>NC_090819.1:31537231-32888897 GCF_000390325.3 Nicotiana tomentosiformis | reverse complement strand
GGTGGTACCATTGTTGTGTACTTGTAAAATTTATATATTTAGTAGGTTATTCGCGAGTATCATTAATAATTCTTGCAACTATTACCTCACCGAGGTTAGTTATGATACATGATGAGTACATGTGTTCGGTTGTACTCATACTATATTTTGCACTTAATTGTACAGATCTAGGTGTTGGACCCAACCATAAGCTCATGTCATTGTTGTTATGAGTTGCCAAAGGATGAGGTAGAGCTACATTTTGACCGCAGTCTTCGACATCTCTTTCCATTTCAGTTGCTTTTATTATCATTCAGACAGTAATATCATTTAGTATTCTTAGACTTGTACTTCTATTGTACAGCTCATGACTCTGTATTAATAGTTTTGGGGGATTTTACGTGTGGATATATTTTATTTATGCCAGTCAGATTTGGATTTGTGTTCTTTCTGTTATTTCTGTTATCTTGTTCTGCTTTTGTTACGTTTGGCATCCCTAGCAAGTGAGTTAGGTGCCATCACAACCGATTGTTGGTTTTGGGTCGTGACAAGTTGGCATTAGAGCCCTAGGTTCATAGGTCCTGTGGGTCGTGAGCAAGTTCAGTAGAGTCTTGTAGATCGATACGGTGACTTATGTACTTATCTTCAAGAGGCTATAGAACTGTTAGGAAACATTTGCTCTATTGCATTCTTGTCATGAGGATTTGTTATTTTTGAAGTTTGAACCTTGCTTTTCTATTCTCTCACAGATGGTGAGGACACGTTCAGTCTGATCGGTAGAGTAGGCACTAGTGTCTCCAGTCAAGGCTGTGAGCGGCCAGGGTCGAGGTAGAGGCCGAGTGGGGCACGCGCTACAACTAAGGACACAGCTAAAGAAGCAGTTGTAGAGTCGCCAGTTGCTCTAGTGGAGGAGCAAGTTTGGGATATAATTGAGCCGGTGGGACCATCTTAGACTCTGGTAGTACTTAATGCTATGCCTGTTCTTCAGAAGACTTTTGCTTAGATCTTGAGTGTGTATACGAGCTTGGCTTGGGCAGGTATGATACTAGTTGCACCAGCCACCTCACAGGCTAGGGGAGGAGCCTAGACTCCCGCCGCCTATGAACCGTGGCAGCTAGCTTAGGATTTTCAAACACTAGGGATTTTGCCAGTTCAGCCAGTTGTTGCAGCTCGGGCCAATACTGGGCCATTTTTGACTAGTGAGGAGCAGAAGAGGCTAGAGCCAGTTCATTGGAGGAGAGTTAAAGGATGCTTAGGATTTTCTTGATCAATGTCACCAGATTCTACATACATTCGGTATGTTTGACTCCAATGGAGTCGACTTCACTACTTTTTCAGCTGATAGGGCCAACTTACAGGTGCTGGCAAACTTATGAGTCGGGTAGGCCAGCAGGCGCATCAACACTTACATGGCATTAGTTTTCAATTCTCTTCTTAGATAAGTTTATCCCACAAACTCGCAGAGAGGAGTTGTGTAGGGAGTTTGTGTATCTACGCCAGGAGGGCATGACTGTGACCCTATATGGGATGAGATTCATAGAGTTGGCACGTCATGCAGTATTTTGGTCCCTACTGAGAGGGAGAGGATCAAGAGGTTCATTGATGGCCTTAACTGTGATCTTTGATATGGTTTGGACTGAGAGGTCAGGACAGATGCTAGATTTGACCTGTGGTTGAGATTGCTAGGAGCTTGAAGCATGTTCGCATGCTTGAAAGAGAGGAGTGAGAGGCTAAGAGGCCCCATGGTTTAGGTGGCTTTCCTGGTGCCTCATCTGGATGCCACTCACATTGTAACAGAGGCTATCCTTTTATGCCCACTTATACAACTCGTCAGATTCCCCGTGGTTCATCAATTAGCCACAGTTCAACAGTGTATGATCAGTTAATCATTATTCAGTGCACTGCCAGCATAAAGTTCTTATCGTGCTTCATCTGCTTTGGGTTCCACAAGTAGCTATTCAGGTTATTAGGGTTAGTAGCCTCGTCAGAGGAGGGGTTGTTTCGAGCATGGAGACTTGAGTCATCTCAAGAGGGATTACCCCAGACTTATACGTAGGGTCCCACAGAAGAGCATGTAGCCTTTTATTTTAACACCAGTAGCTACAACACCTGCACAACCAGTTAGGAGTGGGGCTCAGTTGGTTTGAGGTCGCGCTAGGGGGGAGGTCATTCAGGTAGTGGACATATCCGTTGCTATGCATTTTCAGCCAGGTCAGAGGTAGTTACTTCCGACACCATGATCACATGTATTGTTTCAGTGTGCTACAGGGATGCATTAGTGTTATTTGATCCTGGTTCCACTTATTTTTATGTGTCATCATATTTTTCTCATTATTTTGATATGCTTCATGATTCTCTTGATATTCCTATACATGTATATACACCGGTGGGCGATTCTATTGTGGTGGATCGTGTATATTGGTCGTGTGTTGTTACTATTAGAGGATATAAGACTAGAGTAGATCTTTTATTGGTTAGTATGATTGACTTTGAGGTTATTTTGGGTATGGAATGGTTATCTCCATACCACACTATTCTTGATTAACACGCTAAGACCGTGACGTTGGCTATGTCAGGGTTACTGAGGCTGGAGTGGAGAGGATCTCCTGGTCACCCTCCCAATAGAGTGATTCCATTTTTGAAGGTTCAAAGGATGGCTGAGAAGGGATGTTTGGCGTATTTGGCCTTCGTGAGAGATGTTAGTGCTGATACTCCTACTGTTGAGTCAGTTCCAGTAGTGAGGGAATTCTCAGATGTGTTTCCTGCAGACTTGCCGGGTATGCCACCCAGCAGGGATATTGATTTAGGTATTGATCTGGTACCGGGCACTCAGCCCATATCTATTCCACCATATCTTCTGGCACTAACGGAGTTGAAGGAATAGTCACAAGAATTGCTTTATAAGGGTTTCATTAGGCCGAGCATTTCACCTCGGGTGCGCCGGTACTATTTGTGAAGAAGAAAGATGGTTTTAAGAGGATATGCATTGAATACAAGAAATTGAATAAGGTTACCATTAAGAACAAGTACCCACTATCATATATTGATGATTTATTTTACTAGCTTCAGGGTGCTAGTGTATTCTTGAAGATTGACTTGAGATCAAGTTACCATTAGTTGAAGATTAGAGTTTCGGACATTCCTAAGATGTCATTCAAGACCCGTTATGGCAATTATGAGTTCTTGGTGATTTTTTTTGGGCTGACCAATGCCCCATAATCTTTCATCACTTGATGAACACCGTGTTTCAACCTTATCTAGATTCATTTGTTATTGTGTTCATTGGTGATATATTCGTGTATTCACGCAGTCAAGAGAAGCATGAGCATCACTTGAGGATTCTGCCCCAGGTTTTGAGGGAAAAGAAGGTATATGGAAAGTTATCCAAGTGCGAGTTTTGGTTAGATTCAGTAGCAATCTTAGGCCACGTGGTGTTCAGTGAGGGGATTAAGGTGGACCCGAGGATGATTAAGGCACTTTAGAGCTGGACCAGACCGCCTGTTGCTACAAAGATACGTAGTTTTCTTAGGTTGGCTAGGTATTATCATTGTTTTGTGGAAGGGTTTTCATCTGTAGAAACCCTATTGACTAAAGTGACTCAGAAGGGTGCCACATTTAGGTGGTCTGGCGATTATGAGGAGACATTTCAGGAGCTCTAGACTGCCTTCACTACAACTCAATTTCTACTTTTGCCTTTGGGGTCGGGTTCATACACAGTCTACTGTGATGCTTCATGGGTTGGCATTGGGTGTGTGTTGATGTAGGATGGTAGGATGACTGCTTATGCTTCGTGTCAGTTGAAGCCCCATGATAAGAACTACCCAGTGCATGATTTGGAGTTAGCAGCTATTGTATACATGCTCAAGATTTAGAGGCATTATCTTTTGACGTGTCTTATGAGGTGTTCACGAATCACCGGAGTCTACAACATCTATTCAAGTAGAAGGATTTGAACTTGAGGAAATGGAGGTAGTTAGAGCTATTGGAAGACTATGATATCACCATTCTTTATCATCTGGGGAAAGCCAACATTGCGGCCGACGCCTTGAGTAGGAAGACAGAGAGCATGGGGAGTCTTGCTTTTATTCCAGCAGGGGAGAAACCGTTAGCTATGGATATTCATTCCTTGGCCAATGGCTACGTGAGGTTGGATATTTCGGAGCCTAGTAGGGTTCTTACTTGTATTGCATCACAGTCGTCCTTGTTTGAGCACATCAAGGCGCGTCAGTATAACAATGACCACTTGCTTGTCCTTAAGGACATGGTGCAACACAGTGATGCTAATAACGTGGCTATTGTTGAAGATGGGTATTATGGCTTCAGGGTGGGATTTGTGTTCCTAATGTGGACGGCTTGAGAGAGTTAATACTGGAGGAGGCTCATAGTTCACCATATTCCATTCACCTAGGAACTACGAAGATGTATCGTGATTTGAAGCAGAACTATTTGTGGAGAAGGATGAAGAAGGATATTGTTGAGCATGTGGCACTATGTTTGAACTATCATTAGGTTAAGTATGAGCATCAGATACTTGGTGAATTGCTTCATAGGTTAGATATACCAGAGTGGAAGTAGGAGTGTATCACTATAGATTTTGTGGTTGGGCGGCCACGGACCTTGAGCAGATTTGATGTTGTGAGGGTCATTGTTAACAGATTGACCAAGTCTGCATGCTTCATACCAGCCATGACTATGTATACTTTAGAGCAGATGGCTCAGATTTATCTTAGAGAGATTGTTCTCCTTCATGGTGTGCATGTGTCTATTATCTCGGATCGAGGCACTCAGTTTGCAACGCATTTTTGGAGAGCAGTGTAGCGTGAGTTGGACACACAGGTCAACCTGAGCACGGAATTTTATCTCCATACGGACCAACAGTCCGAGCATACTATTCAGATCTTGGAAGATATGTTACGAACATATGTCATTGATTTCGGGGGCCAGTGGGATTAGTTCTTACTGTTAGGAGAGTTTGCCTACAACAATAGCTATTAGTCGATTATTCAGATGGCTCTATATGAGGATTTGTATGGAAGGTGATGTCATTCTCCGGTTGGTTGGTTTGAGCCTTGGGAGGCTAGGTTTTAGGTATTAATTATTTTCCTGATGCTTTGGAGAAGGTGAAGTAGATTTAGGAGCGGCTTCGTACAACACAATCTAGGTAGATGAGTTATACTTATATGAAGTCTCGTGATATGGCATACATAGTGGTGAGAAGGTTCTACTCATAGTTTCTCCCATGAGGGGTGTGATGAGGTTCGAGAAGAATGGCATGTTAAGCCCACGGTATATTGGTTATTTTGAGGTGTTAGAGAGAGTTGGAGAGGTGGCCTACAAAGTTTCCTTGCCACCTAGGTTATTGGAAGTTCATCCAACGTTTTATGCTTCCATGCTCCATAAGTACTATGAGGATCTGTCACATGTATTAGACTTCAACACACTATAGTTGGACAAGGATTTGACTTATAAGGAGCCCGTTGCCATTTTGGATCGACAGGATCGAAAGCTGAGATCGAAGAATATAGCAACAGTGAAGGTTCATTGGAAATATCAGTTGGTCGAGGAGGTTACATGGGAGATCGAGAAGGAGATGCGGAGCACATATCCCCGCCTTTTGATACATTAGGTATGAATCTAGACTCGTTCACGGACAGACATTTGTTTAAGAAGGGGGAATCTAAAGACCTGATCGGTTATTTTGTATATTTTATCCTCGTTTCCCCTATTTAATGCTTCATATGTGCGTATTTGTTGTTATGTGACTTGCGGGGTTCGTTGATTTGGTTTAGGAGAGTTTTTGGATTGAATTAGGATATTTAGTTTCAAGGTTGGAAGCTTACGTTGTAAGGGTTGACCGGAGATTGACGTTTGTATAGACGACCCCTGAATGGTGTTTTGATGGTTCCAATATGTTCATATGGGGATTTGTGACTTAGGTATATGCCTGGATTTGAATTTTGAGGTTCCTAGGTTGATTTGGCTTTAATTGTTGAAAGTTGAAAACTTGAAGGTTCGGAAGATTCACAGGTTTGACTGGGACTTGACGTTGTTGATATCAAATTTATATTATTGTTTCGGGAGTTGGAATAGATTCGTTATGTAATTTCGGACTTGTGCACAAAATTTGAGGTTATACCGAGTTGATTAGACGTGGTTCGACATAAGGTTTTGAAGATTGGAAGTTGATTAGTACCTTAGGCTTGAATCAAGGTGAGATTCATAGTTTTGATGTTATTTTGTATAATTTGAGGCCTCGAGAAGGTTCATGTTGTGTTTTGGGACTGATTGGTGTATTTGGAGTGTGTCCCGAGGGGCTCAGGTGGATTTCAGATGAGTTTCTGATCATTTCCATGTTGTATGGCAGATATGTTCTTGTGTTATCGCGCCTACGAGGTTCTTGATGCAGGTGCGAGTCCGCAGAAGCAGACCTGGGGCCGCATATGTGAAGTTAGGCTGGGTGAGACAATGTCAGATGCGCTTAATGTCCTTTCGTAGAAATGGATACAGAGAAATGAGGGGAGGTAGGCGGAAGCGGATGATTGGGAGTTAAGTGATTGCCACATCTGCGATGGTTATTCCGCAGAAGCGGTATTTTGGTTTGCAAATGCGGAACTGCTGGGTAGACTATAGTTTTCATGGGTTTGGTTATTTTTCATTATTTGGAGTTGTGGAGTTCGGCTAGAGACGATTTTTGGAGGGTGTTTCACTTCAATTTGAAGGATAAGTGATCTCTACTTAATTTTGATTTAGATCTTTTTCCCCAATGGATTATTACACCTAGATTATTTGATTTAAAGGTGAAATTGGGGGGTTTTAACTATGGTTTTTGGAGAGTAAAAATTGGTGATTCGAGGGTCGATTTTAGGTTGGATTTGGATGAAACGCATATATTTGGACTTGTATTGGAATGGGTGTTCAGGATTTGTGAGGTTTGTTGGATTCTGAGGTGCAGACTTGGGTTGAAATTTTCGGTTGACTTTGTGTTTTTGTATAAAGATTCAAGCTTTATTTATTAAGTTTGTTTCCTATAGCCTTATTTGATGTTATTGAGTTGTTTTGGTTTCGAGCTGTTCGTAGTTCGATTCGCGGGAAAAGAGATTTCTAGAGTACTTATTTGGCTTCCTTGAGGTAAGTATCTTACATTAACTTGTTTGAGTTATTACTGATAGCTACGTGCTATAGGTGGCTCACATGTGAGAGGTTGAGCCCATATGCGTGCACCGGGGTATTATCCATGCGCGGGATAGTGCTTAGGCTACAATATGCCTTGAATTGATTCCTAAGCCTCATGCTATTATATTCCTTATGACTATACCCCTTTTCGAGCTAACTGGATCATGTTAGAGGTTATATATAGGTTAATCCCCTAATTGAACATGATAACAGCTATTTTGTAATGAAATTGCCTAATTTGACCTATGTTAGTACATTTCGCATATGCATACACCTTAGCATGTCACTTATATCACTCCACGAGTATGTAATTTGATAACCATTGTTTATGTGCATGTATTCTTGTAAATATGCTTTTTGTGTGATGTGGACTGGACTGTTAACACATGAGTGGTCCGTGTGAATTTGAGATATGATAGCATGTGAGTTGTATGTGTTGTTGATATTATTGGTATGTGAGTTGTCCGTGCAGCATGTGAATAAGGATCCACCCCCCTAGGGTCACCCTCTCATGTTTCTCTCTTGATGGTGTACACGCGGTATGAGGAAAAGTAATAAGTGGTTGGTTGTTACATCTCTTCTCTATTTGCAATTTCCTTGGATGTATACATGTTTTATTCACATATCTTCTCTATATGCTAGATCTAGAATGTATACATGCGTCGTGTTGCATATCTTCTCTATATGTTGTTTGGTCTTATTAGTGAGAGCACTGTACATATCTTCTCTAAATGTCTACATGTGGACCTGAGATTTCGAAATAGATGCATATCTTCTTTATATGCTGGGTTATAAACTGATACATGATTTAGCACCTTACCTCATTATGTACCGATGTGTTTTAACTGTGTTATATAATTAGATTGTACCATTTCTATGTAATTGTGAACCAAATAGGTTATTAGTGAGTAACATTGATAATTCTTGCCACTATTACTTCACTGAGGCACTTGTTAAATACATGGGGTCAGTTGTACTTATACTACATTCTGCACTTAATTATGCAGATCTAGGTGTTGGACCCAGACGTGAGCTGCTGTGGTTGTTGCTGTGAGTTGCTGAGAGATGAGGTAGAGCTGCATTCCGACCATAGTGTTCGATGTCTCTTTCCATTTCAGTTGTTATTATCATTCAGACAGTATTATCATTCAATATTCTAAGACTTGTACTTCTATTATAGAGATCATGACTCTGTATTACTAGTTCTAAGGGATTTTATGTATAGATGTAGTTTATTTAGGCCAATTGCCTTTGGATTTGTATTATTTTAGTTATCTTGTTGTGCTTTTATTATGTTTGGCATGCCTAGCAAGTGAGTTAGGCGACCTCACGACCGATTAGTTGTTTTGGGCCGTGATAGTTTTGGATGGGTTCCAAACCATTTTGAGTTGAGTGGCCGTTTTGTTGCTGGTGTGTCAAACCTCCAAGGGTTTTTGTGCATGTGGGAGGCCACAAAAGTGGAGATGTGATCACACCTGCGATGAATGGCTAGGGGACTAGAGGTCTGCAAATGGAGAGTTTTGTGCATCTGCGAGTTCCCAGATGGCGATGGAATATGCGCAGAAGTGCATGCATGCAAGCTTAGGGAATTCTCACAGATGCAAGGAACATGTAGCAGAAGCAACATCGCAGAATAGGCTAAGTGGGCCGTAGGTGCGACTAGACAAGAGGATTTTGAGTCGATTTTTGGTCATTTTTCATTATTTGGAGTTTTGGAGCTCAGCTAGAGGCGATATTTGGAGATAGTTTTATCACTACATTGTGAGTAAGTAATTCTCACTTTGATTTGACTATATATCTTGAATTTCCATGGATTTATACATGTTAATCGTGAGATTTTGGAGGAAAAAATGGGATTTTGCCTACAACTTAAGAGTATGGATTTTGAGGATTTAAAGGTTGATTTCGACTTGGTTTTTGAATCTAATCACATATTTTGACTCATAGGGTTATGGATAGTTGTAATCTATCCCTTAATTCATGTTTTGACCGTGTAGGCATGGGTTGACTTTTGTTGATTTATAGAGAATTGAATAAAGATTGAAGCTTTATTATTTGAAATTGATTCCTATAGCTTTGTTCGAAGTTATTGAGTTTTTTTTTGCTAGAGCCGAACTGGTTGGAGGTGATTTCAAAGGGGAAGGCATTCTTAGAGTATTGATTTGGCTCGTTTGAGGTAAGTATCTTACCAAATCATTTGTGACGGAATACCCCTTAGGAGGTGACCTTATTTGGCTAATTGGAATGTGTAAAAAGTGGCGTATATGTGAGGTGACGAGCGTATATACAGGTAGTATGTATGATTTTGATTGGATTGGACTTTAGGCTTCTAGTACGCCTTGTTGGAACTGTGTACTTCCTATGATACCTGTTTTATGATTTGTATGGTTGCGTGAACTACTTGAATTATGTTTGAGACCATGTATGAGCTTTTCATATCCTGTTCGAGTATTAATCTTGTTATTATGTAGCGTACCGGCCTAATAAGAGTTGTAGTTGTACACCTCGCGCATCCATATACCTTAGCATGTTAGTTTTCTCAGTCCTTGAGTATATGACTTGATATATGTTGTTCGTATACGTGTATTCTTGTATATTATTTTGGCGATATGAACTGGTTTGAGAGCACGTGAGTTGTCCATACGGATGTTAATATTTTTGCACGTGATTTGTCCGTACAGCATGTGAATAAGGATCCATCCCTCGTAGAGTCATCCTCTCATGTTTCTCCTTGGTGACATACACATAGATTGTGGAAACTAATCAATATTTGGACATTTGTATCTTCTTTATATGCAAACTCTTTGGATGTATACATGTTTTTATTGTGTATCTTCTCTATATTCTAGCTTCGAATTGTATACATGCCTTTATGCATATCTTCTATATATGCTGATTTCATTGATATATTGACTGACAATACATATATTCTCTATATATGAATTCTCTTTAACTTGATTTACTATTCTTGCACATATCCTCTATATGCTGAACTATTAGCCTGATTACGATGCATAGATTCTGTACTATTGCTGTGCACATGTCACAATCCAAAAATCTTATCCTAAGGATCGTGATGGCACCTAGTCTCTCCGACTAGGTAAGCCTATCACACAACAACATCAGAGAGGACATAACGTCTTAATATTGAATAAAACATAGCCAATATAATAATACAACTTTCACAATCCCAAAACCCGGTAATACATAGTCATAAGCTTTATAGAGGTACACAAGATATTCCAAAAGACAATACAATTTTGGATTAGAATTAAACAGTAGCAGAGATGAAGTAAGAGGGTGACTCCAAGGCATGCGAACGGAACAACAGGTATACCTTGAATTCTCCAACTGCACATGCGCGACTCTCAATACCAACACGATCTGAAATACTAGTATCTTCACAAAATATGCTGAAGCCTAGTATGAGTACACCACAACGGTACCCAGTAAGTATCAAGGCTAACCTCGGTGGAGTAGTGACGAGGTAAAGCTAAGACACTCACTAGGAATGAAAACCCGTACAGAATATTAATATAAAGCTAACAACAGAAAGTAAATGCAATAAATGGCAACATGAGTAAGCATGTGATAAACAACAAAATAATAACAGTTAAAATACAAGTGAAATAAATTAAGGAAAGTAATAATAGTTCAATCATCAAGCCATTCCAACACAGAATTTACAACAAGAATCACCCCGAGGTACCACACCTCTTAATCAGAATTTACAAGCCACAAATCACAAATCTTATACACATGTCACCTCATGCCATCATTATCAATAACCTTCACACATCCAATACCTCGTGCCACCACGTACATCATATCCATGTCAATTACAAATAAAATATTCAGAAAGTTTATTTAAATAAAGTAAAGCATGATAACAAAAAGTAAATCATCGAATGAGATAATGAGTTCAATTTAAGAATTAAATAAAGTAAAGCATGATAACAATTTAAATAAAGTAAAGCATAAAATGAGATAAATAGTTTAATTTAAGAATTAAATAAAGTAAAGCATGGTGTGCACCTTCTAATGTGCGCACCCTTCTCAGGTGGTAACAAATAATGCTAGCATTCTTCTAAACATCTTAAACTGCCCATGCTATCAAGAACACGTGACCCCATATGGAGAATAATCATAACACACAACATATTTCTTATGCCTGTAGCAGACATTCGTCCCAAGTCGTGGTCGACACTATCAAGAACTCTTTGAAACCCAGATGCACATAACCAAGTCATCAGAGCTAAATTTCCCCAACTGAACCATGTCACGCAGGCTGTCAAACCCAAGATTATTTCCACAAAACACCGGTAAAGCATCACCGCACCAAAGGAACCAATTACCTTTATTACTATATTGACCCAACACCACCGGAATGACCCATTTCTTCGAATTCTCCTCGACTTGCCTTCAAGTTAACACTTCTCCTTGATAATACAATACAATCCTAAACCAAAGCTCACCATAGGAGATCCTATCACAAATCACATTGTTCGAAAGCCCATAAACCACTGTAATCCTTCTGAAACACCCAATAATGCCACAACCGAGATACCCACTATAAAGAGACCTTCTGTGAATCTGAAGTTGTCCTCTAACCTCTCTCATACTGAAACGTAGAATTACTAAAGATACAAAAATACCGCAGGTCTCAACACTATCCCATGCAAATATCATATCTTAGCCATATATAATTTTTGGGAACCTTCCAATGCCACATGTTTACCTCAGACCAAAACTAATATAACACATGACCATGCAATCTGATCATCGATAACAGACTCCCCCATTAGGATCGAGGCCATAGAACATAACATCTGATATCCCATAATACCCTTTCTCCATATATGATATGACCCTGCTTCGCACTCTAACTAAATCTTTCGTAAGCTTTGGTCGCACCAGTCATAAAATACCTCAAATCCTCTACTAAACACGTAATCATCCTCGTGACAGTCATGCCACTTCCTCAAGTTCCCTGGATGATAATATATACCTTCTACTGAATATAAATCCCATACAAAACACACAACCTCTAATACCACTAACTATCCTCAAATCAACATTCTCCCATGACCCTACCTTGATCACAACAACTAGGTAATCAATTAAATCCTCCCAAGCTCGTACTTGCCAACCATATACTAGAACACGCTACATCATTCACTGAACAACTAAAAGATCTACCAACACATCTGCATCCTTAGTCTGGACAACACCTCGAGATAATGATCGAGTATCCATAGCCCTCTTATAGCTCATATGCAGCATCACAAACCGTCGGTGCATAGCTAATACCGAGTGTGCAACATTATATATGACTAGATGTAAAGGAGTGTAAGATATACGCTTCAAGTTGAATCAATGCCGTACGATGGCAAATCAAATAAGTGGAATTTCCTAATAGTTTCGTATCCTCTTCAACATAAGTACGGATGTCTCCATATCGACCTGCAAGACTCTACTAAACTTTCTTATTACTCTTAGAACCAATGTACCTAGAGCTCTGATGTGCACATGTCACGACTCTAAAATTCACCTTAAGGATCGTGATGGAACCTAGTCTCTACTACTAGGTAAGCCTATCACACAATAACATCATACGTGATATAACAACTTAATATTAAATAAGACGGAGAATAATGGCCCAAAACATAGCCAATATCATAATACAACTTTCACAATCCAAAAACTCGGTAATATAAAGTCATACGCTCTACAGAGAGTACACAAGATATTCAAAAATAGAATACTACTTTGGATAACAATTCAATAGTAGCAGAAATGAAGTTAGAGGGTGATTTTGAGGTCTGTGAATGGAACATTAGGTATACCTTGAAGTTTCCAACCGCACAGGCGCCACTCTTAAAACAAACATGATCTGAAGTACTTGTATCTCTACAAAATGTGCAGACACGTAGTATGAGTACACCACAATGGTACCTATTAAGTATCAAGTCTAACCTCAGTATTGTAGTGATGAGGTACAAGTCAATACACTCACTAGACATGAAAAATTGTGCAGAATATCAATATAAAGCTAACAACGGAAAGTACAAGCAATAAATGACAAAAGGAGTAAACATGTGATAAACAACAAAATAATCAAAACACAATTAAAATATAAGTGAAATAAATTACGGAAAGTAATAACAGCCATGGTACCACACCTCATAATCGGAATTTATAAACCACAAATCACAAATCTTATACACATGGCACCCCGTGCCCACATTATCAATCATCTTCGCACGACCAAGAGATCGTGCCACCACGTACATCATATCCGTGTCAATTACCAATAAAATGTTCAGACAATTTATTTAAATAAAGTAAAGCATGATAAAAATTTAAATATAATAAAGCATCAAATGAGATAATGAGTTCAATTTAAGAATTTAATAAAGTAAAGCATGATAACAATTTACATAAAGTAAAGAATCAAATGAGATAATGTGTTTAACTTAAGAATTAAATTAAGTAAAGCATGATAACAATTTCTTAATTTTAATCTGTTATGTTACCAACAACCCAACAAAATATGAGATAATAACCCCATGCAAGTAAATCCATTTTGACAACCAATTCATCAAGTAACAACAGAGATAAATATTAGCACATTAAAACGACGCAGCAAATCACGTAATATGCATGACACACTCAAGAAGTCACAAACCATTCCGACACAAAAATACAATGAAAGCCACTTCCATGTGCCACATATCATAATTATATATCATCCTTATGATGCCGCGTGAGCCTTACATTAATTTTAAGAATATTTTCCCCGAATTAGCTTCACGCGCTTTAGCCCCCTTATCTCGCCTCCTCTGCTTCAAATGAAGTAATTCTCCTTACTAGTAACATGCTCATAAAACCCCCTTATCTCGCCGATTGTGCATCAATAACATTGCCTTTATGCCACCGCATGTGCATCTCATCACAACACAATAATCAACTCGCACCACACATGCCCATATGCCACAACATTGCCAAAATAACAATACATAGCCCACGACTAAACAACAATGTGTACAAAAATTTCAACAACAATAAAACAAAATGGAAAATAAATAAAAAATGAAAGGTATTCCATCTAACAACTTCAATTAAAGGCCTAAGAGTCTAAACCAGTCAAATACAACATATAAGCCAGTGTACACACTCGTCACCTCATGCCCACGTCTTTCACATAATTGACATAATTCACATAGTAAAGTAGACCAATTCCTACGGGAAAGTTCCCCCACACAAAGTTAGGCAAGATACATTCCTCAAAGAAGTTAAATAAATAGTCTAAGAAGCCCTTCCAGCGAGAAACAACCTTTAGACGGCTCGAATCTAGCCAAAATAACTTAATATCATAAATAAAATTCATAAGAAATGATTTGGAATAATAAAGCTTTGATTTTTAATGAAAATCAAAATGTCAACCCTGAGCTCGCACACCGGAACCCGACAAAACTCACAAATTCCGATGCGACTCCAACCATACCAATTTCATCCAATTCTGACCTCAATTCGGCATTCAAATCATCAATTTATGATTTAGAAAGATTTTTACTAAAATCCCCAATTTCTTCAATTCAATTCATCAATCAATCGCTAATTTGAAGGTTGGAATCATGAAATTTAAACATATCCATGTCAAAAATACTTAGCCCAATCTAAGTAGTAAAAATTCCTTCCAAAATCGCCGAAACCCGAACTCTAAAACCTTGTGAGAAAAAGTAACTAAATTTCAAACCAAGTAAAAATGCAACAAATAGCTCTTGAAAAAAACAACCTAGCTCTGGCTAAATAGGCGATTCCTAGGCGATTTCGCTACGAGCTCCTCCTAAGGCCAACTTGGCTGATGGCCAGCCACCCTCAATTGCTGGTCTTTCTCCCCAAGCCACAATACCATCTCCTAATCCTAATCCAAACACTTCCCAGCCCCTAGACTTCTCCAATTTACTGAAGCTAAGTTCATTAAATATGCCCATGCACGTAAACCCTAGTTGAAAAGAAGTGTAACATATTCCAGTTAAACCTATTCAGCTTTTACATAGAGAACCTATCATGAAGTGGATAGAAGAAGAAGTAAATGGCATGAAAATTATCGAAGGTCTTCAATATGCAGTGATTGGTAAGCTTTGACAGGATTTGCCTGAACTACAAGAGCTACGTAGAATAATCCTTTCTCAATGTGGAGGTAAATGTGAATGCAATGTAGGTTTCTTGAGGGATAAGCATATTCTAATTGGATTGACTCCATGGGAAGATTATGTGAATTTAACTTAGAAGTGAGCTTATTACGTGAAAGAAATAGATGGGTACCAATACCAAATGCATCCTTTGATTTATGATGCTAAGTTCAAGCTTGGTGAAGAATCTCCTTTGGCAATGGCATGGATTTCGTTTCCAAATTTGTTGTAACACTCCGTAAATCTGAATTAGTTGTGGATGCCTTAAATGATTATTAATGTGACCTTTTAAAATGTGAAGTCCTATCGGGATGAGTATGGGTGGAAACAATTATTTTTGAATCAAGACCGAGAGTGAGGTACACAAAATTCGATAGAATCGACTAAGTTTATGGGGGGTTGATAAGTGGGGATTTTGACTACTTATTAGCACCTTTTAGGTTTTGTTTTAGTCCGAAAGTATTGAATTTTGTTCCGGGAACTAATGAAATTATACAACATTTCAGGAATGCTGGAAGTTTGGTCTCCCGAGATGAAATCTGACTAAAAAAGGAGTGTTCTGAAGCACAAGGCAATAAAGGGCACAGAAGCACAAATGTACGGTCCGCAGAACAAATTACGGACCGCAGAATTCCATATATGGCTACAAAATAAGAAGAAACATGTAGCACACCTTTCAACAATGTGCGAACCGCAGATGAATTATGCAACCGCAGAACTGGGCTAGGAGTCAAAGATCTAAGAGTATGCAAAAAGACCAAGTCCAGGAGCCTTTGTTAATTACGGACCACACAAGAATTGTGTGGCCGCAGATGATTGCCTCGCGGCCACTGTCAAGAAATGTGTGGCCGCAGAAGATTGCCTCGCGGCCGCAGTTCAGAAATGTGCGGCCGCAGAACTCCACTTCTTGCAAGCAGAAGAAATCTACGGACCGCACATGAAATTGTGCGACCGCAGAACCTCCCGAGGGGCATTTTTGTCGGAAATTTTCAGCCCTGTATAAATAGACGATTTTCACAAAATTAGGTTCACTTTTGAACATCTGAAGTTGCTGTAGCTGTTTTTCTTTACTACTTCGGAAAGTTTTACATTATTTTGGTGTATTTACATTAGATTTCATCATTTTAATCTTTCATTATGAGTTTAATTAGCTTTTCTTCTTTATTCTCTTCAAAACCCATTTTGAGTAGATAGACTCTTACCAGGGTTGTGACCCAACCCTAGTGTGTAAACCTTATGGGTATCTAATTAGTGCTTGTTTATGATTGGGGTTGATTAGTTAGCTTAGTTCGTGCTTCAATTTTAGAATTAATAGTTGCAACATTGATTCATACCTATTTGACTTTGTCTCTACTTGAGAAAGAGGGAGCTAGTCTAGGATAACTTAGCTAACAAAGAATTGGGTCAATTGAGAGATTGATTAACCCAACTGAAGGGTTCAACCTAGAGATAGTAATAACCCGATATGATCTCTTATCAACTGTTTTGGCTGATACCCATTTGGACTTGAGAAAGCCAAATTGGGAAAAATCACTCTCTGAACGAGAGGCATTGAGAGGGTAACGAAGAGTTGAGAGCTATAATACACCCTAATCAACAAAACAATCATTAACGTCTTTATCCCATTAGGCAAACACCTATGTTATGGTCATAGCCCTTGCTCGGAAATTTGCATTTGGGGGATGTGGACATCAAGGATGACCAAGTTGATGAGGTTCCTCTTGAACCTCAAGCCAATAGAAAGGGCCGAGTGCCTTATGACAATGTCTCCGCTCCACCGCCACCCCCACCATGAGCGGCTCCACACCATGTGTTACCCAATAAAGGATATGCCAATGCAATAGTCCCTTCCCGTATTAGGGTGGGCAACTTTCAAATCACAAATGTAATGCTCACTTTTATAGAGCAACGAGGTTTCTTCGCGGGTGCTCCAAGTCAAAATGCATACAATCATTTGAAGGGGTTTGTGGACACGTGTTGGGGGAGCAAATAAACAAATGTCTACGAGGATGTATTGAGGCTAAGGCTTTTTCCCTTCTCTCTACGGGGGGAAGCTTTAGATTGGTTGGAACGTTTGCCGAACCATTCCATTCATTCTTGGGATGAGTTGGCGGAAAAGTTTATCTCTAAGTTCTTCTCTTCCGGGCATATGGCTACATTTCGAGATGAGAATTTGCCATTCAAACATGAGCCCAATGAACAACTACACGAGATATGGGATTGGTATAGAACAATGGTCAAGCAATGTCCCAACAAAGATATGACGGAAAACATAATTCAACAAACCTTCTATCGTGAGATTATCACAACCAACCAATGTGTAGTGGATCAACTTGCATGAGGGAACTTTATGACTACGCCTTATGTGGAGGCATGTGATATTTTGGATGAAATGGAGGAAAAATCATCGGCATGGCAATCCCAAGGTAATGTTCCACAAGGTGATCCAAACGTGATCTACCTTCACAAAGAGTTGAATGACCATGGGCTAGCCATTGCCGAATTGACTACCACCATGAATCAACTAGCAAAGGCTCAACTTCAACAAGTGCAAAATCCTAAGCAAGTCAATGCCATCGAAGGGGTGAACATAATGGTAAATTAAAGAATAACCAAGGGTCCACAAGTGCAATATCGAGTGGAGAATTATGTGCAAGAGATAGTGGTTTTGACCAAGATAATTCTTACAATGAACAAGAAGAAGAGGTGCAATATGTGAACAGCTTTCAAGGTCAAAGAAACAACTTCCAAGTCCCATACCAACAACAATGGAGACCTCAAAACAATAAAGGAAATTGGAATTCTAACAACCAAGGAAATTGGAGTGGTGGCAACAATCAAGGGAATTGGCATAACAACAACTATCTAGAAAATTAGAGTGGCAATAATCAAGGAAATTGGGGGGTAACAATCAAGGTGGATGGAACAATAATCAAGGTAATCATGGGTCGGGTTTTCAAAGGCCCCCGATGTATCATCAACCAAGCAATCAATGCCTTATCCTTCCCATGGTCCAAGTTCATCAAACAATGAGATGGAGCGTATTGAGAATATGTTCAAGCAAATGATGGGGCAAATAGAAGTGCAAATGGGGGAAATCTCTTAAGCTCTAAATTCTCGTCCAAAGGGGGCACCACCAAGTGAAATGTTAGTAAACCCAAATGGTATAAATAACATGGGGCATGCCATGGCCGTTACTACAAGAAGTGGAAGAGGTGGGAATGCACCTACCTCAAGTCAAAGGCAACTTGTGGATGATGAGCAAGTGGTACAAGAAGAAGAGGGCCCAAACAATGTGGTACTATCAAATGATGAAGTTCAGATTGATATTGATAATAGTGTGAAAGAGACTCAGGAGGAGGTGAACCCGTCTAGGGATCACATTATTGATATACCGGAGCTGGTAGTGCAAAAAGCTGAGGAACCATTTCCTAAGCCTCCACCTCCATACCCTCAAAGATTTTCCAAGTAAAATAATAATAATCAATTCAAGAAGTTCGTTCAAATGACGAAGAGTTTCTCAATCAGTGTGCCATTAGTTGAAGCTTTAGAACAAATGTCTGTCTATTCAAAATTTATGAAGGATATCGTGACAAAGAAGCATTCAATGAATTTTGAAACCATCAAAGTCATTCATCAAGTGATTGCAATTGTGCACTCTATGGCTCCTAAGTTTGAAGATCCCGGTGCTTTCATGATTCCTTGTACAATTGAAAGTGCTGAGTTTGCAAAAGCTCTTTGTCATCATGGGGCAAGTATCAATTTGATGCCCTATTTAGTTTTCAAGACCTTGGGAATTGGGCAACCAAGACCCACCTCTATGAGATTGCAAATGGTCGATCATAATATGAAGAGACATTTGGGAGTGATTGAATATGTCTTAGTTCGTGTTGATAAATTCATTCTTCTGTCGGATTTTCTCATTCAAGATTGAGAAGTTGCCAATGAGGTTCCAATTATTCTTGAGAGACATTTCATTGATATGGGAAAGGCTCTTTGTGATGTTGAAGATGGAGAATTTACATTCCAGGTTAGTGATGAAAAAGTTATTTTCCATGTGTAAGTCAATGTGGTAACCGAATAGCAATGAGGTGTGCTCTTTTGTGCATTTGGTGACCGATGTTACTGTTGATGATACACGTGCTATGATCAACGTGGGTGATATATTGGAGGCCGTATTGCTCAACTTTGATAATGACGAGATGGATGGCTTCATGGAATGTGTGAACTCTTTGCAAGAAATGGGGTCGTACTACTATGCACCCCGAATAATGTCCTTGGATCATGAAAATAGGACAACTCCTCCTACAAAGCCTTTTATTGAAGAACCTCCTACCTTGGAGTTGAAGCCATTGTCTCCACATCTTCGGTATAAATTTCTTGACCCTTGTTCTACTTTATCAGTTATTCTTTCCTCCTGTTTGACAAACGTGCAGGTAGACTCCACTTTGGCGGTACTACAAAAGAGGAAGAAGGCTATTGGGTGGACTTTGGTGGATATTTGGGGGATAAGCCCCACATTTTTCATGCATAAGATCAAATTGGAGGAAGGCGCCAAACCATCTATTGAACATCAAAGGAGACTTAATGAGGCTATCCAAGAAGTTGTCAAGAAGGAGATTATCAAGTGGTTGGATGCCGGGGTTGTCTACCCCATCTCTGATAGTTTGTGGACTTCTCCGGTTCAATGTGTCCCAAAGAAGAGGGGCATGACAATTCGTGGACTTCTCCAGTTCAATGACAAGAATGAGTTGATTCCTACAAGAAAGGTGACCGGATGGAGGGTGTGTATGGACTATCACAATCTCAACAAAGTCACAAGGAAGGATAATTTTTCACTTCCTTTTTTAGAGCAAATGCTTTATAGATTGGTCGGATGCTTTTTATTGCTTTCTTGATGGGTATTCGGGCTACAACAAAATCCTTATTGCTCCGGAGGATCAAGAGAAAACAACCTTTACATGTCCCTATGGTACTTTCGCCTTCAAGCGGATGCTATTTGTTTGTGCAACACCGACGACTTTTCAAAGGTGTATGATGGATATTTTCACAGACATGGTAGAGGACTACCTTGAAGTTTTCATGGATGACTTCTCGGTGGTTGGAGATTATTTTGATGATTGTCATGCAAATTTGGATAAAGTGTTGGCAAGATGTGAAGAAATAAATTTGGTTATCAATTGGGAGAAGTGTCATTTCATGGTCGAGGAAGGCATTGTCCTTGGCCACAAATTCTCAAAGAATGGAATTGAAGTTGACAAGGCAAAGATTGAGGTGATTTCTAAACTTTCACCTCCAACTTCGGTAAAGGGTGTGCAGAGTTTTTTTAGGCCACACGGGTTTCTACCGGTGCTTCATCAAAGATTTCTTTAAGGTGGTGAATCCGTTATGCAAGCTTCTTGAGAAAGATACTAAGTTCAACTTCAATGATGATTGCATGATAGCTTTTGAATTGTTGAACTTCAAGTTGACAACTACTCTCATCATCACCGCTCCAAATTGGAGTGTCCTTTTGGAATTCATGTATGATGCAACTGACGCAGCGGTTGGGGCTGTTTCGGGGCAACGCATCAACAAGATTTTTCACCCGTTCTACTATGCTAGTAAGACCATGAATAGTTGCCAAGTCGACTACACCATTATGGATAAAGAGCTCCTTGCCATTGTATTTGCAATTGAGAAGTTTCGCCCGTACTTGATGGGTGCAAAGGTCATTGTCCACACGAATCATGCGGTGCTCCGTTATCTTATGAGAAAGTAGGACTCCGAAGCTCGGTTGATGAGATGGGTGCTTGATCTGTGCCAAACCTACACCACGATTGAGTAGCGAGGTTGTCGATGCAATAATAAACCCAACAAAGGTCGGGATCAAATCCATAAGGAGTTAGAATATGGGATTAGGTGTATATCTAAGTTAATTGTGAGTTTTGGCATTAACTGCACTTCCATAACTTGATTGGTTCTTCTATTTCTAACTTTACACTAAAGGTTGCAATAATTGAAACTAAGGACAACATTTTTGTTGTTGTTTTTAAAATGTTTAAAGAGACTAGGGTAGTGACTTCTACCTAGGCGGATATCTAAAGGATAGCAAAATTTAGGGCAAGCTTGATTAGATGGTATTGTAATATAGCTATCACACTCAGATACTCACTCTATACCTCTCGGTAGTTTGAGTGATTTTACCCAATTTGACTTTCTCAAGTCTAAATGGGTATTCATGCAAATCTAGTGATATTGGCTCAAGCTGGGTATTACTATCTCAAGGTTTAACCCTTTAATTGGGTCTATCAATTTCTTGAGTTCACCCCAATTCCTTGTTAGCCTAGTTTTCCTAGACTTAGTCCCTCTTTCTCAAGTATAGACTAAGTCATAAAGGCACGAATCAATGTTTGCATCCATTAATTCTTGAGTTCTAGCAAGAACTAGGCTAAATATCACTAATCCATTCACATTCAAGCCCTAAAATCAAATACTCATTAAATACCCATACTAGGGTTGGGTCACAACCCTAGCTATGGGTTTAGCTACTCATGGAAATAACAAAAATTAAAGATGAAATGAAGATAAAATTCATAATATTAATTTATGGAATGAAAATATAATGTTAAAAAATGAAACTAGTACAAAACTCCAAAAACAGAAAAGTCAGCCATATAAAAAATATAACATAACGTAAAAATGACAAAAAGTTCTATTTATACTAAGCTGAAAATATCTGACAAATATGCCCCTGTGGAGGTTGTGCGGCCGTGTAATTCTGAGTGTGGCCGCACTCTTACTTTTGCGGATGCCTAATTCTGATGCGATCTGTGTTCTTCTCTTTTGGATCTAGGTTTAGTTGAACTTTCGCGGACCACATAATTCTAAGTGCGGCCGCATAAAAGTGGCGAGTTCCGCACTTGCTTGAGTTTGGCTTGAAATCAACTCTCTAGTTCTTCATTTCGCGGACCGCATAATTTCGATCGCGGCCGCACAAGGGATTCCACAGCTGCACAATTCTGGTGCGGTTTACACTTCTCTCTTTTGCTCAAGTTGTTAGCTCTCTGAATCTCAGTCATCGCGGTCCGCGTAATGTCAACCGCGGCCGCACAAGGACTTTCACAACCGCACATTTATGGTGCGGTCCACGCTCATCATTTAGCCCAAAAAACAATCTCTGGATCTACATCTTGCGGACCGCGTAATTTTGATTGCGGCCACGTCATGGCTTTCGCAGCCGCACAATATTTATGCTGTCCGTGCTTCAGACCTCTTTGCTTAGCCTTGGTTTTTGTTCAACTTTTGACTCTTTTTTGAGTTAATATTTGATTCCTTTGGCTCATTTTGAACAATTCCTGAAAGAAAACATATTTCATTAGTTTTCGGGAATACCTCCAAGAATTTTTGGCCTAAAACACAAGTAAAAGAGAGCAAATAATAGGATAAATCCCTACTTATCAACTCCTCCAAACTTAAGCTTTTGCTTGTCCTCAAACAAATAAGGTAATTCCCATCTCCACTAGAAAAAAAGGGTATTTCAGCTGGCATAAGGTGGATCAATCATGCATCAATTGGGACTAACAATTACCCTCAACACAAATGAGTTATCAACAATACCATGTTTTGACTTTTTGAGTACCATAGTTCTAATGTGACACCAGAGCATCAAGAGTTGACTTAATTCACCAAGGAAGATCGCTCTATCACGTAGGTCATTGTGGAAACCAAACTCCTCCTCCTCTACTCTCCATGAAAAAATCTCACTTTAGAATGTAACACTCAAAACAAGGATTGTGAAGAAGTGCGCTCATCTCTCTCAATAGAAATGTCACAAGTCCGGCTCTAAGTACCATAAGCTTGCCCCTTATGTAAATCACCACTAATATAAGCTCACTCAACTTGAAATCATATAGGGCTTTTGCGGGAATATAATAAAGGTTTTTGGATTAAGGTAGGACTTATCAGCATATGATGGTTTCATCTTTCCTCAAGCACTCCAATTCCTCTTTTTGGCTCATACATTTTTGACTCTTTGAGTCATTTTCTTCTTCCTTAGGGGAACTAGAGAGACATAATGTCACTCTTTCTTGCTCATGACAATCATTTTTATCCTCTAATCACTCCATGACTTTCATCATTACTTTCTTTGAATCCCTTCAACTTTTTACTTTATTCCTCATCTTTCACTCCATGCCTTTCATCATCACTTACTTTGAATACCTTTCATATTTGTACCTTTTATCACTTTCACATTCCTCGTCTCTCCCCCAAACTTATGCTTTTTCCACTTGTATCAAGAATGCTCAGGAATGATCGGGTGCTAAGAGAGGGTCATTATAAAACGGATAAAGGCTTGTAACATGGCTATTGAATAAAAAAGGCTTCGGCTCAAAGTGGTTGACTAGGCATGTCACATTCGTAGTCTATGGAAGCTTTCAGGTTTCTAATTGGATCAAGGAGAGCCTACAATCATTTTTCAAGTCGAGCTACACTTAGAATTTTGTCTAGAATCTTTCTCTGGTTATGAAGAATCTTCTTCAAAGAGTCCTCCACTGATGGAGGTACCTGAAGCTCTGATGGGGCCGAAGACTGTGCTGCCACTGTACTGGATATGGCAGCCAGCTTTGTGGTAGCTGCCCGCATCCAGTTGTTGAGACTAGATATTGTCTGCGAAACCCGCAGTGCAGTCTGAGGGTAGATAGAAGATGTGGGCACTAACAGTGGCACTGAGAGGGATGGTCCGGAGGAAGGAGGAGACATGGTTGCTGCTCCGGCAGAAGTACCGGCTGCTGTGGAGGGCTCGGCAACTGACCCGGTGGCCACTACCCCTGGCTCTTCAGACTGGCCATTGGAGGTAGTGGCTTTACCCTTGAATTTAGGGTTGTCCGCTCCATGGAGGTGGTACCATGAGAAAGGCATTTTAGCCTTCACCTCCACATCAAAATGTCTAAGCTCTACCCCTTGGTCTTGGAAATACTCTGTGAGGAAGTTTGGGTATGGATACAATCTTTCTTCTTTCTGGACTGTATTAGAGATGTTGTAGGACATCAAGTTTCCTACATTAATACGATAGCCTGCCATGATGGAAGCTACCAATACTGCTCGGGGGAGTGGAAGGACATTCTCATGCTGGTACGTGTCAAGACGACTACACACGAATGTTTCCCACCCTTTTGCTTCAAAGTTAAGGGTGGCTTTGACAATTTGAACTCCTGCTGTGAGCCATGTAGGTGTAGCTCCCGAAATAGCAAGTATCTCAGCTAGCCATGGGCAAACTGCATCACCCAAGTCTAGCTTCTCCAGGTATTGCACTGCCTCGACATCATCAAACCATACATATGTGTTCAGTGCGTGGCCATCAAACCAGATTTTCATGTTCCAGACATTCATCACCTTTGTACCCTTTTTGATGTGGGTAACATTGGCATAAAATTCCTTGACGAGGAATTCATTGGAATCTTTCAACCGGACGGTGAACCATTTTTAACCTTTTCTCTCCGTAAAATGCCTTAGGTCTTTGGTTATTCGGATTATGCTATCTTTGGTCTTTGGTTATGAATTGTCGCTCAAGAGTGAGCGACTTTTGAGGCCACCATTCCCAAAATTTTCCATAAGCCTTTTCACTTACAAACCTATCAGCCCAATCCTCCGGCTTCTTTGATCTAGCCAGGGCTCCCACAATTGTGTCACCCCCTCTCCCATCATCCGGAACCTCAACATCATTATCTAAAATGACTGGGGTAGTTGTGATGGCAGGTGTTGTAGCAGGTGGGGAAGATGGTGCAGATGCCTGACTACCTCCCTCTGAGCCATCAGAAGAACTAGAGGAGGAGGTAGGTTCATCGACTAAACGGAGTGTATCGGGGAATTGTTGTGATTTTGCCCCCGGTTGTGGTTGTACAGAATCCCCCTCAGACGTTTCCCGGGATAGGATGTATTCACTGGTGCCTGAGGATTCCGGAGGTGGTCTACTGAGAGTAATCTTTTTGCCCAAGACTTTTTGGACTTATAATGGCATGTTAGGTTTTCCTCTACCCTAGCTTCGGGAGGATTCTGCTCTCCCTTTGGAAGTATCACCTCGACTACGTGAACGCACCATTGTCTGCAACAAAAAGGTAGTGAAAGTTAGTTAGAATTGGGGTTCAAAATATGTTATTGAATTACAGTTGGAAAGAAAGACACTTCTTCTCAGAACAGGGCAGCGCGGACGGCACAAAATTGAGTGCGGCTGCGGATTGCCCATCATGGACCACACAAAAATGAGTGCGGCAGCGAAAACCCATCGCGGACCGCAAGAAATTGAGTGCGGTCACGGAGATCCCAGGTTTAGACTACTGGTTCTCTGAAGTTACATCAGCGCGGACCGCATACTTTTGAGTGCGTCCGCGAAAACCCATCGCGGACCGCACAAAATTTAGTGTGGCCGCATAATCGATTTGTTGGGTCTTTGAAATTTAATAGTGTGGACTGCACAAAATTGAGTGCGACTGCGAAAACCAACCGTGGACAGCAAAAAATTGAGTGCGGCAGCACAAACTTAGCAATGACAAGTGCCTTCAACATAGGGTATCGCAGACCGCACAAATTTGTATGCGGCCGCATACCCTAGCGCGGACCGCCCAAAAATATATGCGGCCGCGAAATTCAAATCAGAGCGGCACTAAGTACGATTAATACTAGGTTTTTCACTAATTAGGCATGATTTGTGGAAATTATACAATAAAAGCTACTAACCCCATTCCCCATTATGCATTCAAACACTACCCACATGCTTCTAAACAAGAATTATGCATCAATTTGATATTTTTGGCATGAATATAACCCTAGATAAAAAGAAAACTACAACAAAGAGAAAAGAAAAGAAAACAAAATGAAATTTATTCATTGAAATTAGCATGCCAGTAATAAGATGTAGTGGGAAATCAACAATTGATGAATATGAGATGAGATTGAAAACCAGAAGGAGTGCACTGCTTTAGTCTAGTTTGAGAGGTCAGAGTGTGTAAAGTGTAAATAGTCTCAAAAAGTCCTATTTATACTCGACTATGTTGGCCCACCAACTTACCTGAGTGCGGCCGCATAAGTTTGGTGCGGTCCTCACTCTTTACCTTTTCTAACTCAGCAGCGGATTCAATAGCGCGGTCTGCATAAAAATGGCCGCGGCCCCACAATCTGTGTGGTCCTCAAAATTGTGATCGCGGCCACAAATCCTTAAGGATTTTGTTAGGCCAAACTTCAGAGAGTTGGAATTTTCCATCTTTCAGCTATGCGACCGCACACAAAATTGTGAGGCCGCGAAGGGATTGTGCGGCTGCATAATTCTGTTGCGGTCCGCATAATTCAGGCGCGGTCCACATAATTTCACCACTTGGCCAATTTTTGTCTTGTCAATTTTTTGCACTGCACACCCAATTCCTGCATACACTTCACAACCAGTTAGTTCAAAAAAATGCCTAATCTAACAAGAAGATCAAAAGAAAGAAATACACATGGGTTCCCTCCTAAGAAGTGCTTGATTTAATGTTGCGGCACGACGCATGTTACCATCATTCATTTGAAATGGAGCAATGCCACAACGTGGCCATCATCGACCTTACCAAGGTAGTGCTTCACCCGGTGCCCATTGACTCTAAAGATCTCACCATTCTTATTTTTCAAATCAAGAGCACCAAAAGGGGTCACATGTACCACTTCAAAAGGACCACTCTATTTTGATTTAAGCTTCCCAGAAAAATCCTTAGCCGAGAGTTGAATAAAATAACAAGGTCACCTTCTTTGAATTCTTTGTTTTAGATATACTTATCATGTAGGTACTTCATCTTGTCCTTATACAAGGACAAACTGAAGTAAGCATGGAAACAGAACTCATCAAGTTTATTCAATTGCTCCACCCGGAGATTGGCAGCTACATCCCACTCAATGTTCAGTTTTTTCAATGCCCAAATGGCCTTATGATCTAATTCGACCGGAAGGTGACATGCCTTCCCAAACACCAACCGATACGGAGACATACCAATTGGAGTCTTGTAAGCTATTCTATAGGCCCAAAGGGCATCGTCAAGTTTCCTTGACCAATCAGTCTGATTTGCATTGACAGTCTTGGATAGAATACTCTTGATCTCCCTCTTTGAGACTTCAACCTGTCCACTTGCCTGGGGGTGATAGGGGGTTGACACCTTGTGAGTGACACCATACTTGGAGAGTAAAGTTTCAAAGGCTTTGTTGCAAAAATTTGAACCCCCATCACTAATTATGGCCCTTGGGGGTACCAAACCTTGTGAATATGTTCTTCTTCAAGAAAGCTAACACACTTCGAGCTTCATTGTTGGGCAAAGCTACGGCTTCAACCTATTTTGACACGTAATCCAGAGCCACCAATATATAGGTGTTCCCACATGAGCTCACAAACAGACCTATAAAGTCAATTCCCCAAACATCAAAAATATCAATCTCCAGGATGGCGGTGAGAGGCATCTCATTTTTCTTGGAGATCCCACCGGCCCTTTGACATTCATCACAACGCTTAACGAGCTTGCTAGCATATTTGTACAAGTTAGGCCAATAGAATCTACAGCTTAAGACCTTTGTAGCAGTTCTCGTACCACCATGGTGACCACCATAGGGCGAATAATGGCAAGCTTTAAGAATACACAATTGCTCTTCTTCTGGAACACATCTCCGGATAACACCATCAGTACAAATTTTGAAGAGATATGGCTCATCCAAATAGTAGTCCAGGCAGTCCTGTTTGAGCTTCTTCCTTTGGTTTGAGGATAACTCATTCGGAATAATGCCACTCACAAGATAGTTGGCCACATCGGCAAACCATGCCATCCCAGTCACATATATGGAAAGGAGTTGTTCGTCAGGAAATGAATCATTGATCTCAAGGCCATCATGTGGCCTCCCCTCCTCCTCCAATCGGGATAAGTGGTCCGCAACTTGATTTTCACTTCCCTTTTGGTCTTTAATCTCTAGATCAAACTCTTGCAATAGAAGCACCCACCGCATCAACCTTGCCTTAGAGTCTTTCTTACTCATCAAATAACGAAGTGTCGCATGGTCGGTGTGAACAATCACCTTTGTACCCATAAGGTACGGGGGGAACTTCTCCATAGCAAAGACAATGGTTAGGAGTTCTTTCTCGGTCACCATATAGTAGACTGGATGAAAGATTTTATTAATTCGTTGCCCCAATACCACACCAACTGCCATATCGCTTGCATCACACATGAGCTCAAATGGTAAGCTCCAATTTGGCACGGTAATAATAGGAGTGGTAGTCAATTTATACTTGAGTATTTCAAATGCCTTCATACAATCTTCATTGAAAAGGAACTTGGCATCTTTATCCAAGAGTTTGCACAAAGGGCTTACCACCTTAGAAAAGTCCTTGATGAACCAGTGGTAAAACCCCGCATGACCTAGAAATCTTCTCACTCCCTTTACGGAAGTAGGGGGAGGGAGTTTGGATATCACTTCAATTTTTGCTTTATAAACCTCAATATCATTCTTGGAAATCATGTGACCGAGGACAATGCTCTCGTTGACCATAAAGTGACACTTGTCCCAATTCAGCACCAAGTTAGTTTCTTCACAACGTGCCAATACCTTTTCCAAGTTATCCAAGCACTCTTCAAAAGAATCCCCCACGACAGAAAAATCATCCATGAAAACCTCGAGAAAGTCCTCCACCATATCAGTGAAGATGGACATCATACACCGCTGAAAAGTTACTGGTGCATTGCATAACCCGAATGGCATCTGCAAGAATGCGAAAGTGCCATATTGACAAGTGAAGGTGGTCTTCTCTTTGTCTTTAGGTGCAATAAGAATCTGGTTATAACCGGAATATCCATCCAAGAAGCAATAATAAGAATGTCCGGCTAACCTATCTATCATTTGATCAAGAAATGGAAGCTAAATATGGTCTTTCCGCGTAACTTTGTTGAGCTTTCTATAGTCCATGCACACTCTCCACCCGGTGACAGTTCTTGTGGGGATCAATTTATTTTTGTCATTTGTGATCACAGTCATACCCCTTTCTTTGGGACATATTGCACCGACGAGGTCCACGAACTATCGGAAATGGGGTAAACTAACCCGGAATCCAACCACTTGATGATATCTTTCTTTACTACCTCTTGCATGGCCTCATTTAATCGTCTTTGATATTCCACAGAGGGTTTGGCATCCTCCTCTAAAATGATTTTGTGCATGCAAAAAAGCGGGGCTTATACCTCGAATATCCGCCAATGTCCAACCTATTGCTTTCTTCTTCCTTTGAAGCACCACAAGGGTAGTATCTACTGGTACGTTAGTTAAGCATGAGGAAAGAATAACAGGTAAAGTGGAACAAGGGCCTAGGAACTCATATCTGAGGTATGAAGGAAAAGGCTTTAACTGCAAGGTGGGAGGATCGATTGAAGGCTTTGTTAGTGGAGTCTTTCTGTTTTTAAGATCCAAGGAAAGTTTTCGGGGCTTATAAGTATATGCTCCCATTTCTTGCAAAGCATTGACACATTCTACAAAGCCTCCCTTCTCATCCTCACCATGATTCAACAACACAATTTCCAAGGTATCTTCCACATTTATCACAGCACTTGTGTCATCAACAATTACATCGGTCAAAAGATCCATGAACGAACACACTTCATTGCTATTTGGCTGCCTCATTGATTTACAAACATGGAACATCACATTTTCATCACCCACCCGGAAGGCGAGCTCTCTAGCGTCCACATCAACTAAGGCCTTCACGGTAGCAAGGAAAGGTCACCCCATAATGATTGGAATCTCGTAGTCAACCTCACTATAAAGTATCATAAAATCTGCGGGAAGGATGAACTTGTCGACCCTAATTAACACATCATCAATTATCCCCAGTGGCCTTCATTGTCCGATCCGCCATTTACAACCTCATGGATGTGGGTCTTGGTTGCCCAATCCCTAATGTTTTGAACACAAAATAGGGCATTAAGTTAATGCTTGCCCCCAAATCACATAGAGCTTTGGCGAAATTGGCACTCCTAATAGTGCACGGGATTGTGAAAGCACTGGGGTCTTCCAACTTTGGAGCCATGAAGTGCACCATAACACTCACCTGATGTGTCATTTTGTTCATTTCATAGTTTATTAATCTCTTCTTTGTTACCAAATCCTTCATGAACTTGGCATATCCCGGCATTTGTTCTAAGGCTTCAACCAACGACACATTTATGGACAAACTTTTCATCATATCAATGAATTTCTTGAATTGATTCTCATTGTTTTGATTTGCAAGTCTCTGAGGGTATGGAGGAAGATGCCTTGGCATTTGTACCTTCGCCTTTGTCACTACCAGTTCTGGCATGTCAGGCACGTGCTCCCTAGACGAGTTCATTTGTTCTTGCATCTCTTCCACATTTTCATCAATATCAATCCTCGCTTCTTCATTAGCTTGAACATCATTGCTTGGCTCATCATCATCTTGCACCAACACATCATCGCCCACATGTTTTCTTTGGTTTGAGGCACTAGCAACTCCACCTCTCCCACTTCTTGTTGTCACGGCCATTGCATGCCCCATATTCCCACCTTTCGGGTTCACCACCATATCACTAGGTAGTGCCCCATTTTGGCGAGTATTTAAAGCTTGAGAAATTTGGCCAAGTTGAACCTCCAAGTTGCAGATAGAAGTGTTGTGGGAGGCTAACTAGGCATCAGCGTCGGTGTTTTTCTCCATCATTTGCTTAAACATGTTTTCAATCTGTCCCATTTTACTATTGGAAGAACTAGGACCTTGCGACGGATATGGAGGCGAGTTGTTTGGTTGTTGATACATCGGAGGCCTCTGAAAGCCCGACCCCCGATTTCCTTAATTGTTATTGTTCCAACCCCCTTGATTATTGTTGTTCCCCCAATTGTTTTGATTGTTGCCACCCCAATTACTGTGGAATGGTGCAGTCCACAGAAATTGATTCTAAGGCATCATTAGTGAAGAAGGGGTCTGCGACAGCAAGGTAAAATATGCAGACCACAGAATTCCCATTGCAGTAGAAGAACGATCCTTTTACTGTCATCAGAGAGTCTACACTTTGTGACTCAAATGTGCGGCCGCATGTCTAATTATGCGGACCGTAAAAAATATGTTGCAGCTGCACATCAGAGAGTTGGCATATTTTGGGTTTCCGAGATGCAGCCGCAAGTGACATAGTGCGGACCACATTTCACTTCTGCGGTCGCAAAACAAAATTGTCCGGTCCGCAAGGCTGCATTTGCGGCTACAAAAACATTGTGCCGACAACAGATCCTTCTTCTGCAAGCAGGCTTTAACTGTCAATCTCACTGTGTTTTCTGGTGCATACTTGCATATCTCCTGTGTATGTTTGAACATTGAATTGCAACTAACAATCGCCCTTTCTTGATACAGACAATGGTTCAATCTAGAGGTAGAAGAGACACTTCTAAAGGGAGGGGTGAACTTTCTCGGGGTTGAGGCAAGAGTGCCCTACCCCTTGGCCAATAAAAGACAAATGCAAAGAAAGCTAGAGCTGGCAGGGGGAGAGGTGTAGATATTTCTGACACGAGCTCATATGTCTCGTCTAAGGATGCATCAGAGGGCAACTGAACCTTTGTTCAGGAGCAGTCGGCTATACAGTCAATGCAGAAAGAGAGGTACCAACTCCAGGACGAGCCGTCCTCATCTCATAGCACTTTCGAAGACTCAAAGATTGCTAGTCAATCTTCTGAGGCATCGACCACGCCTATCCTTGAGGCACAGGTTATAGCTGATGGACTTGAAAGGTCAAAGAAGAAAGAGGTTTGGGAGGAACGATTTGTTAACTTGGCTACGTTCACCAGCTTTCGTACATGGTGGCCAGTGAGGTCACTAACTCTCGAGCGACATTTTCTATTGAATATGTGGAGAGTTACAACCCAACAGTGCTGAGACATTTCAGGGAACGCAAGGGGTGGATGTGGTTCACTCAAAGTGTAGTGGACACCAAAGAGTACATGGTCTGAGAATTCTAAGGAAATGTAGCTCACATAAAAAATGGGACAAAAGTGACCAAAGTACAAAACATAAAAGTGAGATTTGATCAACATACACTTAACACATACTTGGGATTCGAAGATGTTGAGCCAAAGGAATATTTGGAGAAGTATGCATTGGGAGACGCAGTCCGTCCTTGGTTAGCGAAGATTCTAGCAGCACTAGGGCCACCACCTCCATGGATTTCTACTGGGGTTCCTATCCACTAGATCACTCTCAGTTTCAAGGCGAAGGGGTGGAAAACCTTTGTCTTCAGCAGACTGGACCTGAATCAGAATGAGACTTACCTTCCGATTCCTTGGGCAGTTCTGGTTGCTTTTATTATGGCCGGGTACCCTATCAATGTGGGTGCCATGATGTCGGCCAATATCTCAGTGATTGCTCGGCAAGATGACTCGTCCTACTCGTACCCGAACACTATTACAAAATATCTCATGGATGCAAGGGTAGAGCCAAGAGATTATGACACAAAGGTGAGGCCGAAGAAGCCTTTTAATTAGTATTCACTGATGGATGTGAACAATCCAAAGAAGAAAGTTCAGCCTCCTACCACTTGGGGCTAGTATGATGATCCAGCTACTGTAGCTACTAAAGTAGTTAATGTTCCATCCACTTTAGCCGAGCCTTCCTCCAGTGCTGCAGCTATGCCTCTGCCGTCATCCATAGTCCCTGATGTGATTCTTCCCTTAGCTCCCACCTCGGCTTTGAAGCTGGTGCCCATGCCTACTGCCCCACTCTCTATGCTGCGAGTCTCCCAGATATTGGCGAGACTCAACAACTAGATACAGACAACCACTACAAAGTTATTTGACTTACCCATTACTATTGCAGCACAATCTTCTTTTCATGCACCTCAGTTTCCCCCGATAGTTGAAGAGACATTGAAGAAGCTCTTTGGGAACCAGAACACTATTATGGCTACCTTGGTACAGTACGGGTAGGTGATCGAAGTGATGGGCAAAGATGTAAAGAAGATGAGAAAGTTCCAGGCCAGCAAGAAGTCAGTGGATAAGCTCCGGAGACAGGTGACCAGGCTTGCTACAACCGGAGATCTTCCATATGAAATGGTGATTGACCCACACCAGTCAAGCCCAGCTACTACAACACCAATATCAGCGGTGGCACTAGCTGGCTAGTCTAAGGAGCAAGACCTTGCTGCCAATACTTCCAAGGCAGTGCATCAAATGTTCACCAACCCAGCCTCACACAGAGTTGAGGATGATGAGAATCAGTTGGATGATCCTTCTGGCGGTGACATTGTTGGGGACACAGAGATGTCCAAGGAGCCATAGGGAGTTTTCTTCATTCTTTCCCTTATTTTACTCTTATTTTGTTACGCATTGGGGACAGTGCTTATCTTTATTCGGGGGGGGGGGAGGGGTGGAGTTTATTGATTATATTCGATACCTTTTGAGACATTTGGCATGTAATAACTTGATATTATTTTCTTTTTTCTTATAATGTATATACTTTCTCTTTCTCTCATTATGTATATTCATTCTATCTTTAGTAGTTTTTGCTTATTAGCTTCTTTATTTTTGTTTCTTTATTAGTTCATTGCTTGATTTTGTAGCTTCTTTGTTTGATTTAATAGTTTCTCTTTATGTTTTAGTAGATAATAAGCCTTTGGTTTTCATAACGCCACAGTTATTAAGGGAATGAGTCTGTTTTTCTGTTTGGATAATAATAGTAGTAGTAATGAATAAAAATACCTAATTAAGTCATGATCGAAGAGTCAACCATGCTTCAATTGGTACCAACACACTTAACTACATGCTTAGGGTTAGAGACAAGGTTTTTTGAATAAATAGCTCTAGTTAGTGACTTTTGTGACTCTTGTGTTGACTTTGGCAATCATCGAGTGGTTTATTTGGACAATAGTGGGCTTTAAACTTGAATGTGGTCATTGTGGGCCCTCGTCTATGTCCTCTTTAATAATCCGGTTGCGTGAGAGGTGAGATGAATTGTTGCTAGTCCAAGTATCCGTGCGAAGGGTCGAAAACTTGCCCCGAATGTGTTTCAAGGCGAAATCATAAGTTTTTCCTGGTTTTGAAAAGCGATTGTAGGCCCTCCTTGGCCTGTTTAAATTTTTTTATTTCCAACCAATGTCATTATCCCTAGTCAACCCCTTTGAGCCTCTAGCCTTTTTCATTTGATAACCATGTTACAAGCCTTTACCCGTTTTGTCATGACCTTCTCTTGGCACCCGAGTTTTCCTTAACACTCTTGTGAAACAAATGGCTCAAAACGTAAGTTTTGGGGAGAGACGAGGAACTTGAAAAAGATATCAAGGCACAAAAAGAGAAAAGAAATTATCTCAATGAGAAGAGAAGGCAAGAGAAGAACAAAAAAAATGCAAAAAGTGAATAAGTGGAAGGGTTGAATGGATTCAAAAATAGATAATGATCCCAAACATGGAGAAATCGAAAAGGGAGAAAGAGAATGAAATGATCAAGAAAGAGTGATGCTAAGTCTTTCTAGTCCCCAATCAGAAGAAAGTGAAAAGTATGGTCCGAGAAATTAAAGATGGAGTGCTTAAGGAAAGGTGTAACCACTCGTCCATATTGGATCCGACCTAATCCAAAAGCCTTCCTTACATCCCGGAAGAAGTCCTACTTGATTTCAAGCCGAGTGAGCTTATATTAGTGGCAATCTACATGAGGGGCAAGCCTATGATACATGAAGTTGTACTTGCAACATTCTCTTGAGAGAGGTGAGTGAACCTTCCATAAACGTTGGATTGAGTACTAAATTTCTTAAGTGAGCTAGGAAACTGGAAAGTAGAGGAGAAAGAGTTTGGAGTCCACCGTGACCTACATGATAGAGCAAGAATCCTTGATGAGTAAAGTCAATTCTTGAAGCTCAAATGTCATATTAGAACTATATGTGCATGAATGTTTGAATTGTCGCCTTATTGATAATACATGGGTAGTGTGGGTAATTGTTGGTCCCAACTGATGTGTGGATAGCGAGTAAAAATGACCCTTAACCTTTGGAGGTGGGAACTAATTTATTTGCTTGAGGACAAGCAAATATTTAACTTTTGGGGAGTTGATAAGTGGGGATTTTGACTGCTTATTAGCACCATTTATGTTTTATTTTAGTCTGAAAGTATTGAACTGTGTTCCCGAAGCTAATGAAATTATGTAAAATTGCAGGAATGCTTGAAGTTTGTTCTCCCGAGATGAAATCTGACTCAAAAAGGAATGTTCTGAAGCACAAGGCAATAAAGGGTACAGAAATACAAATGTAGAATTGCGGACCGCGAAATTCCATTTGCGGCCGCAAAACAAGAAGAAAAAATGTAGCTGACATTTCAGCAATGCGCGGACCGCACATGAATTGTGCGTTCGCATAACTAGGCTAGGGGTCAAGGATCAAAGAGTAAGCAAAAAGACCAAGTACAAGAGCTTTGTGAATTATAGACTGCCCAAGAATTGTCCGGCCGCAAAATATTGCCTGGCGGCCGCTGTCCAGAAATGTGTGACTATAGAAGATTGCCTCGCGGCTGTAGTTTAGAAATGTGCGGCCGTAGAACTTCACTTATTGCCAGCTGAAGAAATCTGTGGACCGCACATGGAATTGTGCAGCCGCGGAACCTCCCAAGGGGTATTTTTATCCGAGATTTTCGACCCTGTATAAATAGACAAATTTCACAAAATTAGGTTAAGTTTTGAACATCTGAAGTTGCTGTAGCCATTTTTCTTTACTACTTTGGGAAGCTTTACATTATTTTGGTGTATTTACATTAGATTCCGTCATTCTAAACTTTTATTATGTGTTTAATTAGCTTTTCTTCTTTATTCTCTTCAAAACCCATTATGAGTTGCTAGATTCTTACTATGGTTGTGACCCAACCCTAATGTGTAAACCTTATGGGTATCAAATTTAGTGCTTGTTTATGATTGGGGGTTGAGTATTTTAGCGTATTTGATATTTCAATTTTAGAATTAAAGGTTGCAAATATTGATTCATGCCTATTTGACTTAGTCTCTACTTGAGAAAGAAAGACCTAGTCTAGGATAACTTAGCTAACAAAGAATTGGGTTAATTGAGAGATTGTTTAACACAATTAAATGGTTCAACCTAGAGATAGTAATAACCCGACTTGAGCTCTTATCAACTATTTTGGTTGATACCTATTTAGAATTGAGAAATTCTAATTGGGCAAAATCACTCTCTGACCGAGATGCATTGAGAGGGTAACGTAGAGTTCAGAGCTATAATACACCCCAATAAATAGAATATGCATTAACCTCTTTATCTCGTTAGGCAAACACAATGTTATGGTCACAGCCCTAGGCCTTTCAACTATATGGGAAAACACTAGAAATACTGATTCGCCTCTAGTTTCTTTTATTTGACTTATAATTGCTAAAGTAAAATTAGAATTAGAAATCAAAACTTGATGTGGAAGTACAATTTAGCTATTCCTTTCGCTTTCATCAAGTGTATACTCCTAACACCCCTAGTAACTCTTTGAGAAAATTGACCCAGACTCTTGTTGGGTACTATTCTTCCAACGGCCATTTCCACTCACTATGCAGTGTGGATTGGACATGGATCAGAGGTCATAAAATCTCACATCCTTAGAAAGTGCAAGGCCATGAAAACTCATAGCCTTAGATAATGTAAGGTACTGTCTTGGGCATTAACCTTAACGCCCCTGAAAGTCCAATGCACTGTAGTTTTGGCGCCTCTGATGGTGCCTTGTACAGTTATGTTGGCACCCCTAATGATGCCCCGCACCGATGATGTTTATCCGAGCTACTTTTATTTTTTCCTCAAATTTTGGGAAGTTTTCACTTATCTAAAAGCCCTACCTCGTCCCCCACACCCCAAACACGAAAGCCTACTATGGAAAGTGAAGCTCTCAAGAACCTAACTTAACATGGGTAAATCCTTCCAAACATTAGATACTCGATCGGGACACCATTGTGGAGAAAAAAAACCCTAGAACTCGAATTCAAGAGGATTGAACATCAAAAAGGTAATATTTCTACTCCCTAATCAGTTATAGCTATGAATTGGTGAGTTTATGGGAGAATAGTAGATGGGTTTGATAAAGAGATTCATATGAACTATGCTAGGGTTTTGGGTTGTTGACTTAAGATTGTTATAATCATATGGGTGATGAGAAATGATATTAGTTATATCTATTTGGAATTGTAGAACCACCTAGAAGTAGTAGAATGAGAACTGGGTGAAGAACACACCATCAATGAGGGCTATGAGGCTTTACACCATAAGGTATTTGGTAAAATGCCAAAGTGACTAAAATATGAGCATTAGTGCTAATATTGGTTCTTCTTGTTATATATAGCCATAGATTATTGTTAAAAGAGGTGACGAATATTGTGATACGCTTAAAAAGGCTAGAGTCAAGGTATGTGAGGCTAACTCTCTATGTTTGGGAATATTAATAATTCTCCCTACACTACTTTTCTTTTACGACGTTACTAATTACCTCAAAAATATAGTTTAGCCTAGTTCCTTGAATAGTTGCAAAACTTCTATTCTCTAGCTTCGTGACTCATTCGTGGCATTAATTTTGAATGTTGTGAGCTCAGTGCGTATTCAATATAGACTTTGGTTTGATGCCCATGAGTATTAGTCTACATTACTCAGCATGTCATAAACAGTTGAAGTTTCAGTTTTCATAATCACTTCATGAATACATGTCTCAGTCTAGTTCTATTCAACATTTCAGTATCATGTAACTCAATATGGTTCAGTATTTCATTATCATGTATTGCAGTATGATTCTCAGTTCCTAATTTTAAATTCCTAAATGTTGAGCACCTTTGTTTGGGCATGAGGCTACAGTTAATGCTTTATGCATCTTTAGGACTGAGGCCACAGTTAATGCTTTATACATCTTTGGGCTTGAGGCTGCAGTTTATTATTTATGCATCTTTGGGCCTGAGGCCGCAGTTATGTATACGTATACTTGGGCCCGAGGCTGCAGTTTGTGCACATATATATATTAGGACTAAGGCCACATTTTATTAATTTAGATATACAAGTGGTTCATCATTCAGAAGAGAGAGTATTCATATCCATACGCCCTTTATTTAGTTATCGGTTATCATTTCAGTTATCAGTTATCAAATATTATTTCAGTCTTAGTTTTAGCAGTTATCATTTCAGTTATCAGTTCTCAGTTCTCGGTTATTAGTTATCAACTATTAATTATCAGTTATTAGTTATTAATTCAGTTTTAGATTCAATATTTACAGTTCTTTCTTTCAGTTGCTTTATATTCCAGTGCAATTCAAATATACTGGCGTCCCTTTTAGCCCGGGGTTTGCATCTCCCGATGCAGGAAATGATTTATAGGTTAACGATTCAACGCGCTAGAATTCTCGTACCAGCTATTTGGTGAGTCCAGCTCTTGTGGGGCATTATCATTACTTTACAGTCTTCCAGTATTTATAGACAATTGGTGTTTTCAGTATTTCATTAAAGGGTTCATATACTAGAATAACAGTTAGACAGATTCGCATGATTTTCATGTCAAGTAATGTTGGCTATATATATATTTTAAACTTATCTTAGTATTTCCTCACATTGATTTATATCATTTAGACTTTCAGTATATTAGCATGTGTTACTTTATCTTCTACATTCAGTATGTTATGATATCGTATGTTAATTCAGTCAGCCAGTTGGTTCGCCCAGTCATATGTAGTCAGGCACTGGGTGTCGTGTTATGACCAGGTCCATGTTTGGGGCGTGACATTTGTTGCCTACTTATTTTGTAAAGGAATATTTATTTTACTTAGCCTCGGCAGTAGGAAAACCTTTGCATCTACATATGGTAGCAATCAATAAAATAAGGACAAGTTGTGCAAGAGTGAAAATACAAGTTGATCTTTTAGCTGAGCTACCTAAGTGTGTGCGTATGGACATTGTGAATAAAGCTACTGGGAAAACAAGGTCAGCATGGGTAAAGATTCCTTATAACTGCATTCCTATGTACTGCAAGTAATATAGGTTACAAGGCCATAATGAGGAGGAATGCTAGAGACTGCATCTATAATTGATGGATGATAATAGTAATTCGAAGCAAACTAGGCATGTCAACGTGGAGCAAGAACAAGATGTGGCTGATGATAAAAAGCAGGAGAAATTGAACAACATGTCACCACCAGTTAAGGTACTAACTAGTGGCATTGTAGTTGGGTACCCCAACGGTAGGTGGACTGAAGTAAGAGGCAATAAACCAAAGAAGAGCAATGAGGCTTAGGCTAAGAAGGAGAAGGGAAAGGAAGCAGCTTGAAAGGATGTTACTAATGTGGAGCATAATACAAGTATTCCAGTGCAAACTACTAACAAGTTTCCCTTATTAGAGGAAGAAGAAATTAAAGAGGCGATACATGTGAAAAATGAATTTTGGAAGTGGAAAACAAGGTAAAAAATGAGGCAAATTAAGGCAAGAAGTACAAATCCTACATCTACTCGGATTGGAAGTCCAAAGAAGAATGAAGTTCAAAGTACGGGTAAGGAGAACATTCCCAATCCTACTGTAATTGGGATTGAGGGGGGAAATAAGAAGGAGTCTACAATTGAATGAGTGCATAGAGAGTTTGGTACGAGCAAGGAGGAGTTGAAACAACTCAATGTGACTGTAAACTACTCGTGTCAAGAAATACTATCATAAACTTTTAATGATTCTGCCACGAACAAGGAGATTAACAATGAAGTAACTTCTTCTAAGGCTTCGTGGAGTGATGAGGTGGAATATATGGAGATGAATTATGTTGGAAACAATACTGAAAGGATTTCTCGTGGAGGAGGAAAAGACAACCAAACAGTTGACCTACATTAAACCCTGGTCTACTGAAAATAAGGGTTAGAATAATGAGGGTACTATCAAGTAGCAGGGTAATTTATCAACTGGATATGATAAATAACAACAAGGACAAGATGAAATCATTGAAGGATCACCAGTTGAAGCTTTAGCTAGGAAGCATGCCAATGGAACATTAAACCCTAGAGGTTCTATGAAGATTTTTGATAATGTTTAATGTGTTCTGGTGGATCTTGAGGCTTAGGTTAAGAAGGAGAAGGGAAAGGAAGCAGCTAAAAAGGATGTTACTATTGTGGAGCATAATACAAGTGTTCCAGTGCAAACTACTAACAAGTTTCCCCTATTAGAGGAAGGAGAAATTGAAGAGCCGATATATGTGAAAAATGAAGTTTGGAAGTGGAAAATATGGTGAAATATAAGGCAAATAAGGCAATAAGTACAGATCCAACAACTACTATGATTGGTAGTCCAAAAAAAATTAAAGTTCAAAGTGCGGGTGAGGAGAACATTCCCAATCCTAATGTAATTGGGATTAAGGAGTAAAATAACAAGGAGTCCACAATTGAATGGGTGCATGGAAAGTTTTGTATGAGCAAGGAGGAGTTTAAACAACTCAATGTGACTGTAAACTACTCATGCCAAGAAATACCATCACAAACTTTTAATGATTCTGACTTTTAATGATTCTGCCTTGAAAAAGGAGATTAACAATGAAGTAACTTCTGCTAAGGCTTCATGGAGTGATGAGGTGAAATATATGGAGATGAATTATGATGGAAATAATGTGGAAAAGATTTCTTATGGAGGAGGAAAAGACAACCAAACAGCTGACCTACTTTAAACACTGGTCTACTGAAAATAAGGGTTGGAATAATGAGGGTACTATGAAGTAGCAGGGTAATTTATCAACTAGATATGATAAATAACAACAAGGACAATATGAAATCATTGAAGGATCACCAGTTGAAGCTTTAGCTAGAAAGCATGTTAATGGAAGATTAAACCCTAGAGGTTCTATGAAGGTTTTTGATAATGTTAAATGTATTCTGGTCGATCTTTTCGGTGGTGGCAGGATGAGAATTTTAATATTAAGGTCCTAGAGGATACAATGTAGTCATACCATCAAACTGTTGAAGGCAAGGTGATGGAAACCAATGGAACATGATTTCTGCGATCCAGCTACAGTAACCCCTACGTTAAAATCAATATATGATCCTCAATTTAGGGTGATGCAGGAAGAATTAGGGACCATGGAGATGAATTCAATGGTGTTGAAAGAGGCTACAAGGCAGCCACATGATCAAACTGATATGGCAACAAGGGCATGTACTTTAGAATCTTGCACCCAAACACAAGCAACAATGCAATTCAAATTGTTGCTCCTGCAGTTGATGATCCTGGCATTCTAGATGGGAAAACATTTAGTGTTACAAATGGTATATTGGCAAATGACATTCTCATAAATCAAAGGTGCTAAAAGGAGCTGGGATAATAGCAAATAACCATGAGCCAAAGCCTTTGGCACTTCAAATCGTTACTGATGACCAACCTGAACTGAAAGAGTTAGGAGAGGATGTTGATGAGGAATCTACAATATCCAACTTCCAATAAATTATTTAGCAAGTAGATTTATCACCGAGAAGTGTAGACAAGACAAAGCCAGGTGCCAAACTTGCAAGTAAACAAAAGGAGAAAATTGTACCTGTTAAGGTACAACAAAAGAGGAGTAGGGTCTCTAATTCCAAATAATGTCTATGGATAATGCATTAATATGGAATGTGAGGTCAATCAATACTCATAAAGCTTTCAACAAGTTAATTAACCATTATAGAAAGTACAATTTCTATCTGATTGGTCTTATAGAGCCTTGGCAATATATTAACAAATTAGAGCTATATAGGAGAAAATTGGGAAACACTACCTTAGCAAACACGAATGGGAAGATCTGGCCATTTATTGATGAAGATATTGAAGTGGAAGTGATGATAGACATGGAACAACAAGTTACTCTCAAGTTGTTTCTTAGAGTTTTGGATAAACATTTGATCTTTACATTGGTGAATGCAAAGTGTGATGCAATAGAGACAATTGAGCTTTTGAATTCTTTGTATCACTTAGCTTCTGACATAAAATTACCCTGGCTAGTAGGAGGTGATTTTAATATCATTCTGACTGAAGAGGAGAAGTATGGAGGCTTGCCGGTTTATCTTAGTGAAGTGCAAGACTTTGCTCATTGTATAGACATTTGTTCTCTATATGATCTTGGTTTCAAACGGAGTCTATACACATGGTGGAATGAGAGGTCAGATGATGCTTGCATTTTTAAGAGGTTATACAAATACCTGGCTAATCAACAATTCCAGGACTTGTTTTCAACTTTACATGTTGAGCATCTTATTAAATATGGCTTAGATCATGCCCCTCTCCTGTTATCATGTAAAGTGAATTTTTCTCAAGTGAATAAACCGTTCAAGTTTCATAACTTTTGGACAAAACATGAGGCATTTTTGGATGGGGTGAAGGAGAATTGGAAGATTAACATTATGGGAAACACATTCATTAACTTTCAACACAAGCTAAAGAATGTGAAGAAAGCATTGGCTGTTTGGAGTAAAGTTACTTTTGGAGATATTTTCAAGCAAATAGTAGCACTTGAGGATGTTGTTAAAGTTCATGAGGTAGAGCTTGATCTCAATCCAACTGCCAATAATGGAGCTAAACTTCATAAGATTCAGGTTGATCTCACAACGTAATTACATTTAGAGGAGGTGTTCTGGATATAGAAGGCAAGGATGCAATGGTTCCAAGATGGTGATAAAAACACCAAATTCTTCCATACTCATGTTAAAGGGAAGAGGAAGAGACTACAAGTGTCAAGAATTTTAGATAACAATGGGATTTTGCATGAAGATCAGGAATGATATGGCACATGTGGCAGTGGAGTACTTCAACGCTCAATTCACTGAATATAAGGTGCCTAAAAATTTTGATATAGTGAATTATATCCCAAAGACGATCACCGAAGAGTAGAATGATAATATTTGGATAGAACCTACCTTGAAAGAGGTAAAGAAGGATGTCTTTGGGTTAAATATTGAGAGTGCAAGTGGACTGGATGGTTTCACTGGCCAGTTTTATCATGTATGCTGGTAAGTAACAGGGGAGAATGTGCTTAACATGATCAAAGACTTCTTTTGTGGTGCTGAATTGCCTAAGCTCATTACTCACACAAATCTTGTCTTATTGCCCAAGAAGAAGAATGTAGCAACATTTTCTGATATGAGGCCAATTAGTTTGAGTAACTTCTCAAACAAGATCATCTCAAGGGTCTTACATGAGAGACTGGTGGATTTACTTCATACCTTAAATTCCCCAAACCAGGATGGTTTTGTTAAAGGAAGGAGTATAGTGGAGAACATATTGTTGACTTAAGAAATAGTCACTAATATTAGAAAGAGAGGCAAGATATCAAATTTAGTGATCAAGCTTGACATGGCCAAAATATATGATAGGGTGTACTGGCTATTCTTGACAAAAGTATTGAGACAAATGGGGTTTGGTGAAGTCTTCATTGATATGATTTACAAGTTGGTATCCAATAATCGGTATTTAGTGCTATTTAATGGACTAGCTAATGAATTCTTCAAATCAACAAGAGGAGTAAAGCAAGTTAATCCTCTATCTCCTACTTTCTTTATATTGGCTGCTAAGGTGCTAGGGAGAGCTTTGGATGATTTATTTGATAATCCTAACTTCATTGGATTTGGGATGCCAAAATAGAGTAAAAACATCAACTATCTTTCTTATGCTGATGATACAATTATCTTCAACTCATCACATTATGGAGCAATACAACTGGTTATGAGTGTGTTGGATGATTATTAAGCTGCTTCTTAGCAGAAGGTGAATAAGGAAAAATCATCTTTTGATATGCATAAAAATGTACCACTGGAAGAAGCCCAACACTGTGCATTTGATCACCACTTTTCATAGGCATCCTTTCCTTTTTACATATCTTGGATGCCCTGTCTTTTATAGTAGAACGAGGAAGGAATTCTATAAAGGTAAAATATTAAAGATGCAGGAGAGGTTGCATTGTTGGAAAGGCATGCTTATTTATATAGGAGGAAGGTCAGTTCTTATTGGTCATGTGCTAGAGAGTATGCCCACTCATCTTCTATCCGATGTGAATCTACCCAAATATTTGATAAATGATTTGCATAGACATTGGGCATCATGGGATACAATGTGCTTGCCTAAGGATGAAGGAGGAGCTGGATTTAGATCTCTTCATGATGTATCTAAGGCTTTATTTGCTAAGGTGTGGTGGAACTTTAGAGCAAAAGACACATTATGGAATGAGTTTATGAGGAACAAATATTGTAAAAAGATCAATAAGGCATTAGTACCTTGGAGAAATGGATCTCAAGTATGGACGAAGATGATGGAGATGAGGGATCTTATTGAACATCGAATATGGTGGTAACTGAAGAGACGAGATGCAAAACTTTTGTATGATAAGTGAAATGGTCTTGGCGCACTTTACCATGCTACTGGCCCAGATCATTGGTGTGCTGAAACAATCATTCATGTTGGGGCTGTGATGATAGATGGAGCTTGGCATGAGGAGCTGTTGAGGGAGATCCTACCAGATGACATAACTGATCACAATAGAGAACATATCACCACCAAATAGTTCGGAGTTGAATGATAGGGCTTATTGGCCACTAGATCACAAGGGGAAATTCTCAGTGTAAGACAACTTGGAAATACATAAGTAAAAGGAAGAAGGAGAACATGATATATAAGTTTATATGGGTGAAGTGACTATCTTTCAAAATATCTTTTTTCATGTGGAGATTATGGAAAGCCAAACTACCATTGGATGATTACATGAGAAGGATGAGATATATTCAAATATCAAAATATTGGTGTTGTAGAAACCCTAGTGAGGAAACCCTAGCATATATTATCTTGAGATCTCCAGCAGCTATGTTTGTATGGAAGTAATTATGTCAACCAGTAGGGATCAACATTGATGGAAAGCACATAATACAGGTAATAAATAAGTGGTGGATGAATACAAGCGATAGAAGATTGAGGAAAGAATATCAAGCCATTCTAGCCTTGATTTTGCGGCATTTGTGGAAGAAAAGAAACCCAGGAATGCATGGGAAGGTGGTGTGTATTCATAGGTTGATTTTACTGATTTCTACTGGCCTTCATAACCTACTGACGATGAGGAGAATATATTTCACAAGAGTGACACCAAACGAGTTAGATTTACATGACAAGCTACAACAACACATTCCAAAATTGAAGTATACAAGGGTCCCGGTTAAACTACCTGCAAATGGATAGTTGAAATGTAATACGGATGGTGCATATAGAGATACAAATAGAAGGGCTTCTTATGCATTTTGTATAAGAGATGGCATTGGTGACTTAATTTATTCTCAAGCAGAAGAGATCTTTGAGGCCACAAACAATATTGCTAAAGCTTGGGCTATCCTTGAAGCTCTAAGGTACATAACTAACTACTAGCTTCCACCTTGTGTTATAGAGACTGACTCATTATTAATGATGTGTGGGAACCTCCATGGAATATTGTGGCCGTGGTGGAAGAAATCAATCAATTAAGAATGAGGTATGTAGTTGACATTGCCCATATGCATAGGGAAGAAAATCAATTAGCAGACCACCTAGCTAATTTGACACTGGATAGTAATGTAATGATTTAGGATCCTTCATTTGTTGATCTTGATATTAAATGGAGGAATATCTTGAACAGTAACAAATTACAATTGACCTATATTAGGGTGAGATATTCAAAAACCTCAAGAGCATTGATGTGGATTGATATAGAGAAGAGGCGCATTGTGTGTGTAGTTGTAATGAGCTGGACAAGGATGATATTTTTGAAGGACAAGGGGCAAGGTCTGGTGAAGGGGCCCATATTGATATTTCTACTTAAACCCTTTGGGAGGAGAGTAGGATGTTTTTGTTCACTAAACTTGTTTGCTTTTTTTGCAGGTACAAATTGCGGAGCTGGATTGTATGCTTTGGCCAAACTTGTTAGTTTAGTATTAGCATCCCCGATGCTCATTCCTTATAGGTGTAACCATTGAATATTCCATCTCATTCGTGTATCGCGTGAGTACTTGAAACGGCTTCAAACCTGGCAACTTTATAACATGGAATGTCACTGGAAGTTGTGGTGCATTCCTGAAGTCTTTTTCATTGTATATTATCATGACTGATGGTTATTCAAATATTCAATGGTTATATAATCAACAATTAGCATAAAGAATGGAAGATCAATTACTGGACATGTCCGCATGAAGACAAAAGAATAAAATATCTTATACCGAATAGAATGGCTACATGAACATCTCAACAAAGAATCAACTCTTAAAACCGAATAGAATTTCTTGTACGTTGTTAAATCTCCATTCTTGCAAAAGAGAGTGTGAATAACACTTAAATACTTTGAATTACTTTCAAACTTTGCACACAAGTTCAATTCAACTATAAAGACCTATACAAAGTCTCAGATCACCAATTGGAGTCCAATAACATCAAAGTCTAACTCTTGGTCAAACTTATTTACTCTTAAGTTCTTCAAATTGTCAACTTTCGACAAATAGTGTCAAATTTTTCTAGAAACCCCCGAAACCAATTTCAAACATACATACAAGTCCGAAAATCATCATACAAACATATTGGAACAATCCAAACCCGATTCCGAGTCCGTTTACCCAAAAGTCAAACCTTGGTCAACTCTTCCAATTTAAAGCTTCCAAATCAAGAGTCATTCTTCCAAATCAATCTCGAACCACTTGAAAACCAAAACCGACAATAGACTAGAATCATAGAATATCATATAAAGTTACTCAAAGTCTCAAACCACCGAATGGAATGCTAATGCTCAAAATGACCGGTCGGGTCGTTACCGCTCATATATATATATATAATTGAACTATACATGTTTGAATAGTAAGTATCATTAGCCATTCTCGCCACTACATCACCGAGGTTAGTCATGCTACATACTGCTTATATGAGATCAGTTATACTCATACTACACTTTGTACTTAATTGTACAAATGAGAGAGTTGGACCTAGCTGAGCATTGCGATTCATGTTGTTGCTGCAGAGACACAAGGAAGAGCTGAATCGTGATCACAACCCCTGGCATCTCCTTTCTTCATTTTGTAACTATTATTTATTCAAATAGTATATTGTATTGTAAGACATATATTCACATGTTGGAGCTCGTGACTACGTGTTTCTAGTTTCTTGGGAATTATTGTATTGGTTAATGTTTATCTATGCTATTCGATTTTGAGACTCCTTTATTTCTATAGTATTATTGTTCTTCTGCTATTATAGTATAATTTGATTGCCTAGAAAATAGTTTAGTCACCATTATGATAGTTGGGGTTTTTGGACGATGATATCTAAGTATCATATCCCTAGGTTGCTTAGGTCTCACGAGTCATGATCAAGTTTAGCAGAGTCTTGCGGATCAATATAAAGACATCTGTACATATCTTCGAGAGGCAATGGGACTGTTAGGAAAACTGCCCTTTCTTTCATTTTATATCGTCTAGATTTGTTTATCTGGAAGTTTGAACCTTTGTTCTTCTATTCTTTCACAGATGGTGAGGACACGTTCTTTTAGAGCAACAGAGCAAGCACCAGTACCTCAGGCCAGAGCCATGAAAGGCCGGGGCTGAAGTAGAGGCAGTGGTAGAGTATGCGCCGCAGTTAGAATCCCTGCTGGAGCCACAATTATAGAGCCACCGGTAGCTCCTATTGAGGAGCCTATTGCTACACTTAGACTTCATGAGACTTTGGCTCACATTCTAAGCATGTACGACATTTTGACTCAAGCGGGTATGATCCCGGTTGCACCAGCTACCTCACAGGCCACGGGATGGGCCTAGACTCTTACCGCACACACACTAGAGCATCGGACAATGATAGTTCTGCTAGTTCAACTAGTCGTTGTAGTCTAACTTGATATTATTCAAGTCTTGACTACCGAGGAATAGAAAATTCTGGAGAGATTTCAGAAATATCATCCTCCTCACTTCGGTGGAGAGCCTACTAAGGATGCACATGGTTTTATTTATCAGTGTCACCGATTCTGCGTAGTTTAGGTTTGGTGGAATTAAATGGGGTTGATTTCATCACTTTTTAGCTAATTGGGCCAACCTACAAATTGTGGCTGACTAGCTGGCATAGCACTAGCCATATGGTCTCAGTTCTCAGTTCTCTTCTTGGAGAAGTTTATTCCACAGATTGGCGTAGTGAGTTTGAGCATCTACGCCATGAGGTTATGACTGTGGCCTATTATGCTATGATGTTGAGGGAGTTGGCACGTCATGCTATGTTTTTTTATACTTACTGAGAGGGAGAAGGTTAGAAGGTTAATTTAGGGCCTCAATTTTTGTATTCGGTATGGGATGGCCTGAGACACCAAAATTGATACTACTTTTCATCAGGTTGCGATGATTCCTAAATGCTTAGAGCATATCTGCATGCGGGAGATAGAGAGAGCAGCGAGATGCCAAGAGGGCCCATGGTTTATGTGGTCTTGGTGATGCCTTATCTTGAGGCCAGGGAAATCATATTATAGGTCATTCTTTTTGGCCTGCTAAGGCAGCGCATCAGGGTTCTCATGATTCTTCAGTCAGCCACAGTTCATACAGTACTCGCCCAAGCCCGTCATCTTTCAACACACTGCCAATAGGGAGTTCATACCATGCTCCATCAGCGTAGTGTTCTTAGGGCTGATAATCATGTTCTTAAAGATATCCAGAGAGTCAGCAGCCTTTCCATATGAGGGGTTATTTTGAGTGTGGAGAACAGGAGGTTATAGATTCGAGGCATGGAAATAGCGTCTTATAGATATATAGGGTAAGACTGTGTATAGCGAGAGCTTAGTGCAACGGGATGCCCTTTGTTTTTACACTATAGTCATCTCAAGAGATATTTCCCAAGGCTTCTAAGTAGTTCACCATGTTAGGACACCAAGTCCATGGTTCCAATGGTGCAGCTACACCACCCGCTTAGCCAGCTAGGGATGAAGCGTAGTCTATTTGAGGCCATCCTAGAAGGGGAGGTCAGTGAAATGAAGGACATGATTGTTGTTATATATTCTTGGGTAGGCTTGAGGCAGTTGTTTCAAATGCTTTGATCACCTATATTGTTTCCGTGTGCCAGGGGGATGCTTAAGTATTATTTGACCCTTATTCCACTAATTCTTATATGTCATCGTAATTTTCTCATTATTTAGATATTCCTCGTGGTTCCCTTGATATTCTTGTTCATGTATCTACACATGTTGGTGATTATATTATGTCATAATAGTTGACCAAGGTTTGACTTTCGTGTAAACAACCTCATAATAGTATTTTGATGATTCTAATGGGTTTGTGTGGTGATTTGGACTTAGGTATATGTCCGGATTTTGAATAAATGTTCTTTGATTTTGAAATTTGGAAATTCGAAGGTTTGAAAGGTTCATAGGTTCAATCTGGAGTTGACTTTGCTGATATAGGGTTTGGATTGTTGTTGCGAGAGTTGGAATAGGTTCTCTATGTCATTTGGGACTTGTGTACAAAATTTGAGGTTATTCCGAGTTGGTTGGACATGATTCAACATGATTTTCTAAAGTTGTAAGTTTGATTAGTTCATTAAGATTGAATTGAGGTGCAATTTGTGATTTTGATGTTACTTTGTGTGATTTGAGACCACAGGTAGGTCCGTATTATGCTTTCAGACTAGTTGGAGTGATTAGACGGGGTCTTGAGGTGCTCAGGTGTGTTTCGGGTTAGTTTTAAATGTTTGGACTGCAGGTGTCAATCCGCAGATGCGGACACGGAGTCGCAAAAGCAAGGTTTTGGCTAGAGCACGAGGATTTTGCATATGCGAAGTTTTATGGCGCATTTGTGAGATAGCAAATGTGGAGACTCTATCAAATAGAGCTGTATTGATATTGAGGTGACATATATGCTAGGCCTCTTATTGGGATGAGTGGTATTGATGTTGAGGCGACATGTGCACCAGGCCATTTGGGCTGAGTTATGATGATCATTGACTTTCCATCCGATCATGTGCTTGGGCTAGGATCCGCCCCTCCGGAGTCAAGTGATAACACATGTTACCTTAGGCCCTGTGAGTGTAGGAACTTAGTATGTGATGAGTGAGGGGCTTTATGCCAGGCATCAATACAGTTTTTAGAGTATGCTTATTGATGATTTGACTGTAAATTCGTGGAGTTTTTCTTTGATACTTGTCAAGCAGGCATGGAGATGTATTTTCCTCATGCTAGTTGATTTTTTATATCCTGAAATTAATGCTTTAGCTGAATTGTTTGGAGAGCATGCCTTTTTTTCTAATTAATGTGATTAAACAAAATCTACTATTTTTAATTGCCTTTTCCTTTTTGTATCATTATCATGCTGATCTGTTATTGTTGGCCATTGAAAGCAAGTAGTGAATCTTGCCAATCTCGTCCCTATCTTTAATCAGAGGTTAGGCTTGCTACTTACTGAGCACATATGGTCTACTGTACTCATACTACACTTCGTACATTATGTGCAGATCCAGGTGTTGCTGATAGAGCGGATTGTTGACAGCTGCATTGTTATTTTAGACAGTGTACTTATTATTCTATATAGCTCATGTACTCCCTGACAGCAGGTTCTGGGTGGTATTTCAGATGTATCGCTATATTGATTCTATTATTTATCTTATTCCACCTTTGAGATTACTTCCTTATTGTTATTATTGGAGTTTATGTCTGTATATTGAATGTTGGCTTGCCTAGCAAGCAATATTAGGCATTGTCACAACTTTGGTGGGATTTGTGGTCATTACAAATTGGTATTAAAGCACTAGATTTCTTGGTACGGAGACATTTGTACATATCTTCGAGAGGCTATACAGTTGTTAGGATACTTCACTTCTTTTACTCTTTATCTTGTGGATTTGATTATCCTTAAGATTGAATCCTTGATTTCCTATTTTCTCACAGATTGTGAGGACACGATCATCGAGTACAGTTGAGTAAGTAGCGGTACGCCAGGCTAGAGCCATGAGAGGCCGGGGTCAAGGTAGAGGCAAGGGTAGAGCATATGCTGCAACTAGAACCCCTGCTCGTGCAACTACTGTGGAGCCACCCATAGCTCCTGTTTGAGGATTAGGTTTATGATTATGAGGATGAGCCGCAGGTACCAGCTCAGTTTCCCCAAGTCCTATTTGTTTCACCAGCTCTTCAAGATGCCTTGGTCCGTATGGTCGAATTGTTCGAGAGTTTTTGTTAGGCTAGTGCAATTCCTTCTATACCAGTTACGTCCCGGGTGGGGGAGGATCACAGTCACTAGCTTCTCGTACGCCAGAGTAGGTGGCCCATGGTTGTCATACTCTTGTAGTGTTACCAGTTGGAGAGTTCAGCCTACTATTATCGCGCAGCGTGACGATAGCCCCACGATGTGTGATGATGAGCTAAAAAGATTACATAAGTTCACCAAGTTGCATTCTCCTCGCTTCAGTGGTATGCCTTTGGAGGATGTTCAAGGATTCTTAGATCGTTGCCATGTGATTCTTCACGATTTGGGACTAGCTCCAATGGAGTTGATTTCATAATTTTCCAGATAGAGGGCCCAGCCAAAAGGTAGTGGCAGGTTTACAAGATGGGTCGGCCACTAGGATCACATCCTCTTACTTGGGCTCAGTTCTCCAAGGTCTTTTTGGAGTATTTCATACCTTCAGCAGGGTCCGATGTCGATTACTGAGTACAAGATGAAGTTTAATAATTGTCCTGTCATTCTACTATTTTAGTTCATATTGATGAGGAGAGACTGAGGAGATTCATTAGTGGTCTTCGCCGTTGTACTCTCATTGTTATGGCTAGAGAGGTCGAGACGGGGATTCCATTCCACTAGGTCATGGAAATAGTGCATCTTCTTGAGCGCATCAATATTAAGACAAAAAATATGATGCATGGTAGGGACAAGAGGTCCCGACATTCAGGGAGTTTTAGTAGTGCCTCATCTAGAGGTTGAGGTCGATCTAGGAGAGGCCACTCTAGCAAGGCAGCTTATCATTTACTGCCACCCAGTTGTAGAGCTTCTATATAGACTTCATTTAGTATACTTCCAGCACAAGGTTCCCACCTCACTCAATCTATTCATGGTTCATCAGTAACCGGTTCTTCTAGTGGCTATTCTTGTTCATGGGGTCTGACACAGGCCCCACACTCATTCCCAATCAATGTTTGCTTTGCGTGTGGAGAGTTGGGGCATGTCTGGAAGTATTACCAACGATTTTAGAGGTCCGGTGTATACGGGAGGTCAGACTAAGTTTACTACACCGATTGTTCAAATAGCTCAGGGTGGAGGTCACCTAGGACATGGTAATCCTAGAGTGGGAGCTCAGTCTAGTGGAGGCTAGTCCAGATGTTATGTTTTCCCAAGGAGGACCATGATAGTTGCTTTTGATGTTATGATTACAAGTATTGTTTCTGTGTGCCACAAAGATGCTTTAGTATAGTTTGATCCTGGTTCCACTTATTCCTGTGTGTCATCACATACTTCTTCATATCTAGATATGCCTCATTGTTCTCTTGCTGCTCCTGTATTTATATTTATACCTGTTGGTAATTCTATTGCGGTGGATCGAGTTTATCGATCATGTGTGGCCACTATTTGTTGTTTTAAGACTAGGGTAGACTTCTGATTGTTAGATATGGTTGATTTTGATGTGATCTTGGGTATGGATTGGTTATCTCTATACCATATTATTCTAGATTGTCAGGCTAACGCCGTGATAGTTGAGAAGCCAGGGTTACTGAGGTTGGAGTGGAAGCACTCTCTTAGTTGCACTCCTACTAGAGTGATCTCATTTTTGAAGGTTCAATGAATGTTTAGCATATTTAGCCTTCTTCAAAGATGTTAGTGCTAATACTTTCATTATTGAGTCACTTTCAGTAGTGAGAGAGTTCGCATATGTGTTTCTAGCAGACCTACCGGGCATGCCACTCGATAGGTTATTGATTTTAGCATTGATTTGGTATCGGGCATGCAACTTATCTCTATTCGTTTGTATCGTATGTATTTAGTAGATTTGAAGGAATTTGGGACTTGTGTGAAAAATTTGAGGTTATTCCGAGTTTGTTAGACATGATTCAATATGATTTTCTAAAGTTGTAAGTTTGATTAGTTCATTAAGATTGAATTGAGGTGCAATTTGTGATTTTGATATTACTTTATGTGATTTGAGACCACACATAGGTCTGTATTATGCTTTCGGACTAGTTAGAGTGATTAGATAGGGTCCTGAGGTGCTCAGGTGTGTTTCGGGTTGATTTAAGATGTTTGGACTGCAGGTGTCAATCCGCAGATGCGGACACAAAGTCGCATAAGCAAGGTTTTGGCTAGAGCACGAGAAGTTCGCATATGCGAATTTTATGGCGCATTTGTGACATCGCAAATGTGGAGACTCTAGCGCATAAGCGGGGAAGCGACTATCTTTATCAAATAGAGCTAAATTGATATTGATATTGAGGTGGCGTATATGCTAGGCCTCGTATTGGGCTGAGTGGTATTGATGTTGAGGCGACATATGCACCAGGCCATTTGGGCTGAGTTATGATGATCGTTGACTTTCCATCCGATCATGTGCTTGGGCTAGGATCTGCCCTTCCAGAGTCAAGTGATTACAAATGTTACCTTAGGCCCTGTGAGTGCAGGAACTTAGTATGTGATGAGTGAGGGGCTTTATGCCAGGCATCAGTACAGTGTTGAGAGTATGCTTATTGATGATTTGACTGTAAATTCTGGGAGTTTTTATTTGATATTTGTCAAGCAGGCATGGAGATGTATTTTCCTCATGCTAGTTGATTTTTTATATCCTGAAATTTACGCTTTAGCTGAATTGTTTGGAGAGCATGCCTATTTTTCTAATTAATGTGATTAAACAAAATTTGCTATTTTTAATTTCCTTTTCCTTTTTGTATCATTATCATGTTGATCTGTTATTGTTGGCCATTGAAAGCAAGTAGAGAATCTCGCCAATCTCGTCCCTATCTTCAATCAGAGGTTAGGCTTGCTACTTACTGAGCACATATGGTCTACTGTACTCATACTACACTTTGCACTTTATGTGCAAATCCAGGTGTTGCTGATAGAGCGGATTGTTGAGAGCTGCATTGTTATTTTAGAAAGTTGAACTTATTATTCTATATAGCTCATGTACTCGCTGACAGCAAGTTCTGGGTGGTATTTCAGATGTATCGCTATATTGCTACTATTATTTATCTTATTCCACCTTTAAGGTTATTTCCTTATTGTTATTATTGGAGTTTATGTATATATATTGAATGTTGGCTTGCCTAACAAGCAGTATTAGGCGTCGTCACAACTTTGGTGGGATTTGTGGTCGTGACAAGTTGGTATTAGAGCACGAGATTTCTTGGTACGGAGACATTTGTACATATCTTCGAGAGGCTATACAGTTGTTAGGATACTTCACTTCTTTTACTCTTTATCTTGTGGATTTGATTATCCTTAAGATTGAATCCTTGATTTCCTATTTTCTCACAGATTGTGAGGACACGATCATCGAGTGCAGTTGAGTAAGTAGCGGTACGCCAGGCTAGAGCCATGAGAGGCCGGGGTCAAGGTACAGGCAAGGGCAGAGCATATGCTGCAACTAGAACCCCTGCTCGTGCAACTACTGTGGAGCCACCCATAGCTCCTGTTTGAGGATTAGGTTTATGATTATGAGGATGAGCCGCAGGTACCAGCTCAGTTTCCCCAAGTCCTATTTGTTTCACCAGCTCTTCAAGATGCCTTGGTCCGTATGGTCGTATTGTTCGAGAGTTTGGGTTAGGCTAGTGCAATTCCTACTATACCAGTTACGTCCCAGGTGGGGGAGGATCCCAGTCTCTAGCTTCCCGTACGCCCGAGCAGGTGGCCCATGGTTGTCATACTCTTGCAGTGTTAGTAGTTGGAGAGTTCAGCCTACTACTATCGTGCAGCCTGACGATAGGCCCACGATGTGTGATGATGAGCTAAAAAGATTACATAAGTTCACCAAGTTGCATCCTCCTCACTTCAGTGGTATGCCTTTGGAGGATGCTCAAGGATTCTTAGATCTTTGCCATGTGATTCTTCACAATTTGGGACTAGTTGACTCCAATGGAGTTGATTTCACCATTTTCCAGATAGAGGGCCCAACCAAGAGGCGGTGGCAGGTTTACAAGATGGGTCGGCCAGTAGGATCACATCCTCTTACTTGGGCTCAGTTCTCCAAGCACTTTTGGAATATTTCATACTAGGTGAGAGGACCTGATGAGGTAGTTTGAGTACCTTTGGTAGGGTCCTATGTCGATTACTGAGTACGAGATGAGGTTTTATAGTTGTCCTATCATTCTACTATTTTAGTTCATATTGATGAGGAGAGAGTGAGGAGATTCATTAGTGATCTTCACTGTGGTATTCTCATTGTTATAGCCAGAGAGGTAGAGAACGGGATTCCATTCCACTAGGTCATGGCGATAGTGCATCTTCTTGAGCGCATCAATATTAAGACCAAAAATATGATGCATGGTAGGGACAAGAGGTCCCAACATTCAGGGAGTTTCATTAGTGCCTCATCTAGAGGTTGAGGTCAATCTAGGAGAGGCTAATCTAGCAGGGCAGCTTATCATTCACCGCCACCCAGTTGTAGAGCTTCTATATAGATTTCATTTAGTACACTTCCAGCACAAGGTTCTCACCTCACTCAGTCTATTCATGGTTCATCAATACCCGGTTCTTCTAGTGGCTATTCTTGTTCACGGGGTCTGACACAGGTCCAACACTCATTCCAAATCAATGTTTGCTATGCGTGTGGAGAGTTGGGGCATGTCTGGAAGTATTACCAATGTTTTTAGAGGTCCGGTGTATACGGGAGGTCAGACTAAGGTTACTTCACTGATTGCTCAACTAGCTCGGGGTGGAGGTCACCTAGGACATGGTCATCCTAGAGTGGGAGCTCAGTCAAGTGGAGGCTAGTCTAGATGTTATGTTTTCCCAAGGAGGACCATGATCGTTGCTTCTAATGTTTCGATTACAAGTATTGTTTCTGTGTGCCACAAGGATGCTTCAGTATTGTTTGATCCTGGTTCCACTTATTCCTGTGTGTCATCACACATTTCTTCATATCTAGATATGCCTCATTGTTCTCTTGCTGCTCCTGTATATATGTCTATACTTGTTGGTAATTCTATTGTGGTAGATCCATTTTATCGATCATGTGTGGTCACTATTTGTTGTTTTGAGACTAGGGTAGACTTCTGATTGTTAGATATGGTTGATTTTGATGTGATCTTGGGTATGGATTGGTTATCTCCATACCGTGTTATTCTAGATTCTCAGGCTAATGCCGTGACAGTTGCGAAGCCGGGGTTACCGAGGTTGGAGTGGAAGCGCTCTCTTGGTTGCACTCCTACTAGAGTGATCTCATTTTTGAAGGTTCAATGAATTTTTAGCATATTTAGCCTTCTTCAAAGATGTTAGTGCTAATACTTCCATTGTTGAGTCAGTTTCAGTAGTGAGAGAGTTCTCAGATGTGTTTCCAACAGACTTACCGGGCTTGCCACCCGATAGGTTATTAATTTGGTATCGGGCATGCAACCTATCTCTATTCATTTGTATCGTATGGATTTAGCAGATTTGAAGGAATTTAAGGAACAATTGCAAGAGTAGTTGGGTAAGGGGTTTGTCAGGCCTAGAATTTCACCTTGGGGTGCACCGATGTTGTTTGTTAAGAAGAAAGATAGGTCTATGAGAATGTGTATTGACTATCGGTAGTTGAACTAGGTGACCATCAAGAATAAGTTTTCATTGCCGTGCATTGATGACTTATTTGATCAGCTTCAGGGTGTTAGAGTGTTCTTGAAGATTGACTTGAGATCGGAGCATCACAACATGAAGATTAGGGCTTCAGACATCCCTAAGGTTACTTTACGAACTTTTTATGGGCATTATGAGTTTATGGTGATGTCGTTTAGGTTGACTAATGCCCCAGCAACCTTTATGCATTTGATAAACAGTATATTCCAGCCTTACTTGAATTCGTTTGTCATTGTGTTCATTGATGATATACTGGTGTATTCCAATACTAGGGAGGAACATGAGCATCATTTGAGGACTATGCTTCAGACTTTGAGGGAGAAGAAGCTATATACTAAATTCTCCAAATGTGAGTTTTGGTTAGACTAGGTGGAATTCTTAGGTCATGTGGTATCTAGTAATGGGATCAAGGTGGATCCGAAGAAGATTAAGGTAGGTCAGAGTTGGCCCAAACTTTCTACCGCTATAGGGATCATGAGCTTATTAGGTTTGGCGAGTTACTACCGTCGCTTCGTAGAAGGATTTTCATCTATTGCTGCCCCACTGACTATGTTGTCTCCGAAGGTTGTGGTGTTCAGGTGGTCGGATGAGTGTGAGGATAGCTTTCAAAAGCTCCAGACAACATTGACTATAGCAAAGATAAGTATGCATTTTAACCGCTTATTAATACCTTCTTGCTTTAGTTTTTTGTCCGGAAGTAGTAATTTTTGTTTTCAAATCTAATGAAAATGTATGAATTGCAGGTGTGCTGGAGAACTGCAAAGAAACATGTGGTTGGCAGAATAACACTTGCGGCCGCAAAAGCAAAATGCAGCCTGCAGATAATGATATGCGGCCACAAAAGAAGTTCTTGAGCTTCAGAGGATTTTGGCAGGACTGCGGTCCGCAAACCATAAATCGCGGTTGCACTGTCAGGACTTGAGATATCAGAGAAGATGCAATAGAAAAGTTTGAATCCTCTTCAAAGAGCGATCTGCGAAAAAATAGTGCCGCCTCAGTAGCTGAAGTGCAGCCGTAGAAGCTTATGTGCGGCCGTAGAAGTTCCTCAACAGAAAGCACTTGCAATGTAACGTACCAAAGTGCAGACCATAGATGAAATTATGCTGCCACAGAACCTTCTGAAGGACAGTTTTGTCAGAAATTATAGAGCCATATAAATAGAAGAAAAATACTTTTTTAGGGCAACTTTTATACTGTAACAGCAACTAGCGGTTATCTTTAGCTATTTTTGGCAACTTGGGACTAAATTAGAGAAGACCAGTTAATTTTCCACTTTAATTCTAGTTTTATGTCTTCAATTACTTCTTATTTTTATTCTTGTATGTGAATTACTATGAATAGCTATATTTTTTCTAGGGTTGTGATACAACCCTAGTATGTAAAACTTATGTGTGTTTAATATTAGTGCTTGCTATTTATTGGGTGGATATTATTTAGCCTTGTTTATGCTTTATAGTTAGATTTAATGGTTGCAAACACTGATTCATGCCTATGTGACTTTGTTCTTACTTGAGAAAGAGGAATTTAGTCTACAAAAACTTGGCTAACAAGAAATTGAACTAGTTGAAGTTTTGATTAGTTTTCTTAAAGGATTTGAACCAGAGATATGGATAATCCAACTTGGAATCAAATACAATTGTTTTGTTTGCTACCTATTTGGTCATGAGAAAGCAAATTTTGGCATAATCACTCTTTAACTGAGAGGTATTAAGTGGGTACTTGAGCATTGAGAGTCATAATAAACTCCGATCTACCAAGCAAGCAAAGATTTATTCTACCCTTTAGGTTTTCACCTAGCTTAAGGTTACAACCGTAGGCTTTTCCCTATTTGATAAAAACATGAAGAACATTTAAAACACTATTTGTTCATTAGTTAATTAAATATCTTAGAAGTTAACTTAGATAATAGTTACCTACTTTTGTTTTAAAGCTAAATTTAGTTATTTCGAGTTTCTTTCTTGAGTGTTTACCTCAACACCATCTTAAACTCCCTGTGGATTCGACCCCGACTTGCGTTGGGTTTTATTATTGTAACGGTCGTTTCATATTCCTTAATTGGGTGTGAATTGGACGTAATCTATTTTTGGCACCGTTGCCAGGGAGTTTACGGTGTTCGTTATATACTTGAGTTTGTTTCTTAAAGTATTTTCTTTTACTTTCACGATTCTAATTTGTTAAAGTAATTGCAGGTTCGAAATGGCGAACAACGAACTTGAAAACATGTCATTGAGAGAGGTGGATGGAGAAGATGAGTAAATTGATGAAATGCCTCAAGCTCCACAACAAAACCGCCGAGGCCGTGGGCAACAAGACAATGTGCCTCCACCTCCCCCACTTCCACCGCCACTACAACCACAAGCGGCGCAACATCAAATTTTTCCCAATGAAGGATATACAAGTGCCATAGCGCCCCTCCCCCCAACATTAGGGCGGAAAACTTTCAAATTACCAATGTGATGCTCACTTAGCTTTTCTTGGGAAATGAAGTTATTTCACCGGGGCTCCGCCTAAAAATGTTTACAAGCATTTAAAAGGTATTGTGGATACGTGTTGGGGGAGAAAACAAATAAATGTTTTGGAAGATACTTTGCGGTTAAGGCTTTTTACCTTCTAACTAAGGGGTAAGGCTTTAGATTGGCTGTAACGCTTGACTAATCATTCTATTCATACATGGAATGAATTGGCAGTGAAGTTTATTTCGACGTTCTTCTCCCCCAGGCACATGGCTACTCTACGGGATGAAATATTGGCTTTCAAGAAAGATCCCAATGAAACTTTGTATGAAATTCGGGAGAGGTATCAGACAATGATGAAGGAGTGCCTGGACAATGATATGAACAACAACATGATCCAACACTTTATGACAACACTTTATGTGGAGGCATGTGAGATTCTTGATGAGATGGCATAAACTTCTTTGGTTTAGCAATCCCGAGGTAATGTTTCCCAAGGTGATCCCAACATGATCCATCATCATAAAGAATTGCAAGACCATGGGAAAGCTATTGTTGAATTGACCATAACCATGACTCAACTTGCTAAGGCTCAACTTTATCGAACCCAAGCTCCTAAGAAAGTTCATACTATGGAAGGAGTGAACGTCTTGGCCAGCAAGAAGAGAACTAAAGGCTCCCAAATTCAATCCTAAGTGGAGAATTATACACATGATCAAGGTAGTTATGACCAAGATGACTCTTATCAAGAACAAGAAGAAGAGGTACAATTTGTGACAATTACCAAGGGCAACAGAGCAATTTTCAAGTCTCCAATCAAAATCAATGGCGTTTTCAAAATAACCAAGGCAATTGGGGTTCTAACGACCAAGGGAATTGGCATAACAACAAAAATCACCAAGGGAGCTGGGGAGGCAACAATTGCCAAGGTAATTCGGGAGGCAACAATCAAGGAAATCAAGGAAACAATAATAATCACTCAAATCAATGTTCGGGTGTTCAAAGACCCCCTATGTACCAACAACCGAGTATCCTACCTCCTTATCCTTCCCACGGTTCAAGTTCTTCAAACCATAAAATGGGTCGTATTGAGAACATGTTCCAACAAATGATGGAAAAGAATGCGGATTCGGATGCCCAACTTGCCTCACATACCACATCAATCCATAATCTTGAAGCTCTTAATACTCATCCTAACGGTGCATTACCTATTGACGTGGTAGTGAACCCAAAGGATGGTAACAATACGGGACATGCTATGGCATTAATCACAAGAAGTGGTAGAGTCGGGGATGCATCCACCTCAAACAAAAGGCAACTTGTGGATGATGATGAAGTGATCCAAGAGGAGGAAATCCCACGAAATGATGTTCAAGTACATGATGATGTTTGAATTGATATTAATGATAGTGTGGAGGAGACGCAAGAAGAGGTGAACCCGTGTAGGGAATACACAATTGATATATCAGAACTGATAGTGCAAAAGGCTAAGGCACCCGTGCCAAAGCCCCCACCTACATATCCTCAAAGGCGTGCTAAACAAAATGGTGAGTATCAGTTCAAGAATTTTATTCAAATGATGAAAGGTCTCTCTATCAATCTTCCATTGGTGGAAGCTTTGGAACAAATTCTCGTTTATGCCAAGTTTATGAAAGATCTTGTGACCAAGAAAGGTCGATGAATTTTGAAATGATCAAGGTCACTCATCAAGTGAGTGCAATTATTCATTCCATGGATCCTAAGTTATAGGATCCAGATGCTTTCGTTATTCCTTGTACTATTGGAAGTGTCGATTTTTCTAAAGCACTTTATAATCTTGGGGCGAGTATTAATTTGATTCCCTATATGGTTTTAAGTATTGGGAAACCAAGACCAGATCGATGAGGATGCAAATGGTAGATTGCACTATGAAGATGCTATTAGGAGTGATTGAGGATGCTTTGGTTCGAGTTGATAAATTTATTCATCTGTTAGACTTTATGATTCTAGACTGTGAGGTTAACTATGAAGTGCCTATCATTATTGGAAGGCCTTTCCTTGCTACGGGTAAGGCACTTTGTGATGTGTAAGTCGAAGAACTCACTTTCCGATTTGGTGATTTACAAGTGGTATTCCATGTGTGAAAGTCTATGTGACAACCAAATAGTAATGAGGTGTGTTATTTTGTGGACTTGGTGACCGATGTCATTATTGATGACACAAGTGCTACAATCAATGTTGGTGATTTGTTGGAAGCCATTTTTCTCAACTTTGACGATTATGAGATGGATGGTTTCATGGAATGTGTGAGTTCATTGCAAGGAATGGGGTCTTACAACTTTGCACCCCGAAAGTTGTCAATGGATCTTGTGAATAGGAAGACTCCTATTACAAAGCCTTCGATTGAAGAGCCATCAATCTTGGAGTTAAAGCCACTGCCACCTCACACTCGATATTAATTTCTTGGACCTTTTTCTGCTTTACCTATTATTCCTCCCTCTTGTTTGACTAACATGCATGTTGATTTCATATTGGTGGTGTGGCAAAATAGGAAGAAAGATATTGGATGGACTTTAGCAGATATTCAGGGTATAAGCCCCGCATTTTGCATGCATAAGATCAAATTTGAGGATGATGCCAAACCGTCCATTGAGCTTCAGAGAATACTCAATGAAGCTATCCAAGAGGTGGTCAAAAAGGTTATTGTCAAAGGGTAAGATTCCGGGGTTGTCTACTCCGTTTCCTATAGTACTTTGACTTCTTCGGTTCAATGTGTCCCAAAGAAGTAGGCATGACGGTTGTTACTAATGATAACAATGAGTTTATTCTTACAAGAATGGTCACCAGCTGGAGAGTTTATATGGATTATCGTAAGCTCAAAAAGGTCATAAGGAAGGATCACTTCCCTCTCCCTTTCATGGATCAAATGCTCGATAGGCTGGCTGGTTGTGCCTTCTATTGCATTCTTGATGGTTACTCGGGCTACAACCAAATTCTCATTGCTCCAGAATATCAAGAGAAAACCACCTTTATATTTCCATATGGTACTTTTGCTTTCAAACAGATGCCTTTTGGGTTATGTAATGCACCAACGACCTTTCAACGATGTATGATGGCTATCTTCATGAACATGATGGAAGACTACATGGAGGTCTTCATGGATGACTTTTCGGTAGTTGGGGATTCATTTTATGATTATCTTGCTAATTTGGATAAAGTGTTGGCTAGATGTGAGGAAACAAATTTGGTACTAAATTGCGAGAAATGTCATTTCATGGTAGAGGAAGTCATTGTCCTTGGCCATAAAATTTCCAAGAATGGTATTAAAATGGATAAGGCAAAGATTAAGGTTATTTCTAAGCTTCCACCCCCATCTCGGTGAAGGGTGTGCGGAGTTTTTTGGGCCATGCTGGATTCTACCGATGATTTATCAAAGATTTTTCTAAAGTGGTGAACCCTTTGTGCAAACACCTTGAGTAGGACTCCGAGTTCCATTTGAATGATGATTGTATTAGAGCTTTTGAACAATTGAAGCTCAAGTTGACAACTACTCCTATCTTTAAATCTCCCAATTGGAGTTTGCCGTTCGAGCTCATTTGTGATGCAGGCAATATAGCGGTTGGGACTATTTTGGGGCTATGTATCAACAATGTTTTTCATCTAGTTTACCATGCTAGTAATACCATGAATAGTGCCCAAGTGAATTATAATATTACGGAGAAATAGCTCCTTGCCATTGTGTTAGCTATTGAGAAGTTCCTCTCGTACTTGATGGGTGCCACAGTTATTGTCCACACGGATCATGTGGTGCTTCACTATCTTATGAGAAAAAGGAATCAAAATCTCGGTTGATGAGATGGGTGCTTTTGTTACAGGACTTTTATATTAATATCAAAGACAAGAAGGGAAGTGAAAATCAAGTGGCACAACACTTCCATGTGATGGGCGTGAAATCAATGACTCTTTCCCCGATGAGCAACTTTTGACAGATTCAATGAAAGTGGTACCATGGTTTGCGAATTTGGCCAATTTCCTTGTGAGTGGTATCATTACGGATGAGTTCTATTCAAACCAAATAAAGAAGCTCAAGAGAGATTGTCAAGATTACTATTGAGATGAACCATACCTTTTCCGAATTTGCACGGATGGGGTGATTAGAAGGTGTGGGCCATAGGAAGAACAAGGTGATATTCCCGGGGCTTGTCATTATTCACCCTATGGTGGTCATCATGGTGGAGCAAGAACAGCGACTAAAGTCCTAAGTTGAGGTTTCTATTGGCCTACTCTTTACAAAAATGCAAATGAGCTGGTAAAAACATGTACTGAATGCCAACGGGCTGGTGGAATTTCAAAGAAACATGAGATGCCCCTTACAACCATGTTGGAGATTGATATCTTTGATGTTTGGGATATTGACTTTATGGGCCTCTTCGTGATTTCTTGTAGAAACACCTACATTTTGGCAGTGGATTACGTGTCTAAATAGGTTGAAGTCATTTCTTTACCCAATAATGAGGCTAGAAGTGTGGTGGCTTTCTTGAAGAGGAACATTTTTACAAGGTTTGGGACTCCGCAAGCAGTCATAACTGACGAAACATTTTTGCAGCAAGGCTTTTGACACATGGCAAGTATGGTATCACTAAGAAAGTAATGACTTCCTATCATCCACAAGATAGTGGTCAAGTGGAAGTCTCCAACCAGGAGATAAAGTGTATTTTGTCGAAGACAGTGAATGCAAATCGAATAGATTGGCCTAAGAAGCTTGATGATGCTCTATGGGCATATAAAATGGCTTACAAAACATCTATCCTAATGTCCCATACCAGTTGGTTTTAGGAAATATTTGTCATCTTCCAGTGAAATTAGAGCACAAGGCAATGTGGGTGTTGAAGAAGTTGATTCTTGATTGAGATATAGCTGCCAACTTGCGGGTTGCACACTTAAATAAATTGGATGAGTTATGGTACCATGCTTATGAAAGTTCGTCCTTGTATACTGAAAGATGAAATATATTCATGATAAGTATATTTGAAACAAGGAGTTCAAGGCCGGAGATCTAATATTGTTGTTCAAGTCAATATTGACAATGTTTCCCGGGAAGCTCAAGTCAAAGTGGAGTGGTCCATTTGAAATTATTGGTGTGACACCCTTTGGTATATTGGACTTGAAGAATAATAACAATAAAATATTTTGAGTCAATGGTCATTGGGTGAAGGACTATTTGGGGAAATTTGGTGAGAGCCACATGGTGGCAGTTCTTTACTTCATTTGAGGATACTATGACATTGCGGCATGCCACAACTTTAAATAATATGCTTCTTGGGAGGCAACCTAAGTTCTTTTCATTCTTCCCTTTTAGTTAGATGTTGTTTGTTGTTTTTAACTTGATTTGAAGTGTGCTGTAGGGATCAGTGTTAGATATTAAATGATGGTTGAAGTTGTGTCCAACATGGAAAAATGCGAACTACACTTTAATTAGTGCGGCCGCAGAAGAGGGAATACGGACCGCAGAATAATTTGCACGACTGCATAATTGAACTATGGACTAGAATTGCAAGGATCGACTCAGGTGCTAAATTGAAGTTCCTCTGAACTTTTCTCCCAACAGTGTGGAGTGAATTTGCGGACCATCACAAATTATGCGGTCACAAGAGAGCATTATCAAATTTGTCAGCGGAACTAAGTTGACAGAAGTGCAGTCGCACATAAAAAAGTGTGGACCGCACGATTGTATGCTTTCCTTCTACTCGGATAACAGAGTGCGGACCGCACATGGAATTATGCCGCCACACTCACCTTTTTTACTCTTACCATCATCTGAGTATAAATACAATAGTAACTCATCCATTTCTTTTCACCATTTTCACTCTCAAACTGTTATTCTAAGACGTACCTACGTGCTTGCACTTTGTGATCACAAACAACCTATCACACTCCTTTTGATCTTATTACACTAGCACACTTTGGTATGCCACACTTCAATCTTGTTGTTTTTATTTTTATTTTTGAACTTTTTTGGCTTTTTAACTTCTTTTTAGGTCATCTGTGATTACATCCCTTTATTGCGTCTATGTGGGGTAGTCTAATATTGGGCATTTGTCAAAGCATGCTTATATAGGTTGGATTATTCATTATCATTCCCTTACCATGTTACCCAATAGGATTGAACACATAATTTCATAACCTAGGAAAAGACGTGTCATCACTCAGTGTTCTTAACTATGCGGACCGCACTTGAAATTGTGCGGTCCACAAACTTCTAATTTGGTAACTTGTGTGTTGTCTGATTTTGTGGCCGCACTCTATTTATGCAGACCGCATTTGAAATTATGTGAACGCAAAGAGAGGTCTGCACTGACAACCAGATAACTTCTTTTCTAAATGCCTAAGTACTTTTACTCGAGTGTGGACCCCCAAACTAATTATACTGGCTGCAGATGCAGGTCCGCACTATCTATTAGAGACTTCTCTCTAAGGACCTGGCATAACAGTTCTGAGCTGCGGCTACATTTGGATTTGTACAGACCACACTTTCTCTTTGCGGACCGCAATTGAAATTGTGCGGACCGCACTTGACCATCTATCTACTGCATGTTACTGGCTTGAAACACTACTACTTCTATGGTGTCCTCAAATACTTACATGACTTTTAACTGCTTTGCAACTTGTATATCAAATGTCAACTCTCTTTGTGCATTCATATATAATGGTGCAATCAAAAGGAAGAGGAGGATAATCTTGAGGAAGGGAAGAACCAGAGAAAGGTATAGGCAAGTGTGCCATGCACCTGCGTGCATAGAGGGCCATAACAAAGAAAACAACAGCACGTTGGGGAAGAGGTGGAAGTCTCTAAGAGTCAGTTTCCTATGTCCCGTCTAGGGAATCTTTTGAATGGAATTATGTGTCTCTACGTGAAGAGCACAATGAGGAACAATATAAGTCATATGGGCAGTCCGAGCCCCAAGTTGTGCCCTCCACATCTCACAGTACCTGCTAGGGCTCAGCTAGCACCAGTCATGAGTCCAATGCAGCTGCTCAGGACTTTGAATCTGATAAAGCCCCAGATGAGGGAAGAGGGGGAACAAGTGCAAAAGTTGGCATGGCAAGAACTAAGAATACGGTTGTTTGGGAAGGATGATTTTTGATCTTACAAGCCTATACATACTTCTGAATATGGTGGAAGGAAAGACCCTGTCCCACGAAAGGAAATTCCTCATCAAAGAGTTAGACATATACAATCTCATCGTCTTGGAGTAGTTTACAAAGAGCAACGGGTGGATGCAGTTTACAGAGAAGTTGGTGGATGTCAAGGAACACCTTGTCCTGGAATTCTTGGAAACCACGACGCATATTGTTAAAGGGACAAAGATTACCAATGTGCGCAACCTTAAAGTCAAGTTTGATCAGCACACTTTGAATGCTTACCTCGGATTTGAGGATGTTTAGCCGATGAAATAGTTGGCTAAGTTGGCTAAGAAGGAGGATGTTATACCATGGCTTGCTGAGATTCTTGCACCTGGACCTACCCTCTCCCCCCCCCCAGTGGATAGGTGCCGGAGTGCCAATCCTCTGCCAAACTCTGAGTTTTGAGGAAAAAATATAACAGACCTTTGTGTGCACCATACTTGATTGATGCCAAACTGAGAACAACTTACCTTTTCCAAGAGTAGACCTAGTAGCTTCTATCATGGCCAAGCAAGCTATCAATGTGGGTGCTCTGATATTGGCCAATATCTCTCTTGTGGAACAGTAAGGTAACACTTCCTACCCCGACCCCAGCACCATCACTGAGTACATGACTGACTCCAAGGTGTAGTCTAGGCGACTTGACACGAAGTTCAAGCCAACTGGTCCTTTTGAGTGGTACAAGTTGCAAGACCCAAGGAATCTAAATAAGAGCATTCAACCTAGTACTTCTGTTGGCCAGTCTGATAAGCCGGCAGTCGTAGCCTCTGGTCCGTCTAAGATCCCATCTACTTTAATGGAGCCTTCCACCAGTGCTAGAGCTACTATTCATGAGCAATAATCCTTAGCCCTTGCTCCAATTCCTACACCAGCTCCGAGTCTGATGCTTTTGCCTACAGGACCATTGTCTGCTTTGCGGTTCTCCCAGAAACTAGTGAGCCTCAACAACTGAATGCAGACAACCACTTCAAAACTATTCGAGATCTCTAATACTATTGCAGGGCAGCCATCTTCACAGCTCGGTCCTTCTGATATTGACATAAAGCTCACCAAGGCCTTGGACAACAAGAAGGTGATCAAGGATACACTGTACAACATAATGCAGTGATTGAGCAGTTGACCATGCAGATGAAGAAGATGAAAAGGACAGAGGCCAGCAAGAAGTCAGTTGACTCACTTAGAGTTGAGGTGAATATGACAGGTGAGGCCGGTGACTTATTATATGACATGCTACTAAATCCCACCCAGCCTCACCCAGATCATCCTTCTCGTGATGATCTCGCTGCTCAGGCCGAGGAACGTTGCCTGGCATCTAGCACTACTACTGCAGTGCGTAATATGTTTAGCTCTCAAGTAGCTCCCATACGAGATTATGACACTATTTAGTTAGTTGAGCCAACTGGGACTGATGTTGTTGGTGACACTTTGATGATAGAGGACCGTTAGATTGTTTCTTCACCCTCTCTGCTCTTTGATCTTATTTTGCTAAGCATTGGGGAAAATGCTTCGTTTCATTTTTTTCTGGGGGAGCCAGGGGGAGGTGGAGAATTCTATATTTGATGATTGACATATTTGATGACACTAGGATGTAATAAATGGATGATTTATTTTTGTGTATCTTTAGTAGTTTGTTACATTTAGTAGTATCTTTAAATTTGATTATTTTATGACAAGGTGGGTTGCTCTGATGGTAAGCACCCTCCACTTCCAACCAAGAGGTTGTGAGTTCGAGTGACCCCAGGGGGAGGTGGAGAATTCTATATTTGATGATTGACATATTTGATGACACTAGGATGTAATAAATGGATGATTTATTTTTGTGTATCTTTAGTAGTTTGTTACATTTAGTAGTATCTTTAAATTTGATTATTTTATGACAAGGTGGGTTGCTCTGATGGTAAGCACCCTCCACTTCCAACCAAGAGGTTGTGAGTTCGAGTGACCCCAAGAGCAAGGTGGGAAGTTCTTGGAGGGAGAGAGCCGAGGGTCTATCGGAAACAGCCTCTCTACTCTGTAAGGTCTGCGTACACACTACCCTCCCCAGACCCCACTAGTGGGATTATACTGGGTTGTTGTTATTGTTGTTTAAATTTGATTGTTTTGGTAGTATCAGTTTTATGTTTTTCCTTCTTTTGTTGATAATAATCCTTTGGTTTTCTTAATACCATTGTTCTTTCCAAAGGTAGTTTCTTGTGTGAATCGGGTGACGCTTTCTGAGGATGGATGGTGTAACAACTTTCTTAAGGTAATGAGTATGTTTCATGTTTAGGTAATAGAAGTATTAGGTAGTAATGAATAAGAGCCCTAATCAAGTTAGCGTATGAAAAAGAGTTATTTATGCTTCATGTGGCAACAACATACATAACCGCATGCTTATGGTTAGAGACAAGGTTTTTAGAAGAATTAGCTCTAGCAAAAGTTAATTTGAGGTTCTTGAGTTGTCTTTGATAATCATTAGTTGGTTGAGTGGACCATAGTGATATTTAACTTGACTGTGATTGTTGTGGGTATTAGACTTTATCCTCTTTTATGGTCCAGTGCAGGAGAGGTGAGATGAAATTTTGTTGCTAGTCCAAGTACATGAATGAATAGTTTAAAACTTGCCTCGAATAAGCTTCAAGGTGAAATTCTAAGTTTGCTTGGTTTGAAAGATGATTGTTGGCTTTCTTTGGACCGTTTGAGTTTTCTATTTCCACCCTATGATCGTTATCCAAAGTCAACCCTTTTGATCGTTTGGACTTTCTCTATTGATAACTATTCTATAAGCGTTTACCCGTTTTGAACATAATCCTCACTTGGCACCCAAACCTTCCTAAGAACTCATATGTAGTAAGTGGTTCAAAGCCTATGTTTGGAGGGAATGTTGAGGAATCTAAAAGAGGTATCAAGGCATTGAAAAGAGAGAAAAGAAGTGATTTCCATGAAAGAGAAAGTAAGAAAAGAAAGTGATTAGGACGAAAAGAAGTCCATATAGGGGACAAAAAAGGAAGATCGATGAGAGTGAAGTGAGGAAAATAACTCTAGTATGAACATCAAGGGATAAAAGAATGAAATTGTCAATAAAGAATGATGGCAATTCTCTCTAGCCCCAAGAAAAAAGAAATGCCTCTAAGGGTTTGGAAAAATGTGAGCCAAGAAATGAGATGTAAAATGCTTGAGGGAGGATGTAACCACTTTCCTATTTGATTGTGAAATGAGTATGCTTACATTAGTAGAGATTAACATGAGGGTCAAGCCTATGGTACTTGAAGCTTTACTTGTGACATCCCTTTGTGAGACAAGAGTGAGACCTTTATTGCTCTAGAAATTGAGTGTTAAATCTTGAAGTGAGCATGGCAAATGGAAGGTAGAAGAGGAAGAGTTTTGAGTCCAACATGCTATACACGAAAAAAAAAAGAGTCGTTGGTGAATGAAGTCAATTGTTGAAGCTCAAAAGTCACACTTGAATTACATGCAAGTTGCATAGTTTTGAGTTGACACACAATTTAGAATGCATGAGTATTGTGGGTAATTGTCGGTCCCAACTTATTATAAATGAACTTTTACTAAGGAAATGAGGGAACTAGTCTAGTTTCTTGAGGACAAGGAAAGACTTAAGTTTTGGGGAGTTAATAAGTGTGGATTTTAATCATTTATTAGAACGTTATTGCTTTAGTTTTTAGTCCGAAGTAGTGGTTTTTGTTTCCATATAAAATGAAAATGTGTGAATTACAGGTGTGCTGGAGAATGTAATCTCAATGAAGAAATCTAACACAAAGATGAGATGTTCTAGCTTAGAACAATCAAGAGGAGAAGTGCAAATAATAGTGCGGTCCACAAAATTACATTTGCGGCCTCAAAAGCAAAATACATCCCGCAGATAATGATATATGGCCGCATATGAAGTTCTCAAGCTTCAAAGGTTTTTGGCAGATTGCGGTTCACAAACCCAAAAGTGTGGTTGCACTTGATGTTGATAGTTAGAGATCAGAGAAGATGCAATAGAACAAGTCTGAGGCCTCCTCAAAGTGCAGTCCACAGCAAAATAGTACGGTTGCAGAAGCTTATGTGCGGCCGCAAAATTCCCTCAACTTAAAGTACTAGCAAAGTAACCCACCAAGGTGCGGACCGGAGATGTAATTATGCAGTCGCAGAACCTTCCAAAGTGCATTTTTGACAGAAATTTTAGATCCCTATAAATAGACGAGAAATATTTTTTTAGGGCAACATTTGTACCATAGAAGTAGATAGCGGTTATCTTTAGCTAGTTTGGGTAACTTGGGACTACAATTAGAGAAGACTAATTAATTTTCCACTTTAATTCTAGTTTTATGTCTTCAATTACTTCTTCTTTTTATTCTTCTATGTCAATTACTATGACTAGCTAGATTTTATCTATGGTTGTGATCCAACCCTAGTGTATACAACTTATGGGTATTTAATATTAGTGTTTGCTATTGATTTAATGGGTGTTGTATAGCCTTGTTTATGCTTTATAATAAGAATTAATTGTTGCAAACATTGATTCATGCCTATTTGACTTAGTTCTTACTTGAGAAAGAAGAATTTAATCCAGAAAAACTTTGTTAACAAGAAATTAAACTAGTTGAAGTTTTGGTTAGTTTGATTAAAGGATTTGAACTAGAGATAGGAATAATCCAACTTGGACTCACATTCAATTATTTTGCTTGCTACCCATTTTGTCTTGAGAAAGCGAATCCGGGCATCATCATTCTTTAACCAAGAGGTATTAAGTGGTTACTTGAGCATTGAGAGTCATAACAAATCCTGATCTACCAAGCAAATATAGATTTACTCTACCCACTAGGTTTACACCTAGATTATGGTTACAACCGTAGTTGTTTCCCTATTTCATATAAATATCAAAAACATTTCAAACATTATTTGCTCATTAGTTAGTTAAATCTCTTAGAATTTAACTTAGATAATAGTTACCCACTTTTGTTTGAAAGCTAAATTTAGTTATTTCGAGTTCCTTTCTTGAGTGTTTACCTCAACACCATCTTAAACTCCCTGTGGATGCGAACCTGACCCGCATTGGGTTTTATTATTATATCAACCATTTCATTCTTCTTAATTGGTTGAGAATTGGACGTGATCAAGCCCCAGTGTTGGTTTTGCCTTCGGGATCGAATTCATATACAATATATTGTGTTGCTTCGATTGTTGGCATTGGGTATGTGCTGATGTAGGATGGTAGGATAATTGCCTTTGTGTATCCCCAGTTGAAGCCCCATGAGAAGAACTACCTATTGCATGATTTGGAGTTAGCCGCTATTTTACACGTGCTCAAGATTCGGAGGCATTACTTATATGGCATGTGTTGTGAGCTGTATACAGATCATCAGAGTCTTCAACATCTATTCAAGTAAAGAAATTTGAACTTGAGGCAGCGGAGATGGTTGGAGCTATTGAAAGACTATAATATTACAATTCTTTATCATTCGGGAAAGACAATGTGGTAGCTGACGCCTTCAGTTGAAAGAAGAAGGGTATGGGAAGTCTAGCATTTATCCCAACTATGGAGAGGCCTTTTAATATTGATGTGCATGTTTTGGCCAATAGGTTCGTAAGATTGGCTATATCTGATCCTTGAAGGGTTCTTGTTTTTGTTGTACATAAATCATATTTGTTTGAATGCATCAAGGCTCGTCAGAATATGAGGATAAGACATGGCAGGGCGGTGCTAAGGAAGTGACTATTGGTGATGATGGTATATTGCAGCTTCAGGCCCGATTTTGTGTTCCTAATATGGATGGATTAAGAGAGTTGATTCTTGATGAGGTTCACGATTTGCGGTATTCCATTCATCAAGGTGCTACAAAGATGTATCATGATTTAAAACAACATTATTGGTGGCAAAAGATGAATAAAGACATTAGAGACTTGGTGGGTTGTTTCAGAATATTGATATACTAGAGTGAAGTGAGAGTTTATCACTATGGACTATGTGGTAAGTTTTCCACAGACATTGATGATATTTGATGTTGTTTGGATCATTGTGGATAGACTCACCAAGTCTGCACATTTCATTCCAGTCAAAACTTCCTATACTTCAGAGCAGTTGGCTAAGATCTGCATTAGGGATATTGTCCACTTACATGGTGTGCTTGTGTCTATTATCTCGGATCGAGACACTCAATTTCCATCGTATTTCTTGAGAGTTGTGTAGTGTAAGTTGGGCACGCATGTCGATTTGAGCACAATGTTTCACCCTCAAACGAATGGGCAATCCAAGCAGAACATTTAGATTTTGGAGGATATGCTGATAGCTTGTGTCATAGATTTCACAGGCTAGTGGGATAAGTTTCTACTGTTAGTAGAATTCTCCTACCACAACGGATAAAAAAAGAGTATCCAGATGGCCCCTTATGAGGCATTGTATGGGAGATGATGTCATTCTATGGTTGGTTTGTTTGAGCCTGGCGAGGAAAGGCTATTGGGCAAAAATTTGGTAGTGATTCTTTGGAGAAGGTGAAATTGATCCAGGAGTGGTTTTGTACAGCACAATCCAAACAGAAGAGTTATGCTGATAGGAAGGTTCCGGATGTAGATTTCATGGAGGGTGAGAGGGTTCTACTTTGATTTTTACTTATGAAGGGAATGGCGAGGTTCTGGAGGAAGGGCAAGTTGAGCCCTCAGTATATTGGTCCTTTCGAGGTGTTAAAGAGAGTGGGTGAGGTGGTCTATAGACTTGCTTTGCCACCCAGCTTATCGGGAGTTCATCCGGTATTTCATATTTTTATACTTTAGAAGTACTATAAGGTTTCGTGACATGTGATTTGAGACTTGTCTGCAAAATTTAAGGTTATTCCAAGTTGGTTAGACGTGATTCAGCATGAGTTTTGAAAGTTGGATGTTTTATTGGTTCATTAAGGTTGAATTGCGGTGCGATTTGTGGTTACTTTATTACTTTGTGTGAATTGAGACCATGAGTTGGTCCATGTTATGTTTTGGCTCAGGTGTGATTCGGGTTGATTTCAGATGGTTTAGCGTCATGTTGGCAGTCCTGGTCCGGTGTCTTTCCACAAATGCAAACACGGACTTGTAGAAGCAAGGTTTTTGTCTTGGACAGGAGGAGTTTGCAGATGCAAAGTTTTGTGGCTTATCTACGAGATCACAAATGCGGAGACTCTGGAACATAAGTGGAGAAGGTAGACTGGAGGGAGAGTTGCACAGAAGCAGGATTTTTCTTTGCACCTGTGATATCGCAGAAGCGGATGAAGGTTTGCCGATGCAAGAGGTCGGGGTTTCAGTGGAACTCGCAGAAGATAGATTTTTGTTGCAAAAGCAACACCGTAGAAGCGACATAATTGATCACTAAATCAAAATAACTCGACAAAGTATATTTTTTTGAGTGTTAGCTTCATTTTATAATATTTTGAGATTGGGAGCTCGGACTAGGAAGATGTTTTAGGTGCGTTTCACCATTTGGATTAGGGGTAAGTGTTCTTGACTTGGATCTGATTTTATTTTATGATTGCATTTTTTATTTTGACTTTTGGTTAGTAGAATTTAAGGGAGAAAATTGGGATTTGTTTAAGAAATATTGGAGAGTGATTATTTGGGATTAGAATCCCGATTTGAAGTCAGATTTGGATTAAAGTCGTATATTTGAACTCGTGTTGGAAGGTGTAATCGGGATTTGTCACTTTTGTCGTGTTCCGAGGTCGGGCCTGCGTTGACTTTTTGATATTTTATAAAGCTTTGAGCTTTAATTCTTGGAATTAATTCCTATAGCATTTTTTGACGTTATTAAGTTGTTTTTTGCATGATTCGACCCGTTCGGAGGCCGATTCGAAAGGGAAGGGCTTCTCTAGAGTATTGATTCTCATATTTTGAGATATGTATCTTGCATAGGCTTGGCTTGAGGGTATTTTCCCCATTGATTTTGATGCTTGCTATGTGTTGGGAAGATGCATATACGTGGTGACAAGCATATTTGCGTACACTATGGCTATTCATGAACGGGGTAGACCTTAGGCCATTATGTGCTTGGATTTGCTAACCTTCCTTCGGGTTACCATGTTTTCCTTACTTGTATGACTACTTGAACTATGATTCATGATAGAAATCATGTCTAGCCTATATGCTTATCTGTTTGAGATATGATAGGGCAATTTTGCTATGTCGAACTGTTTGGCCTTGATTGTAGTCATACTTTCCTCAGTCATGATAATATATCCATGTGTCATATCATCATTTATGTATACTTCTTACATTTTATCTCACATATTGTTGGATTCCTTATTTGTGTACTACTAGTTTGAATGGATTTGTGGCATATTGTTATAGTCCGTATTGTATGTTGATTAGTGATATTGTGAGATATTGGCATATTAAGATTTTATCGGATTAATGTCTAACTTGGGCCATAGAGCCGTATTGATATTGATATTGGGGTGACGCATATGCCAGGCCTCTTATATTGAGGCGACGAGTGTACCAGGAATTTGGCTGAGTAATGATGATCGTTGACTTTTGATCCGATCATGCGCTTGGTCTAGGGTCCGCGCCCTCCAGAGTCAGGTGATAACTCATGTTACCTTGAACCATGGGAATGCAGGCACTTAGTATGTGCTGAGAGGGGCTTTATACTAGGTACTTGTACAGTGCTGAGGGTATGCTTATTGATAATTTGACTGTGAATTCGTGGATTTTGGCTTTGATACTTGTTATACAAGAACAGAGATATATTTTCCTCACACTAGTTGATTCTTTATATCCTAAAATTGATTGCTTAGCTGAATTCTTTTGAAAGCATGCTTATTTTGTTGATTAATGTGATTAACTTGAATTTGTTATTTTGAGATTCCTTTCCCTTTTGTTATCATTATTATGCTATTCTGTTATTGCTGGCTGTTGAAAGTGAGTAGCGGACTTTTGCCAATCTCGTCATTTTCTTCTATACGAGGTTAGGTTGCTACATACCGAGTATGTAGGGTTAGTTGTGCTCATACTACATTCTGCACTTGATGTACATATCCATGTGCTGCTAATAGAGCTGATGATTGAGAGCTGCACCGATTTCATGTTGGGGATTTCAAGGTAGCACTACTACTTTCGACCGCATGCATTGGAGTCCTTTCCTTACTTTGTCATTACTATCTATGTACTTCAGAAATCATTTTATCGTTATTTTAGCCAGTTGTACATATTATTCTATAGAGCTTATGTACTCGCAGACACTAGGTTCTAGGGTGGTATTTCAGATTTATCGCTATACTTCTATCTTTATTTACCTTATTACTCCTTTGAGATTTTTTTCTTATTGTTATTGGAGTTTATTTCTGAATATTAAATGTTGGATTTCCTAGCATGCAGTGTTAGATGTCGTCTCGGCTTTGGTGGGATTTGGGGTCGTGATAGTGTCGGTCTTATGTGTCTACCATTGGGGGTTATGGTGCTTCACGAATCGGACTTGGGTGTGTATTAAAGCAACATGGCAAGGTGATAGCTTATGCTTCTCGGCAACTTAAGAATCATGAATAGAACTATCCAACGCATAACTTAGAACTTGCAGCGGTGGTATTTGTATTGAAAATTTGGCGTCATTATTTATATATGGTCCATGTGGATATATTCATGGACCATAAGAGACTTCAATATATTTTCAAGCTGAAGGAATTAAATCTAAGGCAAATAAGAAGGCTTGAGTTACTCAAGGACTACGACATTGATATTTTATATCATCCGGGGAAGGCTAATGTTGTGGCGGATGCTCTTAGCCAGAAATCTATGTGTAGTTTAGCACATTTGGAGGCATATCAAAGGTCATTGGCCAACGAAGTTCACCGATTGGCTAGTTTGGGAGTTCATCTTGCGGACTCTAGTGAAGGATGGGTGATTGTGCAAAATAGGGCTGAATCATCACTTGTTGTGCAAGTCAATAAGAAGCAATACAACGATCCATTGTTGGCACAATTGAAAGGAAGGATTCATAAACATAAGACTATGGACTTTTCTCTTGGCATGGGTAATGGTACACTAAGGTACCAAGGGCATCTATGTGTTCCAAATGTAGATGGTCTTCGGGAGAGAATCATGACAGACGCTCAGACTTTTAGGTATTTCATGCATCCGGGATCTACGGAAATGTATCATGATCTTAAGGAAGTCTAATGGTGGAATGATATGAAGAGAAGTGTAGAGGACTTTTTGATGAGATGTCCAAATTGTCAGCAAGTGAAGGCCGAACACCAAAGGCCCTGTGGGTTGGCACATAACATAAAAATTTTAATGTGGAAGTGGGAAATGATTAATATGGAGTTTGTGGTAGGACTACCTAGCACTCCTCTTAAGTTTGACTTGATTTGAGTGATTGTGGATCGACTCACGAAATCAGCCCACTTTTTGCCAGCTAAGGCTACCGATACACCGGAACAATATGCTCAGTTGTATAACAAAGAAATTGTCTGGTTGCATAGCACTCTCGTTTCTATCATTTCTGATCGGGGGGCACAGTTCACGGCTAAATTTTGGAAGAAATTTCACCAAAGTTTGGGTACTCAAGTGAATCGCAGTACAGCCTTTCACCCGCAGACGGACGGGCATGCACAGCGGACTATTCAAATGCTCGAGGATATGTTGTGCGCATGTATTCTAGACTTCAAAGGTAGTTCGGATAATCATTTGCCACTTAGAGAATTTGCCTACAATAATAGTTATCATGCTATCATTCAGATGGCACCGTTCAACGCTTCATATGGAAGGAGATGTAGATCTCCCATTGGGTGGTTTGAGATTGGGGAAGCAGAGTTCATAGGTCCAGACCTCGTACATCAGGCTATGGAAAAGGTTAAGATCATTAAGGAGCAGTTGAAGACTGCTCAGAGTTGTCAGAAGTCCTATTCGGATGTTCGTCATAAGGATTTAGAGTTCAAAGAAGATGATTGGGTATTCTTGAAGGATTCCCACATGAAAGATGTAATGCAATTTGGTAAGAAAGGGAAATTTAGTTCGAGGTATGTTGTACCATATAGAATCATTCAGAGGATCACTGAGGTGGCGTACAAGCTTGAGCGACCACCTGAGATGTCATTAGTGCATCCGGTGTTTCCTGTATCTATGCTGAAGAAAGTGGTTGGAGACCCGAAACTCATTGTTCCGGTTGATACTATTGAGTTTAATGAGAAATTGACTTGTGAAGAGATTCCAGTTTCTATTATTGATTAGCAAGTCCGGAAGTTGAGAAATAAAGAAATTGCCTCCGTAAAAATGTTATGGCGAAACTAACAGGTTGAAGAGGCTACTTAGGAGGCCGAGGAAGAAAAGAAAAAGTATTCTTATTTGTTTAAATATCCATGTATTTATAAAGTTCTGATCTATGAAAATTCTAAGAGTTACTTTCTATGAATTATATATCATTTGTAAAATTGATGTTAAAGGTGTTCCATTTCTGGGAATATATTGCTTCTGAAGCCACGGTTGGTGTTGTTCTTATGTTATATTGCATCATCGGATTATGTATATGTTGTTAGGATTGATTTCTGAGAGTCTTTAACAGGTGGATAGGCCCAGTTACAAGGGAGACTCTGACAAACTTTTTGAAAATTTAGGGAGTTAGCCAAATTTTGAAACTACTGGTGTGTGTGAATTAATAATCGGGCCACATTGAATGCTAATGACGGAATTCACCATCATTCGAGGAAAATGATCTTGAGTGGGGGAGAATGTAGGTCCTGAAGTATGCTTAAGTGGGTTGAACAATGCGTTGGGGAGAAAAGAAAAAATTTGGGCAGAAAAATGCATTTCCGCGGCCCACTATATGGCTGCAGAATCACTCTGCGGACCGCATAATAGCCGCAGAGTGATGCAGGAATGGGCGATTTTGGATGCCATTCTGCGCTCGACTATACGACAGCAGAACTGTTCTGCGGTTCATTATGCGACCACGTAACAGGCCTACGGACCGTGTAGTGACCGCAAACCTAAGGAGGCGGTAGCAGTTTTAGGCACCAATTGTGCGGCTGATATGCAGACCGCATATCCTGTTCCAGAGCTTCATTTTTGTTTTTTTATAACCCTACCCTACTTCATTAAATAGACGATTTGTTCCATTTTTTGACCAAAAACCTGATATTTTGAAGGCGAGAGAGTGCCCTAAAGTGGAAGAGAGTTATTCAATAATTTGTTCTTCAATTCTTGCTCAAATCTTGGAATATTAACAAGGAAAACTCACTAGGTCTTCATCCTAGAGGAAAGATTCTATACCTTAACCCTTCATTTCGAAAGTTAACTAGAAATTGGTAATTAGTAAGATAATTCTTTGGTATAAGAGTTGGTTATTTTTCATCCATGTGCTATCAAGGGGTGAAGAAAAATTGATGAGCTAAAAATGGTAAAGAATGGGTTGTGGGATGATGGAATCCTCCACAAAAGGACCTTGAAACCTTAATGCACACCTAGTGTTTGATAAAATGCTCAAATGAGCTAGAACCATGATCAACTTCCTAATATTGGTTCAGTTTGTTATATTTCTCAAACAGATTGATGTTTCTAATAATTCCAGAACATTTTAGAGTTTAAGGAAACTCCCTTGAGGTATGTTGGCTAAACTCTTCTCTTATGATTAAACCCCACGTTATCCTTGTAAGTTCCAAGTTGTTAATTATAAAATTTACTATTCCGAATAAGCTTGTGTTGAAAGATATATGTTCAATATGTGTCCCAAAATGCTTTTGTAATGTTATGGTATCATTCGGAATATGTTCAAAGTATGGGATATGCATTAATAATGTTGCAACTTCAAGTCAAGTTCAAACGAATGCTATTATACCAAATTTTTTGAAAAATCTCTATGTGACTAAGACTCTTAATTGCTCACATGTGTACTAGAAACATTGATTTGAAATTCCTTGTTGTGGATGGTGATGATAATGTTTGAAAGTGAATAAGGTGAGCATGAAATATTAAATACGGTCGACGTGCCAATAATAATTTTATGCTTATGGCCACTAGTGCCAATGAATCGAAAAGATGCGAAAGAAGTATGAAATGAGATGATTGGTATAAGAAGGATGTTGTCTCTATTGAGACGGCCTAGCCGATCGGGTCGTGATCGGACGACATGCCGCACACATGATGGTGATTGTGCTGGAAATTATTATTGTGGTTGATATGTCTAATGAGATGGCCTAGCCGATCGTGTTGTGATCGAACTCCGTGCTAAACGTACGGTGGTATTGGTATTGTGAATATTGGAATCGTGAATGGTCGCATATTGGTACTAAAGACCTCCCAACTTAAAATATGGAAATTATTTTGAACATTGTCTTTATCCTAATTTGAGGGTTGATGTTGTTTGAGGCTTTACTGATATTATGATTGTACTTGCTCGTATTATTTATCATTCTATTGAGAGGGTGTTTTGTCATTCATACTAGTACTATTCCATATGTACTAACGTCCCTTTTGCCGGGGGTGCTGCATCTTCAATGGATGCATGTGGTTCCATAGCAGGAGACATTGATCAGTAATAGCTGTATACTCTCCTCAAAGCAGACTTGGTGAGCCCCACTTTATTTCGGGGTCATGTATCTTTTGTTCATTGTGTATTGTGTTTGAGGTATAGCCGGGGCCTTGTTGCCGACATTATCATAATACTCTTCTGTATCTATGGAAATTTATTTGAGACAATTGAGTTGGTTGGAGTTGTTAAAGGATTATGATATCACTATATTGTATCATCCGGGGAAGGCTAATGTGATAGCAAACACCTTGAGTAGAAAGGCGGAGAGTATGGGGAATTCGGAATTTATTGCAGATGTGGAGACACCTTTATCTATGCATGTTTGGGCGTTGGCCAATAGATTGGTGATATTAGATATTTTTGAACCAAGTAGATTCCTTGCTTGTGTGGTTTTGTAGTCATCATTGTTTGAGTGGATTAAGGCTCGTAGTATGATGATCCAATTTTCTTGCCCTTAAAGACACGGTGCAACGAAGTAGCACTAAGGAGGTGACTATTTGTGATGATGGTGTATTGCGACTTTAGTGTCAGATTTGTGTTCCTAATGTCAATCGCTTGAGAGACTTGATTCTTGAGGAGGCTCACAATCTGCGATATTCTATTCATCCAGGTGCTCTGAAGATGTATCGTGATTTGAAGCAGCATGTTTGGTGGAGAAGTATGAACACCGACATTGCTGGGCATGTTTCACAGTGTTTGAACTATTAACTAGTCAATTATGAGCATTAGAGACCGAGTGGTTTGCTTCAAAAGATTGATATACCGAAGTGGAAGTGGGAGCGTATTACCATGAACTTTGTGGTAGGGTTGCCACGGACTTTGAGGAAGTTTGATGTCACTAATGTCATTTTTTATCGGTTGACCAAATCGGCGCATTTCATTTTGGTTATGACTTCTTATACTTCTGAGAAGCTAGATCAAATATACGTCACGGAGATTGTTCGCTTGCATGGTGTACATGTTTCTATAATCTCAGATTGCATCATCTCAGTTTACATCCCACTTTTGGTGAGATATTCACCGTGAGTTGGGCATGCGGGTGGAGTTGAGTACTGCATTTCTCTAGTTGGTTGGTTTTAGCCCGGTGAAGTTAGGTTATTGGGCACAAATTTGGTTTGTGATGCTTTAGAGAAGGTGAAGTTGATTTAGGAGAGGCTTTGCACAGGTGAAGATGAAGTTGATTTAGAAGGGCAAACGAGTTATGTTGATAGGAAGGTTCGCGATGTGGCATTTTATGGAAGATGAAAAATTTCTTCTTAGAGCTTTGCCTTGGAAGGGTGTGAAGATATTTAGGAAAAATGATAAATTTAGTCCTCGGTATATTGTTCAAATTGAGATCTTGGAAAGAGTTGGTGAGGTGGCTTTCATACTTGTTTTGCCACCCAACTTGTCGGGAGTTCATCAGGTATTTCATGTTTCCATGCTTCAGAAGTATCATAAATATTAGTAACATGCGTTGGATTTCGGCTCGGTGTAGTTGGATGAGAATTTAGCCTATGAAGAAGATCTAGTGGACATTTTGGATAGGTAGGTTTGAAAGCTAAGGTCAAAAGATATTGCATTAGTGAAGGTTCGGCGGAGATGTCAACCGGTCAAGAAGGCGATTTGGGAGACCGGGCATGATATGCATAGCATATATCCTCATATTTTTGGCACTTCAGGTATGATTCTAAACTCGTTCGAGGATTAATTTTTATTTACGAAGGGGATAATATAACGATATGGCTAATCGTTTTATGTATTTGAGCATCATTTCCATATTCGATATTCCATATATGTATTTGATGTTTGATGATTTACGAGGAAGTTTGAGTTAATTTCGGGAAAGTTTGAGAGAGATTGGAACACTTAGTTTTATTCTTGGAAGCTTAGGTTGTAAGAGTTGACCCAAATTTGACTTTTGAGTAGATGACCTCGGATTGGTGATCTGATAGATCCAATAGATTCGTATGGTGATTTTGGACATAGGAGTATATCCGTATTTTAATTTGGAGGTTCCTTGGATGTTTTGGCGCAATTTACTGGAAGTTGGCAATTTGAAGGTTTGGAGAGATTATAGGTTTGACTGAGAGTTAACTTTGATAATGTCGGACTCGGATTATGGTTTCATAACTTTGAATAGGTTCATTTAGTGATTTGGAACTCGTGTGCACAGTTTGATTGGAATCCGTAATGTTTATTGTTCTGACATATTTGTGAAAGTTAGTGTCACGACCCAAAATTCAACTAGTCGTGATGGCACCTGACCCAACCTACTAGATAAGACAATTAACAATAAACCATAATATAATGATAATTATAAGAGCCAAAAATGAAATAACTGAATTTTATACAATTCCCCAAGGACTGGTAGTACAAATCATAAGCTTACACGATTTAGAGTTTACGAAACTGGTATGAAATAAATACATCATTTGTTCAAAACACACATAAATAGATTTATTAATCTAAAGCTACCAAGAACAGGAGGCAACAATAACCGGAACGCATGTACATCTTCAATGCTAGCTCCCGCCACTCGTAGCAACATCAGCTCCAAAATATGCATGCAAGGTGCAGAAGTGTAGTATGAGTACAACCTACCCCATGTACTCAATAAGTAACAAGCATAACCTTAGGTTGAAAGCAGTAACGAGATTGGACAACGGTCAGAGTCCAACACCAATATCCAAGAACAACGAGTAACAATATAATAAATGCAGCACAAGTAATAACTCAAAGATATGATGCTCAGTTCGTTCACAAATACAGAAAAATAGGCATGCTTTTGAGGTATAGTAGTAAAACCCAAATCTTTTGCCGAAATCACCAAAATATTAGTAAATCGGAAAGCTGTGATTTTTCCCAAAAACGTTCAACATCAGCTAAGATATTTCATTCTCAGATGGAATGAGGAAAGTACGCCTCTATGCATGCATGTCAATGTGCATGTGAAATCATGAATGTCACAGAATCGTGCAGCATGAGGAAATACATCTCTATGCATGTATGTCAAGTATGCATGTCAAATGCAATGAATCACAGTGATAAACCCATGTACTCACACTCTTAGAGTACTCAATCTCACTGGCTCGCACTCCCACTCATCATGCTGAATCACTTAGCACACTCAGTCAATCAGCAATGTACTATACCTGCACTCACTACAGGTATGTCAGACTCTGGAGGGGCGGATCCTGTCCAAGGGATAATATAAGCCAACATGGCTTGCTACGGCGTGCAACCCGATCCCATCATGAATCAATAAAATCGGTTGCGGCATGCAGCTCGATCCCATCAATAATAATAAAGCCTATAAGGATTGTTGCGACATGGAGCCCTATCCATGTAATAATAATATATATAAAGCCAATATGGCATGGTGCGGTGTGCAGCCCGATCCACAATAACAACACGGCTCTCATGCCCCAACTCAGTCATCAATCTCTCCAGCCTCCCAGGCTCACTAATTTCATGCCAATCAGCCCAAACAGTGATAACATAATATGACAACAAAGTATAACAGAGACTGAGATATGATATGCGAATGAATGAATATGAATGCGTATGTAACTGCAATTTAAGCAAATAACTCAACAACAGATATGACCTCAGTGGGTCCCAACAGAATAAGCATATAGCCTAAACATGATTTCTAACATGATTCACAGCTCAATTTCTCTAACACGTAAAAATTTCATGGATAGAAACAAGATTAGGTAATTACACAGTATCACAGAATCAACCGAGTCATAATTCACACAGTGCACGCTAAACACATAACATAACACCAAACACGGTTAGTGGGTCACCACAACACCAAACACATAACATGTATGCTCAGGGAATTATACCCTCACCATCAAGATTAGAAGTGTTACTTACCTCGAACAAGCTGAATGCTATACCGAGCAAGACAAACAATACTCTACAAATGCCATCCCATGCGTAATGACTTTTGAACGGCTCGAAATTAGCCAAAAGTAACTCAAGAAAATCAAATAAGGCCAAAGGAAACAAACCCAATCGATAAAGGTCGAATCTTTAATCAAAAACCTAAAGTCAACCAAAACAAGCAAAAGTTAATGTTGGACTTGCCTTGGATTCCGAATCCAAGATTACCCGAGCGAAGCGTGAACCAATATAAGCTCACACGAGTGAAAACCAACTCAATCGGAGTCCGATAGCTCAATCCAATTTGCCAAAACATCGCTCTTGGGTGTTCATAACCTAAGAGTCCAACCCACACTAGTTGGGTCTCATATCACCCGAAATACTTCGAGTATGTACTTCTCATAATATAGGAGAACGAAACCTCAAAAGCAATCGAAAAATAAATACCACTAACTCATTTTTAATTTTTAAAATTTAAGATATAACTCTAGGTCTTGATTTAAATAATTGAATGGGTTTTCAATTAAAATCATGGATTAAAGCTTAACCCAAGGGAATGAATCAAAGAAAAATACTTAGGTTATGGTTTAGACCTTACCAATGGGAGAAGCTTGAAAAACATCCTTGAATTCTCCCAATCCCAAAATTTCAAGATGAGAAAAACTCCAACAACATTAATAGCCAAAAATGCCTAGTTGTTCTGCATTGTTTCTTGTGCCAAATGATCCCGAAACTCACTTAGGCTTTTGAATCACTCCATTTGACCTTATAATGAAGGAGATATGTTGGTTTCAATATTTGGAAATAGTACAGGTTTTTAAATACGAATTCAGCGGCAGTTGCGTAATTAATCTAAAAAATCTACCAACCCAATTCTTAGAAAAATGACCATAAATTCCTGATATAATGTCGAAACTTGATGATTTCAGCGGATATGGTTCATAAATTACGTTACAGATATAATGATTTAGTCGAAATACGAATCAAAGGCGGTTTGCTCAATATGGTAACCTTTATGCTCAAATTGACGTCGAAACTGAAAACAATCACTATACAACCCAAACTTATCCAAAACTCACTGGAATTTAACCAAACTATGTGGACATGTCCAAAATCATCCTACAAACATATTGGAATAATTAATACCTAATTCCGTGTGCGTTTACCCAAAAGTCAAACCTTGGTCAACTCTTCCAACTTAAAGCTTCTAAAACAAAAATTATTCTTCCAAATCAATCCCGAACCGCTCGAAAACCAAAACCTACCATACACGCAAGTCATAATACATAATATGAAGCTACTCAAAGTCTCAAACAACCGAATGGAATGCTAAAGCTCAAAATGACCGGTCGGGTCGTTATAGTTAGAAGGTTTGGAACTTAAGAGATTGATCTTGATCGTCGATTCTTGATTTGGATGTTAATTGTAGTGTTTTAAGCTTTTGGATAGGTTTGGGTAAGTTATTAGGACTTGTGCGATGGTTGGACGCAGTCCCGGGAGGCACAATTATGTTTCGGATAAGTTCCAGACCATTTTGGAGTTAAGTGGCAGTTCTGGTGCTGGTGTGCCGCACCTGCAATGGGTTTTGCGTAGGTGCGAGGCCGCAGAAGAGGAGATATGATTGCACCTGGGAGGAATAGATGGGGGACTGATGATCCACACATGCAGAGTTTTTGCATATCTACGCTTCTGTAGATGCGATGGAATATGCGCAGGAGCGCAGGCTGGCAGGCTCAAGAAATGCTGACAAATGCGAGGAATATGTCGCAGAAGCGGCTAAGTGGGCAACAGGTGCAAGATGCCTGACATGAGGGTTTTTGTCATGACCCGGAATCGAAACCTCGTGGTCGTGATGGATCCTAACATCCACTTGCTAGGCAAGCCGACGTGAAATAAATAATTAACCGAGTTTTAACAGCCACAACAAAATGATGATATTCAACGAGAAATAAATGCCAAAACTAACATAGTGCGAATATAAAGACAATTGATAAACCACTTTCAGAAATCTGGAGTCACGAGTACACGGGCAACTAGAAGTCTACAAACATAGTTTGAAATAAAGACAATTTTTTGAAAGGGATAAACAGTAAAAGAAGGAAATGGAAGGGGACTTCCAGTTCTGCGAACGCCAATAGATCTACCTCGAGTCTCCGTATGAAAATCATCTGAGCCGACGCACCTCTAAGCGGACCTCTAAGCACCGCTGGGACTGATTATCTGCACAACAAGTGCAGAAGTGTAGTATGAGTACAACCGACCCAATGTACTCCGTAAGTGTCGAGCCTAACCTCGACGAGGTAGTGACGAGGCTATGACAAGACAACTACGTAAAAGCCCTATACATGTATATATAAAGCACCGGAAATAACAAGAAGAATGATAGAATATTAACTAGGAGGGGACATACGAAAAGGAAAAATATCATAAAAGTGGATAGTATGAAACACGAAATAACATCTTGCGAATTAAGCAATTATATAACCAAGTAAATCCCCAGAAAACGGAAAACAAATAAATCGGTGATATGGAAATGGCACGGCATCACCCTTCGTGCTTTTACTCTAGTCCTCACCATGCAACGTCATAAATATAATGGCACGACATCACCCTTCGTGATTTTACTCTTGTCCTCACCATGCAATATTATGAATATAATGGCACGACATCACCATTCGTGCTTTTACTCCCGTCCTCAACATGTATTAACATAAGTATAATGGAACGGCATCACCCTTCGTGCTCTTACTCTCATCCTCACCAAGCATTATCCCCACACATAAAACTAGTAGCGAATAGACCAATAAGTCCTAATCTCTCAAGTCAAGGTTAACCACGACACTTACCTCACTCCACAACCAAATCAATGCTCAAGTGCCATTTTTCCCTCCAGAATTAGCCTCCAAACTAATCAAATCTCAAAAAAACATATAGTTAAATTAATTCAAAATAAGCTATAGAAACTACCCACGAGTGAAAAAGATTCAATCTTTAATGATTTTGGATAAAGTCAACAAAAGTCAACCACGGACCCGCTTGGTCAAAACTCAAGATTCGGACCAAAACCCAATTCACCATTCATCCCCGAGCCTGATTATGTGATTAGTTTCGAAAGTCGACTTCAATTTGAGGTCTAAATCTCAATTTCTCAAAATCCCCAATTTCTACCTAAATCCCTAATTTATACCATAAGAAAGCATAGATTAAAGGTTAAAACCAATGGATGTTTAGGGAAATGTATAGAAACAAGTTAAAATCTACTAACTTATGAAATTTGGATGAAAAACCTCTTCAAAATCGCCTCTAGGCTAGGCTCAAACTTGAAAATGATGAGAAATGGGATAAATCCTGATTTTTCGACTGTTTTAATCACTACCATCAAGTCTTCTTCGTGTTCGCGAAGGACTTGACGCAATTGTGGAGCAGCTGTAGCCAAAGGCCTTCGCATTTGTGAGCCACTTGGAACTCTTGATTCCGTGGTACGTCTCAACAAAGAAGTTGCATCATTGCATTCATGATCCAATGAACGCGTTCGCAAAGAGTAACTAAAAGTTTACCCGTAGGTCCCCCTTAGCCCTACCCGTTCATGAGAGGAAGGTTGCGTTCGTGAAGGGTAAACACCCCCTCCCCACTACTTTGTGTTCGCGACCAGCTCCTCACGTTTGCAATGAAGAAACTCCTCCCCAACCCGGATTCCACTTTGCGATCGCGAGAGAGCTTCACGACCACAAAGCACATGACACCAGATATCAGCAGAATAGCTGAAGCCTGCAACTCTAAGTCCAAAAATAACCCGTAGACTATCCGAAATTCACTCGAACCCCTCGGGCTCCAAACCAAACATGCACAAAAGTGTAATGGCATCATACAAACTCACTCGCACGGTCAAAACACCAAAATAACAACTAGAACCACGAATCGGACATCAAAATATATGAAATTTTCAATGACACTCAAGAACTTCCAAATTCACAACCGAGCGTTCGAATCCTATCAAATCAATTCCGCTTTGCACCAAATTTTGAAGACAAGTTTTACCTAGTAATATGAACCTACACTATGTTTCGGAACCGAATTCCGAACCCGGTAGCAATAAAGTCAACCTACGGTCAAACTTAAGAAATCTTTAAACCATCAAGTTATTAGTTTTCAACAAATCTAGTCAAATAGATTTATGGACTTCCGAATTCATTTTCGGGCATATGCCCAAGTCCAAAATCAGGATACGGACCCACCAGGATCATCATTATACTGATCCGGGGTCGTTTACATAAAATGTTGACCGTAGTCAACTCAAGTCATTCGAAAAATAATAATTCATGTCTTCTTACATTTTTGACAAAAAAAACTTTCCGTAAAAAGACACGGATTGTGCACACAAATTGAGAAACACTAAACGGAGCTAATCGAGGTATCATAACATGAAAATAAGTGCTAGAACTCAAAAGGACCTATCGCGTCATCACATTCTCCACCTCTAAAACAAACGTTCATCCTCGAACGTACATAGAAAGGTTCGTTCATCGATTGGTGAAAATGTGTGGGTATCTACTCCGCATATCAGACTTAGACTCTCACGTAGCTACCTCAATCGGTTTACCTCTCCACTGCTCTCTAATTGAAAGACAACTCTTAGACCTCAACTTCAAAACCTGCCGGACTAGAATGGCCACTGACACCTTCTTTTAAGTCAAGTCCTTGTCCAATTGGACTGAGCTGCAATCTAATACATTGGACGAATCACTGTGATACTTCCGGAGCAAGGAAACATAGAATACCGAGTGAACTGCTGATAAGCTAGGTGGCAATGCAAGTATGTAGGACACCTCACCAACTCTCTCAAGGATCTCAAAGTGTCTAATGTACCTAGGGCTGAACTTGCCCTTCTTTCTTAACCTCATCACACCCTTTTATGGGTGAAACCCGGAGCAAAACCCTCTCTTCATCCATCAATGCAACATTATGAACTCTCCGATCGGCATAACTCTTCTGCCTAGACTATGTTGTACAAAGTCGATCCTAAATCATCTTGACCTTTTCTAAGGCATCCTGAACCAAATCAGTACCCAACAACCGAGCCTCTCCTGGCTCAAACCAACCAACTGGTGAACGACACCGCCTCACATATAAGGCCTCATAAGGAGCCATCTGAATACTCAATTGGTAGCTATTGTTGCAGGCACACTACATAAACGGCAAGAACTGATCCCAAGAACCGGCGAATACCATAACACAGGTGCAAAGCATATCCTCCAATATCCAAATGGTGCACTCAGACTGTCAGTCCGTCTGGGGTGAAATGTTGTACTTAACTCAATTTGTGTGCCTAACTCACGTTGTACGACCCTCCAAAAGTGCGATGTGAACTGCATGCTCTGATCAGAAATAATGGACACCGACATACCATGAAGAAGAACAATCTCGCAGATATAGATGCCACCGGAATGAAGTGCACCGACTTGGTCAACCTATCCACAATGACCCATACTACGTCAAAGGTCTTCAAAGTCCATGGGAGCCCTACAACGAAATCCATGGTAATACGCTCCCACTTTCACTCGGGAATCTCAAGTCTCTAAAGCAAACTGCCAGGCTTCTAATGCTCATTCTTTACATGCTGGAAATTCAAACATTGAACCACATACGCAACTATATCTTTCTTTATTCTTCTCCACCAATAATATGTCCTCAAATCTTGATACATCTTGGCGACATCGGTATGAATGGAATACTGTGAATTATAGGCCTCCTCAAAAATCAACTCACGAAGCCCATCCACATTATACAAACAAATCCTACCGTGCATACGCAACATACCTTCTGATACGCTCATACAAAGAAGACCGGGAGACCATGCAAGCAAGAACCTGACTAGGCTCTGAAACATCTAACCTCACGAAGTAATTGGCCAAGGACTGAACATATGATGCTAGCACGCTCTCACCAGCTGGAATATATTCAAGGCTACCCATACACACAGCCTTTCTACTCAAGGCATCGGACACTGGATTGGCCTTCCTAGGATGATACAAAATGGTAATATCATTGTCTTTCAACGACTCTAACAACCTCCGCTACATCAAATTGATATCCTTTTGCGTAAACAAGTACTGTAGACTCAGATGATCAGTGAATAACTCACACAACATGCCGTAGAGGTAATGCCTCCAAATCTTCAATGCATGAACAATAGCTGCCAAATCTAAGTCACGAATAGGGTAATTCTTCTCACGAACCTTCAACAACCGAGACGCGTAGCCAATCATGTGGCATCTTGCATCAATACTGTACCAAGCCCAATACGCGATGCATCATAATACACAATGTAAGATCCTAAACCTATGGGCAACACCAACACCGGGGTTGTAGTCAAAGTAGTCTTGAACTCCTGAAATCTCAACACACACTCATCGGAATACCTGAATGGGGCACCCTTCTAGGTCAATCTAGTCAACGAGGCAGCAATGGATAAAAACCCCTCCACGAACCGGCGATAATAACATGCCAAACCCAGGAAGATCTGAATCTCTATAGTTCAGGTAGGTCTAGGCCAGTTATGAACTGCCTCAATCTTCATAGGATCCACTTTAATGCCCTCAGCAGATAAAACATATCCCAAAAAGGAAACAGAATCCAACCAAAACTAATACTTTGAAAACATGGCATATAACTGACTATCTCTTAGAGTGTGAAGTACAATCCAACAATGCTACACATGCTCCTTCAAAATACACGATTCATCCAATCCATAAATATTGGTGGGGCATTTTTCAAACCTAAATGACATAACTAGGAACTCATAATGCCCATACCAAGTCCGAAAAGTTGCCTTAGGTACATCTGATGCCCTAATTTTTAAAATGATGGTAGCCAGACCTCAAATCAATCCTCGAAAACTTTTTGGCACTGTGCAAATGATCAAATAAGTCATCTATACTCAGCAAAGGATACTTGTTCTTGGTAGTGACTGTGCTCAACGATCGATAATCTATACACATCCTCTTCGAACCATCCTTGTTTTTCACAAATAATACAGGTGCACCCAGGGCGAGACAGTAGGTCTAATGAATCCTTTATCAAGCAAATCTTGCAACTGCTCCTTTAGTTCTTTCAACTCAGTGGGGCCGTATGGTATGGTGGAATAGAAATGGGCTAATTGCCCGGAGCCAAGTCAATACAGAAGTTGATATATTTGTTGGGTGCCACCCCCGATAGATCTGCAGGAAACACATCTGGAAACTCATACATAACTGGTACTGTATCATTGGAAGGAACCTCTGCACTAGAATCACAAATATAGGCCAAATATGCTAGACATCCTTTCTTGACCATATGTTGAGCCTTCACATAAGAAATAGCCCAACTGGTCGAATGGCCAGGAGTACTCTTCCCCTCTAATCGGGGCAACCTTGGCATGGCTAAGGTCACTGTCTTGGCGTGACAGTCTAATATAGCGTGATAAGGTGAAAACCAACCCATGCCCAAAATAATATCAAAGTCAACTAAATAAAGAAGTAGGAGGTCTACACTTGTCTCAAGGCTCCCAAAAGAAATCACACATGAACGATAAACACGATCTACAACAATAGAATCTACAACAGGTGTGGACACATACACAAGAGCACTCAACTCATCATGAGTCATAACCAGATATGAAGGAAAATAGGATGATATGTAAAAATAAGTAGAGCTTGGATCAAATATAAATGAAGCATCTCTATGGAAAACTGGAACAATACCTGTGATTATGGTGTCAAATGACTCGACCTCAGGTCTAGCTGGGAATGCATAAAAACGGAGTTGGGCCCCACCACTCTGACCTCCGCCTCTCGGATGGCCTCTAGATGGCTAGTCTCTATCTCTAATGGACTGACCTCCACCTAAGGCAGCCTGAGCCCCACCTCTAACAAGATGAGCGGGGGTGAAGCAACCGATGCTGGAACCATTGCACGAGAATCTATTGTGGCATGCCGCCCTATGAGATGGGGAAAATCTAGCAAGGTGCCTAGGATCTCCACAAGTATAATAAGTCCTTGGCTGTTGTGACTGCTGACCCTGAAACTGACCTTGTCGACCTGAATAACCACCCTGGTAACTCTGGATCAGAGGTGCGCTAATAGGAGATAATGGTGCATTGTAGGCTAGATGCTCAGGATGAGACACAAAAGGACCACGACTAACCTAAACACCGTGGGATGCCTGAAGCACTAACTAAAATGGCTTGGGAGGATAGCCCCTACCAAATCAACCCCTGCCTCCAGATTAGGCACCATTGAAACTTCCAGAATGACGAGGCCTCTTATCAGATATCGCCCCCCTCTCCTGACCATGTACCATCTTGATCCATCTAGCAATCTCTACGGCCCTCTAAAATGAAATATCATCTCTGGTCTCCTTATCCATCTGTAGCCTAATACTGAAAGCAAGCCTATCAATGAATATCCTCACTCTCTCCCTCTTAGTAAGGAGTAAAATAACTGCATGGTGATCTAGGTCCACAAATCGGGTCTCATATTTGGTAACAGTCATGTTATCCTGCTGAAGGTGCTCAAGCTGCCTGCGGTACTCCTCTCTCAGAGTGAAAGGAATAAACTTCTCCAGAAATAGTTACGAAAACTGATCCCAGGTAAGTAAAGGTGAACCAGCTGGACTGGTAAGCACATAATGCTGCCACCATCTCTTAGCAAAATCGGTCATCTAGAACTCTACAAAGTCGACCCCATTGGTCTCAACAATACCCATGTTGCGCAATACCTCGTGGCAACGGTCTAAGTCAACGGTCTAAGTAATCTTATAGGTCCTTCAAAGGCACCATTGAAGTGAATAGGGAAGATCTGTGTGAACTTTTCCAATCTTATCAATCGCTCAGAAGACATCGCGGGCCTCTCCTCAGTCTATGTAGCAACAACCGGCTGAACTACCCCAACTGGCTGGATATCTAGAGTCGGATATATGGGATCTATCTGCTCTGGAGTGTGAGTAGAGGGAGTGTGTGCTCCTCCCCCAACCTGAGAGACGACTGGTGCCAACGAAAATGCACCGGTCTGGGCCACACTATCCATAAGGCCCACAAAACAGAATAAGCATCCTGAAGAACGGGAGTAGTTATAAATCCCTCCAGAACCTGAGCGGGTCCGACTGGTGAGGTCTGAGATGGGATCTCCTCCTTATGATAGATCTGAGGCTCCACAATGGGTGCTGCTTTTCGAGCTCAAGTATGACCTCTACCTCTGCCTCAGCCTCTGGCTCGACCTCAGCCTCGGCCTCTACCCCTGGTTGTGGCTACGATAGGGGCTCTGGTTCTTGTCCGGCTGTAGATCTTGTGCATGATCTCACCATCTTTGAGAGAACAAGAATGAAATGATTCAAACACCAATGATAGAATAAAACCGCACAATGGGGAAAGAAAAAAGTGAAATGTTTCCTAAAACTCCATAGCTTCTAGAAGATAAGTACAGACGTCTTTGTACTGATCCTCCAAAATCTACTAATCTTGCTCATGACTCATGAGACCTAAGCAACCTAGTGCTCTGATACAAACTTAGCACGATCCGAAATCCCAACCTTGGGGTCGTGATGGCGCCTAACATCCACTTGCTAGGCAGGCCGACGTGAAATAAATTATTAACCAAGTTTTAACAGTTAAAAACAAAATGATGATATTCATAGAGAAATAAATTCCAAATCTAACACAATGCGAGTACAAACCACGTGATAGTAATTACTCCCAGAAATCCGGATTCACGGGCACATGAGCAACTAGAAGTCTACAAACATAGTCTGAAATATATACAACTGTTCAAAAGAGATAAACATCAAAAGTACAAAATGGAAGGGGACTTCAAGGTCTGCGAACGCCAGCAAATCTACCTCGGGTCTCCCTATGAAAATGATCTAAGTCGACGCACCTCTAAGCATAGTTGGGACCGATACTAGTATGGCACAAGAATTGCAGAAGTGTAGTACGAGTAGAACCGATCCAATGTACTCCGTAAGTGTCGAGCCTAACCTCGATGAGGTAGTGATGAGGCTATGACAAGACATCTACGTAAAAGCCATGTACAAGTATATATAAAGCAACGGAAATAACAAGAAATATGATAGAATATTAACTGGGAGGGGACATGCGAAAGGGAAAAATATCATAAAAGCGGCTAGTACAAAATTATGAAATAACATCTTTCGTATTAAGCAACAATATAACCAAGTAAATCATCAGAAAACGAAAATCAAATAAATCAATGATACAAAAATGGCACAACATCACTCTTTGTGCTTTTAGTCTCGTCCTCACCATGCAATATCATGAATATAATGGGACGACATTATCTTTCATGCTTTTACTCTCGTCCTCACCATGTAATAGTATGGATATAATGTCAGCTTTTAGTCTCATCGTCTTCATGCAATATTATGAATATAATGTCACGACATCAGCCTTCGTGCTTTTACTCTCGTCCTCACCATGCAATATCATGAGTATAATGGCATAGCATCATCCTTCGTGCTTTTACTCTCGTCCTCACCATGCAATAGTATGAATACAATGGCAGCTTTTACTCTCGTCCTCACCATGCAATAATATGAATAAAATGGCATGACATCACCCTTCGTGCGTTTACTCTCGTCCTAACCATGTAATATCATGAATGTAATTGCACGACATCACCCTTCTTTCTTTTACGCTCGTCCTCTCCATGCAATAGTATGAATATGATGTCAGCTTATGATCTCTTCCTCACCATGCAATAGTATGATTATAATGGAATGATATCTCCCTTCATGCTTTTACTCTCGTCCTCACCATGAAATATCATGAATATAATGGCACAAAATCATTCTCCGTGCTTTTACTCTCGTCCTTACCATGCAATAGTATAAATATAATGGCAGATTTTACTCTCGTCCTCACCATGTAATATCATGAGTATAATGGAAAGACATACCCTTCGTACTTTTACACTCATCCTCACCATGCAATAATATCAACCGCGGCTTTTTCCTCTAGAATTAGCCTCCAAACCAATCAAATCTAACCAAATATAGTTCAATTAATTCAAAATAAGCGTTAGAAACTACCCACGAGTGAAAGAGATTCTATCCTTAATTATTTTGTATAAAGACAATAAAAGTCAATCCCGGGCCCGCTTAGTCAAAACCCGAGATTCGGACCAAAATCCAATTACCCATTCACTCCCGAGCCTGAATATGTGATTAGTTTCGAAATCCATCCTCAATTTCAGGTCTAAATCTCAATTTTTCAAAATCCCCAATTTCTACCTAAATCCCTAATTTCTTCCATGAGAAAGTAAATAGTAAAGCTTAAAATCAATGGGTGTTTATGAAAATATAAGAAAACAGGTTAACATCTACTAACATATGAAGATGGGATGAAAAACCTCTTCAAAATCGTCTCCAGGCTGAGCTCAAACTTGAAAATAGTGAGAAATGGGATAAATCCTGATTTTTGGACTGTTTAATCACTGGCGTCAGGTCTTCTTCCCGTTCGTGAGCCACTCTTTGCGTTCACGAAGGCTTACTCCCTCTGCCTTCGCGTTCACGATCCAATGAATGGGTTCTCAAAGAGTAACTAACAGTTCACCCCATGTCCCCCTTAACACTATGCGTTTGCGAGAGGAAGGTCGCGTTCGCGAAGGGTAAACGCCCCACTACTTCGTGTTCGCGACCAGCTCCTCGAGTACGCGATGAAGAAACTCCTCCCAAGATCAGACTCCCCTTCATGATCGCAAAATAGACTTCACGATTGCCAGAGAGGCTTCGCATTCACAAAAAACATGACACCATATATCAGCAGAATAGCTGAAGCCTGCAACGCTAAGTCCAAAAATAACCCGTAGCCTATCTGAAACTACTCGAGCTCCTCGAGATCCAAACCAAACATGCACACAAGTGTAATAACATCATACGAACCCACTCGTGCAATTAAAATACCAAAACAAAACCTAGAACTACGAATCGAACATTAAAATGCATGAAATTTTCAAAGAAACTCAAGAATTTCCAAATTCACAACCGAGCATCCGAATCATATCAAATCAACTTCGTTTTGCCCCAAATTTTGTAGTCACGTTTTAAATACTAAAAACATCCTATACCAAGTTCTGGAACCAAAATCTGAATCTTGTAGCAATAAAGTCAACTTACGGTCAAACCTAAGAAATATTTAAACCTTCAAGTTACTAGTTTTCAACAAATCAAGTAAAATCGAGTTAGGGACTTCCGAATTCAATTTTTGGCATACCCCCAAGTTCAAATTCACAATGCGGACCCACCGGGATTGTCAAAATAGCGATATGGGGAAGTTTACACAAAATATTGACCGTAGTCAACTAAAGTCATTTTTAAAGCTAAAATTCATTTTTTTCTTCGGATTATCACAGTTTTAAAGCTAGAACTAAAAATGACCTATCGAGTCATCACAATTTCAATTCGAGTTTTGGTTATTTTTCATTGTTTGGAGTTTTGGAACTCAAATAGAGGTGAGTTTTAGGTAGATTTTTATCACTACTTTGTAGGTATGTAATTTTAACTTATATTTGACTATATATCTTGAAGTCTCATAGATTTATACACTTTAATCATCAGATTTTGGAGAAAAAATTAGGTATTTTGCCCACAACATAAGAGAATGAGTTTTGCGGATTTGAAGTTCGATTTGGACTTGATTATTGAATCTAATCACATATTTAGACTCATAGGGTTATGGGTAGTCGGGATTAACCCCTTGACTAGGGTTTTGATCGTGTGGGCTCAGATTGACTTTTGTTGACTTTTTAAGAATTAAATAAAGATTGAGGCTTTATTATTTAAAATTGATTCCTATGACTTTGTTTGATGTTGTTAAGTTATTTTTGGTTAGATTCGAGCCGGATAGTGGTGATTTCTAAGGGGAAGACATTCCTACAATATTGATTCGACTTGTTTAAGGTAAATATCTTGTTTAATCTTTTGTGAGGGAATACCCGTTAATATGTGACCTTATTTGGCTAATTGAAATATATAAAAAGTGACGTATATTCGAGGTGACGAGCGTATATGCGGGTGATATGTCTGATTTTCATCTGATTAGACTTTAGGCTTCTAATATGCTTTGTTGGAACTATGCACTTTCTATGATACATGTTTGATCATTTGTATTGTTTTGTGAACTACTTGAATCATGTTAGAGACCATGTATAAGCTTTTATATATTGTTTGAGTATGAATTTTGTTATTTTATGATGTACCATCCTAATCTGACTTGTAGTTATGCATTTCACACATGCATACACCTTATAATATTATTTTCCTCAGTCCTTAAGTATGTGACTTCATATTTCTTGTTCGTATAAATGTATTCTTGTATATATTTTCCACGATATAGACTGGTTGAGAGTACGTGAGTTGTCCATGTAGATATTGAGATTTTTGCACATGAGTTGTCCGTGTAACGTATGGATAAGGATTCATCCCATATGATCGTCTTCTCATGTTTCTCCTTGATGATGTACACGCGATATGTGGAAACTGTTCAATATTTGGACTTTGTGTATCTTCTTTATATTATGAAACTCCTTGGATGTATACAGGCTTTTACTGCATTTTTTCTCTATATGTAGCTTCAGAATGTGTACATACCTTTATGCGCATCTTCTGTATATGTTGATTTCGTTGATGTAATGACTCATGATACATATCTTATCTATAGGTCAACTCTCTGTAGCAGGATTTGCTATTCTTGCATATCTCCTCTCTATGCTGAATTGTTAGCCTGATTACGATGCTTGGATTCCGGTACTGTTGCGGTGTACTTTTATATTCATGAACTATACAGGTTTAAATAGTAAGTATCATTGACCATTCTCGCCACTACCTGATCAAGGTTAGTCATGATACTTACTAAGTATATATGATTAGTTGTACTCATACTATATTCTGCACTTAATTGTACAAATCCAGGAGTTGGACATAGCTGAGCATTGGGATTTGTGGTTGTTGCTGCGGAAACCTTAGGTTGAGCTAAACCCTGATCGCAGTCCCTGCCATCCCCTTCCACCATTTTACCGATTCAGATTGTGTAATGTATTGTTAGACTTATATTCACATGTTAGAGCTCATGACTTAGTGTTACCAGTTTCTGAAAAAATATTGTATTGGTTAATATTTATCTATGCTATTCGACTTTTGAACTCCTTTATTTCTATATTATTATCATTCTTGTGCTATTGTTATTTGATTAGCTTACCTAGCATGTGGTTTAGGCAGCATCACGACTGGTGGGGGTTTTGGGTCGTGACATTTTCAACCGTATAGTTTTGATCATTGAAAGGATGTTGGGATGGGTGGTTGGCCTGAAGTTTCTACATGTAAAAATAATCTTTATTTTCACGGTTCGATAAAATAAATAAATTTATCTTTTTACATTAAAAGAAGCTTACAAAATAGTGTGTATGATTTTTGGAGAAATAAATAAATAATTTAGTGAATTTTTATCCTAAAATAAAAAAAAGTGACTTTGTAAAATAAATTCATTATGTTGAATGACCATTTGAAGAATTAACTCAAAACAATAACAAAAATAACATTTATTAGATGAATTATCTTTCTGAAATTAATTCCATATATCTATCTCAATTGTGAATAAGATATGCCTGCAAGACGTCTTGCTTTTGTTAAATCCTTTCGTTCCTGCTATTGTTAATTCTTTTATTGCTATGCGCATAATGGTTAACAATGGTTGTGTTTGGGGTATGAGGTCTAGAGCTTTATGTTTTTTTAGCAAACCATTAGGCAGTGTGCCTAGGGCTAGTTTTTATTAATTTTCAAAACTAAAAACAAAGTGTCATGATGTCTTACAAAATGTAGAAGCAAGGTACTTGAAAGTACATCAATCCTATCTAAAGGTTGAGCAGGATACTCAACATTGATAGTACATATTGAACTATGAAATAGCTAAGCAAATGACACATAAAAACTAGCTCAATGAAAGCGTAAAAGATGATGTCCCAAAGTGTGATCCATGCATTGCAAAAATAGGAGTATTTGTGTGATTTTGGAGATGACCACATCCTAGCCACTCGACCAAAAAACTCCTTATGATGCATTTAACACATGTAAGTACATTGCCTAGCATTATAGAGGGCCAACCCACGCGCAAATGTAGTCTTCATCATTGTCCAAATTAGGGCATCCATCTTGATCATGTGAACAGTCTTCAGCTTTTCGTGTGTGATCCTTGCATGTAGATATGAAAACCAAATACATTCACCTTTCCCATGTATCATATTTGATGTGTGTGATTGGAAGTCTCTTCAAATTGTGTCCAAACAACCCGCAAAATCATTCAAAAACATATGTCCAAAATCGTTAAAACTGGGCTGTGGCATTGTGTTCCTGCGTTCATCTCCAACTTGTGGTGACCATCTTCTATGTTGCATTTCCTGTTTGAGCAGTATTCTAGGGTCATGACTGAAAGTAGCTTCCGAAGTAGCGCTGAAGCTTCCCAGTTGCTCAAACTTCCAAGTGGACTCCATGTTTGTGCCTACCATTGACACCCCTTCACAGGAATAAATACTAAGTGCTAATACCACCTACTGAAGTTGAATCAATTGATAGGGAATGGTCACACTAACTTTCCCTGCAAAAACGAACACATAGTTAGTGATAAAAAATACCACCTTGTTCTCTGCCAAAAGGATTTAACATGGTGGTATGTAGCAACTCCATCACTGTCTTCCATCCTCCTCGTGTGCACCACTTCTCCTTTCATTAATTCCTGACAACCTTTACCCTCAGACATGGACATAGTAACTTATCACTGTTGACAATCCTTCTTCCTTCAATATTCAGTTTAGCAAAATCATAAGCTTCAGTAGAACCACTGTCTAGGGCATAGTTCGCTAAGTCATCGGCCAGTTTATTGCCTTCCCTCATAATGTGTGAAACCCTAACATGACATGATTCCTTGAGAGCTTTAATCTCTTCAACTTGCCCAGCCACAGTCCAGGGTGTACTCTATATACCTTCTACAATATTTTCAATAGCATGTACCTTAAGGCCTCTAAAATTTCCATAGCTTCCGCGCCTCAATGTTAGTTGTCTCATGAATCACCCTTCCACAAGCATACCTTACATCACCTTCTTCATCCCTCAACACAAATCCAAATTGATTCCTTCTTGGATTTCCCCTTGATGCCCCATCATTATTAACTTTTATCCATCATATAGTAGGAAATTCTCACAACACCTTAGTGACGTTCAATTATGGAATATACTGCTCCATCATATTAAGTAAATCCGGCTATTTGTGTGGTACATTTTAAAGACTTGGCTTCCGAAATTTCACGAGTGATTGGAGAGTAGATGACAACGAGTAGATCACACTACTAATGTGTTACACCCCATGTTTCATACATAAATGTACGTCGTAAGTCAATTGATATAAGCTCAGAAATGAGATCATCTTTGAAAGTACATATATTAAGTTAATCATGTTACCTTGGAGGTTACAAATCTTTAATATCATGAATAACAAGTACCAAGAGGGTTGAAAAGCTTGGAAGCTAAACGAAAAATAAGTTTCGTCGAAAGTCGATAAGTTTGGAATGTTATAACATGCACTTTAGGGTGATACTAGGGATTTTAACATGATAAAAAGGTTATATTTTGAGTTGTTTTAGTCGTATGATAGTTGTGTGTTACATTTTAAAGTCAAGCGAGTTATGGAACAAAAGTTGGCAAAGGTCATCACAAGTTACATTCATAATCTGCTGAAAATTAGGTAAACTGTAGCTGAGCTTTTCTCCTAATATACTTGGATATAAAGTATGATCCACATATCAAATTGAATATATATGAGTCCAGTTTCTAATGATTTAAACCGTTCATCGATAAAACATCGGAGTAGAGAGATATTTGCATTTTTGCGAGACTGCATAAGCTACTTAGGCAGTGGTCGACCAACTTCACTTTAAAAACGATTTGGATGACCTTTGATTCTCATTTCTAGACCCAACCTGGTCTATAAACTCCTCCTAACCCTCCAAAATAGATACCATAAGTGTTGAAGTGATTAAACCATATTTCAACATCAAACGTTAGTTCTAGTAAAGAACAACACCTCTCTGAAGTTGTGTTGTCATTGAGGATAATTGTGGGTTGTGTTTGGCTGAAAATTCAAGTTGTCGCTACTGAATAAGGTGAGTATAACAGCCTACTAATTATTTTTAAGCTTTCTTGTATGTTGGTTAAGTTGTTAGGATGATAAACTACAAGATAATACTTGAATTAGCTTGAGATGTTGTTGTTCTTGATGGAATGATTTGAAAGTTGCTCTTATGGACTTTAAGTGGCTGGAAATTATGGAAAATAAGTTGGCTATGATATTGTTAGTATGATTATGTTAGTTTATATGTCAATCTTGTTGAGGAAATTGGTAACTACAAAATAAATGGTTATTTTGGGTAACTTTGAAGTTGAGTACAAGGTTAGAAATATTTTAAAAGGTATTAGTTATTATACTAAATATATTACTAAGTTCAAGAATGAATGATAATGGCGTTCAAGGGTGCTAAAGGGATTCAATCAGAGCTTGCCGCTTGTCGTGAAATATTGATGACTTGTTAATGAAATATTTTGTACCCTATTATTGATGTTGTTCTTATTGTATTGCTCTGGTTGTTGTTGATATATGGTATTGGAGGAGGCCCTTGTTACAGGGGAGATGCTACTAAAATTTACATAAATGAGCTAGTAGTTTAAGTTGCGCACTTAGCCTTTACTCAACACTGATTTTGAATCTCTTTATGCTATGGTAGATTGAGTTCAGTTGTTTGAAGAATTGCTTGGAAGGTATTAAGGACTCAATGGAGTTAAGGTATGTTAAGTCTATCTCTTCTTTCCTTTTGGCATAATCCATATAATACAAACAAAACAAGCAAACACGTACACAAAGTACTCTATTCTTATAAGTACTAGGGGTGCCTATGTTCTTGATTCCCCATGTGTCTTATTATTATATCAATTGTTTATGGGTCTCAAAAAATACTTATGTTGATAAAGTTTATTTCATTATATTAACCTAAGGCATATTGATCTTATTACTTTCCGGGAGATCTTATTGAATTACTTCCGTATGTATTGCATTCATTTATACATATACATTGACCCATGATCAGATGGCGTTATATATGCGTTTACTATATATATATATATATATATATATATATATATATATATATATATAGAGAGAGAGAGAGGGTATGAGGGAAAGGTTACGGTGTTATATATGCACAACCAGCTGATCAACTAGTATACGTTGATGATTTTACCCACAGAGGCCGAGATGATATGATGGAATGGCCACGGAGGCTTGATGATGCTATGTACGCATATACCTATGCATGATATGACATTTATATGATATGCATGACATTATAAATGTTTCATGATTCACAAAGCTATTCAGACTTACAGATTGAGTTATTTACTCCATGTTTCTTTCATATCTTTTATATACCACTTTCATGCCTTAAATACTCGATATTTTATTTGTAATGACGTCCCTTTTACCTGGGGACACTCCGTTTCATGCCTGCAGGTCTCGATAGATAGCTTGAAAGTCCTCTTAGTAGGCTATAAATGCAACGAGGTTGCCAGTGCACTCCACTTACTCTGGAGTTGCTTATTTGGCCAGTATGATTTGGATATGTATTGAATATTATGGCGGGGCCCTGTCCCGACCTTTATGATGTTTATGTACTATTAGAGGCTTGTAAACATATGTCATGTATATGGATACTTGTATGGCCTTGTCGGCCTATTTTTGTTTAGTGTACAAATGATCATGTCAGCCTTATAGGCCTGTATGTCACATGTATAAGTTTCTATTTCATGTTGGGTCATCTTATGTCTACTATTCCCTTATATTTTATTCTGGTTATCGCATGACGACCCTTCTGGCCCATTTACCCAGTAGAGTATGATATGAAGGATACGTTATATTGGTACTCGGTTGAGTTAGGCAGTGGGTGCCCGTCGCTGCCCTTCGATTTGGGTAGTGACAAAATTGGAATCAGAGCAGTTCTGTCCTAGGGAGTTTACAAGTCGTGTCTAGTATAGTCTTGTTTATGGGTGTGTTGTGCACCATACTTATAAACATGACGCTACATGGCATTTAGGACTGTCATTCTTTGTTCTTACTCTAGATCATGTGGTAGAGCTCAGTCGTAAGAATTTAAACTCCTAAATTCTACTTTATTCGTAATACAATGATACCTACATCTAGAAAGACAGTTGGTAAGAGATTGAATGTAGCTGTGGATGAGTTGAGTCAGAGGAACTCGATTTTGCATCATGCTTATGATGAGTAAATGTAAGGTCTTCAATAGATCATGTGTGTATGTGTAAGCTTCTTGATAAGGAACCCTAAGGCATGTATATCTATCCAGCCATATGGTAAAAAGCAACGAGAGAATCAAAAGGTAGATACAAGTTTCAATAAGTAAAAGAAGCAAGGTGAAGTAGGGTTTAAGGTACCCAGTTAGTGAAGATTATCAGTTTTTACAATTCAGGCAGAGAAATATAAGTATTCTGAGTTACCTTCAACAGTAACAAAGGTATGTACAATTGGCCACTATAAAGCCCGTAAAAATTTTGGAAGGGAAAAATAATGTTTTATGGTACCGGACTAGGCTTACATGTTTGAGGATTGTAGATATTTTTGGGTTGAACAATGCACTGTAGAGTAAAGGAAATGTTTCGGCAAAAGAAGGCATTTCTGCAGCCCACAATGCAGTCGCAGAATCACTCTGCGGACCGCATAATAGAGGCAGAGTGAGACAGGAAAGGGGAGGTTTGGAGACCAGGCTTGCAGCGTATTGTGCGACCGCAGACCAATTCTGCGGTGCATTATGAGACCGCAGAATAGGTTTGCGGGCTGCATAATGACCGCAGACCAGTTTAGTCACGCCGAGTCTTAGAGGCCAAATTATGCAGTCGGTATGCGGTCCGCATATTGATTAAGGCTTTGGGCCATTTTTGAGCTAAAATCTAACATTTTAGAGTGAGAGAGAGAGCCTTGGAGTGAGAAGGTGTTCCTCAATAATTGTTCTTCAATTCTTGCTCAAATTTTGAAAGATTAAGAAGGGAAACTCACTAGGTCTTCATCCTAGAGGTAAGATTCTATACCCTAACCCTCAATTTTGAATTTTGTCTAGAAATGGGTAATTAGCAAGATAATCTTTAGGGCATGAGAGTTATTTATTTTACATGTATATGTTATCAAAGGGTTTAGGAACATTGTTGAGCTAAAAATTGTAAAGATTGGGTTGTGGGATGATGGAATCCTCCATGAAAAGACCTTGAAACCTTATGCACACCTAGTGTTCGATAAAATGCTCAAATGAGCTAGAAACATGATCATCTTCCTAATTTTGGTTCAATTTGTTATATTTCATAAATAGATTGAAGTTGCTAAGAATTCCGGAATATTTTAGAGTTTAAGGAAGCTAAATTGAGGTATGTTGGCTAAACTCTTCTCTTAGAATTGAATCCCATGATATTCATGTAATTTATGTAAGACCGGAGTGGTTCATTATAAAATTGGCTATCCCAAGTAAGTTTGTGTTGAAAGATATATGTTCAATAAGTATCCTAAATGCTTTATTCAAATTATGTCATCAATTGAGGATGTGTTCAAGTATGGGTTGTGCATTAATAATGTTTCGACTTCAAGTCAAGTTCAAATGAAGGCTATTATGCAACATTCTGTGAAATATCTCTATGTGCCTTAGCCTCTTAATTGCTTACATATGTACTACACACCTTGATTTGAATTGTTGTTGTTGGTGATGATGATGTTGATGTTTTGAAAGTGGAAACGTGAGCATGAAATACTAAATACGGCCAACGTTCCAAGAATGATTTTATAATTATGGCCACTAGTGCCAATGAAATGAAAAGATGTAAAAGAAGTATGAAATGCGATGATAGATATAAAAAGGTTGATGTCTTGAACAAGACAGCCTAGCCGATCGGGTCGTAATCGGGTACCATGCCGCACACATGGTGGTGATTATACTGGAAATTATAATTGAAATGGTAATTGTGGTCGATGTCCCTAATGGATAGCCTAGCCGATTGGGTCGTGATCGGACTCCGTGTTAAAGACAGTGGTATTGACATTGAAAGTAATTATGGTTGATGTCTCTAATGAGATAGCCTAGCCGATCGAGTCGTGATCGGACTTTGTGCTAAGAGTACAGTGGTATTGGTATTGTGAATAATGGTAATGTGAACAATGGAATATCGATACTAAAAATCTCCCAATGTGAGATATAGAAATTTATTTGAACACTGTCTTGATTCTAAATTGAGGTTTGATATTGATTAAGGCTTCCATTGACACTATGATAATCTTGTTTGTATTATTTGTCATTCTATTGAGAGGGTGTTTAGTTATACATACTAGTGTTATTTGACAATACTAACATCCCTTTTGCCAGGGGTGCTGCATCTTTAAATGGATGCAGGTGGTTCCACAGCAGTAGATATTGATCAGTGATAGCAGTACACCTTCTTCCTAGATGATTTGGTGAGCCCCACTTCATCTCGGGGTCATGAATCTTTTGTACTTTGTGTATTTTGTTTGAGGTATAGCTGGGGCCTTGATGTCGGCATTATCATTATACTCTTCTTTATATATAGAGGCTCCGTAGATATAGTGTGGGTTGTATATTGGTGGTGGGAAAGTCAAACTCGTTGTGTTGTGTTTGAATTACTATTTTCACTTCAGATTATGAAAAAATATGTGTGAAATTGAGACTTTAAATGAAGTAACTAATGGTAAGAAATTAAGACTAAGGCAGCCCGTGCTGCTGAGTTTGAGAACTTGAGACAAGGTAGCCTGAGTGTGTGGGATTACTATATGAGATTCGCATACCTGTCTAAGTATGTTATTTACATGTTGCCCACTATGGAGGCTAGAGTGCGCCGCTTTGTGCAGGGACTAAGTCCCTTAGTAATTAATGAGGCCGCTACATCAGCCTTGAATTCTAATATGAACAATGGAAAGATGGTGGCAATCGCTCAAGCCACAGATACCCGCAAATTGAGAAATAGAATGGAGCGAGAGGGTAGTAATAAGGCCCGGTCTGTGGGCAACTTGGGTGGTGCTTCTGGTGGTGGCAAGTCAACATTCAAGGGAGGGTCATTAGGACTATCTCAGTCCTTTCCTCAGTCTTCGGCTAGTGCACCGCCATCGGGGCCCAGTCAGCAGCAGCAGTGGAGTCGTTTCAGGCCCAGTCAGGGTAATAGGGGCTCCTATCAGCAGGGTCATCATGGTGGTAGATTCCAGCAGCAGAGGAGGCCCTCATGCCCTAGGTATGGAAATATGAACCTAGGAATATGCTACATGGAATTACCCATATGCTATGGATGCAGACTGAGGGGTCACATTCAGAGGGATTGTCGTTCGTCCCGCCAGGGTGCGGGTAGTAGCCCAGCACAGCCAACCAATTCTACAGCTACTACATCCGCAACACCTCCTCCAACTCGGGGCACTCCAACACCTGCAGGGCGTGGTGCAGCTAGGGGTGGAGCACAAAGTTTGGGAGGATCCGATCGTTTCTATGCTATGAGGAGTCACTAGAATTTAGAGGCTTCTCCAGGTGCTGTCACAGGTATATTGATTGTCCAATCTCATGATGTATATGGTCTTATTGATCTAAGTTCTTCTTTGTCATATGTCACTCCTTATGTTGCTATGGAATTTGGGCTAGAACCAGAATACCTTCATGATTCGTTCTTTGTATCTACTCCGGTTGATGAGTCTATTTTGGCCGCGCGGGTCTATAGGGATTGTGTTGTCACGTTGCATGGTTGGGACACCATGGCCGATATTATTAAATTGAGAATGGTCAATTTTGATGTGATTATGGGGATGGATTAGCTTTATTCTTGTTTTGCCAAGCTTGATTGCCGAGCCAGGACTGTTAGGTTCGAATTTCCAAACGAGCCATATATTGAGTGGAAGGGTAATGATGTAGTTTCGAAGGGTAGGTTTATTTCCTACCTTAAGGCCACAAAGATGATCAACAAGGGATATATATACCATTTTGTCCGGGTTACAGACAACGATGATGAGGCACCTACACTTGAGTCCGTACCTGTTGTGAATGAATTTTCGGGAGTCTTTCCAGATGAACTCTCTGGGATCCCACCAGATATAGAGATTGATTTTTGGATCCCATATCTATTCCACCCTACATAATGGCACCGACAGAATTGAAGGAGCTAAAAGAACAATTAAGAGATTTGTTAGAAAACGGTTTTATCCGGCCAAGTGTGTCACCTTGGGGCACACCGGTCCTTTATGTAAGAAAGAAGATGGGTCACGGAGAATGTGTATTGACTATCGGCATCTTAATAAGGTCACAGTCAAGAATAAGTACCCACTGCCAAGGATAAATGATTTGTTTGATCAATTTCACATTACCAGGTACTTCTCCAAGATTGATTTAAGATCTGGGTATCACCAATTGAAGATCAGGGAGCGGGATATTCCGAAAATAGCTTTTAGGACCCGGTATGGGCATTTTGAGTTTCTAGTGATGTCTTTTGGGCTAACAAATGCCCCAGCAGCCTTAATGGATCTTATGAATCGAGTTTTTTAGCCATTCCTTGACTCTTTTGTGATAGTGTTTATTGACAATTTTCTTGTATATTCACGAAGTCAAGAAGACTATGTCGATCATCTCAAGGTAGTTCTGCAAACCCTACATCAGCACCAGTTATATGCAAAGTTTTCAAAATGTGAATTTTGGCTTGAATCGGTCATATTCTTGGGTCATGTAGTCTCTAGTGAGGGAACTAAGGTTGATCATCAGAAAATTTTAGCTGTGAAGAATTGGCCGAGGCCTAGAACTCCCACAGAGATTTGCAGTTTCTTAGGGTTAGCTGGATATTACAGAAAGTTTGTGGAGATGTTTTCTACTCTTGCCTCTCCATTGACTAAATTGACGCAGAAAGAAATTAAGTTCCAATGGTCAGATGTTTGTGAAAAGAGTTTCCAGGAATTGAAAACAAGATTGACTACAGCACCGGTGTTGACTCTACCAGAGGGTATAGATGGATTTGTGGTATATTGTAATGCTTCAAGAATCTGGCTTGGATATGTATTAATGCAACATGAAAAGGTTATAGCTTATGCTTCTAGGCAACTCAAGAATCATGAAAAGAACTATCCAACACATGATTTAGAACTTGCGCAGTGGTATTTTCATTGAAAATTTGGCGTCATTATTTATATGGGGTCCATGTAGATATATTCACAGGCCATAAGATCCTTCAATATATTTTCAAGCAGAAGGAATTGAATCTGAGGCAGAGAAGATGGCTTGAGTTACTCAAGGACTACGACATTGATATTCTATATCATCCGCGAAAGGACAATGTTGTGGCAGATGCTCTTAGCCGGAAATCCATGGGTAGTTTGGCTCACTTGGGGGCATATCAAAGGTCATTGGCCAAGGAAGTTTATCGATTGGCTAGTTTGGGAGTTCGTCTTGCGGACTCTAGTGAAGGATGTGTAATTGTGCAAAATAAGGCTAAATCATTGCTTGTTGTGGAAGTCAAAGAGAAGCAATACAATGATCCATTGTTGGTGCAATTGAAAGAGGGGATTTATAAACATAAGACATTGCCTTTTCTCTTGGCATGGATGATGGTAGCCTAAGGTACCAAGGGCGACTATGTGTTCCAAACGTGGATGGTCTCCATGAAAGAATTATGACTGAAGCTCACACTTCTAGGTATTCTTTGCACCTAGGTTTTACGAAAATGTATCATGATCTTAAGGAAGTCTATTGGCAGAATGATATGAAGAGGAACGTAGCAGAATTTGTGGCGAAGTATACAAACTATCAGCAAGTGAATGCCGAACACCAATGGTCTGATGGGTTGGCATAGAACATAGAAATTTCAATGTGGAAGTGGGAAATGATTAATATGGACTTTGTGGTAGGATTACCGCGCACTCCGCGCAAGTTTGACTCAATTTGGGTGATTGTGGATCGACTCACAAAATTAGCACACTTCTTGCCGGTTAAGGCTACCGATACAGCGGAACAATATGCTCAGTTGTATATCAAAGAAATAGTCAGGTTGCATGGCACCCTAGTTTCCATCATTTCTGATCCGGGAGTACAATTCATTGCTAATTTTTGAAAGAAATTTCAGCAAGGTTTGGGTACTCAAGCGAATCTTAGTACAGCCTTTCACTCGCAGACTGATGGGCAGGCAGAGCGGACTATTTAGACGCTTGAGGATATGTTGCGCGTTTGTGTTCTATACATCAAAGGTAGATGGGATTATCATTTACCACTCATAGAATTTGTATACAACAATAGCTATCATGCCAGCATTCAAATGGCATCGTTCGAGGATTTATATGATAGGAGATGTAGATCTCTCATTGGGTGGTTCGAAATTGGGGAAGCAGAGTTGATAAGGCCAGACCCCATGCATCAGGCTATGCAAAAAGTTAAAATCATTAAGGAGAGGTTGAAGACTGCTCAGAGTTATCAGAAATCCTATTCGAATGCTCGTCGTAGGGATTTGGAGTTCAAAGAAGGTGATTGGGTATTCGTGAAAGTTTCCCCCATGAAAGGCGTAATGCGATTCGGTAAGAAAAGGAAATTGAGTCTGAGGTATGTCGGACCGTACAGAATCATTCAGAGGATCCGTGAGGTGGCGTACAAGCTTGAGCTACTACCTAAGATGTCATTAGTACACCCGGTGTTTCATGTGTCTATGTTGAAGAAAGTAGTTGGGGATCTAATACTCATTGTTCTGGTTGAGACCATTGAGGTTAGTGAGGAATTGACCTATGAATAGATTCTAGTTTTTATTATTGATCGGCAAGTCCGAAAGTTAAAAAACAAGGAAATTGCATCCGTGAAAGTGCTATGGCAAAATCAACAGGTTAAAGAGGATACTAGGGAGCCCGGGGAATAAATAAAGAAAAAGTATCCTCATTTGTTTGAATGACCATGTATTTATAAAGTTGTGATCTAGGAAAATTATAAGACTTACTTTCTATGAATTTTGTATCATTTGTACAATTGGCATTAAGGATGTTCCTTTATGGAGATATATTGCTGGTGAGGCCACAGTTGGTGTTGTTTTGTATTATGTTACATTGTTGGATTATATATATGTTGTTAGGATGTGTTTCTAGGCTCTCTGACAGGTGGATAGGCCTAGTTACAAGGGAAACTCTGGCCAAATCTTTGGAAATTTAGGGAGTTAGTCAAATTTGGGGTTGCAGGTGTGGTATGAAATTTGAGTTGCATAAGATGCTAATAACAGATTTTGACCCCCATTCGAGGACAAATGATCCTAAGTGGGGGAGAATGTAAGGCCCGTAAAAATTTTGCAAAGGAAAAATAATATTTCATGGTGCCGGGCTAGGCTTACGTTTTCGGCAAAAGAATGCGTTTCTGCGGCCCACTATGCGGTCGCAGAATCACTCTGCGGACCAAATAATGGTCGCAGGGCGATACAGGAAAGGAATGGTTTGGAGACCAGGTTTGCGGCGCATTTTGCGACTGCAGACAAATTCTGCGGTGTATTATGCAACCGCAAAACAGGTCTGCAGGCCGCATAATGACCGTAGACCATGTCAGTCATGCCCAGTTTTGGAGGCCAAATTATGCGGCCGGTATGCGGTCTGCATATCGATTATGCGATCGCATATGCGATCGCAAACCTTGTTCCGGAGCTCCATTTTTGGATTTTTAAAACCCGACCCTACTTCTTTGAATACACGCTTTGGGCCATTATTGAGCTAAAATCTGACATTTTAGAGTGAGAAAGAGTGCCCTAGAGTGAGAAGGTGTTCCTCAATAATTGTTCTTCAATTCTTGCTCAAATTTTGGTAGATTAAGAAGGGAAACTCACTAGGTCTTCATTCTAGAGGTAAGATTCTACACCCTAACCCTCAATTTTGAATTTTGTCTAGAAATGGGTAATTAGCAACATAATATTTGGGGCATGAGAGTTATTTATTTTACATGCATGTGTTATCAAAGGGTGTAGGAAGATTGTTGAGCTAAAATGGTAAATATTGGGTTGTGGGATGATGGAATCCTCCATGAAAAGACCTTGAAACCTTATGCACACCAAGTGTTTGATAAAATGCTCAAATGAGCTAGAACCATGATCATCTTCCTAATTTTGGTTCAATTTGTTATATTTCTAAAATAGATTGAAGTTGCTAAGAATTCCGGAACATTTTAGAGTTTAATGAAGCTCAATTGAGGTATGTTGACTAAACTCTTCTCTTAGAATTGAATCCCACGATATTCATGTAATTTATGTAAAACCCGAGTGGTTCATTATAAAATTGACTATTTCGAGTAAGTTTGTGTTGAAAGATATATGTTCAATAAGTATCCTAAATACTTTATTCATATTATGTCGTCAATTGAGGATGTGTTCAAGTAAGGGTTGTGCATTAATAATGTTTTGACTTCAAGTCAAGTTCAAACGAAGGCTATTATGCCAAATTCTGTGAAATATCTCTATGTGCCTTAGATTCTTAAATGCTCACACGTATACTACACACCTTGATTTGAATTGTTATTGTTGGTGATATTGATATTGATGTTTTAAAAGTGGAAAGGTGAGCATGAAATACTAAATACGGCCAACAGACCAGGAATGATTTTATAATAATGGCCACTAGTGCCAATGAAATGAAAAGATGTAAAAGAAGTATGAAATGTGATGATAAATATAAAATGGTTTATGTCTCGAATAAGACAGCCTAGCCAATCGGGTCGCGATCGGACACCATGCCGCACACATGGTGATGATTGTGCTTGAAATTATAATTGAAATGATAATTGTGGTCGATGTCCCTAATGGATAGCGTAGCCGATCGGGTCGTGATTGGACTCCGTATTAAAGACTGTGGTATTGACATTGAAAGTAATTGTGGTTGATGTCTCTAATGAGATAGCCTAGCCGATCAGGTCGTGATCAGACTCCATGCTAAGAGTATGGTGGTATTGGTATTGTGAATAATGGTAATATGAACAATGGAATATCGATTCTAAAACTCTCCCAATGTGAGATATGGAAATTTATTTGAACACTGTCTTGATTCTAAATTGAGGTTTGATGTTGATTAAGGCTTCCGTTGACATTATGATAATCTTGTTTGTATTATTTTTCATTCTATTCAGAAGGTGTTTAGTTATACATACTAGTGCTATTCGACAGTACTAACGTCCCTTTTGCGGGGGGTGCTGCATCTTTAAATAGATGCAGGTTGTTCCACAGCATGAGATATTGATCAGTGATAGTAGTACACCTTCTTCCCAGCTGACTTTGTAAGCCCCACTTCATCCTGTGGTCATGAATCTTTTGTACTTTATGTATTCTGTTTGAGGTATAGTCGGGGCCTTGTTGCCGGCATTATCATTGTACTCTTCTTTATCTATAGAGACTCCGTAGACATAGTGTGGGTTGTATATTGGTGTTGGGGAAGTCAAACTCATTGTGTTGTGTTTGATTTACTATTTCCGCTTCAGACTATGAAAAATGTGTGTGAAATTGAGACTTTAAATGGAGTAACAAATGGTAATAAATTAGTATTGCAGACATGATCACTTTATTATTTGATTAACGAATATATATATATATATATATATATATATATATATATATATATATATATATATATATATATATATATACACACACACACACACACACATACACAATATGGCCCTGCTGCGGCGTGCAGCCCGATACACAATATCACTCACAACACGGCTCTCACCCCCCAACTCAGTCACAATCTCTCCAGTCTCACGGGCTCACATATCTCGTACCACTCAGCCCAAAACAATGGTAACTTGATGCAACAGTAAATAAAAATAGAGAATGAGATATGATATGCGAGTGAATGAATATGACTGAGTACAAAATGGCAACTTTAAGCAATTAACTCAACATAAGTAATGACCTCGGTTTGTCCCCAATAGAATAAGCACATAGCCTAAACATGAGCTCTAACATGAATCACAGCTAAATTACTCTAACACGTAGAAGTTATATGGATAGAAACAAGATTAAGTAACTACAAAGTCCCACAGGATTAACCGAGTCATAATTTCCATAGTACACGCCTACATGCCTGTCACCTAGCATATGCGTCACCTCAACAACAACTATAGAACACGTAATTCAGGGATTCATACCCTCAGTACCAAGTTTTGAAGTGTTACTTACCTCAAAGTGCGCAACTCAATGCTCTAACAGACGCTTGCCTTATGAATCGGCCTCTGAACGCCTCGAATATAGTCACAAACAACTCAATATTATCAATACAAACTATAGGAATCGATCCCATACGATAAAGCTAAGTTCTTTAACCAAATTCAAAAAGTCGACCCAAAAAAGTCAACCCCGGGCACATGCCTCAGAATCCAACAAAATTCACAAAATCCGAACGCCCATTCAATAAAGAGTCGAGCCATACTAAAATCATTCAATTCTGACCATAATTCGCATAATCCACTTTTGCGACCTTCCTCCCGCATCTTCAAGCTCGCAGGTGCGGAACCTTCCTTGCACGCGCAATACCCCAACTCACCTAGAACCGCATCTGTGACCCCTTGTCAGCTTCTGCAGCTCCACACCTACGGCCCATTACTCACAGGTGCGGTTGCACTAGATCTGATCATAGCAGATTATTCATAAGTCCAAAATTCAATCCGATTTTAATCTGAATCTCACTTGAGTCCCCTAGGACCCCATCCAAACATACCAACACATCCTAAAATATCATACGAACTTAGCTGAAGCCTCAAATCACATCAAAAAATATTGATAACATGAATCGCACCCATATTCAAGCCTAATGAACTATTGAACTTCCAACTTCTAAAACCAATGTCGAAACTAACCAAACTAACTCCGATTTGCCTCGCATTTGCACACAAGTTATAAATGACACAACAGACCTATTCCAACTTCCGAAACAAAAGTTTGAGCCCGGTAATAATAAATTCAACTCTCTGTCAAACTTCTCAATTTTCAAAACCTTCAACTTTCCAACTTTACAGAGGTCAAACCTATCAAATCTAAACTCTGTAATACACCCTACAAAGATGCCTTGAATCTAAAAATAAGAACAATGGAATGTGTGCCTGCGTCTGGAAGACTGACTCTGGTGAGGTACTCATGATGCTGCCCTATGTTCTCTGCCAACATTGCCAACTGTGATCTCAAAGACAAATACGGATCTCAAACCCCTACCCTCTCTATTGTATAAGCCTCTTATGCCTGGAAAAATCTATTCATAAGCTGTCTAAGCAATATCTCTAAAGTGGCCTCCTCATCAGATACTCCTCTAACTCACCGGGGCAAGGGTCTGCTAACTCCCCCCTCAGTAGACTAAAGCCACATGAAAATGTCATGGGTATACCCAGTTAAATGAGGGTCATCTGCCAAAGTATACCTACCCATCTTCATTGTATTGTGCCAATATGTCTAAATGTCAACCTTTCTATGAGCCATTGTTTCAATTTCCCTAATGGAGTCATGAGCATCAGGAATATAGGGAACCTTTTGTCGCCTTCCTAACTGACATATCACTCTAGTAGGGATATATGGTCTAGTACACCATAGTCCAATCAATATCAAGAAATCTTGCACACGGGACCCTGCTAAGATGATATGTAGAGAAGGGGAAAGGTATGAGGATAATATATGTTATTAGGCAAAGACCCCAAGTACTCGATCCAAGACTAGACTCCTAGTGGTAGTACAAAATTATCGAACATCATCATATGCTCGATGCATTTCACTCAATCCCTAAAGCAACGATCAAACAAATCTTTCTCAAGCAAAGAGGCAGGATGCATATTCCCTATCAGCTATAGTTGTAGGAACAAGTTGTTACCCTCAAAGAACCTCGTGCCTTCTCACATCTCAGTCAAAGCATGGTACATTTTAGACAAAATCATTGGCACCAGGGTGACCTTACTACCGTGTTTGTCATGAAAATGGTCAAAGTCTACTGACCCCAGATGCGTGCTAATGTTTATATCCTCCAAAGGGAATACTAGAAGAACCAACAAAGCGATAGCGAAGACCATAGGACGTCTCTTCTTCCCCAAATCATATGGTATGTAAAACTCATCTATGAAAATCTCATATCTAGTAGGATGAACAAAACTCTCAAACAAAAAGTCCAAAAGCACCCAAGAGGGATACAAGCATCCCATGTGACTACATAAATCCATCCCCATAATGTTAAGGAACCTCGTGCTTGAATGAGCCCTTCCGTAAATAAACTCCTTATCTAATTATGATAGGCACATCAACCCGGCTATCTCAGCTAAAATAGGTGTCATCTCGTGCTCCCCAAACTTAAATACCATACCCTGCAGGTCAAAGAATGTCAACATCGCCTCTTCTAAGTCGGGATGCGGGGTAATGTCCATTAAAGAAATAAGAGACCCCAATTTATCCATCATCTCATGCTGCTATAGTAAAGTGAACATGTTCCACCATTTGACTAGCCTCCTAGGGACTTTTACTACTATTGATACTCTAGCCCTGGTAAGTCGATCCATATTTGAATGAGAAGAAAAAGGCCAAATATGAGTTAGTGACTCAAGATACTATGTGAGACCATGATTATCCTAGTTGCGATGAATGTGGTTAAGGATAGGCACGACCTTTTGTGAGAATTACATAAGGTTATAAATGACTTTAAGACCCACGATACATCCTATTGGACACATGTAAGACATGATTGAGACTATTTTTACAAAATGGCATGTGGCCAAAACTGGCTAGAAATGCAAACTCAATTAGGATGACCTCTAAAATACAAAAATACCTAACGAAGGCCTATATGGCCTCAAAATACCAAGAATCATTATTCTAAAAATTACTTTGCAAAAATGATCCCATTTTACAAAAACGGCCAATTTGTCCAAAAATAGTTTAACATGCAAATTCAGCAGGAATAGATCTTAAATCAAGAGGACAACTCGTTGGGGTCTTGGGACTCTATGACATGGGTCAATAAGCGACTTTTGAAAAAATAACCCCATTTTACAAAAACGGCCAATATGGCCAAAAGTGACTAGACATGCAAAACTCGATTGCAATCCCCCTAAACAAAGACTTTGAGACTCAATTTGAAGATGAGAAAACATGAAACCCGAGATGAATTGCCTACGTATCCGGCCCGTAGATACAAAAATCAAGTATGCGTAGTTCGTAGGATTGGTCAAAATGAGAAAGGGTTGCAAAAGGACAGTTGGATTTGAAAAATGAGTTATTTTTTATTTTTAGTAAAAAAGGTAAAAAATTGTAAAATCTTTTCAATTGTTTTTTTAAAAACAATGAAAGAAAAATATAAATGGGCCCTGCTTGCTTCATTTTTATACGTCACCGTCTTTTCTTTCTCATTCGTCCCCGAACAAACATTCGTTTGCCAAATGACACTTTTACCCTTAAAGAATACAGCAAAAAGTACATATGGATGATTTAATACTTTTTTGGGCGCGGGCCTATTTTTGGCATGATTTGGGTATGCTTCCTACAAAGGGACACTGTACATGGGACCGGGCCTTGCTAGGTCTAAAAGTCATAATGCAAATAAGAATGACTTAAAGGTTGACCTAGGTTAAGGGCTTGACTAGACTGGGATTCAGGGCGGCACATGGTCGATAGAGACTACGCTAGCTGTCCTCCTACTCCACTCCCACACCACCCCTTAAAGATATGGGTGATTCACGAAAAGACCATGTATGTTCGAACGTACTTCGGAAGACTTGTTGCAGAAAAAAGACTGATTATGAATATGATGACAGTTTATAAAGCAGTAAAGCACATAAAACAGTGGTAAACAAGTAGTTAACAAAGCATGAAATAACATGAAAAAAACAAATAAAGAAACTAAACACATCAACCAAATAATCTAAAAAGTCACTGTATCACTTACCGGCTCGAACCTACAAGTCCCCAAGCGGAGTCACCAAAGCTTTCAACACTCTTTTCTTAACCCCTTTTAAGAGATAAAGATATTTGTAAAGCTCAAAGGGTTTTCAAATTCTAAATTGACAAAAGATTGTGTTTAAAAGTTTTTTTTTCGAATCGTCACTTGAAATTTGATTTTGGTATTGCCAAGTCACCATTCAAAAAGTATTTTTTCCTTCAAACACATTTGACCCCAAAACCTGATTTGCGAAAATATTTTGAGGTTGTGTGATCCCTATGTTGTTTCTATGGAGAGTTTTCTCTTACCAGTGGGTTATATATGTAGCAACTTGAGTTTGGGTCACTTGAGGAAGTTGGCTTGACTGTTGCGAGGATGAATGCGAGCTTAGAAGATGATTTGAGGTACTATATTGTTTGTGTCACATGAGCTTATGAAGGATTTAGTTGAATCTCACTGCATGCAGTAATAGAGTATGGGCATTATGAGTTATCGAGTGTTTTGATCTATGGCTTTGAGCCAAGTGAGGAAGTCTGCTATCGACGACTTGATTGCATGGTTACGTGTTGTATTAGTTTTGGTCTGAGTCATACTTGTGGATCGGTTATGACTTGCAGAGGCTGATTTTGAGGATGACTTAAGCAAAGAAATTTGTGAATGCATGGTGTATTACACTTTATGGGTATATGGGAATCATGGAATGATTGAGCTATTATTCATGAAGGATGTAGTGCGCATGGACTAGGAATTTGCTCGGTTGCTTAAAGGTGTGGATTATTTTTTTGGGTGTTGTCGCACTAATGGGGCACAGGTTGTTCGGCCCGTTTGGGAAGTGCAATTGAGATTTAAGCAGAGTGGATGACTCTCGAGAAGGTTCTAATGTATTCAAGATTTATACGTAGCAAATGTGAAATATTCGGATTTATATATGGCTAGAATCTGAGATTTACATTGGATGGTGTCGAGACTCGCGGTATTTATATATCATTATGAATTCTACATTTTAGTATCTGGAAGGTGAAGAAAACGGCTTTAGATTCACAGAAGGTCTCTTCAGAGAGGGTGTCTCAGTTGTGGTATTTTTGGGGTGCTTAAGAGGGAATACAACGGCTTATGGGCCTCAGGACGGTGTGGTTTTATGCTAGGATCTCCTGTAGTGAGCTTTGGGTAAGGATCATGGTGTTCTGGCAAGGAGAAGTGTCAACTTGAGGGTAATTCGGAAGAAACTCGGAGAAATATGACATCTTGGTAGTGGGTTGGATCATTATGTGCTGAGGTTGTACAGGTGTTTTGTGGTAATACTCTTGGGTTTGGCGACCTGTGTGACTTGGTTGAATTAGAGGAATTCAATTTTGGTGGCTTGGTTGGGTGCAAATGGGTTTCAAGGAGTTCTCGATGATTTCTACCGTGATTTGAGATAGGTATTTCCTACCATGGTTTGAGATGTGCAAATGTATTGTGATTTTCTATTGAATGGGATCATGTGAAAGGTTCTTATCTAATTGAGTATGTAGTTTGCTTGTGACTCAGAGTTGATAATGAGGTTCTCGTGTTTCTATATGATGACCTAATAAAGGCAGCTTGTGGTGTGAGATTAGGATTTGCATGTGCAAGTATATGATTTAGTTTCAAAAGGAAGGTCATGAGTTTATGCAGCACGGACGATTTCAGATGTTGGCACTATTTCGTATTACCTAAGAAGAGTGTACATTCAGAAGGCACACTGAGTTTTGACTTACGGATGCTTCAATGGCATTGCGGTACTCGTCTGGTTGATCGACTGCTAATATCCAGATTTTTGCTATGTGGCATGGAAGAATTATAGAAGTATTTATCGTGGGGATAATTATATATGATAGATGTGTTAGTCATTCGAGTTTTGAATATATGTACACATTCTTTTTCATTGGATGAGTTTTCATCTCCTATATTATGCTTAAGATTTGAAGATTTGCAATATCTTTTCCATTGAACATAGTTTCCTTCGGGCATAAGTTATAAGATTTAAAAAATACTCTCTAAACTTTAATCATTTCATTGAACTCAATATTTCTTGTATCGTATTAAAGTATTTATGTGAGGCCTATTGGTTCCTTGATTAGTATTATTCATTCCATAGAGAGTCTAGACGTCAAGTTAGTCCGATAGCATCGTATTAATACAAATAAGAAAATCTTACGGTCACTCATGAGTAATTATTGGAGAAATTTACTTTCTTTAATATTTAATTAATGAATATGTATATCTTTTCTGAGATTTAAACTTTGAATAATTTTTTAACGTTAATATTTAACATTTAAAAAAACAATTAATTTTTTTGATAAGTTTTTTCTATAACAGTTAAAAATATTTAACCGTCAAATATTATTATAGGTGTATAGCGGTTAATCACTATAAAATTAAAATATCGAAACAAACGATATTGTTATAGAGAGTTTAACTATATAATCACTTACAATGAGCAGAGGCGAATCTACAGTGGAGAGTGAGGGGTCACGGGAACCGGTTAGGCTCTGCAAAAATCGTATATATATATATATATATATATATATATTGTATGTACTGTATCCAGATAGGACCACTCAAACAATTTACTAGGCCCTCTTAAAAACCAGAAGCTGGATGACATCCATGGTTAAGCTGTTAGTTTAACAGCTTGTTTGAATCGTTCTTACCCATCGTATCGTATTGTATTATTTTCCCAAAATAATATTTGTTTTGATTGTTTAGTTAAAATTGGTTGTATTGTATTGTTAAATCCGTTCTTCCGGAATAATGAAAAGTCCCATTTTTTGAAACAACCGATTTGGTATGGTGGGATCGTTTCCTATTTTTCTTTCTAATTATGTCCTAACTTATTACTTTATAATTCTGTTTTACCTTTTACCTTTTTTTATTTTAAATAATAGCAAAATCTCTTTCTCATATAATTTTATAATAAAATTCTACGTGAAGTTTAATAACCTATATAAATTCTCAAAGACAGCATCCCAAATATAAGCTATATACACAAAGTCTAATAACGTGAAAATCTCGTTGCTTCTGCCACTTCCAAACTCTTCAGGTATAGGTTTTCCCTAACTTTTATTTTATTTTTTCTTCTACTTTGATTTGTAATTCCAATTCTAATTACTTTATCTCCAATTAGCTTTATGATATTGGTTGTTAGGAAATATTACTTATGATCTAAATTCTAAATGGAGTCTACTTAATATTTTATTTTATTTTTTTTATTATGATGATCTAATTATGAACATAGTGTACTTATTATTATTTTTAATATTATTAACTTGTTTCACTAATTTCGATAGGATTTGCATGAATTTAATTACTTAACTTATATATAAGACATAATTGATGATAAATTAGTAGAAAGTAGTTTTCTTAAATAATTTTTATGTGTAATTCTTGATAAATTAAATATTTAAAATAATTAAGGATATTTTAATAAACTTATCAGTTACTATACAGTACAATACAGTCAAACCAAACAGCAAAATGTTATTTAACAACAATAAACAATACAGTCTACCCAAACATTGTATTCATAAAACGATATGATACAATACAATACAGTACAATACATACATTATAAAACGATAGGTAACAATGATCCAAACAGAGTGTAAGTACTTTTCCAATTTTTCTTACTATTCGGCCTTGGGTTAGAGACCCATTTTCAGCAAATAACATCTTTTCTTTGTTCTCTTTCTCTTTTATATTTTTTGATTCGATGATAGTTTCTATCGGCCTCTTACGCAAAATTGAAGGCTTCATCAGAGACCTAGTAAACCAATTTGTCAAACTGTTTTATAAAAAGCACTGATAACAATGTTTATTTGCATATATATATATATATATATATATATATATATATATATATATATATAATAAAAAAAATTGACGAAGCAGTGTCGGACGACATTGCTTCCTGTAGCACCCATTTTGCAAAGTAATCTTTCAATCATTGCTTAGTGCTTTCTCTTTTTTTAAAGACTTCTCATTGTTTATAGTTTACTGATAGTTATCATGGTTACTAGTGTTATACCCGTGCCATGAGCGGACAAACTTAAAGAATCCTATGAAATTATGATATGATATATCATATTATTTTAATAAATTTTATTTGCTACTTTATTTTTTAATACAATGTGAAGAAATATAACAAATTTATATAATTAAAGGATACATATCATATGGCAATTAAATAAATTATTTATTTTTATTTTATTTTTGTTAAATTAGCAAGTATTTTGTACTAAATATTTACTAATGTGACTTTTATTAACTTATCAATTGGCTTAATATTTTGTAATAATTTTTCTATAGTATAACACAGATATATATTTTCTTATTCTGAAAATATTTTTATTATTTTTACTGTTTAAAATTCTTTAATTGTCTAAATTTATCAATATATTTTTGGAGTGTTATTTACTTACCTCTTATTTTTATTAATTAATTTAAATTATAAATATTCTAATGTTATCTTTATTCCTCTCTTTTTATACATTCTTTTCTACTATAATATTTGATTATTTTTTTCATTTTGCATTCTACTTATAATTAAAATTATGTAATATATTATTTTTGGTTAAATTATAATTTTAAATTTATCAAAAATATAAAAAGATAAGCGTTTTAATTTTATTTTTAAAATATACTATATATATATATATATATATATATATATATATATATATATATATATATATATATATATATATATATAGTAATATTATTTTACTTTTTTATTATTTTTCAATATGGAATTATGAGTTATATTCTTCTATTTAATAACTAAAACTTCCTATATAAAAATATTAATTAATATATACATTTTACGTTATCACTTCGATTCTTTCTTTCTGTAATATTCTTCCTTCATGATTCTTTATTTATTATAATTTCAATTATGAGTATATGTACGAATTTTCTCATCATAATTCTGCTTATAAGTCGTATATTTCTATATTTTTTCTAAAATTTATATTTTGTTTGTTCCTTGCTTATTCTAATTGTATTATCCTTTACTTAGTATTATCAAATTATGACATGAAATATTTAGTAACTTACCACATTAATATAATAAAAGGGATATAGTTTTGTATTACTCGTAAAATTTAACTTGACTTTATCTTGAATGACTATTTCTCAGAATTGTCTCGTTGTTCAAATTTATCAATAATATTTTTGAGTGTTATTTATTTACTGATGTTTTTCAAATACATTTAAAGTATGGATAAAACCATATCTCTAATATGAATATTGTTATATTATTTTTCTAAATGTGTGGTGTTGAATTAGTTCAAAGTTTAAATAGAGAAGTTCGATTGTTATATGTCATAAATATGTTAATAATTGTATAATCATTATTTTAGTATCACTTTCAAAAAGCAATTAAATTAAATTCTCCTTCCTTTTTGTATTTAGTATGAAATTGACTTTTAATTTTTTATTAAAATTACTACATAAAAATTTAAAATATTTATTTATATTTTTATTTGTTTCTTAGAATTATGTCAGTTGTCTATATTGTTAATTTTAGTTTTATCTACTATAATATTTTCAGTTGCGCGATCTTATCTATATAGCATGACCATATGAATTATTTCAAAAACTTTCTCATCTCAAAGATGAAATAAGTCTTATCCTTTTATATATCTCAATACTGAAATTTTGTATTTACATATGTGTTTCTCCTTTTTTTGGTTTCTTGTCCATGTTATTAAGTTACCTATAATGTAGAATTGTTGATATCTTCTGCTACTCTCAATATAACAATGACTTTGATTTTTTTATTCATTGTAATAAAAATATTCATCTACTTTTATTCATGTGTTCTTTTATTCTATAGCTCAGATTAATGTTTAAATTTATCAATTATATTTTTGAGTATTATTTATTTGTTATTTTTATTTTATTTTTTACATTACTCAAAATATATTTTTTCTCACACTATCTCCACCCCCTCTTTCTTTATTATTTCCCTTAATATAAAATTTGATATAATTATGTCACGACCCAAAATCCACCTAGTCGTGATGGCACCTAACCCAACTCATCAGGTAAGCCAATTAACAACTATCCAATTTAATTGATATTTAACTAACTCTAATACATTTCTCAAGTACTAGTAGTACAGATCATGAGCTTATAATATTAGAATTTATGAAGCTGGTATGAAATAAATACATCATCTGTTCGAAATGTATATAAACAGATTTTTATAAATCTAGGCTACCATGAACAAGAGGCAGCTACGACCGGAATACAGGTACATCTTCAAATCCAGCTCTCATCGATCACAGCAACATCAACATCAAATATATGCACGCAAGGTGCAGAAGTGTAGTATGAGTACAACTGACCCCATGTACTCAATAATAACAAACCTAACCTTAGGTTGAAAGTAGTGACGACCTGGAACAAAGATCAAGGTCCAACACCAATAACCAACAGCAAATCATAACAATATAATGAAAATAACACCAGTAATAACTCAACAATAAATTCTCAGCTTGTTCCGGAAAATAAACATTTTCTTTTCAATTATAACAGTAAAATTCAAAATTTTTTGCCGAAATTATCAAAATATGAGTATGTTTCTTTTGTAAAAACTGTGATTTTTCCCGAAAAACTTTTCAACAACAGATAAGATGTTTTATTTTCCAATGGCATGAGAAAAATACATTTCTATACCCACATATCAATGAGTATGTGAAGTCATGAATGGTGCTATATCGTACAGGATGAGGAAAAATGCATCTCTATGCATGTATGTTAAGTGTGCATATTAGTGCTATGCAACTCAGTGATGAAACCATATGCATACTCTCAGAGTATCAATTCACTCAGTGCTCCCAATCATTCAGTCCTCACAGTCACTCAGTTCACACAGTCACTCAGTTCTCACAGTCACACAATCCTCACAGTCACTCAATCCTCCCAATCGCTCGGCAGTCGGCACTCGCATTCAGTAGGTATCTGCGCTCACTAGGGGTGTGTACAAACTCCATAGGAGCTCCTTCAGCCCAGGCGCTATAATCTGCACGAACAACTCACGTGCTGCACGGACAACTCACGTGTTATAGTATCAATATCTGGATCCGTACGGACAACTCGCATACTATAATAAGCCAATATGGTCTGCTTCAGCGTGTAGCCTGATCCCATAATTATCCTCATAATTAGGCCCTCGTCCTCACTCAGTCATCAATCTCTCCAGTCTCTTGGCTCACAATGTCATGAAACTAGCCCAAAATGATGATATGATAAATCAATAAATAGCAACAGAGACTGAGAGATGATATGAAATGAATGAACATGACCGAGTATGAATTTATAATTTAAACAAAAAAATCAATAGCAGAAATGACCTCAGTGGATCCTAATAATACCAACATTTGCTTAAGCATTATTTCTAACATGAGTCACAACTCGATAACTCTAGTACGTAGACATTTCATAATTACAGATAAATTCAGGTAATTACACATTACCATAGGAATAACGGAGTAACAGTTCGCACGGTGCATACCCACACGCCCGTCACCTAGCATGTGCGTCACCTCAACACCAAACACATAACACGTATAATCAGGGTTCATACCCTCAGCTCCAAGATTAGAAGAGTTACTTATCTCAACCTTCAAACTCTGAAAAAACTATAATGCTCCAATTGATTAAAATGTCCAAATATTACCCTCAATTCAATACCTACCATTAGATATCTCAACTACATCAAAATAAATACGAAAAGATTCATAAATATCCATTTAGGCTTCACAATTCGGCAACAAGCCTTCAACCATCCCAAATTATCCAATAGGCTCATCTATTAGCCTATTTAATTTTATTATTATCATTTTAATACTCATTTGGATTCCTTAATAATACTATGTTAATTACCCAACATCATTAAGTCACTATTCATTGTCTTCTCGAACAAAATCATATGTTCAAGAACACCCATTTCAAGAACTAGTGTTGTATCTTATCCAAATGGTGATTCCCTATTCAATTCGTTAATCAATTAAGTTATAGAGTCTATTGGAATCATTAGAAACTTAAAACAATTCATTTTATATCAATTCATCACTGTTCATCTTCTTCTTTGCCCAAAATATCATTTTCAAGACCCTCCCTTAGGGTTCATACAATATCCCATTATAACTTCAAATAAACCTCATACATATGCTACCCATACTCCAATATGACATATATATGAAGCTCGAGTGAAGGGATTACCTCTTGGTGGAAGAATCTAACTTTTTCTCGTTTTGGTGTTCTTGAAGATTCAACCTATTTCCTATGGATTTGATCCATAATAATGTAGTATTATCACTAAATAATGTTATATAATCATCCTTGTACCAAAATAACTTACCTTGAAGTGTATCCATGGTGGACGAGCTCCTCCTTCTCTCTAGAAATCAATTTTAAGTTGAAGAACTAATGTTTTCTCTCTCTAAACCTCTTGTTTCAGCCCCTTTAAAATGGACCCTAAAGCTGTGTAGCCTCCCTGCGTAGGCTACGCACAAAGGCTATGCAGGGTGGACTTCTATCCCTTTTCAGTTTGAAGCTGCTGGATTTGCCTACGCAATGGTGTGTAGGCTACGCTGCTATAGTGCGTAGGCTACGCAAAACTCGTGTAGCTGTTCTTCCACCCTTTAGTAAAAAGATCATAAATTCTTGCAGGAATCTCCAAATAATGAACGGTTTGAAGAATTAGCAACTAGACACATAGGCCTTTCTTTTAATAGGTTATACACCATATAACACTTCATATCCTAGAGTTATTCTTGTTTTAAATTAGGTCTTGTGCGAACTCACTTGAAACTTTATCTCATCATATAATTTTCAACTTGACATAGCCTTAGGGCTCTTCTGTCACGACCCAAAACTAACCCCTGTCATGATAGCGCCTATCGTGGAACTAGGAAAGCTGACTTATTTCAAAAACAAACCGATATTTTTATTTTAAAGATAATTCCAAAGTTATTTAACATAAAACCTCCATTTAAAGAGTTCAAATCAAAGAAAAAAATAGAAGTGCGCAAAAGAAAAGCCCGACATCGGGGTGTCACTAGTTATGAGCATCTACTACAATTTGTCTAACAATATCAAGGCTAACTCAGCCCGAAAAATAGCTAAATACAACTAGAGGAAGATAAGAGGGAGAAGAGCAGGGGCTGCGATCGCCAAATAGTTACCTTGCTATCTCCAAGAAATTCTGCAACCAGAACACTCAATAACCGCTACCGTGTCTAGCTACACCTGAATCTACACACACGGTGCAGGGAGTAACGTGAGCACGCCAACTCAGTAAGTAATAATAATAAATAAAGACTGAGTAGTAGTGACGAGCAATAAAGCATATAACAATCATATCAGGAAATCTCAGTAAAATACCACATGCTTTTAAAATCAGGATTTGAATCAAACATCTCATTTAAACCCAGTTCCAGTAAAAATCATTTAAAGATATTTTTCCAACAGTTTTTCAAACGAAGGCTCAATGCAAAAGTGAGCAAAAATGATGAAATCATAAACAGCTCCTCGGGCAAAACATTGCTCATATACAGCCCCTCGGGCAAACCTCAAAGTCACTCTGGCCACTCGGGCATACCTCAAAATCACTCATGCCTCCCAGTCACTCAGCACTCGGCACTCGCACTCAGTAGGTACCTGCACTCACTGGGAGTATGTACATATTTCGGAGGGGCTCCTTCAGCCCAAGCGCTATAATCTGCACGGACAACTCACGTGCTATAATAATAAAGTATGCTGCAGGCGGGAAGCCGCGATCCACACTCATCCTCACAATCAGACCCCCGGCCTCACTCAGTCATAAATATGCCGCAGGCGGGCAGCCCCGATCCACACTCATCCTCACAAATCAGGCCCTCGGCCTCACTCAGTCATAAACCTCTCAAGCCACTCGGGCATTTCAGTAAAACAGGCCATTCGGCCCAAAATATTTATATGTATCAAAATAGAGTTATAAAACTGAGTTATGCAGTAAATAAGTATAAACATGACTGAGTATAGATTTTCAATCAAAAATAGTGAGAGGATGGTAAGAAACAGCCCTTAAGGGTCCGAACAGCTTTGGCGCAAGGCCCAAACATGGTATTCAGCCCAATTTACAGAAATTCTTTCTAAAACATATAAGTATCAAATGGTTTCAACAAAGTATGCAACTTTACAGTTTCTACGAGAAGGACCAAGTCACAAATCCCCAATAGTGCACGCCCACACGCCCGTCACCTAGCATGTGCGTCACTTCAAAATAGTAGAATGATACGAAATTTGGGGTTTCATACCGTCAGTACTAGATTTACAATCGTTACTTACCTTAAACCGGTCAAATATCTAACCCGCAATGATCTTGCCTCTGGACTCGGCCTCCAAATTCTCCGAATCTATTCACAATTAGTACAATACCATCAATACGCGCTAATGGGATGAAACCCGAAATTGGCTCAAACCCGGCCCCCGGGCCCGCATCTCGAAATCTGACAAAATTTACAAAACTAGAAAGCTCATTCACTCACGAGTCTAACTATACCAAATTCATCAAAATCCGACATCGTTTGGTCCTTCAAATTCTTAAATTACTCTCCAAAAATTTCAAGCCCTAACCCCTCATTTTCACTAATTACCCTGATTAAAACAACGGAAAATCACCATATATACAAGTATTAGGGCTCAAGTAACTTACCTCAACGAATTTCCCTTGATTCCCTCTTCAAACCCCTCCAAAAGCTCCAAAAAACCAAGTTGATATTGTGAAGAATGACCAAAATTCGCGAAGGGTTCTATTTATGGTTTCTGCCCAGGTTTTTCGCACCTGCGGCCATTTTCTCGCACCTACGCGACCGAACCTGCGGTCCAAGAAGCCGCACCTGCGCAACTCACTTAATCACCCAGCTTCCGCACCTGCGGACCCCTTCCTCGCACCTGAGGACTCGCATCTGCGATCCCAGGTGCGCATCTGCGAAACCAGTCCACACTCCTCATCTCTGCATCTGCGCTCAAGGCTTCGTACCTGCGGGCTCGCAAATGCGGCCAATTCTTCGCACCTTTGTTTCCAGCCTTGGCCCAGCGTCGCCCGCACCTGTGCACTCCCCACGCGTACCAGCGGCCTCACACCTGCGACCCTTTCTTCCGCAGGTGCGGAAATAGCAGAAGCAGCAGCTCCAGCTGCAATTTCCAACTTTAACAAATCCGTTAACCACTCGGAATCACCTCGAAGCCCTCGGGACCTCAACAAAAAATACCAACAAGTCATATATCAACATACCAACTTAGTAGAACCTTCGAATCACTCAAAACAACATCAAATCATCAAATTACCCTCGGCTTCAAGCCTAAGAACTTCTAAATTTTCAAATTCGGCAACCGATGCCAAAACCAACCAAACCACGTCCGAATGACCTCAAAATTTGCACACACGTCACAAATGACACTACGAACCTACTCCAACTTTTGGAATTCCATTCTGACCCAGATATCAAAAAGTCAACCCCCCAGTCAAACTTCTCAAAAATTAAACTTTCGGACACGTTCCTAAGCCCAAAATCACCATACAGAGCTATTGGGATTATCAAAATTTAAATCTGAGGTCGTTTACACATAGGTCTATATCCGGTCCACTTTTCTAACTTAAAATTTTCTATTATGAGACTAAGTATCTAATTTCACTCGGAGTTCCTTCCGGACCCGAACCAACTAACCCGATATAACATAATATAGCTTAATAACACAAAAAGAAGTAGAAATGGGGAAAACGGGGCTATAACTCTTTAAACGACCGGCCGGGTCGTTACATCCTCCCCCTCTTAAACATCCGTTCGTCCTCGAACGGGTCTAGAAACATACCTGGAGTCTCGAATAGGCGTGGATATCTGCTCCGCATCTCCCACTCGGTCTCCCTAGTGGCCTCCTCCACAGGCTGGCCTCTCCATTGCACCTTTACTGAAGCTATATACTTTGACCTCAACCTTCGAACCTGCCGATCCAAAATAGCCACCGGCTCCACATCATAAGTCATATCACCCTCCAACTGAACCGTGCTGAAATTCAAAACATGAGACGGATCTCCAATATACTTCCGGAGCATGGAAACATGAAACACTAGATGCACACTCGACAAGCTAGGTGGCAAGGCAAGCTTATAAGCCACTTCCCCTATTCTCTGAAGCACCTCAAAAGGCCCAATGAACCGGGGGCTCAACTTGCCCTCTTCCCAAACCTCATAACACCCTTCATGGGTGATACCTTCAGCAAAACCTTCTCCCCAGCTATAAAAGACACATCACGGACCTTCCTATCCGTGTAGCTCTTCTGCCTAGACTGCGCCGTGCGAAGCCGCTCCTGAATTAATTTCACCTTATCTAATGCGTCCTGGACCAAGTCTGTTCCTAAGAGCCTAGCCTCACCCAGCTCAAACCATCCAACCTGAGATCTATACCTCCTCCCATATAAATCCTCATATGGAGCCATCTGAATACTCGACTGATAACTGTTATTATATGCAAACTCCGCGAGTGGCAGAAACCGGTCCCATGAACCCCCAAAGTCAATGACACAACAACGCAACATCTCCTCCAATATCTGAATAGTGCTCTCGGACTGCCCGTCCGTTTGAGGGTGAAAAGTTATGCTTAACTCAACCTGAGTACCCAACTCTCACTGCACGGCCCTCTAAAACTGTGATGTGAACTGAGTACCCCTATCTGAAATGATGGAAACTGGGACAACATGCAGGCGAACGATTTCTTGGATGAAAATCTCAGCCAACCGCTCTGAAAAGTAAGTAGTACCAACTGGAATGAAGTGGGCGGACTTGGTCAGCCGATCCACATTAACCCAAATAGCATCAAACTTCCTCGAAGTCTGTGGGAGCCCAAGTACAAAGTCCATAGTGATCTGCTCCCACTTCCACTCTGGGATTTCTAATCTCTGAAGCAAGCCTCCCAGACTCTGATGCTCATACTTAACCTGCTGACAGTTTAGACACCGAGCCACAAACCCAACTATATCCTTCTTCATCCGCCTCCAACAATAGTGCTGCCTCAAATCCTGGTACATTTTCGCTGCACCCGGATGGATGGAATACCGCGAGCTGTGGGCCTCCTCAAGAATCAACTCTCGAAGCCCATCTACATTAGGCACACATATCCGGCCCTGCATTCTCAGCACGCCGTCATCACCAATAGTCACATCCCTAGCATCACCTCTCCGAACCCTGTCCTGAAGAACGAGCAAGTAGGGGTCATCATTCTGATACTCCCTGATACGGTCATAAAGAGAAGACTTGGAGACCACACAAGCCAATACCCGACTAGGCTCCGAAATATCTAATCCGATGAGCTCGCCCTCTAAGGCCTGAACATCCAATGCCAAAGGTCTCTATGCTGCTGGAAGATATGCTAAACTCCCCAAAATCTCTGCCCGGCGACTCAAAGCATCGGCCACAACATTGGCCTTCCCCAGATGGTACAAAATAGTGATATCATAGTCCTTAAGAAGCTCCAACCATCTCCGCTGACACAAATTAAGATCCTTTCCTGCTTTAACAAGTACTGCAGACTCCGGTGATCTGTATAGATCTCACAATGAACCCCATGCAAATAATGACGCCAAATCTTCAAAGCGTGAACAATGGCTGCTAACTCAATATCATGGACAGGATAGTTATCCTCATGGGTCTTCAACTGGCGCGAGGCATAGGCAATCACCCTACCCTCCTGCATCAAAACACAACCAATGCCTATCTTCGAGGCATCACAATACAAGGTGTAAGAACCTAAAGCTGATGGCAGAACTAACACTGGAGTTGTGGTCAAAGCAGTCTTGAGCTTCTGAAAGCTCTCCTTATATTAATCCGACCACCTGAATGGAGCACCTTTTTGGGTCAATTTGGTCAAGGGCGATGCAATAGATGAAATTACCTCCACAAAGTGACGGTAGTAACCCGCCAAACCAAGAAAACTCCTAATCTCTGTGGCTGAGGACGGTCTGGGCCAACTCTACACCACTTCTATCTTCTTCTGGTCCACCTGAATACCCTCACTGGACACCACGTGCCCCAAGAATGCTACTGAACTGAGCCAAAACTCATATTTGGAGAACTTTGCATAAAGCTTCTCCTCCCTCAATCTCTGTAATACAATCTTCAAATGCTGAGCGTGCTCCTCCTGGTTACGAGAGTACACCAAGATGTCATCAATGAATACAACAACGAATGAGTCCAAATAGGGCTGAAATACATTGTTCATCAAATGCATGAACGCTGCTGGGGCGTTGGTCAGCCCAAAAGACATCACCAAGAACTCATAATGGCCATATCGGGTCCTGAAAGCTGTCTTAAGAATATTTGAATCCTGAATCTTCAGCTGGTGATAACCGGATCTCAAATCAATCTTGGAGAACACCCTCGCTCCCTAAAGCTGGTCGAATAAATCATCAATGCGAGGCAAAGTATACTTATTCTTGACTGTGACCTTGTTCAACTACCTGTTATCAATACACATTCTCATGGAACCATCCTTCTTCTTCACAAATAGAACCGGTGCACCCCAAGGTGACACACTAGGCCTAATAAACCCCTTATCAAGGAGTTCCTGAAGCTGTTCTTTCAATTCCTTCAACTCCCCCGGTGCCATACGATGCGGTGGAATAGAAATGGGCTGAGTGCCCGGCACCAAATCAATACCAAAGTCAATATCCCTGTCAGGCGGCATGCCCGGCATGTCTGCAGGAAATATATCCGAAAAATCACGTACCACCGGAACAGAATCAATGACAGAAGTATCTGCACTAACATCCCTCACAAAAGCCAAATAAGATAGGCAACCCTTCTCAACCATGCGTTGAGCCTTTAAATATGAAATCACCCTACTTGGTACATAATCTACAGAACTGCTCCACTCAACCCTCATAATTGCCGGCATAGCCAACGTCACCGTCTTAGCGTGACAATCTAGAACAGCATGACATGGATATAACCAATCCATACCCAATATCATATCAAAGTCAACCATACTGAGCAACAATGAATCCACTAGGGTCTCTAGACCCCCAATAGTCACCGCACATGACCGATATACACGGTCCACAATAATAGTATCGCCCACAGGAGTAGATACACATACAAATGAAACTAAGGACTCACGGGGCATATCCAGAAAATGGGTGAAATACGAGGAAACATATGAATACGGGGAACCAGGGTCAAATAATACTAAGGCATCTTTGTGGAAAACTAAGACAATACCTGTAATCACAGCATCTGAAGCAATAGCATCTGGTCTGGTAGGGAGAGCATAGAAACGGGCCTGACCACCCCCTGATCTGCCTCCCCCTCTAGGGCGATCCCTAGCTGACTGACCTCCACCCCGAGCTGACTGGACGGGTGGTGAGGTAGCTGGTGCTGTAGTCGGAGGCTGACTCCTCTGCTAAGATAGACCTCCATGATGACGAGGACACTACCTCCACATATGCCCAAGCTCCCCACGCTCAAAACAACTCCTTGGTGCTAGCGGCGGAAACTGAAGGGAAACCCTGGCACCGGGATGACTGGTAGAACAACCTGGCATGGAAGAGCCCTGAATAGGTGGAGCACGGGACGAACTCTGAACTGGAAGGGTACTAAGTGATGAGTGGCCCTGATGAGAACTGTGAGAACCATGGCCAGATGATGCACCCCGATGAAATGGCCGAGCTGACTGAGCCTATCTGAAATGACGACCTCTATCGTGCTGGAACTGACCCCCAAAAGGAGCACCGCTGAATCCACCCTGACCACGAGGCCTCTTGGCCTCTCTCTCAACCCTCTCCTGACCGCGAACCATCTCAATCTGCCGAGCAATGTCGACAACCTCATCAAAGGTAGCACCCAAAACCCGGTCCCTGGTCATGAGCAACTGTAGCTGATAAGTGAGGCCATCAATAAACCTCATGATCCTCTCTCTGTCCGTGGGAACCAACCAGATAGCATGACGGGCCAACTCAGAGAACCTCATCTCATACTATGTCACAGACATATCACCCTGGCGAAGCCCCTCAAACTGTCTGCGTAGCTCCTCTCTTCGAGATCGAGGCACGAACTTCTCCAAAAAGACCACGGAGAACTGCTGCCAAGTAAGGGGTGCTGCGCCAACAAGCCTACACCTCTCATAAGTCTCCCACCATCTGAGTGTAGCCCCAGAAATCTGAAAGGTAGTGAATGAGACCCCATAAGTCTCCAAAATACCAGCAGTACGGAGTATCCTCTGACACCTGTCCAAAAAGTCCTAAGCATCCTCTCTTTCTGTGCCACTGAAAGGTGGTGGCTGGAGTCTTCCAAACCTCTCCAACCTACGTTGATCACCCTCAGGCATAGCAAGAACCACATAATCCTGAGAAACAGCAACCAGCTAGGCTGGTGGTGCCTCCGGTGTCTGAAGTCCCTGAATAACCTGCTCGGGTGTGCCAGCGATAGGAGTCTGAGTGCCTCCCCTAGCCTGAGAAGTGGTTGCGGCCGTCGAAATAGAGACTGCCTGAGCAAGGCCAGTACACGCTGTCAGAATCTGAGTTAGGGCCTCCTGAAGGCTTGGAATCACAATAGGCATAGGTGGTGCCTAAGCTGGTGCATCAACAACTGAAACTTGGTCCTGATCTAGGACAACCGGTGGATCTGCAGGTACTACCCCAACTGTTGTACGGGCTGGACCTCTGCCCCTACCACGGCCTCTACCACGGCCTTGGCCTCTCGCGGCCCTCGCTGGTGGTACTGGTGGTTGGCCCTCCTGACCGATAGTACGAGTCCTCACCATCTGTGAGATAATGAAACATCAGATGTTTAGTTACTAGAATCAACAGATTCACACGACAAGAATTCAAGAATGTGAAGTTTCCTAAAGGTTCTGCATCCTCTCGAAGATAAGTACAGACGTCTCCGTACCGATCCGCAAGACTCTACTAAACCCGCTCATGACTCGTGAGACCTATGTAACCTAGGCTCTGATACCAATTTGTCACGACCCAAAACTAACCCCTGTCATGATGGCGCCTATCGTGGAACTAGGCAAGCCGACTCATTTCCAAAACAAACTGATATTTTCATTTTAAAGATACTTCCAAGGTTATTTAACATAAAACCTCCATTTAAAGAGTTCAAATCAAAGAAAAAAATAGAAGTGCAGAAAAGAAAAGCCCGACATCGGGGTGTCACTAGTCATGAGCATCTACTACAATCTGTCTAACAATATCAAGGCTAACTCAGCCCGAAAAATAGCCAAATACAACTAGAGGAAGATAAGAGGGAGAAAAGCAGGGGTTGCGATCGCCAAACAGCTACCTTGCTATCTCCAAGAAAATCTGCAACCAGAACACTCAATAACCGCTACCGTGTCTAGCTACACCTGAATATGCACACAAGGTGTAGGGAGTAACGTGAGTACGCCAACTCAGTAAGTAACAACAATAAATACTAAGCAGTAGTGACGAGCAATAAAGCATATAACGTTCATATCAGGAAATCTCAGTAAAATACCACATGCTTTTAAAATCAAGATTTGAATCAAACATCTCGTTTAAACCCAGTTCCAGTAAAAATCATTTAAAGATATTTTTCCAACAGTTTTTCATACGAAGGCTAAATGCAAAGGTGAGAAAAAATAATGAAATCATAAACAGCCCCTCGAGCAAAACATCGCTCATATATAGCCCCTCAGGCAAACCTCACAGTTACTCTTGCCACTCGGGTATACCTCACAATTACTAATGCCTCCAAGTCACTCAGCACTCGGCACTCGCACTTAGTAGGTACCTGCGCTCACTAGAGGTGTGTACAGACTCCGTAGGGGCTCCTTCAGCCCAAGCGCTATAATCTGCACGGACAACTCACGTGCTATAATAATAAAGTATGCTGCATGCGAGCAGCCCCGATCCACACTCATCCTCACAATTAGGCCCTCGGCCTCACTCAGTCATAAATATGCTGCAGGCGGGTAGCCCGATCCACACTCATCCTCACAAATCAGGCCCTCGACCTCATTCAGTCATAAACCTCTCAATCCACTCAGGCATTTCAGTAAAACAGGGCATTCGGCCCAAAATATTTATATGCATCAAAATAGAGTCATAAAACTGAGTTATGCGGTAAACAAGTATAAACATGACTGAGCATAGATTTTCAATCGAAAACAGTGAGAGGATTGTAAGAAACAGCCCTTAAGGGTCCGAACAGCTTTGGCACAAGGCCCAAACATGGTATTCAGCCCAATTTACAGAAATTCTTTCTAAAACATATAAGTATCAAATAGTTTCAACAAAGTATGCAACTTTACAGTTGCTACGGGACGGATCAAGTCACAAATCCCCAACAGTGCACGCCCACACGCCCGTCACCTAGCATGTGTGTCACTTCAAAATAGTAGAATGATACGAAATCTAGGGTTTCATACCCTCAGTACTAGATTTACAATCGTTACTTACCTCAAACCGGTCAAATCTCTAACCCGCAATGATCTTGCCTCTGGACTCAGCCTCCAAATGCTCCGAATCTATTCACAATCAGTACAATACCATCAATACAAGCTAATGGGATGAATTCCACAAGAAAAACTATAAAATTAGACCAAAACCAGAAATTGGCTCAAACCCGGGCCCACATCTCGAAATACGATAAAATTTACAAAACTAGATTCACTCACGAGTCTAACCATACTAAATTCATCAAAATCCGACTCGTTTGGTCCTTCAAATCCTTAAATTACTCTCCAAATATTTCAAGCCCTAACCCTTCATTTTCACTAATTACCATGATTAAAACAACGGAAAATCATTATATATACAAGAATTAGGGCTCAAGTAACTTATCTCAACGAAATCCCCTTGATTCCCTCTTCAAACCCCTCCAAAAGCTCCAAAAAACCGAGTTGAAATTGTGAAGAATGACCAAAATTCGTGAAGGGTTCTATTTATGGTTTCTGCCCAGGTTTTTCGCACCTGCGGCCATTTTCTCGTACCCGCGCGACCGCATCTGCGGTCCAAGAAGCCGCACCTGCGCAACTCACTTAATCACCCAGCTTCCGCACCTGCGGACCCCTTCCTCGCACCTGCAGACTCGCATCTGCGGTCCCAGGTGCGCATTTGCGGAACCAGTCCACACTCCTCATCTCCGCATCTGCGCTCAAGGCTTCGCACCTGTGGGCTCGCAGATGCGGCCAATTCTTCGCACCTACGTTCCCAGCCTTGGCCAGCGCCGCCCGCACCTGCGCACTCCCCACGCGCACCAGCGGTCTCGCACCTACGACCTTTTCTTTCGCAGGTGCGGAAAAAGCAGAAGCAGCAGCTCCAGCTGCAATTTCCAACTTCAACAAATCCGTTAACCACTTGGAATCACCCCGAGGCCCTCGGGACCTTAACCAAAAATACCAACAAGTTATATATCAACATACCAACTTAGTTGAACCTTCGAATCACTCAAAACAACATCAAATCATCAAATTACCCTCGGATTCAAGCCTAAGAACTTCTAAATTTTCAAATTCGGCAACTGATGCCAAAACCAACCAAACCACGTCCGAATGACCTCAAAATTTGCATACACGTCACAAATGACACTACGAACCTACTCCAACTTTCGGAATTCCATTCCGACCCCGATATCAAAAAGTCAACCCCCCAGTCAAACTTCTTTAAAATTAATCTTTCGGCATTTCAAGCCTAATTCCTCTACGGACTTTCAAATAATATTTCGGACACATTCCTAAGCCCAAAATCACCATACGGAGCTATTGGGATCATCAAAATTCAAATTCGAGGTCATTTACACATCGGTCCATATCCAGTCCACTTTTCTAACTTAAAAGTTTTTCTTATGAGGCTAAGTGTCTCATTTCACTCCGAGTTCCATCCGGACCCGAACCAACTAACCCGATATAACATAATATAACTGAATAACACAAAAAGAAGTAAAAATGGGAAAAACAGGGCTATAACTCTCGAAACGACCGGCCGGGTCGTTACATCTTCTTAGAGCATAAACCATTCTTAATGCACCTCATACATATATTATCATGATGAATTGATATCATTCAAATTATCAGTCTTGTTCATACTCGAATTAATATAATTAGCACTTGCCAATCTTCTTAATGGTCTTAAAACTCTTCGAAATTTTTCGGGGTGTTACAAATTATTTCATCTAGTATTTAATTTAATAATAAACAAAAAAAATAGAAGTGCATATGCTCATACTTTATACTTTACCAAAATATCAAGATAGTTTTTTGTCTTTGGAGTTTTCTTTTTCAATTCAAAAGCTTGGATAAATTTTTGTTTGATTTTGTTTAACAGAATAAATAGATAGAAGAATATAAACTTTTATTATTATTATTATTATTATTATTACACATAACAAAAAACATACATAAATCTTAAACATATAGCTTAACGCATATGTTGTTATTTCAAGCGTAAATTTATGTTCTCCTTTATTTTCAATATAGAATATTGAATTTTAATTTTATTTTAAATTTATATTCTTTACTTTTATGTGTGTAATTAATTTTATAACTATATTTATTTTAGATCTTAGAAATTAGAGGCAAAATTTAAAAGTAATATACTTTTATCTTTCAAAAAATGATTCTCAATTAAAATATTATTATATCTCTCTATATATTTTTAATACATTATTTAGATTACTTAAGCTATTTAATGCTTTAGATAACTTCATTTAATTACTTTTATTAATTATACTTTAAATAACTTCATTCAGTTACTTCTAATTAATCATGTTTCCTTTTCAAAGTCTTAATTATTAGTTTTGTCTTATAATTGTCAAGTGACGTTTTATTAGCTTGCCACTTGGTTTCATCACATTTTAAATTACCCTCTTATTTTATATATATAGTTGTAGATAGAAGATTTGACCTAATATCAATATAAATATATTTATTATTATTTTTAAATCATTACATTCAATCCCTTTATTCTTCTTCTAATATAATCAATTTTCCTTTCAATATATTTGTTGTTTGTCCTTTTGCTCTTATAGTAGATTTACTTCTATTTTTTTTAAATGAATAAAAGGAAAAAAACGTGAAAACAATTAAAACTCTCTAGTTACTATATTTCAAATATATAAATAGTTCTATATAACAAATGCAATGTGTGGAAGAGCAATTTACTCTTTTCTATTTTAACAGTTCATATAGCTTTATTTATTTCATCTTCCTTTTTTTAAAGTAATTCCTATAGCTTTTTATATCCATGAATTTTTGATGGATTTGTCTTCTCTTTTTTTGTTGCCATAATTATAGTATTCTATATGACATCTCCATCTTTATAGGAAATTGATCCTGCTTTTAATTATCTTAATAAATCCCCACTTTTCTTTTCTTTTCTTTTCTTTTTCTTCATATTTGTACAGACAAAAGAAACTACTTAGCCGGAAATAAAATAATTAAAGATTCATAAACAAATTGAATTGAAGATTGCCATATAAGAGTCAAAACAAAATTAATAACAATTAAGATTTCCATTAAATGGGATTTCATATAAGTTCTATTTTCTTATTTGAAAATCTCTCCCTTAAACTCACTTTAAGAATGCCAAGTGGCTTTATAATAACCTGCCACTTGGCTTAACCACAATACAATTATATATGATAATTTTATTCCGTTAATATATATATATATATATATATATATATATATATATATATATATATTATTATTATTATAAAACAGAAAATATACATATAGCTTAACGCATATATCATTAATTCAAGCGTAAATTTATGTTCTCCTTTATTTTCAATATAGAATATTGAGTTTTAATTTTATTTTAAATTTTCGTTCTTTACTTTTATGTGTATAATTAATTTTATAACTATATTCATTTTAGATCTTAGAAATTAGAGGCAAAATTTAAAAGTAATATACTTTTATCTTTCAAAAAAAATCATTCTCAATTCAAATATTCTTATCTCTCTCTATATATTTTTAATACATTATTTAGATTACTTAAACTATTTAATTCTTTAGATAACTTCATTTAATTACTTTTATTAATTAGACTTTAAATAACTTCATTTAGTTGCTTCCCATTAATCATGTTTCCTTTTCAAATTCTTAATTATTAGTTTTGTCTTATAATTTCCAAGTGAATTTTTATTAGCTTGCCACTTGGTTTCATCACATTTTAAATTATCCTCTTATTTTATATATAGTTGTAGATAGAAGATTTGACCTACTATCAATATAAATATATTTATTATTATTTTTAAATCATTACTTTCAATCTTCCTTTATTTTTCTTCTAATATAATCAATTTTCCTTTTAATATATTTCTTGTTTGTCCTTTTTCTCTTATAGTAGTAAATATATTTCTATTTTTTTAAATGAATAAAAGGAAAAAGCGTGAAAACAAAGAATACTCTCTTAATTACTATATTTCAAACACATAAACATATCAAATGCAATGTGTGGAAGAGTAATTTACTCTTTTATTTTTTAATAGTTGATATAGCTTTATTTATTTCATCTTCCTTTTTATCGTAACGACCCGACCGCTCGTTTTGAGTTCTAGCGCGTCATTCAGCAGTTTGAGACCCTAAGCAGCTTCACTTCAGTTACTATGACTTATACGCGTAGTCGGAATTTAATTTCGGAAAATTCGAAGTTGATTTGGAAAGAAAATTCTAATTTTGGAAGCTTTAAGTTGGAGGAATTGACTAAAGGGTGATTTTTGAGTAAACGACCTCGGAATCGAGATTTAAAGGTTCCAACAGGTTCATATGATGATTTTGGACTTGGACGAATGTCCGGATCGGGTTTTGGATGACCCGGAAATGTTTCGGTGCCTATTGTGGAAGTTGGCAATTTGGAAGGATTTCATAAATTTGGGTTGGAGTGAATTTCAATGACATCGATGTCCGTTTGGGATTTCTGAGGCTGGGAATAGCTCCGTATGGTGATTATTGTATTAGGAGCGCGTCCAGATGTGGATTTGGAGGTCCGTAGGTCATTTCGGGGTCATTTGGCGAAAGTTGGAACTTTGAAGGTTTTTGAGAAGTTTGACCAGAAGTAGATTTTTTTGATATCAGGGTCGGAGTTTGATTTCAGAAGTTGTAATAGGTCTGTAATATCAATTATGACTTGTGCGCAAAATGTGAGGTCAATCGGACGTAATTTGATAGTTTTCGGTATCGATTGTAGAAGTTGAAGTTTCAAAGTTCACTAAGTTTGAATTGGAGGGTGATTCATGATTTCGATATTGTTTGATGTGATTTGATGCTTCAAGAAGGTCCGTGTTATGTTGTGGGATTGGTTTATGTGATTGGACGGGGTCCCGTGGCCTCGGGTGTGTTTCGGGATGGTTTCGAATCATTTCGTGTTATTTTCCACTGTTGTTGCTGGTATCTGGTTTCCTTTATAGCAAACGTGAAGGGTGTCCCATGTTCGCGAAGAGGAATTTAGGGCAGCTGGGTTTTGGCCTTCGCGAACGCGAGGCTGAGGTCGCGAACGCGAAGAAGGGCCTGGCCTGGGGAGATTATTTTAAATAAGGGATTTGGCCATTTTTCCTCCATTTTTCATTTGGTTGGGCAATTTTTGGAGTTCTTGGGAGGGAGCGTTTCGTCATCTATGTCAAGGTAACTGATTCCCACCTATTACAAGTTAAATACTTGGATTATATATGGATTTAGATATGAAAATTTGTAGAAATCTAGGATTTTGAAGAAAAACCTAGAAATTGGTATTCTTGGAATTTGATCACGAATTTGGGCATGAAATTGAGAATAAATTATATATTGGAGTTCATAATGCTATGAGTAGTGTTTATTTTTAAACATTTTCGGAATCCGGGCACGTGGGCCTAAGGGTTGCTTTATCGATTTTTCGAGCGGAGTTGGAAACTGTTATAAATTAATTAATTACAAGTATTAGAGTATATTTTGATTGGGTTGCATCTTATTTGACTAGTTTTGGATTGGCGGTCATCGGCTTGAGGTGTTAGAGTGGCGTTGGAGCTGGTTATGGAGCTTCGGAGCGAGGTAAGTCTCTAGTCTAACTCTATAACGGGGAAAACTACCCCTAGGTGATGTATTTAATGTGTGCAACTTATTGCGGGGACTACGTACGCACGAGGTGACGAGAGTCCGTACGTAGTTAGTTTTGTATTATTGTCCGGGTAGATTTAGGTTCACACCATGCTATACTTGTACTATAAGGATTATCCTTGCCTGTTTAATTCCTTATTTTACATTTCTACTTGAGACTAGACTTGCTATTGTAGATACTTCACGATTTCACGATTCGTCACCGAATAACTTCACTCCTCCTACGGCATGTTTCTGTGATATATTCTGCTCGCCTCGGCAGGAATTTGTATTTAACTCTTATGCGATCGGGTCGTTCTCCTCGGCGGGTTAATTGATTTATCATATGGTTCGGGTCGTTCGACCTTCGGAAGTGCACAATTTTATTATTATGTTGGATCGGGTCGTACGCCTCAGCATTTTCTATACCACATTCCCATGAAATCATGAGTAAAACATTGGCAAGAAGCCAGTGTATCTATAAATTACGGATTTGAATTATGGCAACCACTTGATGAGTTTCACTATACCTATATATATGCTCCGGTTAAGGAGGGAATTTCTAATGAAGAGCTTGAGTTCCTCGTAAAGAGAGGGTATTTGTACCACATGATCTATATTTGTTTATTTCACTTACTTACTCTGCCTCATATTTGCTACCTCTTTTACTATACCTTATATTGTTGGACCACTGTATATTTTTGTGCAGATACATATGTGACTAGTGGCCTTGTGAGAGCAAAGGTGTGTATGAATACGGGGACTTACGTGAGGTGCATTCCACATTACGACCCATAGCCGGTAGATGCTGTATTTTATTCCGGACAGATATTGTATTTTATTTTACATTCCTAGTTGATGCTCATGCACTTGTGACACCGGGTTTTGGGGTGACTATGAGTTGTTTAGTATTGAAATTTGTTAAAAATATTATCATTTACTCTGTAAATTTTATTTTCTACTGTTTGATGGAAGGAAAATTATGATTTCAAAATATTAAAACGAGAAACAAATTGAGTATTTATGGTTGGCTTTCCTGACAGCGGTGTCCGGCGCCATCATGACCTTTAATAGATTTTGGGTCGTGACAACATGGTATCAAAGTACTAGGTTCACTTAGGTCTCATGAGTCATGAGAAAGTCTAGTAGAGTTTTGCGTATCGGTACAGAGATGTTTGTACTTATCTTCGAGAGGCTACCGGACTGTTAAGAGAACTTCCCTTCTTGATTCCTCATCGTGCGATCTGATTCCTTTGAGGCTTATGCCTTCATTTCCTTCCTATTGAATCTTATACGACGAGAAGCACTTGTTATAAATTTGGAATCGAGGAATTTATAACGGTATTACATATGTGGTGCAGGATGTTTCTCCCTGCGTATTTGATTGGGCTATTACCGTCACCTTGCTGAAGGTCGTCCTGTTGTTTCTGCTCAGCATCAATATTTCCTATGGTTTTGAGATTTGGCATTAATTGTTATGATGATTCGTGCGTTGTTATCACACAGTATTTGTGTAATGGTCGGACGCTTGCCTATACATCGAGGCATCGAATAACTTGAAATGAGGTTTTACTCAGTGCATGATTCAGAGATTCATTATTTTATTTCCGACGGAGGAAAGGCAATCGGACTGAGAATGTTCAGGTTTGGGTTGATGGAGTGACGAGACTTGGTATTTTCAAGCGTGGTGAAATTTTTATTTGTGATGTGGTGTCTTCGTCCTTGTGGAGCGTGTTAAGCTTGCCGGTGTTATGGTCTTCTTCAAATTGCCTTCGGGGAAGGGTGTTGTGAAATGGCACCTAAGATGCGGTTGTCAGAGATAACGGAGTGTAGCAGTTTCAGAATCGGATGGGTATTTCTAATGTTGATGGCTCGAGAAGGATCATCTTCTAGGAGGCTTGGGGTTGGTGGCAATTTATTAGCTCAAGCGTTACTGAGATAGATTTTTATTTAAGGCAACAACTGGGCAACAAAGGATGAGGAATGACATGTGGGAGGTGTCTTGCAGTGGTTAAACCTCTAGAAGGCCAAGTGTAAGAAAACAGAAGTCGAGTATTGCTTAAAAGAGAAGAGTTTGACCAAAGTGGGAGAGTGACAGAGTAGCATATGGGTCCCATGGTAAGATAGCCACATGCCTTGAGGAAAACTTAGAGCAGATTGGGAATCGTGATGGGTAGTGACCAGGACCATGGATTTTATTTGGATGCAATATGACTTCGAGTTTGGAATGCATTGTTGGACTTCTAGATGATGTCAATGGGGAAGGAGGAACCTTGGCGGGTCCCAGGGTTATGTAATTGTAGTTTCAAGCTAAGTGGGAGAGCCCCACCACCTATGATTAGATTGTGTAGTTGTCAACTTGTGCGATTTCTGGTTATCAGTGTATTGATGGGTTATTACGACTAAGGAAAGAAAACATCAGTGGTAACTTGAGCAAAGGATTTGAGGAATGTGTGCTATCTTTGGCCTTATCGGTTCATGTTCAGGTCTTGGGTAGACTTAGAGTCTATGCTTCGTGTGGATGTGATGTATAAGGAAAGGAATTCAACCGGTTGCTTCTTCGAGAGGGTTTTCATCTGCTAGTAGAGCCTTGGAGTTTGATTATATTCAGGGTCAAGCCAGAGTGGGTGACTCTTAACAATGGTCCTAGTAGGTTCAAAAAAAATTTATTAAAGTGTGGTGCCTAAGGATTTCGAGCAAGTAATATAGTTAAGTATTTGAGCTTTTGCTATGGATTATGAAAGGTGGCTTGGAGTGTTCTACATTATCGTCGGTCTGCGGTGTGGCATTTGAGGAATGGGAGAAAATAACTTCAGATTCATAGAGGGGTTTTCATAATGGGTTTTCAGGAGGATATGAGATAGTTCGTGGGTTTTGGAGACAACGTGGTCTCGCGAAATAAGATCACTTAGGATGAGTGCAGATTTGAATGGAGCTATTATAATTCCTAAGGCGAGTCCAAAGTAAATTAGAAGAAGTCAGATTCGGTTAACAATGGTTGAACTGGCATGATAGAGGCAATGATCAGTTCATTCAGCATGTTAAGTTATACATGTGATTTCTGGCGGTACGTGCGAGGCTTGATGACCGCCGTAATTGATTTTATTTGGGGGCATTCGAGTATTATGGCCTGTTATGTGTAAATGGAATCTGGAAGAATTGTGATGGTTTAGACCACTACTCGAGGTTTGTATTTTGCTGCGGTTTGAGAATTTAGTTGCGTGTTGCATTGGTTCTTCTGGAATGTGTAGAAGGTTTCTATATGATAAAATGTGTACCCTATTGGTGGTTCGGGAGTTATGATGAAATTTTTGTACTCTTGCGTATGGGTATGTTAGATGCAGTGAGCGGCATGGGAATTTGAAGTTGAGGATCAAGGTTGGAGTTGATTTTGACAAGAATGTCACGAGCTCGAATAAGCAGGGAAGAATTCAGATGTTTAGAGTAAGCTGGTATTGTCCTTAGCATCACCTGAGATCGGTGTCCTGTGTAAGAGGCTTTGTGTACTGATTTGCAGCTTCTTGATTTGCTTTACAACATTAGTGTGATCGGTGGTATGGATGTGCAGACTTGTTACCTGGAGCGAAGGGTCGTGGGAGTGTATCCCACAGAAAGATTGTATAAGTGTGACATGTAGTCACTTGATTGGTTAAGGATTTAAAACCATGTATGGAGATTGTGGTACTATCGCTAATGTGAGAATATATGCCTGAAGGGCGCTCGATTCATTTAATTGTGGAATGTGGAAGTTTGTTCCGGATTTGACGGTTGTTCTTTATGTGTCGTGAATAGATCATTGTGGGTCTTTGAGAGGCTATTTAGCCAAGCATGGTATGATCATAATCGATTTGAGGTTCGTGGATGGATCTAAATGTGAATATAGGCTTTATATCAGGCCGGATGTGCTCATCTTAGCATAGCGTTGTTTTCGGAAGGGTCTTCGGGCCTTGGATGTTATTCCTGCCGTCAGTTATTCCGTGTAATCTATATTATACCAAGTGGGTTTGTGAGGTGGTTTGATTATTCGCACTCGTATTGAGATCCCGTATGGTTTGTGGTATTATGTGAGCATGATAGCTCTCGAGATGCAGGTCATATATTGCACCTTAGTGGTGCTTGAGTTTTGTAGCGCGTGACGCTACCTGTCTCCCCAGGATTTGTATTATGCACTTGGCATGCTTATGGTTGATATTCTGGCATTTCGTGTGTATGAGCATTACAGCTCGATGTGCGTTTTCTTTAGATTATTATGTGTGGATCGGGTGGCACGCCGCCACGGTATATGGTTGGATCGGGTGGCACGCCGCCACGGATACATTGATTGGATCGGGTGGCACGCCGCCACGGGTATCATGGTTGGATCGGATTGCACGCCGCAACGGTATCATGTGTGGATCGGGTTGCACACTGCAACAGTGTGTTATTGAGTACAGTTTCCCACATCTATTATCATGCATTTTGCTTCTCATTTCATGAGGAAGGTTCATAACATCTTGTTGGTTTTTTAAATTAGTTGTGTGGGTTGAGTAGTTCTTTCCAGAGTTCGTTTTCCTTATGTACCACATTCGAGTTTGTGGATTGTTGGCACATTGTGGCATCCTATGAGACTTTTGGCAGTGTCTGAAGTGGCTTATTGCCTGAGCAGCTTGTACTGGGTGAGAGGAGATTACTGGACCTGAGATCAGTGCGATCAGATTTATATGAAGCATATTAAAGAGTAAATATTGTTATTCAGTCCATAATGAGGTAATGGTTCTTGTCGAGAGGAAAGACTCCATAAATAGTGATTCGGTAGGTGGTTATGAGTTCTGCACATCTTCTCTATCGTGGCAGTATTGCAAGAGTTGGAACATGAATTATATGAGTCATGAGGTGTGTTGTGAGCATCGGATTCGTGGGTTTTCGGCTGTTGTTATCAGGGGATGTTATTATGGTTATGTGAATTATGCGGTACATGGTGTGGATTTAGCGAAGGTATGCAAACATGTATTGGTGCATCGTGTATTGATTAATACGGCGTTCGTATGTTGGAAACAGACCTGGTAGAGGATTTCAGATATTGGAATTTTGCTTTAAGGCTTATTTGACTTAGATAAAAAGGGAGGATTTTCAGGTTTTCTCGAGCAAATGTGCTCAACTGGGTTATGGTAGCACGGGTAGGTGCACGAGGTGTTAAACATTGATTTCAGACAACTCCAGAGAAGTTCTCAGCATGTTCGCGGACGAACGTATGTTTAAGTGGGAGAGAATGAAACTACCCGATCGGTCGTTTTGAGCTCTAGCACGTCATTCAGTGGTTTGAGACCCTGAGCAGCTTCACTTCAGGTATTATGACTTATACGCGTGGTCGGAATTTAATTTTGGGAAGTTCGGAGTTGATTTGGAAAGAAAATTCTAATTTCGGAAGCTTTAAGTTGGAGGAATTGACTAAAGGGTGATTTTTGAGTAAACGACCTCGGAATTAGGATTTGAAGGTTCCAACAGGTTCGTATGATAATTTTGGACTTGGACGAATGTCCGGATCGGGTTTTGGATGACCCGGGAATGTTTCGGGGCATATTGTGGAAGTTGGCATTTTGGAAGGATTACATAAATTTGGGTTGCAGTACATTTCAATGCTATCGATGTCCGTTTGGGATTTTTGAGGCTGGGAATAGCTCCGTATGGTGGTTCTTGTATTGGGAGCGCGTTCGGATATGGATTTGGAGGTCCGTAAAGCATTTCGCGAAAGTTGGAACTTTGAAGGTTTTTGAGAAGTTTGACCGAAAGTAGACTTTTGATATCGTGTTCGGATTCTGATTCCGGAAGTTGGAATATGTCCGTAATGTCAATTATGACTTGTGTGCAAAATTTGAGGTCAATCGAACGTGATTTGATAGGTTTCGGCATCGATTGTAGAAGTTGAAGTTTTAAAGTTCATTAAGTTTGAATTGGAGGGTGATTCATGTTTTCGATGTAGTTTGATGTGATTTGAGGCCTCGAGCAGGTCCGTGTTATGTTGTGGGATTGGTTTGTGTGATTGGACGGGGTCCCGGGGGCCTCGGGTGTGTTTCAGGATGGTTTCAGATCATTTTGAGTTGTTTTGGACTATTGTTGCTGGTATCTGGTTCCCTTTATCGCAAACGCGAAGGGTATCCCGCGTTCGCGAAGAAGAATTTGAGGCAGCTGGGTTTTGGCCTTCGCGAACGCGAAGAAGGGCCTGGCCTAGGCAGATTGTTTTAAAGACGGGATTTGGCCATTTTTCCTCCATTTTTCATTTGGTTGGGCGATTTTTGGAGCTCTTGGGAGGGAGATTTTCGTCATCTATGTCAAGGTAACTGATTCTCACCTATTACAAGTTAAATACTTGGATTATATACGGATTTAGACATGAAAATTTGTAGAAATTTGGGATTTTGAAGAATAACCTAGAAATTGGTATTCTTAGAATTTGATCACGAACGTGGGTATGAAATTTAGAATAAATTATATATTGGAGTCCTTAATGCTATGGGTAGTGTTTATCTTCAAAATATTTCGGTATCCGGGCAAGTGAGCCCGAGGGTTGCTTTATCGATTTTTCGAGCGGAGTTGGAAATTGTTATAAATTGATTAATTATCAGTATTAGAGTATATTTTGATTGGGTTGCATCTTTTGACTAGTTTTGGAATGGCGGTCATCGGTTTGAGGTGTTAGAACGGCGTTGGAGCCGGTTATGGAACTTCGGACCGAGGTAAGTCTCCTGTCTAACTCTATGATGGTGAAAACTATCCCTAGGTGATGTATTTAATGTGTGCAACTTGTTGCGGAGACTACGTATGCCAGAGGTAATGAGAGTCCGTACGTAGTTAGTTTCATGTGATTGTCCGGGTAGACGTAGGTTCACATCATGCTGTACTTGTACTATAGGGATTATCCTTGCTTGTTTAATTCCTTATTTTACATTTCTACTTGAGAATAGACTTGCTATTGTAGAGACTTCATGATTTCATGATTCGTCACCGAATAACTTCACTCCTCCTACGGCATGTTTTCGTGATATATATATACTTCATTGAAAGGTTTTTGTTAGAGAAATTAAAACTCACACGTTTATTGGTGAGTGGGGTCAAGGACCCGTCAAAGCTTCTTATTCTAATGGGATCGGGCCGTTCGCTTCGGCGGAAATTTGTATTTCACTCTTATGGGATTGGGCCGTCCGCCTCGGCCGTAATTATGTACCACACTCTCATGGAAGCAGGCCGTTCGTCTCGGCGGGTTAATTGATTTATCATATGGTTCGGGCCGTTCAGCCCTCGGCAATGCACATTTTAATTATTATGTTGGATCGGGTCGTATGCCGCGGCATTTCCTATACCACATTCCCATGAAATCGTGCGTAAAACCTTGGCAAGAAGCCAGTGTATCTGTAAATTCCGGATTTGAATTATGGCAGCCACTTGATGAGTTTCACTATACACATATATGCTCCGGTTAAGGAGAAAATTTCTAATGAAGAGCTTGAGTTTCTCGTAAAGAGAGGGGATTTGTTCCACGTGATCTATATTTGTTTATTTAACTTACTTACTCTGCCTCATATTTGCTACCTCTTTTACTGTACCTTATTTTGTTGGACCACTAGTGAGTGTCGATGTCGATCCCTCATCACTACTTCTCTGGGCTTACGCTAGATACTTACTGGATACACGTTGCTTACGTACTCATGCTACACTTGCTACACATTTTTGTGCAGGTACATATGTGACTAGTGGCCTTGTGAGAGCAGAGGCGTGTATGCATATGGGAACTTACTTGAGCTGCATTCCACATTACAATCCGCAGCCGGTAGAGTCTCCTTGAGAGTATTTATATTTCTCCTGTCCAGATTTTTATTTTGGACATATGCTGTATTTTATTTTATATTCCTAGTTGATGCTCATGCACTTGTGACACCGGGTTTTGGGGTGACTATGAGTTGTTTTGTATTGAAATTTGTTAAAAATAATAACATTTACTCTGTAAATTTAATCTTCTACTGTTTAATGGAAGGAAAAATATGATTTCAAAATATTAAAACAAGAACCAAATTGAGTATTTATGGTTGGCTTGCCTGACGGTGATATCCGGCGCCATCACGACCTTTAATAGATTTTGGGTCGTGACATTTATTAAAATAATTCCTATAGTTTTTTATATCCATGAATGTTTCGATGGATTTGTTTTCTCTTTTTTTGGTGCCATAATTATAGTATTCTATATGACATCTGCATCTTTATAAGAAAATGATACAGCTTTTAATTATCTTAATAAATCCCCACTTTTCTTTTCTTTTTTGTTTTCTTTTTTTTTTTCTTCATATTTGTATGGACAAAAGAAACTATTTAGGCGGAGATAAAACAATTAAAGATTAATAACAAAATTGAATTGAAGATTGTCACATAAGAGTCAAAATTATATTTTAAAAAATTAAGATTTTCATTAAATGGGATTCCATATAAGTTCTATTTTCTTATTTGAAAATCTCCCCCTTAAACCCACTTTAAGAATGCCAAGTGACTTTATAATAACTTTTCACTTGGCTTAACCATAATGCAATTATGTCACGACCCGAAATTCTCACCTTCAGGACCGTGATGGCGCCTAACATTTCACTTGCTAGGCAAGCCAACGTTGGAATAATATTAGTCATTTTAACACAATTTTTAAATTAATTAATATCAAAGAAACAAATACGGAAATAAAGTATGAAATAAAGTGAATACTCCATAGTACTAGCGATGTCTGAATACCATCCCAGAACTGGTGTCACAAGTGCACGAGCTTCTAAAAATAATACAATAAGGGTTTGAACAAAATAAAGTTGTCTGAAAGAAATCATACAACTAAAATAAAGTAGAAGGGGACTTTAGAGCTGTAAACGCCGTGCAGCTATACCTCAAGTCTCCACTGGTAGCTGAATCCGAGCAAATCTACAGTACGCCGTTGGGATCAACTCTGAAATCTGCACAAGAAGTGCAGAGTGTAGTATGGGTACAACCGACCCCATGTACTCTGTAGGTGCCGAGCCTAACATCGACGAAGTAGTGACTAGGCTAAGACAGGTCACTTACATTAACTTGTACGCAATAATGGTAATAACAACAATAATATAAATAAAACATGTAACTCATTTCAACAGTTGAAACCAACTCGGCAGTCATAACCAATTACTGTTTCAATCAATTTTCGTTGTGGCGTGCAACCCGCTCCAATAATATAATTCTTCAATAAATTTCTGATGCGGCATGCAACCCGATCCAACAATATAAACATAAAATATAATCTGTTGCGCGTGCAACCCGATCCCCCAATATATTCATTTTCTATTCTGTTGCGGCGTGCAACCCGCTGCAACAATATAAAATTAACAACTCTTGATTGTAATTAAAATACTCCAATAAATACCACATTCAATAAGGAATTATTAGGCAACAAAAGTATACAATGATTATAATTTATTCAGGAAACAAGTAATGACAAGAAGCAATTACTTATGGAAAATCAGGGAGAAAATAGGCAATTTCATATTTAATATGCTAAATGTCAAGTAGCAATTAAGACACATAAATCAAATAAGCATGTAACAATTATTGCATGAATTCAAGAATTAATAATTGACAAGGAATATGAGAGAAACAATTTTTATAACAATTAATTCGTATTTTAAAATAATTTATAATTTTTAAATAATTATACAAATAATTAATTTGATAAAGTATAAGCACTCGTCACCTTTCTTATACATCGTTGCATATGAAATTCACGTAACAAATAATTCAAGGATTCTATTCCCTCAAGTTAAGGTTAACCACGACACTTACCTCGCTTTGCAACCAAATTCAAGATTCCAATAATTCTTTACCTCGCGAATTCGTGTCCGAAATCTTCAAATATAGTCATAAACAATTCAATATATTCAACACAAATCGTAGGAATTAATTTCATATGAATTTACTAAATTTTTAGATTGAAATTCGACATTCATTTTAATAATTGACTGTGGGACGCACGTCTTGAATCCTGAAAAAACTCACAAAATCTGAACACTCATTCCAATACGAGTTCAACCATACAAAAATTACCAAATTCCGATGTCAAATGGACCTTCAAATCTTAAATTTTAGTTTTTGAAAAGTTTTATAAAAATTTTAATTTCTTTCATCTAAATCTGAAATAAATGATGAATATAGGCATGGATTTATGAAATACAATCACTTTTAGTTATAGAACACTTACCCAATTCAAAGTAGTGAAAAATTCCTTTGGAATCGCCTAAATCCGAGACCCATAACTCAAAAATGAGTGAAAGTGGCTAACTTCTGATTTTATGGGTTCTGTCCAGTATTTTTGCATCTGCGGAAATTGAGCCGCATTTGCGGCTGCGCAGAAGCACATGAAGGAGCCGCAGAAGTGATACCTTCCGTATTTGCGAACGCTGAGCCGCATAAGCGGTGGTCGCATCTGTAGCAATTTTCTCGCAGAAGCGAGTAAGCTGCCCAGGCTCAAAATCGTAGAAGCGACGAGGCTGTCCGTAGAAGCGGAGCAGCACCTGCGTTCCAACAGTCGCAGGTGCGAAACACCAGAACCAGAACTGACAGTTTTTGCAAAAATGATCTGAAACATGTCTGAAACTCACCCGAACCCCTCGGTACCTCATCCAATTATACAAACCAGTCCTATAACATAATACAAACTTAATCGGGGTTTCAAATCACGTCAAACAACATCGAAATTATAATTCACACATCGATTCGGACTTTTGATTTTTCAAACTTTTCACTTTGCAAAACTCTTGCCAAAACATATTAAACTAATCCGGAATCACTTCAAATTTGGCACACAAGTCATAAATGACATAACAGAGCTATTTTAATTTTCGGAATCTCAATCCGAATCCGATATCAATAAAGTCAAATTCGTGGTCAAACTTTGGAAATCTTTGGCCTTTAAATTCTTAGTTTCCATTAAATGGCCATAACTTGAGATAGGGACCTCCAAATTAATTTTTGGGTATATGCCCAAGTCCCCAATCACGATACAGACCTACCGGAATTGTCAAAATACTGATCCGAATTTGTTTACTTAAAATGTTAATCAAAGTCAACTTAATTGAGTTTTAAAGCTCTATTTCATATTTTAATCAATTTTTCATATAAAAACTTTTTGAAAAATTATATGGACTACGCATGTAAGTCTAGGAACAATGAATAATGCTATTTGAGGTCTTAGAACACAGAAATAGTTATTAAATTTAAAGATAAGCTTTTGGGTCATCACATTCTCCACCTCTAAAATGAACGTTCGTCCTCGAATGGAATTAGAAAAATACCTGAGGTGGTGAAAAGGTGTGGATATTTACTCCGTATGTCCGACTCTGACTCCCAGGTAGATGCTTCTACCGGCTAACCCCTCCATTGTACCCGAACTGAAGGATAACTCTTAGACCTCAATTGTCGGACCTGTCGGGATAGAATAGCTACCGGCTCCTCTTCATAAGTCAAATCTTTGTCAATTGGACTGAGCTTAAAATCTAATACATGGGAAGGATCACCATGATATTTCCGGAGCATAGACACATGGAACACCGGATGAACTGTTGATAAACTAGGTGGTAGTTCAAGCATGTAGGCTACTTCACCCACCCTTTCAAGAATTTCAAAGGGTCCAATATACCTAGGGCTCAACTTGCCCTTCTTTCCGAATCTCATTACACCTTTCATAGATGAAACCCGGAGCAATACTCTTTCACCAACCATGAATGCAATGTCACGAACTTTACGGTCGGCATAAATCTTTTGCCTAGACTGAGCTGTGCGAAGTCGATCATGAATAATCTTGACCTTATCCAAGGCATCCTGTACCAAATCGGTACCCAACAACCGAGCCACTCCCGGTTCAAACCAGCCAACTTGTGAACGACACCATCTCCCGTATAATACTTTATATGGAGCCATATGAATGCTTGACTGATAGCTATTATTATAGGCAAACTCTGCAAGTGACAAGAACTGATCCCAAGAACTTTAAAAGTCTATAACACAAGCGCAAAGCATATCTTCCAATATCTGAATAGTGCACTCTGACTGTCCGTCTGTCTGTGGATGAAATGTTGTACTCAACTCAACCCGCGTGCCTAACTCATGCTGTACAGCCCTCCAGAAGTGCAAGGTAAATTACGTTCCTCGATCTGAAATAATAGACACGGGCACACCGTGAAGGCAGACAATATCTCGGATGTAAATCTCCGCCGACCATTCTCAAGAATAGGTAACTGCTATTGGAATGAAATATGCTGACTTGGTCAACCCGTCCACAATGACTCAAACTGCATCGAATTTTATTTGAGTCCGTGGGAGCCCAACAACAAAATCCATAGTGATACGCTCCCACTTCCACTCAGGAATTTCTAACTTATGAAGCAAACCACCAAGTCTCTGATGCTCGTACTTGACTTGTTGACAATTTAGACACCGAGGTACATATGCAACTATATCCTTCTTCACTCTCCTCCACGAATAATGTTGCCATAAATCTTGATACATTTTGGCGGCACCTGGATGAATAGAATACCTGGAACTGTGTGCCTCCTCAAGAATTAAGTCACGAAGCCCATCCACATTAGGCACACAAATACGACCCTATATCCGTAGAACTCCATCTTCCCCCACAGCAACCTGTTTGGCATCACCGTGCTGCATCGTGTCCTTAAGGACAAGCAAATAAGGATCAGCATACTGCCGCTCTCTGATTCACTCATATAATGAAGACCGAGAGGTTGTGAAATCTAGAACCCGACTGGGCTCTGAAACATCTAACCTCATGAACTGATTAGCCAAAGTCTAAACATATGCAGCTAACGGTCTCCCACCAACTGGAATATAAGCAAGGCTTGACCATACTCACAACCTTTCTACTCAAAGCATCGACTACTACATTAGCCTTTTCGGGGTGATAAAAATGGTGATATCATAATCTTTCAACAGCTCCAACCATCTTCTTTGCCTCAAATTGAGATCTTTTTGTTTGAACAGATATTGAAGGCTACGATGATCAGTAAATACCTCACACGAGACACCGTAAAGGTAATGCCTCCAAATCTTCAGCGCATGAACAATGGCTGCCAATTCCAAGTCATGAACAAGATAATTTTTCTTGTGAACTTTCAACTACCATGACGCATATGCAATCACCCTGCCATCTTGCATCAATACTGCACCACGCCCAACGCGAGATGCATCACAATACACCACATAAGATCCTGAACCTGTGGGTAATACCAACACTGGCGCCGTAGTCAAAACGGTCTTGAGCTTCTGAAAGCTCAACTCACACTCGTCTGACCATCTAAATGGGGCACCCTTCTAAGTCAATTTGGTCAATGGAGATGCTATAGATGAAAATTCCTCCACAAACCGGCGATAATATCATGCCAATCCTAGGAAACTCCGGATCTCTGTAGCTGAAGTAGGTCTAGGCCAATTCTGTACTGCCTCAATCTTCTTAGGATCCACTTTTATGCCTTCAACCGATACTACACGCCCCAAAAAGGCAACCGAGTCTATTTGGCATATAACTGATTATTTTTCAAAGTTTGAAGCACACTCCAAAGATGCTTCTCATGCTTCTCTCGACTGCTGGAGTAAATCAAGATATCATCAATGAACACAACCACAAAGGAATCCAAATAAGGCTTGAACACCCGATTCATCAAATCCATAAATGCTGCTGGGGCATTTGTCAGCCCAAATGACATCACTAGGAATTCTTAATGCCCATACTGAGTCTGAAAAGTTGTCTTAGGGACATCGGATGCCCTAATCTTCAACTGATGGTAACCAGACCTCAAATCGATCTTCGAAAATACCTTGGCACCCTGAAGCTGATCGAATAAGTCATCAATTCTTGGCAACGAATATTTGTTCTTGATAGTGACCTTGTTTAGCTGCCGATAATCTATACACATTTTCATCGACCCATCTTTCTTCTTCACGAACAACACGGGCGCACCCTAGGGCGAGACACTAGGTCTAATAAAGCCCTTATCAAGAAATTCTTGTAATTGCTCCTTCAATTCTTTCAACTCCGGTGGGGCCATACGGTATGGTGGGATAGAAATGGGCTGAGTGCCCGTAGATAAATCAATACAGAAGTCAATATCTCTGTTGGGTGGCATCCCTGGCAAATCTACAGGAAATACATCTGGAAATTCACGGACAACTGGAACTGAATCCATAGAAGAAACTTTCGCGCTGGGATCACGAATATAAGCCAAATAAGCTAGACACCCCTTCTCGACCATACGCCGAGCTTTCACATAAGAGATAACTTTGCTGATAGAATGGCCAAGAGTCCCTTTCCACTCTAGTCGAGATAACCCTGGCATGGATAAGGTCACCATTTTGGCGTGACAATCCAATATAGCATGATAAGGTGACAGCCAATCCATACCCAAGATAACATCAAAATCTACCATGTCAAGAAGTAGAAGATCCACGCTAGTCTCAAGACTACAAATAGTAACCACAAGCGAATGATAGACATGATCTACTATAACAGAGTCTCCCACCGATGTAGATACACACAGAAGCACTCAGAGAATCATGAGGCACAACCAAATATGAAGCAAAATAGGAGGACACATAGGAATAAGTAGATCCTGGATCAAATACAACTGAAGCATCTCTATAGCAAACTGGAACAATACATGTGATCACAGGATTGGATGAATCGGCCTCAGGCCTAGCTGGAAAAGCATAAAATCGGGGCTGGGCTCCACCACTTTGAACTATGTCTCTGGGACGGCCTCTAACTGGATGGCCTCCACCTCTAACGGCCTGACCTCCACCTCTAATGGCCTGACCTCCACCTCTAGCTGGCTGAGCAGGCGGTGAAGCAAATGGTGCTGTATGATGGCACTAGAATCCTGTCGAGTTCTGTTACTCGACAACCTAGGCAATACCTCATGATGTGACCAATGTTCCCACACTAATAACACCCATCATGTTGTCGTGGATGCTGAAGCTGAAGCTGACCCGATCGGGCTGAGTAACTGCTATAGTGACTCTGGAGTAGTGGTGCACTGATAGGATCTGAATGTGCACTAAATGATGGCTGCCCAAAGTAAGGCATAATAGGACCGTGACTCCTTGAAGCACCATGAGATGTCTGAAGTGCTGAATAAAATGGTTTGGGAGGATGACCCCTACTAAAATTACCCTTGCCTCCAGACGAGGCACCACTGAACCTACCGAATTGATGAGGCCTCTTATCAGACCCCTGCCCTCTCTCTTATGCAAGAACCATCTCGATCCTCCTCGCAACATTAGCAGCCACCTGAAAGGAAATCTCACTTCCGGTCTCCTTGGCCATCTGAAGCCTAATAGGGTGAGTAAGTCCCTCAATAAACCTACTCACTCTCTCTCCCTCAGTAGGAAGTAAAAGGAGAGCATGACGGGCTAGATCCACAAAACGAGTCTTGTAATGAGTAGCAGTCATACTGCCCTTGTAGATGCTAAAATTGCCTGTGGAAATCCTCTCTCAATGTGATAGGGAGGAACTTCTCAAGAAATAGCCGTGAGAACTGCTCCCAGGTCAATGCAGGCAATCCAACTGGACTGGTCAACGTATAATCTCTCCACCACCTCTTGGCGGAACCCGTCATCTGAAATACAATAAAATCAACCCCATTGGTCTCAACTATTCCCATGTTCTGCAATACCTCATGGCAGTGGTCAAGGTAATCCTGTGGTTCCTCAGAAGATGTACCACTGAAGTGAACTGGAAAGAGCTTAGTAAACTTGTCCAACCTCAATAAAGCCTCAAAAGACATGGCAGGCCTATCACCGGCTTGTGCCACAACAATTGGCAGAACTACCCCAACTGGCGGGGCTGCTGGAGCCTGATATTGGGGAGCCATCTGCTCCAGAGCAGGAGTAGTGGGAGTCTGTGCTCCTCCTCCAGCCTGTGAGTCGATTGATGCTACTGGAAATGTTCCATTCTTGGCCAAGCCCTCCATAAGAATCACCAAATGGACTAGAGCGTCCTGAAGCACTAGAGTAGCTATGAATCCTTCCGGGACCTGAACTGGTATAACATGTACAGTCTGAGCTGGAACCCATGCTTCGAAATCTACCTGAGGTTCTACAACAGGTGTTGTTGCTCGAGTTCTAGACTGAGCTCTACCTCTGCCTCTACCTCGGCCTCTAGCGCGACCTCGGCCTCGACCTTTACCCCTTGCCATAGTTGCCACCGGGGGCTCTGATCCATGTCCGTCGGTAGATATATTACGTGTTCTCACCATCTACGAGAGAATAAGAATAGAATGGTTCAATCATCGATGATAGAATAATATTGCACGTCAGAATAAGAAAGAAGTGGTATTGTACCTAAACTTTATAGCCTCTGAAAGATAAGTACAGACGTCTCTGTACCGATCCTTCAGACTCTACTAAGCTTGCTCGTGACTCGTGAGACCTATGTAACATAGTGCTCTGATACCAACTTGTCACGACCCGGAATTCTCACCTTCTGGACCGTGATGACGCCTAACATTTCACTTGCTAGGCAAGCCAACATTAGAATAATAATAGCCATCTTAACAAAATTCTTAAATTAATTAATATCAAAGAAACAATTGCTGAAACAAGGTCAGAAATAAAGTGAATACACCATAGTACAAGCGATGTCTGAATACCATCCCAGAACTAGTGTCACAAGTGCACGAGCTTGTAGAATAATACAACAAGGGTCTGAACAAAATAAAGTTGTCTGAAAGAAGGCACACAACTAAAATAAAGTAGAAGGGGACTTCAGAGCTGCGAACGCCGTGCAGCTATACCTCAAGTCTCCACTGATAGCTGAATCCGAGCAAATCTACAGTACGCCACTAGGACCAATTCCGAAATCTGCACAAGAAGTGCAGAGTGTAGTATGAGTACAACTGACCCCATGTACTCTGTAAGTACCGATCATAACCTCGACGAAGTAGTGACGAGGCTAAGGCAGGTCATTTACATTAACTTGTACGCAATAATAGTAATAACAACAATAATAGAAATAAAACATGTAACTCATTTTAACAGTTGAAACCAACTCGACAGTCATAACCAATTACTATTTCAATCAATTTTCGTTGTGGCGTACAACCCGCTCCAATAATATAATTCTTCAATAAATTTTTATTGTAGCGTGCAACCCGCTTTAATAATATAAAATTAAAATATAATACGTTGCGGCGTGTAACCCGATCCCCCAATATATTCATTTTCCATCCCGTTGCGACGTGTAACCCACTCCAATAATATAAAATTAACAACTCTTGATTGTAATAAAAATACTCCAATAAATACCACATTCAATAAGAAATTATTAGGCAACAAAGAATATAATGATTATAATTTATTCAGGAAACAAGTAATGACAAGAAGCAATTAATTATGAAAAATCAGGGAAAAAATAGGCAATTTCATATTTAATATGCTAAATGTCAAGTCGCAATTAAGACACATAAATCAAATAAGCATGTAACAATTATTGCATGAATTCAAGAATTAATAATTGACAAGGAATATGAGAGAAATAATTAACAATTTATAATTTTTAAATAATTATGCAAACAATTAATTTGACAAAGTGTAGGCACTCGTCACCTTGCCTATACATCGTTGCACATGAAATTCACGTAACAAATAATTCAAGGGTTCTATTCCCTCAAGTCAAGGTTAACCACAACACTTACCTCGCTTTGCAACCAAATTCAAGATTCCAATAAACTTTTTTCTCGCGAATTCATGTCCAAATTCCTCAAATCTAGTCATAAACAATTCAATATAATCAATATAAATCGTAGAAATTACTTCCATATGTATTTACTAATTTTTCGGATTAAAATCTAAAATTTATTTTAATAATTGATTGTGGGACCCACGTATCGAATCCAGGAAAAACTCACAAAATTTTAACACTTGTTCCGATACGAGTTCAACCATATAAAAATTACCAAATTCCGATGTCAAATGGACCTTCAAATCTTAAATTTTTATTTTTGGAAAGATTTACAAAAATTCTAATTTCTTCCATCTGAATCCGAAATAAAATGATGAATATAGACATGGATTTATGAAATATAATCACTTTTGGTTATAGAACACTTACCCAATTCAAAGTCGTAAAAAATCCCTTTGGAATCGCCTAAATTCGAAACCCAAAACTCAAAAATGAGTTAAATGGCTAACTTCCGATTTTATGGGTTTTGTCTAGCATTTTTGCATCTACAGAAATTGAGCCACGTTTGCGGCTGCGCAGAAGCGCATGAAGGAGCCGCAGAAGTGGTACCTTCCGCATTTGCAAACGCCGAGCCGCAGAAGCGGTGGTTGCATCTGCGACCATTTTCTCACAGAAGCGAGTAGGCTGCCCAGGCTCCAAATCGCAGAAGCGACGAGGCTCTCCATAGAAGCGGAGCCGCACATGCGCCCCAAAAGTGGCAGGTGCAAAACACCAGAACCAGAACTGACAGTTTTTGCAAAAATTATCCGAAACATGTCCGAAACTCACCCGAGCCCCTTGGGACCTCGTCCAATTATACCAACCAGTCCCGTAACATAACACAGACTTACTCGAAATTTTAAATCACGTTAAACAACATCGAAATTACAATTCACACATCGATTCAGACTTCATTTGCGAACGCCGAGCCGCAGAAGCGGTGGTCGCATCTGCGACTATTTTCTCGCAGAAGCGAGTAGGCTGCCCAGGCTCCAAATCGCAAAAGGGACGAGGCTCTCCGCAGAAGCGGAGCCGCACATGCGCTCCAACAGTTGCAGGTGCGAAACACCAGAACCAGAACTGACAGTTTTTGCAAAGATGATCCGAAACATGTCCGAAACTCATCCGAGCCCCTTGAGACCTCATCCAATTATACTAACCAGTCCCGTAACATAATACAGACTTACTCGGCATTACAAATCCCTTTAAACAACATCGAAATTACAATTCACACCTCGATTCAGACATTTGATTTTTCAAACTTTTCACTTTGCAAAACTCGTGCCAAAACATATTAAACGAATCCGGAATCACTTCAAATTTGGAACACAAGTCATAAATGACATAACAGAGCTATTCCAATTTTCGAAATCTCAATCCGATTCTGATATCAATAAAGTCAAATCCGTGGTCAAACTTTGGAAATCTTTAGCCTTTAAATTCCTAGTTTCCATTAAATGGCTATAACTTGAGCTAGGGACCTCCAAATTAAATTTCGGGCATACGCCCAAGTCCAAAATTACGATACGGACCTACTGGAACTATCAAAATATTGGTCCGGGTTCGTTTTCTCAAACTATTGACCAAAGTCAACTTAATTGAATTTTAAAACTGTATTTCACATTTTAATCAAATTTTCATATTAAAAACTTTTCGGAAAATTATACGGACTACGCACGCAAGTCGAGGAACGATGATTAGTGCTATTTGAGGTCTTAGTACACAGAAATAATTATTAAATTTAAAGATGACCTTCTGGGTCATCACAAATTATATATGGTAACTTTATTCCTTTAATATATATATATATATATATATATATATATATATATATATATATATATATATATATAAAATTGATACAACTTTTAGTTATCTTAATAAATCACCACTTTTCTTTTTTTTTTTTTTTTTTCATATTTGTATGGACAAAAGAAACTACTTAGCCGGAGATGAAACAATTAAAGATTCATAACAAAATTGAATTGAAAATTGTCATATAAGAGTCAAAACTAAATTTTAAAAAAATAAGATTTTCATTAAATGAGATTCCATGTAAGTTTTATTTTCTTTTTTGAAAATCTCCCCCCTTAAATTCACTTTAAGAATGCCAAGTGGCTTTATAATAACTTGCCACTTGACTTAACCATAGTACAATTATATATGGTAACTTTATTTATTTAATATATATATATATATATATATATATATATATAGATGTAAATATATATTATGTTTTTAAAGAGTTGTAGACAAAATTGTATAGTTTGTTATTGGTATATTTAAGATCAGTGGTGCGCCGTTACGCTCATCCTGAGTTCTCCTCTACATTGAGTAAAGGTACCCTTGGGAATATCTTAATTTCGGTTTCGGCCTTCAATATTTAATATTTATTCTTTTTTGTTCTTTTCGCAAGAGTTTTCGCCTGATAAAAAAAAGACACGCAACCAAAACTATAACCAAGGCAGAAAAATGTAGAACCTTTTGAAGTTATCAGAATAGTCTATAAAGAGTATTCTTCTTTTCTCCGTGAGCGCACAAAAAAAAACTTCAACTGAGTATTCCCAATAGAAACAGTCCAACCCCCCCCCCCCCCCCCCCCCGCGTTATTTTACATAGATCTTTCCTGCAAAACTCTGTTTTTCACCTAAGAAATCAGAATTCAAAGGGACGCCAAAGGAGGAGATGCTAAAAGCAAGGGACCAGAAGCTTAAATTAAGGTAGAGCCTGTCAAGCTTAATCCTATTTTAATCATCTTGATTTTCTTCAGTAATTGGTTTCTTGCGTTTCTTTTTTTCTTTCATTTCGGACAAAATAAGAACGAATCATTATATTTTTTTTAGTAATTATTTGGATATATAATTTGGTTTAATCAATTGTATATCATTAAATTTCACTAGAATTATTTTTATCGGCATCTAATTAAAATCAAACAAGTTACTCGCTTGGCGTATGTTTAATGCGTGAATTTTGCTCACTGTACAAATGGATGGCTTAAAAGGATTTCTTCGAATACTCTATAAAATTTATTCACATCTGTTGTGTACACCAAATAAATGAATGAATATTTTGTATCGACCTTTTTCATTTAATCATAATTAAGGACTACTTTCGTTTCAATTTAAATGAAACACTTTCCTTATTAGTGTGTTCCAAAAAAAATAACACATTTCTATAATTGAAAATAATTTAACTTTAAATTTTTTATTTTACCCATTTTACCTTAATGAGAAGCTTTTATAATAATACAAATATCACAACCGCACCAAACTTTTATCCCTTAAACTTTTAAGACACAAGTTTCAAAAGTCTCTATTTTCTCTTAAACTCCGTGCCGAATCAAACTAACTCATCTAAATTAAAAGGGATAGGGCAGTATATATTTGAAGCTTATCATAACGCTATACCTTGGTAAGTAAATGTGGCTTGGAGTAAATATTGGATGCCGGCGATAGTTTTAACCCAGAGTTATCAAATTATTGCACCGAGCAGACCGGCCTGTAGTTAGGCAGTTATCATATGACCAGTCGTTCACAAAAATTGCGCTTAACTACAAATTTTATTGGCAGTTATCTAGATGAAAAGCTTGGTGCTATCTGAAATGCCATACACTAGCTCCGCCCCTGTAGGCATGTCAAAGCAAACGTTTTTGTAAGATGGATAGATCTCCATTGCATTTTCTGAAGACTGGGCATTCACAGTCTTGTGTATGTAGGACGTTTGGACTATGTTTCCCTCCTTTCTGTACACATTCTCTTATATGGTATACATGGCAGCGGTTAAGTCAAACCCCCCCCCCCACACTTCGCATTCAACTTGGGTGATGGCTTGAAATTTTAAAAAAAGGAAAAAGCATAAGAAAATTATCTATGTGAAAAAGCTAATCAATACATTGAATATATATACTAAAATCTGCTCTATGTTGAAAAACATGACAAGTTATCAGCTTAATTGGTAAAAGTGTGACTGCATATTCTTATGCATATAGTAGCATAATTCAGTAATTAACTATTATGTGAAAATAATCAAATTTAGTTCAACAAATTGCAGTATTACATATGCACCCTCCCAGAAAATTTCTATCTTTGCTAATCAGATAATGTTAATTAAGTTTGAAGGAGCTTGAGTGCACTGGCGGAAACATAATTTTTACCAACGGGGTTCAAAAAATTAAAAAAAATAACACACACACAAGAAGTGTAAGGGGATTCAACGTACATCTAATATATATATACACGAAAAATAAAATAATTATATATATTCAGTATAATTTTTGGGGACTGAATCCCCTTCGCTCACCTAGATTCGCCCCGGCTTGTGTGCATATGTGTTATGCGTTTGACTGATTAACTTAGGACAAATTTTTTGTCAAAGGCAAAAGTTACTTTCTTCCCACATATAACTACTATGAGAACCAATAGTATTTAATTTGTTCGACTGCAAAGTGTTTACTTTAGATAAATGTACACAGGAAGATGTCTACTGGGAACATGCCTGTGTATGTAACAAGCAAAATAATAAAGATTAAGAAACTAGACATCATGATGTGGTCCCAAATAAGAATTGGGTATTCCAATTAAAATTAAAAATAAATATCTGACTAGACTAAAAGACTCCTAGAAAATATAGAACCTAATGATCATCTTCTTTAACATTACATAGACCAAAATAATCTTCATTGATTTATTTTTAGTTTGTCTATGTAATTTTTTTGGGTGATATCTTCTCCAGAAATATGGTCAAGGAAATCATTGAAGCTTCCTTCTCTATAGGACAACATATTTTTTTCGTCGACAAGCTCAGGTGCGGGTCCAATTTTTTTCTCTAAAGCCAGACTATGGATGCTGGCAATTGAAATACGCTGCTTCTCTGAATTAACTATTGCTCTGTGAACAATACTTTTGTATATGCCATTGCTCAATACTTCCAATTGATCTCCCAATTGAACCATTAGGGCTCCTTCAACGACTGGAACAGAATGCCACTTTTCATTTTTGTCCATTATTTGCAACCCTAGATGATTCTGAAGAATGATGGTTAAAAGACCGAAATCTGTGTGTGGTGGCAAGCCAAGTGTCAAATCTGGTTCTGGACATGTTGGATAGGAGTTAATGGCCATGACCTGAGACAAAGGTAGATTCATGATTTAGTTTTTATGGATTCAAGGTATTGATTTCTTTGAAAGTATGGCTTCGAAATATTATACTCCCCCGATTTTTGTTTTTCATGATTCTAACTATGTAAATTTTAACCAAAATTTTAAACTATATTTTTTATTATATTGACATGGGAAAATTGTAACACAGAAATTTTCGTATAATTATTAAATATCTGAATTTTAACTTTAAAATATATAGTTAATCTAATTCAATTTAGTTTCAAAATTAGTCAAATTGACTCTCGAAAAGCTAAAGGTTCACATAAATTGAAACGAATGAAGTATTTAATATATATTCCATTTGTTTCATTTCATGAGTATGCGACTATGCACAGGGTTTAAGAAATAAAGAGTCATTTTTTGTACTTGTGTCAATAAATATGCCATACATGGCATATTTTTGTGCCTACAATAATTATGTCATTAAGAATAAAATAAAAAGTTCAAAGTTAAATTGTTTGACATAAATTCTTTTTTAATCGGGTAAAAAGGAAAAAAATTCATTCCTTAATTATGCCTCGCCACTGACCTGAGAGCCTTGAGCAATTTCTTCATGCAAGTAATTTGGGTCTAGTCCTAAGCTCTCGAGTACGACTTCCATTAACTGTTCGTGTAACTTTTGTACTTCCCTTGCATAGTCTCCCATTTTCTTCCTGCGTGAAAAACTACTTTAACCACTTGAAAGAAAACATTGCAACTCTAGCCAAAAAAATCGTTAAAGAAATTAAAAAGCATTAAGGCGTAATTACTTGTAAGATGTTGGATTTGATGGCCACAAGTCGATAAAAGATGAAATTGGATTTGAATAGTGCTTGAGGAAGTCTCTCCAAAAGCAGGCTTTGTCTTTGGATTGATTCATGCTTGTACCATATCTTACCGGTGTGTAAACATTTGTGGAGTAGAGATTCATTTTCTCCTCATTTGGTAAATCGAAGAACTCACTTGCAACATCCAGGGCCTCTTTCATGACTGACTGTGGAATTCCGTGATTAACTACCTGAAAAGAGAGCATGACCTTATAATATACATTTTATTACGCATGCATTCTGCTAATACCTTACGTCCATATTTAATAGCAGAAGCAATTTCGATTTTCTTTCCTATTAAACCAGGTATATATATATATATATATATATATATATATATATATATATATATATATATATATATATATATATATTAGCTAAAATCATTGACGTTACTCGCAATATAGAAAGCCTAAACCTAGTGCGAAATTATATCCGACGAACTATATATGTAATAATATATTAGTATTAGTACAAAATTGGGTGGAAAGTTGAAATTTTGCACGAGATATAAAATTGTAGAGCGAGACTATGGGGTTATATGGACATGATTTATGTTCAAAGGTGCTGCTAAGTCAACGTCGAATCCTCTAAATCTGTAATATATCCGACACCGGTTGCGACATTTCGTGGAAGATCCAAGCAACATAAGTCCATGACAAAATTATGGAGTACCTTGAAGAAACCTAGGTCCTTGCAAGCTAGCAATACTTGTTCTATTATCTGAGGTCGAAGAAGGGAAAGATCCACAATTGGCAAAAATGTATAAGGACAGAGGTCTAAGGTGCCATCAGGACGTTGGGATGGTGGAAGGACATAACGTTTAGGAATAAAAGTATGTCCAGTTTCAGTTATTGTTGTGGCACTGGTAAATGAACTACTATTTGATGAAACTGAGCTTTCTCCTAATATTACTTTCTCCATTTTCTCTCTTATGTTGTTCTCTCAGATATGGGCAGCTCGATCACTATTTATAAGCAGAACATTTGAAGTTTATTTTGTGTAGATATGCAAAGAAAATTTGTAGTTATACGTGCTGAGACCTTGACTATAAGCGATGTAATGTGTCTTGGCCGGTAGCCGGTTTATTCGCAAGTAAAGAGCCATACGATGTACTCCATTTGATTACTCAAGGATTTTGAGCATCGAATGTATTGTAAAAATAAAATTGACACTTAGTGATTTTAAATATATCATAATATTTATGTAGTTTTGATAAGGTGGGTTGCTTTGATGGCAAGCACCTTCCACTTCCAAGCAAGAGGTTGTGAGTTCGAGTCACCCAAGAACAAGGTGGAGAGTTCTTGGAGGGAAGGAGTGGAGGGTCTATCGGAAACAGCCTCTCTACCCCAGCAGGGTAGGGGTAAGGTCTGCGTACACACTACCCTCCCCACAATAGGATTAGTAATGTTTCTATTTCATTTTATGATGTACTTTTCCTATTTGGGGAATCAAAAAGTTCTTGTTTGGTTATTATTTTTAAATATTTTAAATTATTAACTATTGTACCTGTGAAGTATTTAACCGGACATGATGTTTAAGAACAAAAGAAAGACTTTTAGCACAAATAAGAAGTATATTTAGTACTTGTGATCATAAACATATCACGTAACTGTGTGTCATAGAGCAAAATAAAATATTTAAAATATAAAAAGTGTTACAGTATTCTTATCGTAACATGCTAATAAAGAAAAATTACACACTATTATATAAAATGAAACTTATGAAATAAATAGTTTGAGTTGAAAAAGTATTACTCCTTACTCATAAAATGCTGGTGTGATGGTTGAAGATTTTTTGAGATGTGACTTGAAAAGGTATTAGCACAAGGGGTTTAAAATAAGGCATATATATTTATATTAAATATAGATTATTTTGTTAAAATAAAATAAAAATCTTAAAACTAAATTATTTTAAAAATATATAAATGTTAATTTAGAAAGACTAAAAAAGATCACATAAATTGAAAAATGAATAAGAAAGAATAGTATATTTTGCTGGTGTGAAGATGGAAGATTCCAGATGTAACTGGAGACACTGAAATCTGCTGGTGAGCTGGATATGTAAAGCGAAAGCTCGCTAGGAGAAGTGATCCAGTTTCTTACACGTGGAGCTTTTGAACATATCTTTAAACAAGAAATATCTTGATTTTTTTTTGTGTGTGTGATTCGATTTTGGAATTATTTGAATTTAGGTTTTATTGTCTTGGGATGGACCGAGCTCGTGAATAGTAAAGAGGAGAAAATAAATTAACGAAAGCTCGTAGGTGGGATTGCGACCCACTTTGCAAGCATTGGGTTTGGGATTTCAGTTATATGGATAGACATTAGGTAAACTCAATCGGGAACTAGGATCTCATATGAGTTATTCAACAACAACAACAATCCAGTATAATCTTATTAGTAGAGTCTGGAGAGGATATTGTGTATGCAAACCTTATCCCTAACCTGGAATAGAGAGACTATTTTCGATAGACCCTCAGCTCCTTCCTTCCAAGAACTCCCCACCTTGCTCTTGGGGTAACTCAAATTTACAACCTCTTGGTTAGAAGTGGATGGTGCTTACCAATAGAGCAACTCACTCTTGTCATATGACACATTCAATTTCAAGAAAGATCCAGAATAGTGCATTTTTCTTTATAAGACTTTCATAAAACTAGTTTTTATCGGGCACGTGTAACCCCTAAACTATTGCAAAAATTAGATAGGGAAAAGTAATACTATAAGAAATATTCTTTATAAAAGGTTGAAGATGCTGATTGTTGCATTATATAACGTAGCCGAAGTAATTCCGGTATCGAATTCACGTATAAATTAAATAATTAGCACATACGTAATTTATTCGAGTTACCTTTTGAATCTTAAATCAATCTTGTCGGTCTCCAGTTCCAGAGCAACACGATCACGACCTCCACAAAACGTCCCACAGTCTTCTATTGTATTACCTAAATAATATCCGGAAAGAGTGAACTTTGGGTGGGCGAAATTCCCGGAAAAACTACACCAAAAAAACGGTTAGCCTTTATGGAGGAAATACTCATGTATTTATAGCCACATTTTTAGGGTAAAAGCCTTTTTCCAACACATGTTGGGTTTTCTTTTCCACCAAGGAAAAGTTTCATTTATTTCCTATTATTTAGTCAAAGTAGGGACCACATAATTTAATTAACAAGGCTCTCTATTATGGAATTAATTTTGAATTTTAAAATTAATATCTACCATAATAAATTACGTATTATTCCATTAAAAATTCGTAATTGCATTCCTTAGTTCAATTTCGAATTTTTTTTCATAAAACCTTATTTAACTCCCCATGTTAAGGTTCAGATACTAATCAATCAAATTAAATTACTCACAATTTAATTTATTGATTACTTCCTTTAGGATTTTGCTTAACTTATTTCATGTGTCAGATACAAAATCCACCGGTTGGGTTTACACATGAAAACTTATAAGCTTTCATAAACGAGTATCATCAATATCAAAATCGAGATATGGATTCTATCGATTAATTATTATTTTGCCAATGTATATCATTATTGTCCAATTTACGAGGCTTATTGACCAACGAAAGAATCTCTCCTTTTAATAAATTAAAACAATAAATGATACACTCAACTAATAATAATTATATCAAGATTAAGAGTATAAGTACACTGAATGGACTATAGAATTATTTTATTAAGTCGGTATAAAATGCTTATCTCTACTTGATCCGTTCAATACATATAAAATGTACTAGCACAAGAAGTCAGAATTAAACCAATCCTATAATCAAGATAAATTATATTTAATCTTGTTCTACAATCATTCTGATGGTTTGTCCAATTCCATCATTAGATTGTGAATATAAACTTTATGTCTTATAAGAACCGATAATTTAATCTTTAGTGTATAAGCTAAACTCTTTACACTAAATCATTTACTATATAAGCAAAGGACACATAAACAAATACATGATCTATTTAAAATAAAACTTTATTGAATTGAATAAATAAATAAATAATTATTTCATAAATAATACTATAACAAAACGCCTGGTTTATAGTATACCCTAACAATCTCCCACTTAGACTCATAACCATGCGCCTATAATCTTAACACCCATTCCATATATATGCCTATCAAAAGTCTTCTGTGGTAAGCTCTTAGTAAATGGGTCTGCCAAGTTGTTCTCTGACGCAATCTTGATGACTACTACATCCCTTCTTTGCACTATGTCACGAATTAAATGATATCTACGCTCAATGTGCTTTTCTCATTTATGGCTTCGTGGCTCCTTCGAATTTGCACTATTATCATAGTAAAGTATAATTGGTGCTTGAATTGAGGGAACTACACCCAAATCTCTTAGGAAGTTTCCGAGCCAACCCGTCTCTTTGGCCGCCTTAGAGGCTGCCACATATTCGGCTTCCATGGTGGAATCAACAACACAAGATTGCTTGATTCTCCTCCAATTTATGGCTTCACCTCCTAGAGTAAACATATTTCGTGAGGTATACTTTCTAGAATCTCTATCAGATTAAAAATCCAAATAAGTGTACCCAATGGGTATAAGATCATCTGAATGGTAGATTAGCACATAATCAGCAGTCCTTTTCAGGTACTTGATTATATGCTTAGCCGTAGTACAATTCTCTCGCCCAAGATTAGATTGAAATATGATAACAATACTATGGCAAAGCAGATGTCAGGTCTAGTGCATAACATGGCATATATCAAACTCCCAACAACAGATGCATAAGGGAGCATCTTCATCTTTTATATCTCTTCATCAGTTTTAGGAGACCGATTTTTAGATAGAGCAATTTCATGCCTGAAAGGAAGAAATCCTTTCTTAGAATCTTATATACTAAACCTGGAAGTACCGTATCAATATAAAGAGCATGAGAAAAGCCTAATATTGTTTCCTTGCGATCTCACATGAGCTTGATCCCAAGGATATGAGTCGCTTCTCCCAAATCATTCATATTGAAGTATGTGGACAACCATTCCTTAACAGAACCCAACATCCCAACATTATTTCCTACGAGCAATATGTCATCTACATATAAAATTTAAAATGCCACTTTATCCCCATTCCATTTCTTATATACACAAGACTCGTTAAGATATTGATCAAAACTAAAAGTTTTAATCGCCTTGTCAAAATAAGTGTTTCATGCCCTAGATGCTTGTTTCAGTCTATAAATAGACCTTTTAAGCCTACACATTATGCGTCCCTTGCCACTTTCCACGAAACTGTCTTGTTGCATCATATAGATGCATTTATGAAGACTTCCATTGAGGAAAGTTGTCTTGACATCCATTTACCAAATCTCGTAATCATAATAAGCAGCATTGGATAAAAGAATCCTAATAGACTTAAGCACGGCTACCGGCAAAAAAGTTTCCTCATAATCGATCCCTTCTTTCTGAGTGAAACCTTTCGCTACAAGCCTTGCTTTAAAAGTTTACACTTTTCTATCTACACCTATCTTTTTCTTATAGATCCACTTACATCCAATATGTTTAACCCCATTAGGTAGTTCTACAAGATCCCAGACTTGATTAGAGTACATAGACCTCATCTCTGATTTCATAGCACTAACACACTTATCAACATCATTATATTGTAATGCTTGGTCGTAATTGACAGGTTCAGTATTAGGCTCCTCAAGGATCCTATCATATGATTCTCCGAAGAGCGTATAACGAACTGACTATCTTATTTCTCTCCCACTACGACTACGAACTGCATTAGTTACAACTACACGATTATGATCTTGTGGTTGAACCGCATCATTATCAAGGACCTGAGTCTCCATGTTATCCACATGGATATCAACGACTTCATCTTGTTGTGCAGTTTGCTCAACATTACTCCCACAACTTTGTGGCAATATGACTTTGGGCACTTGTAAAGCTACAGAGAATTTTATGATATGCCCAAGGAAAGCTACAGAGTTCAACCAGAATTCACATTTAGAGAATTTTGCATACAACTTCCCTTTTTGTAGAACTCTGAGCACAGTACGCAAATGATCTGCATGCTCAGCCTCTGAACGAGAATACACCAATATATCATCGATAAATACAATTACGAACAGATCTAAAAAGGGCCCGAACATATGGTTCATCAAATCCATGAATACTGTTGGGGCATTGGTCAAACCGAACGACATAACACGAAACTTAAAGTGCCTGTATCTGGTCCTGAATGCTGTCTTCGGAATATCTTCCTCCTTAACCCTTACCTGATGGTACCCGGACCTCAAGTCTATCTTTGAAAAACACTTGGCACCTTGCAACTGATCAAATAAATCATCAATCCTCGGGAGCGGTTAATTATTCTTGATCGTCACCTTATTCAGTTGTCTATAATCAATACACATCCGTAAGGAACCATCTTTCTTCCTTACAAATAACACAGGTTCTCTCCACGGTGATGTGTTAGGTCTGATAAAGCCTTTTTCAAGTAAGTCCTTTAGTTGTTCCTTTAACTCTTTTAGCTCTGCGGGGGCCATTCTATAGGGAGGAATGGATATTGGATGAGTATCTAGTAGTAGGTTAATAGCAAACTCAATTTCTCGATCTGGTAGAAGATTCGAAAGCTCATCAGGAAAAATATCGGGAAACTCATTAACCACAGGGATGGACTGAATGGTTGGTGACTCTACTTCCACATCCTGAACATGAACTAAGTGATAAATACATCCCTTCTTATCATCTTCCTTGCCTTGAGATAGGAAATAAACCTACCTCTCGGCGACGTCGTATTACCTTTCCACTCCAAATCGGTCTATCTTTGATCTACAATCAACGTTGGCATGACAAGAAGCCAACCAATCCATACCCATTATAACATAAAATTCTACCATATCTAACTCGATTAGGTCCGCTACGGTAGATCGACTATGAACCACTATTATACAACCCCTATATACTCGCTTGGCTATTACTGAGTCCCCAATAGGTGTAGACACCTCAAAAGGTTTAACCAATTCAGGTTTTATTCCAAACTTACTAGCAACCAACGGAGTAACATATGACAAGGTGGAACCTGGGTCAATCAGTGCATATACATCATATGAGGAGACTGATAATATACCTGTAACAACATCAGGCGATGAGTCCTGATCTTGCCGTCCTGCCAACACATAAATGCTGTTTTGAGGACCGCTCGAGCTAGATGCTCCGCCTCTTCCTATACCCCGACTCATTAGTGCTTATGAACCTTGCCCAGGGGGGCGTACTGATGATGACGAACCAGCTACAGATCCCGCTGGCTGAGCAATGCTTGCATCACCTCTCGTCGGACAATCCCTCATAACGTGGCCCGGATAACCACAAGTATAGCAAACACCCAATCCCATACGGCACTGCCCGGCATGTCGCTTACCACACTAAGCACATCGTGGCAAGGGCGGCCTCATCTGACTTGACTCACCCCTATACTGAGAACCTGAGACCCTGAAATTCTGACTAGGCCCTGAATATGTGGAATGATCAAATCCCTTACCGCCAAATTGAGGAGGCGCGCTAGCCATTGGCTGGGCTAGATACCTCGGGTATTATGGTCTTTGACCACCTCGAAACTCACCAGAAGGACCCGAAGACCTCACTCTCTTATTCTGGGCCCTATCATGCTCACGATCAGCCCTCTGTTTCTGCTTACGCTCCTCTACACCCTGAGCGTATGCCTGAATACTAGAAATATTTATGTCTGGCTGAAGTGAGATCGACATACAATCGTTAAGCAAGTGCGGCTCTAACCCCATCACGAACCGGTGAACCCGATCCTCCATCTTAGATACAATAGTGGGAACATACCTAGCCAACGAATCAAACTGAAGACTGTATTCTCGAACACTCATGTTACCCTGCCGAAGGGTCAAGAACCTATCAACTCTGGCCCATTTGAGCTCTGGTGGCAGATAATGATGAAGAAAAGCTTCTGTAAACTCTTTCCATACTGTTGGAGGGACATCCTCACCTATGGACAATTTCCAAGACTCGTACCAATTAACTGCAACATCTTGGAGTCTATAGGAATCTAGCTCAACTGACTCAGTCGCAGTGGCCTTCATTACCCTCAATGTCCTCTGCATTATATGAATAAATACCCGAGGGTCTTCATTTGGATCTGCACCAGTGAATACCGGAGCGTCCAAATTAATGAAATCACAAACCCTCGCACTGACAGACCTATCTGCATGACCAATACCTACTTCCTGACGCCGAGCCTGCACGACTACTAATCGAGTTAATAGCTGAATAACATCTCTCATCTCCTGACCCGGTGCATCCGGCTGAGGGGCTAAACGTACAGGGGCGGGCGCTGGAGCTGGTGCCCCTCAGAGCTCTCCTAGAGAGGGCGGGGTATGTGAAGTCTGAGATGGAATCTCACTATGAGACTCTCCCCAATCCCTGGTCACTAGTGGCGCTCGACTAGTAATCTCACCAGCCACAGACTTTCTTTTCTGGGCGGCTGTAGTCTTTGGAGGCATCGCTAAAAATATAATAAATCGTTAGGAACATGAATTCTTATCTTGCACGATCTAAGATAAAAAGAGAGGATAACATCCTATATGTCCTGTAGCATCCTATCTATAAGTGTGGTGCACAACACACCCATAAAAAATACTCTACTAGACACGGTCTGTAGACTCCCTAGGACAGAACTGCTCTGATACCACTTTTGTCACGACCCAAACCAATGGGCCGTGACGGGTGCCCGAATCCTACATGTCGAACATCCTTAAGCATGCGTTTAAGATATAAACATGAATAACATACATGAGGGAAACCTGTCCAAAAGATAATTATACATGCTGAATACAGTGGGATGAGCCGGCAGGGCTGCTATAGACAACTATATACCCAAAACTGGAAGCCGACAAAGGCTGCATACTATCCGACTATACATAACTGTCTATAGACCTCTAATATAAATACAACTGTACAAAGACGAGACTGAGCCACGTCATACCCATATATGTATACAAGCATATCGTACCAAAATCAAAAGCAGCTCCGGATCAAGTGGTGCACGCTAACTCTCGCTGATCAAGGATCATAAGAAGGGGGACCGTCTGCTTGTCCACCTGTACCTGCGGGCGTGAAACGCAGGCCCCGAGAAATAGGGCGTCAGTATGAATAATGTACTAAGTATGTAAGGCATGAAAATTATTACATAGAAGACATATATGAAACATGGAATAAAGAATTCCGCCTGTAAGTCTAAATAACTTTATAAATCGTGAAACATTTAAAATGTCATGCACATGCGTGTAAATGTCGTGTCATGCATAGGTATAAGTGTACATAACATCATCATCTGAGGGCATCCTATCATATCATCTTGGCCACTGTGGGCAAAATCATCAACATATACCAGCTGATCAGATGGTGGTGCGTATATAATGCCATAACCTTTTCACATATCCCATATACATATAATATACGCGTATATAATGCCATCTAATCATGGGTCAATGTACATATAAAAATGCATGGAACATATAAGAAATACGTTAATAAGATTTTCTCGGAATATCATAAAAAAAAATTAATATGCCTGTCGGATGAATTTTATCAAATACGTATTTTTCTGAGACCTATGAACAGATGATATAATAATAATTCACATGGGGAATCAAGAATATAGACATCCCTAATATTTCTATGAATAGAATCATTTATGAAAATTATGTATTTGCTCGTTTCATTTGTATCGAATTGATCATGCCAAAAAGAAAGAAGGGATAGCCTTAACATACCTGAGTCGATTTTCTTGACACTCCTCTAACACACGTTAATTGCGACAAAATACGGAACATGTTGTATAAAAAGCTCGTTGCCTATGCAAAGATTATCTTGGCCGAACCTCTCCTTGAGTAACTATGAGAAGCTTGAATTAAGCTCTTTAGAACATGACGTTAAAAGGTATGGAAAGTTTTGTTGAATTTTGAAGAGATTAAGATGGTCATTCCTAACAGAAGCTTTAAGAGAAATTATGTCAATGAAGTTATGGAAAGTGTTTGTGAGAATTCTTTCATAAGACATTGTAGTTATTATTCAACTCTTTTTAGGTGGCCCCACAATTAAGCTTGGTGTCACACTTCTTTCTCAAAGTGTGACACCTTACAGTCTTTAATGCTTAGTCTTAAGTGTAAAGGATGATTGCCACGTTTGGGGGGGGGGGGGTTAATTAATTACCCAATAATTAATTAATTACCCATATAATTAAGAATTATCTCAACTTACTTAAAATACTACTCACTTTTAATATACTTTACGTATCCTACTAATGTGATCGTGGGGTACCTTGTATGGCATTAGTCCATAAATGCCGGGTATTGTAGCTCGGACTGTATTTTATCCCAAATCGACAATATTCCACGAAACTCATTTTCTTTGATTCGTTTACCCTTTATCCTTCACGACACTTACTTATCGCTCGTTATAAATTATTGCATATAACCTCAAGATAATCTCATCCCCGAGCTTACGTCGATTAACTTACGACAAAACTTTAACGTATGAAAACGCGAGATGTAACAAAGGTACTGACTTTGAAGGAACTAAATTCAGAACGTAGTTTGCTCTTTCTAAGGCATATCTCCAAAAAGACGAAGGCAAACTAGAATAACTCATCATTGATCTAACCATTTTCATAAGAGTCCTATTTCTTCTTTCAACTATACCATTTTGTTGTGGTACTCCAGAGCAGACAATTGAGATGTAATTCCATATTCTAATAAGTAACTAATAAATTCAGTAGAGAGATACTCCCCACCACGATCAGATCGTAATGTCTTGATATATTTATTATGTCGCTTTTTAGTCTGTCCTAAAATTCTTTGAACTTTTCAAAACATTCAGACTTGTGATGCAACAAATAAATATATCCATACTTTGAGTAGTCATCTGTGAAAGTCACAAAATACTCAAAACCATCTCATGCTTGGACATTCATTGGACCACATAAATTAGAATGAATTAACTCTAATTTGTCACTTGCTCGATTTTATTTTGATGGAAAACTTCGTTTTGTCATTTTCCCCTCAAAACAAGATTAACATGTTGGTAATGCCTCCACTTATAATGAACTTAAAGGTCCATCCTTAACCAACCTTGAAATCTTGTTCAGATTTATATGACCCAAACGCAAGTTCCATAAATAAGTTTCACTCAATTCAAAAGAATGTTTTCTCTTATTTGGTAAATCAATACAATTCAGTTCTTTAGGCTGTAGCGATTTAGGAATAGAATCAACCATAAAAAGACCATTAATCAATGTAGCCAAAGAGATATAACACTTATTATGACTAATAACACATTTATCAATAACATAAAAGTTAATGTCATAACCATCTCTCATAGCGCTAGAAACCGAAATCAAATTCCTTCTAATGGAAGGTACATATAATATGTCCTTTAAAGTTAATACTGTATTACCATCAAACAAAATACTAATATTTCCTAATGCTAAAGCTGGAGCTGCTGAACCATCCACCTAATAAACATTGGCTTATCCTCTTCTTAACCACCGCGTTACTTGAAACCCCTACAAAAAAAGTGCAGACATGATTAGTGGTTCCCAAATCTACACACCATGACTTAGTAGATACAGCCATTAAAAAGGTTTCAATGAAAAGTAGAAGTAAATCACCTGGTTTGTTATTCAGCTTGCCCAAATAAGCTGGACATTATTTCTTATGATGCCCAGGCTTCTTGCAGTGATAACACTTGCCCTTAAGATTTTTCACACCAGCGCAGTTACGCCTCCAATAGAGGGTTTTTGAGCCTTTTTCTTCTTCCGCCAACCGTTCGGCTTAGAAGAAGAACCCATCTCAAAATTAAGTGACACATGAGGAGCTTGTTTCTTGATAATAGTTTCTGCCGACTACGCTCATTCAACAATTTTGCAAGTGACAAATCCATTTTGTTCATGTTATAATTTAGGAAAAACTGCTGAAAGCTATCAGGCAGAGTCTGTAGGATCATCTCAACCTGCATGTCCTTATCAATATTAGCTCCACGGACCTCCCGTTCATTCAGAAGACTCATCATTTGTTACAACACGATCGGCCGCTTTGAGAATTTGCATTCAGTTTGGTGGTTTGAGGTCTTGAGTAGCTTCATATGGTGTATTATGACTTGTGTGTATCATAAGTTTTGATTTTCGGGTGATTCGGGATAGATTTGGTAGAATGATTCTCAACTATGATGCTTCAAATTGAAAGAGTTGATCAAGTTTGACTTTTGTGTATTTGACCTCAGATAGGAGTTTTGATGATTCCATTAGGTCCGGATGGTGATTTTGGATTTAGGCGTATGCCTGGATTTGCATTTGGATGTTTCTAGAAGATTTTGGTGCTAATTGGCGAAAGTTGGCAGTTTGAAGGTTCGGAATGTTCATATGTTTCACCGGGTGTTGACTTTGATGATATCGGGTTCGGATTGTTGTTACGGGAGTTGTAATGGGTTTGATATGCCATTTGTAACTACCGTACAAAATTTCAAGTCATTCCGAATTGATTTATTAATATTCGGCACAAGTTTTGAAAGTTGAAAGTTCATTAAGTTTGGTTTGAGGTGCGATTCGTAGTTTCAATGTGAGTCCGCAAATGCAGATATTTTATCACAGAACTGAAGATGGACTGGTGGGCGTTTAGCTGCAGGTGCGGGGAATTGGGCGCATCTGCACGTCCTCAAGTGCGGTCCCCTGCGTGCAGAAGCGCGAACGTAGAAGCGGGCAGAGTTACGCAGGAGCGGAAAGGCAACTTGGTTGGGCTTTCCATAGCAGAGGGAATGCTCCACATATGGGATGTACCAGAAGCGGAATGTGGTCCGTAGGTGAGAGAGGTTAGGGCTTTAGAGTTTTCTGCCAAAGTGGAGCTTTTTTTGTAGAAGCGACGCTGCAGAAGCAGCGGTTTGTTCGCATATGCAAAAATGCCGGGGCAGATTGTATTTAATGCCTGGGCAGAATCTGGTCTGTAGGTGCGAGAGGTAGGGGCTTCAAGGGTTTGATCATTTTATCACATCTTGAGTTGGAGAGCTCGGATTTGAGCGATCTTGGAGAGGATTTCACCTCATGGATTGGGGTAAGTATTTTTGACTTGGTTTTGTTTATATTACATGATTCTATCTTTGATTTTGGTATTTGATTGATGATTCTAAAGGAGAAATTGGAGTTTTTGTCTAAACTTTCATTAAAAGAATAATTAGATTTTTAACATCGATTCGGAGTCGGGATTGGATGAAATTAGTATGGTTAGACTCGTATTTGAATGGGTTATCGGAATTTATATGTTTTGTCGGGTTTCGAGGTGCGGGCCCAGGTTGACTTTGATTTTTTGATTGAACATTCGAGCTTTATCGCTTGAGTTGTTTCCTAAGGCATTATTTGATGTTTTTGAGTTGCTTTTGGCTAGTTTGGAGCCATTCAGAGGTTGATTTGCACGTGATGGGGTTTCTAGAGTATTGTTTGGCTTGTTAGGTAATTGATTTGGCTTTCTTGAGGTAAGTATCTTATCTAAACTTGATTAAGGCACTAGTTGCCTGAGTTATTTGTGATATCTACGTGCTATGGCTGCACATATATGCGGGGTAATTATCCATGTTCAGGGAAGTACTTAGCCTATAACATGCCTTGAGTTGATTGATAAGCCTTACGCTGTGGTGTTTCTCATATTTTTTACCTTGTTGTAAACTATTTGATCTATGTTTGAGGTTACATAGAGGCTAATCACCTGAAAGAACTTGATAATTGCTATTTCCGTGCTCAAATTGTTGGTTTGAGCTATGATAGCACACTTTGCACATGCATACACCTTAGCATGTCATTTATACCAATCTAGGAGCATGAAATGTAATATTGATTCATCATATATATGTATTATTGTAGATCTGCTTTCTGTGTGATATGATTTGGACTTGTAGCCTATGACCACGCCGGGCGGATTATGATATGGTGCCTGTGATCACGCTGGATGGATCGTGATATTAATCCTGTGACCACGCCAGGCGTATTGTGATTTTTGGCACGTGAGTTGTCCGTGTGGCACGAGAGTTATCCGTGCGGTTGATGTTATTGGCACGTGAGTTGTCCGTGCAGCATGTGAGTTGTCCGTGCGGATCCAAATATTGATATTATTGCATGTGAGTTGTCCGTGCAACACGTGCGTTATCCGTGCGGTTGATATTATTAGCACGTGCGTTGTCTATGCAACACGTGGGTTGTCCGTGCAGCGTGTGGATATGGGTCCATCCCTTAAGGTCACCCTCTCATGTTCCTCTCTTGATGGTGTACACGCGGATCACGAGAAACCGACAAATTTCTGGTTGATGTGAGCTCTGGGAGAGCTGGTTATTGGTTTTGTTCAGTTACTGAGATTCTGATATGGGCTTGATAGCCGTGATATGATTTCTATTTGAATCGGATTGCTCGCCGCAACGGGTTGACATTTGGTTATTATATTTCTTCCTTACTTGCGATTTCCTTGGTTGTTTACCTGGTTTATTTGCATATCTTCTTTATATGCTGGATTGTAAACTGAGTTAAAAACATTGAGAAAATATGTGAGTACCAAGGCAGTTTTATCTATGATTTCATGATTTGATCATATTTCTATTCTATACTTGTTGGAATTTATGAACTGTAAAGGTGATAGCAAGTATTATTTATAATTATTGCCTCTATTACCTCACCGAGTTTAGTTATGATACTTATTGAGTACATGAGGTCGGTTGTACTCATACTACACTTCTGCACCTTGCATGCAAATTTGGGAGCTGATCCTGCTGTCTATGGCCGGAGTTGGCATTGAAGATGTACTTACCTTCCGGTTATGGCTACCACTTGTCCTTGGTAGTTTTAGATTTTAAATTCTGTTTATGTGCATTCCAAATAGATGTTGTATTATTTCTTACCCGCTTTATAAATCTAAGTCTTAGTGGCTCGTGACCGGTACTACCAATTCTTAGGATTTTGTATGGAAGTTCAGTTATTGTACCCATTGACTCCTATATTTCTTCTTTGAGTTGTGTTGACTGTTATTTGGCTTACTTAGTGGGTTGGGTTAGGTGCTATCATGACTAACCGGATTTTGGGTCGTGATAAATTGTTATCAGAGCTATAGGATCATAGGTTCTACGAGTCATGAGAAAGTGTCTAGTAGAGTCTTGCGGATCAGTATGATGACGTCCATACCTATCTTCGAGAGGCTACATGGCATCTAGGATAAACTTAACATCTTTCTTTCCTTATCGTGTGGTATTGATTTAGCTTGAAGTGTATCTCTTTGAATTCCTTCCACTCACTCGTGTGTTATGTTGAGCGCTCGGTATTAGATGTGCATCGATAGATTGTGATTCCATGGATGAGGCGCGAGATGTGTTTTCTGTGTTTTTATGATGGGCCAGTCTGGAGTGCTTGAGGCCAGGTCTAGACCCCAGCTTGGGCTCGGTAGTTTTAGTTGTGTAAGCATGTGCTTTTGGGCTCATATGTCCGGATGTGTCCCTAGGAGAGGGATCGATGGCTTAGTAAGTGGTTGCAGGGCTATATGATGAGTATGATGTGACTACGGGATGTGTTCAGATGGTTATGATGTGACGAGAAGAGTTTGCTTGGGATTTGAAAAAGGACTATTGGGTGCTTGATTTCTGTCTTGATGTGGCGTACAATCCTGAGTTATGAGTGTGCTAGGGATCCTTCAGTTGTTCGTTTGTGGAATGACGTGTATTCTTATGTCTTATTGATGAGTTCAGACTCGGGAAGATTTAGTGATTGCATAGTGGTTGTGATCATGAAAGGGCATATAAAGACGCTAGTTTGAGGGTAAGCAAGTGGGTTATCTCCTGGAGGATATTTTGAGGTTGTGTGATTCTTATGATGATTATGTGGAGAATTTCTTTCAAACGGTGGGCTACAAGTATTGCAATTTGAGTTTGGATCCCTTGAGGAAGTCGGCTTGACTGTCACGAGAATGCATACGAGTTTAGCAAATGATTTGAAGTATTTTATGATTAGTGCTACATGAGTTCATGAAGTATTTCACTGAATTACAGTATGAGATTATGACAATTATGGAGTAAGGGCATTTTTGGTTATCGGATGTTGTGTTCTATGGATTTGAGCCAAGTGGGAGAATCTGCTATCAACGATCAGGTTGCATGGTTATGTGTTACTTTACTTTAGGCCTGAGGCATGTTTGTGGATCAGTTATGACCTGAAGAGGTTGGTTTGAGGATGACTAGAGCAACGAAATTCCTGGATGCATGATGTATTACACTTTGTGGATATATGATAATCTTGGAATGGTTTAGGTTTGTTATTCGTGATAGATGTAATGTGTTAAGAAAAAGGAGTCACTCGGTTGCCTAAAGATGTGGGTTACTTCGTTGGGTGTTGGTATGCTAATGGAGCACAGGTTCTTTGGCTCGTTTGAGCGGTGCAATTGAGATTAGAATAGAGTGGATGACTTTCGTGAAGGTTCTAATGGATTCACGTTTCATATGTGGCATTTGAGGGATTTCTAGGTTTGTAAAAGGATAAGATCTGAGATTTGCATTGAAATGTGTCGAGACTTGCCGTATATCTGTATCATTAGAGGTTCTACATTTATGTATCAGAGAGGTTAAGGAAACAACTTCAAATTCACACAACTCTTCAGAGTGGGTATGTCAATTATGGTACTTTTGGGGTTCTTAAGAGGGAATACAACGGCTTATGGGCCTTAGGGAGATATGGTTTCAAGTTAAGATCTCTTGTGGTGAGCATTGGGTTAAGGGTCGTAGTGCACTAGCAATGAGAAGTGTTAACTTGAAGGTAATTCAGAAGGAACTTAGAGAAATAGGACAGCTTGCTAGTAGGTTGGATCAACATGGTAATGGATGTGATCTGTTCTTTTGGTTCTCTTGGTGTGGTGAGGTTTTACCGGTGTTTTATGGCAATACTCTTGGGCTGAGCGATCTGCATGACTTGGTTGAGTTAGAGGGATTCAGTTCTGATGGCTTGGTCTTATGCTAATGGATTTTGAAGAGTTCTCGTTGATTACTACCACAACTTGAGATGGATATTTTCTACAGGCATGTGGAGTTTGTTGTGCATTGTGATTTTCACTTGGACGGGATCATGAGATGGAGCATGTATCCTACTTATGGGTCATAGTTGATAATAGGGTCCTCGTGTTTCATATGATGGCATGATATGTGTGGTGCGACGTGTGGGGTCCAGGTTTGTATGTACGAGGTTGCAGTTATGTTAGGAGAGAAGGTCATGAGTTCTCGATAGCATGGACAGTTTCAGATGTGTAAAGGAATATTAGTACCACTTGGTATTACTTGAGAAGAGTGTATATTACAGAAGGGCACATTGTGTTTTGACTTACGGATGCTTCATAGGTATTGCGGTACTCGCCTGGTTGATCTACTGCTGATGTTCAGATTTTGCTATGTGGCATGGAAGAATTATTGTAGTATTTCTTGTGGAATGATTATGCATGAAGGATGTGTCAGTCACTTAAGTGGTCGAGTTGGGATCAAATTAGGTGATTCTGGTATTCTAGGGATTTAGAAACTGGAGTTCTTAGAGGCCGATTATTCTTTGGTTGCAGACTGCGAAGGTATGGCCAAAGTTAGACAGCTAATAGTATGTGTTATAGTTAGGTTGTTGTTGACTTTTGGAGGGTTATTTATCTATTTGTGGGTGACCGGGGTTGATTTGGGGGCCCATTGATAGGCCTAATGAGGATGTGTATTCTACACCGAGCTAGTTTTATTGACTCAACATTGCTATTATTGAGGGATATGTCATTCAGTTAGAGCTGAGCTTGTTTGTGTTCTGATATATTCTATGTGTTACTCTTCTATGCTACGATGGGTATGATATGTTGGTTAGTTTCACACATGATGCGTTTCTATTTGGGCCTTGTGGTAAAATGCGAGCAAGATGATTCTTGGGGTGTCGAATGGTTGATTTCACCTTGGTTATGGTCTTTCCTATTTGTGGTATATTGTACTATCCATTTCTCTATGGTTATGGTCATGCTCTTCATGTGTTTGTTATTGATTTGTGTATGGTTTGTGATTTTGAGCATTATGGCTCGAGGTATTTCATGTGGGATGGTGTTTGGATTAGGTCACGCATTGCGCCAGAGTTATATTGGGATATGATCCTTTGTGTTAGATTTGTGTTCTTTGGTTCTACTATGTGGGTTATGTTCATAGCATTGTGTTTGTGGTGGTATCTGTTAAGCTTGCAGGACGGTTCTCTCATTTGCTTCTCTTTCCATCACTGGGTACATTCGAGTTGTTGCCTGTTTGGTGCACAAATTTCACAGTATGCGGCTCGAGGTGGTATTGGTGTGGCATGTTGGTCGAGCAACTTGTGCTAGATGAGATGAGGTTATTGAATCTGGAATGAGTGTTGTTGGATTTGATTAGGGTATGTTTGGAAGAATAATGTCTCTAGCCAGCTTAGAAATGGCTATGGTTCTTACCGGGCGAGAAAACTCCATGAGTTGTTGATCTGATGAGTGGTTATGAGTTTCTACATGTTTCTTTCATCATTTAGCAGTGTACGAAGATTTAGAACAAGGTTTTATTTGATATGAGGTTTGTTACCGGTACCAGATTTATTATTAAGATGCTCTTGTGGTTGGAAATTATTTCTAAGAGTATCTGAGTTATGTGATATATCATGTGATTACATCTTCGGTTATGGTTATGGCTTGATACAACTTGTTCAAACTTATATAGTGTATAGATGCGAGAATCAAGTCATATAAAGAATTCCAAATATTGGAAATTGGGTTCTAAGATTTATGAGCTAAAGTTAAAGAAAAGATCTTCAGCTAGGTTGTGTTGTCAAGCTTATATGGATTGGGGTGACACGGGATCACCCATGGGTATGTGCACGGGGAGGTCATACAGTGATTTGATGGCTTTGGAATGATTCTTGGCATGTTCGAGGATGAACGTATGTTTAGGAAGGGAGAATGTAACGACCAACCGATCGTTTTGAGCATTTGCATTTACTTTGGTGGTTTTAGGTCTTGAGTAGCTTCAAATGGTGTATTATGACTTGTGTGTATCGTCTATTTTTGTTTTCGGGGTGATTCGAGATTGATTTGGTAGAATGATTCTCAACTAGGAAGCTTCAAGTTGGAAGCGTTAACCAAGTTTGTCTTTAGTGTATTTGACCTCGGATCGGGGTTTTGATGATTACGTTAGGTTCGGATGGTTATTTTGGACTTGAGCATATGCCCAGATTTGCATTTGGATGTTTCTATAATGTTTTGGTGCTAATTGGCGAAAGTTGACAGTTTGAAGGTATGGAATGTTCATACGTTTGACCGAGAGTTGACTTTGATGATTTCGGGTTCAGATTGTTGTTTCAGAAATTGGAATAGGTTCTATATGCCATTTGGAACTTGTGTGCACAATTTAAAGTCATTCATAGTTGATTTGATGTGATTCTGCATGAGTTTTGAAAGTTGAAAGTTCGAAAGTTCATTAAGCTTGGTTTGAGGTGCGATATGTGGTTTTAATGTTTTTATGAGTGATTTGAGGCCTCAAGTTGGTCCGCCTTATATTTTGGGACTTGTTGATATGTTCGGATGGGATCCAGAGGGACTCGGGTGAGTTTCAGATGTGGTTTAGATCATTTTGTCTCATGTTGTATTGCTGAAGAATTTTTGGTGGTGGTATTTCCACATCTGCAAAAGTTTGGATGCAGATGCGAGTCCGCAGATACAAACATTTTATCGCAGAAGCGAAGATGGACTAGTGGGCGTGAAGCCGCAGGTGTGGTGACTTGGGCGCATCTGTGCATCCGCAGGTGCAGTCCCCTAAGCGCAGAAGCATTAATGTAGAAGCGGGCAGAGTTGCGCAAGAGTGGAACTCAGCTTGGTTGGGCTTTCCGCAAAAGTGGGAATGCTTCGCATCTGCAATGTCACAGTAGAAGAATGTGGTCTGCAGGTGCAAGAGATTAGGGCTTCAGAGTTTTTCGCAGAAATGGAGCTTTTGTCACAGAAGCGACGCTGCAGAAGCGGTTGTTTGTTCGCATATGCAAAAATGCCTGGGTAGATTATATTTAATTCGAGGGTTTGCTCATTTTATCACATCTCGAGTTGGGGAGCTTGGATTTGGGCAATTTCGGAGAGTATTTTCACCACATGGATTGGGGTTAGTGTTTTTGACTCGGTATTGATTATATTACATGATTCTATCTTCGATTTTGGCATTTGATTGATGATTTTAAAAGAGAAATTGGAGGTATTTGTCTAAACTTTCCTAAAGAGAATAATTAAATTTTTAACATCGATTCGAAGTTAGAATTGGATGATATTAGTATGGTTAGGCTCGTATTCGAATGGGTTATCGAAATTTGTATGTTTTGTCGGGTTCCGAGGTGCGGGCCTAAGTTGGCTTTTTAGTTGACTTTGAGTTTTTGATTAAAGATTCTACTTTTATCGCTTGGGTTATTTCCTAAGGCATTATTTGTTGCTTTTGAGTTATTTTTGGCTTGTTTCGAGCCGTTCGGAGGTTGATTCTCGCGTGATGGGGTTTTCTAGAGTATTGTTTAGCTTGCTCGGTATTTAATTTGGCTTGCTTGATGTAAGTATCTTATCTAAACTTGGTTGAGGCACTAGTTGCATGAGTTTTTAATGAAAGCTACATGTTATGGGAGCGCATATGTGCGGGGTTTGAGCCCATGTGCGAGCACCAGTGTAATTATCCATGCTCGGGCAGTACTTATGCTATGACATGCCTTGAAATGACTGATAAGCCTTATGATATGATGTTTCTCATATTTGTAACCCTGTTATGAACTATTTGATCCATGTTTGAGGTTACATAGAGGTTAATCCCTTGAAAGAACTTGATAATTGCTATTTTTGTGATGAAATTATTGGTTTGAGCTATGATAGCACACTTTGCACATGCATGCACCTTAGCATGTCATTTATATCAGTCCAGGGGCATGAAATCTAATATTTATTGATCATACACATGTATACTTGTATATCTGCTTTTTATGTGATATGATTTGGACTGGTAGCCTGTGACCACGCCGAGCGGATTGTGTTGTTATCCTTGTGACCACGCCGGACAGATTGTGATATGGTGCATGCGACCATGCTGGGCGGATTGTGATTATTGGCATGTGAGTTGTCCGTATGGCTCCAGATATTGATATTATTGGCATGTGAGTTGTCCGTGCAGTTAATATTATTAGCACGTGAGTTGTCTGTGCAACGTGTGGATATGGATCTATCCCCCTACGGTCACCCTCTCATGTTTCTCTCTTGATGGTGTTCACGGGGATCATGCGAAACCGACAGGTTGATGGTTGATATGAGCTTTGGGAGAGCTGGTTATTGGTTGTTGATTATCGAGATTCTGATGTGGGCCTGAGAGCCGTGATGTGATTTCTATTTGGATTGGGATGTGCGCCATAACAGATTGACATTTGGTTATTATATTTCTTCTTTACTTGTGATTTCCTTGGCTATTTACCTGATTTATTTGCATATCTTCTTTATATGATGGATTGTTGAATAAGCTGAAAACGTTGAGAAAATATGTGAGTACCAGGGTAGTTTTATCTGTGATTTCATGATTTGATCATATTTCTATTATATACTTGTTGGAATTTATGAACTCTACAGGTGATAGAGAGTATCATTTATAATTCTTGCTTCTATTACCTCGCCGAGGTTAGTTATGATACTTATTCAGTACACGAGGTCGGTTGTACTCATCCTGCACTTCTGTACCTAGCGTGCAGATTTGGGAGTTGATGTTGTTGTGTATGGAGCTTGCATTGAAGATGTATCTACCTTCCGAATATAGCTACCACTTGTCCTTGGTAGTTTTAGATTTTAAATTCTGTTTGTGTATATTCCAAACATATGTTGTATTATTTCTTACCAGCTTTGTAAATCTAATTCTTAGTGGCTCGTTATTGGTACTACCAATTCTTGAAATTTTGTACAGAAGTTTGGTTATTTTATTCATTGACTCATATATTTCTCATTTGTGTTATGTTTACTGTTATTTGGCTTACCTAGCGGGTTGGGTTAGGTGCCATCACGACTAGCCGAATTTTTGGTTGTGACATCATATTGAGAACATGGTCACTCACAGATGAATCTTCAACCATTTTGATGTTCAGATGAGCTTTCATGGCAGTTTGCTTAGCCGCACGATTCTGATCTCCAAACATCTCTTTGAGATTTTCCAGAATGTCATAAACATACTCCATAGGCTGATGCTGATGTTGCAGAACATTCGACATCGGTGTCAGAATGTAACTATCACGACCCCAAATTCCCACCTTAGGATATCGTAATGGCACCTTGTCTCTAAGACTAGGTAAACCAAAGAAACAATATAATAAGAAAGAAATGTAACGACTAAAAACATGATATGAACTGATAAGTCTCATAAGGATCTCAATATTGAACCACAATATAATATTTCTAGAAACCTGATGAGACTGAGTCATAAGCTCTACAGGAAAGTACTAAAATATCAATATACATCACTGTCTGAATAAAGGATAGACAATAATAAGAGATAGTGGAAGGTGACTCCTAGGGTGACAGACGTTGAGGATATATACTTTATAGTCTCCAAAAATAGCTGAATCATCACTAGCGTCCAACACGTGCACTTGTACCTGGATATGCACAAAAATGTGCAGAAGCGTACTATGAGTACACTATAATGATACCCAGTAAGTATCAAGCCTAACCCCGGTAGAGTAATGATGAGGTCAGGTCAAGACACCTACTAGGACAACATAAATGGAATGAAATATAATAAAGACAAATACCGGACAACGAGGAAATGAATAATAACAAAGCAGTTTAATTATGTAAGCTAATGACAGAATTTAAAGCAAGAAGGCAACAAGAAGGGAACACATAATGAGAATAACAAGTAATCAAATACGGGCAAAAGCAGGTAAGACAAGGAAGAAAAACAACAAGAATTGTTCAACCAATAAACCTTTTACACATGGGATGTACAACAAGAATCACAACCGAGGTACCGCCTCATATTCACATTTCACAACCCAAATCACAATCTTTTCTTATATCATCGCGTGAGCCATGCATTTAGTTTTGAAAATCATTTTTTCCGAAATAGCTTCACGCATGTTAGCCCACCTTATCTAGCCGTGTGGCTTCAAGTAATCCCCTTACTAGCAACATGCGTATCAAGCCTACCTTATCTCACCGCATGTGTATCAACCCTTATCCTCATATCACCGCATGCGTATCAGTATCACAACTCAATACCAACTCGCACCACAAGTGACCACATACCACAACTTGCCAAAATCATCAATATCAACATTTTTACAATAAATAGCCAATGGCTCAATCACAATGTGTACAAGAATCTCAATAATGGCATAATGAATGAGAAATACTCAATAAGGAAAGATATCTCGAAAATAAACAACTTCAACCTCAATGTGGTAAATTTCACCACTTCAACATCAATAATCCTACAAGAAGATAATTCACATGAAATAACAACTTCAAGTAAGAGTAACGCAACAATAAATAGGCTACAAGACAACAATAGAGGTAACAACTTCAACTAAAGCGTATTAGAGCAGTATGACAAGTAAGAGATAGAACAAGTTCTAACAACTTCAAATAAAGCATGTAAGGGTAGACTAATACATGTAAGAGTAGATTAACAATGAAATATATAACATGTTATGACAATTCAATTAAAAGCATGGAAAGAGTCTAAATAACCTAAATCGATCAAATACCACATAGAGCTCGTGTACACTCTAGTTACCTCGCATACACGTCTGCCATATAACACAAATAGCACAATCAACCCAAATCCTAAGGGGTAATTCCCCCATACAAAGTTATGCAAGATACTTACCTTAACTAGGCCAACTCAACCCTCGAAAATAGCTTTTCTCCTAAAATCAATCTCCACACGGCTCAAATCTAACAAAAATGATTTAATATTATCAAATAATACAAGGAAAAAAAATTACAATAAATAAAGCTAGGATCTTTACACTTTTCCCAAAAAGTCAAAAAAAATCAACCCCGGGTTCAAAGGTAGATTCCAACTACCCATAACCCTACGAGTCCGTATACGTGATTAGTTTTCAAATCCGAGTCCAAATCGACTATCAAAACTCAAATCTTAAGTTTTCAAAACTTTGACAAAAATTCAAGGTTTTCCTCTTTGATTCTCATATATTTGATATTAAATCTAAGATATAATCATGAAATATAGTTGGAAATTGATTAGAATCACTTACCCAATGTTAGTAGATGACAACCCCCTCTCCAAATCGCCTCCTACCGAGTCTAGGATTCTAAAATGACAGATTATGATGTAAAATCCCGACTCCCAGCCCTTTTGTTCAGCTGTAGATGTCGCATTTGCAACACTGGGTTCGCATTTGAGAACCCTCGTAACTACGGAACAGGGATCACAATTGCAAACCCTGACAACCTCTTTTGAAGTCACAATTGCGACAAAGGATTCGTAATTGCAAAGCTGACATCCCTCGCAAAAACAACCAAGTGGTCGCAAATGCGACCCCAACCCATGCCTGATGACTTCGCAATTGCGAAAGGGGAAAGTCACATTTGCGACATCTGACCACCCCTGTCCACTTTGCAATTGGGAGGCTGGTTCTCGCAATTGCAACATCAGAGCACCAGCACACCAGCAATCCTATTTCAGTCCAAAATCATTCCGCAACACGTTCGAAACTCATTTGAGCCCCAGGGGCTCCAAAAAAAACTTCCACACATGTCCAAAAACATAACACGAACTCGCTCACACGATCAAAACACAAAAATAACATCTAGATCTTTGAATTGGACATCAAAACGCATGAATTTCAAAGAAAAGTTCAAGAACTTCTAAAATTGTAACCAAGCGTCCGAATCTTATCAAATCAATTCCAAATGACATCAAATTTTGCATACAAGTTCTAAATAGCATAGCTGACCTATTCTAAGTCCTAAAACAAAATTCCAAACCCGATAGCCAAAAGTTAAAATACGGTCAAACTTCTAAACCTCAAATTGCCAACTTTTGGTAAAACAACACAAATCAACCTGCAGACCTCCAAATTTGATTCGGGGCATGCACCCAAGTCCAAAATCATGACATGAACCTATCGGAGCCATCAAAACGCCATTTCGGGGTCGTTAAAAGTCAAACATTGGTCAATATTTCTAACTTAGGCTTCTAATCCAAGAACCAAAGGGTCCAAATCATCTTGAAATTTTCCCGAAACGAAACTAACCAACCCCGTAAGTCATCAAACCATAAATTCACATGTGTGAAGAATCAAAAGGGAAACAAGGCGCAACACACAATACGATAGGTGGGGTCATTACATTATCCCCTCTTAAAATAAATGTTTGTTTTCGAATGTGCATAGAGACATACCTAAAGTTATGAAAAGGTGAGGATAACGACTCCGGATGTCTTGCTCGATCTCCCAAGTCGCCTCCTTGATAGGATGACCCCTCCATTGGACCTTCACTGATGTAATGTTCTTTGATCTCAACTTCCGGACACGTCTGTCCAAGATAGCCACCGGCTGCTCAACATAAGTCAAATCCTTATCTAATTGAACTGAGCTAAAGTCTAATGCATGAGATGGATCACCATAATACTTACGGAGCATGGAAACATAGAACACCGGGTGGATCACTGATAGGCTAGGTGGCAATGCAAGCTTGTAGGCCACCTCACCAACTCTCTCAAGGATCGTAAAAGGACCAATGTACCTAGGGCTTATGTTACCTTTCTTCCCGAACCTCATCACACCCTTCATAGGTGAGACCCAGAGCAAAACCCTCTCTCTAACCATAAATGCTCCATCACGAGCCCTCCGATAAGCATAACTCTTCTGCCTAAACTGCATTGTACAAAGTCGATCATGAATCAATTTGACTTTCTCAAAGGAATCCCAAACCAAATTCGTGCCCAACATCCTAGCCTCACTCGGCACAAGCCAACCAACTAAAGAACGACATCGTCTTTCATATAAGGCCTCATAAGGAGCCATATGAATACTCACTTGGTAACTGTTGTTGTAGGCAAGCTCTGCAAGCGGCAAACATTGATCCTAAGAACCCCCAAAATCCATAACGCAAGCACATATCATATCCTCAAATATCTGAATGGTGTGCTTAACTCACGCTGTATGGCTCTACAAAAATACGACGTGAACTGCGTCCCTCGATCGGAGATAATGGACAACCACACACCGTGGAGATGAACAATGTCACAGATATAGATCTGAGCTAGCAGCTCAAAAGAATAAGTAGTCACCACCGGAATAAAATGAGCCGACTTGGTCAACCTATCTACAATAACCCATTCTGCGTCAAATTTCTTCAAAGTCCGTGGGAGCCCAACAACGAAATCCATGGTAACACGCTCCCACTTACACTCGAGAATCTCAAGTCTCTGAAGCAAACTGGCTAGCCTCTGATGGTTATACTTCACCTACTGATAGTTCAAGCACCGAGCCACATACTCTACTATATCTTTCTTCATTCTCCTCCACTAATAGTGTTGCCTCAAATCCTAATACATCTTAGCGGCACCTGGATGAATGGAATACCGCAAACTGTGGGCCTCCTCAAAGATCAACTCATGCAACCCATCCACATTCAGCATACATAACCTGCCCTGCATCCACAACACACCATCATCTCCAATAGAAACCTCCTTGGCATCGCCGTGCATTACCGTGCCCTTAAGGATAAGAAAATGTGGGTTGTCATACTGACGCTCTCTGATGCATTCATATAAAGAAGACTGAGAAACCACGCAAGCAAGAATATAACTGGGCTACAAAATATCCAATCTGACAAACTAATTGGCTAATGCCTGAACATTTATCGCTCATGTCCTCTCTGCTGCCGGTAGATATGCCAATCTGCTGATACTCTCCGCCTTTCTACTCAAGGCATCGACCACCATATTGGCCTTCCCGGGGTGATATATAATAGTGACATTATAGTCTTTCAGCAACTCTAACCATCTCCGCTACCAAAAATTAAGATCTTTCTAATTGAACAGATACTGGAGACTTTGGTGGTTGGTATAGACATCACTGTAACACCCCAAAAAAATTTAAAGTATTTAAGTGTAAAGCTCCGTAAAATTTCGCAAATGAATTTGTAAGGCCCCGTTAAAATTTCCTAATGATATAATATTTTAAAGTGCGACAACGGTATTCGAGAATAGTGTATTCAAGTATTAAAGGAGAACAATGGGATAGAACCACATCATTTGAAAATGAAAATATATGCTTAAGGTGTGTTGGAACTGTAGCGGCCTGACTTATCGTTTTGAACATTTACGCTCTTTTCAATTATTCGAAGTCTTGAGTAGCTTCATATGATATATTATGACCAAGTTTGAGTTTTCTTTTGTATTCAACCTCGAATCGGAGTTTTGATGATTCCGTTAGGTCTGTATGGTGATTTTGGACTCGTGCGTATGCCCGAAATTTAATTTGGATATTTCTAGGATGTTTCGCCGTTGCTTCTTCGAGTATAAGTGGTATCACATTAGGCAAACGAGCTCCAAATTCAGTTTTTATTGAATTATTAGATCCGTATTGAAATTATGGAGCCATAGCAAAAAGAATCATCAAATTCGGACATCGTATGAGAGAGTTATGCCCATTCCTGTGTCGAGAAAATAATTTCCCGTCGCCAGCGCCCAGGGTAGCGTGGGGAACTATCCCTAGCACTGGGATTTCTATCAGGTATGGAACCAGTGCCACAGGCAGCTTTCTGGCACCACTTGTGGCGCCCGAAACACTATATACTCATTAGGGGTCCAACTACCCCATCTTCAAGGTGAGTAATCCCTACTAAGTTGGTGTTTCATTCCATCAATCCCACCCTAAAACTAACCCAATCCTCCATAAGATACATAGATTTTCAAGAAATTTCTTGAAGAACTCAAAGGAGGGTTTTGCAAGATTTCTTCCAAAAGGTAATCCTACACCCTTAGACTTACATGTATGGATATATTATGGGAATATGTGTATGAATTAAGTATTGGAACTTATGGTATGGCGATTGGAAGCCATAAGTTCCCAATTTAAATATATATCCATTGTAGAGATTGAAAGGTGATTGTTTGCTGAAATTTGTTAGTTGGGTATGGATGGATGGTCATATATGTGATGTTGGAAGTTATGAATTATTTAAGAATGATGGTGGGATAAATTGTTGGTAAATGGTAGTAGTTGGATGAACTAATTCTACGGGTAAGATATGTAAAGATTCATGTCTACTAGGTGTTTGATAAAATGCCTAAAGGGCCTAAACTATGGAATTTGTTACTAATATTGGTTCCATTGGATGTTGTTATTATAGATTGAAGTTTCTTAGTGTAGTGGATCATTGTAGTATCATTAAGAGATGAATTTGAGGTATGTTGGCTAAACTACTCTCTTAGAATTGAATTCCATGATGTTCCCGTAAATTTCAAGTATGGTTGTCTCAAGTTCCTTATTCTCATGTTTCGAGTTGTTCCCTATAAATTCGATTGTCCCAAATAAGCAAAGTGTCGAGAATTATGTATTCAAAACATGTTCCGAATGTTCCAATCACATTATGTTATACTTTGGGAATGTGTTCAAGAATGATATGTGTATTAAAATGCTATATATTTGAGTAGTGTTTCACATGAAGGATATGATGCCAAATTGTGTGAGAAAATCCCAATATGCTTAAGACTCTTAATTGCTCATATGTATACCTAAAGTCTTGATTGGAGGTGTCTTATTGTTGATAATCTATAAAGATGGTTGGAAGTGAAATAAGTGAATTGGAGATATAAAGTGTGGCCAACGTGCCAAGAGTGAAAGTTATACTTATGGCCAATAGTGCCAATGAAATGAAATGATATGGGAAAGATTATGAAATGAGTTTTGATTCAACTGTTCTAAAATTGACTTTGAAAATAGAATTGCCTAAAAGCTTATGAACTCAAGTGATGCCCATATGTGACTGTTTTAGCTAATGTTATGTTTTATGAGTATATTCAATGTGTTTTGCATTCTTACATATTCGTGAGTGAAAATTGTGCATTGCTGTTTTTTGGGAAAAATATTTCAAGAATAAATGATGTGTTACTTGTTTATAATTTAACTTGTGCTTCGATTGCCAAACATTTTACTCCATTTCTTGGAAAGGAATTCATTATGTTTAAAGCCTTCATTACTAATAAACCTAAAGTTGTGATTTCCGAAATATTCTATGTGTTGATATTTATGATGATGATCCATGAAAGGAAAGAAATGAAAGTGTTGAATATGAAATACGACCATTGTGCAATGAATGAAGCATCATATGTATGGCCAAGAGAGACAGTGAAATAATGACGTTGAAAGTTGTTGAAAGTACTAATGAAGCTATATATAATATGAAAGGTCATGAGGTAAATGAAGAAAAAAATGTTTTCCCCCTTATTTGGGATGAGATTGATGATAGAAAAGGTTGATGTATCAAATCAGACAGCCTAGCCGATCGGGTCGTCATCGGACACCTTGCCGCACACATGGTGGTGATTGTGCTGGAAATTGTAATTGAAATTGTGATTTTGGTTGATGTCTTCAACTAAGACAGCCTAACCGATCAGGCCGTGATCTGACTCCGTGCTAAGATTCACGGTGGTATATTTGCACATAGATTGTGATTGAGATTGTGATTGTGGTTGATGCCTTCAAATAAGATGGCTAGCCGATCGGGTCGTGATCGGACTCCGTGCTAAAAGTACAATGGTATTGGTATTGATAGTGATTGTTGTTGATGTCTCTAATGAGATAGCCTAGCCGATCGGGTCGTGATCGGACTCCGTGCTAAATGTACGGTGGTATTGCTATTGTGAATATTGGTGCTGTGAACGGTGGTATTGTTATTGTGAATATTGGTATTGTAAAAGGTGATATTGTGAACGGTGATATATCGGTGCTAAAGATCTCCCAACCAAAAATAATATTATCATAATATTTTGATTATCACTTTATAATGTTATCTTCATATTTTGGAAATTATTATGTTTTAACTTGGCATTTGAATATCATTGATTATTAATTGTTGTTTCCACGGGTTTCCCTTTCTTACATTGGCATTCTATTTTGAAAAAAGACAGTTAGCTTTACATACTAGTACTATTCCATATGTACTAACGTCCCTTTTGCCGGGGGCGCTGCATCTTCAATGGATGCAGATGATTCAGCAGCGGGCAGTTTGGTCCTCGTTAGCAGTTACTCCCTATTCAGCAGGTTCTGGTGAGCCCTACACTATTCTAGGACCGATGTCACTTGATGTTACACTCTGTGTCTTGAGGTATAGCCGGGGCCTTGTTGCCGGAACTTCCATACTACTCTTCTGTTATACTTAGAGGCTCCGTAGGCAGGTTGTGGGTGGTGTTTGATGTGGGAAATTGAACTAGAAATGTTGGTAATTGGCAAACATGTTTTTCAATATATCTATAAACTTGTAATATTATGGATATTATAAATGAAGCTGCTAATGGAAATGAAATGAGAGTTGTTAATGAAATCTTTTTAGTGTTTGATTAATGGAGTGAATCTCCTCTTTATTCATGGTTGAGTTTGGGTAGAAGAAAATCTAATAGGCTTGCTCGGCCGGGTTCACTCGGTTGAGCACCGGTCGCGCTCCCCGAGTTCGGGGCGTGACAATCACATGGGACACCGTACAGATAATGCATCCAAATCTTCAATGCATGAACAATAGCTGCCAATTCCAAGTCCTGCACCGGATAATTCTTCTCATGGACCTTCAATTACCGAGACGCATAGGCAATCACCCTAGCGTCTTGCATCAGCATCGCGCCAAGTCCAATATGCGACGCATCGCAATACACAGTGTAAGACCCCGAACACATAGGCAACACCAACACTAGGGCTATAGTCAATGTAGTCTTGAGCTTATGAAAGTTCACCTCGCACTCCTCAGACCATCTGAAAGGAGCACCCTTCTGGGTCAATCTAGTCAAAGGTGCAGCAATGGTTGAGAAACCCTCTACGAAACGGTGATAATATTCAGCCAAACCAAGGAAACTCCGAATCTCAATAGTTGAAGACAGTCTGGGCCAACTCTAAACTGCTTCAATCTTCTTGGGATCTACCTTGATCCCCTCACTAGACACCACGTGACCCAAAAATGCCACCGAATCAAGTAAGAACTCACACATTAAAAATCTTTCATACAACTTCTTGTCTTACAAGGTCTGGAGCACTAACCTCAGATGCTGCTCATGATCCTCCCGACAGCAGAAGTACACCAAGATGTCGTCAATAAACACAATGATGAATGAATCAAGATATGGATGGAATACATTGATCATTAGGTGCATAAATGCTACTGGGGTGTTGGTCAGCCCAAATGACATCACAAGGAACTCGTACTGACCATATCAAGTCCTAAAGGTAGTTTTTGAAATATCTGGATCCTAAATCTTTAGCTGATGATACCCTGACCTCAAATCAATCTTCGAGAACACTCTAACATCCTGAAGCTAGTCAAATAAGTGATTAATGCAATGCAATGGGTACCTGTTCTTCACTGTAACCTTGTTCAACTGCTGATAATCAATATACATCCACATAGAACCATCCTTCTTCTTCATAAATAGAACCGTAGCATCTCATGGCCAAATACTCATCCAAATATAACCCTTATTAAGCAACTCCCGAGTTGTTCCTTTAACTTCTTCAACAGGAGAGCATATCTTAGCACCTATCATATGTGTACCTGTCAATTGAAAGGAGTCACTTATCCGCATAAAATTTTGTGGGAAATTTGAGATTTTCACAAATTCGTCACAGGAAGATCTTTTTGTTTGCCCATCTTAGTATGACTTTCATATCCATGTAGATCATTCCGTAGTAAGTAGCTCACTCTGTTCCTAGTATTGTAGTTGCCCATGAAGTGGCCTGGTATTGCGGCTTGAAAGTTATTACAGCAGAGACATGTCTAGCTTATAGCAAAGTTTACATTCTCTCTAACCAATACATGATTTCATCCAAACATTAAGATGTCCTAGCTACATGGCTTCACTTGTGTGTGGTTGAAAGTTAAGCAGCCTTACAATGACTTTTCCTCCCCACTTCAGGTGGATGTTTCATATTCTGGTACATATGATGAGTATATTTATTTGAAAGACAAGTTTGTCGTATCTCTAGTCCTCTCGTATAGGATCAACTATTAGGAAGGGTTAAGCTGTCAGAATGATAATAATCTCACAAATATTCATCTTTTTTTTAATCCTCATGGGCTTGTGGCATATGTATTCCTTGTGTTAGTTAATGTTAAGAGCGTAATGCAACTATATGTATTTTGAAACCCACATCACATTCAGGGTGCCAGAATATTCTAATTTCAAGAAAAACTAATTTTCCCAACATTCCAAGAGGCGATTGGTGTCACCTACTTAGCTATTTGTCTCTGAGGCCTACCATTGCCGAACAAGGCACATATGGAATGAAACAATTGTTTTTGTCCTATTCATGATTCATTTCTTTTAAATCTCATAATCATGAACTTGGTCCCTACATTATTGATGCCTACTAGGCAACTCTATGCCTCATTTGTTGAATCAATGATGTCATCACAATGATTAACCATGTCAGCATTATTGGTAGTAACCTTCATGTCTCTTAAGATATAACTTCTTGAAAGGGGCTGCTCAGCACATTGATGGATTCTTGAAAAATTCCATCCCAACCTCGAACCTCGTTGTTCCTTTTTATAGTAAACTTACGGCGGTTGAGGGTTCAAACATGTCAAAGACGAAGCATTATCCCATGATCCACATATTGGGTAGGAAATTTTATGGTCATATTCATGCTAGCACATCTTAGAATAATTGTTGGAGGTCACCGAAGGTTTAGTTTGGGTGTTCGGCGTAGGGATTTAGGGTTGAAAAAAGTGAACGGGTAATTATCAAGATTTTCTCTATGAATATATTGGGTGAATTGTTAAGGAAGGTAAAGTATGTGTAGACACATTAGGCCTTATAGAATATTGAGGGAAATAGGCCAAACTATGAGTATGATGTTTTCCCATCGTTGTCCTCCATGCACCCGATGCATCATGTAACTAGGTTCTAGAAGGTTGTTGGAAATCCTTTGCCTATTGTTCCGGTGGAAACTATTGAAGGTGAAGTTAATGGGTAATTGGTTTATAAGAGGTACCTAGTTGCCATTCCTGTTAGATAAGTCCGAAAATTGAGATCTGCCTCCGTCAAAGTAAAGGAAATATTCTCACTTGCAAGTATAACCAAATGGTTGTGGTCTAAAAGGGTATTGTTATGATTTAAATATGTGCAAATCATGTCTAGATACCACTTCTGTTAATATAATGCCCTTAATGTTGAGATCAATGTTGTTGAAATATACTGTGATGCTTTGTTGAGTTATGAATATGTCGTTAGGGTGGTTTTGGGATTCTGTGGCAGGTGGATAGGCCCCAATTAAAGGGGAGACTCTGCCGAAATTTTTGATATATTTTGGAGTTAGTCAAATTTGGGTGCTTTAAATGTTTGAAAGAAAACTAGAGTTATGTAAGGTGTTCGGGGAGAATGTAAGGCCCCATTAAAAATGTCCTAATGATTTAAGATTTTAAAGTGCGCCAGTGGTATTTGGGAATAACATATTTGAATATTAAAGGAGACCCATGGGATAGAACCACATCATTTTGAAATGAATATATATGTTTAGAGTGTGTTGGAACATACTAAGGAGTTTTGTGAAGGGCAAGAAATTGTGTGGAACAAATTGGATACATTTAGTGGAAAGGATGTCTCAATTCGTACAACATCCTACTTCAAATGCAGGCTGCTACCAAACTATAAAGACTTAGGAGGTGATCTACCTATAAAATTAAAGCCCTTTGAGTCTATTTTCCATCGCATTAAACTGTTTGTCATTAGAATACTTGGATAGAAAGTTATGGCCAATTTACCATACCTATGCCATTTGCACGACCAGATGCGCGGCCACACATATTAGAGGGTATTCTACCTCAGGTGCGTGACCAGGTGCGCGATCGCGCAAGTAGGGGCCCATTAAATACCCCGTGGCGGGGTAGATAGAGGGGTTAAGTCATTTGTTGAGCTAAAACCTGATATATTTAGAGTGAGAGAGTGCCCTAGAGTGGGAAAGTATTTCTCAACAATTGTTCTTCAATTCTTGCTCAAATCTTGGAAGATTAACAAGGAAATCCCACATGGTCTTCATCATAAAGGTAAGATTCTATACCCTAACCCTCAATCTCGAATTTTATATAGAATTGGGTAATTAGTAAGATAATATTTGGGCATGGGAGTTGTTCATCTTGCATGCATGTGTTTTCAAAGGGTGTAAGAAGATTGTTGAGCTAAGAATGGTAGATAATGGGTTTGCGATGATGGAATACACCATAGGAGGACCTTGAAACCTTAATGCACACCTAGTGTTTGATAAAATGCTCAAATGAGCTAGAACCGTGATCATCCAACTAATTTTGGTTCAATTTGTTATACTTCTAAAATAGATTGAAGTTGCTAAAAATTCCGGAACATTTTAGAGTTTAAGGATGCTCAATTGAAGTATGTTGGCTAAACTACTCTTTTAGACATGAATTCCATGATGTTCCCTTAAGTTTCAAGTATGGTTTGCTCAAGTTCCTAATTCCTATGTTCCGAGTTATTACTTAAAAACTGGACTATTCCGAATAAGCCTTATGTAAAGATATATGTTCAAAGTATGGTTTGCGTATTAAAATGATATGGCTTTGAGTCGTGTTTCAAATGAAATCTAGTTTGCCAAATTGTGTGAGAAAAACTTGATATGCCCAAGGCTCTTAATTGCTCATATGTGTACCTAAAGTCTTGATTGAAAATGTCTTGCTGTTGATAATATATAAAGATGCTCGAAAGTGAAAGAAGTGAGTTGGTGATATAAAGTATGGCCACCGTGCCAATAATAAAAATTTTACTTGTGGATAGTGGTGCCAATGAAATGTGATGATGTGAGAAAGATTATGAAATGAGCTTTGATTCAACTGTTCCAAAATTATTTCAAAAATAGAATTGCCTAAAAGCTTATGTACTCAAGTGATGCCCATATGTGGCTGTTTTAACTAATGCTATGCTTTATGAATATTTTCAATGTGTTTTGTGTTCTTACATATTCGTGAGTGGAAAATGTGTATTGCTCTTTTTGGTAAAAAGTATTTCAAGAATAAATGATATGTTACTCGTTTAAGATTTTAACTTGTGCTTCGATTGCCAATCATTTTACTCCATTTCTTATAAAGAAATTCATTGTGTTTAAAGTCTTCATTACTAACGAACCTAAAGTTGTGATTTCTAGAATATTATATATGTTGATATTTATGATGATGATCCATGAAAGGAAAGAAATGAAATTATGGAATACGAAGAATCATATGTATAGCCAAGAGAGGCAATGAAATAATGATGTTGAAAGTTGTTGAAAGTGCCAATGAGGCTATATACGATATGAAAGGTTATGAGGTAAATGTATTTGTATTGTTGTTTCCTTTGTAAGCAAATCAATAATATTTTTAGGAGTATCGATAGTCACCGAGGAAGGGTAGGTTGAAATAACCTAACACCGAAACTACACGTGCCGGTGTAAGAATGGATTGTGATTATTTCCCTTATTTGGGATGAGATTGATGTGATAAAATTATCCCCCTTAATTGAGATGTGGTGATTGATAAAAATGGATGATGTCGATCCATAGGGCATTGTGGTGAGGTGGCCTAGCCGATCGGGTTGTGATCGTATAGCATGCCGCACACATGGTGGTGATTGTGTTAGAAATTGTAATTGAAATTATGATTGTGGTTGATGTCTCATATGAGATGGCCTAGCCGATCGGGTTGTGATCGAACACAATGTCGCACACATGGTGGTGATTGTGATGGAAATTGTAATTGAAATTGTGATTGTGGTTGATGTCTCAGATGAGATGGCCTAGCCGATCGGGTCGTGATCGGACTCCATGCTAAAAGTACGGTGGTAATGGTATTGTGAATGATGGTATTGTGAACAGTGGTATATCGGTGATAAAGATCTCCCAACCAAAAATAATATTATCTTCGTTTTTTGGAAATTATTATGTTTTGACTTGGCATTTGGATATCATTGATTGTGACTTGATGTTTCTATAAATTTTCATTTTCTTATAGTGACATTCTATTTTTAAAGTAGACAGTTAGCTCTACATACTAGTACTATTCCATATGTGCTAACGTCTCATTTGATGGGGTCGCTGCATCTTCAGTGGATACAGGTGGTTCTTTAAGGGACAGTTTCGGTTCTCATTCATAGTTACTTTCTCTTCAGTAGGGTTTGGTGAGCCCTACTCTATTACGGGCTTAATGTCATTTGAGTTGTACATTGTGTTTTGAGGTATAGCCGGGTTCTTATTGCCGGCACTTCCATACTACTCTTCTGTTGTACTTAGAGGCTCCGTAGACAGGTTGTGGGTGGTGTTTGATGTTGGGAATTGAAATAGACGTGTTGGTATTTTGGCAAACATGTTTTTAATTATATCGATAGACTTGTAATAATTTGTAAATTATGAATGAAGCTGCTAATGGAAATGAAATGGGAGTTATTAATGAAATCTTTTCAGTGTTTGATTAATGGAGTACATCTCCTCTTTATTCATGGATGAGTTTGGGTAGAAGGAAATCTAACAGGCTTGCTCGACCGGGTTATCTCGGTTGAGCGCTGGTCGCGCTCCCTGAGTTCGGAGTGTGACAAACTTGGTATTAGATACTAAGGTTTTAAAGTGTCCTAGGATGTCTCGGAGCCGTTTCTAGTAGAGTCCTTCTTATCGGTGTGTTGTCGATCACATGTATAATGAGGAGGCTACTTGGACATTTAGGAATTTCACCCTTCTTTGATACTCCAGATAGTGCGATAAAGCTCAAGATAGGAAGTTAATTTCCTCGTCATGTCCCATTTTCTAGATGAGTAACCCACGAGTTTAAGACAATGAGGAGAGATTGAAAGAACCATTTGCTAGGGAACTTTCCTTGTTCCTATCAAAGTATTGCACCATCGAATCATTTGGTGAGGGCACCTAAGAAACAAAAGAGGATTGTCGGCTCCAATAAGCCTGATTGTTTGATTTGTAAGAAGCATTACTTGGGTTTATGTTGGATCACTCTATAAATATGTTATGGTTGTGAAAAGAGGAGGCACAAGAAGAACAAATACCCTTAGGTTGGATACACCCATCCTGGTCTGCCCGATATGCGGGCTGGAACATTTTGCGTCATGTTGTAAGTATGCTCAGAAGCGTGTTAGGGGTGGTAGATTTGGGCAATTCCAAAAGTCCATACAACGAGCTATTGCAAAGATTTTAATCCCATCACGGGGTCCTGTAGGAAGGATAGGGGGAATGCTTAGGATGTATGCAAAAAGGGTAAATATCAGGTCGGTGGGGAGAGTTAGTTTAACATACCTCATCCTCGTTGTGTGATATGTAGGAGATGTCGTTCAGGGGTATATCACTATGGTACCAATGTATGTTACGGATGTGGAGTAGAGGGGAATTAGTTAAGGCACTGCCTTAGTACATCATTGTGAACACACATAATTTTTCCTTGTTGTATATGTACATCCATATTGAAGAGCCTTCATAAACACGGTCTAAACAAGACGCCGAATCACACAACATTGCATGTACTTACTTTATAAACGAGACGCATTATTCATGAAGCTACTCTATCACAAATTCTCTTATTTACGACATTTTGAGGAATTGAGTTCTATAATTACGTCCTTGAATTGAGTTATAACTCTAGGATTAATACTTCCTACTTGCTTCCCTAAATTCTCAAAAAGGGAATATACTTGAAGAATTTCTTACAGAACCATTTGAATCAAATGGATAACCTCTGCTCACTTATGCTTATGCATGCACCGTCATAAACAGCCTAGTGTTGAGATCCTTCTTAAGCCACTCTTTTTCTCTCTGGTGTATATGGCTCCTATTGTTGGAACAATCACTTTAATCCTTTATGAATATTCTCATGAATCCTTTTCACTGTCTAGTACCATGAGAGCATATCTTAGCACCTATCATATGTGTACTTGTCAATTGAAAGGGGTCACTTGTCCGCATAAAATTTTCTGGGAAATTTGAGATTTTCACAAATTCTTCACAAGAAGATATTTTTGTTTGGCCATCTCAGTATGACTTTCATGTCCACTTAAATCATTTCGTAGTAAATAGTTCACTTTGTTCCTAGTATTGTAGTTGCCCATGAAGTGGCCTGGTATTGCGGCTTGAAAGTTATAATGGCAGAGACATGTCTAGCTCATAGCAAAGTGTACATTCTCTCTAACCAATACATGATTTCATCCAAACATTAAGATGTCCTAGCTACATGGCTTCACTCGTGTGTGGTTAAAAGTTAAGCAGCCTGACAACGACTTTTCCTCCCCACTTCAGGTGGATGTTTCAGATTCTGGCACATATGATGAGTATATTGATTTGAAAGACAAGTTTGTCGTATCTCTAGTCCTCTCATATAGGATCCACTATCGGGAAGGGTTAAGCTATCAGAATGATAATAATCTCATAAATGTTCAACTTCTTTTTTTATCCTCATGGGCTTGTGTCATATCTATTCCTTATGTTAGTTAATGTTAAGAGCATAATGAAACTATTTGTATTTTGAAACCAACATCACATCCAGGGTGCCCATAATATTCTCATTTCTAGTTAAACTGATTTTTCCTACATTCCAAGAGGCGATAGGTGTCACCTACTTGGCTATTTCTCTTTGAGGCCTACCATTGCCGAACAAGGCACATATGTAATGAAACAATTGTTGTCATCCTATTCATGACTCATTTCTTTTAAATCTTAGAATCCTGAACATAGTCCCTACACTATCAATGCCTACTAGGCAACTCTATGCCTCATTTGTCGAATCAATGATGTCATGACAATGATTAACAATGTCATCATTATTTGTAGTAACCTTCATGTATCTTAAGATATAACCTTTTGAAATGGGCTGCTCAGCACATTGATAGATTCTTGAAAATTCCAGCACAACCTCGAACCTCGTTGTTCCTATTTATAGTAAACCTACGGGGGTTGAAGGTTCAAACATATCAAAGAAGAAGCACCATCCCGTGATCAACATATTGGGTAGGAATTGTTATGGTCATATTTATGCTAGCACATCTTAGAGTAATTGTTGGAGGTTGCCAAAGGTTTAGTTTGGGTGTTCGGCGTAGGGACTTAGAGTTGAAGAAAGTGAACAGGTTATTCTCAAGATTTTCTCTATGAATATATTGGGTGAATTTTTAAGGAAGGTAAAGTATGTGTAGACACATTAGGCCTTATGGAATATAGAAGGAAATAGGCCAAACTATGAGTATGATGTTTTCCCATCGTTGTCCTCCATGCACCCGATGCATCATGTATCGAGGTTCCAGAAGGTTGTTGGAAATCCTTTGCCTATCATTCCGGTGGAAACTATTGAAGGTGAAGTTAATGGGTAATTGGTTTATAAGAGGTACCTAGTTTCCATTCCTGTTAGATAAGTTCGGAAATTGTGATCTGCCTCCGTCAAAGTAAAGGAAATATTCTCACTTGCATGTATAACCAAATGGTTGTGGTTCAAAAGAGTATTGTTATGATTTAAATATGTGCAAATCATGTCTACATACCACTTCTGTTAATATAATGCCCTTAATGTTGAGATTAATATTGTTGAAATATACTGTGATGCTTTGTTGAGTTATGGATATGTCGTTAGGGTGATTTTGGAATTCCCTGGCAAGTGGATAGGCTCCAATTAAAGGGGAGACTCTACCAAAATTTCTGAAATATTTTGGAGTTAGTCAAATTTGGGTGCTTGAAATGTTTGAAAGAAAACTCGAGTTATTTTAGGTTTTCGGGGCGAACACTACGCCTCATTCGAGGACGAATGATCCTAAGCGGGGGAGAATGTAAGGCCCCGTTAAAAATTTCCTAATGATTTATGATTTTAAAGTACGCCAGCGGTATTTGGGAATAAAGTATTTGAGTATTAATGGAGACCCATGGGATAGAACCACATCATTTTGAAATGAAAATTTATGTTTAGGGTGTGTTGGAATATACTAAGGAGTTTTGTGAAGGGCAAGAACTTGTGTGGAACAAGTTGGATACATTAAGTGGAAATGATGTCTCAATTCGCATAACATCCTACTTCAAACGCAGGCTACTACCAAACTATAAAGACTTACAAGGTGATCTACAAATCCAATTAAAGCCCTTTGAATCTAGTTTCTAACGCATTAAACTGTTCATCATTTAGATATTTTTACAAAACGTTGTGGCCCTTTTACCGTACCTATGCCATATGCGTGACCAGATGTGCGGCCACGCATATTAGAGGGTATTCTGCCTCAGGTGCACGACCAGGTGGCGATCGTACACGTAGGAGCCCATTAAATACCCCCAAGGCCTAGTGGATAGAGGGGTTAAGTCATTTCTTGAGCTAAAGCCTGATATATTTAGAGTGAGTGAGTGCCCTAGAGTGAGAAAGTGTTCCTCAACAATTGTTCTTCAATTCTTGCTCAAATTTTGGAAGATTAACAAGGAAAACCCATATGGTCTTCATCCTAAAGGTAAGATTCTACACCCTAACCCTCAATCTCGAATTTTATCTAGAATTGGGTAATTAGTAAGTTAATATTTGGGAATGGGAGTTGTTCATCTTGCATGCATGTGTTATCAAAGGGTGTAAGAAGATTCTAGAGCTAAGAATGGTAGATAATGGGTTTGGGATGATGGAATACACCATAGGAGGACCTTAAAACCTTAATGCACACCTAGTGTTTGATAAAATGCACAAATGAGCTAGAACCATGATCATCCTCCTAATTTTAGTTTAATTTATTATATTTCTAAAATAGATTGAAGTTGCTAAGAATTTCGGAACATTTTAGAGTTTAAGGAAGCTCAATTGAGGTATGTTGGCTAAACTACTCTTTTAGAAATGAATTCCATGATGTTCCCTTAATTTTCAAGTATGGTTGGCCCAAGTTCCTAATTCATATGTTCCGAGTTATTCCTTATAAACTTGACTATTCAGAATGAGCCTTATGTAAAGATATATGCTCTTAATTGCTCATATGTGTACCTAAAGTCTTGATTGGAAATGTCTTGTTGTTGATAATATATAAAGATGCTCGAAAGTGAAAGAAGTGAGTTGGTGATATAAAGTGTGGCCGCCGTGCCAAGAATGAAAATTTCACTGATGGGTAGTGGTGCCAATAAAATAAGATGATGTGAGATAGATTATGAAATGAGCTTTGATTCAACTGTTCTAAAATGTTTTTGAAAATAGGATTGCCTAAAAGCTTATGTACTCAAGTGATGCCCATATGTGGCTGTTTTAACTAATGCTATGCTTTGTAAGTATTTTCAATGTGTTTTGCGTTCTTACATATTCGTGAGTGGACATTGTGTATTGCCCTTTTTGGGGAAAAAAATTTCAAGAATAAATGATGTCTTACTCGTTTATGATTTTAACTTGTGCTTCGATTGCCAATCATTTTACTCCATTTCTTGTAAACAAATCCACTGTGTTTAAAGTCTTCATTACTAATGAACTTAAATTTATAATTTCCGGAATATTATATATGTTGATATTTATGATGATGATTCATGAAAGGAATGAAATAAAAGTGTGGAATATGAAATACGGCCATTGTGCCAAGAATAAAGAATCATATGTATGGCCAAGAGAGCCAATGAATTAATTATGTTGAAAGTTGTTGAAAGTGCCAATGAGGATATATACGGTATGAAAGGTTATGAGGTAAATGCATTTGTATTGTTGTTTTCTTTATATGCAAATCAATAGTATTGTTCGGAGTATCGATTGTCACCGAGGAAGGGTAGGTTGAAATAACCTAACCCCGAAACTACATGTGCCGGTGTAGGAGTGGATTGTGATTATTTCCCTTATTTAGGATGAGATTGATGTGATAAAATTATTCCCCTTAATTGGGATGAGATGATTGATAGAAATGGATGATGTCGATCCACACGACATTGTGGTGATATGGCCTAACCGACCGGGTCATGATCGGATACCATATCGCACACATGGTGGTGATTGTGCTGAAAATTGTGATTGTGGTTTATCTCTCAGATGAGATGGCCTAGCCGATCGGGTCATGATCGGATACCATGCCGCACACATGATGGTGATTGTGCTGGAAATTGTAATTGAAATTGTGATTGTGGTTGATGTCTCAGATGAGATGGCCTAGACGATCGGGATGTGATCGAACACCATGCCACACACATGGTGGTGATTGTGCTGGAAATTGTAATTGAAATTGTGATTGTGGTTGATATCTCAGATGAGATGGCCTAGACGATCGGGTCGTGATCGGACTCCGTGCTAAAAGTACGGTGGTATTGGTATTGTGAACGATGGTATTGTGAACAGTGGTATATCGGTGATAAAGATCTTCGAACCAAAAATAATATTATCTTCGTATTTTGGAAAATATTATGTTTTAACTTGGCATTTGGATATCATTGATTGTGACTTGCTGTTTCTATGAATTTCCCTTTTCGTAAAGTGGCATTCTATTTTGAGTGTAGATAGTTAGCTTTACATACTAGTACTATTCCATAGGTACTAGAGTCCCTTTTGCTAGGGGCGCTGAATCTTCAATGGATGCAGGTGGTTCATCAGCGGGCAATGTTGGTTCTCGTTAGCAATCACTCTCTATTTAGCAGGTTTTGGTGAGAGCCCTACTCTATTCCGGGGCTGATGTCATTTGCGTTTTATATTGTGTTTTGAGGTATATCCGGGGCCTTGTTGCCAGCACTTCCATACTACTCTTCTGTTGTACTTAGAGGCTCTGTAGACAGGTTGAGGGTGGTGTTTGATGTTGGGAATTGAAATCGACGTGTTGGTATTTTGGCAAACATGTTTTTCATTATATTTATAAACTTGTAATAATTTGGAAATTATGAATGAAGCTGCTAGTCAAAATAAAAAGGGAGTTGTTAATGAAATCTTTTCGGTGTTTGATTAATGTAGTACATCTCCTCTTTATTCATGGATATGTTTGGGTAGAAGGAAATATAACAGGCTTGCTCGGCCGGATTATTTCGGTTGAGCACCGGTCGCACTCCCCGAGGTCGGGGCGTGACACAAAGTCTACCATACTAAGAAGCAATAGGTCCACTCTGGTCATAAAACCACAATTACAACTAAACACGACCGATACACTCGGTCCACAATAATAGAATCTCCCATAGGCATGGACACATATATAGGAGAACTCAAAGAATCACGAGATATATCCAAATAAGGAGCAAAGTAAGATGACACATATTAATAAGTGAATCTTGGATCAAATAAAACTAAGGCATCCCTACAGACCGGAACAATACCTATGATGATTGTGTCCGATACGACCGCCTCTGTCCTACCTGGAAAAGCATAGAATCTGGCCTTGCCTCCCCCTCTAGGACGACCCCTACCTACCTGACCTCCATCCCTAGCTGGTGGGGCAAGTGAAGTAGCAACTGGAGCAGAAACCATGGCCTTTGAAGTTTGTGGACCCTATGGAATATGTGGAGCTGGTGTAGAATGTGAAGGTGCACCCCACCTAAGTCTGGGGAAGTCCCTCACCATATGTCTGGTATCACCACACTCAAAACAAGCTCTCGGTGGGCGTGGCTACTGAAACTGACCCTATCCTGGTCGGCTAGACTGACCGCTGAAGGAACACCATGCAAGAGGTGCATTGGATAGTGGCTTAGAAAAATGAGCAACCTGAGACCTCGGAATAGCCGGAGCATTTCTAGAAGTTGGAAGTGCTAAATGAACTGGGAGGCTCACATAGCCCCTATCATGACTGGGTGTAACTGGTGTGCGGGTACCACTATATCCTCCAGAATCTCGAGGCCTCTTGACCTCCCTATCCTCTTTCTCACGGCCCCGCATACCCTCTAACCTCAATGTGATCTCTGCCACATGCTGATACGGTGTATCGGTCTCAAACTCTGGAGCCATGCTGAATATAATACCATAGTTGAGCCCCTCGATAAATCTGCGGACTCACTCTCTGACTGCAAAAATAAAGGCAGGTGCATGTCAGGACAACTCACTGAATCTGATAGCATACTCTGACACTGACATGCCCCCCTGACGAAGTTGCTGACACTCTGTACGTCATGCATCACGAAGGGTTTGGGGGAAAAAACTCCTTCAAGAACATCTCTGAAAACTGATCCTAGGTGAGTGTGGTTGCATCAGCCGGCCTACCCTCCTCGTAAGCCTGCCACCACCAGTACGCTACCCCTGACCGCTGAAATATAGTAAAAGAAACTTGGATTGGTGGCTCCTCAGTCGTTGCTTGGATAGGTGCTCTGGCTGCAGCACGTGCCCCTCCTCGGCCTCTGCCCCGGCCCCGCCCTCGCGCGGATCTAGCAGCGGAGCGGGTGTCTGATCATCGAATTCATCAGTATGTGTCCTCACCATTTGTGAGAGAATAGAAAGACAAAGATTCAGATTTCGAAGTCAACAATTTCGCACAATAAGAAGTCAAAGAAGTGGAATTTCCTAACAGTTTTGTAGCCTCTTGAAGATAAGTACAGACGTTTCTGTACCGATCCGCAAGACTGTACTAAACTTGCTTATGACTCATAACACATGCTCTAATACCAACTTGTCACGACCCCAAATTCCCACCTTAGGATGTCGTGATGGCACCTAGTCTCTAAGAGTAGGTAAGCCTAACAAACAAGATAATAAGAAAGAAATTTAACGCATAAAAATAGGATCTGAATTGATAAGTCTCATAAAGATCTCAATATTGAATCATAATACAATATTTCCCAAAACCCGATGAGACTCAGTCACACGATCTATAGAAAAGTACTAAAATATCAATATACATCACTATCTGAATAAAGGATACATTAATAAGAGATAGCAGAAGGTGACTCTAAGGCTTGCGCACGTTGAGTAGGTATGCCTTGAAGTCTCCAAAAATAGTTGAATGATCACTAGCGTCTAGCACGGGCAGATGTACCTAGATCTGCAAACAAATGTGCATAAGTATAGTATAAGTACACCACAATGGTACCCAGTATGTATCAAGCCTAACTCCGGTAGAATAGTGACGGGGCCTGGTCAAGATACCTACTAGGACAAGATAAACAGAACGAAATATAATAAAGACAAATACCGAATAATGATGAAATGAATAATAACAAACCAGTTTAATGATGTAAGATAATGACAGAATTTAAATCAAGAAGGCAACAAGAAGGGAACATATAATGAGAACCACAAGTAATCAAATACGGGAAAAAAGAGGTAAGACAAGGAAGAAAAACAATAACTGTTCAACCAATAAACCATTTCCACATAGGATGTACAACAAGAATCACAACCGAGTGACGAGCGCAAAACACACACTTAAATATGCTCGCTAGTCGAATATAATATAATATAATATAATATAATATAATATAATATAATATAATATAATATAATATAATATCGTATCCACAGGGATTGGAGTTAAACAATATTATTATAGTTTGTAGCACAGATTTCTATCCAAGATAATCAACATTTTAGAATTATGTAATTAAAAACTAAAATTTACTAAGAATCTAAAGCTAAGCGATGAATGACAATCAAAACAAAAGTAAGCAAGGAAAATATCGATGGGAGAAAATAGGGTTTGATTGGATAGGTGCAAGAAAGATGTCTGTGATTTAACTCTAGTTAATTCACTTCTAATGTTCAAGTGAGTCTCTCGAATTCACTAAATTATTAGTTCAAACGTTTAGTAGAAACTCCTCTCTCAATTAAGTCTCAACCTCACAATATGAACCAATTTAAGCTCGTTTGAAGATATGCACAACTTTGTAATGGTTGGGTCTTTAGGATAACCTCTCTCGATTATACTCCTCACTAGGTCAAAACAATAATTCCACAAGCCTCTTTCGATTACTAAGAAGAAATAATGAATTCAACCAACAAGATAATGCAAAGATATCACAAGTATGCCTCTCTCGATTACATGAACATGTGAATGTAGATGCAATAATTAAAACACCCAAAACGATTCAATGCATAAAAACTAGAGTTAATATCCATAAAAAAATATCAACACACCAAATCCATCAATCCCTAAAGAGAACTACTCCACAGATATGGAGTAATTTATCACAAATATAAAGAAAAATATAAAATGATCCAAACTCTTGTCTTGAGTGAGGTTTGAATTATGAATCCCTTCTGCTTTTGCTTCTCCCCCTCCTTAGGTATTCGATGTGTCAAAAGTCCTAAAAATAATGTTTTTACATGTATTTATACCAAGTAGGGTCGGGCCCAAACGAAACCACCTTTTCCTACGCGAATTAGGAAAATTACTCTGTAAAATTTGTACAGGCACGCCGCATGGGGAGACGCGCTAGGAGGAAAACCAGTGGGAAACTTCAGAGAGCTTGCACTTTCACAGGAGTAGGAATTTGCACTAGCGCAAAGCACAGTGCGTTGCATTAGTGTAAATTTCTTAGAGTACAGATTTTGCTTTGATTTTGACATCCAGACTTGGTCCTCGACACCCGAACACGATCCCGGCTTAATCCCTTGGGCTTTTACTCAGATTTCAAAGTTATAAATCACTTGAATTAGCTCCATAACATTTACATAGCTCAGAATTCTCCTACAAGGCATAAAATAGAGAATTAGTGCAAAATACTATTGATTAAAGCTCAAACTCAATTTAAGTGCAGTAAATCGGAGTGCAATAAGCAACTAAGCCATCATCGAGGTACCACCTCGTATTCACATTTCACAACTCAAATCATAATCTTTGCTTATATCACCGCGTGAGCCTTACATTTAGTTCTGAAAATTATTTTTCCCGAAATAGCTACACACATTTTAGCCCGCCTTACCTCACCACGTGGCTTCAAGTAATTCCCTTACTAGCACTACAAAAAAAAAACTAGAATTAGCTATGAACGTCATCGCTAATTTGTCGTTAAATCGCCCGTAGCTAGCAGAATTTCTTGATAATCTGTCGCTAATCCTTGCTAAATGAGATTAGCGATGGATTTTTCTGTTTAGCTATAGAATTTATTGATCGCTAAAGCCAATTTTTTAGTAGTGTAGCAACACGCGTATCAAGCCCATCTTATCACACCGCATGCGTATAAACCCCTATCCTTATACCACCACATATATATCAATATCACAATTCAATAACAACTCGCACCACAAGTGCCCACATACCACAACTTTTTAAAATCAACAATACCAATGTTTCCACAACAAATAGCCCTTGACTCAATCACAATATGTACAAGAGTCTCAATAATCACATAATGAATGAGAAATACTCAACAGGAAAAGATATCTCGAAAATCAACAACTTGAGCCTCAATTTGATAATAACTTTCACCACTTCAACGTCAAAAATCCATCAAGAAGATAATTCTTACGAAATAACAATTTCAAGCAAAAGTAATGCAATAATAAAGAGGTAATAAGACAATAATAGAGGTAACAACTTCAACTAAAGCATATGAGAGCAATATGACAAGTAAGAGATAGAACAAGTGCTAAAAATACCAAATAAAACATGTAAGGGTAGATTAATACATGTAAGAGTAGAGTAACAATGAAAGATATAACATGTTATGACAATTTAATTAAAAGCATGAAAAGAGTCTAAATAACCTAAACCGGTCAAATATCTCATATGTCCCGTGTACACACTCGTCACCTCACGTGAACGTCTTTCATATAACACAAATAGCTTTTTCCCCAAATTTCGCCTCCACACGGCTCAAATCTACCCAAAAATGACTTAATATCATCAAATAATGCAAGGGAAACTAGTTACAATAGACAAAGCTATGATCTTTACACTTTTTCCAAAGAGTCAACTAAAGTCAACCTCGGGTTTGCGCTGTCAAAACTCAGGTCTAAGAGTAGATTTCGACTACTCATAACCCCACGAGTCCGTATATGTAATTTGTTTTCAAATCCGAGTCCAAATCAATTCTCAAAAGTCAAATCTTCATTTTTCAAAACTTTGACAAACATTCCTGATTTTCTTCTATGATTCTCATAAATTTGATCTTAAATAAATATAATCATGATATATAGTTGGAAATTGATTAGAATCACTTATCCAATATTTGTAGATGAAAATCCCCTATCCAAATCGCCTCCCACCGAGTCTAGGGTTTTGAAAGGAGTGACTATGATGTAAAATCCTGACTCCCATCCCTTTTATTCAGTTGCAGATATCGCATTTGCGACACTGGGTTCGCATTTGCGAACCCTCGCTATTGCAGAACAGGGATCACAATTGTAAACCCTGGCAGCCTTTTTAGAAGTCGCAATTGCAACACAGGATTTGCAATTGCGAAGCTGATATACCTGACAAAAGCGATCAAGTAGTCGCAAATGTGATCCTAACCCAGGCCTGCTGACTTTGCAATTACGAAGGGGGAAAGCCCCATTTGCGACATCTGACCACCCCTGCCCACTTTGCAATTGCGAGGCTGATGCTCGCAATGGCGACATCAGAGCTCCAACACACCAGAAATCCTATTTCAGTCCAAAACAATTCTGCGACACGTCTAAGCCCCTTGGACTCCAAACCAAGCATCCACACAAATACAAAAATATCATACGAACTCGCTCACGCGATACAAATACAAAAATAACATCTAGAACTACTAATTGGACATCAAAATGCATGAATTTTAAAGAAAAGTTCAAGAACTTCTAGAATTGCAACCAAGCATCCGAATCTTATCAAACAAATTCCAAATGACACCAAATTTTGTAGACACGTTCTAAATGAAATAACGAACCTATTCGAAGTCCCAAAATGAAATTCCCAACCTGATAGACAAAAGTCAACCTACAGTAAAAATTCAAAACCTCAAACTGCCAACTTTCGGCAAAACAACACAAATCAACCTACAGACATCTGAATTTGATTCCGGGCATACACCCAAGTCCAAAATCGTGATAAGAACACATCAGAGTCATCAAAATACCATTCTTGGGTCATTTTCACATAAGGCAAATATTGGACAACATTTCTAAATTAAGCTTCTAAGCCAAGAACCAAAGAGTCCAAATCAACCCGAAATCTTCTCAGAACAAAACTAATCAACCCCGCAGTCATGGTTAATCTGATAGACAATTAAATAAATAGATCAAAATCAGTCATGTTTCATTGAATATTAAAATTCAAAACACACAACATACATAAAATCCATGCACCTCGAATAACGAATTTCGATTGAAAAAAGGCTATTATTGCAATATATATATATATATATATATATATATATATATATATATATATATATATATATATATATATATGAGAGAGAGAGAGAGAGAGAGAATGACAGTTTATTCACTCCATAACGACCCGGCCGATCGTTTTGAGTATTACAACCCCGTCCCCCCATTTACTGCTCAACTTATGCTTTACAGTTGTTATGTGACTCGCCAAAGTGATTGGTTCGGCTCCGGTGAGGTTTTGGAAAGAATTGGAACATTTAGTTCTAAGGTTTAAAGCCTATGTTAAAATAATGAATGGATGCGACATATGTGTAAACGATAGCAGAATAGAGTTTTGATGATTCCAATAGCCCTGTATGGTGATTTTGGACTTATGAGCATGTCCAGAAAATTCTTTGGAAGCTCGTAGCTAAATTAGGCTTGAAATGGCTAAAATAGAAATTTATGTTTGGAAGTTTGTCCAGGGAGTTGACTTTTTGATATCGAGGTAAGAATCTGATTCTTGAAATTGGAATAGGTCCGTTATGTCATTTATGAATTATGTGCAAAATTTGAGGTCAATCTGACTTGAATTGATAGGTTTCGATATTAAATGTAGAAGTTGGAATTTCTTAGTTTCATTAAGCTTGAATTGGAGTATGATTTGTGTTTTTAGCTTTGTTTGATATGATTTGAGGCTTTGACTAAGTTCGTATAATGTTTTAGTATTGTTGGTGAATTTGGTTGAGGTCCCGGGGGCCTCGGGTGAGTTTTGGATAGTTAATGGATTGAAATTTGGACTTAAACAGATGCTGGAAATTTTGGCATTCTCGTGTAACTGCACCTGCGGAATTTAGCTCGCTGGTGCGAGCTCGCAGAAGAGAGCTTAGTTGCGAAGAAGCGGAGGCAAGGGGAGTTGGGCAAGACCATAGAAGCGGGACAGTTCCTTTGCAGAAGCGAGTTGGCAGAAATGGACTATTGTCCGCAGAAGCGAAGCAGGTCGTAGGAGAGGCAGCATGTCCGCAAAAGCGGGACCACAAATGCGGTTAGTTTTTCCGCAGAAGCGGAACCCCTGGACAAATTACAAAACAGAGGGATTCCGACATTTTTGTCATTTTGGACATTTTCAACACGGTTTAGGCGAGATTTGCAAAGAGAATTCACGGGAAAACATGAGGTAAGTCATTTGTGATCATTATTCGTCACTTATATTGGATTATCATTGAGTATTTCGACTAGATTACGTATTTTTGAGGTGAAATTAGAGGATTTTAGCTTAGGGATTTCAAAATAAGAATTTAAAATTTGGAGGTCGAGTTGATGTCGGAATTTGGTAAAATTGGTACGGTTGGGCTCGTGGTTGAAAGGGCGTTCATATTTTGTAAATTTTGTCGGGTTCCAAGATGTGGGCCCCATGAGGGATGTTTGGGTGCAATTTCGCATTTTGTTGGAAACTTTATATTTTCATATGGCATTAATTCCTATTATTTGTATTGACTGAATCAAATTATTTGTGACTAGGTTCGAGGCATTTGGAGACCGATTCGCGAGGCAAAGGTATAGCAAAATAAAGTATTTTGCGGTCGGTTTGAGGTAGGTAACAGTTCTAAATCTAGTTATGAGGGTATGAAACACCGAATTGTTTGTTATGTGATCGGTTTTGAGGTGACGCACATGCTAGGTGACGGGCGTGTGGGTGTACACCGTAGTAATTGTGACTTGGTCAAATTCTATGGAACTGTGTAGTTGAATAATCTTTATCTGTACATTCTCCATGTAGTAGAAAAATTGAACCACAAATCATGTTTAGATTATGTGTTGGCACTGTAGGGACTCACAGAGGTCGTGTACATGTTGAATTATCTGCTAAATTATTATTTTATACTCAGTCACAGTTTATTAATTTATTTTATCTCAGTCTCTATTGTTCATTATTGTTGCATCATATGACTAAGTGAGGCCGAGTGAAGCTGGAGAGACTGGAGATATTTATGACTGAGTGAGGCCGAGGGCCTGATTGTGAGATATTATACTATAGCACGTGAGTTATCCGTGCAACACGTTAGTTGTCCGTGCGGATTCAGATATTGTACTATAGCACTTGAGTTGTCCGTGCAACACGTGAGTTGTCCGTGCAGCACGTGAGTTGTCCGTGCAGATCCAGATATTGATACTATAGTACGTGAGATATCCATGCAATGTGTTAGTTATCCGTGCGGATCCATATATTATACTATAGCACGTGAGTTGTCCGTACAGATTATAGCGCTTGGGCTGTAGGAGCCCCTCCGGAGTCTGTACACACCCTCAGTGAGCGCAGGTACCTACTGAGTACGAGTGCTGAGTGCTGAGTGCTGAGTGAATGGAATGGCTGAGTGACTGTGGTCCTGAGAAGATGCATTTAATTTCATTATTGTTGCACTTCACCTGTCATATATCACTATTTAATAAATTTCTAAGAGATATTATCTTATGTCTCAGTTGAACTTGACCTGAAATTACTGTTTTGGCCTTAAATATTGAATTTGAAAGCATGCCTACCTCATTATGTTGGAAATTACTCTAATTCGACTCGGCTGTGAAGCTCGTCACTACTTTCAGTTCTTTATTTAATATTGTTACTTGCTGAGTTGGTTGTACCCATACTATACCCTACACTTCGTGTAGAGATCCAGGTGTTCTAGGACACAGTGAGTGTTGAATTCTTCGCACAATTGATTATCCAGAGATTCCGAGGTAGCTGCCGGTGTTTCGCAGACCTTGTCTCTCCTTCCTTATCTTCTTGATTACTGTATTTGGTCTCAGACTATTATAGAACGTGTTTTTCATACTTGGGAGGTATAGATGCTCATGTACTCTATGAAACCCTGATAGTTGAGAATTTCTCATTATGTTTTGGGTTTTCTATCACGGTTATGAGAACTTTTACTATTAAAACTGCTTTAAATTCATTCTTATTAAAAGTGTTGGAAATATTTGTGAGAAATCGGCTTGCCTAGTACCACGTTAGGCGCCATCACTACATGTTAGGATTTTGGGTTGTGACATATATATATATATATATATATATATATATATATATATATAGAGAGAGAGAGAGAGAGAGAGAGAGAGAGAGAGAGAGAGAATGGCAGATTATTCACTCCATTATTTAAACATGCCTTACCCAGATGGAAAGCATACTGTTAATTTAAGCCAAGCAAATATCACTGTTCAATATACTAGTCCCATTGAAACAACATGCATATTCAAATGAAGAGTAAATACAAGTAAATCAACAACTAGTAGTTAAAACCTAGTGATTACCTATAATGAGTTTATATGATATGAAAGAAGACCTACGTCAATGCGTAAATTCATTATATCACCAGAATTTAATAATGGAGACCATAGGAAACGATCCCTACCACCACTCGATTAAAAACAACTTAAATATTTTCAAAAAGAATTCAAAATAATAGAAAAATGCCCAAAACACCATCTAAACGACCCCGAATTCCCAAAAACCGACTTAGTTCATGAGCAACTAGCATGTATGGAGTTTTATTCGAATACCAATTGTTGGATTATATAACATACCAGAAGCAATTCTGATACCAATTGTTGGATTATATAACATAGCCGAAGCAATTCTGATACCAGCTGTTGGATTATATAACATAGCGGAAGCAATTTCTGCCTCGAATTCATGTGTAAATTAAATAACTAGCACGTATGGAGTTTATTCGAATTACCTCTTGAAGTGTGAACAAAGTAAATCAATCTTGTCGGTCTCCAGTTCTAGAGCAACACAATTACGTCATCCAAAAAATGTCCCACAATCTTCTACTGTATTACCCAAATAATATCCAAAAGATTGAATGTCTGGTTGGTGAAATTCTAACAAAAACTACCCCAAAAAATGGCTATCCCTTATGGAGGAAATACCCATGTATTTAAAGCCACGTTTTTAGGGTAAAATTCTTTTTCCAAAATTTATTGGGTTTTCTTTTCCACCAAGGAAGGTTTCCTTTATTTCTTATTATTTAGGCACAGTAGGGATCACAAAATTTAATGAACAAGGCTTTCTATTATGGAATTAATTTCGAATTTCGAAATTAATATTTACCAAAATAAATTATGAATTATTCCACTAAAATTCGTAATTTCACTCCTTAGTTCAATTTCAAAATTCTTTCATAAAATTTTATTTAACTCCCAATGTTAAGATTCAGATACTAACCAATCAAATTAAATTACTGACAATTTTATTTATGGATTACTTCCTTTAGTTTTTCGCTTAACTTATTTTATGTGTCGAATACAAAATTCACCGACCGGGGTTACACATAAAAACTTATAAGCTTTGAGAAAGTAGTATCATCAATCTCAAAACCGAGACATGAATTCTATCAACTAATTATTATTTTGTCAATATATATCATTATTGTACAAGTTTCGAGGCTTATTGACCCACAAAAGAATCTCGCCTTTTAATAAATCAAAATAATAAATGATACACACAACTAATAATAATTATATCAAGATTAAGAATATAAGTACATTGAATGGACTAGAGAATTATTTTACTATGTTAGTATAAAATGCTTATCTCTACTTAATCCGTTCAATACATCCATAATGTACTAGCACAAGAATTCAGAATTAAATTATTCTCATAATCAAAATAAATGATATTTAATCTTTTGCTACAATAATTCTGATAGTTTGTCCAATTTTATCATTAGATTGTGAACATAAACTTTATATCTTATACGAACCGATGATTTAATCTTCCGTGTATAAGCTAAACTCTATACACTAAATCATCTACTATATAAGCAAAGGACACACAGACAAATATATGATCCATTTAAAATAAAACTTGATTGAATTGAATAAATAAATAAACAGTTTTTTCATAAAGAATACTATAACAAAACACATAGTTCATAGTATATCCTAACAACTGATATCAATTTTTCAAGACAAGATAATTCATTAATTTTCCTATAAAATTACTACATTGTGCTAGTAAGATTGTACTAACAAACTCATATGGGTATATCGATTTTATTATATAAAATATCAGATTACTTTCTCAAATGAATTGTAGTTAAGTGAGTTGTAATTAAGTTGTAAACTACACCAATACACGTGAGTATACATTGACAATGATCTCATTGCATGAGTAATTTGTTGATTGGAGGTGTTGGATTCTAAAGAAAGCTCATGGTTGCTTCCATCTCGTATGCATCACTATTCCCAGAAATATCCTGCATGCAAAAGATTTAGTCTCTTTTTATTTTTTGGTTGAGCCTTTTTAGTTTGCACAAATAGAACATCCTCACAGTTTACGTTGCTGATAAGTACGAATAAATTGTAAAGTCGTATATATGCTAATGAGCGGTTCACTGCAAATCAAAAGTACTCCAAGCATGTTACTCTTGTTCCCTTATGTTTTCTAGTAGTCAGAATAACTCCCTATTTTTTAAACCAATATCAATTTAGTTTTTTATTTTTTCCAAGAACGAAGTGGAAAATTCTTTAACAAAATTAACAAGGTGGTGAAGAAAGTGATATACAATTTCGTTTAATTAAATTGTATTGAGTACTTATAGTACAAGAATGTGTGTATTCTGATTGATCCTTTTTTTTTTATTGGCAGAAGTAATCCTATTGTACATTGCATCAAAAAAGTGGGAAGTTTATGGAGTTCTTTTTGGGAAAAATAAAGATTTTTTTCCTTTGCGATAAGAGATGAGAACAGAAAACTTTAGCTTGAAAAGCAATTAAGAGAAAATGGCATTGCTGGTCACTTGCAGATTCCAGGAGACTGGCGCATTCCCTCTGGTTGAGATTAACCAAAGTCTTGAATTACAACGCGTCATTCTGGTGATGAATAAACTCAAATTGGTTTTTAAAAAATACTAAAAATATAATTTTGTTCAATACGAATGATATTTTGAAGTAATTTAGTATTTGAATGGTATAAATGCTAATTAATATTTTGCAATTAATTTTGGCAGGTATTCATTCTTGAATATGTTACTATGTCATCTAAAACAAAGTGAAATTAATAAAATTTGACAGATCTTCTGTTTTTTCCTCGATGTTAAAACTATTCATTCTTGAGGCGTTAATAGTCTAAGTACAATTTTAATAATTCAGTTTCCCAGATTAGCTGGGATTTGTATGTCATTGGAGCAAGGGAATACAAGAGAGGATCACCTCCAAAATACAACAAAAGGTAATCGGCTATCCTTCAAAACATAAGGCATGGTGAACCAAGTGCATCCAATATCCTTTATGGAGAAAGAAATTAGCTATCAAAACAAATTGGCCTTATTAAACTTAGTTCTAGTGCTAGGCATCTGGGTCTTGTCCAACTGAAAAGATCCCTTAGCTCCTTTAGGAAATTGTTTGGAAGGTAAAGAAGTAAGATTCTACAGTAGCTGTGGATGCTAGTTTAGCAAGGTAGTCCGCCACTTCATTTGCTTCTCAATAGCAAGGTATTATGTTGACATTTGCTTCTTTAGCATGTGCGAGGTACTTTTAATGATGTTATTCATTTTGCAATTGTTAGCCCTTTTCTCTTTCAGCATATTGGCCCTTTTCGGATCTTATATTAGTAAAATCTTATTAACATAGCCATCATATTCTAAAAGAAATTATTCTCCAAAAAAATCAATATCAACAGAGGAGTATATATGAAGAACCAATACAATTGTGACTAAAATAACACTATGTACGCAGCATCTAGAACAAAAAATTAAAGTTAGCATAATCACATGCTCTCAATTTACCTATCAGCATCAGTTAAGAAGCTGGGACAATAAAAACTGTTAATTTCACAAATATCCCTATAATTTTGAATTTTACAATATGGTTAAGATATAAAAATACTAGCGAACGTGCATTAAAGACATTACTTTATTTTTTTTAGATTTAAAATATGAAATTAACAACAACAAAAAGATTGTATCACGACCCCCTCACCCTCGGAATCGTGATGGCGCATAGCATTTCACTTGCTAGGCAAGCCAACGTTATCTAAATTACTTAACAATTTTTAATAATTCAAATCAAAATATTAGCAATAACAACCGTTAAAGTCTGAAATAGAGTGATATAATACTGTATAACGTAATCTAAACATATCTCTGAATCTAAAGTCACGAATTCACGAGCATCTAGAGTGCTACAGATAAAGGTTGAACAAAATACAACTGTTTTGAAGCTAAAATAATCAATAATGATTGAATGGAAGGGGACTTGAGGGCTGCGGACTATCAAGCCCCAAACCTGGGGAGGCATGGCCGGCACCAGTGCTATACTCGGCCCTAGCGTATCACTCTGTAACTATGAACTCTGGAATGGTAGCCCTCAACTTAGGCCGACGAGCCTACCTGCAAGCTGACAATACCAATCACGGACGACGAGGCCATATTCTGAATCATCTAAATATAGCGTCTCTCTAATTTTAGGGGTAAATATACCCAAAAGCTCATATACATAACTGTGCAGGCCGACGAGGCCGCCATAAAGTCTACAACCAGCAATACATAACTGATTATGTACACACGGCTGACAAGGTGTAACAACCCGACCAGTCATTTTGAGCTTTAGCATTCCATTCCGTAGTTTGCGATATTGAGTAGTTCATATTATATATTATGACTTGCGTGTATGGTTGGTTTTGGTTTCCGAGGGGTTCAGAATTAATTTGGAAGAATGATTCTCGTTTTAGAATCTTTAAGTTGGAAGAGTTGACCAAGGTTTGACTTTTGGGTAAACGGACTTAGAATCTGGTTTTGATTGTTGCGATATGTTCGTATGATAATTTTAGACTTGTACATATATTCGTATTTGGTTTCGGAAGTTCCTAAAGAATTTGACACTATTTGTGAGACTTGTACATATGTTCATATTTGGTTTCGGATGTTCCTAGAAGAATTAGACACTATTTGTCGAAAGTTGGCAAATTGAAAAACTTAAGAGTTCATAAGTTTCACCAAAAGTTGACTTTGATGTTATTGGACTCCAATTGGTGTTTCGAGACTTTGGATAGGTCTATATAGTTTAATTGAACTTGTGTGCAAAGTTTAAAGTAATCCGAGGTGCTTAAGTGTGATTCGAACAATCTATTTGGTTTGAGCCTCGATTCTTTGTTGTGATGTTCCCGTGGGTGTTTTGAGGCTCTGGACAAATTTTTATGATGTATTTATAGTTGTTTATATGATTGGATGGGGTCCCGAGGGTCTCGGGTGTATTTTGGAACATTGGTTGAGAAACTAGTTAAGAATTTGAAGTTTGACCATGTTCAATGTCATATTAAGATGACCTCTTTTCAGTGTTTTGAGTAGGCGAGCAGGTTCATAGCGTGTTTTATGGATGAAAAGCATATATGGTTTGTGTACGGGAGATTGAATGAGTTTTGGGGTGCTAAAACGAAGATTTTCTTATTACTAATTTTTTTCCTGGTATAAATAATTATGAAAATGCCATTGAAATTTTCAGATTTCTTTTAAAACTTCGAAACATCACATCTCCCTCATTTGATGGCCAAATTAGGTGATTCAAGAGGCTATCTTAGGTGTAATCTCACAAGGATCGTGTTATGATTATCAAATATGAGTTTTAGGCTAATCTAGGACCTGAATCGAGCTGAGACAACTACTGCATCTCTTTTATCGTTTCAGAATTTATTTACTTTTTCTCACAAGGTTTTGGAGCTCGATTTTGAGTGATTTTGGAAGGGATTTTAATCTACAAACATTGGGTAAATGATTCTAATTAGTTTTCAACTATATTTCATGAATATACTTTAGATTTTAACACCAAATATATGAGAATCCAAGAGGAAAATTGGGAAGTTTTGTCAAGTTTTTGAAAAATGAAGAATTGAATTTTGAGAGTCGATTTTGACTCAGATTTGAAAAGAAAACACATATATGTACTTGTGAGGTTATGGGTAGTCAGAAACTACCCTTGGACCCAGGTTTTGATCAGCCGAGCCCGAGATTGACTTTTATTGACTTTTTGTGAAAAAAATAAAGATCATAGCTTTATTTATTGTAATTAGCTTCTCTTACGTTGTTTGATATTATTAAGTCATTTTTTGTAAGATTGAGCCGTGTGGACGCAAATTTTATAGGAAAAGCTATTACTGAGGATTGAGTTGGCCTAATTGAGGTAAGTATCATGCCTTACTTTTTGTCGGGGGAAATTACCCCTTAGGATTTGGGTTGATTGTGCTATTTGTGTTATGTGAAAGCCGTGTACGCAAGGTGACGAGTGGGTACACGGAATATATATGGTATTTGACCGATTTAGGTTATCTAGACTCTTTCCATGCCTTTAATTGAATTGTCGTAACATGTTATATCTCTCATTGTTAATCTACTCTTACATGCTATATTTGACGTTGTTAGCACTTATTCTATCTCTTACTTGTTATTTTGCTCTTATATGCTTTAGTTGAAGTTATTACCTTACTTATAATCTTCTTACCTCTTAATGGTTGAATCACGTTTAATTGAAATTGTTATTTCATGAAATATTATCTTGTTGAGTTATTGGTGTTGAAGTTGTAATCGTCGTTATCACATTGAGTCGAAGTTGTTAATTGTTGAGATACCTTTATTTGTTGAGCATTCTCATTCATTTTGTTATTGTTGAAATTCTTGTACACATTGTGGTCGATCCATGGGCTATTTATTATGGAAATATTGGTGTTGTTGGCTATGTTGCAAGTTGTGTCATATGGGCACTTGTAGTGCGAGTTATGACTGTGTTGTGATATTGATACGCATGCGGTATTATAATACTAGGGGTTAATATGCATGCGATAAGATTAGGTGGGCTTGATACGCGTGTTGCTACTAGGGGAACTACTTGAAGCCACATGGTGAGATAAATTGGGCTAAAAAGCGTGTAGCTATTTTGAAAAAAAATAATTTTCAAAACTAAATGTAAGGTTCGTGCAATGATATAAGGAAAGATTGTGATTGAAATTGTGAAATGTGAATACGAGGCGGTACCTCATTTGTAATTTTCATTGTACATTCCATGTTGGAACAACTTGTTGATTTGAACAGTCATTTTTCTTCCTTTAATCATTCATCCGCATTTTGATTGTGTTTGGTTATTTGTTGTTATACTAGCGTTGAAATAATTATGATTTCTCGTTTGAGTCATGCATTCTACGTGATTTGTTGTGTTGCTTTAACATGCCAATTTATGCCTCGGTTATAACTTGGTGAATTGATTGTATATGCGAACTTAATTTGCGTGGAGTCGCTATATCATATTCTGTTGAGTTGTTGGTAACATAAAGGTTTAAATAAAAGAATTATTAACATGCTTTATTCTATGTGCCTCATAAGATAAAACTCGTTATCTCACTCGATACCTTATTATTCTAAATGGTTATTGCACTTTCACTATAATTGGGTTCTCAAATTATACTCATCACCCATTAGATGTTTACCTTACTTAAAATTGTTATAATATTTTTCTTTAAAAGATTCTATATTTAATTCATTACTTTAACTGATTTTGCTCTATTTAAAAATGATACTTTTACTCAATTTTATTAATTTCTGAACTAAACTCATCCAATACTCTGTTTCGTATAATTGTATATTATTTTACTTTACTAGATTTCTAATATAAACTAATTATTTCATTTGACACCTTAGTTATTCAAGATTGTTATTATATTTTATGGTATTTAAATATATCTCTCGTTCATCTAAATTGATATTTTTCACGGTTGCAAAGTACATGGTAGAACGTGGGTTTGCCGTGCGAAGGTGATTGTTATTGTGGGTACGAGGTGCCCTATGTGTAAGATTTGAAAATTTTGGTTCATGACTTATGGTTTATGAGGTGTGGTGCCTTAGGGTAATTCTTGTTGTATGTCCATGCGTTGGGAGCGATTTGATTATTTTGAGTTATCATCCGTTTTTCCTCATTTGAGTTCATTTACATCTCATCAGTGTTCTGATTATGTTATTTCTTTATTACTTGTTCACTACCTGCTACCATTTGTGTTTGTATTACTTCATTACTTGTTGTAAATCAATAATCTTTCCGCCGTTGGTCTTGCATTGATGTTCTTTCTATTGTTAGCTTATGTATATCTTGAATGGGTTTCTATGTCTAGTAGGTTTCTTGACCTGGCCTCTTCACTACTCTACGGAGGTTAGGTTTGATACTTACTGAGTACCGTTGTGGTGTAATCATGCTACTCTTCTGCACATTTTTATGCAGATCCAGGTATTCTGATTGTGTCATTGAGAGTTTTGTCTGTGCGGTGGGAGACTTTAACGTGTGCTTGTTTGACATTTACAGGCCTCAAAGTCACCATTTTACTTCATTATGCTACTACTAAATTGTAATTCAAAACAATATTGTGTTTAGAAATTCTAGTGTGTTTTAGTAGTTCTTATGACTCCGTACTACTGGTTTTGGAAAATATATAACTATTGGCCACTTGCATCTATGTATGTCATTTAATAGTTTATGAATAACGATTAAATAGTTAAATCTTGTTATTAAAACAACATATATTAGGCTTACCTAGTCTTAGGGATTAGGTATCATCACAACATCCTAAGGTGGGAAATTGGGGTCGTGACACAAGGCCACAATACTAATATACAAGAGTCGTCTACAAGCCTCTAGGAATAACAAAACTGTATCATGGTCGGGACAGGGCCTCGACTTACCCATCAAACTTGTATATATAAAATGGACTCCAAAGTCTAGACCTGATAACTTCGGTAGAGTGAAGCTTACCAATCAAGATGATGTTTGGCTCTGTCTACTTGGAAGGTCTATCCGATTGTCTATCATGACATGCATGCATGAAATGTAGCGTCCCCAGCAGATGGTTCAGTACGAAGTAATGTACCGAGTATGTAAGGCAATAGAATAACTGAAAGCTGAGACAGAACTGATAATATAATAACTAAATATAATTGGGAGCCAAAGATGATCTGAAGATATGCTTACCTGCTTATACTGAATCAACTCTCTCAATATAGTAAGTAAAATAGTTGTCCGACACTATAAGGCTCAGTATGTATAACTGCTCTGCTGTAGTATGCTCTCATAGGTGCTCGACCATACTAGGCTCGATATCTCGGTCATTCTGTGCTCGCTCATAGGCGCTTGACCATAGTAGGCTCGGTATATAACTTACCATCTGATATGAGGTTGCCCAATAGGGGCCTGCCCACCGATTATAGCTCGATAGTGGTGAAAATACTGTAATACTGCCCAATAGGGGCCTGCCCATCGATTATAGCTCGATGGTGGTGGAAATACTATAATACTGTATATATATAGACCCTCTGCTCTCTTTACTAGAAGAAGACAATACTTAACTTAATATAAAGTCTTGATAAGGGAGAATACGATAACTTATGAGACTAGGATAATGTACATAAATTCAGGAACACGAACTTCTCATTATGTCTCGTTATCAAACACATGTATTTATGGAATCATGCCAAAATGAAGGAAAGGTTTAGCCTTAGAATTCCTATAGCAATTTTCCCAATAACCACGCTGAACTCAACTGGTCGCACCTTAATCTACAACCACGATAATGATGCTATCATTAATTTACGAAAAGTACAACTAACGTACAACAAACGACCAGCTCATTCTATAATAAAACGGACAGCATCTCCCCTGATTTTGTTACATTTCCCACGTCCTATATTGCAACAACAACCAGTAGCTATATGGAGCACAACCAACACAATAACACGTCAAGTGGTAAGCTTAGTTCATGTGTAATAATACTATATTTTGAACCCTTTTACTCTTACTTATATTCAGGAAAATGTTTATAATAACAACACAATATACTCAGGTTATTCCATAAATTTTCCATCCATAGAACGCTGCAAGAACACCTCCCAAACAGTCCAACAATCAACAACATTACTAACAAGCCTTTCAATCGATATCTCACAAGTTCTAGCTTCAATGACCTAGCCGTAACTTGGATAAACTCAAATACATGTAGAGTAAGAGGTTACTTACCTTCAAACAGATGGAACAAATCGAATTTGTGATTACTTCACCACAAAGTATCATTCCAATGCAGCCCCAAGAACAAGGAAGAGAAACTAGCAAGCACCTCGGGTTTCTCAGCACTAGAATTGCTCTGAATTACTTGAAATCACTTAGGGTTGATCTGAAATCCTCACGAGAGTATTATCCAGAGCATATACCACTTAAAGAAAAAATCCCAAACGAGCTAGAACCACACCACTATTAGCAACCACAAGAAGAACAAGAAACTCACTAGCACGACGTGATTTCTAGAGTTAGATTCATGTTTTTATCTTTGGTTTTCACTCTAGAATCATGGAGACTTCTTTGAAAGTTTTTTGGGGAGTATAGGGTCTGGTGGGGTTGAAAAATGAACCAGAATGAGCCTTGCCCTGATCATCAACCGCATAAGTGGGTCCCGTTGGGAGCTTCATGCGTGGTCTTGCAAAAATGCGAATATATATCTACTTCGATGTCGTATTGACAAACGGTTTAATGCGTTAGAAACTAGACTCATAGATATTCAATTTGGTAGGTTGATCATCCCGTAATTCCAAGTATATTGGAAGAAATAGTTAGATACATTTGACCTATTATTTAGCACATTTATGAATGTAGCTTGTGATGACCTTTACCAACTTTTGTTCCACAAATCGCTTGACTTCAAAACATAATACACGACTATCATACGAGTAAAATAACTCATTACATAACCTCATCATTATATTAAGCACCCTAGTCTCATCCCAAAAGTATATGTTATAACATTCCCAACTTGTCGACTTTCGACGAAACTTATTTTCTTCAAGTCCTTTAGCTTCTAAGCATTCCAACCCTCTTGGTACTTGTAGTTCATTATCGTAAATATGTGTAACCTCCAATGTAATATAATTAATTTACTTTATATACTTTCAAAGATGATCTCATTTCTAAGCTTACATCAATTGACTTACGAAGTACTCTTACGTAAGAAAACATGGGGTGTAACATAGACGCCATGCACATATACCTCAAATCTCCACGAGTAGTTTAATCCAAGCAGTCTCACTACACGTCGCTAGGATCAACTGCGGTATATGCACAAGAAGTGCATAAGTATAGTATGAGTATAACCGACCCCATGTACCCTGTAAGTGTTGAGCCTAACCTTGACGAGGTAGTGACGGGGCTATGGAAAGTCACTCACAAATAACTTGTGCGAAATAATTACAACAGAAAACAAGGATAGAAATAAAGCAATAACTCGAATAAACGGACCCGAAGGTCAACTACCAGAGAGCTAAGAATAACAAAGTCTCAAGTCTCATATCACAATATTAAGGATAACTCAACAATCACAAATAATTACAACATATCCAATCTATTGCGGCGCGCAACTTGATCCGACCATATCATCATCTGATCATATCATAATCCGTCTTATTCCTTCTTTTATTTCAATACCATTCAATTCTATTACGGCGTGCAATCTGCTCCCCAAATAATTTTCAAATCATCAATATAACAATTCAACAATAATATTAACAAAATACCAACATCAAGGAGGTGAATGTACAAGACAGTAAAGAACAACAAAATAATTGGAGAAACAACATTTTAGAGTGCGTCAAATAATACAAGAATAATAGAAATAGGTAAAACATTTGAAAATTTAAATATACAATTAAAGCAAGTAGAAACAGGTAACAAATAAGCATAAATCATGTGAGGAATGAACAAATTATGGTAAAGTAGCAGGTAAATGAGAAGTAACAAATATATCATAGAAGTCAAGTAAAACATGTATCAATTAAATCATATAACAAGAAATATTATGGAATGATTAAAACATAAAAATAAATACCCAATCTCGCATGCTAACTCCCATGACGGCGTATACACTTGTCACATTGCATATACGTCGTTTGTCCACATAATTCACATAATAATTAATTCAATAAATTATAATTCCCTTAAGTCAAGGTTAGACACAACACTTACCTCACTCCGTGATTCAAGAAATCAATGAACCACAACTTTGCCTTTTAAACAAACCTCCGAGCCAACCAAATCTAGCAAATTATCGACCAAACAGTTAAAAATAAGCTTTAGAAACTACCCATTAATGAAAAATGTTCAATTTTGATCATTATTGAAAAAGTCAGTAAAGGTCAACCCTGAGCGCACTTGGTCATAACCCAAGGTTCGGACCAAAACGATTATTCATTCACCCCGAGCTCGGATATGTAATTTATTTTGAAATCCAACCTCAATTTGAGGTCAAAAGCTTAATTTTTTAAAATCCTAAATTTCTACCCAAATTCTTAATTTCTACAATGGAAATCCTAGATTTGAGAAATGGTGTAAAATGAGCTAAGTCCCAATTTTTTCATCTTTTACCCAGTTACAGATGTCGCAATTGCGATGTCTTGTTCGCAATTGCGACCATCGCAAATGCGAAGCACAGGTCGCAAATGCGAACTGTGCATCAGAAGCCCAGATGTCGCAAATGCGAAAATATTATCGCAAATGCGAAAATCCTACCTTCGCAAATGCGCCCAAATTCTTCGCAATTGCGAAGATGTTCTTTTTTTGCCAGGCGTCACAAATTCGATCCTATACAGTTTGCAAATGTGAAATGCGAACTATTTCCTCATAAATACGAGGTTACCCAATCCTAGGTCCTGCTTGCAAATGCAAACTTTTGTCCGCAAAAGTGAGGCTTGCAATTGCGAGCCATACCTTGCAAATGCGAGATCAGCAACGGAACACCAGAAACCAGCAAACTTCAAACCATGAAAACTTATCTGAAACACGTCAGAACCTCACCCGAGCCCCTCGAACTCCAAACAAAATATGCACATAAGTGTAATAAAATCATATGAACTTGCTCACATGATCAAATTACCAAAATAACATCTAAAACTACGAATCAACCCTCAAAACAAATCAAATTTCAAAGGAAAACTCAAGAATAACTAGAATCACAACTAAGCGTACGAATCATATCAAACCAACTCTGAATTGCACAAAAATTTGCAGACAAGTTTCAAATAGTAAAATGGACCTATACCAAGTCCTAACATTAAAATCCGAACCCGATAGACATGAAGTCAAACTATAGTTAAACCTAGGAAATTTCCATCATTCAAATTACTTTTGGCAAAATGAGTCAAATTAACCTAGGGACCTTCAATTTCAATTCCGTCCATACGCGCAAGTCCAAAATAACAATATGGACCTATCGAAATCGTCAAATCACTGATCTGGGGTTGTTTTCACAAAATATTGACCGTGGTCAACTCAAGTTGTTTTTTTAAAAGCAAAAAATCATATTTTCTTCATAATGTTTACGTAAAACCTTTTCAAAAAGCGACACGGACTATGCATGCAAACAATGAATAATTAAATGAAGCTAATGGAGGTCTCGGAACACGAAAATGAAGGCTAGTACTCAAAACGACCTATCGGGTCGCCATATTCTCCACCTCTAAAAGAAACGTTCGTCCTCGAAAGGACATAGAAAATTACCTGAACTGGTGAAAAGGTGTGGGTATCTACTCCGCATATCAGACTCGAACTCCAACGTAGCTTTCTCGATCAGCTGACCTCAACTTTCGGACCTTCCGGACTAGAATAGCCACTGACTCCTCCTTATAAGTCAAATCCTTGTCCAATTGGACTGAGCTGAAATCTAATACATGGGACAGATCACCATGATATTTCCATAGCATGGAAACATGGAACACCGGGTGAGCTGTCGATATACTGGGTGGCAATGAGTCTGTAGGACACCTCACAAACTCTCTGAAGGATCTCAAAAGGACCAATATACCTAGGGCACAACTTACCCTTCTTCACGAACCTTATCACACCCTTCATGGGTGAAACCCGCAGCAAAACCCTCTCTCCCTCCATGAATGCTGCATGACATGTTCTTCGATCAACGTAACTCTTCTGTCTGGACTGGGCTATACGAAGCCGATCATGAATCAACTTGACTTTCCCCCAGGCATCCCGAACCAAATCAGTACCCCAACTACCTATCCTCTCCCGGCTCAAACCAACTAACAGGAGAATGACATCGTTTCCCATTTAAGGCCTCATAAAGAGCCATATGAATACTCGATTGGTAGCTGTTGTTGTAGGCAAACTCAGCAAGCAGTTGAAACTGATCCCATGAACCCCCAAAATCCATAACACATGCACGCAGCATATCCGCCAAGATCAGAATGGTGCGCCTGGACTGCCTGTCCGTCTAGGGGTGAAATACTAGACTCAACTTAACTCGCGATACACGACTCTCCTGAAATACAATGTGAACTGTGTGCCTCAGTCGAAGATGATAGACGAAGGCACACCGTGAAGACGAACAATCTCACGGATATATATTTGAGCCAGCTGCTCTAAAGAATAGCTAGTCACCACCAGTATAAAATGTGAAGACTTAGTCAGACTATCCACAACAACCCACACTGTTGAATCTCTTCAAAGTCCTTGGGATCCCAATAATGAAATCCATGGTAATACGCTCCCACTTCCACTGAGGAATCTCATGTCTCTGAAGTAGATCGCCCCACCTTTGATGCACGTACTTGACCTTCTGGCAATTCAAACACCGAGCCACATACTCTACTCTATCTTTATTCATTATTCTCCACCAATAATGCTCTCTCAAATTATTATACATCTTGGTGGAATAGGGATGAATGGAATACCGCGAGAACTGTGGGCTTCCTCAAGAATCAACTTACGCAGCCCATCCACATTGGGCACACAAATCTGACCCTACATCCACAACACCCCATTATCTCCAATAGAAACCTCCTTGGCATCGCCGTGCTGCACCGTGTCATTAAGGACAAGCAAATGGGGGTTGTCACACTGACGCTCTATGAGGCGCTCATACAAAGAAGACCAAAAGACTACGCAAGCAAAAACCCGACTAGGTTCAATAACATCTAACATCACGAGCCGATTGGACTTGGCCTAAACATTAAGTGGTAGTGGCCTCTCACCCAATGAAATATATACAAGGCTACCCATACTCTCAGCATTTCTGCTCAAGGCATCGGCCACCACATTGGCCTTCCCGGGTTGGTACAAAATGGTGATATCATAGTCTTTTAACAGCTCTAACCACCTCCGCTCCGTCAAGTTTAGATCCTTTTTCTTAAACAAGTGCTATTGACTCTGATTACCTGTGAATAACTCGCACGCCGTAGAGATAATGCCTTCAAATCTTCAATTCGTGCACAATGGCTGCCAATCTCCAAATCATGAACGGGATAGTTCTTCTCACGAGGCTTTAGATGAAACGAAGCATAAGCGATCACCCTACCCTCCTGTATCAAGGCACATCCAATGCTAATCTGTGAAGCATCACAATAATTGCATATGAACCGGACGCTGACGGCAAAATTAGAACTAGAATTGTGGTCAAAGCAGTCTTGAGCTTCTGAAAGCTTAGCTCACACTTATCGTAAAATCTTAAAAGAGCACCCTTTTGGGTCAACTTGGCCAATGGGGCTGAGATTGATGAAAACCCCTTCATTAACCGACGATAATAACTCGCCAAACCCAATAAGCTCCGAATCACTATAGCTGAAGTAGGTCTAGGAAGTTCAGAACTACCTCAATCTTCTTAGGATCTAGTTTAATACCGTCAGATGATGCAACATTACCAAAAAGGACAACCGAATCCAACCAAAACTCACACATTGAAAACTTGACATATAAATGACTATAACTCAGAGTCTGAAGTACGATCCGAAGATGTTGCACATGTTCCCCTCTACCACATAAGTAGACCAATATATCATCAATGAAGATGATCACAAAAGAATATAAATAAGGCTTGAATACCCGGTTAATCAAATCCATAAATGTTGCTGGGGCATTGGTCAAGACAAATGACATTACTAGGAACTCATAATGACGATACTGAGTCTAAAAGCTGTCTTAGGGACATTTGATTCCCTAATCTTCAACTAATGGTAGCCATATCTCAGATCAATCTTCGAAAACACTTTGGAACCCTGAAACTGATTAAATAAGTCATCAATTGTCGGCAATGGATTTTCTTGATAGTGACCTTGTTCAACTACCGATAATATGTACACATCCTCATCGAACCATCCTTCTTCTTCACGAACAACACTGGTGCACCCCAGGGCGAGACACTAGGTCTAATGAATCCCTTGTCAAGTAAATCCTCCAACTGCTCCTTCAGTTCATTTAACTCAATAAGGTCCATACGGTATGGTGGAATAGAAATGGACTGAGTGTCCAACACCAATTCAATATAGAAGTCTATATCTCTATCAGGTGGCATCCTAGGCAAATCTGCAGGAAACACCTTTGGAAACTCGCACACAAATTGGTACTGAATCCATGAAAGGAACCTCTACAGTAGGATCACGAATACATGCCAAATATGCTAGACACCCCTTCTCGACCATACATCGAGCCTTCACATAAGAAATAACCATGCTGGTAGAATGGCCAAGAGTCCCCCTTCACTCTAATCGGGGCAACCCCGGCATTGCTAAGGTCACCGTCTTAGTGTGACAGTCCAAAATAGCATGATAAGATGACAACCAATCCATGCCCAAGATAACATCAAAGTGCACCATATCAAGAAGTACGAGATCAACACTAGTCTCAAGACTCCCGACAGAAGACACACATGAGTGATAAACACAATCAACTACAGTAGAATCTCCCATAGGCATGGACACATAGACAGGAGCACTCAAAGAATCACGAGGCATAACTTGATATGAAGCAAACTAGGATGGCACGTATGAATATGTAGAGCATGGATCAAACAAAACTGAGGCATCCCTATGGAAAAATGGAACATTACATGTGATGATAGCATCTGATGACTTTGCCTCAGGTCTGGCTGGGAATGCATAACAACGGGGCTGGGCCCCCCACTCTGACTTGCACCCCTCAGGTGACCTGTAGCTGGTTGGCCTATACCTCTAATGGCCGGACCTCTACCTCTAGTAGGCTGACCCTCGCCTCTGGGTGGCTGTGCGGGCGGTGGAGCAATCGGTGCCGGCATAATGGCTTGAGAACTCTGCTAAGGTTTGCTGCTCATCATTCTAGGACAATATCCCCTGATGTGACTTGTACCTCCACACTCAAAGCACTCTCTTGGCCCAAAATCCTAGCACCACCTATTGGCAGAATCGGTCATCTGGAACACTGCAAAGTTAAATCCATTGGACTCCATAATACCTATGTTGTGCAATACCTCTTGGCAACTGTCCAAATAGTCATGGGGTCCTTAGAAGGTGTACCACCAAAGTGAACAGGAAAAATCTTAGTGAACTTATCCAACCTCATCAATCATTCAGAAGACCTCGCGGGCCTCTCCCCGGGCTGTGTAGTAATAATGGGCTGAACTACCCTAACTGCCGGAACTACTATAGTCTGATACAGCAGAGCCATCTGCTCTAGACTGTGAGTGGCGAGAGTCTACGCTCCTCCCCTAGACTTAGAGTCAACTGGTACCAAAGCCAATACTCCAGCCTGAGCCACACTCTCCATGAGCCCAACTAAGCGGACTAGAGCGTCCTGAAGTACGGGAGTAACAATGAATCCTTCCGGGACCTGAGCGTGTCCGACTAGTGCGATCTTAAATGTAACCTCCTCAGTGTGCTAGGTTTGAGAATCTGCAATGGGTATGGCTGCACGTGCTCTAGGCTGAGCCCTGCCTCCATCTCAGCCTCTACCTCAGCCTCCGGCCCTACCACTAATAGTAGCTGCAATAGGGGGCTTTGGCTCCTGCCCGACTGTAGATGCTCTGCGTGTTCTCGCTATCTGCAAGATAGCAAAAATAGAATGGTTCAAACATTAGTAATAGAGTAAAGTGGCACTATAGAGAAAGAAACAAGTGAAATATTTCAAAAGCCATATAACCTCTAGAAGATAAGTATAGACGTCTCCATACCGATCCTCCAGACTCTACTAAGCTTGCTCATGACTCGTGAGACCTAGGCAACCTAAAGCTCTGATACCAACTTGTCACGACCCGGAATCCTACCCTCGGGATTATGATGGCGCCTAATATTTCACTTGCTAGGCAAGCCAATGTTAGCTAAATTACTTAACCATTTTTAATAAGTCAAATCAAAATGTTAGCAATAACAACCGCAAAAGTCTGAAATAGAGTGATATAATAGTAAATAATGCAATCTAAAGATATCCAAGAATATAGAGTCACGAATACACGAGCATCTAGAGTGATACAGATAAAGTCTAAACAAAATACAATTGTTTTGAAGCTAAAATAACAATAATGATAGAATGGAAGGGGACTTCAAGGCTATGCATGCCATGCATCTATACCTCAAGTCTCCACAATCAGCTGAATCTGAGCAGTCTCGCTACGCTTCACTAGGATCAACTCGATATCTGCAGAAGAACAACATAAGTATAGTATGAGTACAACCGACCCCATGTACCTTGTAAATGTTAAGCCTAACCTCGATGAAGTAGTGACGAGGTTATGGCAAGTCAATCACAAATAACATGTATGAAATAATTACAACAGAAAAACAGGGATAAAAATAAAGCAATAGCTCGAATAAACGGATCTGAAGGTCAACTACTTGAGAGCATAGAACAACAAAGTCTCAAGTTTCGTATCGCATTACTGAGGATAACTCAACAATCACAAATAATTACAACACATCCAATATATTGCAGGGCGCAACCCAATCCCACCATATCATCATCTTATCATACCATAATCCATCCTTATTCCTTCTTTCATTTCAATACCATTCAATTTCATTGCAGTGTGCAACCCGGTCCCGAAACAATTTTCAAATCATCAACATAACAATTCAACAACAAGATTTACAAAATACCAACATCAAGGAGGTGAATGTACGAGCCAGTAAAGAACCACATAATAATTGGAAAAATAAACAGATAAAACATGTGATAGTTTAAATATAAAATTATATCAAGTAGAAACATGTAACAAATAAGCAAAAATCATGTGAGGAATGAACAAATTAAGGTAAAGTAGCAGCTAAATGACAAGTAACAAATATAGCATGGAAGTCAAGTAAAACATGTAGCAATTAAAGCATATAACAAGAAATATCGTGGAATGATTGAAACATGGAAATTAATACCCAATCCAGTATGCTAGCTCTCATGACGTCGTATATACGCTCGTCACCTCGCATATACGTCGTTTCCCCACATAATTCACATAACAATTAATTCAACAAATCCTAATTCCCTCAAGTCGTCACCTCGTACATACGTTGTTTCCCCACATAATTCACATAACAATTAATTCAACAAATCCTAAGTCCCTCAAGTGAAGGTTAGACACAACATTTACCTTACTCTGCGATTCAAAAAAAATTAACCACAAATTTGCCTTTTGAACAAGCCTCCAAACCAACCAAATCTAGCAAATTATCGACCAAACAGTTCAAAATAAGCTTTAGAAATTACACATTAATAAAAAAATGTTCAATTTGAGCATTATTGAAAAAGTCAATAAAAGTCAACCTCGGGCTTGCTTGGTCTACCCATATCCCTAATTTTTACTACGAAAATCCTAAATTTGATGTTCAAATCTCATGAAAGTAATGAGAAATTGAAAGACAGTGGATTAGAGTTGCTTACCAAAGATTTTGGGAAGAAAAGTGTCTTGAACAATTGCCTCTAGAGTGTTTAGGGTTGAGAAATGATATAAAATGAGCAAAGTCCCTATTTTCCCATCTTTTACCCAGCTACAGATATTGCAATTGCGTTGTCTTGTTCGCAACTGTGATCATTGCTGTCACGACTCAAAATCCCTCCTCAGGAGTTGTGATGGCACCCAGTCCCCAAGACTAGGTAAGACTAACGAATAGAGGGTTATTAACAAATTTAAACAAATTAACTATTAACTATGTACTAGTAACTGCCATACATAACCAACAAACATCAATAGATGTACAATATTATGAAACCGGTAGTACAAGTCATAAGCCTTTCTAAGATTAACTAAGAATATCAAATACATCATAGTTTGGAGTAGAAGTAAAGAGTAACAATGTAAAACTCCAGAACATGACTCCGAGGCCTGCGAACACGATGGCAGGTATACCTTGAAGTCTCTGCCGCAACTCACAATCAGCTAACAAAAGACCGGCGCACTCTGAGGTACCTGGATGTACACAAAAATGTGCAGCAAGCATCGCATGAGTACACCACAGTAGTACCCAGTAAGTAACAAGTCTAACCTCGGTGGAGTAGTGACGAGGTACAGTTAAGACACCTACTAGACATAATAACATGTACAAGTATGAATATAAATCTAACAAGAAATAATATCAATATAAAGCTAAACGTGGAAAGAATAACAATACAACACTAGCAATGGAAAATAGAAGCAACAATTAGCAACAAGGAGTAAAAAAGTAATAACACCGTAAAGTAGTCAGAATATAGTTCAAATCCCAGTTAAACAAAGTAAGAGAACAAGTAACAACTAAATAATCAATCGTGCTTACACAAGGTTTAACGTAGAATCACCTTAAGGCACCACACCTCTCAAACGCAGTCACGGGTCCCAAATCACGAATCATAATCACTTGGTATCTCGTTCTCACATTACTAATCACAACCGCACGAACAACTCACGTGCTGCACGGAAAACTCACGTGCCAATACCATTATTGCCTCAGATTAGCACGAATAACTCACATGCCAGTAGTAACAATACCTCATATCTGCACGGGCAACTCATGTGCCAACAGTCCAATTCATGCACAGAAGACGCGTATATAAGGATACATGTATATGATCAATAAACAACAAGATTCATACTCCGGGACTGATATAGGTGACATGCTATAGTATATGCTTGTGCTAGTGTACTATCATAGCTCAAATCAACGGGTAAGATTAGAGACACCGAAAAACACATTGAAAACAACACAATGAAAACCTATAATATGCATGACTCACACAAGATAGTCACACCACCATACAAATATCATATATGACAATGACCTCAGGCCATCAGAAATCATCCCCGACATAGCCCCCTTGTCTCACCGTGTGCACCACAATAAAATAACCGCCTTGTCTCGACACAGGCGCATAATAGTTATCCCACCCTGTCTTGCCACATGAGCAAACCCAACATATATAGCCTGTCTTACCACGCCGCATGTGCAAATATAGATAATAGCACGGACAACTCACGTGAAAACACCCCGACAATACTCTCAACAATCCCATATGTGCCAAAAAACATAACAACACAATATAACAACTCGCACCATATGTGCTCATATACCACAACATTTACATAACAACAATTCCAATACCACAACCATATATAGCCCATGGCTCAACAATACCAAATACAACAAGAACAACAATAACACGAGGGTACGACAAGTAAATTAACACAATAATTACAATAATACAAGGAATACATAAGAGTAAGCTCAATAATGAACGACATAACAAGAAATAATGACTTTAAGTAAGAGTAGTTCAACAGTAAGCGAGACAACATGTATTATCGACTTCAAATATGAATAATAAACTATGGAAAAGATAACATGTAAATAAATAGGCAACAATTATAATTAAAGCATGTATGAATATATTTGGCAATAAAAGATAGAACATGAACCCACAACTTTGAATAAGGCATACAAGAGTCAATTTAGCAATGGAAGATATAACATGATAGAGCAACTTCAATTTAGTGTACATAAGAAACCTAAGAGTCTAAATAGTGAAAACCTCAAAAGTTAGGCAATATACATACCTCAAAAGCCCTCAATAAATACTCCAAAATAGCATTCCCTTTATAGTTCGCCTCCGCTCGGCTCAAATCTAACCAAAATCAACTTAATAAAATCAAATAATGCAAGAGAAATAAAATCCAATAAATAAAGCTATGATCTTTGCACAATTCTTCAAAAGTCTACAAAGGTCAACCTCGGTTCCCCCGGCCAAAACTCGAGTCCAAGGGTAGATTCCGACTACCCGTAAACCTACGAGTCTATATATGTATTTTGTTTCAAAATTCGAGTCCAGTTCGACTTTCAAATTTCAAATTTTTATTTTTCAAAACATAGACAAAAGTTTCTAAAATTCCTCTTTGATTCTCATAATTTTGATGTTAATTCTCATATATAATCATGTAAAATAGTTGAAAATTGGTCAAAATAGCTTAACCAATGGTTGTAGATGAAAATACCTCTTCGCAATCGCCTCCTACCGAGTCTAGGGTTCAAAGATATGAAAAATGAGGCTAAAATCCCGTCTCTCAGTATTTATGTGCAGGCGCAGGCATCGTAAACGCGACCTAGGGTTCGCAAATGCGAGCCCCACAAATGCGAAGAATGATTGAAAAAGCGAAACTAGTCACACCCCTGCTAATATCGTATTTGCAACATAAAGTTTGCAAATGCGAACAAAGGACTCATTGCAAAAGCGACCTAGTGATCGCAAATGCAGAACTCCGCCAGTCTAGGCCCCATCGCAAATGCGAACTTTGAGTTTGCAAATGCGATCCAAGCAGACTCCAGCTACCTTCGCAAATGCATCTGTCCCCTCACCAATGAGGTGGTCACAAATGCAAACAAAATCTTGGATTCGCGAGATCTACATCACCTGTTTAAAAAGCAGCAAAAGCTAAAACTCTTCAAACACTCTGAAACGCGTTTGAAACTCTCCCGAGCACTCGGGGCTCCAAAACAAAGATCAACACAAGTCTAAAAACATAATACAAAATCATTCGCATGATCAAATCATCAAAATAACATCCGAAACCATGAATCGGACCTCATAAGACATGAAATCTAAAATGAAACTCAAGAACTTACAAAAATACAACCGCGCGTCTGATTCCTATCAAATCAAATCGGAATGATGCCAAACTTTGCAGAAAAGTTCCAAATATCAAATATTACCTATTCCAAGTCCCGTCAAAGAAACCCAAACACGATATCTATGAAGTCAACCTACGGTCAAACTTATCAGAATTCTAAGCCTTGTAATTGCCAACTTTCAGCAAAACAAACCAAATCAACCTAGGGACCTCCGAATTCAACTTCGGGCATACTCCTAAGTCCAAAATCACGATATCAACCTATCAAAGTCATCAAAATACCATTCCGAGGTCATTTTTACAAAAGGCAATCCTTGGTCAATATGTTTAACTTAAGTTTCTATAACGAGAATCACTCATCCCATTTAATCCCGAAACATCCGAAAATTAAATCCGACCATATACGCAAGTCATATTACACAACATGAAGCTACCCAAGACATCAAACTACTGAGTGGAATGCTAAAGCTCAAAATGATTGGTCGGGTCATTACAATCGCAAATGCAAACTGTGCATAAGAAGCCCAAATATCGCAAATACGATCAAATGCGGTCAAATTGTTCGCAATTACAAATATGTTATATTTCGCCAGGCATCGCAAATGCGACCAAATGCTCATAAAAGCGATCTTGGACAGTTCGCAAATGCGATCTATTTCCTCGCAAATGTGAGGTTACCCAATCAAAGGCCCTACTTGCAAATGCGAACTTTTATCCACACGAGCGAGACTCACAAATGCAAGATATGCAACTGAACACCAGAATCCAATAGACTTCAAACCATGCAAACTCATTCGAGACGCATTCGAAACTCACCCGAGCCCCTAGAGCTCCAAACTAAATATGCACACAAGTGTAATAATATCATACGTACTCGCTCGCGCAATTAAATCACCAAAATAATATCTAAAACTATAAATCAACCTTCAAAACAAATAAAATTTCAAAGAAAAACTCAAGAACAACTAGAATTACAACTAAGCCTCCGCATCATATCAAACCAACTCCGAATTGCACCAAATTTTACAAACAAGTTTAAAATAGTAAAATGGACCTATACCAAATCCCGACACTAAAATCCGAACCTGATAGCCATGAAGTCAATTTAACGTCAAATCTAGAAAATTTTCAAATCAACCTAGGGACCTCTAATTTCAATTACGGGCATGCGCCCAAGTCCAAAATCATAATACGTACCTACCAAAATCGTAAAAACACCTATCCGGGGTCATTTTCATAATATGTTGATCATGGTCAACTCAACTTATTTTTTTAAAAGCCAAAAATTATATTTTCTTTAAAATATTTACTTAAATTTTTTTCAAAAAGCGACATGGACCATGCATGAAAATTGGGAATCATTGAACGGAGATAATGGAGGTTTCGAAAAATGAAAATAAAGGCTAGTACTCAGAACGATCTTTCGGATCATCACAGATTGAAACGTTAAAGGAGAACATTATGGTGCTTACTCTGATCAAGATCCAAGATTAAAAGAATAACTTTAATAACATGAATATGATAATGCCACTTTTCTGGAGATTAAAAAAAAATATAAAGTTGGAAAACATGCATATGGAAAAAGAATTCTTCGATATTTTGAAGAGTTAGTTGGAATATAGTATTTTGAAATATAGTTTTGTTAGTAAAATTTTAATTAACTTCAATGTACTAAATATTAGGCAAGTTCTAGACTTCTATAATTTCATCCAAATTAATAATAAAGTTATTTCAGTGTATATGCACCATTCTATTAATGAAGAAGTGCTCAACAAAGTACAAAGGGTCACTGGAATTGGAAGACAAGAGTTCCCATTCAACTATCTTAGATGTCCAATTTTTTACACTAGAAGCAAGATGAATTATTATCAAGGACTCATAAACAAGGTCCTTGATAAGCTGCAGTTATGGAAGGCAAGCTTTTGTCAATTGGAAAAAGGGCAGTGTTGATCTCACATGTACTGCAATGTATGCCTATACACTTACTTTCAGCGGTGAATCCTCCTGACTCTATGATAAGCAAATTACATAAATTGTTTGCTAGATTCTTCTGGAGCAATCCTGTAGATTGTAGTGGTAGACATTGATCATCATGTGACACCTTATGTTTGCCTCAAGATGAAGGAAGTGTAGGATTAAGATCTTTGCATGATGTATCCAAAGCTTTGATGAAGTTTTAGAACTAAACCTACATTGTGGAATTTATTCATGAGCCAAAAATACTATAAGAAGATGAATGCAATGGTGGTTCCTTGGGGGGTGGCTCACATGTATGGAGGAAGATGCTTGATGCACGGATCTAATTGAGCATCAAATCTTATGGCATCCACATATGGGATCCTCATTAATTTGATTTGAAAACTAGACAGGTTTGGATGCTTTATATTTCATCACTCCTCTTGTTTTCTTTTATGATGAATCAATACAAAATGTATGTGATGTTGTGCATGATAGTGGTTGGGATGTTGATAAACTTAGGGAACTGCTGCCTAAAGAATTTGCCAATCATATTCTGGAGAACATCAAACCTCCAGTGGTACAAGGAGTTCTTGTTAAATCATACTGTATACTTGATACAAAGGGGGAGTTTAGTGTGAAATATGCTTGTGAGTATTTGAGGAAGAGACATGAACCTTGCAATGCATACAAGAAGCTTTGGGTGAAAGGATTGTCATTCAAAATTTCTTTCTTCATGTGGAATGTTTGAAGGAATAGACTTCCACTAGATGATTTTTTGAGAAGGATGGGATATCTAACGGCTTCTAGATGTTGGTGTTATGTGAATTCAGAAGAGGAAACAATGCTTCATCATTTCTTTAGATCATATGTAGCTAAAAACGTTTGGTACTACTTTGTATCATGTGCAAGAATAGCTTTGGAGGGACTATAATTTCACCAAGAAATGGTGAAATATTGCACAGCACAGGTATTACCAAGGCTACAACCTAGTTTTAAAGCTTTGCCATCTATCATTGTATGGGAAATATGGTAGTGGAGTAACAACAACAAACATGGGGGTGCAATATCTATTATGTCACGACCTAAATCAGAAGGCCACAACGGGCACCTGGTGCCTAACTTAACCGAGTACCAACGTAACATGTCCTTCTTATTATACAATCATGGGTAAATGGGCTAGAAGGGACATCATGAGATAACCATAATAAAACATAAGGGAATACTAGACATAGGATGACCCAACATGATATAGAAACTTATACATGTGACATACAGGCCTATAAGGCCGACATGATCATTTGTACACTCAAAACATAAGCCGATAAGCCCATACAGGTATCCATATACATATCATCTGTCTACAAGCCTCTAAGAGTACATAAATGTTATAAAGGTCGAGATAGGATCCTACCATACCAATCAATACATGTCTAAATCATACTGACCAAATAGGCAACTTCGGAGCAAGTGAAGTGCACCCACACCTTCCGCTGAGCTGATAGCCTACTTAGAGAAATGTAAACCTGTATATCTAAACCTGTGGTCATTTTTCGCAGCATCCCTAGGTAAAAGGGACATTATTACAAATAAAGTACCGAGTATGTATGGCATGAAAGAAGTATATAAACGACATGAAAGAAACATGGAATAAAGAACTCAACCTGTAAGTCCGAGTAGCTCTGTGAATCATGAAATATTTATAATGTCATTCATATCCGTATAAATATCATATCATGCATAGGTACATGCGTACATAACATTATAAAGCCTCGGCCTCTGTGGGCGAAATCATCAACGTATACCAGCTGTTCAGGTGATGATGCGTATATAACGCCGTAACCTTTCCCCATACCCCATATATATACATATAGTATACGCATATATAACGCCATCTGGTCATGGATCAATATACATGTATAAATTAATGCAATGCATGCGTAAGTAAGTCAATAAGATCTCTCGGAAAGTAATAAAATCAATATGCCTTCGGTTAATATAATGAAATAAACATTATCAACATATGTATTTACTGAGACCCATGAACAGACGATATAATAATAGGATACATGGGGAATCAAGATTATAGGCATCCCTAGTACTTCTAAGAATAGAGTACTTTGTGAAAGTTCCGTGTTTGCTTGTTTCGTTTGTATCATATGGATCATGCCAAAAGGAAAGAAGAGATAGACTTAACATACCTTAACTCCGTTGAGTCCTTAATACTTTCCAATCAATTCTTCAAACAACTCAACTCAATCTACCATAGCATAAGGAGATTCAAAATCAGTGCTGAGTAAAGGCTAAGTCCACAACTTAAACTAGTAGCTCGTTTATATAAATTTGGGCAGCATCTCCCCTGTAACAAGGGGCTCCTCCAATACCATATACCAACAACAACAACCAGAGAAATACAATAAGAACAACTTCAATGATCGGGTATAAAATATTTCATTAACAAGTCATCAACATATCACGAAGAGCGGCAAGCTCGGATTGAAACCCTTTAGCACCCTGCAACCCCATTATTTTTCATTCTTGAACCTAGTATTATATCCAGTATAATAATCAATATGTTTTAAAGGATTTCCAACCTTGTACTCAATTTTAATGTTACCCTAAATAGTCTAACACAAGATCATATCACCATGGACAACTTTCAAGTGCTTTATACTCATTTCATTTATCGTTACCAATTTCCTTGACAAGATTGACATGTAAACTAACATAATCATACTAACAATATCATAGCTAACTTATTTTCCATAATTTCCAGACACTTAAAGTCAATAAGAGCAACTTTCAAATCATTCCATCAAGAACAAGATCTCAAGCTAATCCAAGTATTATCTTGTAGTTTATCATCCTAACAACTTAACCAACATACAAGAAAGCTTAAACACAATTAGTAAGCTGTTGTACTCAGCTTATACAGTAGAAACAACTTGCAATTTCAGCCAAATGTTGCGACCAAACACACTCATGTAAGTATACGCGGTCGTCAAGTAATAAAGTGACTAAAAGTCGGATGTCGAACCCACGAGGACTTATGATTAACTATTAACTAAATTAGACTATCCCAATTATCTAAACAAGAATTAAATCTAAAAATATTTTATTCTAAACTAATTAAATAAGAAAAATATAAATAATAAACTTTGAACAGAGAAAGAGCAGATTTTTAATGATATCAATGTAATGAAAACGATCTAGGGTTATGGGCTATCTAACAATCCTATTGTATTCTTCAATTGAATTGACCGACTAATTTATCTAGCTTATTGGTTGACAGGGTTAATATTGCTCATAAGAATCTGTCGAGTTCTTACTCGCCTATTCAAGCTAACCTAACGCCTATATGTCTATGGAGTTAGAATCAACAAGAACGCATTTATAATTCCTGTAAATCAACCAAGCAAGGCAATTAGGTATATGTCTATCCTAACCACGAATCCGTTCCCCGATGCCCGAGTTCAAGAACTTGCCCTACTCAATCCTATATGCAATATAGAATTCCCACTTTCGAGTTCAATTCTAGATTCGTAGATAATATTCAATTGGTGATCAAGCAATTAAATAATTAAGTGCAAGATTGAATAAATAAACTAATATGATAAATCAAGAAGTCAAAATCAATATCCGAATAACAATAGTCATGAAAGAACCACAACCCTAGAACGTGAAGTTTAGCTCCACATAGACATGGTAGCCAAACAACAAATCATATAAAGAAACATAAAAATTACTAAGTTTGGTGGGAGAAAGATGAAACTTGATGAATTCCGGCCTCCACAGCTTTGTCGTGGCTTTTTCCCCCTTCCCAATATGTTAGATGACCTAAAAGAGGCGTTTTTGGCTTATATATTGCGTACCAAAGTCGTGGGCCAAAGTTCTCCTATTTCTAATCCAAATCAGCTTCAGGGATTGATGCTAGGGTGGATGCGTCGCATCCACCTCGTCCTCCACTTCTCAGCTTCGGATGCTACGGTGGATGCTTCGCATCCACCTCGTCCTCCACTTCTCAGCTTCGGATGCTACGGTGGACGCTATGGGCCGACTTCACTGCTAAGGGTGCACGAAAGATGTAGTTTTTCTAGGTTGGATGCGACGCATCCAACCCTTCTTCCTCTGGCTAGACCACCTTTTCTTCATATTTTGCACTCCAAACACCTTAAATCGTCACACATAACTTAATTAGTCATAAAACCAATAATTAAACCATGTTGGGCATTTTAAAGATCAAATAACATCAAGAAGTGGTTAAAACATGGGTAAAGTAACATCAACACATATCGAAATATGCCAAACATCACTACCCCACACTTAACCCTTTGTTCGTCCTCGAACAAACCATCACTATAGTAAACAAAATAAAATTAAGCTCTGATCATTCAAAGCACACTACATCTATGACCATGGTTATTTGCTACAATTAGGCTCTAGACTATGCATCAACACACTTCCCTTTTCTTAGGCCCTTCTTTAAACATATTCGAACAAAGACAACATGCTCATAACAATCCTAACCTCAAAAACCGACTCAATGTCACAATGCACTCATGGCTTGAACACCCAACATCATAGAGAAGTCTAATAACGTTACCTATCCCTCGTGAAACCATGTGCCCTCACAACAAGAACAAGAGAGCGAGTTCAATCCACACATTCGAATCTCATGATCAAATATATTTTAATGACTCACATATATCAAAGAAAATCGCTCACTCTCACAAAGAAGTCACATGCATGAAATTAGTACCATAGGCTTGCCCTTAATGTAAATCTCTACTAATGTAAGCTCGCTCGATCTAAAATCAATTAGGACTTTTTCATGGTTGTAATGTGGGCTAAGGGACGGGTAGGATATATTTAAGGAATAGTGACTCACCCTCCTAAGCACTTTAATACATCACAAAATTACTTTAAGCGCAAATTCTTCAACACCACTTCAATTTCACAAACAATATCACCCCCAAAACAGTCCCTTTTTCTTTAAGCACTACTTTAGTTCATACCCACTAGCAAGAACAAGATAACAATTTATTCATTTATATTTTTCTTTCTTTTTTTTTTCCAGATTTTTCTCTTTTTTTTTCTTTCAATTTCCGCTAGTGGTGTATTATTTTACAAAATAAGTGCACCCTTCTTTCTTTCATTGGTTCCACTCAAAAGTCACCCCACACTTAGTCCCTTCTTACTTCTTTTAGCGCTCATCTAACAATTAAAGTGCTTTAAGAGGTAAAAGGATCAAAACAATGTCAATTAAGAATAAAAAGGGTATAGGCTTGTAATGTGGGTACCAAATAAAAGGTCTACAGGCTCAAAAGGGTTAACTAGGGATAGATTTTATTTGTGATAAGCAATAAGCTCAAAAAGATCAAAGAAAGCCTAAAATCATTTTTCAAACCGAGCATCACCTAAAATTTCGCTTCAACTCACATACCGGGCAAGTTCTAGACACAAGTACAATACATGGACAACACAAAAAACTCACCACACATGGCACATGACTCACTAAGGACGATCACATTCCGACTCTTAAGCAATGCAAGTATTCACGGAGCCACGAGATATTAAGTATTAAACACAAGGTGAACATAAGTCATGTAAACGAGACATAGGCGCCACAAAACATGCTATCCAATTTAACAAGGCATCATCAATAAATTCAAATCATACAGAAGATACTACACATGCGAAAGTATAAATATGTTACTATCAAACAAGTCAAGGGCGCCTAGGTTCATCATTCTTGCTCCTTTTATTCCCTAAATTCCTAATCTACTCGGAAAGAAAAAAACTACCCGGTTCAAACTACATCCCATGGAAAAGAACCGAGGCACAAAGAAAAACCACAGGGGATTATTACTACCTAAAGAAAGCTAAAAGATATATTTTGGATTTTTGTTTAGACTTTAATCCCTCAAGAAAACTGTCTAGGAGATCAATCGTCGGGAAAAGTCCAATTTTTCTAATTTTTCATTTTTTTTTTCTTCACAAAAGCTACTACACTTAAGAATGAGTACTACAACTAAGCTAAAATAGCACAGAAACTCATCCAAACGATCTCCTCACCCCACACTTAAAATTTTGCAATGTCCTCAATGCACATTATAAATAATAAGAGGGTAAACGAGACTCCCTGGTAGGCCAAAGGCCGAAGCAATAGCGGCTCACGAGGTACTCAGACTTTCCTCAGGCATCGTCCTTTGTGTGGGCACCCCACACTTAGTCCTCACCATCTAGCTCGCTTTTGCACTCTTCTAATGGCTTTGCTTCCTATGCTCATAATCCTACAAAACAAAAATAAATACTACAAAATAATAAAAATAAAATAAAATAAAAAGTAAACAAAAATAAAAGAAAGCAGTAACGCTGGGTTGCCTCCCAACAAGCGCCTGATTTAACGTAGCGGCACGACGTGAACCACTTTTTGCCTCCACCTCGAACTTATGAATTGAGCCCCTAACATGGCATCCAGTTTGCGGCTATGCTCCAGTGGTGGGGCTACAAAGATAACCAGGCCAAGTAATAAATTTTTCACTCTACACTTCTCGGCCTTTAGATGAGGAATGTATTTTTTGCTTTTTGGCATGACAAATTCAAAAATATAGGCATCATGTTCCTCTTCCATTGACTCCTCCAAAGGCTTAGATGACTCGATTTCCATGTCATCATCCAAATACAATGTCGAAAAATGTTTAGAATGAGGACCAACACGCCCCAACTTTAGAATTGTATTACTATTTATATCCTCATATGTGCACACATTAGAGTCTTCAAATATAACATTATCTGCTACCTCGCATGGCTCTAGTGTACTTTTCTCAACATGGGCATCATCAACAGAAATATGCTCGAATGATTGGCTCTCCACTTTTAGCTCCTCAATTTGGCGTATAAGCTCCTTTTCAGCTTCTGACAACTCATTACTATTTTGTTGGGCGATAGACGCAACAACCTTTGCATTTAATTTATCTTGCAAGTCGTGAATAGTAGTGACAAATTTATAGATCCCTTGTCCCAGTTTAGATCTTCCCTCTATAAAGTGTCTCATCCCATCAGTAAGTTCCTCATGTTGAGCTTCATATATTTCTAACTTTTCAGCCTGTTCTGCCAGCCAAGTTTGGCTCAAAATCTCCTCTTTTTCAAAAATTTTCTCTTGCTGGTACTCGCTCTCTTCATTCAATTCTTCCATATTGGCCTTCATTCTTGTGATTGCTGCCCTCATTCTTTTCATATCTTTTTTGAGTTCATCCTGTTGCTCTGCTACTTGCCTCAGAATATCCCTGATATATGCATCAGGCTCCATATCCTGCACTTCATTGCCCCTATCAAACTCAGAAATATCATTAGAAAGATCATAATAAGGGCTCAGAGAAGGATGAACAAAATTAGGACAACCATCCCAATGGCCATCTTGACCACCACACATATTACAAATATTCCACTCAAAGGATTGAGATTGTGCGCACAACTCGCTCCTGGAAATATTCTGACAATTTTTCCACCAGTGGGGTCCTCCACAATATGGACAAGGATCATCAAAATAAGAATAACCATCATTCGAATAATTTTCATTCCAAGATGCCATGCTAAAATAAATAAAAAATACTAACTAAAATAAAATAATAAAAAAAACATGAATAGATAAAAAAAATGTCTAATCTAGAAAAATAGCAAATTTCTAAGTCCCCGGCAACGGCGCCAAAAACTTGTTGCGACCAAACACACTCACGCAAGTATACGCGGTCGTCAAGTAATAAAGTGACTAAAAGTCGGATGTCGAACCCACGAGGACTTATGATTAACTATTAACTAAATTAGACTATCCCAATTATCTAAACAAGAATTAAATCTAAAAATATTTTATTCTAAACTAATTAAATAAGAAAAATATAAATAATAAACTTTGAACAGAGAAAGAGCAGATTTTTAATGATATCAATGTAATGAAAACGATCTAGGGTTATGGGCTATCTAACAATCCTATTGTATTCTTCAATTGAATTGACCGACTAATTTATCTAGCTTATTGGTTGACAGGGTTAATATTGCTCATAAGAATCTGTCGAGTTCTTACTCGCCTATTCAAGCTAACCTAACGCCTATATGTCTATGGAGTTAGAATCAACAAGAACGCATTTATAATTCCTGTAAATCAACCAAGCAAGGCAATTAGGTATATGTCTATCCTAACCACGAATCCGTTCCCCGATGCCCGAGTTCAAGAACTTGCCCTACTCAATCCTATATGCAATATAGAATTCCCACTTTCGAGTTCAATTCTAGATTCGTAGATAATATTCAATTGGTGATCAAGCAATTAAATAATTAAGTGCAAGATTGAATAAATAAACTAATATGATAAATCAAGAAGTCAAAATCAATATCCGAATAACAATAGTCATGAAAGAACCACAACCCTAGAACGTGAAGTTTAGCTCCACATAGACATGGTAGCCAAACAACAAATCATATAAAGAAACATAAAAATTACTAAGTTTGGTGGGAGAAAGAAGAAACTTGATGAATTCCGGCCTCCACAGCTTTGTCGTGGCTTTTTCCCCCTTCCCAATATGTTAGATGACCTAAAAGAGGCGTTTTTGGCTTATATATTGCGTACCAAAGTCGTGAGCCAAAGTTCTCCTATTTCTAATCCAAATCAGCTTCAGGGATTGATGCTAGGGTGGATGCGTCGCATCCACCTCGTCCTCCACTTCTCAGCTTCGGATGCTACGGTGGACGCTATGGGCCGACTTCACTGCTAAGGGTGCACGAAAGATGTAGTTTTTCTAGGTTGGATGCGACGCATCCAACCCTTCTTCCTCTGGCTAGACCACCTTTTCTTCATATTTTGCACTCCAAACACCTTAAATCGTCACACATAACTTAATTAGTCATAAAACCAATAATTAAACCATATTGGGCGTTTTAAAGATTAAATAACATCAAGAAGTGATTAAAACATGGGTAAAGTAACATCAACACATATCGAAATATGCCAAACATCACCAAACACATACCACAATTATCCTCAATGACAACGCAACCTCAGAGAGCTGTTGTTCTTTACTAGAACTAACTTTTGATGTTGAAATATGGTGTAATCACTTTGGAATCACTTCAAACCCTTATGGTATCTGTTTATGAGGGTTAGGAGGAGTGTAGGACGATGTTGAGTGGAAAAAACAGAATAAAGGTTGTCCAAATTGTTTTTAAAGTGAAGTAGGCCGACCACCGCCTAAGTGGGTCCCATTGGGAACTGCTTGCACAGTCTCGCGAAAACGTGAATATCTATCTAATCTGATATCGTATCGACAAACGGTTTAATGCGTTAGAAACTAGACTCGTATATCTTAAATTTTTTATGTGGAGAATCCTATAAATCTAAGTATATTAGGAGAAAATCTCTACTAAATTTGACATTCGGTGTCTTTTTCAGGACCCGAGGATGGTTTTCAGCACATTATGAATGTAACTTGTGATGACCTTTGCCAACTTTTGTTCCCACTAGCTTGACTTCAAAACTTAACACGCAACTGTCATACGACTAAAATAATTCATAAAATAACCTCTTTATCATGTTAAGAACCATAGTCTCACCCCAAAGGGCATGTTATAACATTCCAAACTTATCGACTTTCGACGAAACTTATTTTTCGTTTAGCTTCTAAGCTTTCCAACTATGTTGGTACTTTTTATTCATGATCTTAAAGATTTTTAACCTCCAAGGTAACATGATTAACTTAGTTTATGTACTTTCAAAGATGATCTCATTTATGAGCTTACATTAATTGACTTACAACGTACTTTTATGTACGAAACATGGGGTGTAACATCATTCCCCCCTTTGGAACATTCATCCTCGAATGTTGACTGATGCGCTTATCACTGTCATAACCTATAGCTCTTACAAATACTTTAATACTGTCCTTGCCATCTAGGCAACTGTTCGGTGAATAAATCAAAATGCCATGGCATTCTCCCCTTTAGACCTCTTTCTCAAACCACGATTTGTGGTCGGAATTCTTCCAATCTCGTAACTGTTGCTACCCTATATCACTCAGCCTGTACGACTCTGTCCTTGTATGAGGTCTATGCAACTCTTCTCTCCTTTTCCCCCAAATTTTAGCCAATCTCTACGCCTCACTTTGTGAACATATACATAACTATGACAAGGAGTCCCTTTGGGCATCTATAGGTGTACTGAAGTTATTCGCTCGGTACTTTGTCCAACTTACGACTATTGCTATATCTTATTTCATAGCCTTGGTTATCTATTCTTTTGGCTTTACTATATCTAGATAGGTCATACTATATCATAACTCTTACTTTTGTTTAATATTATTGAGGTATGCTACCCAACTCAAAGTTACTCTCTCGCTATTTATCCTATATGTATAAATCTAAGTCCTTTAAAGCTTCCTTATTACTGTTATTCTTAAGAATGATATCCTAATCTCATCTCAAACTTTATAACTTTTATCCATCCATTGTTGATTTACCTTAATGTTGATCTGTAATCTACCACTGATAACTTGAAACGTTTTACGTAATACATTGTCACTAGGGCTCACGTCTCATTGGGGAACATCTGAAGTTATTCACCTGATCCATCTAGGAACGATACTATACTTCAATAACCGTATTTCATTGCATCCCAATGTGATTCATCTTATGGGGGTATTATAATACTGTGCAATTCATGAAATCTCCTTTCTCTTTGAATCATTACTCAATTGAAGGCCTAAACATCATTCTCTTATCTATCATAATTACACCCTTATTCTACTACCAGGGAAGCATTCCATCTATTCTAAATGCACCCAGTCTTAGACTCCTCCGAGTTAATTCAAGCTATACTGAGCTTTCTATAACTTACGGAAACCATCATCTCTCTTGTTTTGATGGGCTTAATCCCAAGGCCTTACCTATTCTTGTCACCTTCTCACTCATCTTTTCTTATCCTTACTCTTATCTACCTAAAACCTTGTCGCTCTATGATACTTTATCTTGCAACCTACACATATCTATTCATACTACTCGCAACCTACCTTTAACTTGCTATCACCGTAGATTTCCGTTCGTGCCTTCTCAGTTGCCTTTAAACATAAGCAATTACTTTTCCTGGTCGTTCTGGCACCTGCTGCATGAATGCTTGGCTTATCTTAGCACCCACGAATACTGGAATTTCATGTAACTCATATGATCTCCAATATCACTTTTGATTTTTACTTCCCGTTCATTAGCGACAATAGGTGCCATTTTTTATGGAGTGCATACAATGTTGTAATGAGACTGTTGTTACAAGATCATTTCCTCTTTAGGTCACTATGCTTAGGTTGAAGCCTTCTTCCTTATTTTCTCAGCTAGTCTTTCATTGTAATATGTAGGGGAGCCTCTTTGACTCTTGTAAAGCTGCAAGTTTATTACATCATATATCTGATGGAATTTTTGTTGTTCTTGCTAGCTTATAATTATCCCTACTTACTTACCTTCACACCTTTGTGCTCGTAGGGTTGCTTCTGAACTGAAATTTTTGACTGTCTTCAAAGTGGCACTCTCTTTCATTTCCATAACACTTATACGGTACCTTTAATTATCCCAACACGTATCTGAATATTTCTCAAGGATTACAGCGTCATATCTGTGAGACTAAATTCACTATGTTGGGTTTACTACATTTATGTTGCATGATCTGCTGATTTACCGACGACTTCTTGTCTAGCCATGACTAGACTCTTCCTGAATCAACTACTAACTACTCATTGGTCCATTATCATATATATATATTTCGCGTAATCTCTCTTAAGTTATGTCCTTTGTCTTAACTTACCTCTCGCACTAGCTCCTTATGTAGCAAGTGTTCATTCGCACTTATTTGTTAATAACATCTTGTGCGGGAACCATTACTGCCTCTCCCCAATGTCATGCTTGCATAATGTTCTAGAGTCGTAACATATATGTAGAATCTGGATAAATGCAATCTCATTCCTTTCACCTTTTTACCACATTCTTCATTTACTATTCCATAGTTACCTAAACCACATAACTGCGACTTAATACCATATCACACCATCTCCCCCCCTGTACCAGGGATAACTGAACTTCTTATGCACGAAGGTGACACCTAGTGTAACTGGCACACTTAGTCCCTTAAGCTTAATGCTGCTCCCAGTGCTTGCTTTAGGGAAGCGTCTTCCTGAATGACCTTTAAAGTTTATTCTTTTGTTGTCCATTCTATTATTGCCGGAATGCGATCTCTGAAATTGTCACGATGATGACTATTATCAAATCCTCCGGTCCCTAATTTATGTCCGGTTTTATCTTGTTTACTAGACCATACTAATTTTGTTCCTACATGGGGTCTATCTTAGCCTTCTGGTAATCATGTTGGAGTCACCAACCCATTTCTCGAAATGAGGATATGACCTTTGGCCTATACTCTTTTATTGTCTTAACGTCTGTCACCTCTTGTCTTTTCCTTCACTTGACTATAGACTCTGTCATCCTGTCATATTTTGATTAACCGTTATCACCCATTTATCATATCTTTCTCATAATGCTTCATTTACTCTCTTCTTTTTCTCCTACTAATATTTTTGTCTATCACCTTATTCTAGAAACTTCAACAAAACATTCTTTCACTTTTAGCTCCCCTTGTTCTATCCACTGGCTCTTCGGGTCGCCTAACATTCATTCTTGACTAGGTATGAGAGCTATACTAAGGTAAATATTTATCCCTTCTAGGATTCCAGTGCCAATCTTCTAAAACTTTAATGCACATTCTAGTATTTCATATCTATTCTAGAGTGCACCATCGAGGTGTCTCACAAGGAGAACTATTACCACGTTTGCAATATCCTTTAGAAATGTGAGCTAATGCTAACAATCCATCCACCATTTTGGGTTACTCTAACCCCAGCTGGATCCTGATATGACATCCTTCTCTTAAACAATATCTGTTAGCTCCCATAAGGCATAACTAAGATGGGTGTGGTTGTCATGCCCCAAAATCGAGGAGCGCGGCCGACGCTCAACCGAGTGAACCCGGCCGAGCAAGCCTATTAGATTTATTTCTACCCAAACTCATTCATGAATAAAGAGAATATATATATATATATATATATATATATATATATATATATATATATATATATATTATAGATTAGGCTGCATGCCACAGCAGGCCTTATGGGCTTTATCTATTATCATGGGATCGGGTTGCACGCCGTAACATGCCATTATAGCTTTATATTAGCGCTTGGGCACTATCCGCCCCTCTAGAGTCTAATATACCAGTAGTGAGCGTAGGTACCGTAAAGTGCTCAGTGATTATGTGTGATGAGTGGGAGTTGAGACAGTCAGATTGACTTTTCTGAGAGCGCGGGTACCTGGGAGTATCACTGTGATGCATTACATGTGACGTGCATACTTGACATGTAGTCATAGAGATGTAACATTCCTCACGCTAGCTGTACTTGGCATATTGTTTTTTCAGTGTTGAGCTTAAATTGTTGAACTCGAAAGCATTTCTACATTTCTGTACTGTGAATGAACTGATTATTGAATTTCTCTGAGTTATTACTGTCATTTCCCCATTTTATATGTACTCTCCCTATCTGGATTTGGACTGTGTCTTTCTCACATCGTTATTCATTTTAGCCCAAGGTTAGTCCTGTTACTTATTGAGTACATTGGTTCAGTTGTACTCATACTACACTCTGCACTTCGTGCGCAGATCCAGTTACATCTGGACATGATGGTTTCTAAATTTAGTGCAATATCTGCTCGGAGACTATTGAGGTAGCTTTTATGATGGCCGCATACCTTGACTATCCTTCCTTTCAGTTTATTCAGTACTGTTCTATTTTTCTGAGAGTTGTATTAGTGATTTAGATTGTGTTGATACTTAGTAGCTCATGTACTCGGTGACACAAGGACTTTTTGGATTTGTTGTTGTTGAGTTTCAGTTAATTTTATTAGTTATCTATGAGATTTTCCACTACTAAACTTGTTAAATCATGTCTTTAATTCAGAATGTGTAGTTGTTATGTGATTATCGACTTGCCTATTAATGTTATAGATGCCATCATGACAGGTTGGGATTTGGGTTGTGAAATTAACCTTGTAAACAAAACCTATAAAAAATCACTTACCTTGACAGTACTAGTTCCAATATCCCGACAACCACTATTAAGATCTCGGCACAGACATAAGTAACATAGTACAAAGGGCCTTTAGAATTTAAGCTAAGGACATAATGTGAAAATGCAAGCGGCTTAGTATTGATAGAAATTTTGCCAAATATTCAACGGCAAGAGTTTACGAGGCATAACCCTCGGTCATGAATTGTTGAGCATAGGAACATTAGCCAAACCAAAATAAAATATGAGTCTATGTTGAACATATGAATATCCCTAAAAGGCCAACGTTCAAAATATACGTAACCCTTCAAGGGCATCCCACTTAAGAAGCTCAACATAAGAGAAAGAGTTGACTATGAGGATAAGGAATCACAAGTTAAATAGTGTTCAAATTTATAAAAGACTCAAACATTGAGAAAATTACTAGATGAAAGAAAGGATGAAAAAAGCAGAATCAACCCTATAAGGTAACAGTTGCCCATAAATATCCCTTGACACACAAATACAAGCTCGTATAGCCCTGTAAGAAACACAAGGTTGTATGAAAGATTACATTTTGTAGTGAAATCTGTGACTTAACCACCGTAGATTTTTACATTTGAGGATGAATGTCCTTAGGGGGGAGGATGTTACATCCCACATTTTTACATGTTAAAGGGTGTCTTGATTTAGTCAACATAAGCTCGAAGTTCAAGACTATTATAAAGTTCATGAGTGTATAAAACCATGAATAGCACATGTTTGAATGTTTAGAAGCTAAATGATAGAAGAAAATAAGTTTCGTCAAAAGTCGGCAAGTTGGGAATATTATTACTCGTACTTCTGGGGTGAGACTAGGGTGATTAGCATGGAAATAAGGTTATTTTATGAGGTATTTTAGTTGTATAACAGTCGTGTGTTAAGTTTCGAAGTCAAGCGAGTTATGAACAAAAATTCAACTAAAGTTATCGCAAGTTACGCGCATAATTTTATTTAAAATTTGGGTCTAATGTCACTGAGCTTTTATCTCAATTTATTTGGAGATATGGGGTGATCCACCACCAATCAGAAGATCTACGAGACTAGTTCTGAATGCATTAAACCGTTAATCGATAAAATATTGGAGTAGAGAAATATTGCATTTTCGTGAGACTACGCAGACTCCTAGGGGACAAGTAGGTGAGTCACCTACTTGCTTAAATGAATGGACCAAATAAATCCCCCCAAAAGGGCATATTGAGGGCAGCCAAGGGGCCCTTTATTTGGGCTGATTCTCTCACATTTTCAATATAATATCCTGACAAAAATATAGGAGAAAAACCCCTTCAACTTCTCCCCCCAAAATCCCACATAAGCCATAGGTGATTTCAGGTGATACGAAGTGATTCTAGTGTGGAAACACCTGTACATCTTGCTAGATTCCCTTTTCCCTTCCTGTAGCTGCATTGGGGGACTGGTTTACTATTAAGAGGGATTAGGTTTTATGGGTTCTTTTTATTCCATGCTAAGTTTGTGCTTCTCTTTCCTTTATCTAAGCTTCTAGGAGTTGTAGCTCGATCATAAAGACAAGATTGGACCTGTTTGTTGTTGTGTCAATGTTGGCTGGTTGTGAACCTATTTTTATGTTGAATTCATGGCTTATTTGTATGAGAAGAGGATTAATTATGTATACTTGGTTTTGTTGATCGATTTGAAAGAAAAGATAGGTCAAAACGTGTTTTAGTAATCTGAAAAATTGGTTTTGAGTTGCTGAACTTGTGGAACTGTAATAGGGTCATTTTAAAGTTTTATTATGGCTGAGAATTAGTTGGCATAGTGGAATATGTGGCGATCAATGTTGTTGATACATTCTGTAAGGAAGAAATAGTTTAAAACTATAGTTGTTTAGTCACACCGAGCTTGCCGCTGATTGTACTATTGTTTGAATTGGTGGAATTGTTCTTATATAGTTTAGGGGACAAATGGATAGGATTGTTTGTTGATATTATTTATGTTGTTATTGGTGCTATTTTGGATTTGGGTAAGTGAGGAAATATAGGTGAAATGCAGCCCAAATTCTTCATAAGAGAGCTACAAGCTTAGAAATGTGTTTTATATTCTTACATGGTATTAACCATAGTTCTAATACCTTAACATAGGTGGAAGTACTACCGAAAGTGTATATTGAATCATTTTTAACAAAGGTATGTAAGGCTATCCCTTTCTTTTGTTTGCACGACTCCAATTGTACATAACGTAAAACGAACGAGCTTCAAAAAATACCCCACTCTTAGATGCTAGCAGTACATACATTGTTTCCGTTCTTATGGAATGATTGATGCTTGTTACACCCCATATTTTTGTACGTGAAAGTACGCCATAAATAAATTAATAAAAGCTCGGAAATGAGATGTTACATCCCGCATTTTTGTGCGTTAAAGTTTTGCCGTAAGTTAATCGTTGTAAGCTCGAGAATGAGATTATATTGGGATTATAAGTATGATGCTTTTTCAAATAAGGAATAAGTAAATTCGTGAAGGTGAGAGGGTAAGCAAATCGAAGAAAAAGAGTTTCGTCGAAGTTTGATAATTTGGGATAAAATACGGTCCGAGCTACAATACCCGATATTTATGGACTAGTACCATACAAAGTACCATATGACCATGATAGTAAAGTATATAAATTGTGTTAAAAGTAAGTAGTATTTTAAGTAATTTGAGATAATTCTTAATTATATGGGTAATTGGGTAATTTTTAGATTAGTGGGGGGGGGGGGGGATTAATGAGTTAACTAAGGAAAAGGTGAATTATTTGGATAAGGTTAAAGGCACCAACGTGGGAACCCATGAAGTGGATAATAAATCCAATAAGTGACTCATATATTATGTAAAAAGGTGTCACATTGTTAAAGAATACAAAGTGATTCACATTCTCTTTAGCCTTCTGATAAAGGTCTGCATAATAATATCCATTTCTCTCAACACATGCAAGCTAATGTTTCCTATCCCCTTAAGATTAGAAGATGCAAGCATACATTTCAGAGAGGTTTCATATGTGATTTGACAATGGTTGGAGCTGGTGAATTGTCAAAATCGTTTATAATTCCATACGAATTACATACGGGATTTGCTAGAATCAAATCTCATACAAGACTACTTAATACTTAGCAATGTGAGATTTTGCGATTCTAAGAAAGTACGGTGCAATCTTTCTCAAGAATATCATAAGGATTTTTCCCTACTTCGATCCGCCGTTACGTGTTTTGTCGCAATTGTCGTGTATTAGAGGGATTGTCAAGAGAATCGGCTCAGGTGTGTTAAGGATAAACCTTTCCTTCATTTTGACATGATCTCGTAATTACATATGTTTGATAACGAGGCATAAAGAGAAGTTCATACTCCCGAATTTATATATATTATCCTAGTCTCATAAGTTACAGTATTCTCCCTTATCGGGACTTCATATTCAATTGAGTATTACCTTCTTCCAGTCAAGAGAGCGGAGGGTCTATCTATATATAGTGTTACAATATTTTCACCACCATCGAGCTATAATTGGTGGGCAGGCCCCTATTGGGAAACCTCTAATCATATGGTAAGTTATATACCGAGCCTACTGTGGCCGAGCGCCTATGAGCGAGCCCCGAATAGCCGAGATACTGAGCCTAGTATGGCCGAGCGCCTATGAGCGAGCCTACTACGTCAGAGCAATTTTATATATATATATATATATATATATATATATATATATATATATACACACACCGAGCCTTATAAGGCCGGACAACTATTTTAATTACTATATTGAGAGAGTTGAGTCAGTATCAGCAGGTAAGCATATCTTCAGATTACCTTTGACTCCCAGTTACTTTCATTTATTATATTATCAGTTCAGTTTCAGCTTTCAGTTATTCTGTTGTCTTACATACTCGGTATATTATTTTGTACTAACGTCCCTTTTGCCGGGGACGCTGCATTTCATGCGTGCAGGTTCAGACAGATAGACGGGTAGACCTCCTCAGTAGGTGTTGCCTGAGTTCAGCTTGATCGGTAAGCTCCACATCTTTCGTAGTTGCCGGGTCTAGAGTTTTATGTACATCTTGTGTATATATGTATATATGTTATGGGTAGGTCGGGGCCTTATTCCGATCATTGTACATCCATCAGTAGAGGCTTGTAGACATATCATGTCAATTAGTGCAGTATGTTGGGCTTGTAGGCCTTGTATGTATATTTTGTTTGTTTGCCAGATGTAGTAGTTATGATAGTCTTGTTGTCCCAGCTTTATATTGATGTTTAGTCAGTGTTAGTTTCAGTTCAGTTTTATATTTTGCTTCGCAACTGTCTTGCAATGTGGCCCCATGGCCAAAGTATAACATTATATGTTCAGAGTCCATTAGTCGCAAGTTGGTACGCAAGGATAGGTGAGGCACCGGGTGCCGGTCTCGCCCCCCATGTTCGGGGCGTGACAATGCTAATGTTGCTTCTCTTATTCTTATGTTATCAAATGCTGTTGCTATTCCTGATTCTTATGGCGATGTCCAAATCCACTCCTCAAAGAGTAAGCGGACATGGTCGCATGCAATATAATTTACCCAACTATGAGCCGGGATAGAATCCCATAGAAAACAATATGTAGGAGATTAGGTAAGTAAAAGAATTATCATTTATTATGCTAAGCCAGACACTAACAAGGTTTTTGAGAAACTCTTTATGTCTAAATGAGAAAATGTAAACTAACCTGGAAACAAAGTAAAATGATCAATGGCTACAAGCATGGATACTCGGGGAATTATACTCAATTAACGATCCAATGTATTTCACGATTTTACAAATATGAGCGAGTTTATGTTAATTAACCTCGGATAATAATTCTATATCAGCTTCTTTCAAAGACTAATAAGACTTCCTAATTGAATTATCCCTCAAACAATTAAGAGATTAAGTGCACCCGATGTGGCTACAAGTAGTTCAATCCTATTCCTATTTAGAATCTTCAAAATGAGAGTTAACGCCTCAAATTCTTGTTAATTAATCTTTCCTAAACCCAAATTAGCTTTTCCAAGTTTAGTTCGAAATTAACTGGCAAGTCCTATGATTAGGTAATCCCTTTGGAAACATTAAAGAACAAGAATAATATGACGACCCAGAACTCAAAATGTCATGATGGCGTCTATCAGTGCTAGGAAAGCCGACATCCACAAATTACTACGCATTTCTAAAGTGAAAAAAGATGAAACAAGTTTAAGGTAACAGTTGCCCATAAATATCCCTTGACACACAAATACAAGCTCGTATAGCCCTGTAAGAAACACAAGGTTGTATGAAAGATTACATTTTGTAGTGAAATCTGTGACTTAACCACCGTAGATTTTTACATTTGAGGATGAATGTCCTTAGGGGGGAGGATGTTACATCCCACATTTTTACATGTTAAAGGGTGTCTTGATTTAGTCAACATAAGCTCGAAGTTCAAGACTATTATAAAGTTCATGAGTGTATAAAACCATGAATAGCACATGTTGGAAGGTTTAGAAGCTAAATGATAGAAGAAAATAAGTTTCGTCAAAAGTCGGCAAGTTGGGAATATTATTACTCGTACTTCTGGGGTGAGACTAGGGTGATTAGCATGGAAATAAGGTTATTTTATGAGGTATTTTAGTTGTATAACAGTCGTGTGTTAAGTTTCGAAGTCAAGCGAGTTATGAACAAAAATTCAACTAAAGTTATCGCAAGTTACGCGCATAATTTTATTTAAAATTTGGGTCTAATGTCACTGAGCTTTTATCTCAATTTACTTGGAGATATGGGGTGATCCACCACCAATCAGAAGATCTACGAGACTAGTTCTGAATGCATTAAACCGTTAATCGATAAAATATTGGAGTAGAGAAATATTGCATTTTCGTGAGACTACGCAGACTCCTAGGGGACAAGTAGGTGAGTCACCTACTTGCTTAAATGAATGGACCAAATAAATCCCCCCAAAAGGGCATATTGAGGGCAGCCAAGGGGCCCTTTATTTGGGCTGATTCTCTCACATTTTCAATATAATATCCTGACAAAAACATAGGAGAAAAACCCCTTCAACTTCTCCCCCCAAAATCCCACATAAGCCATAGGTGATTTCAGGTGATACGAAGTGATTCTAGTGTAGAAACACCTGTACATCTTGCTAGATTCCCTTTTCCCTTCCTGTAGCTGCATTGGGGGACTGGTTTACTATTAAGAGGGATTAGGTTTTATGGGTTCTTTTTATTCCATGCTAAGTTTGTGCTTCTCTTTCCTTTATCTAAGCTTCTAGGAGTTGTAGCTCGATCATAAAGACAAGAACTTGCGAGTTTTAAAAAGAGTAGTATGCTGTTTGTTGTTGTGTCAATGTTGGCTGGTTGTGAACCTATTTTTATGTTGAATTCATGGCTTATTTGTATGAGAAGAGGATTAATTATGTATACTTGGTTTTGTTGATCGATTTGAAAGAAAAGATAGGTCAAAACGTGTTTTAGTAATCTGAAAAATTGGTTTTGAGTTGCTGAACTTGTGGAACTGTAATAGGGTCATTTTAAAGTTTTATTATGGCTGAGAATTAGTTGGCATAGTGGAATATGTGGCGATCAATGTTGTTGATACATTCTGTAAGGAAGAAATAGTTTAAAACTATAGTTGTTTAGTCACACCGAGCTTGCCGCTGATTGTACTATTGTTTGAATTGGTGGAATTGTTCTTATATAGTTTAGGGGACAAATGGATAGGATTGTTTGTTGATATTATTTATGTTGTTATTGGTGCTATTTTGGATTTGGGTAAGTGAGGAAATATAGGTGAAATGCAGCCCAAATTCTTCATAAGAGAGCTACAAGCTTAGAAATGTGTTTTATATTCTTACATGGTATTAACCATAGTTCTAATACCTTAACATAGGTGGAAGTACTACCGAAAGTGTATATTGAATCATTTTTAACAAAGGTATGTAAGGCTATCCCTTTCTTTTGTTTGCACGACTCCAATTGTACATAACGTAAAACGAACGAGCTTCAAAAAATACCCCACTCTTAGATGCTAGCAGTACATACATTGTTTCCGTTCTTATGGAATGATTGATGCTTGTTACACCCCATATTTTTGTACGTGAAAGTACGCCATAAATAAATTAATAAAAGCTCGGAAATGAGATGTTACATCCCGCATTTTTGTGCGTTAAAGTTTTGCCGTAAGTTAATCGTTGTAAGCTCGAGAATGAGATTATATTGGGATTATAAGTATGATGCTTTTTCAAATAAGGAATAAGTAAATTCGTGAAGGTGAGAGGGTAAGCAAATCGAAGAAAAAGAGTTTCGTCGAAGTTTGATAATTTGGGATAAAATACGGTCCGAGCTACAATACCCGATATTTATGGACTAGTACCATACAAAGTACCATATGACCATGATAGTAAAGTATATAAATTGTGTTAAAAGTAAGTAGTATTTTAAGTAATTTGAGATAATTCTTAATTATATGGGTAATTGGGTAATTTTTAGATTAGTGGGGGGGGGGGGGGGGATTAATGAGTTAACTAAGGAAAAGGTGAATTATTTGGATAAGGTTAAAGGCACCAACGTGGGAACCCATGAAGTGGATAATAAATCCAATAAGTGACTCATATATTATGTAAAAAGGTGTCACATTGTTAAAGAATACAAAGTGATTCACATTCTCTTTAGCCTTCTGATAAAGGTCTGCATAATAATATCCATTTCTCTCAACACATGCAAGCTAATGTTTCCTATCCCCTTAAGATTAGAAGATGCAAGCATACATTTCAGAGAGGTTTCATATGTGATTTGACAATGGTTGGAGCTGGTGAATTGTCAAAATCGTTTATAATTCCATACGAATTACATACGGGATTTGCTAGAATCAAATCTCATACAAGACTACTTAATACTTAGCAATGTGAGATTTTGCGATTCTAAGAAAGTACGGTGCAATCTTTCTCAAGAATATCATAAGAATTTTTCCCTACTTCGATCCGCCGTTACGTGTTTTGTCGCAATTGTCGTGTATTAGAGGGATTGTCAAGAGAATCGGCTCAGGTGTGTTAAGGATAAACCTTTCCTTCATTTTGACATGATCTCGTAATTACATATGTTTGATAACGAGGCATAAAGAGAAGTTCATACTCCCGAATTTATATACATTATCCTAGTCTCATAAGTTACAGTATTCTCCCTTATCGGGACTTCATATTCAATTGAGTATTGCCTTCTTCCAGTCAAGAGAGCGGATGGTCTATCTATATATAGTGTTACAATATTTTCACCACCATCGAGCTATAATTGGTGGGCAGGCCCCTATTGGGAAACCTCTGATCATATGGTAAGTTATATACCGAGCCTACTGTGGCCGAGCGCCTATGAGCGAGCCCCGAATAGCCGAGATACTGAGCCTAGTATGGCCGAGCGCCTATGAGCGAGCCTACTACGTCAGAGCAATTTTATATATATATATATATATATATATATATATATATATATATATATATATACACACACACCGAGCCTTATAAGGCCGGACAACTATTTTAATTACTATATTGAGAGAGTTGAGTCAGTATCAGCAGGTAAGCATATCTTCAGATTACCTTTGACTCCCAGTTACTTTCATTTATTATATTATCAGTTCAGTTTCAGCTTTCAGTTATTCTGTTGTCTTACATACTCGGTACATTATTTTGTACTAACGTCCCTTTTGCCGGGGACGCTGCATTTCATGCGTGCAGGTTCAGACAGATAGACGGGTAGACCTCCTCAGTAGGTGTTGCCTGAGTTCAGCTTGATCGGTAAGCTCCACATCTTTCGTAGTTGCCGGGTCTAGAGTTTTATGTACATCTTGTGTATATATGTATATATGTTATGGGTAGGTCGGGGCCTTATTCCGATCATTGTACATCCATCAGTAGAGGCTTGTAGACATATCATGTCAATTAGTGCAGTATGTTGGGCTTGTAGGCCTTGTATGTATATTTTGTTTGTTTGCCAGATGTAGTAGTTATGATAGTCTTGTTGTCCCAGCTTTATATTGATGTTTAGTCAGTGTTAGTTTCAGTTCAGTTTTATATTTTGCTTCGCAACTGTCTTGCAATGTGGCCCCATGGCCAAAGTATAACATTATATGTTCAGAGTCCATTAGTCGCAAGTTGGTACGCAAGGATAGGTGAGGCACCGGGTGCCGGTCTCGCCCCCCATGTTCGGGGCGTGACAATGCTAATGTTGCTTCTCTTATTCTTATGTTATCAAATGCTGTTGCTATTCCTGATTCTTATGGCGATGTCCAAATCCACTCCTCAAAGAGTAAGCGGACATGGTCGCATGCAATATAATTTACCCAACTATGAGCCGGGATAGAATCCCATAGAGAACAATATGTAGGAGATTAGGTAAGTAAAAGAATTATCATTTATTATGCTAAGCCAGACACTAACAAGGTTTTTGAGAAACTCTTTATGTCTAAATGAGAAAATGTAAACTAACCTGGAAACAAAGTAAAATGATCAATGGCTACAAGCATGGATACTCGGGGAATTATACTCAATTAACGATCCAATGTATTTCACGATTTTACAAATATGAGCGAGTTTATGTTAATTAACCTCGGATAATAATTTTATATCAGCTTCTTTCAAAGACTAATAAGACTTCCTAATTGAATTATCCCTCAAACAATTAAGAGATTAAGTGCACCCGATGTGGCTACAAGTAGTTCAATCCTATTCCTATTTAGAATCTTCAAAATGAGAGTTAACGCCTCAAATTCTTGTTAATTAATCTTTCCTAAACCCAAATTAGCTTTTCCAAGTTTAGTTCGAAATTAACTGGCAAGTCCTATGATTAGGTAATCCCTTTGGAAACATTAAAGAACAAGAATAAAATGACGACCCAGAACTCAAAATGTCATGATGGCGTCTATCAGTGCTAGGAAAGCCGACATCTACAAATTACTACGCATTTCTAAAGTGAAAAAAGATGAAACAAGTTTAACAATAATAACTCTCATAAATAGTCGATAAAAAATAATGCGACTCAAGTACAACATTCCCAAAATACGGGTGTCACTAAGTACATGAGCATCTAAATGACAATACAGTCTAACTACTAAAACATCTGTTTGGAAAGGTAGAACAATGCTAATCAACTAAAAAGAAGGAGAGTCCAGGTTTGCGGACACCAAGGCAACTACCTCAATAGTCTCCAAACAGATGAAGCCCCAAATCTAGCAACTCCCGTGCCAAGAAGTACCTGGATCTGCACACGAAGTGCAGAGTGTAGAATGAGTACAATCGACCCAATGTACTAAATAAGTAACAAGACTAACCTTGGGCTGAAAGCTGTGACGAGCTCAGAAAAGTACAGTCAAATCCAGCTAATAACAACACAGTTATGAAAGGAAAATGACAGTAATAACTCAGAGAAAGCCTCATAATAACTTGTAGACACTTCAGAAATGTATACATGCTTCCAGGTATTTAACAGTTTGAGCTCAACACACATAAAATATGCCAAGTATGACTAATATGAGGTATGCCACATCTCGATATCTACATGTCAAGAATGCATGTCAACAGTAATGCTACAAAGTGATAAAATCATATACATACTCTCGAATTATTCAACCTCGCAGCACACTCAGTCACTAAGTATTCGCAATCACTCAACACTCTCAATCACTTAGCGCTCCCAATCGCTCAACACTCGCACTCAGTAGGTACCTGCACTCACTGCTGGTATGTCAGACTTCGGAGGGACGGATCCTTCCCAAGCGCTAATATAAGCAAGTCATGGCATGAATCAATAAAGCCTACTACGGTGTGCAGCCCAATCCGATAAATATCACTCACAATTAGGCCCTCGGCCTTACACAATCATCAATCTCTCCAGTCCCTCGAGCTCACGAATCTCATGATAATCAGCCCAACAATGATAATATGATGGAACAATAAATGGAAATAGAGACTGATATATGATATGCAAATGATAGATGTGACTGATTACATAATTGCAAATTAAGCAAATGATTCAGCAACAAAACAACCACTACGGGTCCCAAGAGTACCAGCGTATAGACTAAACATGATTTCTAACACGAATCATAGCTCAATTTCTCTAACACATTGAGAATATGTGAATAATAACAAGATTAGATGATTATGAAAGTCCACAGAATCAACCGAGTTACAATTACTATGGTACACGCCCACACGCCTGTCACCCAACATGTGCATCACTCAACACCAACCACATAACACATATTTCAGGGATTCATAGCCGTTTAGAAGTGTTACTTACCTCAAACCGTGCAAATCCCTACTTCAACAAGCCCTTGCCTCACGAGTCGACATCAGAATGACTCGAATATATCCACAAACAACTTAATACAATCAACATAAGCTACAGGAATCAATTACATATGATAAAGCTAGTTTTTTAACAAAAGTAAAAAAGTCAACCCCGGGCCCACGTCTCGAAATTCGAAAAAATTATCAAAATTCGAACATCCATTCAAAAATGAGTCCAATCATACAAAATTACACAATTTCGATCTCAACTCGACCTTGAAATCCTCAAATTAAAATCTATGAAGTTTCTACAATTTCTCCAATATTTCCAACCCAAAACACTAATTAAATGGTAAATATAATGATAGATTCATGTATATTAACCAAATCCGAGTTAGAATCACTTACCAGAATCAATTCCTTGAAAATACCTCCAAGAATCACCTCAATCCTAGCTCCCAATGTCCAAATATGAAGTAATACTCGAATTCCTGTTTTATGAAAATAAATAATCTGCCTAGTGATTTCCTCTTCGCGATCCCGGGAAATGCTTCGCGATTGCGAAACACAAAAATATAAGCTGCCAAAGTTAACCCTTTGCAAACGCATAACTCCACGCGAACGCGATGCACAAAGACTTAGATCTACACGATCGCAGACACCCTTACGCGATCACGAAGAACAATTGTATGGGCTTCCCAGCCCCCCTTCCTTCTTCGCGGACGCGTCCCAACACCCGCATTCGGGATGCATAAAAAACAAAAGCTCCGCAATCACATACCTATTCTCGCGATCGCATAGAACAATTTAACCAGTCGCCCAAACAACTCATTGCGATCGCATATAAGGAAAGTAGAAGCACATGCATCAGTAAATTCAGAAAATCTTCTAAGTCCAATTTCAATCTGTTATCTATCCGAAATCCACCCGAGGCCCCCGAGACCTCAACAAAACATACCAACAAGTCCTAAAACGCGATACAAACTTAGTCGGGGCCTTAAATCACATCAAACAATCGATGTCGAAACCTATCAAACCAACTCCGATTGACCCCAAGTTTTGCACACATGTCATTAAATGATACAATGGACCTATTCCAACTTTCGAAACCAAAATTAGAGCCCGGTAACCATAAAGTCAACTCTCGATCAAACCTCTGAACTCTCCAAACTTCAACTTCTCCAACTTCCGCCAATTAAATCCGAAATCATCTACGGACCTCCAAACCAACATCCAGACACACTCCTAACACCAAAATCACCATATACGGAGCTATCAGAACTATCAAAACTCCATTCAGGAGTCATTTACACATAAGTTAACATTCGATCAACTCTTTCAACTTAGGCTTCCAACCTTGGGACTAAGTGTCCCAATTCATTACGAAATATTCCCGGAACCAGACCTACCACCCCGGGAAGTCACATAACAAAATATAAGCACAAAATAAGCAATAAATAGGGGAACGAGGCTATAATACTCAAAACGAATGGCCGGGTCATTACATTTTCCCCATCTTAAACAAACGTTCGTCTTCAAACAGGTCTAGAATCATACCTGGGGTCTCAAAAAGGTGTGGATATCTACTACGCATATCCCGCTCAGTCTCCCAAGTAGCCTCATCGACTGGCTGACCCCTCCACTGCACCTTTACTGAAGCTATGTGCTTTGACCTCAACTTCCGAACCTGCCGATCCTAGATGGCCACCGACTCCATATCATAAGTTAAATCCCCATTTAACTACAACGTGTTGAAGTTAAAAACATGAGACGGATCACCGAAATACTTCCGGAGCATGGAAACATAAAATAGTGGATGAACACTCGATATGCTATGAGGAAATGCAAGTTTGTAAGCCCCCTCTCCAATCGTCTCAAGTACCTCAAAAGGGCCAATATACCGAGGGCTCAACTTGCCTTTCTTCATGAAACTCATAACACCTTTCATGGGTGAAACTCTGAGCAATACCTTCGCACCCACCATATAAAAAACATCACGAACCTTCCGATTATCGTAACTCTTCTATCTAGACTGCGCCATGCGAAGCTGATCCTGAATGAACTTAACCTTTTCCAAAGCCTCCTGAACTAAGTTAGTACTCAATAGCCTAGCCTCGCCCAGCTCAAACCAGACAACCAGAAAATGACACCGCCTCCCATACAAGGCCTTATACGGAGCCATCCGAATACTCGATGGGTAGCATTGAAGGCAAACTCTTAAAGCGATAGAAACTGATCCCAAGAACCCCCGAAATCCATGACATAAGAGCATAGCATATCCTCTAATATTTGAATGGGCTCCAGCCTGTCCGTCCGTCTAAGGGTGTAATGCTGTACTCAACTCAACTCGTGTGGCTAACTCTTGCTGCATAGATCTCTAAAATTGCGATGTGAGTTGCATGCCTCGATCTGAAATGATGGACATCGGCACACCGTGAAGGCGGACAATCTTGCGGATATGGATCTCAGCCAACCAATATGAAGAATAGGTAGTCCCAACTGGAATGAAATGCGCGAACTTGGTCAATCGATCCATAATCACCCAAATAGCATCAAACTCCCTCAAAGTTTGTGGGAGACCAACTACGAAGTCCATGGTGATACGCTCCCATTTCCACTCAGGACTATCAACCCTCTGAAGCAAACTGCCTGGCCTCTGGTGCTTGTACTTCACCTGCTAATAATTTAGGCACCAAGGTACAAACTCCACTATGTCTTTCTTCATCCTCTTCCACCAATAGTGCTGCCTCAAGTCCTTATACATTATCACGAAACCTAGATGAATGGAATACCGCTAACTGTGGGCCTCCTCAAGAATCAACTCACGTAAACCATCTACATTGGGCACACAAATCCGACCCTGCATCCGCAACACCTCATCATCCCCAATAGAAACTTCATTGGCCTCACCATGCCGAACCGTTTCCTTAAGGACAAGCAGATGAGGGTCATCATACTGACGCTCTCTAATGCGATCATATAAGGAAGACCGAGAAACCACACAAGCTAGAACCTGACTAGGCTCCAAAACATCTAACCTCACGAACTGATTAGCCAAGGCCTAAACACCTGATGCAAGCGGTCTCTCACCAACATGAATAAATACAAGGCTACCCATACTCACTGCCTTCCTACTCAAGGCATCGACCACCACACTCGGGATGATAAATAATGGTAATATCATAGTCCTTTAGCAGTTCCAACCATCTCTGTTGCCTCAAATTTATATCCTTTTATGAAGACTCTGATGATCCGTAAATACCTCATAAGAGACACCGTAGAGATAATACCACCAAATCTTTAATGCATGAATGATGGCTGCCAACTCCAAATTATGAACGTGGTAGTTCTTCTCATAAGACTTCAACTGGCGTGAATCATAAGCACTAACTCTACCCTCCTGCATCAAGACACACCAAATACCAATCTGAGAAACATCAAAATAGACTGTGTAAGAATCCGATGCTGAAGGTAAAACTAGAACTGGAGGTATGGTCAAGTTCGTCTTGAGATTCTAAAAGCTTTACTTGCAATCATCCAACCACCAGAATGGAGCACCCTTCGGGGTCAACATGGTCAAAGGCACTACAATGGATGAGAAATCCTCCACGAAGCGACAATAATATCCATACAAGTCGAGAAAGCTCTGAATCTCAGTAGCTGTAGATGGTCTAGGATAACTCTGAACCGCCTCAATCTTCTTCGGATCCACCTTAATCCCCTTACTAGACACCACGTGCCCTTTGAACGCCATGGAACTGAGCCAAAATTCAACTTGGAGAACTTGGTATAAAGCTTCTCCTCCCTCAACCTCTGTAGTACAATCCTCATATGTTGTGCATGCTCCTCTTGGCTAGCTGAGTACACCGGGATATCATCAATAAGTACTATGACAAACAAATCAAGATATGACTGGAACACACTGTTCATCAGATGCATGAATGCTGTTGGGGCATTGGTCATCCCAAAAGACATCACAAGGAACTCGTAGTGACCATAGCGGTTCCTGAATGCTTTCTTCAGAATATCCGAGTCCCGAATCTTCAACTGGTGTTACCCAAACCTCAATTCAATCTTAGAGAACACCTTAGCTCCCTCAAGCTTCTCAAATAAGTCATCAATGCGCGACAAAGGATACTTGTTCTTAATTATAACTTTGTTTAACTGCCTATAGTCAATGCAAATACGCATAATACCATCCTTTAAACAGAACCAGTGCACCCTAAGGCGACACACTAGGCATAATGAACCCCTTATCAAGAAGCTCCTGAAGCTGCTATTTAAATTCCTTCAACGCTGCTAATGCCATATGATACATAGGAATAGAGATGGGCGGAGTGCCCGACACCAAATCAATACAAAAAATCAATGTCCCTTCCAGGTGGCATGCCCAACAGGTCTGCACAAAACACATCCAGAAAGTCTTGCACTACCAGAACAGAATCAATGGTAGGGGTATCAACACCAACATCCCTTGCAAAAGCCAAATATGACAAACACCCCTTCCCAACCATCCGCTGGGCTTTCAGATGTGAAATCACCCTATTGGGAACACCGTCTAGATAACCTCTCTACTCGATCCTAGGTAACCTCAGCATCGCCAACATCCCGATCTTAGCATGACAATCTAGAATAGCATGACATAGGGATAACTAATCCATACCCAGAATCACGTTGAAATCAACCATACTAAGCAATAAGAGATGAACTCTAGTCTCCAATCCCCCAATAGTAACCATACAAGACCGATATATACGGTCCACTATAATAGAATCGCCCACTGGCGTAGATACATGAACAACTGAAACTAAGGACTCACGGGGCATATCCAGATAATGAGCAAAATATGATGATACACACGAATAAGTGGAACTAGGGTCAAATAATATAAAAGCATCCATGTGGCATACTGAGACAATACATGTGATCACTACGTCTGAAGAAACAACCTCTAGCCTGGCAGGGAAAACATAGCATTGAGCTTGACCGCCACCTGATCAGCCTCCCCATATAAGGAGACCTTTAGCTTCCTGAGCCCCACTCCGAGCTGGCTGGCGGGTGGTGAAGTAACTGGTGCAGAAGTCATAACTTGACCCCTCTGCTGAACAGGACCTCTAAAACAACAGGGACGCTGCCTCTACACGTGTCTAAACTCCCCGCACTTGAAGCTACTCTCCAATAGTGGTGGGGACTGAATCAGACCCCAAGAACCAGAATAACTACTAGATGAACCTAGCACAAATAAACCCTGAACTGATGGAGCACGAGATAAACTCTAAGCTGAGAGGGCACTGGGAGATGACTGACCAGGACGAGCACTGTATGAACCATGGCTTGCTGATGCACCACAGTGAACCCGATGAGTCATCTAAGTGGGCCTATAAGAGTGACCCCTACTGTAGTTGAACTGCACACCAGAAGAAACATTATTGAAACCACCCGCACAACGAGGCCTCTTGGGCTCCTTCTCATTATGCTCCTAACTACGGACCTGCTCTAGCCACTTAGCAATATCAACCACCTCGTCAAACCTAGAACTTGATGCAATATCCCAACTCATGACAAAGTGGAGTCCATAGTTGAGTCCATCAATGAACCTCCTAATACTCTCCCTCTTTGTGGGAGCCAACCAGATAGTATGACAAGACAACTTTGAATATCTCATCTCATACTAGGTCATGGACATACCTTCCTGGCATAGCTACTCAAACTGCCTACGCAACTCCTCTCTGCGTGTCTGTGGCACAAACTTCTCCAAGAAGAGAATGGAGAACTAGTGTTACGAAAGTGGTGCAGGGCCAGATGTCCTGCTCAACTCATAGGCCTCCCACCATCTGAAGGCTGTCCCCGATAGCTGCAAAGTAGTAAACGAGACTCCACTAGCCTCCAGAATACTCACTATGCGATGAATCAGCTGGCACCTGCCCAAGAAGTCCTGAGCATCCTCTAACTCATCTCAACAGAATGATGGATTCCTGAGCCTCCCAAACCTCTCTAGCCTCTTCTGCTCCTCATCACTCATAGGAGGACCCATCTGGGCATGAGCAACTGCAATCGGCTTGGCCGGTAGTATCCCTGGTGTCTCAAGTCCCTGAACCACCTGCTCTAGAGTATGGATGGCGGGAGTCTGAGCACCTCCCCCGACCAGAGAAGTGGCTGGCGCAGTCGAAACTGAAACCGCCTGAGTAAGGCTAGTGTATACAGTCAATATCTGGGCCAGAGCTTCCTAAAGGTCTGGAATCACAATGGGCACAACTGGTGCCTGAGCTGGAGCAACCGGCGGGTCTTTACGTACTGCTTTAGCTGCTGAACGAGCTGCACCTCAGCCTCTACCACAACCCCATATCTCATGGCCCTAACTGGTGGTACGGATGGTCGTCCGCCCGGTCCGATAGCACGTGTCCTCACCATAAGTGAGAGAATAGAATAGTAGAAGTTTAGTTTCTAGAATCAACAAATCCACATGACAATAATACAAAAAAGTGAAGTTTTCCTAATGGTTTGGCAGTCTCTCCGAAAATAAGTACAGACGTCTCTATACCGATGCGCAAGACTCTACTAAACTTGCTTATGAATTGTGAGACCTATGTAACCTAGGCTCTGATACCAACTTGTCACGCCCCAAAACTCAACATGTCATGATGGCGCCTACCATAGCACTAGGCAAGCCGACATCCATAAATAACTAGACATTTTTAAATTGATAATAAGATAAAACAAGTTTCACAGTAATAAGTCTCATAAATAGTCGATAAGAAATATTGCGACTCAAGTACAACATTCCCAAAATCCGGGTGTCACTAAGTATATGAGCATCTAAATGACAATATAGTTTAACTGCTAAAACATATATCTGGAAAGGTAGAACATTGCTAATTAACTGAAAAGAAGGAGAGTCGAGGTCTGCGGACTCCAAGGCAACTACCTCAATAGTCTCAAAACGGATAAAGCTCCAAATCTAGCAATTGTCATGCCCAGAAGTACCTGGATCTGCACACGAAGTGCATAGTGTAGTATGAGTACAACCGACCCAATATACTCAATAAGTAACAAGACTAACCTTGGGCTGAAAGCATTGACGGGATCAGAAAGGTACAGTCCAAATACAGATAATGGCAACGCAGATATGACAGGAAAATGATAGTAACAACTCGAAGAAATCATCATAATTAGTTATAGACATTTCAGAAATTTAGACAAGCTTCCATGTATTTAATAGTTTGAGTTCAACACGGATAAAATATCCCAAATATGACTAATATGAGGTATACCATATCTCAATATCTACATGTCATGTATGTATGTAAACTATAATGCAACAAAGTGATAAAGTCATATACGTACTCTCGGAGTATTCAACCTCACAACACGCTCAGTCACTCAGTACTCCCAGTCACTCAACACTCCCAATCACTCAGCACTCCCAATCGCTCAGCACTCGCACTTAGTAGGTACATGCGCTCACTGCTGGTATATCAGACTCCGGAGGGGCGGATCCTGCCCAAGCGCTAATATAAGCCAATCATGGCATGAATCAATAAAGATTGTTACGGCGTGCAGCCCGATCGCATAAATAGCACTCACAATCAGGGGCTCAGCCTCACTCAATCATCAATCTCTCCAGTCTCTCGGGCTCACAAATATCATGATAATCAGCCCAAAAATGATAATATGATGTAATAAAAAATGGCAATAGAGACTGAGATATGATATGCAAATGATAGATGTGACTGAGTACATAATTCAAATTAAGCAAATTATTCAGCAACAAAACGACATCTACAGGTCCTAACAGTACCAGCATATAGCCTAAACATGATTTCTAATATGAATCACAGCTCAATTTCTCTAACACATTGAGAATATGTGAATAATAACAAGATTAGATAATTATGCAGTTCCACGGAATCAGCCGAATCTCAATTACTACGGTGCACGCCCACACGCCCGTCCCCCAGCATGTGTGTCACCTCAACACCAACCACATAACACGTATTTCAGGGATTCATATAACCAAGTTTAGAAGTGTTAGTTACCTCAAATGACGCAAATCCCTACTCCAACAAGCCCTTGCCTCGCGAATCGGCCTCCGAACGACTTAAATCTAGCCAAAACCAACTTAATACAATCAATATAAGCTATAGGAATCAATTCCATATGATAAATCTAGGGTTTTTAACAAACGTCAAAAAGTCAACCCCAGACCCACGTCTCGGAATCTGACAAAATTAACAAAATCCGAACACCCATTCAACAACGAGTCCAACCATAGCAAAATTACTCAACTCCGATCTAAATTCTAACTAAATCCTCTAACTAAATTCTAGAAGTTTCTACAATTTCCCAAATTTTTCAACACAAAATACCAATTAAATGGTAAAAACAATGATAGATTCATGTATATTAACCAAATCCGATTTAGAATCACTTATCCCAATCAATTACATGAAAATTCCTCCAAGAGTTGCCTCAATCCGAGCTTCCAAACTCCAAATATGAAATAATACCTTTACTCTCGTTTGTTGAAAATATATAATCCGGCCAGTGATTTCCTCTTCGCGATTGTGGGAAATGCTTCGCGATCGTGAAACACAAAAATATAAGCTGCCAGAGTAAAGCCTTCATGAATGCAGAACTTCAAGCGCGGATGCGATGTATAGAGACTCAGACCTACGTGTCACGACCCCAAATACACTAGTCGTGATGGCACCTAACCCAACCTGCTAGGTAAGCCAATTAACCTCTAACCAATTTCAATAATAATTAATAAAGCGATTAAGTAAAGAAATATCTGCATCTTATATATTCCTAAAGGACTGGTAGTATAAGTCATGATCTTCTAAGAATAGAATTTACAAAGCTGAAATGAAATAAGTACATCGTATATTTGAAAAGTACATAAAATAGAGTTTTATAGATCTAAAGCTACCACGAACAAGGGGCAGCTACAACCGGGACGCATGTACATCTTCAATCCAGCTCCCATCGAACACAACAACATCAATGTCACGCTCCACACTTGGGAAGCGCGACCGACGCTCAACCGACGCTCAACCGAGTGAACCCAGCCGAGCAAGCCTGTTAGATACTTTCTACCCAATTAACCCATGATCAAGATAAGAAGTGATTTCATTAATTATACAGTAGGAATCTCATTCATACAATCCTAAATCATTTCATTAGTCATTGCACTTTTAAGTCCCAAAATACACATTTATTATAGTTCAAGTGGAACAAGTGATCAAACACAACATAATTTGTTTAACATTCCCAACACCCATATATACAACCCGCATAGTGTCTACGAGGCCTATAAAGATACAAAAGAGAGTAAAGATGGTGCCTGCAATAAGGCCCCGGCTATACCTCAAAAAGTGACCATAAGATAAGAAAAAGGTACAATACATGACCCCGGAATGAAATGGGGCTCATCGAGTCCACTGAGAAAAGGATGCAACACTATCTGTGATCCATACTGTCTGCTATGTAACCACCTGCATCCATTTAAAGATGCAGCACCCCCAGCAAAAGGGACGTTAGTACCGTCGAATAGCGCTAGTATGTATAGCTAAACACTAACTCAATAGAATGAATAATAACACAAGAGGAACAATCAAGAATTCAATAAGGGCTTCAAATAATAGTAAAACAACAAGTTAAGGATCATATACATTGTCAAGAAAATTTCCGTATGGCTAGGTTGGGTGATCTTTAGTACCGATGTTCCACAATTCACAATACCACTGTGTTCTTACACGGAGTCCGATCTTGGCCCGATCGGCTAGGCTGCATCATTGGAGTCGTTACCATAATTTCATTCACAATACCACCATGTTCTTACACGGAGTCCGATATCGGCCCGATCGGCTAGGCCATCTCATTGGAGACATTACCATAATTTCATTCATAATACCACCATGTTCTTACATGGAGTCCGATCTCGGCCCGATCTGCTAGGCCATCTCATTGGAGACATTACCACAATTTCATTTATAATACCACCATGTTCTTATACGGAGTCCGATCTTGGCCCGATCTTCTAGGCTATCTCATTTGAGACATTATCGTTTTCTGTCAATCATCTCATATCGCATTTCTTTCACGTACTTTCGATTCATTGACACTACTGATTACTATTACAAAGTCATTCTTGGCGCTTTGCCATATTTCATAGTTCTAGACCCCTTTTTCCACATTCAATATCGTTATCAAAATCAATAAGGCTCCCCATTCAAGACATTAAATTCACGTATGAGCAATTTGGGAATCTTAGGCACATAGAGGCTTTTCATACAATTTGGCATAACAACCTTTATTTCAATCTTGACATGAAGTCTTAACATCCCTAACATATATTCCTCATTTTGAACATATTCTCAAATGGCAAGATGACATGATGAAGCATTTAGCATAAACATTGAACAAACATCCTCCAACACAACAACATTAGGAAAAGCCAATTTGATAATGATCAAGAACTTACTCCGATTACATGAACACCATGGGATTTGATTCTAAGAAGAAGGGGGTTTAGCCAACATACCTCAATCAAACTCCTTAAAACTCTAAGATGTTCTGGACTATAAGCAACTTTAATCTATTTTAGAAATAAAACAAAATTGAACCAAAGTTAGGAAGATGGACATGGTTTTAGCTCATTTGAGCATACTATCAAACACTAGGTGTGCATCATTGTTTTAAGGCTCTTTTGTGGAAGATTTCATCATTTCCCAACCCACTCTCTACCATTATTAGCTCACAATCTTCCCACATACTACAAGGATACATGCATGCAAGGTAAGCACTCCCATCCCTATGAATTACCTCACTAATGGCCCAATCTAGTTACACTTAGACATTAAGAGTTTGGGTGATAGAATCTTGCCTCTTAGGAAGAAGACCTAGGTTCCTCTCTTGATAATCTTCAAGATTTAAGTGAGAATTTAAGAACGATTGATGAAGATCACTTCTCCCTCTAGGACCCTATCTCTCAATCTAAGAATATCAGAAAATATGCTCAGAATGGTCCATGGGGTGTGCTTTAACGGAATAGGGTCGGGTTTAAAAATCTAAAAAATGTAGCTCCGGAACAAGGTCTGCGGTCGCATATGCGATCACATAACCGATATGCAGACCGCATCTCGGTCGTATAACCGGTGACCATAGAGCCAAAACAATTGTCTGTGTCTACAGTCACTATGCAGCCCGCAGACCTATTCTGCGGTCGCATAATGAACCGCAGAATAGTTATGTGGTCGCAAAGTTGACCGCAAAACTCATCCAAGCTAGCCCAATAACTGCCTCAGTCTGCGGGCATTATGCGGTCCGCAGAGTGATTCTGTGATTGCATAATGGACCGTAGAAATGCGTAACACTGCCAAATATTTTCCTTTAATTTCCGATGCATTGATCAACCCAAAAAGTCCGAATTGCGGCAAGGAAGCTGACCGCGAAGAATTTCTATAATACACAACACGTAAAACCAATTCGACACCACGAAACATTATTAATATTATTTTGCAAACCTTTTACTGGGCCTTACATTCTTCCCCACTTAGGATCATTCGTCCTCGAATAAGGGTAAAAACCTGTTATTAGCATCTTATGCAACTCAGTTTTCATACCACACACCAGCAACCCCAAATTTTACTAACTCCCTAAATTCTCAAAACTTTCGCCAGAGTTTCGTTTGTAATTAGGCCTATCCACCTGTCAGAGAGCCCAGAAACACGGCTTACAAACATGTATAGAAACCAACGACATAGAATAACTCATAACCACACCAATCGTGTCCTCATGTATACAACATATAATCAAAGGGAGCATCTTTACATTAACTGAACAAGTGATACAAAATTCTTAGGCGACAGGTTCATAAAAGAAAGGATTACACAACTATTCAAACAAGTGAGGATACTTCTTCTTCATCTCTTCCTCGGCCTCCCACGTGGCTTCTTCAACCTGCTAGTTTCGCCATAACACTTTCAAGGAGGCGATTTCTTTATTCCTTAACTTTCGGATTTGCCTATCAAGAATGGCAACTGGAATCTCTACATATGACACTTCTTCATTAACCTCAATGGTCTCAGCCGGAACATTGAGTGACGGATCTCCAACTACTTTCTTCAACATAGACACATGGAACACCAGGTGTACTAATGAGATCTCAAGTGGTAGCTCAAGCTTGTACGCCACCTCACTGATTCTCTGAATGATTTGTACGGCCCGACATACCTCGGACTCAATTTCCCCTTTTTCCCAAACCGCATAATACCTTTCATGGGGGGAACCTTCAAGAACACCCAATCATCTTCTTTGAACTCTAAGTCACCGCGACGAACACCCGAATAGGATTTCTGACGATTCTGAGCAGTTTTCAACAGCTTCTTTATGATCTTATCTTTTTCCATAGCCTGATGTACAAGGTCTGGCCCTATCAAAACTACTTCCCCAATCTCGCACCACCCACTGGGAGATCTACATCTCCTACCATATAATGCCTCAAATGGTGCCATCTGGATACTTGCATGAAAGCTGTTGTTATAAGCAAACTCTATGAGCGGCAAATGATCATCCCAGCTACCCTTGAAATCAAGAAAACAAGCACGCAACATGTCCTCAAGCGTCTGAATAGTCCGCTCTGCTTGCCCATCGGTCTGTGGATGGAAAACTGTACTAAGATTCACATGAGAACCCAAACCTTATTGAAATTTCATCCAAAAATTGGCCATGAACTGAGCCCCTTGATCAGAAATGATAGAAACTAGAGTTCCATGTAGCCTAACTATTTTCTTGATATATAACTGAGCATACTGTTCCGCTATGTCGGTATATTTAACTGGCAAGAAGTGTGCTGATTTCATGAGTCGGTCCACGATCACCCAAATTGAGTAAAACTTGCGTAGAGTGCGTGATAATCCTACCACAAAATGGATATTAATAATCTCCCACTTCCACATTGGAATTTCTATATTCTTTGCCAACCCACCAGGCCGTTGATGTTCGGACTTCACTTGCTAACAGTTCGGTCACCTCGCCACAAAGTCCGCCACATTCCTTGTCATGTCATTCCACCAATAGACTTCCTTGAGGTCGTGATGCATCTTCGTAGAACCAGGATACACGGAATACCTAGAAGCATGAGCTTTGGTCATGATTCTGTCCCGGAGACCATCTACATTTGGAACACATAACTGCCTTTGGTACCTTAATGTACCATCATCCATGCTAAGAGCAAAAGCCATAGTCTTATGTTTTTGAATCCCCTCCTTCAATTGCACCAAAAATAGATCGTTGTATTGCTTCTCTTTGACTTCCACACCAATCGATAATTCAGCCCTATTTTGCACAATTATCCCTCCTTCATTAGATTCTGTAAGACGAACTCCCAAACTAGCCAATCGATGGAGTTCATTGGCTAATGGCCTTTGATATACCTTCAAGTGTGCTAAACTACCCATAGATTTCTGTCTAAGAGCATCCGCCACAACATTGGCTTTCCCCTAGTGATATAGAATTTCGATGTCGTAATCCTTGAGTAACTCAAGCGATTTTCTCTGCATCAGATTCAGCTCCTTTTGTTTGAAAATATATTGAAGACTCTTGTTGTTTATGAATACATCCACATGTACCCCATACAAATAGTGACGCCAAATTTTCAATGGAAAAACCACTGCCGCCATTTCTAAGTCATGTGTTGGATAATTCTTTTCATGATTCTTGAGTTGCCTAGAAGCATATGCTATAACTTTGCCGTGTTGCATCAACACACACCCAAGCCCAATTCTTGAAGCATCACAATATACCACAAATTCATCTGTACCCTCTCGCAACCGCAACACCGGCACTATAGTCAATTTCGATTTCAACTCTTGGAAGCTCCTTTCACAAGAATCAGACCATTGGAACTTAACTGCTTTTTGAGTCAATTTAGTCAACGGATAAGCAAGAATAGAGAACCCTTCCACAAACTTCCTGTAATACCCTGCTAAGCCCAAGAAACTATGAATCTCTGTGGGCATTGTAGGTCTATCCTAATTCTTTACTGCTGAAATCTTTTGAGGAACAACCTTGATTCCTTCTCTAGAGACAACATGACCCAAGAATGTGACAGATTCGAGCCAAAATTCACACTTTTAAAACATCACATAGAATTGGTGCTGATGAAGAGTCTGCAACACTGCCCTGAGATGATCGACATGGTCCTCCCGACCTCGTGAATACACAAGAATATTGTCAATGAACACTATCACAAAGGAGTCGGGGAAAGGCTTGAAAACCCGATTCATAAGATCTATAAAAGCTGTCGGGGAATTTGTTAGCTCAAAAGACATCACTAGAAATTCAAAATGCCCATACCGGGTTCTAAAAGCTGTTTTCAGTATATCCCGCTCTCTGATCTTCAATTGGTGATACCCGGATAGTAAATCAATTTTGGAGAAGTATTTAGCACCCTGTAACTAATCAAACAAATTATCTATTCTTTGTAGTGGGTATTTGCTTTTGATTTTGACATTGTTGAGCTGCCGGTAGTCAATGCACATCCTCAATGATCCATATTTCTTCCTCACAAAGAGAACTTGTGCGTCCCATGGCGACACACTCAGTTGGATGAAATCCTTCTCTAACAAATCCTTTAATTGTTCCTTTAGTTCCTTCAATTCTGCTAGTGCCATTCTGTAGGGCCGAATGGATATACGCTGTGTGCCTGGCATCACATCAATCCCAAAATCAATCTCCCTTTCTGGAGAAATCCCAAGAAGCTCATCAGGAAAGACCTCCGGAAATTCTTTCACAACTGGCACTGACTCGAGTGTAGGTGCCTCAACATCGGTGTCCGTAACCCGGACCAAGTGATAGATACACCCCTTATTAATCATCTTCGTGGCCTTAAGGTAAGAAATAAACCTACCTTTTGGCATCACATTATCCCCCTTCCACTCAATAACCGTCTGATAAGGAAATTCAAACCTCAAAGTTCTAGTTCGGCAGTCGAGCTTAGCAAAACATGAATAAAGCCAATCCATTCCCATAATTACATCAAAATCAACCATCCCCAATTTAATGAGATCGAACACGGTGTCCCGACCGCGCACCGTGACAAGACAACCCTTATAAACACGTGCGGCACAATAGACTCACCAACCAGAGTAGATACAGAGAACGGCTTAGGAAGGGGTAACATAGGACAAGGTGGAACCGGGATTAATAAGAGCATATACATCGTGAGTTCGGACAATCAATATACCTGTGACGACATCTGGAAAAGCCTCTGTACTCTAGCGACCACTCATAGCATAGAAACGGCTAGGTCCTCCTGAACTCTATGCACCAACCCTAGCTACACCACTCCATGCTGGTGCCAGAGTGCCTCGAGCTGGGGTGCTAAAGATATAGCATCTGCAGAACTGGATAGTTGTGTTTTGCCCCTGCCCGCACCCTAGCAGGATGAACGACACTCCATTTGAATATGACCCCTCAATTTGCACCCGTAACATATAGGTAAGTCCATGTAGCAAATCCCCCGAGTACATCCTCCCACACCTGGGGCATGGGGTGCCTCCGCTGCTGCGGCAATCTCTCTCTTGATCGTCCTTGATGGTGGGGGTACCATGCTGCCCTGATTAGGCCTGAAGCGACTCCCCTGCTGCTGACTGTGCCCCACTGGCGGTGCATTGGCTGAAGACTGAGCATGAGACTGGGTTGGCCCTGATGACCCTCCCCTGAAAGCTTTTTCCCCCCACCAAATGACTCCCCAAAGTTGCCCGCGGATCGGGCCTTGCTGGTACCCTCTCGCTCCCTCCTGTTCTTCAACATGCGGTCCTCTGTAGTTCATGTCTGAACTCAAGGCAGTTGTAGCGGCCACATTGATAACCAAGGGGCTAAGGCCCAGCACAAACCGGCGCATTCTAGAATCCATAGTAGGCAACATGATAATGGCATATTTTGATAGGCGCACGAACTTCATGTGATACTCCCACACACTCCTACTCCCTTGCTTAAGATTCTCAAACTCTACGGCACGGGTTGCCCTAGTCTCGGCAGGCAATAAATGGTCCATAAAGGCATCCGCAAACTCGCTACATCTCGGTGGAGGGCTCCCCTCTTCCCGAGAGTCCTCCCACATCTTAAACCAAGAATATGCCACCCCCTTCAGGTGGTAGGCGGCCAACTCCACTCCCTCCGTATCAGTAGCACGCATAGCACGGAGAGTCTTTTGCATCTCATCAAGGAAGTCCTGTGGGTCCTCCTCGGGATTAGCACCCGTAAACACTAGAGGATCCAACTGAAGAAACATGTTCACCCTAGAACCACTAGAATCCCCTTGTTAGCTAGAGGATGTGGGTGCCACATTCGACCTTTGGGCCTGAGAAGCCACTATCTGAGTCAGCATCTGAATAGCTCCCCTAAGACCCCCATCAGAAATACCAGAGCCGGAAGCTGAGGCTGGAGGTGGAATCGGAATGCCTGGTAGAGGAACTGTCGCACCCTCAGTAGGTGTAGCAGCTGGTGTGGCCTGGGCTGGTGTAGTGATATCAGGTAGTGATATCAGGTAGAGCTGTCGCATACAAGTTTATCATGCCCCATCCTCGGGAAGTTCGACCGGCGCTCAACCGAGTGAACCCGGCCGGGCAAGCCTGTTAGATATTTTCTAACTAATTAACCCATGATCAAGAGAAGTCATGATTTTATTAATTATACAGTAGGAATCTCATTCATACAATCCTAAATCATTTCATTAATCATTGCACTTTTAAGTCCCAAAATACACATTTCTTATAGTTCAAGTCGAACAAGTGATCAAACACAACATAACTTGTTTAACATTTCCAACACCTATATATACAACCCACATAGTATCAACAGAGCCTCTAAAGATACAAAAGAGAGAAAGATGGTGCCGGCAACAAGGCCCTGGCTATACCTCATAAAGTGACCATAATATAAGCAAAAGGTACAATACATGACCCTGGAATGAAATGGGGCTCACCGAGTCTGCTGAGAAGAGGATGCAGCACTATCTGTGATCTGCACTGTCTGCTATGTAACCACCTGCATCCATTTAAAGATGCAGTGCCCCCAGCAAAAGGGTCGTTAGTACCGTCTAATAGCAATAGTATGTATAGCTAAACACTAACTCAATAGAATGAATAATAACACAAGAGGAACAATCAAGAATTCAATAAGGGCTTCAAATAATAGTAAAACAACAAGTTAAGGATCACATACATTTTCAAGACAATTTTCATATGGCTAGGTTGGGTGATCTTTAGTACCGATGTTGTACAATTGACAATACTACCATGGTCTTACACGGAGTCCGATCTCGGCCCGATCAGCTAGGCCGCCTCATTGGAGACGTTACCACAATTTCATTCACAATACCACCATGTTCTTACATGGAGTCTGATATCGGCCCGATCGGCTAGGCCATCTCATTGGAGACATTACCACAATTGCATTCATAATACTGCCGCGTTCTTAAATGGAGTCCGATCTTGGCCCGATCGGCTAGGCCATCTCATTGGAGACATTACCATAGTTCCATTCATAATACCATAACATTCTTACACGGAGTCTGATCTCGGCCCGATCGGCTAGGCCATCTCATTTGAGACATTTCCTTTTTCCGTCAATCATCTCACATCACACTTCTATCATGTACTTTCGATTCATTGACACTAGTGATTACAATTACAAAGTCATTCTTGGCGCTTGGCCGTATTTCATAGTTCCAGACCCCTTTTTCCATATTCAATATCATTATCAAAATCAATAAGGATCCCCATTCAAGATATTAAATTCACATATGAGCAATTTTGGAATTTTAGGCACATTGAGGCTTTTCATACAATTTGGCATAACAACCGTTATTTCAATTTTGACATGAAGTCTTAACATCCCTAACACATATTCCCCATTTTGAAGATATTCTCAAATGGCAAGATGACATGATGAAGCATTTAGCATAAACATTGAACAAACATCCTCCAACAAAACTATATTCGGAAAAGCCAATTCGATAATGATCAAGAACTTACTCCGATTACATGAACACTGTGGGATTCAATTATAAGAAGAAGGGGGTTTAGCCAACATACCTCAATCGAGCTCCATAAAACTCTAAGATGTTCTGAACTATTAGCAACTTCAATCTATTTTAGCAATATAATAAAATTGAACAAAAGTTAGGAAGATGGACACGGGTTTAGAAGAGTTAGTTACCTCGAACAAGCCCATACTAATGCCCAGCAAGCCAAGCTATGTTCCAAAGATCCCATCACGTGCGTAGCGACCTCCTAACGGCTCAAAACTATCCCAAAGCAACTCAAATACATCAAATAAGGCCCAAGGGAAAAATTCCAAATGAAAAAGGTCGAATCTTTAATCAAAAGTCCAAAATTGGCCAAAACGTCCAACTCGGGCCCATACCTCGGAACCCGACAAAACTCACAAAATACGATAAATCATTCAATTACGAGTCCAACCATTCTAGTCTCACTCAAATCCGACTTCGAATCGATGTTCAAAACTCAAAAAATTCACATTATGAAACTTTAGGCCAAGCACACCCAATTTCCTCTTTAAAATTCACAATCCAATTACCAAAAACGAAGGTAGATTCATGAAATATAACCAAAACCGAGTATAGAACACTTACCCCAATTCATATGGTGAAATATGCCTCAAGCATTTCCTCAATCCGAGCTCCATAGCTCCCAAAATGAAGAAAGAATCAAAACCCTCGATAATATCGCTTCTGGCCAGCGATTCCGCATTTGTAGTCAATTCCTCACATCTACGACCACCGCTTTTGTGGTAAAACTTCGCTTCTACGAATACTACTGACCCAACAATCCCTCGCACCGGCGGTCTTTAAGCCACTTCTGCAGTCGCGCTTCTGCGCACTTGAACTGCATCTGTGGTTGCGTAGGTGCGTCCAAGCACCCGCACCTGCGCTCCTCACGCCCAACTCCCCTTCCCGCTTCTGCGACTCCTCTGTCGCTTCTGCGATCATCACACCTGCGCAAACCAGCCGCAGGTGCAATCACACCAGAACCAGTAGCTTAGCAAAAATCCTAAAATGTAATAAAATGATCCAAACCTCGCCCGAAACTCAACCAAGCCCCTTGGGACCCTGTCCGAACATGCCAACAAGTTCCATAACACAATACAGACCTACTCGAGGCCTCAAAACACACATAACAACATCAAAATGACGAATCATACCTCAAATCAAAATCTATGAACTTTGAACTTCAAACTTCCACAACCGATGCCGTAATCTATCAAATCACATCTGATTGACGTCAAACTTTGCACACAAGTCCCAAATGACATAACGAAGCTATTCCAATTCCCGAAATCACAATCTGAATCCGATATAAAAAAATCCACTCTCGGTCAAACTTTTCGAAAGTGCTCCTAAGTCAAATTCCACTACGGACCTCCAAATCGCAATCCGGACGTGCTACTAAGTCAAAAATCACCTAACGGACCTACCAGAACAAACAAAACCCTGTTCTGGGTTCAAATGTGCAACAAAATCAAAGATGGTCAACTCTCCCACTTTAAAGATTCAACAATGAAATACATTCTTCCAATTCGATTCCGAATAACCTGAAAAATCAAAACCGACGATTCACATAAGTCATAATATATCATACGGAGCTACTCATGCCCGTAAACTGCCGAGCGAAGTGCAAATGCTCAAAATGACCGGTTGGGTCATTACATTCTCCCCCACTTAAGCATACGTTCGTCCTCGAACGTGTCCAGAGTTGTTCTCAAAGTCATCAAACCGCCGTGTAACCTTACCATGCAGATACCCAGGGGTGATCTCACATCACCCTATCCCACATAGGTCTGATAACAAAACATAACTGAGATTTCCTTAATTCAACCTAGACCATAAGCCTTAGAATCCAATTCCCAGCATCCGGAACTTTCTATAAGATCAGAATCTCGCATCGACACTCTGTATAAGTCTGAACAATTTGTATCAAGCCATATCCATAACCTAAGATGTGATCACATGATATACCGCATAACTTAAATACTCATAGCAATGATTTCTAATCACAACAGCTATCCAAAATAACATAATTATGGTAATAAACCTCATGCCAAACCAAACGTCATCCTTAAACCTTTGTACACTGCCGATGATGAAAGAAACATGCAGAACGCATAACCATTCATCAGATCAATCAGTCATGAAACTTCCTCTCCTTCGACAAGAACTATAGCAAATTTCTAAGCCGACTTTCGATATTATCCTTCCAACCATGTTGTAATCTGTTTCGATAGTATCCATTCTAGGTCCAATGACCTCATCTCGTCCAATACCAACTACTCTACTGACACGCAACACCAATATTACCCAGAGCCACAAACCGTGCAATCCATGCACCAATAAGCAACAATCCAAATGTACTCAATCACGAAAATGTCTCAATCAAGAGAACCATCCCGCAAGCTCAACGGGTACCACCCCAACATAATGCTAAGAACATAACACACACCGTAGAACAATAACACACAAATCTAACACAAAGGATCATATCTCAACATAACTCTACCGCAGTGTGCGACCCCATCCAAACACTGGCCCATATGAGACACCTCGAGTCACCATGCTCAAAATCAATAACCACGCACTATCGAGATCAAGTACCCAAAGTTCATTACCATAACCATGGAGAGTAGATGACACAATGCCACACAAAACCCGAAAAAGAACATAACCCATACGCCATCAACCATGCAATACCCAATTACTCATCTTGCTTAAATTCCACAATAAAGCCCAAATAGACTCGCACCAGGTGTGCTTATAGTCAACGAATCACAACTCTTCGTAGAATAAAAGAGGAACTCACATATCCTTTTAGAACATGAATAAGCTCAACAACATCCGAATGGCACATCCCTAAAAAATAGCAGTATGGAGCCAATCAATCCGGCTCGATGTAGAATACATAACCTAATTGGGCCTACCAATGGACCCCCAAATCAACTATGGTCACCCACAAATAGATAAATAACCCCCCGAAAATCCATAACGACTGAATCATAATACATACTATCATCTAGCTAGCTTCGGCCATGACTTCACAGTCCACAACCATGAAAGAATCTGCTCTTGGGAACTCCCAGTCTCCAAATCCATAGAACACACGAATCACCATATTTGATTCCAACTCCACCACCAGAATGTCTAACACATCTCTCACACACAATCATCGCACAAGAAATACTTCTTAAATTCTTCCGTGCCACATAGCAGAATTTGAATATCAGCAATCGATCAACCATAAGAGTGTCGTAGTACCAGCAAAGTATCCATACATCAAAACACATTTCCCCTTCTGAAATGTATACTCTCATCAAGCCATACCAAGTAGTAATATCATTTACCTAGTCATCTGAAACCGTCCATGGTACCTACGAATTTGCTTTGTTGACCTTCCCTTCAAAACAGAACTGTGATCTCGATCACGCAAATCTCAATCCCACACAACACACCGCATATACCATGCCATCATATGAAAAATACGAGAACTTCATAGTCTACTTCGAGTCACAAGCTACTACATACTCAATTAGCCAAGGACCTTCTATTTGATTTCATCCGGGAGAAATTCACCATATACCACATGCTCCTCACGCCAGTAGAAAATATACCACTCGAACCTTGGCAAAAACCATTGAGAACTCTTCGAAACCCATTTGCACATAACCAAGCTATCTAAACTGAATCTCTCTAACTCAACCCAGCCACGCATGTTGCCAAAACCTAAGAGCATTGCCACGAAACACCTGTAGAGACTAGCCACATGATAAGATCCAAAGGACCGATCATACCCATTACTGTGTTGATCCCACCTACTAATAAGCTATCCTATTTCTCCAAGTCCTTTCCAAATTGCCTTCAAATTGATACTTCTCCTTGCTGGAACACCACGATCCTTAACAAAAATTTACCACACAAGAGACCCTAGTATAAAACCACAATGCCCTAAGGCCCATAAGCCGCTGAATTCTCACTTAAGCACCCCAAAGCACCAAAACAGCGACACCCACTCTAAATAGACCTTATGTGAACCTAAAACTGTTTCCTTCACTTTTTTGATACTGAAATGCATAATCCACAATGATATAAAAATGCCACAAGTATCAACACCGTCAAATGCAAATATCAGATCCAAGCCATATACCAATTCAAAATTCCCAATTACTACATATAATTCTTGAACCCATTAGAACCATTCTCGAGAGTTATCTACTATGCTCAAATCACTATTGCACCGCTCTAAAATGACGGGTGCCCCATTAGCACGACGACACCCAAAGTAGAAACCCTACCTTAACGTGACCAAGCAAATTCCTACTCCATGCACACTATATCTTTCAAGTATACCTCAAACCAAAATCAATACAACACATAATCGTGCAATCAACTCGTCGATAGAAGACTCCTCCACTTGGCTCAAAGCCATAGATCAAAACACACAATAACTCACAATGTGCATACATTATTACTGCCATATTACCACGGTGAAATTAGACTAAATCTTTCATCAGTTCATGCAACAGAAACCATCTAGTACCTCAAATCATTGACAAATCTGACATTTACCCTCGTTATGGTTAAGCCAATTTTCACAAGAGATCCAAACTCAAATTGCATTACATATAATTCACTGGTAAAGGAGAACTTTATACAAAAACAACATAGGGACTGCACAACCTCAGGACACCCAGCGGAGGTGACCAACCTGCGTTGCCTCAAGCTAACATCTCTTAATACTCTTCCACAGTCATAACTATTACACAATCACTTAATCTTCCTGAGTCTAAACACATAACATGACATGAAATCTACTACACTCCACAACTAAACAATATGTGAGGTCCTTCAACGCACCCACAACTCGAGGACATACACCAAATCAAGACAGAAATCAATCACCCAATAGTTCTTGCTACATCTCAAGTAAACTATTCTTGTCACATTCGAATAATCTGAACATATCTCGCAGTCACATCATACTCACCACATAGTCATCCAATCACAAATTCCACTAACAGGAAAACCACCGGACATATAATTCCCAAAAGCACGTGCTCACACAACCAAAATCTCCGTTCTCAAGCTACCATCATAACTCAGTCTGAAGTCCTCTAGACTGGCCCATCATTAGCACGCCAAAATCACATCTCGCACCTCAACTATGGAATCACAAGCCGCCATTGCACAGCTGATACCGAGCGCTCATGTGCGCATACAAATGCATAGAAGGAATTCAAAGGGTTATGCTTCAAGATAAATCAATGCCGCACGATAAGTAAAGGAAGATGGGAATTATATCCTAAATGTTCGGTAGCCTCCCGAAGATAGGTATGGACGTTATCATAACGATCCACAAGACTCTACTAGACACTTGCTCATGACTTGTAGAACCTATGAACCTAGAGCTCTAATACCACCTGTCACGACCCCAAATCCACTAGTGGTGATGGCATCTAACCCAACCCGCTAGGTAAGCCAATTTACCTTTAAAAAATTCCAATAATAATTAATAAAGCGATTAAGTAAAGAAATATCTGAATCTTATACATACCCCAAGGACTGGTAGTACAAATCATGAGCTTCTAAGAATAGAATTTACAAAGCTGAAATGAAATAAATATTTTGTCTGTTTGAAAAGTACATAAACAGAATGTGAATAACAAGGTACATAAACAGTACCTTTAACAAATTCCAATAACAATTAATAAAGCGATTAAGTAAAGAAATATCTGAATCTTATACATTCCCCAAGGACTGGTAGTACAAATCATGAGCTTTTAAGAATAGAATTTACAAAGCTGAAATGAAATAAATATTTTGTGTGTTTGAAAAGTACATAAACAGAATTTTATAGATCTAAAGCTACCATGAACAAGGGGCAACTACAACCGGGATGCATGTACATCTTCAATCCAGCTCCCATCGAACACAGCAACATCAACAACCAACATCTGCACGCAAGGTGCAGAAGTGTAGTATGCGAACAACTGACCCCATGTAATCTGTAAGTAACAAACCTAACTTTAGGTTGAAAGTAGTGACGAGCTAACACAAGGTCGGGTCCAATACCAATATCCCACAACAGTTCATAACGGCATAATACAAGTAATAAAACATGTATCACAAAAGTAAAATGCTCAGCTCGTTCACAGTTCCAGAACATAGTCATGCTTTTCAAGTATCTTAAAGAAAACCCAAATCTTTTACCGAAAATGCCAAAAATACGAGTAAGTTTTAAAACTATAATTTTTCAAAATATCCTTTCCACAATAAATAAGATGTTTCATTTTCTTTCCAGATTGCAAGTGTGAATTACCTCTCTATGCCCACATATCAATGTGTGTAAAAAGTCATGAATGACGTGATACCGTACAACATGAGGAAAAATACATCTCTATGCCTGTATGTCATCTGTGCATGCCAATGCCATGTATCTCAGAGATGAATCATGTACTCACACTCTCAAATTACTCAATCTCACTGTCTCACACATTCCACTCATCATGCTCAACCACTCGGTACTGTATATGGCCCAGGGAAGATCCATCCGGGAATATATACATCACTAACTATCAGTCACTCAGTACCGAGGAAGGCCAATCCGGCCCCATGGAGAAGATCCATCTCTAGGTATATAAATACTTCGGATAAGATCCATGTAGAGGGAAGATACATCCCTCAATATAATCAACCGTGCTCACTGGGGGTGTGTATAGACTCTGGAGGGGCTCCTACAGCCCAAGTGCTATCATAAGCAATATCCAGGCATAAATCAATATAGCATACTGCGGCGTGCAACCCGATCCTATAACTGTCACTCAAAATCAGGCTCTCGGTCTCACTCAGTCATCAATCTCTCCAGCTTCACTAACGGGCTCACAATGTCATGAAACTAGCCCGACAACAATGATATGATGTATCAATAAATAACAACTGAGACTGAGATATGATTTGAATGCATGAATATGACTGACTACGAAATATCAATGAAATCAATGAAATGATAGCGAGAAACGACCACTATGGGTCCTAACAGTATCGGCATAAAACCTAAAAATGATATGTAGCATGATTGACAACTCAATTACTTTATCACATGGTGAAAACACAGATATTAACAAAATAGGGCCACTATACAGTGCCATGGAAACAACGGAGACCCAATTCACATGGTGCAAGCCCACACTCCCGTCACCTAGCATGTGCGTCACCTCAATACCAATCGCATAACATGTATTACGAGGTTTCACACCCTCAACAGTAAGTTTAGAAGAGTTACATACCTCGAACAAGCCCATACCAATGCCGAGCAAGTCAAGTGATGCTCCAAAGATGCCATCACGCGCGTAGCGACCTCCGAACGGCTCAAAACTATCCAAAAGCAACTCAAATACATCAAATAAGGCCCAAGGAAACAATTCCGAATGAAAAAGGTCGAATCTTTAATCAAAAGCCCAAAATCGGTCAAAACGTCCAACCCGAGCCCACACCTCAGAACCCGATAAAACTCATAAAATCCAACAACCCATTCAATTACGAATCCAACCATACTAGTTTCACTCAAATCCGACTTCGAATCGATGTTCAAAACTTAAAAATTTACATTATGAAACTTTAGGCCAAAACCCCCCAAATTCCTCTTTAAAATTCACAATCCAATTACCAAAAATGAAGGAAGATTCATGAAATATAACCAAATCCAAGTAGAGAACACTTACCCCAATTCATATAGAGAAAATTGCCTCAAGAATCGCCTCAATAAGCTCCTTAGCTCCCAAAATGAAAAAAGAACCAAAACCCTCGATAATATAGCTTCTGCCCAGCGATTCCGCATTTGCGGACAATTCTTCGCATTTGCGACCACTGTTTTTTGAGGTAAAACTTCGCTTCTGCAACAACAACTGACCCTTCAATCCCTCCCACATGCGATCTTTAAGCCGCAGCTACGATAGCGCTTCTGCGCACTTGAACCGTATCTACGGTTGCGCAGGTGCGGCCAAGCACCCGCACTTGCGATCCTTACGCCCAGCTCCCCTTCACTCTTCTGTGACTCCTCTGTCACTTCTGCGATCATTGCACCAGCGCAAACCAGCCGTAGGTGCGATCACACCAGAACCAACAGCTTAGCAAAAGTCCTAAAATGTAATGAAATTATTCGAACCTTGACCGAAACTCACTCGAGCCCCTTGGGACCCCGTCCGAACATGCCAACAAGTTCCATAACATAATATGGACCTACTCGAGGCCTTTAAAATACACATAACAACATCAAAACGACGAATCACACCTCAAATCAAAATCTATGAACTTTGAACTTTAATCTTCCACAACCGATGCCGAAACCTATCAAATCACTTCCGATTGACCTCAAACTTTGCACACAAGTCCCAAATGACATAACGAAGCTATTCTAACTCCCAGAATCACAATCCGTATCCGATATCAAAAAGTCCACTCTCGGTCAAACTTTCCAAAAATCCAACTTTTGCCATTTCAAGCCAAATTCCACTATGGACGTCCAAATCGCAATCCGGACGCGCTCCTAAGTCCAAAATCACCCAACGGACCTACCAGAACCATCAAAACTCTGTCTTGGGTTCAAATTTACAAAAAGATTAAACTTGGTCAACTCTGCCATTTTAAATCTTAAAGAATGAAATCCATTCTTCCAATTCGATTCCGAATAACCTGAAAAATCAAAACTGACGATTCACATCAGTCATAATACATCATACGTAGCTACTCATGCCCGTAAAATATCGAGCGAAGTGCAAATGCTCAAAACGACCGATTGGGTCATTACACTACGCGATCGGGGACATCCTTGCACGATCAGGAAGAACAATCGCATGGGCTTCCCAGGCCTCCCCCTTCCTTCTTCGCAGACGTGATCTAACACCCGCGTTCGCGATGCATAAACAACAAAAGCTCCGCAATCGCAGACCTATTCTCGCGATCGCATAGAAGAATTACACGGGACTTCTACTCACGATCGCGTATAATGAAAGTAGAAGCACACGCATCAACAACTTCAGCAAATCTTCTAAGTCCAATTTCAATACGTTAACCATCCGAAATCCACACGAGTCTCCCGGGACCTCAACCAAACATACCAACAAGTCCTAAAATATGATACAAACTTAGTTGGGGCCTCTAATCATATCAAACAACATCAAAAACATGAATCGCACCCCAATTCAAGCCTAATGAAACTAATGAATTTCCAAGTTGCACAATCGATGCCGAAACCTATCAAACCAACTTCCATTGACCCCAAATTTTGGACACTAGTTATCAAATAATACAACGGACCTATTCTAACTTTCTAAACCAAAATTCGAGCCCGGTAAGCACAAAATCAACACTTGGTCAAACCTCTTAACTCTCCAAACTTCAACTTTTCCAACTTCCGCCAATTCAAGCCAAAATCAACTACCGACCTCCAATCAAAATCCACACACACTCCTAAGTCCAAAATCACCATGCGGAGCTATGGGAACCATCAAAATACTATTCCGGAATCATTTACCCATAAGTCAACATCCGATCAACTCTTTTAACTCAGGCTTACAACCTTAGGACTAAGTGTCCCAATTGATTCAGAAACCTCTACAGAACTAAACCAACCACCATGAAAAGTCACATAACAACAAATGAGCATCGACTAAGAAATAAATGGGGGAACGAGGCTATATTACTCAAAATAATCGGCTGGGTCTTTATAGATAATTAAAGAAACAAATAAATCACTTCGTAATTAATAAAACTCATTTAATACATAAGCATAACAAGAGTTTTAATCCATAATTTAACAATGAATATTTTCATGAACAAGATTCAAGAATTGGAATAAATACTACATACTTAAATATTCAATACAAAGCAAGAAAATGGGTAAAACATTCGCATCCAAAGTTTTTAAATCTTCAATTCCCAAGTGTGTGTGCAAAAATCCTACCTCCAAGCTTGTAGTTTTGTCCAAGGATGTGCCAAAGACATCCAAAGATGTGTTCCAAATGAGCAAGGCCGTGTATTTCTGGATTTGGATCAAGAAAATGTGAAATGTCGAAGTTGTCAAGGTCTGAATCCCGTTGGCTGCAACTGCAGATATCCTCGTAGGTGCGGTTCCTTAGATGCGGAATCACACTCGCAGATGCGACATTTGGTGGAAATGGGCTACTTCACAGAAGTGGACTCTGAAGCGCATAAGCGCTCACACAGGTGCAGACATTTTTCACTGAAGAACCTCCGCATATGCGGGATAATGCTCGCATATACGGTCCCAATGTAACATTAGCAATTCCGCAGACGCGACCTCCTTCTCGTAGATGCTGACATAATTCCGCATGTGCAATATCACTAGCTGCATTTGCACTTCGTCAACTATTTGTTTGCTTAACTCCACTTCATTTGATATCAATTCTGTTCAAGACTCATTGTACCTATAATACTATAATAATCATGATGATAAGTTAGCTCTAATAACGTATATGCAGGTTACAGACCTTACATCACTCCGAAAGGGTCAGAATGTGATTCCATGAGTCTAGTATGTATTATATATATGTACCTCTATTACTCTACCAAGTCGCACAATAGTCGGTCAGGTACGACACCTATTGTGCAACCACGGATCACTTGGAATTTACCGAGCACTACGTAACCGGGTATCGAGCCTTATGATGGCCGGGTATGATTTCACACAGCCTATTACGGCCAGGTATGATATGATAATGATGATGCCCCCAGAGGCCTATTTTTTAAAAATGTATATATATATATATCACATATTTCATGTGAGTATCCCTCTGAAGAACTCCGATGTTACAAGTTGTATCTTCTCTATCTCTCTTGACATTACTTTTCTCATTTATGCTTTCCTTCCTTACATACTCAGTACATTATTTGTACTGACGTTGCATTTATTTATGGACACTAAATGTCATGCTACAGGTCCCGATAGACGGACAAATGAAACTCCCACACCACAGTAGGCAGCGCAGTTTATCGGTTATTGGCAAGATCCCTTCTCCGGACTTACCGTGGTCTTGGTATGCATTTTTGTTATAGACATTATGGGTATGTCGGGGTCCTCAACCGAACAGATTTTTTTGATGTACTCTCTAGAGGCTTTAAGATAGTCGTCTTTTATATCGATTCAACAGGACAATTAAACAATAGCCACCCGTATCACTCCGCACATTCAACAACAGTGAGATGCTACCCTTATGCTCCGCATAACAACAACCAATCCACATAACAAATTCACATGTGCTAACATCACAATAACACGACATATCAACTCGGACCACAAGAGCCCATAGGTCACAACCTTCCAAAAACAACAATACAAATATCACCACATCTCATAGCCCACGGCTCAAACACGGTGAGTACAAAATCTCAATAAGAACAAAATGAACGGGAAAGTTACTCAACAATGAACAACACCTCATTAAACACAACTTCAACTAAAGTAGATTAATGACTTTCAATAACTTCAGCTTCAATTACTTTCTTAAGAATAAACTTAATAATGAAGGTGTTTCAATGAAATGACAAATTCAAATTCTAGTGTACGACATAAGCTAACAATGAAAGAGATGGTATGAACTAGCAACTATATATAAATGCATAAAAATAAATCAGCAACGAAAGGATATCATGTAACAACAATTTCAATTAAGAATAACTCAACAATAAAGAAAGTCGCATAATAATAACAGAGGTAACAACTTCAAATAAAGCATATAGGGGCAAACTTGAAGAGTAAATGATATAACATGTGCAAACAACTCCAAATAAATACATGAAGCAACAAACTTGACTAATAAAAGATATAACATGTAACAACTTCCAATAAATACATGAAAGAAGCCTAAGAGTCTAAACCGGTTAATTTTTACAAATAAGTCCGAGTAAATATTCGTCACCTCGCGTGCCCGTCTTTCACACAATTCAAATAATACAATAAATCCAAAATTCTAAGGCGTAGTTCCCCCACACAAAGAAGCCAAATCAAATATTCTAAAATGACCCTCTCGTGTGAAACAACCTCAAGACGACTCAAATCTAAATAACTCAATATCAAAAAGAATCATAGGATACAATTTCGGATAATAAAGCTTCAATCTTTAATGAAAACTAAAGAGTCAACCTCGGGCTCGCACCTTGGAACCCAATAAAACTCACAGAATCAGAACACGCATTCCGAAACAAGTCCAACCATACCAAAATTATCCAATTTTGACGTCAAATCGGCCTTCAACTCCTCATTTTATATTGTAGAAAGTTTTTACAAAACTTCTCGATTTTTCCAATTCAAATCACTAATTTAATGATTAAAAAAAGATGGAATCATGAAATATAATCAAATCCGGGTCAAGAACACTTACCCCAATCCAAATCGTGAAGCTCCCTCCATAATTTCCCATAACCGAGCTCTCTAACTCAAAAAGTGATAAAATAACCAAAGCCCTCGAAATAGAGTAATATAAGTATGCCCAGGCATTTATACATCGCGGTCACGGAACAACACGCGCGATCGCGAAGAAGAAACATCACCGCCCCTAAAAAAGCACTATGCAAACACGATACTAGGGGTGGGAACGCGATGCACCTAAACCCCTAGCTTACACGATCTCGTAAAGAAACATGCAAACCTGATGAACAAGAATTCCCAGCATGGTCGCCCGCTACGCGACCGCGGACTCACTGTCGCGAATGCATTGAGTCAACAGCCATAGAACCACGATCGCGGACCTTACTATGCAAACGCGAAGAAGGAATAGTGGCCATTAGCCAAACACCCCACGCGATCGCGGCTTACTCTACGCGATCGCAAAGATGATTATCAGACACCAGCTATCAACAATTCCAAAATAAAGATAAATGATCTGTAACCTATCCGAAACACATCCAAGCCCCCCGGGACCCCATCCGATATACTATGTCACGCCCCGACCTTGGGGAGCGCGACCGGTGATCAACCAGGATACCCTGGTCAAGCAAGCCTTTACAATGCCTTCTACCCTACTCGCCCATTAATAGAGAGATGATACATTAATATCATTAATTAAACATTAAGTGGATTCCAGGAACAATGTCAATTCCATTACCATTAGTTGCTTCATTTTATAGTATCAAAATACATACACAATCATAGTTAAAGTGCACAAGTGATTCGAATACAACAAGGATAGTTTAACTTTCCCAACACCTACATACAACCCACACTGTGTCTATGGAGCCTTTACGGATACAAAATACTTTTATAATGCTGGCATCAAGGCCCCGGCTATACCTCAAAATATAATACATGTGGGACAAAAGATATGACCCCGAATGAAGCGGGGCTCACCATATCTGTTAAGAAGAGGGTGCACTGCTATCAATGATCAGTGCCACCCGCTACGGAATCACCTGCATCCATTAAATATGCAGCGCCCCTGGCAAAATTGACGTTAGTACATATGGAATAGTACTAGTATGAATGACTAAACACCATCTCAATAGAACGAATGATAACACAAGAAAGGACGATCAAAAAATCAATGGGATCCTCAAACAACACCAAAACATCAAATTTGGAGCAAGACAAATTTTCAAGTAAATTTCCATATTTAAAGTTTGGGAGATCTTAGCACCGATATACCACCATGATCTTGATCATGGAGTCCGATCACGGACCGATCGGCTAGGCCGTCTCTCCCAAAGACATCAACCAAAATCACAATCATTATCTCAGTCTCAATGATTGTTTTAATCATAAACTCAAGCATAATCACCACCATGTATGCAGCATGGCGTCCGATCACGACCCGACCGGCTATGACGTCTCACCAAAATACCGTGTGGATCGACATCACCCTTTTATAGAAATCATTGCATCCCAATAAAGGGGAATACTTTCATCATATCAATCTCATCCCCATGAAGAGGTACAATCAAAAATCGCTCCTACACCGGCACGTGTAGTTTTGGGGTTAGGTTATTTCAACCTACCCTTCCTCGGTGACTAACGATACTCCCAGGGTATTTATTTATTTAAAGAATTGACAAGTCATTTCATTATCTTTTACATACCATTAATTTCATTAGCACCAATGGCCATACCACAATGTCACTCTTGGCACGTTGGTCGTATCTCACACTTCATATTCATCTCTTTCACTTTCAAACATTATCACAGATCATCAACAACAGAGCATTCCTATTCAAGACTTTAGGTCCACATATTGAGTAAATAAGAATGTTAAACACCTTGAGATTTTTTATACAATTTGGCATAATAGCCTTCATTTGAATCACGACTTAAAGATGAGTGGGATATGCAACCTATGCTTCGAGCATATTTTCAAATAGAATATAACATAACAAGAACATTGGAATACATATTGAACATATATCTTTCAACACAAGACTTATTCGGAATAATCAATTCATAATGAACAACTCGGGACTTACAAGGATATTCTGGGGTTCAATTCTAAGAGATGAGTTTAGCCGACATACCTCACCTTGAGTGTTTTAAGTTACTACAATGTTTCAGAATTCTTAGCCTCTTCGATCTATTTATAAATTTAGCAAAAGTGAACACAAAGCAGGAGAGAGTTTATGGTTCCAGCTCATTTGAGCATTTTATCAAACACTAGGTGGGTATTATGATTTCAAGGTCATCCTATAGTGGATTCGTCCATCCTACTACCCAAAGTGTACACAATTTAGCTCAACATTCTTCCCTCAACCCTTGACAGTACATGCATTCATAATGGACAACTCGCACACCTAAGAATTGCTTTTCTCATTACCTATTTTCAGTAAAATCACGAAATTGAGGGCTAGGGAGTAGAATCTTACCTCTAGGATGAAGGCCTGGTGAATTTTCTTGTGGATTCTTTAATTTGGAGCAAGAGTTAATGATCAATAAGCTTAGGAACTTCTCTTCTCACTCTATGGTAATCCCTCTCTCTAGAAATAACAGATATTTGCTTCAAATGTGGCCCCTTTGCCTCAATATATCGAAATAAGGTTGGGTCAATAATTAGAAAAATAAAGCCCCGATGCATATCTACGGTCGCATATGTGACCGCATAACATTTCTGTTGTCCGCAAACTGGACCGCATAATGACCCTCCGAAGTAGGGCACTCCTGCCTCACTCTGCGACCGGTCTGTGGTACGCATACCTATTATGCGGTCGCATAATCAACCGCAGAACTTCCCTCCAAAATGTTTTGTGCTGGATCTGCGAGGGGTTATGCCACCGCATAATGGTCCAAAAGTTTGGCACAAATTTTTGCTTCAGTATACGTCAGATATGCGGTCTGGAGATCAGTTCTGCGACTGCATAATGGAATGCACAAACGCCCTCATCAACACATAAGTCCACTTCGGCACCACGAAACCCCGGATTTTAGGTAAAATTTTACGGGGCCTTACATACCAACAAGTTCCATAACATAACGCGGACTTACTCGATGCCTCAAATCACGTCAAACAACATCAAAACTATGAATCACACCACAATTTAAACCTAACGAACCAATGAACATTCAACTTATACAACTCGCGTTGAATCATATCAAATCAATCCGGAATGACATAAAATTTTGCATACAAGTCCCAAATGCCACAACATCGCTATACCAACTCTCAGAATCACAATCCGAACCCGATATGAATAAAGTCAACTCCCGATAAAACCTCTCAACCTTCTAAACCTTCAACTTTGCAACTTTCGTCAAAATGCATTAAATCAACCTATGGACATCCAAATCCAAATCCGGACATACGCGTGAGTCCAAAATCACCATACAAAGGTATTGGAATCATCAAAACATCATTCTGAAGGTGTCTACATAAAAGTCAAACTTCAGTCAATTTTTGCCACTAAAGCTTCTAAAACAAGAATCATTCTTCCAAGTAAATCCTGAATCATCTGAAAATCGAACCCGGTCACATACGCAAGTCATAATACACAATACGAAGCTATACGAGATTTAAGCCACCGAACGAGGCGCTAATTCTCAAAACGATCGATTGAGTCGTTACACTGCAGAAGATCCTAGCACAAACCACGTCGTCCGAAAGTCAATGAACCACTGTATTTCCTCTGAAGCACCCAACAATGATACAATTGAGACACCCACTCTGAAGAGACCTTCTGTGATTTTGAAGATGTTTCTCTAACCCTTTTGAAATGAGAATGTAGATTTAGCAATGATACAGATATACCGCAAGTCCCAACACTATCCATGCAAATCCCAGACCTTAGTCATATACAATTTCGGGGAACCCTTAAATACCACATGTATACCTGAAACCAAGGATGATATGACACATGACCATGCAATCGATCGTCGATAGTAGAATCCACCACTTGGCGTAAAGTCATTGGACCAAAAATTCGATGATCGACAATACCAACCTTCATAAGCTCGTACACACCAATCAGATACAAGAACCACCCATTGCATCCCACACTTGAATAACTAAAGGTCTACCAACACTTCTACGTCCTTAGTCTTGACAACACTTCGAGAAAATAATCGAGCATCCATGACCTCCTGGTAGCCCATCCGCATCATCACAAACCATCGGTGCATAACTGATATCGAGTGTGCAACATCATATACGGTTGGATGTAAAGGAATATAAGATATATGCTGCAAGTTGAATCAATGCCGCACGACAAGGAATGAAAGAAGTGGGATTTCCTAATAGTTCTAAATACAATATTGTTCTAAATAGATTATAAACAATAGAAAAGATAATATACGAAGGTCCGAGGCCTGCAAACGTTAAGCAGGTATACCTTGAAGTCTCCACTTAGACATAACTTTCAAAACAACACGATCAGAATTACCTGGATCTGCACAAAAAATGTGCGGAAGTGTAGCATGAGTACACCACAATTGTACCTAGTAAGTATCATGCCTAACCATGGTAGAGTAGTGACGAGGTCAGGTCAAGACACCTAGTAGACAAAGAAACTTGTACAAGATATACATAAAGCTAACAATAGAAATAACATCGATGTAAGGCTAGCAACAGAAAGATTATTGATTTACAACCAACGATGAAGTAATAGAGACACAAATGGCAGCAATTAGTAGACGATAATAAAGAAGCAACATAATCAGAACACATATGAGATATGAATGAACTCAAATAAAGGAAAAAATGGATGACAACTAAAGTAATCTAATTGTTCCCAACGGATGGACTTACAACAAGAATTACCTTGAGGCACCACACCACGTAATCACAAATCATGAGTCACAATTTCTAAATATTATACGTATGGCACCTCGTGCCCACAATGACAATCACCTTCGCACAGCAAAGCCCACATGCTATCATGTACATTGCATCTGTGTCAAATATCAATTTAAATTGTCAAGAGATATATTTAAACGCCATAAAGCATAATAACAATCTTAAATAAAGTAAGGCGTCGAATATACTAATGAGTTTATTTTAGAAATCAAATAAAGTAAAATAAAGTATAATTTATACAAATAGAGTATCTGATGGGTTTAGTTTAGAAATTAATAAAATAGAGTAAAAATATCATGTTTAAACAAAATAAATCATCAGTTAAATTAACAAATTAAATATAGAAGTTTTCTAAGAGAAAAACATGATAACAATTTTAAGCAAAGTAAACATCAATTAGGGGGATGAATATAATTTGGGAACCCAACTAAATTAAAAGTGTGATAACCATAGTAAAACACTAAGTGAGATAGCGAGTTGTATCTTAAAATACCCATATAAGAAAGCATGTTAATAATTCTTTTATTTAAACCGTTATGTTACCAGCAACTCAACATCACATGACATAATGACTCCACGTAATTAAATTCACATTTGGCAATCAATTTACCAAGTAATAACGGAGGCACAAATTGGCATATTAAAGTAATACAACAAATCAAGTAGAATGCATGGCTCAAACGAAATGCCACAATTATTCCAACACCAAGATAACAACGAATAACCAAATACAATCAAAATGCGGATGAATGATTGAAGGAAGAAAAATAACCGTTCAAGTCAACAAGTCATTACAACATAGAATGTAAAATAAGAATAATAACCGAGGTACCGCCTCAAAATCACATTTCACAAATCATAATCACAATCTTCCTTATATCACCGCGTGAGCCTTACATTTATTTTTGAAGATATTTTTCCCGAAATAGATACACGCGTTTTAGCCCTTTTATCTCAACACGCGACTTTATGTAATTTCCTTACTAGCAATACGTGTATAAATTCTAGCTTATCTCACCACATGCGTATGAACCCTTATCCTTATACCACCGCATATGTGTCAATATCACAACACAATAATCAACTCGCACCACATGTGCCCATATGCCATAACGCTTCCCAAAATTAATAATACCAAATGTTACAACAACATATAGCCCATGGCTCAATAACAATGTACACAAAAATCTCAATAACCACAGGTTGAATGGGGAATACTCAACAAGAAAGAATATCTCAACAATTAACAACTTCAACCTCAATGTGATCATGGTTTCCACAACGTCAACATCAATAACCCAACAAGAAGATATTCCACGAAATAATAACTTCACGTAAGAATAATTCAACAATAAAAGGGGTAACAAAACAATAGGGGAGGTAGCAACTTCAACTAAAGCACACAAGAGCAAAAACAACAACAAAGGATAGAACAAATGTTAACAATGTCAATTAGAGCATATGGGAGAAAATTTAACAATGAAAGATGTAACATGTTATAACAAATGCAATCAAATACATGGAAGAATTCTAAAAGTCTAAATCGGTCAAAATACCACATATAGTCCATGTACATACTCGCCACCTTGTGTACACGTCTTTAACATAGTACAATTAAGACAAACAACCCAAATCCTAAGGGGTGATCCTCTCACACAGAGCTCGGCAAGACACATACCTCAATTAGGCCAAATTAACATTTAAAAATAGCTTTCTCTTTAAAATTCACCTCCGCACGACTGAAATCTAACAAAAAATGACTTAATAATATCAAACAATTCAAGAGAAATCAATTACGATAGATAAAGCTATGATCTTTGTATAATTCCCCAAAAGTCAACCCCGAGCTCGGCCGGTAAAAAATCCGGGTCCAAGGATAGATTCAGACTACCCATAACCCTACGAGTCCATACATGTTTTTTGTTTTTCAAATCAGGGTCCAAGGGTAGATTCCGACTACCCATAACCCCGCGAGTCCATACATGTATTTTGTTTTTCAAATCCAAATCGAAATCGACTCTTAAAACTCAAATCTTCATTTTTTTTTAAAACTTTGACAAAAATCCTCAATTTTCCTCTTTGATTCTCATATATTTGATGTTAAATCTAACATATAATTATGAGAAATAATTGGAAATTGATCAAAATCACTTACCCAATAGTTTGGTATGAAAATCTCTCCGCAAAATCATCTCCCACCGAGTCTAGGGTTCAATATATGGTAAAAATAAAGCTAAGTCCCGAAATGCTCAGCTATAAACGAGCTGCAGATGTCGCATTTGTGACATGGGGTTCACAAATGCGAACCCTTCAAAAGCAAACAAATGTCCGCAAAGAGAACCCTTAGAAGCACTGCTGCAGTCACATTTGCGACATAATTTTTCGCAAATGCGAAGATCACCGGTCATCGCAAAAGTGACAGCTTACTCTCAAAAGTGCACTGCCAGGCTACATAAAAATGATGATTTCTTCGCAAAACAGAGGTACCTCCTCAGCAGCCCAACATCGCAAATCCGAGAACAACGCACTAGTAGTAGCTAAACCTTCTACAACATCTTCTGAATGCGTCCAAAACTCATCCGAGCCCTCGGAGCTCCATACCAAATATCAACACAAGTCAAAAAATATAATACGAACTTACTCGCACAATCAAACCATCAAAATAAAATCTAGAGCCACGAATTGTACATCGAAATGCATGATTCCTAAAAAAACTCAAGAACCTTTAGAATTGCAATCAAGCGTCCGAATCCTATCAGGCCAACTCCGAATGACACCAAATTTTACAGACAAGTTCCAAATAGCAAAACAGACCTATTCTATGTCTTGAAACAAAAATTCGTACCCGATAGTCAGAAAGTCAAATCATGGTCAAACTTAAAAAAATTCTAAACCTTTAAATTGCCAACTTTCGAAAACCAAGTCAAATCAACCTAGGGAACTCTAAATTCAATTACGAGCATGCGTCCAAGTTCAAAATCATGATATAAGCCTATTGAAGTCATAAAAACACTGATCGGAGATCAAATACGTAAAAGTTAAATTTGGTCAACTCTTTTAACTTAAAGCTTCTAAAATGAGAATCATTCTTCCAAATGAACTTCGAATCACTCGAATATTAGAACCATCAATACGTGCAAGTCATAATACATCATATGAAGCTGCTCGAGACCATAAACCACCGAATTACACTCAAATGCTCCAAATGATCGATTGAGTCGTTACACGTGTTTAGGCCATGCTTGGGTTTTATAAGATACTGTTATTGTTTTGAGACTATTTCCATCTTTTATTGTTATATATCTCTGTTAAATAATGAAAATAGACTTTATTTTTTGTTTGTGAGTTGGCTTGCTTAGCATGTTCGGCTAGGCGCCATTACGGCCTTGACGTGGGAATTTTGGGTCGTGACATATATTCATGCTCGAGGTAGCTTCTTAGAATTTCTATGACTTGATTGAATACATACTTTTATTTGTTGCATGTATTATCTATTGTATGACCACTCGTATATGTGGATGTCGTGATTTGTACCATGTTTTGGGTAAATACTATGTCATTTATGCCTTGTTGTTATATGATTTATTTCATATACATTACTTGATCTATTTGAATCATGACTCAAAATGCATATTCACATGCTAGTATCATATTATAGGCATCTCTCTTATGCTAGTGTAACATGATAGAATATTATATGGCATGACTTGTTGTTGTACGTAAGCATTTTATTCAAACTTGAATAATTTTTTAAGCATCATTCACATGCTAGTTTAAAATTATGGATTTTATTTATGTGTGTTATATGGTAGAACTGTGCAGTCATATACTGTCTCCTTATATGCACCATGTTAGCATATAGATCTTTTTCTCGTGATTTTATCTGAGACTGCTTGGGCGGTGGATTCACGTTCCTATGTTGAGGCAGTTGTTCGGGTGTGTGGATTTAATTTCTTGACTGAGTCATTTGTTGGGCGTGTGAATTCACATTCGTTTATTGAGATATTGGTTCAGTCATATAGATTTACATTTCAACTGTATATGGATATGAATCTGTCCCTCTAAATCGATTGAACACCGAAATCCTACCGGCAGTATGCACACAATGGACACATGGATTTGGGTCAGTTTTGCTATCAGTATTGAATCTTTTTCATGCATAGGTATTCTACACTCATGTAGAGACATTCACGCATATCATCCACATATAAGCATTCATGCATTCTTCACATGCATAGGACTGCATCATAGGTTACTGGACACTTGGATAGTGTCGGCTTTATGTAAAGCTTGGGCCTTCCTACTTGTTGCGTATCTCCTTTATATGAAGATATTATGCGTGTGTATCAAGTATTGGACTTGTTATATGAGAAAGTATGTTATTTATCCTCCTCTATGGTTGTGTACGTTATCCTTGATATCGGTTGTTCCTTGGTTATTTCTCCATCATTTTATATGCTTATGAGCTGCACAGGTTATATAAGGTGAGTATCTTTGACTAAGACCTTACTATTTAGTTGAAGATAATCTTGATACTTACTAAGTATATGAGGTCGGTTGTATTCATACTAGACTTTTGTACCTTGCGTGCAAAATATTGGGTTGAGACATTGTAGATTTCAGGAATAAGCATTGAGGATAGATCAATGTTCCTGTGATTAACTGCTATTTTGTTTATGGTAGTTTAGAATTTTTATTTATGTGTATGTATATTAAAATTGATAATTTATCTCCTTTATACTATCATCGTATTTCTTGTCTTAGTGTCTTATGACTTGCATCACTAGGTATTGGGATAGTTTGTACTAAATATTGCATTCTTATTTCATTATTATTTGATGATCTTCACTTTGAATTGTGTTTACATTCATTGGCCTGTCTAGCGAGTTAGGTTAGGTACTATCATGATCCTAGTACAAATTGGGCCGTGAAATGATTATAGTTGAATCATGAAATACTGTGATTACTATTAAATGTTGGTATATTATGATTACTTGTATGTTAAACAGTATTCATAATACTATTGGTATATTGTGATTACTATTACATTAAATATTATTTATAATATTCTTGATATACTATATAATATACCATAATTAACTTGAATCATAGTATATTATGAATAATATTGAGTTGTAGTATACTATGTTTAGAAATATGGTTGGTATAGTTTGTAATAATATCATGGTTTTAATTGAATTATGTTATACTATAATTACTGGTATGTTAAATGGTATTTATAATATTATTTAAATATTGTATAGTATATCATGATCATAGTTGAATCATGGTATATTATGATTATTGGCATGTAATATAGTATTCACAATATTTTTGGTATAATATATAGTATGCCATGCTTATATTCAGAATTACATTTGAATTATCATATACTGTGATTACTATTATATTAAGCGATATGCACAATATTCTTGGCATATAGTATACCACGATTACACTTGAACCATGGTATACCGGGATGAATATTGAGCCATAGTATATTGTAATTATTGGTATGTTAAATGGTATTTCCAATATATTATTAGTGTATTTTTAGGATCTATCATAAAATAAAAAAGACTCGAGGCATTTTTTGAACTTTCAGAAACCTAAACATTAGTTAGAAAATTATTTTTAAAAAAATCTAAAATAAAATATAAAAGAATTCAAAAGATTAGTAATTGTGTAGAAAGTGATTAAATTGTTGGGCAAAAGAATTTTACTAGAAAACTAAAACAAAAAATAACAATAAAAAAGGAAAAAAGTGACAAAGAACAACATTAAGAAAACTAGCAAACAATATTTAAAAAACAAATTAAGTGAAAAAGAGTAAGGGATTTGTTCTAGAGAGAAACAAAACATGAATTAAAAAAGAAATAATGGGAAAAGAACTATAAAATAAAATAAAATAAAAAAGTAAAAAAAATTGCAGACTTTTATTAGAAATAATATAATGAAAAAAAACAACAATAAAGTAAAGAAATGTTAAAAAAGTGAAAAAGAAAAAGAAGAAAGTAAAATATCAAAGCAATGAAAGAAAAAAGGGCAAGGACCTTTGGGTGGACCTAGGATAGCAAGGGATAATATCGTAAAAGGAGTATATTCTATCATATTTCAAAAAGAGAGCATTTTGGTCATAAAATATTTAAAGAAGGTTCTTAGCGTCTTTTTCTCTAGGTCCATTGTGTAACGATCCGAGCTGTCATTTTGAGCTCTAGCGCGTTGTTCGATTGTTTGAGGCCTTGAGTAGCTTAATTTCATATTTTATGACTTGCAAGTGTGGTCAGAATTGAGTTTCACGATGTTCGAAGTTGATTTGGAAGGAAAATTCTTGATTCAGAAGCTTTAAGTTGGAAGCGTTGACCAAATTTGACTTTTAAGTAAACAACTTCGGAATCGGGATTTGATGGTTCCAATAGGTTCGTATGATAATTTCGGACTTGGGCGTATGTTCGGGTTGAGTATTGGGTGGTTCGAGAGTATTTCAACGCTTATTGTGGAAAGTTAGCATTTTGAATGTTTTAGAATTTCCTAAGTTTGGTTTGAAGTGGACTTTAGTGTTATCAATGTCTGTTTTGGGTTCCGAGCCGTGGAATAGGTTCGTAGCGCGATTTTTGACTTGCATGTAAAGTTTGGCGTCATTATAGATTGTTTAAGTGTGATTCAGACGCATTCGGCGAAATTTGGAAGTTTAGAAGTTGAAAGAAGGGTTTTGATAGTCGATGCGTAGTTTTGATAATTGATTAATTGTTTGGATGTTGTTTGGTATGACTTGAGGCCTCGAGTAGGTTCGTGTCATGTCTTGGGACTGGTTCATGAGATTGGAGGGGGTCTCGGGGGGCCTTGGGAATGTTTCGGGTTGGTTTCAAACCAAGTTTGGATGATTTGCTCTTGCTAGTTCGCTGGTGCTGGTTTTATTCTTAGCAAACACGGAGGGAGAGACGTGTTCACGGAGAAGGATTTGGACTGGAGGCCTTTTTGTTCAACGCATTCGTGATAAGGCAGTCGCGTTCGCGAAGGTTTAGGCAGTTGTGCTCCGCGTTCGCGATGGCCTGGTCGCTTACGCGTACGAGAAACTGGTCTTGGGAGTCTTGGATTACTCGTTCTCGAGGATAGTGCCTCATTCGCGATGGTCAAGCCTGGTATGGCATCTTCTTCGCGATCTTTCCTTCGCGATCACGAAGAAGGATTTGGGAGAAGAAGTTGGATGTCCTTTCCGAGTGCGAGGGTCTTGCTGCATTCGCAAACAAGGGCGCCTCGGCAGATAATAAGCTTGCAAGGTCGGGAGTTTTTCATTTTGAACTCATTTCTCTCTTGCTTGGGAGATTTGGAGGAGCCATTTTCATCATCAATCGTGAGGTAAGATATTTCTACACATTGTGAGTAAAATACATAGATTATATGTGGATTTAAAACATGAAAAGTTATGAAAATTGTGGGATTTAGGTAGAAAACCTAAAATTTGGTATTTTTAGATTTTTACCACAAAATGTGACATGGAATTAGGGATAAGTTATATATTTGAGTTCCTGGTGTTATGGGTAATGATTATCTTCAAGATTATTGGAAATTCGGGCACGTGGGCCCGAGGGTTGACTTTTCGAACGGAGTTGATAATTGTTATAAATTAATTAATTATGAGTGTTGGGGTATATTTTTATTGGTTTGCATGTTATTTGACTAGTTTCGGATCGTTTGGCTTTGAATTGAGGAGGCAGAGACGTATTGGAGTGTAACGACCCGACCGGTCGTTTGGCACATTTACACTTCGCTCGGAAGTTTGAGGGTATGAGTAGCTCCGTACGATATATTATGACTCATGTGAATCATCAGTTTTGGTTTTCAAGTTATTTGGAATCGATTTAAAAAATGAATTTTATTGTTGAAGCTTTATGTTGAAAGAGTTGACCAAATTTGAGTTTTGTGAACTTGACCCCCGGAACGGAATTTTGATAGGTCAGTTAGGTCCGGAAGGTGAATTTGACTCAGGCATATACCCGGATTTGCATTTGGATATTTCTAGAAGGATACAACACTAATTGGCGAAAGTTGAAAATTTAAAGGCTTGAAAAGTTCATAAGTTTGACCGGGAGTTGACTTTGATTATATCGGGTTCGGATTGTGGTGTTGTGAATTGGAATAGCTTCGTTATCTCATTTGGGACTTGTGTATAAAGTTGGAGTTCATTATGGACCTGGCTTATTATAGCGCTTGGGTTGAAGGTGCCCTTCCGGAGTCTGCACACCCACAGTGAGCGCAGTGGATATTATATTTAGGATTGAGTTCCCTGGGCATGGAGTTTCCCTATATATTCATATTTGGGATGGAGTTCCCCAGGCATGGACTTGCCCTATATATTCATATTTAGGATGGAGTTCCTGGGCATGGAGTGGCCCAATATATTCACATTTGGGATGAAGTTCCCTTGGCATGGAGTTTCCCTATACATTTACATTGAGGGATGGATCTTCCCTAGGCTAGATCTGAGTTCATCATTGAGATGCATTGCATTTGACATGCGTACTTGATATACAAGCATAGAGATGCATTTCTACATGCTATTCGGTTTTGGTGGCATTCATGATTTCACCTGTATATTGATATGTAGGCATAAAGATGTATTTTCCTCATGCTATCTCAAAATGAAACACCTTATTTATTATTGAAAGTTTTTTTTTTGGAAAAAATCACAGTTTTCAAGCTTATTCATATATTTTTGAGGTTTTCAGTGAAAGATCTGGGATCTATTGTTATACTTGAAAAGCATGCATATTTTCCGTAACTGTGAACCAACTGAGTTTTTTCTTGCACCATCTTTATTATATTGTTATGATCTGTTGTTGGTTATTGGAGTTGGACTCTAACCCTTGTCCCAGATCGTCACTACTTTCAACTTAAGGTTAGGTTTGTTACTTATTGAGTACATGGGGTCGGTTTTTACTCATACTACACTTTTGTACCTTGCTTGCAGATGTTGGATGTTGATGTAGCTGCGTACGGCGGGAGCTAGATCTGAAGATATACCTGCGTTCCAGTCATAGTTGCCTCTTGATCTTGGTAGCTTTAGTATTTAAGATCTAGTCATATATATTTCAAACAAATGTTGTATTTTAGGATAAACTTCGCATCTTTCTTTCCTTCTCGTGCGATATTGATTCAGCTTGAAGCGTAGCTCTTTGAATTTCATCCACGCATTCGTATGCGCATGTGGGCGCTAGGTATCAGCTGTGCTTCGACTACTTGTGGATCCCATGGATGAGGCACGAGATGTGCTTTCTGTGTGTTTTGGTGATGGGCTACTCTGGAGGACTTGAGGTCAGGTTTAGACCGCAGCTCAGGCTCGGTAGTTTCGATTGTGTGAGTATATGCTTTTGGACTTATATGTCCGGTAGTGTCCCTATGAGTGGAATTTATGGCTCGATGAGTGACTGGATGGCTATATATTGAGTATGACGTGACTACGAAATGTGTTCAGATGGTTTGATTATGACAAGTATAGTTTGCTTGAGATGCAAAAAGGACTATTGGGTGCTAGATTGCTGTCTTGATGCGATGTATAGTTTCAAGTTATGAGTGTGTTGAAAGATTTTTCACGTTGTTTAATTGTGGAATGAAGTGGATTTTCATGTTTATTGTGAGTTCAGACTCAGGAAGATTAAGTGATGGCATAGTGATCATGGTTGGGAAAGGGTATAACAAGATGTCAATTTGAGTCTAAGCAAGTGGGTTATCTCCTGGGAGTAATCTACGAAGGTGTGATCCTTCTAATGTTGTGTGGAGAGTTTCCTTTCTACCAGCGAGGTATATGTGTTGAAATTTGAATTTGAATTTGGTTGAGAAAGTTGACCTGATTGTCACGTGGATGAATGTGAGCTTAGCAGATGATTTGAGGTAGTATATGGTTTGTGTTATGTGAGCTTACGAAGGATTTAGTTGAATCTCCCTGTGGTATTATGACAGTAATATAGTATGGGTATGGTGAGTTATCAGATGTTCTATTCTATGGCATTGAGCTAAGTGGGGGAGTATGTTACCGACAATTTGATTGCAAGGTTATGTGTTGCATTGGTTTTGGTCTGAGGCATACTTGTGGATCGGTTATGACTTGCAAAGGTTGAGATCGAGGATGACTCGAGTAAAGTAATTTCTGGATACGGGATATGTTACACTTTATGGGTACATGGGAATCATGGGATGATTGAGTTGTTATTAGTGAAGGATGTACTGTGCATGGAGTAGGAAATTGCTCGGTTGCTTAAAGGTGTGGATTACTTCTTTGGGTCTTGTTGTGCTAATGGGGCACAGGCCGTATGGCATGTTTGTGCGACGCAATTGAGATTTGAGTAGAATGGATGACTCTTGAGAAGGATCTAATGGATTCAAGAATTATATATAGTAATTGAAAATTTATTTTGATTTGTATGTGGCTAGACTCCGATATTTGCGTCGGATGGTGTCAGGACTCGCAGTATTTATGTATTATTATGAATTCTATAGTTCACTATTAGTAAGGTAAAGGAAATAGTTTCAAGTTCACATGACTATTCGGAGTGGGTGTCTCGATTGTGGTACTTTTAGGGTACATGAGAGGGAATACATCGGCTTATGGGCCTAAGGGCGGTGTGGTTTTATTCTAGGATCTCGTGGGGTGAGTTTTGTTTGAGGATTATGGTATTATGGCGAGGAGGAGTGTCAACTTGAGGATACTTCGGAAGGAACTTAGAGAAATAGTACAACTTGGTAGTAGGTTGGTTCTTTGGGTGCGTAGGATGTGGTGAGTCTCTACATGTGCTCGACGACAATACTATAGGATTTGGCGAATTTCATGGCTTGGTTAAGTTAGAGAGATTCAGTTCTGACTACTTGATTGTGTGCAAATGCGTTTCAAAGTGCTGTCGAGGATTTCTACCTTGGTTAGAGGTGTTTATATCCTACCGGGGTGAGGAACATGTTGCATATTGTGATTTTCTCCTGGATGATATCAAATGGAAGGTTCCTGGCCAATTGAGTATGTAGATTGCTTGCGACTTAGAGTTGATTATGAGGTTCCCGTACTTTTCCTATGATGGCATGATAGATGTGGGGTGTTGTGTGGGATTGAGATTTGCATGTGCAAGGTCACGGTCCGGATTTTGAAGGGAAGGTCATTAATTTTGGACAACATGGATAGTTTCAAATATTTACATGAATGTTATAACTACTTGGTAACTCCTGAGAAGGGAGCCTATTTCAGAAGGCACACTGTGTGTTGACTTACAGATGATTCATTGGTATTGCAGTACTTACCTTGTTGATCGACTACTCATATTCAGATTTTGCTATGTGACATGGGAGAATTATAGAAGTATTCCTCGTAGGATGATCATATATGAGAGATGTGTTGTACATTCATGCGGTGGAGTTTGGATCAGTTATGGTGATTCATGTGTTCTATGGACTTGGAGACCAGGAGTTCTCAGAAACAGATTGTTTCATGATTGTGGAATTTCAAGATGTGACCAAAGCTAGCCAGATGATAGTATGTGTTATGGTTCAGTCATTGTGGACTTTCATAGGGTTATGTATCTATTTTTGGGTGACCAGAGTGGATTCGGGGTCCATTAGCAGGCCCAATGACGATGGGTATTCTACATAGGGTCGGATTAGTTGACTCCGTACTGTTATTGTCGAGGGATGTTCCATTCAGTAGAGTTGAGCTTAATCATTTTCTGATATTATCTATGTGTTACGCTTCTATGCTACGAGGGGTTTTGATTTGTTGGTTATAAGCACACATGGTGCGGTTCTGTTTGGGTCTTGTAGCGAGATTTGAGCGAGATGGTTATTGGGGAGTGAAATGGTAGATTGCGCCTTTGTTATGGTTTTTCCAGGCTGTGGTATATTGAGTTGTTTGCTTCTTTATAGTTATGGGCATGCACTTGTGTACTTGGTGTCGAATTGCCTATGGTTCTTGATTTAGAGCATTGGGGCTCGAGGTATTTCATATGGATCAGTGTTTAGATGGGGTCACACATTACAGCTGGGTTATGTCGGGATATGTCCCTTTGTGTTAGATTCGTGTGTCTTGGTTGTACTATGTAAAATGGGTTTGTAGCATTGCGGTTGTGGTGGTACTTGTTGGACTTGCGGGATGGTTCTCTCATTTGAGTCATTTTCCATGACTGAGTACATTTGGGTTGTTGGTTATTGGTGCACGGATTGCGTGGGTTGTGGTTTTAGGTTGTATTGACGTGGCATGTCACTAGAGTGGTTGTGTGATAAGATGAGGTCATCGGACCTAGAATGGGTGCTATCGGATTTGTTTGCGGTATATTTGGAAGGATAATGTCGTTGATCGGCTTAGAAATTAGCTATAGTTCTTGTCGAAGGAGAGGGAGCTGCATGACTTGTTGATCTGATAAGTGAATATTATTTTCTGCGTGCTTCTTTCATCATTGGCAGTGTACGAATGTTTTAGAATGAGGTTTTGTTTGATATGAGGTTTATTACCGGTACCGGGTTTGCTTCGAGCAGTTAGTATGGTAGGAAATTATTGCTATGCATATTTGATTTATGTGGTATATAATGTGATTGCCTCTTGGACTATGGTTATGGCTTGATACATTTTGTTCAGACTAATACAGTGTGTGCATGCAAGATTCAGGTCTTGCAGTGTATTCCGGATGTTGGAAATTGGGTTCCAAGGTTTATGGGCTAAGGTTGGATTAAGGATCTTCAGTTTGGTGGTGTCATCGGGATTATATGAATTAGGGTGATGTGGGATCACCCCCGGGACGAACGTACATTTGACCATTTGCACTTCGCTCGGTAGTTTGAGGGCATGAGTATCTCCGTATCATGTATTATGACTTATGTGAATCGTCTGTTTTGGTTTTCAGGTTATTCAGAGTCAATTTGGAAGAATGAATTTAATTGTTGACGCTTTAAGTTGAAGAGTTGACCAAGTTTGACTTTTTTGAATTTGACCCCGGAATGGAGTTTTGATGGTTCCGTTAGGTCTGGATGGTGATTTTGGACTTGGGCGTATGCCCGAATTTGCATTTGGATATTTCTAGAAGGATTCGACACTAATTGGCAAAAGTTGAAAATATGAAGGCTTGGAAAGTTCATAAGTTTGACCGGGAGTTGACTTTGATTATATCGGGTTAGGATTGTGGTGCCGGGAATTGGAATAGCTTCGTTAAGTCAGTTGGGACTTGTGTACAAAATTTGAGTTCATTCCGGGTTGACTTGATATGTTTCGACGCGAGTTTTGGAAGTTGAAAGTTCAAAGTTCATTTAAGTTCGAATTAAGGTGCGATTCGTCGTTGCGATGTTGTTATGTGTTATTTGAGGCCTCGAGTAAGTTTGTGTAATGTTATGAGATTCGTTGCATTGTTCGGACGGGACCTCGAGGAGTTCGGGTGAGTTTCAGACTGGTTTTGGACAATTTTGGGCCATGTAGTTATTGCTGGTTTCTGCTGTTACCTGTTGCTTCTAGTGTTCTTCGCGATCGCGAAGGTCCAGCCGCGATCACGAAGTGTAATTTGGTCTGCTGCAAATTTTGTCTTCGTGGACGCGATATATGGAACGCATTCGTGAAAGGTAAGTTGATTGTGTTCCGCGTTCACGATGATGTGTTGCGCTCGCATCGAGTTATAGTTGAGGTGCTGGAGGAAATGTCTTCGCGTTCGCGAAGTAGCAGCAACGTTCGCGAAGGGTTGGTTCTGGTGTACATTGCATTCACATGGACTACTCCACGAACGTGTAGAGTCTTTTTTGTGCCGGTATGATTTTTGTTCATCGCGAACACGATAGTCTTCCCCCGTTCGCGAAGGGTGTTGCTGGAGCAGTATTATAAAGTACTCTATTTCGAGGGTTTCGACCATTCTTACATATTTTGAGCTATGGAGCTCGGATTGAGGTGATTCTTGAAGCAATTTTCACCATGTTGATTGGGGTAGGTGTCCTCTACTAATTTTCGATTTTATATCATGAATCTACCTTCGTTTTTGGCATTTGATCGAGGGTTTCAAAAGAGAAATTGGGGGGGGTTTTGACTAAAGTTTCATAGAGTGAATTCTTAAGTTTTGAACACCGATTTGGATTCGGATTTGAATGAAACTAGTATGGTTGGACTCGTAATTGAATGAGTAGTCGGATCTTGTGAGTTTTGTCGGGTTTCGAGGCACGAGCTTGGATTTGAATTTTTGGTTGAATTTGGGATTTTGAGTAAAGATTCGACATTACAATTGTTTCCCTAGGCTTTATTTGATGTAGTCGAGTTTCTTTTGGCATGTTTCGAGCCGTTCGAAGGTTGGTGCATGCGAGATGGCATTTTTGGAGCATCGCTTGGCTTGCTCGGTATTGGATTTTCTTGTTCGAGGTAAGTAAAACTTCTTAACTTGGAGTTGAGGATACAAACCCTGTTTATATGTGTTATGTGATTTGTTTGGATGTGACGCACATGCTAGGTGACGGGCGTGTGGGCGTGCACTGTAGGAATTGAGACTCGAGCGATTCCGTAGAGCCGTGTAGTTAACTAACTTGTATTTTCTATGTATTTCTTGTTTTAGAGAAACTGAGCTGTAACTCATGTTAGAAATCATGCTTAAGCACATGCTGGTATTATTGGGACCCACTGAGGTCATTTATGATGTCGAATTATATGTTTAAATTGTGATTTCGTACTGAAATATATTCATTCATTGCATATAATATCTCAATCTCTATTGTTATTTATTGATATATCATATCATTCAAGTTGGGCTAGTTTCATGACATTGTAAGCCCGAGAGACTGGAGAGATTGATGACTGAGTGAGACCGAGGGCCTGATTGTGAGTGATATTTATGGGATCGGGATGCACGCCGCAGCATGTTTTGCTTAATTTTTTCTTGGACCTGGCTTATTATAGCGCTTGGGCTGAAAGAGCCCCTCCAAAGTCTGCACACCCACAGTAAGCGAAGCGGATATTATATTTGGGATGGAGTTCCATGGGCATGGAGTTGCCATATATATTCACATTTGGGATGGAGTTACCTGGGCATGGAGTTGCCCTATATATTCAAATTTCGGATGGAGTTGCCATATATATTCCCATTTGGGATGGAGTTCCCTGGGCATGGAGTTGTCCTATATATTCACATTTGGGATGGAGTTCCCTAGGTATGGAGTTGGCCTATATAATCGCATTTGGGATAGAGCTCCTTGGGCATGGAGTTGCCTAATATATTCACATTTGGGATGGAGTTCCCTGGGCATGGTGTTTCCCTATACATTTATATTGAGGAATGAATCTTCCTTGGGCTAGACCTGCCCCGTACAGTACAGTGAGATTGAGTACTCTGAGAGTGTGAATACACCAGTTCATCATTGAGATGCATTACATTTGACATGCGTACTTGAGATACATGCATAGAGATGCATTTTCCCATGCTACCCGGTTTTGGTGACATTCATGATTTCACATGTATATTGACATGTAGGCATAGAGATTTATTTTCCTCATGCTATCTTAAAATGAAACACCTTATTTATTATTGAGAGGTTTTTTCTTTTTTGGAAAAAATCACGGTTTTCAAACTTATTCATATATTTTTGTGGTTGTCGGTGAATTATCTAGGATCTACTGTTATACTTGAAAAGCATGCCTATTTTCCGTAACTGTGAACCGAGTTATTTCTTGTACCATCATTAATATATTGTTCTGAACTGTTACTAGTTATTGGAGTTGGACTCTGACCCTTGTCCCAACTCGTCACTACTTTCAACCTAAGGTTAGGTTTGTTATTGAGTACATGGGGTCGGTTGTACTCATACTACACTTCTACACCTTGCGTGCAAATATTGGACGTTGATGTAGCTGCATACGGCAGGCACTGTATTTGAAGATGTACATGCGTTCCAATCATAGATGCCTCTTGATATTGGTAGCTTTAGTATTTCAGATCCATTCAAGTATATTTCTAACAAATGTTGTATTTTATTTCAAACCAGCTTTGTAAACTCTATATCATAGGCTCATGATTTGTACTACCAGTATTTGGGGAGTTGTATAAATTCAGTTATCTCATCTTTGACTCACATAAGTATTATTATATAGTGTTTTATAGTTAATTGGCTTACCTAGCGGGTCGGGTTAGGTACCATAACGACGGTTTGGGTTTTGGGTCGTTACATAGAGCCGATTATTAAAATTATGAGGTGATAACTACCCCGTAGGTATTAAAATTTTTATGTGTTACTTGTTGTGGGTGCTACATACGCACGAGGTGACGAGAGTCCGTACGCAGCTAAAGCATGTTTATGTCCGGGTAGACTTAAGACCTTATCATGTAATATTTGAATTATGTGAATTCAATTTGCTAGCTTAATTAATTGAATTTATAAATGAAATTTATTTGGGAATATATTAGGTCGATCATATCACTCTGAGTTATTTGGCGTGAAAATTGATAAACAGTAAAAAGTCATGTTTACCTTATGCTCATGTACCTGTGTTGTAAGCACGTTACTCGTAACTCGATAGGTTTCTTCCTTTCCTGTGGATTGGGCCTAACGCCTCGACAGTATATTGAGATGCATCTCTGGTTCGCGTCGGTCGACCTTAGGCAGTGTACACAACACTCTAGATAGAGCCGTACAACCTCGACATAATCGTGCGTAATACTGCTAGGAGTCTGAATATTTGTGGAATGGCCTTTATTTGCGACCTGGCATTTATATGTTATTCCTTACCCATTTAAAACTACATTTGATAATTTTTGATCGCTTGAGATAACATATGATATTCGAGAGATTTATATTGCCAAAAGTAATGTTGGAGAATTATGTGAGTTACTGCTTTTATTGCATAGTTGCTATTGTATTTCATATCTGTTCATAAATTATCATATTATTTTATTGGATCACTAGTAGGTGTCGATAGCGACCCCTCGTAACTACTTCTTTGAGGTTAGGCTAGATACTTACTTGGTACACGTTGATTTACGTACTCATGCTATGCTTCTGCACTAAATATGCAGGATCTGACAGGTTCATTTGGTGGTCATCCTGGCACGTGGGCGCATCTGCAGAGGAGACTTTATGGGGAGCTACATTCTAGGATACGTATCACAATCCACATAGTCTGTATCGTATTATTTAATTTATCCTATCTAATTTACATTCCAGATAGACATTGTATTATTTTTATATAACTTAGTAAATGCTCATGCGCTTGTGACACCAGGTTTTGAGAGTGTTCTAGAAATTTTCTTATGGTTTTGCTTAACATTGACACACTTTTACTTTATATTTTATTTAAATTGTATGTATCTACGATTCTTGACGCATTATTTTCTCTATCTAATATGATCCATGATTTCTAAAATAATAAAATGAATAATTATGTTAGTAGTTCACCGTTGGATTTCCTAACAACGACGTTGGGCGTCATCATGACCTATAGTGGGTTTTGGGTCATGACAACTTGGTATTAGAGCTCTAGGTTGACTTGGGTCTCACGAGTCATGAGCAAGTTTAGTAGAGTCTTGTGGATCGGTACAGAGACGTCTGTACTTATCTTCGAGAGGCTACAGGGTTGTTAGGAGCACTTCCGTTCTTGATTTCTCGTCGTGCAATTTGATTCTATTGAAGCTTATGCCTTCATTTCCTTCCAAACGGACCACTTGTTATCAACTGGGCATCGAAGAGTTATAGCGATACTGCAGATGATGGTACATGATGTTTCTCCTAGCGTATTCGAGTGGGCTATTATCGTGGCCTTGTGAAAGGGCGCTCTGTCCTTTCCACCCAGTGCCAGTATTGCTTACGTCTTCGAGGCTATACATAATGCATTATGACGTTCATGCGTTTTTGTCGCGTAGTGTTGGTGTGAATGGCAAGGTGCTCATTTATGTGTTGCGAGAGTGAATGACTCGAAAGGAGGATTACTTGGGTCATGGTTTAGAGGTTCGGCATTTAATTCCGGCGGAGTTCGACAATTGGATTATGGATGTTCAGGTCCTGGTTGACGGAGTAGTGGGACTTGATATTTTCGAACGTGGTGGAATCTTTATTTGCGGTGTGGTGTCTTTGTCCTTCTTGGAACGCATTAAGGCCCATCGTTATTAGGCCACCTTTGATTTTCCTTTGGGGTAGGGTGGCGTGGAACGGTGCTTAAGCAGCGGTTACCAAGAGTGGCGGTGTATGGAAGATTTAGAGTCAAATTGGTACTTCTAATGTTAATGGCTCGAGGGAGATGATCATTACGGAGGCTTAGAGTTGGTGGCAATTTATTCGTTCGGGTGTAAAAAAAATGGATTAAGATTTGAGGCAGTATTTTTGCAGCAAATGAGGAGGAAGGACATGGTGTGAGGTGTCTCACGATGGTTGAATTGCTGGCAAGTCAAGTATGAACAGCAGAGGTGGAGAAGTTGCTTAAGGGTATGGTTTAACCGAACTAGGAGTGACAGAGTAGTGTATGGATTATGTGGTAGGATAGTCACATGCTTTCACAAAGTTTAGAGCGATTTGGGGATCATGGTGGACAATGACTATGTCTATGAATTTCATTTGGGGTGGTGGCTACTATACTGAGGAATGTTGAATATGACGGAAGGGAGTTTGCTAGGAATGAAGAGGGCTATGAATGCTTGATTATCGTTTTGGGATGCAACATGACTTCAGGTTTCGGGACGTATAGTTGGACATTCAGTTGATGCTAATGGAGAATGAACAAACTCTTATAGTTGGTGGGTGAGCATGGGCTCAGGAGGGTTTACTCATTTCCTGGTAGTTTTAACCAGGGCAAAGTCGTAGGTAGGTGACGATATGGGATTCCACAGGTGGGCTATCTCTTGTGAGCAGGTTAGCAGGTGAGTGATTTTGATGAAGCTTCTACGAAGAGTTCTACTTTCTACCCAATGGGAGGCATGTACTGTGAGGTGAGCTTGGATCACTTTAAGAAGAAAGTATGATTGTCAGGAGGTCGAAGGTGCGATTGTGGCTGATCATTCAGAATGTTTTATGAAAAAATTAACAAGAGATTGCGAGAAATTTGGCGGGTAACGGTGCGAGATCATGGTAATTGAGAAGGAGGAGTCATTGTGGGATCTAGATTTATGTGATTATGCTTAAAGCTAAGTGGGGGAGCCCACCGTCTACAATTGGGTTACGTGGTTATGTTCTTTAGTAGTATTGAGTTATCAGTACATTGGTAGATTAGTTATGACTAAGGGAAGAAAATATCAAGGGTAATTCATGCAAAGGAATTTGATGTACGTGAGCTACATTTCACCTTATCGATTCATGTGCAGATGTTGGGATGACTCATAATTTATGCTTCTTGTGGATGTTATGTACAAGGAAAGGAATTCATATGATTGTTTCCTTGGAAGTGTTCATGTGCTAGTAGAGCACTAGAGTTTGGCTATATTCGGGACTAGGTCAGAGTGGGTGACTCTCAATAATAGTTCTAGTGGGTTCAAGAATTAAAGTGTGGTGTTTATGGATTTTGGGTTTGTTATGTGGCTGAGTATTGGGTTTTGCAGCAGAGTGTGAATAATACTTGGGAAGTTTCTATGTTATCATCGGGTCTATGGTGTAGTGTTAGAGAAATGGGAGAAACAGCTTCGGATTCGCATGAGGTCTTCTAGAATGGGTGTATAAGCTAGAGATACTATTGAGTGCATGAGGAGGGTATGAGATGGATGATGGATATTGAGACGGTGTGGTCTCATGATTTGGGTAACTCGTGATGAGTGCAGTTTGGGGTCTGTTATGTGTTTGAATAGAACTATTGTTTCAAAGGCAAGTCAAGATTAAATTGGAAGAAGTTGAGTTAGTTAGTAGTGGTTTGAATCAACATAGTTGTGGAAATGACCCGTTCCTTCATTGTGTTAAGTTATACAGGTGATTCGTGGTTGTACGTGCGGGCTTGATAGCAATCATAATTTGATTGATTTGGGAGGTATTTTATTATGATGGCCTTGTTGTGTGTAAATGGATCCTAGAATAGTTATGGTGGTTTAGACCACGACTTGAGTTTTGTGTCTTTTGCAGTTATGAGAAGTTGGTTGTGTGTTGCGATTCGTCTTTTGAAATGAGTTAGTTGAAAGTCTTTTAGCCAATGAAGTGTTTATTTTACTAGTGGTTTAGGGGTTATGATGAATTCTTGTACTCTCACGTAGTGGCATGATGTGTGATGTGAGCGGTATCGAAATTGGAAGTTGAGGATCCAGGTTGCGGTTCAGTTTGATTAGGATGTAACGAGCTAGAATTGGTCGGGGGGATCTTAGATGTTCAGAATATGATGGCGCTATTTTAGTGTCGACTGAGAATGGTGTTATGTGAAAGAGGCGTTGTGTATTAAATTGCCAGTTCATGAAATGCATAACAAAAATAGTATGGTTTATAGCCATGGATGGGCTGATTTTGCTACCTAGTGTGGATGTTGTAGGAGTAACTCACATTGGAAGATCGTATAAGTGTGACGTGTTAGTCATTTGATTGTTAGAGATCAAAATTAGATATTGAGATTCTGGTACTATCGCAAATGAAAGAGTTTATGCCCGAGAGATGCTCTATTCCTTTAGTTGTGGACTTTGGGAATTTGTTCCAGATTGGACGACTTCTCGTGCATGTCATGAATGTGGCCATTGTGGATTATTGAAAGGTTATTGGCCCAGTATTGGATGATCGGAATCGTCTTGAGGTCCATTGGTGGGTCTAATGTGAATATGTGCTCTACATCAGGTCGGATATGTTCATTCAGCATAGCATTGCTTATGGAGAAATCTTCGAGCGTTGGATGTTATTCCTGTTGTTAGCCGTTCTATGTAATACTCTATTATGCCATGTGGGTTGTGAGACGACTTGATTATTCGCACATGTGTTGTGATCTCGTGTAGCTTATGGTGTTATACGAGCAAGATGGCTCACGTGGGTATGAGCATTATGGCTTGATGGGTATTTCCTTATTGATTGTCATTTGTGGATCGAGAGGCACGTCGCTACGAGCATTATATTTGAATCAGGTTGCACGCCTCAAAGGTACTATATTTGGATCGGGTTGCACGCCGCAACAGTATCATGTATGGATTGGGTTGCATGCCGCAACAGTGAGATATTGAGTATAGTTACTTATACTTATTTTGGGTTCCTTGTTTCTTATCTCTGAGGTAGGTTCATAGCATCTGTTTACTTGAGTTTGTTTCTCCTGAGATTGGTCATATTCAAGTTGTGGCCTGTTGAGGCATTAATGTTTTCGTATGAGATTTTAGGTAGTTTTATTATGTGGCTTGTTGGTCGAGCAGCTTGTACTGGGTGATATGAGGTTGTCGGGCCTGATATCAGTGCAATCAGAGATTTATAATGTATATTAAGAGGAAAATGTCAGTAATCGATTCAGAATGAGGAAATGGTTCTTACCAAGCAGAGAGACTCTAAGATTTATTGATTTTGCAGGTGGTTATAAGCCTGTGGTGTCGCTTTCATTGTTGCAATATTGCTAGTGTTGGATCAAGGCTTATACGCATAACGCATATACTAGGGGCATCGAGTTAGTGAATTTGCAGTTGTTGTGCTTGGAGAAGGTTACTATAGGCAAATGAGTTATGCGATGCATTGTATGATATCAGCATGGGTGCATGATCATGTTTTGGTTTAGCATGTAGAAATTGATACGGTGTTCGTATGTTAGAATCTGGTATCGTAGAGAATTCCGGATGTTGGAATTTTGCTTTAAGGGTTGTGGGCCAAGGTAGAAGGAAGGATCTTTAGTCGGGCTCGAGTTAGTGTGCTAACATGGGTTGTGGTGGCATGGGTAGGTGCACAAGGTGTTAGATGGAGATTTTTAGCAACTCCGGAACGGTTCTTGGAATGTTCAAGGACGAACGTATATTTAAGTGGGGGAGAATGTAACGACCCGACTGGTCGTTTTGAGCTTTATTGCGTCTTTCGACATTTTGAGGCCTTGAGTAGCTTCACTTGATGTTTTATGACATGTACCTGTTGTCGGAATTGAGTTTCAGGAAGTTCGGAGTTGATTTGGAAGGAAAATACTCAAATCGGAAGCTTTAAGTTGGAAGAGTTGACCAAGGATTGACTTTTGAGTAAACGATCTCGGAATCAGAATTTGAAGGATCAATAGGTTCGTATGATGATTTCGGACTTGGGTGTATGTTCGGGTTGAGTATCGGGTAGTCCGGGAGCATTTCAATGCTCATTGTGGAAAGTTGGCCTTTTGAAAGTTTTAGAATTTCCTAAGTTTTGTTTGAAGTGGATATTGGTGTTAACGATGTCCGTTTGGGGTTCCAAGCATTGGAATAGGTTCGTATCATGATTTGTGACTTGCACGTAATGTTTGGCATCATTCAATGATGTTAAAGTCTGATTCTGACGTGTTCGGCAAAGTTTGAAAGTTTGGAAGTTAAAACAAGGGGTTTGATCGTCGATTCGTAGTTTTGATGTTCTTTGGTGTGACTTGAGGCCTCGAGCAGGTTCATGTCATGTGTTTGGACTGGCTGGTCTGATTGGACGGGGTCCCGTGGGCCTCGGGTGTTTGGGGATGGTTTCGGACCAAGTTTGGATGATTGGTGCTGGGTTTTTTCTTCTCGAACGCGGGGGGAGAAACACGTTCGCTAAGAAGGATTTGGACTAGAGGATTTTTTGTTCAACCCGTTCGCGATAAGGAAGTCGCATTCGCTAAGGATTGGGCAGTTGTGCTCCCTGTTCGTGATTGCCTATTCGCGTAAGAGAAACTGTGTCTGGGAGTCTTGGCTTACCCATTCGTGAGCATAGTGCCGCGTTCGCAATGGTCAGGCCTGGTAAGGCATCACATTCGCGAGCCTGCCTTTGCGATCGCGAAGAAGGATTTGGGAGCAGAAGCTGGTTATGCTTCGTGAGTGCGAGGGTCTTGCCGTGTTCGCGAAGAACGGTACCTGGGCAGATTATAAGCTTGCAACGTCGGGATATTCTCATTATGAAATCATTTCTCTCTTTCTTGGGAATGTTTGGGCGATTTGGAAGAGCCATTTTCATCATCAATCTTGAGGTAAGAGATTTCTAAACATTGTGAGTTAAAATACATGGATTATATGTGGATTTAAAACATGAAACATTATGAAAATTGTGAGATTTTAGTAGAAAAACTAGAATTTGATATTTTTTTTATGTTTACCACGAAATTGGACATGGAATTAGGAATAAATTATATATTTGAGTTCGTGCTGTTATGGGTAATGATTATCTTCAAGAATTTTCGGAATCCGGGCACGTGGGCTGCAGGGTTGACTAAGTAGACGTTTCGTGCGGAGTTTAGAATTGTTATAGATTAATTATTTATGAGTGTTGGGGTATATTTGTATTGGTTTGCATGTTGTTTGACAAGTTTCAGATCATTTGGCTTTGCATTGAGGAGGTAGAGAGGCATTGGAGCCGGTTATTGGAACTTTGGAATTAGGTAAGTCTCGTGTCTAACTTTGTGAGGGGGGAACTAACCCGTAGGTATTAAAATTGTTATGTCATACTAGTTGTAGGTGTTGCATACACATGAGGTGATGAGAGTCCGTACGTAGCTAAAGCATGTTTATGTCCGGGTAGACTTAAGATCTTATCATGTAATATTTGAATTATGTGAACTCATTTTGCTAGCTTAATTAATTAAATTTATGATAGAAATTGATTTGGGAATATATTAGGATGACCTTATCACTCTGATTTGTTTGGCGAGCTAATTCATAAACAGTAAATAGTCATATTTACCATATGCTCATGTACATGTGTTGTAAGCACGTGACTCGTAATTCAATACGTTTCTTCCTTTCATATGGATCAGTCTGAACGCCTAGGCAGTATATTGAGATGCATCTCTGGTTCGTGTCGGTCGACCCTCGGCAGTGTACACACCACTCTGGATCGGGCCGTACGATATTGGCATAATAGTGCATAGTACCGCTAGGAGTCCGAATATTTGTGAGATGCCCTTTATTTGAGACATGGCAGTTATATATTATTCCTTACCCGTTTGAGACTACATTTGATATTTCTGATTGGTCGAGATAACATATGACATTCGGGAGATTTATATTGCCAACATTTATGTGAGTTACAGTTTTTACCGCATGGTTGCTGTTGTATTCCATATATGTTCATAACTTATTATATTGTTTTATTGGTCCTCTATTTGGTGTCGAGCCCTTGTCACTACTTCTTTGGGGTTAGGCTACATATTTAGTGGGTACGCGTTGATTTACGTACACATGCTACACCTCTGCACTAAATATGCAGGATTTGACTGGTTCATTTGGTGGTCATCTTGGCACATGGGCGCAGCTGCTGAAGAGACTTTATGGTGAGCTGCATTCTAGGCTACGTATCACAGCCCACAAAGTCTCCATCATATTATTTACTTTATCCTGTCTAATCTACATTCCAGATAGACGTTGTATTATTTTTGTACTCCTTAGTAAATGCCCATGCACTTGTGACACCGAGTTTTGTGGGTGCTCTAGAATTTTCTTATAGTTTTGCTTAACATTGACACACTTTTATTTTATATTTTATTTAAATTGTATGCATCTATGATTCTTAACGCATTAATTTCTCTATCTGATAAGATCGATGATTTTAAAAATAATAAAATGAATAATTAAGTTGGTAGTTCACCGTTGGCTTGCCTAACAGCGACGTTGGGAGCCATTTCGACCTATAGTGGGTTTTGGGCCGGGACACAATAGGTCTTTGGCTAGACAGTAGTATTATGACTCAAAAATCACTTCGAGATCGTGATAGCACCTAACCTAACCTGCTAGGTGAACCAACACATGGCAATAACTAGGAAAATTAATAAGAGATGTCTAACAATTATAATGTATGTATGAAAGGTGGAAATAACACTAGGTAGCCACTTTTAATCATGCTTCTTATAATATATCCATAGTTTACAAGTATTTAAAGATTAGCCAATTTCGCTAAAATTTCGTGACACAATGTCCTAGAGTTTAAACCTCAAATTTCAAATTTCAGGGCATCGTGTCCTAAAGTTCGAAAATTGTGTCCAGAAATTCGAATCTTTTCTCCTGAACTTTAAATTAGTAGTTTATAAATTCAGGACACATAGTCCAGAATTTCAAATTCGCAGCTCAAAAATTCTGGACATTAAGTCCTGCTGTTTAGGAGAATTGACTAATCTTTAAATACATTGTAAGTTGTGAATATATTTTAAATAGCGGGCTTAACAATGGCTATTTCTGCACTTCTCCCGTATGAAAGCAGAAACTAAGTCTAAAAACATTCTCAAGTGTGGAAATAATATATTAGTCCCCAAAACCCGATAGTACGAAGTCACGAACTACTAAACAGAGAAAAACATATACTTAAAGTACAGAAATACTATCTGGAACAAGAAACAATAAATAAGATAAAAGGGGACTCCAAAAGCTGCGAATCCAAGAGCAACAGCTCACCCGGAAGTCTCCAATAAAGCTCCTAGACTCCTTATTGAGTAATGCTAGGGCCAATATCAGGGTCTGAATAAAAATGTGTCGAAGGGTACTACAAGTACAAAAGACAAAGTGTACTCAGTAAAAATCATGTCTAACCCCAACGAAGTAGTGGCAAGGTTCTGACAAAAGATGCTAATTTCTCGTAACCTCTTCAACCCATAAGCATATACAAAAATTGAGAAACAACCAAAAATAGTGTATATATTTAATAAGGTGAACAATCAAGAAAGAAGATAAATGAAATGATTTCAAGATAAAATGATGAAAAGAATATATTAAGACACTAAGTATGCATATAAAGATACTATGGGACAATTAATATTTTTATAAATGCTTCTACATTATTCGAGAATGTCTATGCATGATAAAGACTCAAACTTTATCTCAACCAACATCTCTACGGTGCCAAATACCTTCCCGTGTCCCATATCACTATGCATACACGGCCCAATGTAGCATGGGTAATTATGTGACTCTTGTGGAATAGATCAAAATTGGTGCGTAAAATCAATTTGCCACCGTGTCAGCGTCTATATTAGATTGTAAAATCAGTTATCAATCCGCATGGAATGTACCATCGTGCCATTATCACAATAATCACGTGTAATGTTCCACAGTTTCAGCATCTATATTAGACAACTAAATGCAGTGATGTATGCATATGATCAAGAAATAAGTATGCATGATGTGTATGGACAATGAGATAAATACACAGACATCATACATGACACGACCCAAAATCCCACCAAGTCATGATGGCACATAACCCAACCTGCTAGGTAATTCAAACAACAACTAACACAATTCTAATGAAAAATTATAAATAATTAAATAATATGATGGCCAATCTCCATACAATATCCCAAAGATTGGTAGTACATGTTTTGTGCTACGAAGATTTAGATTTATAAAGTTAGTATGAAGAACAAATTCAATATATGTCTAAAGCGTATATAAAAAGAAATGAAGTCCTAAACTACAATGAACAAATGGTCGCTTGAGTCTAGATCGCACATACAACGTTAAGGCTAGCCTTCATCATCCACAGCAGCTCAACTACAACATCTGCACGCAAGGTTTAGAAGTGTTGTATGAGTACAACCGACCTTATATACTCCGTAAGTATCCTGACTAACCTCAATGAAGTAGTGAAAAGTTTTTTAGTCCAAAGATATTGTCACGACCCAAATCTCACTAGTTGTAATGACCCGGTCGGTCGTTTCGAGAGTTGTAGCCACGTTCTCCCATTTACTACTCCATTTGTGATTTATTGATATTATATGACTTATCGGGTTAGTTGGTTAGGGTCCGCAGATAATTAAGAGTGAACTGAGATACTTAGTCTCCTAATTGAAAGCTTAAGTTGGAAAAATCGATCGGATATCGACCTATGTGTAAATGACCTCGAATTTGAATTTTGATAGCTCCGTTGGGTGATTCTAGACTTAGAAGCGTGTCCGGATTGTGATTTGGAGGTCGGGAGTAGAATTAGGCTTGGCCGGGAGGGGTTGACTTTTTGATACCGGGCTCAGATTCTGAATTCGGAAGTTTAAGTTGGTTCTTTGGGTCATTTGTGACTTGTTTGCAAAATTTGAGGTCAATCAGACGTGATTTGAGGTGATTTGATGGTTCGACTAAGTTCATATGATGTTTTGGAACTTGATGGTATGTTTTGTTGAGGTCCCGTGGGGCCTCGGGTGAGTTTCGGGTGGTTAACGGATCCTTTTTGGACCTTAGTTGATGGCTGATGTCTGCTGCTATGTTTTAGGCCCTGAGGGTCGCATTCGCGAAGGTCAAAGTTAGTAAAGCATCGCATCGGTGAAGCGTTGGCCGCGTTCGCGAAGATTTAAACTGAGAGACAGTCAAATTGGCGCACAAGAACACGAGAGGACGGTCGCGTTCGCGAAGAAGGAAATCTGGGCAACATTATTTAATTTAAAAAATGATGGTTTGAACCCATTCTTCATATTTTAAGCTAGAGACCGCGGATTTTGGCGATTCTTGAAAGGATTTTCATGGAGTTGATTGGTGTAAGTGATTCATACTTGGTTTTGGCTAAATTCCATGATTATGTCTTTAATTCCATCATCTAATTTGTGATTTGGGGTGGAAAATTGGAAAAAAAGAGGAAGTGTTATTGAGTTAGATGTTTGAGGTTTTGAATGGGATTTTATTATCGAATTTGAGTAAATTTGGTATGGTTAGACTTGTGAGTGCATGGGCTTACAGGTTTTGTGACTTTTGTCGGATTTCAAGACATAGGCTTAGGGGCCGGGTTCGGGCCAATTTCAGATTTTGGCTTATAATTTCGTATTTTGCTTATGGAGTTGCTTTCTATGCTATACAAATCATGCTTAGTCTATGTGTTGGTATTGTAAAGACCCTAGAGGTCGTAATACCTGTTGAACCTTCCTACTTATTGTTACTTGTACTCAGTCGTAGGATTACTTGCATATTATACCTCAGTCTCTGCTATCCCCCGTTGATACATTATATGATTCTGTTTTGGGTTGATTCCCCTTTATTAATGAGAGCCGTGAGACTAGAGAGGTTGATGACTGAGTGAGGCCGAGGGCCTGTTTGTGAGGTATTGATACTATTGCACATGGGTTGTCCGTGCAGCACGTGAGTTGTCTGTGCGGATCCCCATATTGATACTATAGCACGTGAGTTGTCCGTGCGGATGATAGCGCTTGGGCTGTAGGAGACCCTTCGGAGTCTGTACACCCCCAGTGAGCACATGTACCTATTGAGTGTGAGTATTGAGGGCTATGAGTCGAGTGTTGAGCTATTGAGAGAGCGTGCGAGACTGTTGCCCTGAGAGGTTGCACTTGTTTCATTCATTGCTGCACTTAAATGATTTATGTCACTGTCTTGAACTTTTTGGAAAATATTGTATCCGGTTTTACCTGAACTTGGTAATGTGTAACTGACTTGACTTAAATTGCCGAAATTGAAACACGTTTACTTTCATTGCTGAAATTACTTAAATGAAATGTATTTGTATTGCTAGTCACTACCTTTCAGTTCCTTAACTATTATTGTTACTTACTGAGTTGGTTGTACTCACAATACACCCTACACTTCGTGTGTAGATCCAGGTGTTTCCAGTCACAGAGGACGTTGATCTTGAGTGTCGGAGATTCACGAGGCAGCTGCCGGCGTTCGTAGTCCTTGTCTCTCCTTCCTTGTTATCTTATTTTTTCTGTATTGGTATTTTGGCACGGACTCTTGTAGACACTATTTCTTAGACAGGTTGTTTAGATGCTCATGACTTGGTGACACCCGATGTTTGGGGATATTTTTCCACACTGTATGTTAAGTTTAACTCCTGATTTTACGAAAACTCTGTAATGTAAAAGCTTTTGACTTATCTTTTGTGAAACATTGGATGTGTTTTTGAGATTCGTTTTGTCTCATACCATCGATAGGCGCCATCACGATAGGTTAAGATTTTGGGTCATGACAAGTTGGTATCGGATCGGTACGGAGACGTCTGTACTTATCTTCAAGAGCCTGCTGAACCCTTAGGAAACATCACATTCTTGAATTCTTGTCGTGCGAATCTTTGAATCTGGTAACTAAATTTCTATTGTTCTAATTCTCTCACAGATGGTGAGGACACATACTACGGGGCAGGATGGACAACCACCAGAACCACCAGTCAGAGCCACGAGAGGCCGAGGTCGCGGTAGAGGCCGCGGTAGGGTAGAGGTGCAGCTCGCACAACAGCTAGGGCAGCACCTGCGGGTCCACCAGTTTCCCCAATTCCGGAGCAGGCTTCAGTTGTAGATGAGAATATGGTACTAGCTCAGGCACCACCCGTGCCCATTGTGATTCTAGGCCTTCAGGAGGCCTTAGCTCAGATTTTGACTGCGTGTACCAGGCTTGCTGAGGCGGTCTCTATTCTGGCCGCATCAGCCACTTCTCAGGCTAGGGCAGGTGCTCAGACTCCCACTGCCCGCACACTAGAGAATGTAGTACAAAGACTCTAGACACCAGGGGTACCACCAGTTTATCCTATTGTAGTCAGTTAGGACTATGCGGTTCCTTTCATGCCGGATGATGAGCAACGTAGATTGGAGAGGTTTGGGAAACTCTAGCCTCTATCTTTCAATTGTACGGAGGGAGATGATGCACATGGCTTCTTGGATAAGTTATAGAGGATACTCCGTACAACAGGTATTCTAGAGACTAGTATGGTCTGTTCACTACTTTTGAGTTTTCTGGGACTGCCTTCAGTTGGTGGGAGGCTTACGAGAGACGTAGGCTGGTCGACGCAACACCACTTACCTGGTAACAGTTCTCCGGTCCATTCTTGGAGAAGTTCGGGCCTCAGTCCCATAGAGAGGAGCTGCATAGGCAGTTAGAGCAGCTTCGTTAGGGTGATATGTTCGTGACGCAGTATGAGATGAGATTTTCTGAGTTGGCTCGTCATGCTATCTGGTTGATTCCCATAGACAGGGAGAGGATCAGGAGGTTCATAGATGGCCTAACTTTTAAGCTACGAATTCTTATGACTAGAGAGAGAGTGTCTAGTGCTACTTTTGATGAGGCTGTCGATATTGCTCGTTAGATTGAGATGGTTTTCAGCCAAGAGTAGGTTGAGAGGGAGGCCAAGAGGCCTCATGGACAGGGTGGATTAAACCGTGCTCCTTCTGGGTGTCTGTTCTACCACGGTAGGGGTCGTCCTTTCAGACATGCTCAGACGGCTCGCCCAGTTCACCGTGGAGCATCATCTGGCCATGGTTCACAAAGCTATCAGCAGGGCCAGTCTTCATTCAGTGCACTAGCAGCGCAGGGTTCTCACCCTACCTCGTCAGCTCAGGTGTCTACCGGTAGTTCCTCGAGGTATCAAGAGTAGTAATTCCATCAGAGGAGGGGTTGTTTCGAGTGCGGAGATTTTTGTGATATTAAGAGAGATTTCCCTAGGTTGTTGGGTGGGACTCCACAGCAGAGTTCTCGACCGATGGCACCAGCACCAACAGATTCACCATCCGCTCATCCAGCTCGGGGTGGGGCTCAGTTAGCTAGGGGTCACCCTAGAGGGGGAGGCCGAGATTTTAGTCATATTAAGAGAGATTCACAACCGACCTTATATACTCAGTATGTATCCTGACTAACCTCAGTGAAGTAGTGAAAAGGTTTTTAGTCCAAAAATATTGTCATGACCTAAATCCCACTATTTGAGAGTTGTAGCCCCATTCTACCATTTATTTCTCTATTTGTGATTTATAGCTGTTATATGACTTATCGGATTAGTTGGTTCGGGTACGGAGAGAATTCAAGGTGAACTGAGATACTTAGTCTCCTAATTGACAACTTAAGTTGGAAAAATCGACCGAATGTCAACTTATGTGTAAACGACCTTGGATTTGAATTTTGATAGTTCCGTTAGCTCCGATTGGTGATTCTGGACTTAGGAGCGTGTCCGGATTGTGAAGTTTGACCGTGGGTTGAATTATTGATATTGGGGTCGGATTCTGATTTCGGAAGTTGTAGTAGGTTAGTGGGGTCACTTGTGACTTGTGTGCAAATTTTGAGGTCAATCGGAAGTGATTTCATAGGTTTCAGTGTCGTTTGTAGAATTTGGATATTTCAAAGTTCATTAGACTTGAATCCATGGGTAAGTTCGTATGATATTTTTGGACTTGATGGTATGTTTGGTTGAGGTCTCGGGGGCCTCAGGTGATTTTCAAGTGGTTAACGGATCATTTTTGGACCTTGGTTGATGGCTGATATCTGGTACTGTGTTTTTTTGGTTTCCTCGTATGCGTTCGCGAGAGGATCCTCGCGTTCGCGAAGGGTGGTTGTGAGCTGGCAATTTTTGTTCTTCACATTCTTGAAGAAGAGGACGCGAATGCGAAGGTGTGGCCTGTGTGTGCATCGCGTCGCATTCGCGAAGAGGAGTGAGGCAACTTGGGACCCCCAGCCTTTTGGTCTACGCGTTCGCGAGGCGTGGGTCGTACTCGCGAAGGTTAGAGTTGGTAAAGCATTGCGTCCGCAGAGTGCTGGCTGCGTTCGCGAAGAGTTAAACTGAGAGGCAGTCAAATTGGTCTACGGGAGCGCGAGAGGACAGTCGCGTTCGTGATTGAGGTAAGTGATTCTTACTTGGTTTGGGCTAAATTCCATGATTATGTCTTTAATTCCATCATCTAATTTGTGATTTGGGGTGAAAAATAGGGAAAATAAAGGAAGTGTTCTTGCGTTAGATTTTTGAGGTTTTGAATGGGATTTTGTTATCGGATTTGAGTAAATTTGGTGTGGTTAGACTTGTGAGTGAATGGGCTTATGGTTTTGTGACTTTTGTCGGGTTTCTGGACGTGGGCCCGCGGGCTGGGTTCTGGCCAATTTACGATTTTGGCTTATAATTTCGTATTTTTCTTATGGAGTTGATTTCTTTTATTCCTTATTTATTGTAATGTACTGCTTGTGGCTAGATTTGAGACGTTTGGAGGCCAATTCGCGAGGCAAAGGCACTTTGGAGTAGAATTCTGCGCGGTTTGAGGTAAGTAACAATTTTAAATCTGGTCCTATTAGTGTGAAACCCCGGATTATTGTATTATATGAGCATTTTAGAGGTGACGCATATGCTAGGTGATAGGCATGTGGGCGTGCACCATGGGATTTGAGACTTGGTCCATTCCGTGAAACTGGAAAGTTGAATAAGCTTGTTGTTTGCTATGTGCCCTTTCTGTGCTATAGAAATCATGCTTAGGCTATGTGTTGCTTCTGTAAAGACCCCAGAGGTCGTGATACTTGTTGAACCTTCCTGCATATTGTTACTTGTACTCAGTTGTACGATTATTTCCATATTATACCTCAGTCTATGTTATCCCCCGTTTATACATTATATCATTCTGTTTTGGGCTGATTCCCCTTTATTACTGAGGGCCGTGAGACTCGAGAGTTTGATGATTGAGTGAGGTTGAGGGCCTGTTTGTGAAGTATTAACACTGTAGCACGTGAGTTGTCCATGCAGCACGTGAGTTGTCCGTGCGGATCTACATATTGATACTATAGCACGTGAGTTGTCCGTGCGGATTATAGCGCTTGGGCTGTAGGAGCCCCTCTGGAGTCTGTACACCCCCTCAGTGGGTGCATGTACGTATTGAGTGTGAGTATTGAGGGCTGTGAGCTGAGTGTTGAGCTATTGAGAGAGCCTGAGCGACTATCGCCCTGAGAGGTTGCACTTGTTTCATTCGTTGCTGCACTTAAATGATTTATGTCATTGTTCTAAAACTTCTAGAAAATATTGTATCCGATTTTACCTGAACTTAGTAATGTGTAACTGACTTGACTTAAATTGCCGGAATTGAAACATGTCTACTTTCATTGCTGAAATTACTGAAATGAATTGTATTTGTATAGCTCGTCACTATCTTTCAGTTCCTTAATTCTTATTGTTACTTACTGAGTTGGTTGTACTCATACTACACCCTGCACTTGATCTCGTGTTTCCAAGTGTTTCCGGTCACAGAGGACGTTGATCTCGTGCGTGGTTGAGTATCGGAGATTCACGAGGAAGCTACCGGTGTTCACAGTCCTTGTCTCTCCTTCCTTATTATCTTTTCTTTTCTTTATTGGTATTTTGACAGGGACTCTTATAGACACTGTTTCTTAGACTGGTTGTTTAGATCCTCTTGACTTAGTGACACCCGATGTTTGGGGCTATTTTTCCACACTGTATTTTAAGTTTAACTCCCGTTTTTACGAAAACTCTATCATGTAAAAGCTTTTGACTTATCTTTTGTGAAACACTGGAAGTGTTTTTGAGATTCGACTTACCTAGTACCATTGATAGGTGCAATTAACGACAGGTTAGGATTTTGGGTCGTGACACTAGTGGATCGTGATGGCACCTCACATTCAATACTAGGTAATCCAATCACACTAACAACATTAAATCAACAAAACACGATGTACTAAGTCTAATTTATCATAAACCGTGAAAATACTGCGAAACATAAGGCAAAACGGCAATACACAGTACAACTCCCAAAATCAGGTAGTATAGAGTCATGAGTTCTAAACTAAGATATAAAAAGTGTCAATAAGTACGATAATGTCCGAAAGTAATACAATAGTAAGAAATGAAGAAAAGGGGACTCCAAGGATCTGTGGCGTCCATGAATAACTGCCTCGAATCCTCTCGACGTTATCAAAGCTCACTCTCGAGGTCCGCTGCCTCCAGAACCTGTATCTAAATAAAAATGTGTGGAAGTGTAGTATGAGTACTGGATAACATGTACTTAGTAAGTATCAAGGCTATCCTCAGTAAAGTAGTGACGAAGTTCAAATTATATGATACTCATTAATCAGAGAACATGTGTGATATCTCAATTAACTGGTAACAAGAATATAATAAGATGTAGTACCATCAACAAAACAAAAAGCAAGAGTTATCAACGTGTCATAGGTAAATATAGTTTGACAAGAGAATTATCAGTCAATAATAGAGGCATACGGTAGCATGTTAAAAGCAATGTGAAATCATGTAAAGTGCATAACAAAACATAAAGAATTCACTTGGATAATCAAATAAAACAACCCGACCAATTATTTTGAGTATTTGCATTTCGTTCAGCTGTTTGAAGTATTGAGTAGCTTCATTTCGACCAATCATTTTGGTTTTGCATTTGGAGAATGATTCTTCACTAGGAAGCCTTAGATTGGAATAGTTGACCAAGTTTGACTTTTGTGTATTTGACACCAGATCTGAGTTTTGATGACTCCATTATGTTCAGAGGTGGATTTTGAACTTGGTTGTATGCCTGAATTTGCTTTCGGATGTTTCTAGAAGGGTTTGGCCATAATTGGTGAAAGTCGGCAATTTAAAGGTTTGGAAGTTTTATACGTTTGACCAGGATTTGACTTTGATGATATAGAGTTCGTATTATTGTTTCGAGAGTTGGAATAGGTTCGTTATATCATTTGGCACTTGTGTGCAAAATTTGAGGTTATTCCGAATTGGTTTGATATTGTTCGGCAAGAGTTGTAGAAGATGAAGTTTTAAAAGTTCATCAAGTTTAATTTAAGATGCGATTCATGGTTTTGATGTTGTTATTATGATTTGAGGCATCGAGTAGGTCCATGGTATATTTTAGGACTTGTTGGTATGTTCGGACAGGGTCCCGAGGAGCTCAGATGAACTTTGGACAATATTGGGACCTTGTTGGTACTGCTGGTGTTTTGTGGATTTCTGGTGTTTCAGTTCTTCTTCGCGATCACGAAGATAAGGCAGAATTCACGAAGAGTATCATGGGAGCTAGGTATTTTCTTCATCGCATTCGCGGACAGATGGTCGTGTACGCATATCTTTTTGGAGGCTGGTTATTGCGGTCGCATTGTATTACCGCGTTCGCATAGAGTTGAGCTGGGAGCGGGAGCTGGAGGATTTATTTCTTCGCGTTCGCGAGGTTGCAGGTCGTGTTCGCGATGGGTTATCTAAGTAATGCACCACGCTTGCGTGGTAAGTGTCGCGAACATGTAGAGTAATTTTGGAGTTGTGAATTTTGTGCTTCACAATCGCGAAGGATTTCCCGCAATAGCGAAGGGTACCCCTGGAGCAGCGTATAAAGTACTCTATTTTGAAGGTCTTGGTCATTTGATCATATTTTGAGATATGGAGCTTGGATTTTGGTGATTTTGGAGGCGATTTTCACCACATGGATTGGGGTAAGTATTTTCTACTCGGTTTTGATTACATTTCATGATTCCATCATCGATTTTAGTATTTGATTGATGATTTCAAAAGAGAAATTAGGGTTTTTTTTTCTAAATTTTTGTTAAGTAAATTATTGAGTTTTGAACATCGATTCATAGTTGGATTTAAGTGATATCAGTCTGGTTGGACTCATAATTGATTGTGTTATCGGAATTTATGAATATTGGTGGGTTGTGAGGTACGCGCTTGGGTTTGACTTTTTGGTTGACTTTGAGTTTTTGATGAAAGATTCGACCTTTATTGTTTGGGTTTGTTTCCTTTGGCATTATTTGATGATTTTGAGTTGCTTTTGGCTAGTTTCAAGTTGTTCGAACGTTGATTTATGTGGGAGGGCGTCTCTAAGGTATCGGTTAGCTTGCTCAGCATTTGATTTGGCTTGCTTGAGATAAGTAACATATCTAAACTTGGATTTGAGGGCATTTAATCTTGGAAAATACATTATATGAAAGGTATTGAGGTGATATACGCACTAGGTTTAGGGCGCAGGTACGTGCACCAAAGTATTCATTATACGGGTAGTTCAATTATATGCCTTGTTTTGCTATGATGCTTCTTTGATATAATGAAATTGAGACTACGTGGGATATTATTCATGCTAGAAATCATGCCTAGACTGCTTATTCATTTGTTTGAGACATGATAGGGCTATTTTTTCCATGTTGAGCTATTTGCCTTAACCGTAGTCATACTGTACAATCATGATAAGTATATTCGCATGTTATATATCAGTCTCTGTGTACTTTTGATATGCTATCTCAAATGTTATTGGTGTCCTTGTACGTGACACGAGTTTGAACTGTAATTGAGAAATATTGTGTTATTCCGTGTTATATAATTGGATTGTGATTCGGTGAGATGTCTTCATATTGAGACTTGAGAGGATTGTTGACTGACATGGGACGTATTGATATGGATATTTACACCGGGTTGTAACCCGCAATGATTATGTTGATATATATATGATGTGTATGACAGGCCCCATATTGGGTTAAGCTATACCGATTTAAGGCTACGCGTGCATCACGCCCCACTATTGGGCTAAGTGATTATGAATAGCGCTTGGGTAGGATCCGCTCCTCCGAAGTCTGACATGCCAGCAGTGGGCGCATGCACAATTATATACACGTGCTCAATGATGGGCAGTTATGACAGGCACCCGTATAGCGCTAAGTATTATTATTTTGATGGATCCACTATGATATTGTTTGGTCATTTGACCCAGGTGCCTGGAGTGTGCTAAGATTGTGTGTACTTAATGAGTTCACTATGAAACTTAGTTCTCGACATGTATATTTGACGTGTAGGCATACAGATGTACCTTCCTCATGCTAGAGAGTGACATGACATCTGATTACTTGACCTGTATATTTGATATGTAGGCATGGAGATGTACCTTCCTAATGCTAGACAGTGACATGACATATGATTACTTGACATGTATATTTCACATGTAGGCATAGAGATGCATTTTCTTCATGCTAGTTGGAAAATGAAAAAACTTATCTCAGGTTGTAAATTGGGAAGATCACGGTTCTTTGAATAAACTCATGCTTAATTGATTTCAATGGTAAGATTTAGACTGAGATTGTTATACGTGGAAACGATGTATACTTTTTCGTATCTGTGAATGAGTTGGGCATTACATCTCATGAGTTATATATCTTTACTGGCATTACTATACTGTTATGAACTGTTATTCGTTATTGATGTTGAGCTCCAATTAACTTCCGAGATCATCACTGCTTTCAACCTAAGGTTAGGTTTGTTACTTATTGAGTACATGGGATCAGTTGTACTCATACTACACTCTTGCACCTCGCGTGCAGATCGTGGAGCTGATGCTGCTGCGTATGGTGGGAACTAGCATTAAAGATGTACCTGCTTTTCAGATATAACTACCACTTGTTCACGGTAGCTCTAGATTTGGAAATATATTATGTATAATTTGAACATATTAGGTATTTATTTCGTACCAACTTTGTAAACTTTAAGTCTTAGAAATTCATGATTTGTACTACCAGTCCTTGGTTTAATGGATTGAAGTTCAACTATTTCAGTTAATGAGTTCTTATTTATCTTCATTGGAATAGGGAAACTATTATTTGGTTTGCCTTATGGGTTGGGTTAGGTGTCATCACAACTAGCGGATTTTGGGTCAAGACAAGTTGGTATCAGAGCTCTAGGTTTATAGGTTCTATGAGTCATTCGCAAATGTCTAGTAAATTCTTGCGGATCGGTATGATGACGTCCATATTTATCTTCGAGAGGCTACAAGGCATTTAGGATAAACTTCCCGTCTTTCTTTCCTTATTATGCGGCATAGATTTTGCTTGATGCTTATCTCTTTGAATCCCTTCCACTCACTCGTATGTTCTGTGAGCGCTCGATATTATTTGTGCATCGACAACTTGTGAGTCCATGGATGAGGTGCGAGATGTGTTTTCTATGTTATGGTGATGGGCCAGTTTGAGGGACTTGAGGCCAAGTTTGGACCACAACTTAGGCTCAGTAGTTTCAGTTGTGTAAGTATGTGCTTTTGGACTTATATGTTCGGTAATGTCCCTAGGAGTGGGATTTATGGCTCGATGTGTGGATGGATAGCTATATGATGAATACAATATTACTACGAGATGTGTTCAGATAGCTTGGGCGTGATGAGAAGAGTTGTGTGGAATGTGAAAAGAACCATTTAGTGCTTGATTTCCGTCTTGATAAGTTGTACAGTCATGGGTTATGAGTGCGTTGGGATCTTTCATGTTGTTCATGTGTGAAATGTAGTAGATTCTTATGTCTTGTTGACGAGTTCGTACTCGGTAGGATTAAGTGATTGCATTGTGGTTGTGAACGGGAATGTGCATAGAGAAATGCCAGTTTGAGGCTAGCATGTGGTTCTGGGATGTGTTCTGAGGTTGTGCGACCCTTATGATGTCATGTGATGAGTTTCTATCTACCTGGCCTTACCCATGAATAAAGTGAAGATGCATACCATTTGTTAGACGATGAGAGGATTTCACAAACTAAACCGATTTCATTACCATTAGTTACTTCATTTATAATTCTCAAAATACATTACACATTCATAGTTTAGAAGTGGAAATATGTGATACAAATACAACATTTCTTGTTTGACTTTTCAAAACCAAGGTACAACCCACACTATGTCTACGGAACCTCTAATTGATACAAAAGAGTAATATGATGGTGCCGACAACAAGGCTCCGGCTATACCTCAAAACACTATACATAGGGAACAAAAGATACAAGACCCCGTTATGAAGTGGGGTTCACCAAGTCAGCTGATAAGAGGGCGTACCGCTATCACTGATCGATGTTGTTTGCTGTGGAACCCCCTTCATCCATTAAAGATGCAGTGCCCCTGGCAAAAGGGACATTAGTACATATAGAATAGTACTAGTATGTATGCCTAAACACCCTCTCAATGAAACGAGTAACAGTGAAAGGAGACAGAAACATTGATTCAATGAGAGCCTTAAACAATATTAAGCGTCAAGTTAAGAGCAATTTAGGTTTTCAAGTTAATATCAACATTTTTAGGTTGGGAGATCTTTAGCACTGATACACCACCGTGTTTCTAGTACGTAGTCTGATCTCGGCCAGATTGGTTAATCCGTCTCGCCCAAAAACATCCAATCACAACACCACCATGTGCGTGGCATGGTGTCCGATCTCGGCCCGATCAGCTAAGCCGTCTCACCACAATGTCGTGTAGATCGACATCACTTTCAGCTAGTAATCATCTCATCCAAATTAAGGGGAATAATCTCAACGCATCAATATCACCCCATTTCACGGGAGTGCGACCGGTGCCCAATCGAGATATCCCATTCAAACAAGCCTACTTGATGCCTTTCACCTGATCTTCCCCATGAATAAAGTGAAGACGCATACTATTCGTAGACAATGAGAGGATTTCATAAACAACACCAATTTCATTACCATTAGTAACTTCATTACAAATTCCCAAAATACCTTATACATTCGTAGTTTTAGAAGTGGAAACATGTGTTACAAGTACAACATTTCAAGTTTGACTTACCCAATCAATATACAACCCACACTACATCTACAGAGACTCTAATTGATGCAAAAGAGTAATATGATATTGCCGGCGACAAGGCCCTAGCTATACCTCAGAACACTATACATACGGAACAAAAGACACAAGACCCCGATATGAAGTCAGGCTCACCAAGTCAGTTGAGAAGAGGGTGTACCACTATCTCAAATTGACGCCGCCTAAAATTCAATATTTTAAAGTGTCAAGTTAAGAGAATGGTTAATTTCAATATTTTTAAGTTGGGAGATCTTTAGTACCAATAACCCATCATGCTTTTAGCATGGAGTCGGATCTTGACCTGATTGGCTAAGCCGTCTCACCAGGACATCCAATCACAACACCACTATGTGCGTGACATGGCGTCCGATATTGGCTGATCGGCTAAGACGTCTCACTACAATGTCGTGTGGGTCGACATCACTTTTTACTAGAAATCATCTCATCCCAATTAAGGGGAATAATCTCAACACATCAATCTTATCCCATTTAAGGGGAATAACCGCAACACATCAATACAGGGATTTACCCTCAATCACTCCTACACGACACGTGTAGTTTCGGGGTTAGATTATTTCAACCTACCCTTCCTTGGTGACTACCGATACTCCCAAAATATTTATTATATAAAGGATTTAAAACTCATTTTATAATTTTTCACATATCCCCTCATTTGATTGGCACTATTGGCCACAAGTGTAGTTTTCATTCTTGGCACGATGGCCACATTTTATATCTCATACTCACTTATTTGACTTTCAAGCCTCTTCATAGGTTATCCACAATAAGAGCATTGGGATTCAAGACTTTAAATGTGTGTATGAGCAATAGGAGCTTAAGCACATTAAGTTTTCTTTTAGATATTAATGATAATAGACTTGCATATGAAACATGAGTTGAAGTCCAAACATTTTACACATAAACCATACTTGAATACATTCCCAAAGGAGAGTATAATGTGAAACGAGTAATTGACACACATTTTAAGAATATAATTTCGGACACACTACTCATTTGGAATAACTGAATATCTTAGGAATGGCCCGGATCGTGAGAAAATAAGAATTTGGCCCAACCATGCTTGAAACATACGAGGACATCATGGCATTCGATTCTATGAGAAATGTTTAGCCATTATACCTCGCTTGATATTTCCTTAAATTACTACAACTTTCCGAAAATCCTAGCGACTTCAATCTATTAGAGACATGACAAAGTTGAACCAAAATTAGGAAGAGATTCATGGGTTAAGCATACCTTGGCATTTCATCAATCGCTAGGTGTAACAATTTGACTACAAGGTTCTAATGTAAGATTTTCTTCAACCCACAATCCATATCAACCAATAATTCATCCCGGGTAATTCAACAACCTCCAAGACCCCTATATCGATACATGTATGCCATATCTTTTACTCCCCGACCACTTAGACCCAAAACAAAATTGCATGGATGATGTAGGACAAGATTTACCCGGATAGGTGGTGGCCTAGTGTGTGATTCCCTTGAATCTTCAAGATTGGGGCAAGGATTGATGAGCAAAGTACTTGGGGATTCCTCCTCTCTCTCTAAAGCACTTCCCTCTCTCAAAATAGCCGTTTAACCCAGCCAAAATAAACCCCAAACACATTTTAAAAAAATAGGGTCGGGTAAAATTTCATCAAACTTAAGCCTCTAAACTGGGTCTGCGATCGCAGACCGGACTGCAATTTGACTACAAGGTTGTTGGCATACATGTATCGATATGGGGGTCTTGGAGGTTGTTGAATTACCTGGGATGATGAGCAAAGTACTTGGGGATTCCTCCTCTCTCTCTAAAGCACTCCCCTCTCTCAAAATAGCCGTTTAACCCAGCCAAAATAAACCCCAAACTCATTTTAAAAAAATAGGGTCGGGTAAAATTTCATCAAACTTAAGCCTCTAAACTGGGTCTGCGATCGCAGATCGGACTGCAATGCAAATATGCAGTCCGCAAAGTGGACCGAAAAAATGGTCCCAAAAACTGGGCTGGCCTGATCGAGCCTGCGGCTATTTTGCGGCGCGCATAACAGTTATGCGGTCGCACAATGCACTGCAAAAGTCTCCCTCCAGAATATTTCATGTTGAATCTGCGATGGATGTGCGGCCCGCAAAATGATTTGGCAGTTGCATAATGGACAGCAAAATGTCCTCCAAAATTTAGTTTTTCTTTTCTTCAACTCCGTGGTGGATCTGCGGTCCCTGGAGTATTTCTGCAGTCGCATAATGGACCGTAGAAATGCCAAGTTTTGGAATATTTTTCTTCCAACTCTCTAACGCATTGCACAACCCAAAACGTTCGTACCGCGGTGAGATTGCTCGCTGCGAAGATTATCAACAACGTTCAAACACGTTACCTACCTCGGCACCACAAACCCTGGGTTTTAGGTAATTATTTTTCTATCTCGCATTCGCATAGTAGCACTTCCTTCGCAGAAGTTCTAGTCATGCACCACTCTAAACTATTAACCTGTGCACAATCAAATTACCAAGCGTAAAATGAGAAAAATAAAAAAAACAAAAAGAAAAATTCCTGAATTAGCGCTACAAATTGTTTTTAAAAATATTGATTGCCAATCCCCGGCAACGATGCCAAAATTTGACGATCGCAAACCACACACTTAAATAAGCTCGCTAGTCGAATATAGTATAATATAATATAATATCGTATCAACAGGGATTAGAGTTAAATAGTACTATCGTAGTTTGTAGCTAGATTGCTATCCAAGATGATCAACAATTTAGATTTATGCGATTGATACTAAAATTAACTAAGAATCTATATCTAATTGACTATTGACAATCGAATCAAAGACCAAGCAAAGGAAGATATCAATGGGAGAAAATAGGATTTTGATAGGATAGGTGCAAGATTATCAATTAGTTTACTTCTAATGTTCAAGTGAGTCTCTCGAATTCACTTAATTATCAGTACAATTATTTAGCAGAAACTCCTCTCTCGAGTAAGTCTCAACCTCTCAATATGAACCAATGTAAGCTCTGTGAAGATATGCACGAATGTGTAATAGATTGGTCTTTAGGAGATCCTCTCTCGACTAACCTCCTAACTATGTTTAATCATTGATTCAGCTAGCCTCTTTCCATTACCAAGAAGAATTAGTGAACTCAACCAACACTATAATGCACATATATCACAAGTTGTGCCTCTCTCGATTACATGAACAAGTGAATATTGATGCAACAATTAAATCATCTAAACTAATTCAATACATAAAACTAGAGTTATAATCCACAAACAAATATCAATACACCAAATCCATCAAACTCTAAAGGGAACTACTCCATAGATATGGAGTAATTTATCACAAATATGTTTAAAGCAAAGAAACACATAAAATGATCCAAACTTGGGTCTTTAGTGAGGATTGAATGATGAACTCCTTGTGCTTTTGCTTCTCCAACTCCTCCTTAGCCTCCCTAGGTCTCCAATGTGTCAAAATCCCTAAAGAATAATGTTTTTCCATGTATATATACAAAGTAAGGTTAGGCCGAGACGAAATCACATTCTCCTATGCAAAATAGGACAATTACTCTGTAAATTTGCACAGGCGCGCCTGCCGCATGGGGCGACGCGCCATGCAGGGCGTTAGTGGGAAAATTCAGAGAGTTGAAATCTGTCAGGCAGTAGAAATTTTGTACAACCGTGGAGTGCCATGCGCCGCCCCACGCACCGCGACTGTGGAGGTTTCTTAGAGTGCATATATTTCCTCGCTTGTTGACGTCCAGACTTGGTTCTCAACCTCCGAAGGCGATCCTGTCTTAATTCCTTGGGCTTTTACTCAGACGTCAAAGCTCCAAATAGCTCGAATTCATTCCATATATCTACAGAGTTCGGAATAACTCCTACAAGGCATAAAACACACAATAAGTACAAAACACTAGCGATTAAAGCTCAAAACGAATAAATTGCAGTAAATTATAGTGCAATAAGTGACTAAAATACGAGATTATAGCCTACCATAACTATGCGTCTTCACTTTATTCATGGGTAAGATCAGATAGAAGGCATCAAGTAGGCTTACTTGACTGGGATGTCTTGGTTGAGCGTCGGTCGCTCTCCGCGAGGTCGAGGCATGGCAAGATTAGTATCAAAGCTTAAGGTTTTAAAGTGTCCTATGATATCTCAGAGTCGTATCTAGTAGAGTCCTTCTTATCGGTGTGTTGTCGACCACATCTATAATTAGGAGGCTACTTGGGAATTTAGGAATGTCAACCTTTTTGATGTTCTAGATCATACGACAGAGCTGGTTGTAAGACTGTTCCTCCTTTAAATCGTGAATTGCTCTAATTTTCAGTATATGGCGAGTAATAAGAAGGCAAGAACTGGCCAAGGGGCTAATGCCACCCCATGAGTGGCAGTTGATTCTATACCTTAAAATTTGGGTGAGCACCCGAGGGATGAGGATATTCCCCCATTAATAACAACACCCGATTCTACTACTTCTATTCAGATTGAACTAATTCTTACACCTACTGAGGGTGCAACGATTCCTCCTCCAACTCATATTCCAGTTGCACCTCCAGCCTCAATTCTCGGTCCCAGTATTTCGGATGGGGACCTTACGGGAGCCATACAGATATTGCCTCAGATAGTGGCTTCCCAAGCCCAAAGATCGAATATTGCACCTACTTCTTCCAGCCAGCAAAGAGATTCTACTAGTTCTAGAGTGAACATGTTTCTTCAGTTGGATCCTCCAGTGTTCTCGGATACTAATCTTGAGGAGGACTCCCAGGATTTTATTGATGAGATGCATAAGACTCTCTGAGTTATGCATGATACATAGACGAAAGTAATGGAGTTGGCTTAAAGAGGTGGCATATTCTTCGTTTGAGCTTTGGGAGGAGTCCCGTGAGTAGGGGAGCCCTCCGGCAAGGTGGGGTGAATTTGCCGACGCCTTCATTGATCATTTCTTGCCTGCCTAGACTAAGGTAGCCTGTGCCGCTGAGTTTGAGAGCCTTAAGCAAGGTAGCATGAGTGTATGAGAGTACCATATGAGATTCACACGCTTCTCCAAGTATGCCATTTACATATTTCCGACTATGGAGGCTAGAGTGCGCCGGTTTATGTAGGAACTCAGCTCCTTGGTTATTAATGAGGCCGTTATAGCTGCCTTGAATTCTTATATGAACTACGGGAAGATGGTAGAATTTGCTTAAGCCACAGAGACCCGCAAATTGAATAATAGAATAGAGAGAGAGGATAGCAATAAGGACCGGTCCGTTGCTCAGTCTTTAGTTAGTGCACATCCATCAGGGTCCGATCAGCAGCAGTGGCCGTTTCAGGCCCAATCAGGGTAATAAGGGATCCTACTAGCAAAGTCGGCATGGTCGGAGATTCTAGCAGCAGCAGTGGGGGCCCCTATGCCCTAGGTATGGGAATGTTCATTTAGGGGCCTGTTACATGGACCTACCAATATACTACGAGTGCGATATTAAAGGTCATATTAAGAGGGATTGTCGTTCATCCCCTAGAATGTGGGCAGGGGTACGACATAGCCAGCTAGTTCTGCAGCACCTCCTCCAGCTCAAGGGAGTCCAGCACCTGCAGGGCGTGGTGCAGCTAGGGGTGGTGCACAGAGTTCGGGAGGACCCAACCGGTTCTATGCTATGAGGGGTCGCTAGAGTTTAGAGGCTTCTCCGAATTTGTCATAGGTATATTGACTGTCCAATCTCATGATGTAAATGCTCTTATTGATCCGGTTGGTAAGGATATTATGGCCATGCATGTTTATAGGAGTTGTGTTGTCACGGTGCATGGTCGGGACACCATGGCGGATCTCATTGAGTAGGGGATGGTTGATTTTGCTGTAATAATGGGGATGGACTGGCCTTATTCATTTTTTTCCAACCTTGATTGCCGAAAAAAACCATTAGGTTTGAATTTCCAAATGAGCCAGTTATTGAGTGGAAGGGGGATGATTTAGTGCCAACGGGTAGGTTTATTTCTTAGCTTAATTCAGCAAATATAATCAACAAGGAGTGTATTTACCATTTGGTATGGGTTACAGACACTGATGCCAAGGCACCTACACTTGAGTCTGTGCTAGTTGTGAATGAATTTCCTGAGGTATTTCCTGGCGAGATCCTTGGGATTCCACCTGACAGGGAGATTGATTTTGGGATCGATGTGGTTCCTGTCACGCAACCGATATCTATTTCATCATACACAATGGCACCGACAGAATAAAAGGAACTAAAGTAGCAGGTGAAAGATTTGTTATAGAAGGGTTTCATCAGGTCGACTGTGTCGAATTAGGTAGCACTGGTTCTCTTTGTAAGGAAGAAAGATGGGCCACTCAGAATGTGTATTAACAATCGGCAGCTCAACAAGGTCACAATCAAGAATAAGTACCCATTGACAAGGATATATGACTTATTTGATCAATTGCAGGGTGCTAAGTATTTATCTAAGATTGATCTAAGATCGGGATATCACCAATTGATGATCAGGGAGCAGTATATTTCGAAAATAGTTTTCAGGCCCTAGTAAGGGCACTTTGATTTTTGGTGATGTCTTTTGGTCTAACGAATGCCCCGGTAGCCTTCATGGATCTTATGAATTGAGTCATCAAGCCTTTTCTCGACCTCTTTTTGATAGTGTTCGTTGATAATATTTTTGTATATTCATGAAGTTGAGAGGACCATGCCGATCATCTCAGGGCAATTCTGCAGACTCTGCATCAATACAAGTTGTATGCGAAGTTTTTGAGTTGTGAATTTTGGCTTGAATCTATCACATTCTTGGTTCATGTTGTCTCCAGTGAAGGAATCAAGGTTGATCCCTTGAAGATCGCAGTTGTGAAGAATTGTCCTGGACCTACAACTCCAAAAGTGATTTGAAGTTTCTTTGGCTTAGTTGGGTATTACATGAAGTTTGTGGAGGGGTTCTCTACTCTTGCCTCTCAATTGACTAAATTGACGCAGTTGGCGGCTAAATTCCAATGGTCAGGCGCTTGTGAAAAGAGCTTCCAAGAGTTGAAATCGAGATTGACTACGACACTGGTGTTGACCTTACTAGAGGGTACATATGGGTTTGTGATGTATTGTGATGCTTCAAGGATCGGATATAGGCTTGTATTGATGCAACATGGAAAGGTGATCACTTATGCTTCTAGGCAAATCAAGAATCAAGAGAAAAACTATCCAACACATGACCGAAAGCTTGCAGCAGTGTTGTTTGTGCTAAAGATTTGGCGTCGTTATTGGTATGGGGTCTATGTGGACATATTCACCGACCATAAGAGCCTTCGATATATTTTCAACTACAATGAATTGAATATGAGGCAGAGAAGATGGCTTGATTTACTCAAGGACTACGACATCGTTATTCTATATCATCTAGGAAGGCTAATGTTGTGGCAGATGCTCTTAGCCAGAAATCCATAGGTAGTTTGGCTCACTTGGAGGCACATCAAAGGTCGTTAGCCAAGGAAGTTCACCGGTTGGCTAGTTTGGGAGTTCGTCTTGCGGACTCTAGTGAAAGAAGGGTGATTCTACAAAATAGGGTTGAATCATCACTTGTTGAGGGAGTTAAGGAGAAGCGACACGGTGATCCGTTGTTGATAAAGTTGAAGGAGGGGATTCATAAACATAAGGCCATGGCTTTTTCTCTTGGCACAAATGATGGTACACTAAGGTACTAAGGGCGCCTATGTGTTCCAAATGTAGATGGCCTCCGAGAAAGAATCATGACCGAGTCTCATAATTCTAAGTATTCCATGCACCCATGATCTAAAAAGATTTACCATGATCTTAGAGAGGTTTACTGGTGGAATGATATGGAGAGGAATATAGCGGACTTTGTTGCAAGATGTCCAAATTTTCAACAAGTGAAGGCCGAACACCAAAGGCCAGGTGGGTTGGCACAGAACATAGAAATTCCAATATGGAAGTGAGAGATGATCAACATGGACTTTGTGGTGGGACAACCTTGCATGCCTCGTAAGTTAGACTCGATTTGCATGATTGTTGATCGACTCACGAAATCAGCACTCTTCTTACCTATTAAGGATACCGACACCACATAATTATGCTAAGTTGTATATCCAGGAAATAGTTAGGTTGCATGGCACTCCAATTTCTATTATCTCAGATCGAGAGGCGCAATTCACAGTTAATTGTTGGAAAAAATTTCATTAAGGTTTGGGTACTCAGGTGAATCCTAGTACAGCTTTCCATCCATAGACCAACGGGCAGGAACAACAGACTATTTAGACACTCGAGGATATATTGCGCACTTGTGTTCTTGACTTCTAGGGTGGTTGAGATGATTATTTGTTGCTCGTAGAATTTGCCTACAACAATAGTTAACATGCTACCATTCAGATGTCACTGTTCGAGGCTCTATATGGTAGGAGATGTTGATGTCCCATTGGACGGTTCAAGATTGGGGAGGCAAAGTTAATAGGGCCGGACCTCATGTATCAGGCTGTGGATAAGGTCAAGATCATTAAGGAATGGTTGGAAACTACTGAGAGTCCCCATAAGTTCTATTCAGACATGCGTCGTAGGGATTTAGAGTTCAAAGAGGATAATTGGGTATTCTTGAAGGTTTCCTCCATGAAGGGTATAATGCGGTTTGGAAAGAAAGGGAAATTGAACACCAGGTATATCGGGCCGTACAAAATCATTAAGAGGATTGGTCAGGTGGCTTATAGGTTTGAGTTACCTCCAAAGATGTCCTTATTTCACCTGGTGTTTCATGTGTCTATGTTGAAGAAGGTGGTTGGAGACCCGTCGCTCATTGTTCTTGTAGAGGCTATTGAGGTTAATGAATAATTGACTTATGATGAGATTCTGATTGATATTTTTGACAGACATGTTTGAAAGCTGAGATATATAGAGATTGACTCCGTGAAAGTACTATGGCAAAACCAATAGGTTGAAGAGGCCACCTGGGAGGCCGAGGAAGAGATGGAGAAGAAGTACCCCCATTTGTTTGAATAACTATGTAGTTGTGTTCTATGAAAATGTGAAGAGCTTACTTTATATGAATTATGTTCCGCTTGCACAGTTTGTGTTAAAGATGCTCCTTTCTAGTAATATATTGTTTATGAGATCAAACATGGTGATGTTTTCATGCTATGTTACGTTGATGGATTTTATATATGTTGTTAGGATTGGTTTATAGTATTCTCTGACAGGTGGATAGGCCAAATTACAGGGCCATTTCTAATATATTCAGTTATCCCAAATAATCATTGTGTCAGAAATTATATGCTCAAAATGTGTTTCAATTGCTCCTATTACATTATGTCCTCCTTCAGGAATGTATTCAAGTATGGTTTATCTATCAAAATGTTATGTCTCCAATTCATGTTTCAAATGCAAGTTTATTAAGCTTAATGTTGGAAAGAAAACTCAATGTGCTTAAGACTCCTATTGCTCATTTACATATTTAAAGTCTCGACTCCAAATGCTCGTATTATTCATAACCTATGATGATGCTTGAAAGTGAAAGAAGTAAGTATGACATAAAATGTGGCAATTGTGCCAAGAATGAAAACTACACTTATGGTCAATAGTGCCAATGAAATAAAAGGATGTGTGAAAGATTATGAAATGAGTTTTAACTTCTTTATATAATAAATGATTTGGGAGTATCTTTAGTCACTGAGGAAGGGTATGCTGATATAATCTAACCCTAAAACTACATGTGTCATTATAGGAGTGATGGAGGGGTAAACCCACGTATTGGTGTGTTGCAGTTATTCTTCTTAAAAGGGATGAGATTGATGTGTTGAGATTATTCCCCTTAACTTGGATGAGATGATTGCTAGCGAAAAGTGATGTCGACTGGTCTCGTCCAAATCACACCTCAGTTTCGGATTGTGAAGCGGTCGATTGCAGTAATAATACCCACCTAGGAGTCGGGATCGAATCCACATGGAGAGTAGATGGGATTAGGTATATATTCGGACTAAGCACGTAAAGTGTCTAAGATACACTTCCAAAAACTGTGTTTTGATTCTACTTCTAAATTATGCTACGGTTTGCAAATATAAATCTAGAGAATAATATATTTGGTTTTGTTTTTGAAGTATGTAAAATGTCTAGGGCTATGACTTGCACATAGGTGTTTGCCTAATGTGTTGTGGGATTTAGAGCTCAACACACAATTACCCACTCAATACCTCTCGGTAATAGAGTGGTTTTGCCTAATTTGGCTTTCTCAAGCCCAAATGGGTAATGCACAAAACAGTTGATAGATGCTCAAGTCGGGTTTTACTATCTCTAGATTCAACCCTTTAATTGAGACTATCAATTTCTTGAGTTCATCCCAATTTCTTGTTAGCCAAGCTTTCCTAGACTAAGTATCTATTTCTCAAGTAGAGACTAAGTCAAATAGGCTTGAATCAATGTTTGCAACCACTAATTCTACAATTGTAGGAAGAATTGGCTAAATATTACACACCCAACCATATACAAGTCGTAAATCAAACACCCTTAAGGTACCCACCCTAGGGTTGGGTCACAACCCTAGCTAAAAATTTAGCTACTCATAGTGTGGGTGATGAAGATAATAAAGAAAAAAAGATGATTAAACTCATATTTAATGATAAATAGATGAAAATCCAATGTAAACTTGACAAGCTATGATAAACTTTCCTAAAATAGTAAAGAAAAACGGCTATCAACTTTCAGATATTCAAAACTTAACCTAATTTCGTGAAAGTAGTCTATTTATACAAAGTTTGAATTTTTGAACAACAATGCCCATCATGAGGTTCTGCGGCCGCACAATTCTGTGTGCGGTTTGCACTTTTCTTCAACTCTTGACAGGAGTAGAATCTGCGGCTGCACAATTCTAGAATGCGGCTGCATCTCTTGAGTTGTGCGGTCCGCATAATTCTGGGTTCGGCTGCACATTTGATTTATGCGGCCGCAGAATTATAATGCGGTTCGCAGTTCTTGTTGGGCTTGAATTTAAAACTATCTGAATTTTTACTTCTCCCAACGCACAATTATTGTGCGGTACGCACTTTACACTGAAGCTCTGTTGAATTTTCTTCTTGTTCTGCGGCCGTAGACAGAATTCTGCAGTCTCTACTTTAGCCTTTTTGCTTGATTTTTGTCCTTGTTCAAAATCACTCCTTCTCGAGTTGAATTTCATTACTTTGGCTCATTTTCCAATACTCCTACAAGTTAGCATATTTTATCAGTTTTCGGGAATACCTTTAAGCATTTTTGAACTGAAATGAAAGTCAAAAGGCCAAATAAGTAGTCAAAATTCCTACTTATCAACTTCTCCAAACTTAAGGTTTTGCTTGTCCTCAAGCAGATAAGGTAATTCCCACCTCCACAAGAAAAAAGCTATTCCAGCTATGCTAAGGTGAATCAAACACACATCAATTGGGACCAACCATTACCCACACACTCATGAATCATCAACAAGGCAATGTTTTGAAGGTTAAAGCACAAATAGCTCTAATATGACACTTGAGCATCAAGAGTTGAATTTACTCGTCAAGGAAGTTTGCACTTTCATGTAGGTCACTGTGGATCCCAAACTCCTCCTCCTATACTCTCCGTTAGCTCATCTCACTTAAGAATGTAACACTCAATTTAATGATTGGTGAAAACTTTGCTTATCACTCTCAAAAGAATGTCACAAGTACGACTCTAAGTACCATATGCTTGCCTATCATATAAATCACCACTAATGTTAGCACACTCTGCTTGAAATCACATATGGATTTTTCGGAATGTAATGAAGGCTTTTGGACTAAGGTAGGAAATGTTCGAATAGAACGGATTCATCTTTCCTTCAGCACTCCATTTTTTCTTTTTGGCTCATGCTTTGCCGACTCTTTGAGTCATTTTCTTTTTCCTTAGGGGACCTAGAGAGACTTGACATCACTCTTTCTTGGTCATGATATTTATTTTCTCCTTCTTTGATTTCTCCATGCTTTGCACTTTTGCTTTTCTTTGAATCCCTTCAAACTCTTCAATTTATTCACTTTCTTTTTGTGTTTTTCTTTTGTTCTTTATTTTTCTTCATATCTTTTCTCTTTTTGTACCTTGATACCACTTTCAAACTCCTCGTCTCTCCCCCAAACTTATGTTTTCGCCAATTTGCTTCTCATGAGTATTAAGGCAATCTCAGGAGCCAATAGAGGGTCACTACAAAACGGGTAAAGACTTATAACATGGTTATCAAATGAGAACGGCTTTAGGATCAAAAGGATTGACTAGGGATAACATCACTGGTGGGCCATGGAAAATTTCAAAATGGGTTAAGGAGAGCCTACAATCACTTCTCAAGCCAAGAAAAATGTAGAATTTTGCCTAGAAACACATGCGGGGCAAGTTCTAGACTATTCACACGGGTACTTGGACTTGTAACAAAACATCTCACCTCTCACACAGCTAGATTGTTCAAAAGGATGGAGTCGAGGGCCCACAACAACTATATTCAAGATTGAAAATCACGAATGGTTCAACTAAACCACTCAATGATTGCATAAGTCAACGCAAGAGTTACACGGTCACTAACTAGAGCTATTTCTTTCCAAGAACTTGTTTTTAATAATAAGCAAGTAGTTAAGTGTGTTGGTATCAAGTGAATCATGCTTGACTCTTCTATTTCCACTCACTTAGGTCCTCTTATTCATTATTACTACTTTTTTTTCGTAAACATCAAAAATGAACTCAATCACTTAAGAAAGTTGTCACACCATTCATCATTGGAAAGAGTCACCCGGTTCATACAAAAACCACCTTTGGAAAGAACCGTGGCATTAAGAAAACTAAAGGATTATTCATAACTAAAACATAAAAAGAAGCTACTAAATAAAAAAGAAGCTATTAAAGTAAATATGAAGCTAGACTACTAAGAAAACAGAATAAATAAGCTATGAAATAAACTATTGAAAGAAAAAATGAATATACAAACCAAAAAAGAGAAAGAGAATATATACATTAATAGAGAGAGAAGAATATATACTTAATGAAAATAAAAATAACAAGAGAGTATTATAGTTATTACAAGCCAATGTCAAATGTCATATCAAAATAAAAATAGACCACCCCCCAAAATAAGAATAAGCATTGTCCTTAATGCTTAACAAAAATTAAAATAAGGAGGGATAGGGTAGAGAGGTCTCCCTATGTGGTCTCGGTATCCATAGCAGCATCACCTCCCTCAGGCTCCTCCAACTGGATCTCCTCATCCTCTGCTCGGGGAGCAGCTGGGTTGGTGAACATCTGTAGCACCCCCTCATCAGTGTGGGTAGCACCGTCTGGCTCCTCAGACTGGCCAGCTAGTTCCACTGATGGTGTTGGGTCTGCTGGAACTGATGGATATATCCCCATCAGTAAGTCAAATGGAAGATCCCTAGTGGCTGTTATCTTGGTCACTTCTTGTCTTAATTTGTCAACTGATTTTCTCGATGCCTGGGATTTCCTCATCTTCTTCACCTGCTTCCCAAGCTCCTCCATTGCTCCCCCATGTGCCACCAAGGTGCCCATGATGGTCTTTTGATTCTCCAATATTTTCTTCAAAGTTTCCTCCACTAACGGAGGAATCTGAGGTGCTGAGGTAGAGGTATGAGATGCAACAACACTGGATAGGTCAGACAACTTTGCAGTAGTTGTCTGCATCCAACTATTGAGACTCGCCAGCATCTGGAAGACTCGTAGCACAGAGAGTGCATAAGCTGAGGAGGAAGGCACTGGAACCGATGATGATTGTAACTGCTCCGCCATAGTAGGCTCGCTCATAGGCACTCGGCCATACTAGGATTTGTATCTCGACCATTCTGGACTCGCTCATAGGCGCTCGGCCACAGTAGGCTTGGTATATAACTTACCGTCTGATCAGAGGTTGCCCAATAAGGGCCTGCCCATTGATTATAGCTCGATGGTAATGAAAATACTGTAATACTATATATAGGCTCTCTGCTCTCTTGACTAGAAGAAGACAATACTCAATTAAATATGAAGTCCTGATAAGGAGAATACTGTAATATATATAAATTTGGGAGTATGAAATTCTCTTTATGCCTCGTTATCAAACACATGTAATTACGAGATCATGCCAAAATGAAAGAAGGGCTTAACCTTAACATACCTGGAGTAGGGAAAAATCCGTATGATATTCTTAATAACGATTACACCGTACTCTCTTAGAACCGAAAAATCCCATTGCTATTATAATATGGAGTCTCGTATGAATTTCCAAATCCCCTCACCTTCGTTCTTGGCTTTGCCTTTCTGTATAACTCCCTTACCAAATGGAGTTTGATATTAATTCAAGATAAGTGTAGGGATGGTTATCGTCCTTCGCTTTGCATTCTGTATAACTTCCTTACCAAATGAAGTTTGGTATTAATTCAAGATAAGTGTAGGGATGAGTATTGTTCTTGGCTTTGCATTATGTATAACTTCATTACCAAATGAAGTTTGGTATTCATGATAAGTGTAGGGATGACTATTATGACTTCTCTTTCTACGTGTTTGCAAGGAGTGGATTAGGATATTATCCATGTGTCCTCTTAATTCAATGGTGTAAAGTCAAGAGTCACTTATCCAATATTCCTACACTTGCTGCCACGTGAGGAGGGGCTTTGTCCCCTACAATTATCCACAAATCCTTAATTACATGGTTAATCTCCCATTATATCAATAATTAATCAATTACTCACATAATTAATAATTATCTCAAATTACCTAAAATACTACGCATTTTTAATACACTTTATACATCATACTATCATGGTCATATGGTACCTTGTATGGCACTAGTCCAAATATATGAGGTATTATAGATTGTCCGTATTTTATCCCAAATTGCCAAACTTCGACGAAACTCATCTCCTTCTATTTGTTTACCCTATCTCCTTCACGAATTTACTCATCACGTTTTTGAAATAGCATAATGCTTATAATCCCAAAATAACCTCATTCTCGAACTTACGTCGATTAACTTACGACGAAACTTTAAGGTATGTAAACACGATACGTAACACCGATGGCCCTGAAGAACTTTCGTCCTCGAATGTTTATTCGTAGAGACTTTGGGAAAATTTTGCCAGAGTCTCCTTCGTACACTAGATTAAAACCAATTGTACGTAGTGAGAAAACATACTATACGTGCCACATATGGCCAATGTCTACAAATAGCAACACTTGGTCTCACACAGCTGTCCATTATAATTTCTGAAAGTCAAAAATAAGATCTTACCTGATGACCTACTGGCCTGAATAGAGTTGTGCTGAAGAATCCCACCTCGAGCCATATTTTTAGTTTGAAATAGGTGGGGGTATTTAGACTTCATTTCTTGCCCCGCTTCCCACGTCATCTCTTCCACATTCTTGCGTCTCCATAAGACCTTCAGAACGGCTACCTCCTTATTGCGTAGCTTGCGGATTTGTCGGTCAAGGATGGCAACTGGAATTTCCTTCGTATGACAAGTCCTCCGTAATCCATACATCATCCGTGGGCACCACTCGGGTAGGATCGCCGATGCACTTCCACAACATTGATACGTGAAAAGCCGGATGGACAAACTCCAATTCCGAGGGCAATTCTAAATCATAAGCTACTTGGCCCACTGTCCAAATGATCTTATAAGGCCCAATATACCGTGGGCTAAGCTTGCCTTTCTTGCCAAAACTCATCACACCCTTCATAGGTTACACCTTTAAGAATACCCAATCATTAACCCCAAACTCTAAGTCTCGTCGCCACACGTCAGAATATGACTTCTGATGACTCTGGGCTATCAACAGTCGCTCCCGGATAAGCTTTAATTTCTCTACGGCTTGCTGAACCAGGTCTGGCCCATGTAACCCAGATTCTCGAACATCAAACCACCCTATAGGAGATCTGCACTTACGCCGATACAAAGCCCCGTACGGAGCCATCTGGATACTGGAGTGGTAACTGTTATTATATGCAAACTCGATAAGAGGTAAATGTTCATACCAACTTCTTTTAAAATCTAACACGCATGCTCTTAACATATCCTCGAGCGTCTGAATTGTGCGCTCAGCTTGTCTATTAGTTTGTGGATGAAAAGATGTGCTAAGATTCACCTGACTCCCTAGACCTTTATGAAATTAACTCCAAAAATGTGCAATAAATTGAGCCCTAGGGTCAGATATAATAGATGCATGGTATTCCGAATAGCCGCACTATCTCCTTAAAATTTAACTTTGCATAGTCTTCTGCTGTATATGTAGATCTGACCGGTAGGAAATGAGCTGATTTTACGATCCTATGGATTATCACCCATATGGAATCGAACTTACAATGAGAACGAGGTAAACCGGTGATAAAGTCCATGTTTATCAACTCCCATTTCCACGTCGGGGTCTCTATAGTCTGCATTAGCCCTCCGGGCTTCTGGTGCTCTACCTTTACCTGCTAGCAACTAGGACACTAAGCGACAAACTCAGCAATGTTCTTCTTCATATCGTTCCACCATCACACATCCTTAATGTCATGATACATCTTCGTCGAACCAGGATGAATGGAGTACCACGAATAATGTGCCTCTAACATAATCATGTCTCGTAGCCCTGCTATAGCTGGAACACACATACGACCCCTATATCTGAGAACCCCATCTCCCTTGAGCTCTATAATGTCTTTTTCTGATGCAGAACTCGCTCTCTCAACATGACCAATTCTGGGTCATCGTCCTGCCTCTCCTTTACTTCAGCTATGAGAGATGATTTTACAGTATTTTGGAGTACAACTCCACTATCGCCAGAGTCTACTAACCGAACCCCCAAACAAGCCAATTGATGAATCTCTCTAGTTAATTATTTTTTATCGGCCTCTACATGTGCTAAGCTACCCATAGATCGGCGACTTAATGCATCTGCTACAACATTAGCTTTCCTTGGATGGTAGAGAATGTTTACATCATAATCTTTCAATAACTCAATCCATCACCTTTGTCACAAATTCAACTCTTTTTCTTGAAGATATATTGTAGGCTTTTATGATCTGTGAATACATCAACATGAACACCATATAAATAATGACGTCATATCTTAAGTGCATGGATAACCGCAGCTAACTCGAGGTCGTGGGTTGGATAATTCTGCTCGCTCTTCCTTAACTGCCTTAAAGCATACGCAATTACTTTCCCATGTTGCTTCAGGAGACATCCTAACCCGACACCTGAGGCATCACAATACATTGAATAACCATCTGGACCCTCTAAAAGTGTTAAAAGTGGCGCTGAGGTCTACCTGTTCTTGAGTTCTTCGAAACAATGCTCGCAAGCCTCTACCCACTGAAACTTAGTTGCTTTCTGTGTCAGCTTCGTTAATGGTGCCGAAAGGGAAGAAAAACCCTCTACGAACCTCCGGTAGTATCCTGCTAAGCCTAGAAAGCTACGAACCTCTATCGGGGTGGTAGGTCAAGGCCAGGATTTCATAGCCTCAATCTTCTGAGTGTCTACCTTTATACCTCCATCGGATACAATGTGCCCCAAGAATGCTACAAACTTCAAACAAAACTCATATTTAGAGAAGTTAGCATATAATTTATTATGACGGAGGGTTTGGAGTACCGCTCACAAGTGGTCTGCATGCTCATCCTCTAAACGTGAATAAGCCAGAATATTATCAATAAATACTATCACGAACAGATCTAAAAGTAGTCAAAATAGGCTATTCATCAAGTCCATGAATACGGCAGGTGCATTCATCAACCCGAAGGATATGACAAGGAACTCGAAGTAGCCATATCAAGTCCTAAAGGCTGTCTTGGGAATATCTTTCTCCCGAACTCTAACCTGGTGGTACCCCGACCTCAAATCTATCTATGGAAAGCATCTAGCTCCCTGCAACTGATCAAATAAGTCATCTATCCTTGGAAAGAAGGGATACCTATTCTTAATAGTTACCTTGTTCAACTGCATATAATCGATGCACATCCTCAGCAAGCCGTCTTTCTTTGGTACAAACAGTACCGGTACACCCCAAGGTGAGGTATTGGGCCTGATGAAAACTTTCTCCAGCAAATCGTTTAACTGCTCCTTCAACTCCTTCAATTTGGAAGGTGCCATTCTATACAGAGGGATGGATATTGGTTGAGTTCCCTGAAGCAAATCGATGCCAAAACCAATCTCTCGCTCTGGTGGAATACCTGGAAGTTCATCTGGAAATACATCTGCGTACTATTTGACTATTGGAATAGACTGAAGTGTAGGTATCACAACATCTGCATCTCTAACTCGCACAATATGATAAATGCACCCTTTGGCGATCATTTTCCTCGCCTTCAGATAGGAAATAAGCCTACATCTGGGTTTCACTATATTACCTACCCATTAAAGGACTGGCTCACCTGGAAAATGAAATCTAGCAGTTTTTGCTTGACAATCAACTATGGCATAGCAAGCTGCCAACCAGTCCATGACCATGATAGCATCAAAATCTAACATCTCTAGCTCAACTAGGTCGGCTGAGGTTTGACGACCACAAACTGACACCGTACAACCTCGGTAAACCCGTCTAGCAATAATCAATTCTCCAACCGTCGTAGATACTGCAAAAAGATCACTAAGTATTTCAGGAATTATACCAAACTTCCCCGTGACAAATTGGGTAATACACGAAAAAGTAGATACTGGGTCTATCAAGGCATAAGCATCGTGAGAGCAAATGGTCAACATACCTGTCATAACGTCTGATGAATACTCCTAGCCCTGTCGACCTGCTAAAGCATAGCTACGATTCCGGTTACCACCTGAACTAGAACTTCTACCTCTGCCTTGACCTCTACCAGCCAAAGACTAAGACTCCTGCCCTGAAGGATGCACAAACATAGATGATCCTGTTGCTGAATTTGCTGGTTGTGCCATACCCCAAAAATCTCTATTTGGGCAATCTCACATCATATGCCCCGGACTTCCACATGTATAACAAGCATCGGAACTGGCTCGGCATTGGCCCAAGTGCCCTCTACTACAGACGTCATACCACGGCAAAAATTACCATGTCTGCCTTGAACCTCGCTATCGCTGCAAACCTGACGCCCGTGAGCTCTCACCTGGTCATGACTGAGTATAACGATCATACATGTAACCCTGTAACTGAGATGGCAGAGGCCTAGGTGGCTGTTTGAAGTATTGGGGCCTATAACTGCCCTGAGACTGCTCCTGAGACCTGGCAAATCTTATCCTCTTATGCTGCCCTGACTCAATCCTCTCTGTACCCTTTAGCCGATGCCTACCCCTTTCTATATTCTGAGCGAATGCCTGAATCCGGAGATATCTATAATATCCTGCAATTCAGCGGTGGCACATGCCTTGGTCAACTCTGGGGCCAATACTGCTATAAACCTGTGGATCCTGTCCCGTATAGTAGCAACTTTAGATGGTGCATATCTAGCCAATGAGTCAAAACAAAGACTATACTCTCGAACAATCATATTTCCCTGCTTGAGGGCTAGAAACTGATCGATTCGAGCCTGTTGGATTTTCTGCGGTAAGTACTGGTCAAGTAAGGCATTTGAAAAATTCTCCCAAATAGCTGGAGGTGCATCACGTCCCCTGGACCTCTCCCATCCCTCGTACTAAAAGATGGTTATATCTTGGAGTCGAAAAGCTGCTAGCTCAACTGTCTCTTTCTTCGTGGCATGCATAACCCGAAATATCCAGTGAAGCTGATCTATGAAATCCTGCAGGTCCTCCCTTTGATCTATCCCCATGAACTCTGGGGGAGTCAATGCAATAAACTCTCGAACCCTTGAACTCCCAGACCCCTCAGAAAATCCTGCACTAGCGGATGCCTTAACTTGCTGCTGGGTAGCTACCAGTTGTGTCAACAAATGCACCGCACTCCAAAACTCCTGATCCGATGGAAGCGGAGGGGGAACTGGATGTGAGGTCTCCCTAGGAATCTCCTCAGGTGGTGGAGGAGCCGGTAATGGCTGGGTAGGGGTCTCTCCCTGGGCCTCTGATTGGGCCCCATATACTAGGGGTACCCTGCTTGTCCCCTCACCTACTGTTGTATCTCTCCTCTGACTAGCCGTAGACTTCCTTGGCACCGTCATCTGCGAATGAAAATGCCAACACGTAAGTTTAACTCAAATTTTCTATAACTCAGTTCAATAGCACGATTTAGATTTGAAAGAAGGGTAACCAACTCCTAAACGCCCTGTAGTCCCCTGCTTATATAATGTAGTGCACCACACATCTATAAATAAGACCCTACTAGACACGTCTTTTAGACTCCCTAGGACAGAACTATTCTGATACCACTTTTGTCAACGCCCCGAGCCTGGGGTGGGGGTGGGGGGGAAGGGGGCAAGACTGGCACCCGTTGCATAATCTATCCTTGTGTACCAACTTGCGACTAAGGGGCTCTTAATATATAATGTCATACTTTGGCCATGGGCCACATTGCAAGATAAATTGCGAAGCAAAATATAAAACTGAATGGAAACCAACACTGACTAAACATCAATATAAAGCTAGGCCGGCAAGACCGTCATAAGTACTACAACTGACAAACCAACAAAATATACATACAAGGCCTACAAGCCTAACATACTGCACTAACTGACATGTTATGTCTACAAACCTCTACTGATGGATGTATCATGATTGGAATAGGACCCCGACCTACCCATAACCTATATACATGTATACACAAGATGTACACAAAACATTTAGACCCGGAAATTCTGAAGGACGTGGAGCTTACCGATAAAGCTAAACTCGGGCAACACCTACTGAGGAGGTTTGCCCGCCTGTCTATCTGAACCTGCACGCATGAAATGCAGCGTCCCAAGAAAAAGGGATGTCATTAAGAAATAATGTACCGAGTATGCAAGACAATAAAATAACTGAAAGCTAAAACTGAACTGATAATATAATAACTAAAGATGATACGGAGATATATTTACATGCTGATACTGACTCAACTCTCTTAATATAGTAAGTAAAATAAGTGTCCGGCCCTATAAGGCTCGGAACATGTAGCTGCTCCACCATAGTAGGCTCGCTCATAGGCGCTCGGCCATACTAGGCTTTGTATCTCGACTATCTGGGCTCGATCATCGGCGCTCGGCCACAGTAGGCTCGGTTGTAACTTACCATATGATCAGAGGTTGCCCAATAGGGGCCTGCCCATCGATTATAACTCGTTGGTAATGAAGTTTGGTATTAATTCAAGACAAGTGTAGGGACGAGTATTTTTCTTGGTTTTGCATTCTGTATAACTTTCTTACCAAATGAAGTTTGGTATTAATTCAAGATAAGTGTAGGGATGAGTATTGTTCTTGGCTTTGCATTCTGTATAACTTCCTTACCAAATGAAGTTTGGTATTAATTCAAGATAATTATAGGGATAACTATTATGACTTCTCTTTCTACGTGTTTGCAAGGAGTGGATTAGGATATTATCCATGTGTCCTCTTAATTCAATGGTCTAAAGTCAAGAGTCACTTATCCTATATTCCTCCATTTGCTGCCATGTGAGGGGCTTTGCCCCCACCTACAATTATCCACAAATCCTTAATTAGATGGTTAATCTACCATTAAACCAATAATTAACCAATTACCAACATAATTATGAATTATCTCAAATTACTTAAAATACTACCCATTTTTAATACACTTTATACATCATACTGGTATTATAGCTTGGACTGTATTTTATCCCAAATTGCCAAACTTCAATGAAACTCATTTCTTTCTATTTGGTTATCCTCTCTCCTTCACGAATTTACTTATCACATGTTTGAATATCATAATGCTTATAATCCCAAAATAACCTCATTCCCGAACTTACGTCGATTAACTTACGACAAAACTTTAAGGTATGAAAACGCAAGATGTAACACTGATGGCCCTGAAGATGGAGGTGGTGGCATGGCAGCTATCTCGGTAGAAGGCCCGGCTATTATGAAAGGCATGGAAGTTGTTGAAGGCATAGCAGCAGAATATGCAACTACCACTTATGGCTCATCAGAGTGGCCTACGGTAGTAGTCGACTTACTCTTGTTTTTCGGGTTACTTGGGTCCTTCAGAGAGTACCAGGAGAAGGGCTGCTTAGCACTTACCTTCATATCAAAGCTCTTGGACTCCACCTCTGCATCCGTGAGATACTCCGTGATAGTGTCGGGATACGGATAGGAGCTTTCACCCTGCCTGACAACCAAAGATATGCTGGCCGGCATGATGGCACCCACTTTAATTTGGTACCCGACCATGACAGATGCAACTAAGACTGCCCAGGTGATTGGAAGATTGTTTTCATTCCGGCTTGGGTTTATGCGACTGCATACAAATGTTTGCCACCCTTTTACTTCAAAGTTGAGGGTGTTCCGCATAATAGGAACCCCTGCTGTGATCCATTGTGGTGGTGGTCCTGGAGCTGCCAGTATCTCAGCTAGCCAAGGGCGAGCTTCATCACCAAGTGCGAACTTCTGTAAATACTGCACCGGCTCCATATCCTCAACCCCAAATAAGTGTTCAGGGTGCTCTAATCAAATCGTACTTTCAAGTTCCTCACCTTAGTCACCTTAGTCCCCTTCTTGATGTGCGCCACATTGGTGTAGAACTCCTAGACTAAGTGCTCCTTGGCAGACAATATGCTTTTCATGAACCATTTACACCCTTTTCTTTCCCAAAATTGTCTTAACACATTCAGGTTGTATCTATCCATATCTTTCAACACAAACTGCCGCTCAAGAGTGAGTTATCTCTGTGGCCACCACTCTCAGAACCTATTGAATGCAGTCAGGCTTAGAAACCTATCTTCCCAAACTTCCTTCTTCTTTGACCTCTCCAGGCCGGCAACTCTGGTATCACCCCCCGACCGTCATTCTGGAATATCATCATCATCATCAACCGTGACTGGTGCGGCGGTGTCTTAAGTAGATGAGGGCTCCATAGCCTTAATGTTCCCTTAAAATTACTCTCAGAAGAGGTAGGCTCATCTCTCAGTCGATATCTGTCCTGAGGCATCTGTGGCTGTGAAGGCACAGCAAGCTGCCTTTGCACTGAGTCCTCTAGATCTAACCATTTTCTGCAATACATAGCAACATGATTTAGCTAAAGTGCAAACACAGACTATAAAACAATTGTAGATAAAAATGTGGGCAAGCGGGGGAAGTGCGGTCCGTACAATTCTGAGTGCATCCTCAGACTGCCTTGTGCGGACCACACAATTTTGAAGTGTGGTCGCACAATTGTGAGTGCGGCCGCAAAATTCCATACCCAGTAGTACCAACTCTCCAAAGTTTGAATTTGCGGTCGCACAAATTTTCTGCGGCTTCATTTTATTTTCTACGGACGGCACAATTTTGAGTGCGGTCCGCATGTTGAATGCACAAAATTTTTCCCTAACTAAGGATTTGCCGACCACACAATTTCATGTGCGGCCGTACAATTCAAAATTAGACAGCACTGAACTTAGGTTTTTCAATTTTTTATTTTTGCACAATTTAGACACGGTATTGGCAAAGTAGACATGATACATGATTTACCCAACCCCCAATGAGTACATATAAAATTACACATACAATGTTAAGCACACATGATGAATCATCTGACATTTAGGCCAAAAGTTAACTACACTAATTAAAAACAAAAACTAAGAAAATTTTGAAACATCTAACCACGAATTGAACATACCAGTTATGAAGGATGCATGGGAGAATCTAGGATGATGAAATGAATGTGATGTTTGAAACAATTTTTTGTGCACTGTGCTTGCTTTTGTGTTAAGAGTTCAAAGCGCGTAAAGTTTGGAATAGTGAGAGGAGGGCCTATTTATAGGTTGACCAACTTAGGTCAAAATGTGCCGATGAGTGCGGCCGCACAATTTTGTGTGTAGTCCGCACTCTTTACCTGATCCCTCTGAAGATCTGCGGTTCGCACAAAATTGGGTGCGGTCGTAGATATTTGTGCAGACTGCACAATTTCAAATGCGGCTGTAGATTGGCCAATTCTCTACAATTTCAAACTTCACAGAGTTGCATTTTTAGGTCTCTAGTTGTGTAGCCGCATAAAGAATTGTGCGACCGCATAAAGAATTGTGTTGCCACAAACTCCTTTCTGCTGTGGCATGCATGATTGAGCGGTCCACACAATAAATGTGTGGTCTGCACTTTTTCAACAATAAAACATTTTTTCAAGCACAGTTCCTACAAAGCACACTCACTTGTGCAATTCACTTCAAAACTAGTTAGCACAAAACAAAATCTATCTATAAAGAAGAAAAAGAAGAATAAAAAGAAACATGGGTTACCTCCCAAGAAGCGCCTGATTTAACGTCGTGGCACGACACAGATTACCATCAATCACTTGAAATGAATTAATGCCACAACGTGGCCATCATCAACTTTTCCAAGATAATGCTTCACCCGGTGACCATTGACTCTAATCATTTCATCATTTTTATTCCTCAAGTCTAATTCACCAGAGGGTGTCACACTCACAACCTCAAATAGGACACTCCATTTGGACTTCAACTTTCTCGAAAACATCTGTAACTGAGAATTCAACAATAGCACAAGATCACCTTCTTTGAACTCCTTGTTCCGAATGTATTTGTCATGGAGGTACTTCATCTCCTCCTTATACAAGGAAGAACTTGTATATGCATGGTACCATAATTCATCAAGCTCATTCAGTTGTACCACCATTAAGTTGGCAGTGAAATCCCACTCAAGATTTAGCTTCTTCAGTGCCCACATAGCCTTGTGCTCAAGTTCCACCAGAAGGTGACAACCTTTCCCGAACACCAACCGGTATGGAGACATCCCAATCGGTATTGTGTAAGCCATCCTACATGCCCATAGAGCATCATCAAGTGTCTTCGACCAATCCATCTAGTTGGCATTCACTGTGTTTGACAAAATACTCTTCATCTCCCGGTTGGAGACTTCCACTTGTCCGCTTGCTTGAGGATGACAGGGGGTCGTGACTTTGTGAGTGACACCATACTTGGTGAGTAAGGTATCAAAAGATTTGTTGCAAAAGTGCGATCCCCCATCACTTATAATGGCCCTTGGAGTACCAAATCTTGTAAAGATATTCTTTTTCAAAAATGCCACCACACTTCGTGCTTCGTTGTTGGGTAGAGCAACGACCTCAACCCACTTTGACACATAGTCCACAACTCCAAAAATGTAGGTGTTCCCACAATAGCTACGAATTGTCCCATGAAATCAATTCCCCACACATCAAAAATGTCGATTTCCAAGATGGTTGTGATGGGCATCTCATTTTTCTTAGAAATCCCACCGGCCCTTTGACAGTCATCACAATGCTTGACTTGATCACTTGGGTCCTTGTAGAGAGTAGGCCAATAGAATCCACAACTCAACACTTTCGCCACCGTCTCGCTCCACCATGGTGACCATCATATGGTGAAAAGTGGCAAGCACCAAGAATTTCCACTTGTTCCTCCTCCGGCACACATCTTTGAATCACACCATCAGCACAAATTAGGAAGAGATATGGTTCATTCCAATAGTAGTCTGTTTGAGTTTCTTGCTTTTGTTTGAAGAGAGATCATTTGGTACAATACCACTCACAAGATAGATTGCTAAGTCGGTGAACCATGGTATCTTTGTCATTGAAATGGCTAGAAGTTGCTCATCGGGGAAGGAATTATTGATTTCAAGGCCATCATGTGGCCTCCCCTCCTTCTCCAAGTGAGACAAGTGGTCCGCCATTTGGTTTTCACTGCCTTTTCGGTCTTGGAGTTGTAGACCGAACTCTTGCAATAAAAGCACACATCTCATTAACTGCGCCTTTGAGTCTTTCTTGCTCGTTAGGTACCGAAGAGTCACATGATCAGTGTGGACAATCACCTTTGTACCCATCAAGTACGGGCGGAACTTCTCCATAGCAAAGACAATAGCATGGATCTCTTTTTCAGTCACTGTGTAATTGACTTGGGCATCGTTCATGGTCTTACTAGCATAGTCGATCGGATGGAAGATTTTGTTGATACGTTACCCCAAACCTGCTCTAACCTCAACATCACTTGCATCATACATGAGCTCAAAAGGCAAGCTCCAATCCGGTGCGGTGATAATAGGAGTAGTAGTAAATTTGAACTTGAGCAATTCGAATGCCTTTATGCAATCCTCGTTGAAATGGAATTTGGCATCCTTCTCCAAAAGCTTACACAGGGGGTTCACCACTTTGGAAAAATCCTTGATGTAACGGCAGTAGAACCCCGCATGCCCCAAGAAGCTCCTCACTCCCTTCACGGATGTAGGCGTGGGAGTTTAGAAATCACCTCTATTTTGGCCTTGTCGACCTCAATACCATTATTTGAAATTTTGTGGCCAAGGACAATGCCTTCTTCAACCATGAAGTGACACTTCTCCCAATTGAGCATCACGTTTGTCTCCATACATCTTGCCAAGACCTTATCCAATTTTTTCAAGAAATTATCAAAGGAATTCCCAACCACAGAAAAATCATCCATGAAGACCTCAAGAAAATCCTCCACCATGTCGGTGAAGATAGCCATCATACACCGTTAAAAAGTCATCGGTGCATTGCATACCCCAAACGACATCCGTGAGAATGCGAAAGTACCATAGGGACATGTGAAAGTAGTCTTCTCTTGGTCCTCCGAAGTAATAAGAATTTGATTGTAGCCGGATTATTCATCCAGGAAATAATAGAAAGCACGGCCGGCCAACCAATAAAGCATTTGATCAAGAAAGGGAATTGGGAAATGATCTTTCCTTATGACTTTGTTGTGCTTGCGATAGTCCATACACACTCTAAACCAGGTCACCGTTCTTATAGGAATCTACTTGTTTTTGTCATTGGTGACCACAGTCATGCCCCTTTCTTTGGGACACATTGCACCGGAGAGGTCCACGAGCTATCAAAAATGGGGTAAACAACCTCGGCATCCAACCACTTTATGATCTCCTTATTCACCACCTCTTGCATTGCTTCATTTAGTCTTCTTTGATGTTCAACGGAGGGTTTTGCATCCTCTTCCAATATAATCTTGAGCATACAAAAGGCGGGGCTTACACCCCGAATATCCGCCAATGTCCATCCGATAGCTTTCTTCCTCTTTCGTGGCACCTCCAAAGTAGAGTCTACCTACATGTTAGTCAAATAAGAGGGCTTTGTTGGAGGAGTCTTCCACTTTTCATGATGTAAGGACAATTTACGGGTTCATAAGTGTACGACCCCATTCCTTGTAATGCAATCACACATTCCACATATCTATCCTTCTCATCGTCATCGTGATTAAGCTATACAACCTCCAAATTATCATCAACATTCATCATGGAACTAGGATCATCAACAATCACCTCGGTCACTAAGTCCACAAATGAACAAACTTCATTGCTATTTGGTTGCCTCATAGATTTGCACACATGGAACACCACATTTTCATCACCCACCTAGAAGGTGAGCTCGCCGTCTTCCACATTAATAAGTGCCTTCCTCATACCAAGGAAAGGTTTACCCACAATAATAGGTACCTCATAGTCCACTTCACAATCAGGAATCACAAAGTCCGCCAGGAGGATGAACTTATCAACTCGAACCAACACATAATAAATAATACCCAATGGTCACTTCATAGTACTATCTGCCATTTGTAGCCTCATAGAAGTGGGTCTTTGTTGCCGAATCTCCAATGTTTTTAAAATTGAGCAGGGCATCAAGTTCATACTCGCCCCTAGATCACAAAGAGGATTGGCAAAGTCGGCGCTTCCAATGGTGCAAAGGATTGTGAAAGCGCTGGGATCTTCCAATTTATGAGCCATTGAGTGCACAATTGCGCTCACTTAATGTGTCATATTTATAGTCTCACAATTCATCAACCTCTTATTTGTCACCAAAAACTTCATGAACTTTACATATCCGGACATATCCTCCAAAGCCTCAACCAATGGCACATTAACAGATAAGCTCGTCATCATGTCAATGAACTTTTTGAATTGGTTCTCGCCATTTTGCTTGGAAATCCTTTGAGGGTATGGAGGAGGAGGAGGAGGCATTGGTGCCTTAGCCTTTGGCACTACCGATTCCGGTATGTCAACAATGTGTTTCTTACACGGGTTCACTTATTCTTGAGTCTCCTCCTCATTTTCATCAATATAAATTTTCACTTTGTCATTTACTTGCACCACATTGTTTGGAATCTCATCTTCTTGTATCACTTGTTAATTACCCACAATTTTTCTTTCACTTGAGATGGTTGCATCCCAACCTTTTCCACTCCTTGTAGTCACGACCATGGCATGTCCTATTTGTTCCCACCCTTCGGGCTCACCACCGTGTTACTTGCTAGTGCCCCCTTAGGACGAGTGTTTAAAGCTTGCGATATTTTCCCCAATTGAAGTTCCAAATTGCAAATTGAAGTGTTGTGAGAGGCTAGTTGAGCATCGAAGTAGGCATTCTTCTCCGTTATTTGTTTAAACATGTTCTCAATTCGCCCCATCTCATTGTTGGAAGAGCTAGGACCATGGGAAGGATAAGGCGGCTGGTTGCTTTGTTGTTGATACATCGGGTGACCCGAGTTCGTTTCCCAGCAACGACGCCAAATATTGGTCTCGCCCAAATCACACCTCAGTTTGGGGTTGTGAAGCGGTTGATTGCAACAATAATACCCAAATAGGAGTCATGATCGAATCCACAGAGAGCGTAAATGGGATTAGGTATATATTCGGACTAAGCGCGTAAAGTGTCTAAGATGCACTTCCACAAACGGTGTTTTGCTTCTAATTCTAAATTATGCTACGGTTTGGAAATGTAAAGCTTGAGAATAATATTTTTGGTGTTGTTTTTCAAGTATGCAAAAGATCTAGGTCTGTGACTTCCACCCAGGTGTTTGCCTAACGGGTTGTGGGATTTAGAGCAGGTTTTGTCGGTTGGGATTATTATAGCAATCAACATACAAATACCCACTCACTACCTCTCGGTAATAGAGTGGTTTTTCCCAATTTGGCTTTCTCAAGCCCAAATGGGTAATGCACAAAACAGTTGATAGATGCTCAAGTCGGGTTTTATTATCTCTAGATTCCACCCTTTAATTGGGACTATCAATTTCTTGAGTTCATCCCAATTTCTTGTTAGCTAAGTTTTCCTAGACTGAGTCTCTCTTTCTCCAGTAGAGACTAAGTCAAATAGACTTGAATCAATATATGCAATAATTAATTATACAATTATACCAAGAACTAGGCTAAATATTATACTCCCAACCATAAACAAGCCCTAAATCAAACACCGATTAGGTACCCACACTAGGTTGGGTCACAACCCTAGCTTGAAATGTAGCTACTCATAGTGGGTGATGAAGTAAATAAAGAAGAAAAGATGATTAAACTCATATTTAATGATAAACAGATGAAAATCCTATGTAAAAGTGACAAGCTATGATAATGTTTCCTAAAACAGTAAAGCAAAACGGCTACCAAGTTTCAGATATTTAAAACCTGACGTAATTTCGTGAAAGTACTCTATTTATACAAAGCTGAAATTTTCGGACAAAATTGCCCTTTAGAAGGTTCTGCGGTCGTACAATTTTTTGTGCGTTTCGCACTTTTCTTCAACTCTTGATAGGAGTAGATTTTGCGTTCGCACAATTCTGGAATGCGGCCGCATCTCTTGAGTTGTGCGGTCCGCATAATTCTGGGTGCGGCCGCACATTTGATTTTTGCGGCCGCACAATTATAGTGCGGTCCGCAGTTCTTGTTGGGCTTGAATTTAAAACTCTTTGAACATTGACTTTTGTGGCCGCATAATTATTGTGCGATCCACACTTTACACTGAAGTTGTGTTAAATTTGTTTTCTTTTTATACGGCTGCAGACAGAATTCTGTGGTCCGCACATTATCCTTTTTGCTTGGCTTTTGTCCTTGTTCAAAATCAATCCTTCTTGAGTTGAATTTCATCACTTTCGCTCATTTTCCAACACTCTTACTAGTAAGCATATTTCATTAGTTTTTGGTAATACCTTTAAGCATTTTTGAACTAAAAGGAAAGTCAAAAGGTGCAAATAAGTAGTCAAAATCCCACTTATCATCGACCCACACGACTTTGTGGTGAGATGGCTTAGCTGATCGGGTCGATATTGGATGAAATGTTGCGCACATGGTGGTGTTGTTATTAGATGTCTTGGGTGAGATGGCTTAGCCGATCGGGCCAAGATCGGACTCCATGCTAAAACCATGCTGGTGTATCGGTACTAAAGATCTCCAAACTTAAAAATATTGAAATTTAGGCGGCTTCGATTTGTTATAGCGGTACATACTCTTCTCATCTGACTTGGTGAGCCCGAATTCATATCGGGGTCTTATGTCTTTTGTTCCTTATGTATAGTGTTTTGAGGTATAGCCGAGGGCTTGTCACCGGCACCATCATATTACTCTTTTGTATCAATTAGATGCTCTGTAGATGTAGTGTGGGTTATATTTTGATTCGGGTAAGTTAAACTTGAAATGTTGTACTTGTAACACATGTTTCCACTTCTAAAACTAAGACTGTGTAAGGTATTTTGGGATTTTGTAATGAAATTACTAATGGTAATGAAATTGATGTTGTTTATTAAATCCTTTCATTGTCTAGCGAACGGTATGCGCCTTCACTTTATTCATGGGTAAGATAAGGTAGAAGGCATCAAGTAGGCTTGTTTGACTGGAATATCTAGGTTGAGCATCGGTTGCAATCCCCAAGGTCGCGGCGTGACATTAAGATGATGTAGTTTCATTTTATGATCTCTTATGGTGAGCTTTGGGTAAGGGTCATAGTGTTCTGGCAACTAAAGGTGTTATCTTGAAGGTAATTCAGAAGCAACTCAGAGAAACAGGTGAACTTGGTATTGGAAATGATCGGTTCTTTTGGTTCTCTTAATGTGGTATGGTTTTATCGATGTTTTGTGGCTATACTCTTGGGTTGAGAAACCGGTGTGACTTGGTTGAGTTTGATGGATTCGGTTTGGATGGATTGATCTTGTGCTAATGGGTTTCAAAGAGTTCTCGATGATTTCTACTACGGTTTGAGATGGATATTTTCTACCGGCATGAGGAGTACGTTATGTACTGTGATTTTCTCCTGAATGGGATCAAGTGGAAGGTTTCTGGCTGATGGGGTATGTATTTTGCTCGTGATTTAGAGTAGATAATGGGATTCTCGTATTTTTATATGATGGATTGTAAGATGAGGTGTGTCGTAGGAGATTGAGGTTTGCATGTGCAAATGTGATTCAGTTTTGACGGGAAGGTCATGAGTTCCAGACATTATGGATAGTTTATGATGTTTAGAAAAATGATAGTACTATTTGGTAATACCTGAGAAAAGTGTGTATTTCTAAAAAGCGCATTGGGTTTTTACTTGGGGAGGGTTGGCTGGTATTATAGCAATCACTTGGTGGATCGACTACTGGTGTTCAGATTTTCCTACGTGGCACAAAAGAATTATTGAAGTGTTTCTCGTGGGATGCTTGTGTATGATGGATGTGTCAGTCACTTTAGTAGTCGAGTTGGGATCAGATATGGAGATTTTTGTATTCTTGTCGCTTGGAGATTGGGAGTCTCAGAGGTGGATTATTCCTTAGTTGTGAACTATGGAAAATTTGGCCCGAGTTAGAAAACTTATAGTATGTGTTACGGTTAGGTTATGTGGACTTTTGGAAGGTTATTTATCTAATTGTAGATGATCGAAGTTGATTTGTGGGATCATTGGTAGGCGTAATGAGGATGTGCATTCTATGTCAGGTCGGATTTGTTAACTCAACGCTGCTATTATTATGGAATGTGTCATTCGGTTAGAGTGGAGCTTGTTCGTGTTCTGATATGTTCTGTGTGTTACTCTTCTAAGCAAGTATGGGTTGTGATTTGTTGGGTATTTGCACACATTATGTGTTATTGTTTTAGCCTTGTGACGAAAATCGAACGAGAAGGCTTTTGGGTTGTTGAATGGTTGATTGCGCCTTGCTTATGATTTTCCTATTTGTGGTAAATTGTTCTATCCGGTTCTCCATGGTTATGATCATGCATATAGCGTATTTGTTAGTGATATGCATATGGTTATTGATTATAGGCACTGTGGTTCGAGGTATTTTATGTGGACCGGTGTTTGGATTAGGTCACAGATCGCGTCGGACATATGTTGGGATATGATCTTTTGCGTTGATTACCTATGTTTGGATACTCCTTCGGGTGATGGGTTCCTAGCATTGCGCGTGAGGTTGTATCTGTTAAGCTTGCAGAACGCTTCTCTCATTTGAGTCATTTTCCATTTTTGGGTACATTTGTGTTGTTGCTTATTGGTGCACTGATTGCACGGTTTGAGGCTCTAGGTAGTATTGGTGTGGCATGTCAGTAGATCAACTTTTATTTGATGAGATCAGGTCATTTTACATGGAATAAGTGCTATCGAATTTGATTACGGTATGTTTTGAAGAAAAATATAGGAAGTCATCTTATAATTTGGCAATGGATCTTATGGAGCGAGAAATCTCTATGACTTGTTCTTATATGCAGTGTATGAAGGTTTTGAAAAACGTTTTATTTGCTATAAAGTTTATTATTGGTACTGAATTTGTTATCGAGCAACTATTGTTGACGGAATTTATTGTTATGGGTATATCGGTTATGCGGTATATCATGTGACTATATTTTGGGTTATGGTTACGGCTTGATTCAGGTTATTCAGACTTATACAATGTATGGATGCGAGACCGGGTCTTGTAATGGATTCCGGATGTTGGAAATTGGGTTCAAAGGTTTATGGACTAAGGTTGAAGGAAGAATCTTCAGTTGTGCTTAGGCTTTGATACAAGCTTGTTCTGACTTATACAGTGTACGGATGTGAGAATCGAGACTTTTAATGGATTACGGATGTTAGAAAATGGGTTTCAAGGTTTATGGACTAAGGTGGAAGTAAGGATCTTCATTTAGGTTGTGTTGTCAGGCGTATAAGTTTTGGGGTGATGTGGGATCACCTACATCTATATGTATGGTTAGGTTATACGGTGATTTGATTTGGAATGTCTCTTGGCACGTTCGAGGACGAACGTATGTTTAAGCGGGGGAGAATGTAATGGCCCAACTAGTCATTTTGAGCATTTGAATTTTGTTCGATGGTTCGAGGGCATGAGCAGATTCATATGATGTATTACGACTTGTGTGTATCGCCGGTTTCAATTTTCGGGTGATCCGGGATTGATTTGGAAGAATGATTCTCATCTTAGAAGCTTTTTGTTGGAAGAGTTGACCAAGCTTGACTTAGGTGTATATGATCCCGCATCGGAGTTTTGATAGTTTGATTATGTCCGGATGGTGATTTTGGACTTGGGCATATGCCCGGATTTGCATTTGGATGTTTCTAGAGTGTTTCTGCACTATTTGGCGAAAGTTGGCAATTTAATGGTTTGGAATGTTCATAGGTTTCACCGAGAGTTTACTTCGATGTTATCAGGTTTGGATTATTGTTTTGAGTGTTGGAATAGGTTCGATATATCACTTGGAACTTGTATGACAAATTTGGGTTCCTTTCGTACTGGTTAGGCTTGAATCAGACGCTTGGTTCAAAGTTTGAAGTTTATGAACTTAAGATATTGATCTTGATCGATGATTCGTGGTTTTCATATAGTTATGTGGGATTTAAGGCCCAGGTCCTTATTATGTTTTGGCACTTATTGGTAAGTTCGGACGTAGTCCTGAGGGCCTCGAGTGAGTTTCGAATAGGTTAGGGTTGTATTGCCCTCGTTATTTATGTTTCGACGTCGTTTTTTCAATCATAAATGGTACCACATTAAGCAAATGAGCTCTAATTTCTGCTTGGATTGAAGCATTAGATCCGTATGATAATTACGGAGCCATAGCAAAAAGAATCATTGAATTTGGACGTCGTATGATGGAGTTATGCTCATTTTAATGTCTGAGAAGAGAGCTGGAGCTGGTGCTTCGCATATGTGAAGTTGGACTGCATCTGCGACCCCGTAGGTGCGAAAAATGGTCCGGAAAAGCGAGAATGAAAGCTGAAAATGCGCAAGTGCGGCTTTTTGGGAGGAAAAGTGGAAATGTCTGAGTATTAGAAAACCAGACTACGTTCTTTTGGTATTTTGAACATATCTTGAATTCTAGAGCTCTGATTGAGTTCCTCTCGTATTTTCATGGGGGTCGGTATCTAATCTCAATTTTTATATTTTAACATGATTCCAGTAGTTCATTTGTGAATTAATCCATGTTTTGATTGGAGATTTGGGGGTGTTTATCAAAAACTTTTCAAAAGAGAATAATTGGGTTTTTAACATTGATTCGGAGTACGAATTGGATGAAATTAGTATGGTTGACTCATAATTGAATGGGTTATAACAATTTGTGGGTTTTATCGGGTTTCGAGGTGTGGGGCCGATTTGACTTTGAGTTTTTGATTAAATATTGAACCTTTATCGATTGAGTTTATTTCTTTTGGCATTATTTTATGTTTTTTGTTGCTTTTTGCTAGTTTCGAACCGTTCAATGGTTGATACGCGCGGGACGACATTTCTAGAGTATTGTTTGGCTTGCTCGGCATTGGAGTTGGCTTATTAGATGTAAGTAACATATGTAAAGTTGGATTTGAGGGTATTTAACCCTGGGAACTATGTTATAAGAGAGGTATTTAGGTGACACACATGCAAGGTGACGAGCGTCTGGGCGTGCACCGGGGAAATCATGATTCTAGTTGACTATTAGATAGTGACCGGACTTGTTTTACTGTTATATCTTATTATATCCATGTTCTCCCTACTTGTTTGATTATATGAGTTGTGAATCATCTTAGAAATCATGTTTAGATTGTGTACTAATTCAGTTGAAACCTAATGAGGCTATTTCTGTTGTTTTGAGTTATCTGCTCTAATTGTAATTATACACCCAGTCTTAATTCTTCACTTGCATATCGTATCTCAGTCTCTATTCATCATTCATTATTAAAGCACATGTTGTCATTGCTTGGGCTGAGTGGTACAAGATTGTGAGCCCTTGAGACTTGACAGATTGATGACTGAGGTGGGCTTGAGAGACATGTTGTGAGTGTTATTGAGGATCGGGTTGCATGCCCCAGCATACCATATTGGGTTTTTTTCTATTATTATTATTATGGATCGAGTTGCACGCCGCTGCAGGCCGAATAGGCTTTATATTAGCACTTGGGCAGGATCTTCCCCTTCTGAGTCTGACATACCACAAGTGAACGCATGCACAGTGATATATATCAACGTGCTTTGGTGAGGAGCTTATGAGCCAGACACCCGTATAGTGCTGAGTGATTTTCTGTATGTATCATGAAGTAGTCATTTGAGACAGATAACTTGAGTATGTTTGAGTGTGAGAGAACCTGGGAATATCACTGTGAAATCATTCATTTTACATGCATACATAGCATGTAGGCATAAAAATGAAATTTTCTCATGATATACGGTATTGTGACATTCATGATTTGACATGTAAATTTGACATGTTGGAATTGAGATGTATATTCCTCAAACTAAACGGTATATGATAATTGATGACTTGACATGCATATTGACATGTAAGCATAAAGACGTAATTTACGCATGTTATCTAAAAATGAAATATCTAATCTGTTGTTCAAAGTTTGGGAATCACAGTTTTCTGATATACCCTCAAATTTTGGTGATTTCGGTGAACGATTTGGGTTTTACTGTTATACCTGAAAAGCATGTCTATTTTTCAGTAACTGTGAATGAGCTGAGCATAATATCTTTTGAGTTATTAATTGTACTGCATTCATTGTATTGTTTCGAGACTGTTCTTGGCTATTGGTGTTGGACTATGCCCGTTTTCGGAGTTCATCACTGTTTCAACCTAAGGTTAGGTTTGTTACTTATTGAGTACATGTGGTCGGTTGTACTAATACTATACTTCTGCAGCTTGCGTGCAGATTTTGGAGCTGACATTGATGTGTATGGCGGGAGCTGGCATTGAAGATATACATGTGCTCCGATTATAGCTGCCTCTTGTTCATGGTAGCTTTAGATTTATAAATCTGTTTATGTGTATCTCGAATAGATGGTATATTTATTTTATACCAGCTTTGTAAACTCTAAGTCTTAGAAGCTCATGATTTGTACTACCAGTTCTTAGGTTGTAGTATAGAAATTAAGCTATTTCATCACTTATTTTCTTAGTAAATCTCATTTGAATTGTATTATTGTTAATTGGTTTACCTAGCGGGTTAGGTAAGGTGCCATCACGACTAGTGGATTTTGGGTAGTGATATATAGAAACAAGACTAGATAACTACACAGTACCACAGATTGAACCGAGTCATAATTACCACGGTGCATGCCCACATGCACGTCACCTAGCATGTGCGTCACCCCAACACCAACCATATAACACGTATTCCAGGGGTTTATACCCTCGGTACTACGTTTAGAAATATTACATACCTCAAGGTGCGAAACTCAATACTCCAACAAACCTTTTCCTCACGAATGGGCCTCCGAACGACTCGAATCAAGTCACAAACAACATAATATTATAAATACAAGCTACAGGAATCGATTCCATACGATAAAGCTATTTTCTTTAACCAAATTTAAAAAGTCAACCCCGCACCCATATCTCGAAACTCGACTAGCATCACAAAATCCGAACACTCATTCAATAATGAGTCCAACCATACCAAAATCATCCAATTCCAACCACAAAATCGACCCTCAAATCCTCAAATCTTACTCTCTAATACATGGGTCACAAATCCCCAAATTCTAACGTAGATTCATGATAAATAGGAGAGATAATCAATGGGTTGTCACGCCCCAAAGTCAGGGAGCGCGACCGGGGCTCAACCGAGTGAACCTGGTGAAGCAAGCCTGCTAGATGTTGTCTACCCAAACTCACTTATGAATAAAGAGAATACTTAATTTCGTTAATTAGACAATAAGGAGATGATGTATACAATACCAATTCATTTCTATTGGTAACTTCATTTTAATGTTTCAAATTACACACATTTTCATGTTCTAAAGTGTAACAGGTAATTCAAACACAACATAACCTTTTTGACTTCCCAATACTACTATACAACCCACACTATGTCTACGGAGTCTCTACTAGATACAAAAGAGTACTATGACAGTGCCAGCAACAAGGCCCTGACTATACCTCAAACACAATACACAGGGAGCAAAAGAAACATGACCCCGAAATGAAGTGCGGCTCACCAAGTCAGCTGGGAAGAGGGTGTACCGCTACCACTTATCAATGTCTCCTGCTGTGGAACCACCTCCATATATTGAAGATGCAGCGCCTCCAGCAAAAGGGACGTTAGTACATATGGAATAGTACTAGTATGAATGACAAAACACCCTCTCAATAGAACGATTAATAATAAAAGCAAGAACACTCATAATATCAGTAGAAGTCTCAAACAACATCAAACCTCAAGTTAGGACCAAGATTGTCATGCCCCGAACTCAGGGAGCGCGACCGGCGCGCAACCGAGTGAACCCGATCGAGCAAGCCTGTTAGATTTCCTTCTACCCAAACTCAACCATGAATAAAGAGGAGATGCACTCCTTTAATCAAACACTAAAAAGATTTCATTAACAACTCCCATTTCATTTTCATTAGCAACTTCATTCATAATTTCTAAAATATTACAAGTTTATAGATATAATGAAAAACATGTTTTGCCAAATACCAACATTTCTAGTTTAATTCCCAATATTGAATACCACCCACAACCTATCTACGGAGCCTCTAAGTACAACAAAAGTGAAGACTGGAAGTGCCGGCAATAGGGCCCCAGCTATACCTCAAAACACAATGTATAACTCAAACGACATCAGGCCAGGAATAGAGTAGGGCTCACCAAAACCTGCTGAATAGAGAGTGACTGCTAACGAGGACTAAAGCTGCCCCGCTGATGAAACACCTGCATTCATTGAAGATGCAGAACCCCCGGAAAAAGGGACGTTAGTACATATGGAATAGTACTACTATGTAAAGCTAACTCTCCTCTTTCAAAATAGAATGCCAACGTAAAAAGGAAAACCATGGAAACAACAATCAACAATCAATGATATTCAATTTCCATGTTAAAACATATTAATTTCCAAAATATGAAGATAATATTATTTTTGGTTGGGAGATCTTTAGCACCGATATACCACTGTTCACAATATCATCGTTGATAATACGAATGTTCACAATACCATTACCATCACACTTTTAGCACTTAGTCTGATCACGACCCGATCGGCTAGTCCATCTCACCATAATGCCGTGTGGATTGACATCATCCATTTCTATCAATCATCTCATCCTAATTAAGGGGAATAATTTTATGACATCAATATCATCCCAAATAAGAGGAATAATCACAATCCACTTCTACACCAGCACGGGTAGTTTCGGGGTTAGATTATTTCAACTTACCCTTCCTCGATGACTATCGATACTCCCAAAAATATTATTGATTTTCGTACAAAGGAAACAACAATACAAATGAATTTACCTCATAACCGTTCATACTGTGTACAACCTCATTGGCCCTTTCAACAACTTTTAACATCATTATTTCACTGGCTCTCTTGGCCATACATATGATTCTTCATTCATAGCACAATGGCCGTATTTCATATTTCACACTTTTATTTTTTTCTTTCATGGATCGTCATCATAAATATCAACATATATAATATCCGAAAATCACAAATTTATGTTCATTAGAAATGAAGAACTTAAGCACAATAGATTTCTTTCCAAAAAATGGAGTAAAATGATTGGCAATCGATGCGCAAGTTAAAATCATAAACAAGTAACACATCACTTATTCTTGAAATACTTTTCCCCGAAAAGGCCAATACACAATTTTCACTCACGAATATGTAAGAACACAAAACACATTAAAAATACTCACGAAGCATATTATTTGTTAAAACAACCACATTGGGCATGACTAGAGGACATAAGTTTTTAGGCAAATCTACTTTTGAAGTAATTTTGGAACAAATGAATCAAGGCTCATTTCATAATCTTTCTCACATCACCTCATTTCATTGGCACCATTGGCCATAACTATAACTTTCACTCTTGGCACGTTGGCCACACTTTATATCCCCAATTCACTTATTTCACTTCCAACCATTTTTATAGATTATCAACAATAAGACATTTCCAATCAAGACTTTAGGTACACATATGAGCAATTAAGAGTCTTAAGCATATTGAGATTTTCTCATATAATTTGGCATCATAACCTTCATTTGAAACACGACTCAAAGATATATCATTCTTGAACACAAACCCAAAGGATAACATAATGTGATAGGAACATTCAGAACACGTTTTGAATACATAACTTTTGACATTTGCTTATTCGGGACAATCGAATTTATTGGGAATAACTCGGAACATAGAATAAGGAACTTGAGACAACCATACTTGAAAATTATGGGAACACCATGGAATTAAATTCTAAGATAGTAGTTTAGCCAGCATACCTCAAATTCGTCCCTTAATGATACTACAATGATCCAATACACCAAGCAACTTCAATCTACAATAGCAACATCCAATGGGATAAATATTAGTAACATTAGGCCATTTAGGCACTTTATCAAACACCTAGTAGACATGAATCTTTACATCTCTTAACCATAGAATTAGTTCATCCAACTACTACCATTTACCAACAATTTATCCCATCATTATTCTTAAACAATTCTTAACTTCCAACATCACATACATGACCATCCATCAACACCCAACCAAAAACATTCCATCAAATAATCACCTTTCAATCTCTTCAATGGTTATGTATTTAAATTGGGAATTTATGGCTTCCAATCACCATACCATAAGTTATAACTCATATTTCATATGTAAATAATCACCATAGATTAGTTAGAGATGGTAGGCATACCTCTTGTAGTGAGACTCTTGAAAATCCCAACTTGTAGGGTTCTTGACCAGTTTGGGGATTTAAATGGAAATCTATGGATCTTCAAGATTAATCCTAGTTAATATAGGTGTTTAGGAATAGTAATCAACTCAAAATACTCCAAAAATATTACCTTGGTTCATGGGAGGGAAGTGTTGGACGGATTTCCCTTGATATGCAAGCCCTAGCTCAAAGAAATGACTTAACCCCTCTCTCAACCCGGCCTTGGGGGTAATTGATGGGCTTCTACGTGCGGGATCGCACACCTGGTCACGCACCTAAGGCAGAATACCCTCTAATATGCGTGATCGTGCATCTGGTAGTGCATATGGCATAGGTCCGGTAAAATGGCCATAACTCTATGTAGAAATATCCAAATGATGAACGGTTTAATGCGTTGGAAACTAGGCTCAAAGGTATATAATTTGATAGGTCGATCACCTCTTAAGTCTTTATAGTTTGGTAGCAGCATGTGTTTTAAGTAGGATGTTGTGCGAATTGAGATATCAGTTCCACTTAATGTATCCAACTTGTTCCAAACAAATTCTTGCCATTCACAAAACTCCTTAGTATATTCCAACACACCTTAAACTTATATTTTCATTTCAAAATGTTGTAGTTCTATCCCATGGGTCTCCTTTAATACTCAAATACGTTATTCCCAAATAACGCTGGCGCACTTCAAAATCTTAAATCATTAGGAAATTTTTAACGGGACCTTACAAAGACAGTGTTCCAATATATTTTCATAGTTTAAGTTGGGAGATATTTAGTACCAATATGCCACAGTTCACAATACCAATACCACCGTACCTTTAGCACGGAGTCCGATCACGACCCGATCGGCTAGGCTGTCTCATCCGACACATTAACCACAATCACCATTTCAATTATAATTTCTGGCACAATCACTGCCATGTGTGCAAAATGGAGTTCGATCATGACTCGATCGGCTAGGTCGTCTCACCACAATGATGTGTGGATCGACATCATCCTTTCTTACCAATCATCTCGTTTCATACTTCTTTCACATCTTTTCATTTTATTAGCACCAGTGGCCGTAATCATAAAATCATTCTTGGAAAGTCGGCAAGATTTAGTATTTCATGCTCACCTTTTTCACTTTTAAACATCATCATCATCGTCAACAACAAGGTGTTTCAAATCAAAGTTTTTAGAACATGTTTGAGCAATTAAGAGTCTTAGGCACATCAAAATATTTTACAAAATTTGGCATAATAGCCTCCGTTTGGACTTGACTTGAAGTCGAAAATTTTTTAATGCACATCCCATACTTTGAACACATTCTCAAATGATAACATAATATGATAAAAGCATTTGGGTTACATATTGAAGATATATCTTTCAACACAAGCTTATTTGGAATAGCCAATTTTATAATGAACAACTCGGGACTTACATAAATTACATGAATATCGTGGGATTCAATTCTAAGAGAGGAGTTTAGCCAACATACCTCGATTTGAGCATTCCTTAAATTACTACAACGTTTCGAAAATCCTAGAAAAATTTTGAGACATAACAAAATTGAACACAAATTAGGAAGATATTGATGGTTTCAGCTCATTTGAGCATTTTAAACACTAGGGGTGAAAATTTGGCTATAAGGATCTTCTACAAGATTTCCTTCATTCCACAACCTAATCTTTACGTATTTGAGATCAACAATCGTCCCAAAAACCTTATTGGTACATGCATGTATACATAATACTCCCATACCTAAGAATTATACTCCCAATCACCCATCTTTTACCCCAAACTCAAAATTGAAAAATTGGGGAAAGGAATTCTTACCTCTTTGAAGCCCTAGCAAGATCATTGTGATATCTTTAAGTCTTGAGCAAGAATAGATGAACAAAATGGCTAGATTTTCTCGTTCTTTCTCTAAGATACTCTCACTTCTCTCTAAAAATATCAAATGAAACCCTTAAAAATGACCCCCAAAGCCTTTTTATAAAAATGGGATCGGGTTATAAAAATCAAAACAATGGAGTCCATCACAGACCGGCAGTCGCATATGCGATCGCGTAATGCTTCTGCGGTCTGTAAAATGGACCGCACAATTGCCCTCCATAACTGGGTGATTCTGCCGCATTCTGCGACTGGTTTGCGGTCGCATAATAGACCCCAGACCAATTCTGCTGTCGTATAATGGACCGCAGAACCTTCTTCTAAAATTTCTCATGTTGATTCTGCGATGGGATCTGCGGCCCGCAAAACGGTTATGCGGGCGCATAATGGACCGCGTAATGGTCCTCAAAATTTAGCTCAAGTTTTTGCTTCACTCTGCGGCCGATCTGCGACCCGTAGAGTTTTTATGCGGTCACAGAAGGAACCACAGTGATGCCCTACACTTTCAAAGATTTTCTTCAACTCCCAACGCAGTGTTCTAAAATCATCAACGCATAAGGCTACCTCGGCACCACGAAACATAAAATTCCTTTACAAAATTTTACGGGGCGTTACATGGGTATTTAATATTCATGGACAAAAGTGATAAAATATGACTTACCTCTTCTATCTAGGTGAAAATCTCTTCAAACATAGCCTTAGTCCACACTCCAAAATTCCCTAAATGAGAGAAGAAATCAAGCCCTTTGTTTTAAAGACACTTCCAGCACTTTCGCTTATGTGGTTAGGAGGTTCGCTTCTACGGAGCAGCCCGCCGCACCTGTGGTAAAGGAGCACATCTACCAAAACCACTTTAATCCTGCCATTTGCTTACACGGAAGGCCTCCCGCATCTGCGTATGCGCGCCTGTGGATAAAATATTGCACCTAGTGTCCAGATCGCTCATGCGCTTCACTTCATCGTAGAAGCAACCTAGTTTCTACGGAGATTAAACTCACTTCTGCGATCCCACTGCACCTATTCACTTCTGCATCTTTGCTCATAAGGCTGCATTTGTGGTACTGCATCTGTGGCCACTCCCATTACAATGTAAACGCACCAGAACTGAAACATACCAGAATTTCCTTAAGTACACAATTCAATCCAATTTCAATCCGAGGCCCCCGACCTCGACCAAACATAAGAACAAGTCCTAAAATATGTTACGAACTTAGTTGAAGCCTAAAATTACATCAAACAACATCAAAAACATGAATCGCCCCCCAATTCAAGCCTATTGAAACTAATTGATTTCCAACGTCTAGAATCGATGCTGAAATCTATCAAATCAACTTTGATTGACCTAAAATTTCGCACACAAGTTATAAATGACACAACCAACCTACTCCAACTCCCGAACCAAAATCTGGGCCCATTATAAACAAAGTCAACTCTCAGGGCAAACTCCTTGACTTTCCAACTTTTGCTAGTTCAAGCCAAAACGACTTACAGTTCTCCAAATCAATATCGAGACATACTCCTAAGTCCAATATCAGCATACGAAGCATTCAGAACCATCAAAACTCCATTCTAGTGTTTTTTACACATAAGTCAACATCTATTCAACTCTTTCGACTTAGGCTTCCAACCTTGGGATAAAGTGTCCCAATTCGTTCCGAAGCATCCTCAGAACCGAACCAACAACCCTGGCAAGTAACATAACCACAAATGAACATGGAATAAGCAATAAATGGGGGAACATGGTTACAATACTCAAAACAGTCAGCCGGGTCATTACACTAACTTATGGCAAATAGCACCAAAACACTCTAGGAACCTCCAAATTCAACCAAAATCACCATATGTACTTATTAGAACCATTAAAACATGAATTGAATGTTGTTTACACAAAAAGTCAAACCTTGGTCAAACTTCTAATTCACTGCAAAACATTCTCGGAACCAAATCAACCATCTGCACAAGTCACAAAACAACAACCAAACATGCAAGAACTATCAAATGGGAAAACGGGGCTCAAATACACAAAATGACCGACCAAGTCTTTATAGATACTCACTATACTAAACATGTACATCTCAATAACATAAACATGTACAGCTCAATAACATGAACATGTACCCAACAACAATATCGAAATCTAAGCCTAAAGTACATATAAATCCCTCGGTGCACATAGAGAAGATATGCACTAGCATAATAAATCAACTTATTGTTCAACATATAAAGCAACTTGTGAACAATTTCATGTAGAGTAGATATGCACGATTATTGATCATATAGGCTGTATAAAGCACGATAGTAGGAATTGGTCATACAAATATAAAGCAACTGGTCATTCGAACATATAAAGCATGATACTATGAAGCATAATACCCTAAAAGGCATGATATAGCCTAAAGACTACTCCGATCATGAATCATACATATCACTCGCATATATGCTCGTCACCTTGCATATACATTGTTTCTCACACATTCCAATTAAACAAATAAAGTCATGTCCTAAGGGTTATTACCTCAACAAGATTAGGTAAGATACTTACCCCATCTAGGCTAGTGTCCAATCTCAAATCACTTAAAAACCACGCTTTAGCCATTCAGGCAAATCCGAGCCAATCATCAACCAAGGAAGTCAAATAATGTTATAAGAAGCGATCTCAATCCATAAAGTCTTGATCTTTGAAGAATTCCCTAGAAGTCAACAAACGTCAACCCGGACCCCCATGGCCGATGTTTAGAACCAATACTAAATCTCAATGACCCACAACCTACCGAATCCAAATTTGTTATTAGATTCTAAAACTGAGCCGAATTCAGTTCTTAAATACCCTAAATACACCCTCTTAAAGTGTAGGCAAAAACCTCAAATTTCATGTTTTGTTTGTTAATAATTAATGTAGATTCTTCAGATACTACCATAAATGTGTACAAATCACACACCCGAAAGTGTTGCATGAAAATTGACAAGCAAAATTGCCCCTCTCGAAGCCTAGGGTTCTAAATATGAGAGAGTGAGTCAAACGCCTAAAATAAGCACAAAAATAATTATGCCAAGGGTTACCCTTCACGATCGCTTAATTAGTTGTGAACGCGATGACAAAGATGTTGAACACTATTTGGATGCAGACAATTCCTCACGAACGCGAAGAACAAAACTCCCAGTGCCTAATCCCTCTGCGCGAATGCTATCATGGCGACGTAAACGCGATGACCTCCATGCCCAGATCCACCGCAAATGCAATTCAAATAATGTAAACACGATGAAAAAAGTCATCTAGCTCACTATACTCTTCGCAAACGCAAAACCTATCTCACGAACGCGATGCATGCCTGACATCAGCAAAAACTAGTAATGCAAGCTCAAACGAAATAAACCCAAACTACCCCCAAACACGTCCGAGCCCTTCGGGACCCCATCCATTCACACCAACAAGTGCAAATATGTCTTACAAACTTATCCAACTGATCGAAGCACCATAATTAACATCCAAACCAATAATTGAAGATCAAAATCTTTCTGTTAAGTTGTCACACCCCGACCTCGGGGAGCGCAACCGGCGCTCAACAGAGTTACCCTAGTCGAGCAAGCCTACACAATGTCGTCTACCCAACTCACCCATGAATAAAGAGAAGAATACATTTCATTAACTTGATAGCAAGAGGTCATGTGAATAACACCAGTTCATTTCCAAAACAGTACACTATACAATCATAGTTAAAGTGGACCAGGTGATAAGACTATAGAATTTTTAGTTTAACTTTCCCAAAAACAATATACAACCCACACTATGTTCACGGAGCCTCTAACATAAATAAAAGAGTATTACGGCGGTGTCAGCAAGAAGGCCCCCGCCCTGACTATACCTCAAAATGCTATGTAAAAAGGACAAGAGATACAGGACCCTGAAATAAAGTGGGGCTCACCAAGTCAGTTAAGGAGAGGGTGTACTGCTATCAATGATGCAGCGCCCCCGGCAAAAGTGACTTTAGTACATATGTAATAGTACTAGTATTTAAAACTAAACACCCTTTCAATATAAGTAGAATAGTAAACATCGAAGAAAACATGAGATCAATAAGAGACTCATACGGTATGGCGGTGTCAAGTTAGGGAAAGGTAAATTTCAAGTAATTTTCAGTATTTTAAGTTGGAAGATCTTTTGCACCAATACACCACCGTGTATTTAGCACGGTGTTTGATCTCAACCCGACGGGCTAAGCTTTCTCACCCCGAGACATCCACTTGCAATAACACAATGTGCGCGGCATAACGTCCGATCTCAGCCCGAACGGCTAAGACGTCTTACCATAATGCCATGTGGGTCGATATCACATCACCTCTCTCTAGCAATAATCTCATCCCATTCATGGGGAAACATCTCAACACATCATTCTCATCCCATATTAGGGGAAATCACCTCATCACATTAACACAGTGATTTACCTCTCAATCACTCCTACACCGGCACGTGTAGTTTCGGGGTTAGGTTATTTTTACCTACCCTTCCTCGGTGACTAAAACGATACTTCCAAAGTATTTATTTTTAAAAGGGATTCACAACTCGTTTCAACATATTGTTCTCGCCTCTTTGTTTCATTGGCACTAATGGCCCCAAATGTAATATCATTGTTGGCACGTTGGCCTAATGTCATATTCTATATTTACTGCTTCACTTTCAAACATCATCACGGATCGTCAACAACAAACACTTCTATTCAAGACTTTAAGTACACAATTGAGCAATTAAGGGTCTTAGGCATATATGATTTCTTACATAATTTGACATGATAGCTTTCATTACCTTTTCAAGTCATAACATATTAACACACATAACATACTTAAATCACCTTCTCAAATAGTAACTCAACATAACAAGAACATTTGGAATACATATTGAACACATATATCTTTTGACACAAGGCTTATTCGGAATAATCAATTTATAATGAGCAACACGGGAATACAAGGATATTGCGGGGTTCAATTCTAAGAGAAGTGTTTAGCCAACATACCTCATTTTGAACTTTCCTTAATTCACTACACAGTTCCATAAATCCTAGAAACCTTGATTTATTTATAGATATAGCAAAATTGAACACAAATTAGAGAGTAGTTCATTGTTTCAGCTCATTTCAGCATTTTGTCAAACACTAGGTGGGCATTATGATATCTAGCTTCACCTGTGGAGGATTTCCTTTAACCCACAACCTAAGGTCTACCCATTTGAGTTCAACTACCTTCTCATAACTTATGAATGTACATGGATGCATAAACAACAACTCTCATTCTCAAAACCTTCCTCCCCATTACCTATTCCCAAACAAAATTTTGAAATTAAAGGTTAGGGCTGGAATCTTACCTCTTGGTTGAAGACCTTGTGGGCTTTCTTATTGAAGTTCAAGGTTTGAGCAAGATTTTTGGATGAACAAATATCTTAGGGATTTCACCTCTCACTATACGGCACTTCCTATCTCTAAAAATATCAGATATTTCCTTCAAATTGGTCCTTACGTCTTATTATCGAGATAGGGTCGGCTTATAAAATTAGAAACATTAAGCCCCGATGTAGATATGCGACCGCATAACGCTTCTACGGTCCGCAAAATGGACCGTATAATGGACCTCCGGAAGTGGGCTCTTCTACCTCACTCTTCGACTTGTCTGCGACCCGCAGACCAATTCTTCGGTCACATAATGCGCCGCAGAGCTTCCCTACAAAACATTTTGTGTTGGATCTGCAATGGGTTGTACGACCTGTGAAATGATTATGTGGCCGCATAATGAGCGGCATAATGGTCCAAAACTTTGCCCAAGTTTCTGCTTTAGTCCACGATAGATATGCGGTCCGCAGATCAGTTCTGCGATCACTGAATGGATAGCAAAAACGCCCTACACTTCCAAAAATAATTTTTCAACTCCCCAACGCACTGTTCAATTCAAAAGGTCTACAATCATCAACGAATAACTGTATCTCGGCATCACAACACCACTAGTTTTAGGTAAAATTTTACTGGGCCTAAAATCCTCCCCGCTTGGGATCATTCTATCATGCCCCGACCTCGGGGAACATGAACGACGCTCAACCGAGATAACCCAGCCTGTATTTCCTTTTACCCAACTCACCCATAAACAAAAAGAGCATAATCTTCAATAATTTATACCACAAGGGTTCATGAACAATACTAGTTCCATCACCATTATTTACTTCTTTTATAAGTCTCCAAAATAATACATTTCACAACCATAGTTTTACAGTGGAAGCACGAGATACAATTACGACATCTTTAGTTTAACTTTCCCATACTAATACACGACCCACACTATGTCTAGAGAGCCTATAATAGATATAAAAGAGTACAATAATGGTGTTGGCAACAAGGCTCCGGCTATACCTCAAAATATAATACACACGGAACAAAAGATGCAACACCCTTGAATGAAGTGGGGATCACCAAGCTAGCTGGGAAAAAGTGTACCGCTATCACTAGTCAATGCCTCCCGTTGTGGAACCACCTGCATCCATTAAAGATGTAGTGCCCCAGCAAAATAGACGTTAGTACATGTCGAATAGTACTAGTATGAAAACAAAAGCATCTATTCAAGGACATGGAAATACAACATGAATATGATGAATCATGATAACAATAATAGAGCTTAGATAGCCATACAAGTCAAAACAGATGTTATTAAGAAATTCCAATAACATTATAAATTTCAAGTCAGTGATCCTCTATAACTATCTTTACACATAGCGACATTGTCACCTCACCCCAAGGTATGCGGGTAGAGGTGCAATCACAACACTACACAAAGTGGTCCCGCCGCTTCACCCCAATGTATACAGGTGGAGGTGTACTCACAATACCACAACTCTACACAAAGCGGCCCCACCACCTCACCCCAATATGTGCGGGTGGTGGTGTAACAACAATACCAAAATCCTACACAGCGCGGCCCTGCCGCCTCACCCCGATATATATACGAGTGGCGGTGTAATCCCAATCACAATCTTTACACAATTTCGCACAATAACTTTCATTTGAAACACGACTTGAAGTTATAACATGAAGACACACAATCCATACTTTGAACATATATCTTTGCCGCAAAGCTTATTCGAAATAATCGATTTATGATGATCAACTAGGAACATACAAGGGTAATGTGGGGTTCAATCTTCCTTAAATTACTACAATGTTCTGAAACTCTAGCAACCTCAATCTATTTAGAAAAATAAGAAAATTGAACCATAATTAGGAAGATATTTATGGGTTCACCTCATTTATGTATTTTATCAAACACTAGGTGTGCATCATGATGTCAAGATTCTTCTATGGTGGATTCCTTCATCCCATAACCCAATCATTACCCATTTGAGCTCAACAACCTTTCAATATATCTTGTTGGTACATGCATGTATAATAATACTCTCTCATACAAGAATCACACTCCCTATTACCCAAAATCCAAAATTGAAGAATTGGGGGAAGAAATTCATACATTTTAGAAGCCCTAGCAAGTTCCTCTTGATGAGATTTCAAGGCTTGACTCAAGTTGAGTAGTGAAATCCTTATCCCTACCTTTCCTCTCTGTAGAATATCTTTCTCCTCTATCTAGAACATCAGGTAATCCCCAAAAACTTAACCCTTAGTCTAGATAAATGAAATGGGGGTCGGGTTATAAAATTAGAAAAATGAAACCCCGATACAGGTCTGCGATCTCATATGCGACCGCATAACACTTTTGCGGTCTGCAAATCGACCGCGGCCCGCAGAACTGTTCTGCTATCGCATAATGCGCCGTAGAACTTCCCTCCGAAAAATCTAAATACTAGTTCTGCGATTGGTGTGCGGCCAGGGAAACAATTTTGCGGTCACATAATTGACCGCAAAATGCCGTCAAAAATTCGCCCAGTTTTCTACTTCACTCTGCGACCATTCTGCAGCTCGCGGAGTGCTTTTGCGGCCGCATAGTGAGCCACAGAAATGCTCTATTTTACAAAAACGAATCTTTACAATCATTAACACATAAGTCTACCTCGGCACCACGAAATCCCGAGTTTTAGGTAAACATTTTTAGGGGCCTTACATCCTCCCCCACTTAAGATCATTCGTCCTCGAATGAGGGTCAATGTTCAGCACTAGCATCTAATGTGACTCAGCTGCTAGATCACACACCCGTAGTTCCAAATTTTTCTAACTCTCTAAATTTCAAAAAAAATTTCTAGAGTCTCCCTGTAATTGGGTCTATCAACCGGCTAGATATCCCCAGGAATAGATCCTAACAACATATACATAATCTAATGACATAACATACCACAAAACAATACCAATTGTAGCCTCATAAGCAACATATAACCAGGAAGGAACACCTTTTAACATCAACTATACAAGTGATACATAATTCATAGGCAACAATTTCATAAATACAATTACATGGCTATTCAAACAAATGACGATACTTCTTCTTCATTTCTTCCTCGGCCTCCCAAGTAGACTCTTAAACCTGTTGGTTTTGCCATAGCACTTTCACGGAGGCAATCTCTTTATTTCTTACCTTTCGGACTTACCTATCAAGAATGGCAACTACAATCTCTTCATAGGTCAGTTCTTCATTAACCTCAATAGTCTCAACAGGCACCATAAGCGACGGATCTCCAACTACCTTCTTCCACATAGATACATGGAATACCGGGTGCACTAATGACATTTCTGGTGGTAGCTCAAGCTTTTACGCGACCTGACCCATTCTCTGAATGATCCTATACAGTCCGACATACCTCGGACTCAATTTGTCTTTCTTACCAAGCTTACACCCTTCATGGGGGAAACCTTCAAGAATACCCAATCATATTCTTTGAACTCCAAATCCCTACAATGCACATCAGAATAGGACTTTTGATGACTCTGAGCAGTTTTCAATCGTTCTGTAATAATTTTAACCTTCTCCATAGCCTGATGCACAAGGTCTGGCCCAATCAATTCTGCTTCCCCAATCTCGAACCACCCATTGGGAGATCTATATCTCCTACCATATTAAGCCTCGAACGGTAACGTCTGAATATAGCATGATAACTGTAGTTGTAAGAAAAATCTATGAGGAGCAAATGATCATCACAACTACCCTCAAAGTCAAGAGTATAGTTGCACAACATATCCTCAAGTGTCTGGAGTTTGTGGGTGAAAGGATGTACCAAGATTCACCTGAGTACCCAAACCTTGCTGAAAGTTCTTCCAAAAGTTAGTCTTGAACGGTGCCCCCGATCTGAGATAATTGAAACTGGAGTGCCATGCAACCTGACGATTTCCTTGATATACAACTAAGCATACTATTCTGCTATGTCAGTAGCCTTAACAGGTAAGAAGTGTGTTGATTTTGTGAGTCAGTCCACAATTACACAAATTGAGTGGAACTTGTGAGGTAGTCCTACCACAAAGTCTATATTGATAATCTCCCACTTCCACATTGGGATTTCTATTTTTTGTGCCAACCCACTCATCTTTTGGTGTGCGGCCTTCACTTGCTGTCAAATTGGACATCCTGCCACAAAGTCTGCTACATTCCTTTTCATATCGTTCCACCAGTAGACTTTCTTAAGATCATGATACATTTTTGTGGAGCCCGGGAGAAGGGAATACCCAGAAGTGTGAGCCTCTGTCATGATTCTTTCCCGGAGACCATACACATTTGGAACACATAGTCGCCCTTGATACCTTAGTGTACCATCATCCATGCCGAGTGAAAAGGCTATGGTCTTATGTTTATGAAACCTCTCTTTCAATTGTGCCAACAATGGATCGTTGTATTGCGTCTCCTTAACTTCCACAACAAGGGGTGATTCAGCCCTATTTTGCACAATCACCCCTCCTTCACTAGAGTCCGCAAGACAAACTCCTAAACTAGCTAATCGGTGAACTTCCTTGGCCAATGGCCTTTAATATGCCTCCAAGGGTGCTAAACTACCCATCGATTTCCGGCTAAGAGCATCCGCCACAACATTAGCCCTCCCCAGATAATATAGAATATCAATGTCATAGTCCTTGAGTAGCTCAAGCCATCTTCTCCGCCTCAGATTCAATTCCTTATGTTTGAACATATATTGAAGACTCTTATGGTCTGTGAATATATCCACATGAACCCCATACAAATTATGACGCCAAATCATAACGCAAAGACCACTGCTGCAAGCTCTAAGTCATGGGTTGGATAGTTCTTTTCATGATTCTTGAGTTTCCTAGAAGCATAAGCTTTCACCTTGCCATGATGCATTAATACACACACAAGTCCAATTCTTGAAACATCACAATATACCACAAAACCATTTGTACACTCTGGTAGGGTCAATACCTGTGTCGTAGCTAATTTTGATTTCAATTCTTGCAATATTCTTTCACAAGCATCCGACAATTGGAACTTAACCGCATTCTGCGTCAATTTAGTCAACAGAGAGGTAAGAAACTTCCTACAATATCCAACTAAGCCCAAGAAACTGCGAATCTCTGTTGGAGTTATAGCGTTAAGCCAATTCGTCACAGCTGCAATCTTCTGAGGATCAACCTTAATTCCTTATCTAGAGACGACATGCCCAAAGTATGTAGCAAATTCAAGCCAAAATTCACATCTCAAAAACTTTGCATACAACTTGTGTTGATACAGAGTGTGCAAAGCTGCCCTGAATGAGTCAAGAAAAGGCTTGAAGCCTCGATTCATCAGGTCCATGAAAGCTGCCGGGGCGCTTGTTAGCCCAAAAGACATTACCAGAAATTCAAAGTTCCCATACCGGGTCCTGAATGATGTTCTCGGAATATCTTGCTCCCTGATCTTCAATTGGTGATACCCCGATCATAAATCAATCATGGAGAAATACTTAGCACCCTACAATTGGTCAGACAAATCATCTATCCTTGGTAGTGGGTACCCGTGTTTTATTCTAACCTTCTTGAACTGCCAATAGTCAATACACATCCTTAGTGAACCATCCTTTTTTCTTACAAATAGTACCGGTGCGCCCCAAGGAGACACACTCGGCCGGATGAAACCCTTCTCTAACAAATCTTTCAATTGTTACTTTAACTCTTTCAATTCTACTGATGCCATTCTGTAGGGTGAAATAGATATAGGTTGTGTGCCTGGCATCACATTAATCCCGAAATCAATCTTCTTGTCTTGCGGGATCCCATGGAGCTCATCCGGAAAGACCTCCGGAAATTCATTCACCACTAGAACATACTCAAGTATAGGTGCCTCAACATCGGTGTCCGTAACCCGCACCAAATGGTAGATACACCCCTTGTTAATCATCTTTGTGGCCTTACGGTAAGAATTAAACCTAGCCTTTGGCACCACATCATCCCCCTTCCATTCAATCACTGACTCATTTGGAAATTCAAACTTAACGGTTCTGGTTCAACAATCAAGCTTAGTAAAACATGAATAAAGCCAATCCATTCACATTATTACATCAAAATCAACCATCCCCAATTTAAGGAGATCGGTCATGGTGTCCCGACTATGCACCATGAAAAAATAATTGCTATAAGCCTGCGCAGCCATAATATGCTCACCAACCGAAGTAGATACAGAGAACAACTCAAGGAGTTGTTCCGATTCTATCCCAAATTCCATAGCAACATAAGGAGTAACATAAGAGCATATACATTTATGAGATTGGATAGAAAATATACCTGTGACAACATCTAGAGAAGCCTATGAATCCCGATGCCTTCGCATAGAATAAAACCTGTTGGGTCCTCCCTAATTCTGTGCACCACCCCTAGCTGCACCATGCCCTGCGGGTGCTGGGGTGCCTCTAGCTGGAGGAGGTGTTGTGGATGTAGTAGCTGCAGAACTAGCTGGCTGTGCTGCACCCTTGCCCATGATCTGGCGGGACGATCAACAATCCCTATGAATGTGACCACTCACACTGCACCCATAGAATATAGGTAGGTCCATGAAGCAGACCCAAAAGTGCATCCTCCCACACTTAGGGCATGGGGGCCTCTACTGCTGCTGAAATCTCCCTCCAAGCCAACACTGCTGGTAGGGTCCCTAGTTACCTTGACTGGCCCCAGATGGTAGTTCACACATCGAACACTAAGCGAATTACTGAGATGGCCCTGATGACCCTCCCCTAAATGCCGACCTACCACCACTAGAAGAGTCGCCCAACTGGCCCGCATTTCGGGCCATGCTGCTACCCTCACGCTTCCTTCTATTTATGGTCCTCTGTAGTTTGATCAAATGCCACTATCTTCCCATAGTTCATATCAGAATTCAAGGCAGTTGTAGCGGCATTATTAATAACCAAGGAGATAAGCTGCACAAACCTGCGCACTTTAGCCTCCATACTTGGCAACATGTGAAAAGCATAATTGGGCAAGTGCACAAATTTCATATGGTACTCCCACACATTCATGCTACCCTACTTCAGGCTCTCAAACTCAGCGGCACGAGCCGCCTTAGTTTCGTCAGGCAAGAAATGATCCATAAAGGCATCGTTGAAGTCACTCCACCTTGCCGGAGGAATCCCCTCGTCACGGGACTATTCCCACGTCTCAAACAATGAATAGGCAACCCCTTTCAGGTGGTAGGAGGCCAACTCCACTCTCTCCGTCTCAGTAGCATTCATAACTCGGAGAGTCTTGTTCATCTCATCAATAAAGACCTGGGGGTCCTCATCAGGATCAGTACTTGTGAACACTGGAGGATCCAACAGGAGAAACTTGTTCACCCTGGAACTAGCAGAATCCTCTGGCTGACTAGAAGAAGTAGGTGCAACATTTGATCTCTAGGACTGGGAGGCCACTAACTGAGCCAACATCTATATGGCTTCCCTAAGATCCCTATCAGAAATAGCGAGACCAGAAGATGGAGCTAGAGGTGGAACTGGAATATCAGTTGGAGGGACCGTTGCACCTTTAGTAGGTGTAGGAACTGGTTCAGTCTGAGCAGGAATAGTAGATTCAAGCGGTGTGGTAATTGGGAGAATATTCCCACCCCTCGGGTGCTCACCCGCATCATTAAATATCGAATCAACTGCCACTACTGGGGTGACATTGGCTCCTTGGCCAGTTCTAGCCTTCTTCCCAGGTGCCATGTACTCGAAGTTAGAGTAAAGCATGAGTTAAAGGAGGAACAATCTTACAATCATCTTTATCACATGATCGAGAACATTAAAGAAGGGTATTATTCTTAAGTGCCCATGTAGCCTCCTAATTATATATGTGGTCGACAACACACCGATAAGAAAGACTCTACTAGATACAGCTTCGAGACATCCTATGCCACTTTTAAAACCTTAAACTATGATACCAAGTTTGTCACTCCCCGACCTCGGGGAGTGCGACTGATGCTAAACCGAGATAACCCGGTTCAGCAAGCCTGCTAGATTTCCTTCTACCCAACTCACCCATAAACAAAGAGAATATAATCTTCATTAATTAATACCATGAGGGATAAAGAAAAATACTAGTTCCATCACCATTAGTAACTTCATTTATAAATCTCCAAAACAATACATTTCACAACCATAGTTTCACAGTGTAGACATGAGATACAATTACGACATCCTTAGTATAACTTTCCCACACTAATACACGACCCACACTATGTATATGGAGCCTCTAATAGATATAAAAGGGTACAATAATTGTGCCAGCAACAAAGATCCGGCTATACCTCAAAACATAAAACACACGGAACAAAAGATGCACAACCCCGGAATGAAGTGAGGCTCACCAAGTCAGGAGGAAAAAAGTGTACCGCTATCATTGGTCAATGTCTCCCACTGTGTAACCACTTGAATCCATTAAAGATGCAGTGCCCCCGCAAAAAGGAACGTTTGTACATGTCGAATATTACTAATATGAAAACCAAAAAATCTATTCAAGGACTTGGAAATACAACATGAATATGATGAATCATGATAAAAATAGCAGGGCTTAGATAGCCATATAAATCAAAACATATGTTATTAAGAACTTCCAATAACATTATAAATTGCATGTCGGTGATCCTCTACAAATATGTTTGCACAGAGCGGCCTTGCCGCCTCACCCCAAGGTATGCATGTGGAGGTGCAATCAAAATATTACACAAAGCAATCCCACCGCCTCACCGCAATGTATGCAGGTAGAGGTGTACTAACAATACCACAACTCTACACAAAGAGGCCCCGCCGCCTCACCCCATTTTGTGCGGGTGATGGTGTAGCAACAATAAAAAAATCCTACAAAAAGTGGTCGTGCCACCTCACCCCAATATATATGTGGGTGGGTGTGTAATCCCAATCACAATCTTTACACAATTTGGCATAATAACTCTCATTTGAAACACTATTTGGAGTAATAACAAGAAGACACACAACCCATACTTTGAACACATCCTCAATTAGTAGCACAACATAATAAGAGCATTTGAAACATGTATTGAACATATATCTTTGCCACAAAGCTTATTCGGAATAATCGATTTATGATGATCAACTCGGAACTTACAAGCGTAATGTGGGATTCAATTCTAAGAGAAGAGTTTAGCCAACATAAATTGCTTTAAGCTTTCTTAAATTACTACAATGTTCTGAAACACTAGCAACCTCAATCTATTTAGAAACATAACAAAATTGAACAATAATTAGGAAGATATTCATTGGTTCACCTCATTTATGCATTTTATCAAACTTTCGGTGTGCATCATGATTTCAAGGTTCTTCTACGGTGGATTCATTCATCCCACAACCCAATCATTACCCATTTGAGCTCAACAACCTTCCAATACATCTCGTTGAAAAATGCGTGTATAATAATACTCTCTCATAGAAGAATCACACTCCTTATTACCCAAAATCCGAAATTGAAGAATTGGGCGAAAATTTCTTACCTTTTAGAAGCCCTAACAAGTTCCTCTTGATGAGATTTCAAGGCTTGACTCAAGTTGAATAGTGAAATCCTTGTCCATCCCTTTCCTCTCTCTAGAATACGTCTCTCCTCTACCTAAAACAACACCAGGTAATCCCCCAAAAATGAACCTTTAGGCTAGATAAATGAAATGGGGGTCGGGTTATATAATTAGAAAAATGAAAGGGCCTTAAAACCTTAATGCACACCTAGTATTTGATAAAATGCTTAAAGGAGCTAGAAACATGAGTATCTTCCTAAATTTGGTTAAATTTGTTACATTTCTAAAATAGATTGAAGTTTCTAAGATTTTCGAAACATTTTAGAGTTTAAGGAAGCTCAAGTGAGGTATGTTGGCTAAACTCTTCTCTTATAATTGAACCCCGCAATGTCCTTGTAACTCTCGTGATTCACATTTTAAATTTAATTTCTGTCAAATAAGCCTCTTGTCGCAATAATTATGTGTTCAATATGTATTCCAAAGATTCTTGTTATGTTAAGTTAATATTTGAGGATGTGGTTTAAGTATGTGTTGTGTTTTACTGTGTTATTATTTAAAAGCGTGAATTATTATGAAAGCTACCGTGTCAGCTGTGTAAGAAGTCATATGTGCCTAAGACCCTAATTTGCTCAAGTATGTGATTAAAGTCTTAATGCTGAAAGGCCTCATTGTTGATTGTTCATGATAACTATTGAAAATGGAATAATGAGCTGAATTATGAAGTACAGCCAATGTGCCAAGAATAATATTGCGTTATGGCCAATGATGTCAATAAAATGAATGACATGTAAAAGAATATTAATTGAGTGGTTAATAATTTTAATAACAAATACTTTGGGAGTATAGATTACCCAACCCCGAAAATACATGTGCCGGTGGTGGAGTGATTGTGGGGTAAATCTCTGTGTTAATGTGATGAGATTGTTTCCCTTTATATAGGATGAGATTGGTGTGTTGAGATGTTTTCCCCTTAAATGGAATGAGATTATTGCTAGCTAGATGTGATGTAATGTCGACCCACACGGCATTGTGGTGAGACGGCTTAGCCGATGGAGCTGAGATCAGAGGCCATGCCGCGCACATGGTGGTATTGTGTATGTATGTCTCCGGGTGAGACGTCTTAGCCGGTAGGGCTGAGATCGGACTCCGTTCTAAAACACTTTGGTATATCGGTGCTAAAAATCTCCCAACTTAAATTACCGAAACCTACGTGATATTTACGTCTCCCCTAATGTGGTACTTTGATACCATTTGAGTCTCTTATTGATATCATGTTTATTATCCGTCTACAGTTGCTTGTTCTATTGAGAGAGTGTTTAGTTTTACATACTAGTACTATTTCATATGTATTAACGTCCCTTTTGTCGGGGGTACTACATCTTTAATGGATGTCGGTGGTTTCATAGTAGGTGGTATTGATCGGTGATAGCAGCACACCCTATCCTCAGGTGATTTGGTGAGCCCCACTCTATTTCGGTGTCCTGTATCTTCTATTCTTTGTACATAGCATTTTGAGGTATAGCCGGGGCCTTCTTGCCGGCAATGTCATAGCACTCTTCTATTCCTGTTAGAGGCTCCGTAGACATAGTGTCGGTTGTATCTGGTGGGAAAGTTAAACGAAAAATGTTGTAATGGTATCATCTGTTCCACTTTAACTATGATTGTACAACGTATTGTTTTGAAGACTTGTTAATGACCTAACTAACGGAAATGAGCTGATGTTGTTCACATGATTTTTTTTGACTTGTTAATGAAATGTATTATTCTCTTTATGTATGGGTGAGTTGGGTCAACGGCACTGTGCATGCTTGCTCGACTGAGGTAACTCCATTGAGTGCCGACCGTGCTCCCCGAGGTTGGGGCATGACAGTAAGTCATGAAAGCAGTATATAAAAGACATGAAAGAAACATGGAGTAAAGAACTTAACCTGTAAGTCTGAATATCTCTGTCAATCATGAAACATTTATAATGTCATGCATATGCGTATAAATGTCACATAATGCATAGGTATATGCGTACATAACATCATCAAGGCTCTGAGGGCATCCCATCATATCATTTCGGCCTCTGTGGGCGAAAGCATCAATGTATACCAACTGATCAGGTGGTGGTGCATATATAATGTCGTAACCTTTCCCCATATATATACGCATATATAATGCCATATGGTCATGTGTCAATGTACATATATAAATGAATGCAATGCATAAGGAAGTAAGACGATAAGATCTCTTGAAATGTCATAAGATCAATATCGCTTCGGTTAATATCATGAAGTAAGCTTTATCAACCATGAACATACAATATAATAACAGGACATATGGGGAATCAAGAATATGGCAACCCTAGTACTTCTGTGAATAGAGTCATTTGTGAAAAGTTCATGTTTGCTCGTTTGGTTGTATCATATGGATCATTCCCAAAGGAAAGAAGAGATAGCCTTAACATACCTTAACTTTGTTGAGTCCTTAATACCTTCCAAGAAATTCTTCAAACAACTCAACTCAATCAACCATAGCACAAGGAGATTCAAAATAAGTGTTGAGTAAAGGCTAAGTCCACAACTTAAACTAGTAGCTCCGTTTATGTAAATTTGGGCAGAATCTCCCTTGTAACAAGGGCCTCCTCCAATACCATATACCAACAAAACAAACCAGAGGATTCCAATAAGAACAACATAAAAAATTGGGTTCAAATTATTTCATTAACAAGTCATCAACATATCGCGACGAGCGGCAAGTTCGGATTGAATCCCTTTAGCACACTTCAACCCCATTATCATTCATTTTTGAACTTAGTAATATATCATGTATAATAACAAAAACCTTTTAAAGGATTTCCAACCTTGAACTCAATTTCAATCTTACCCGAAATAGCCTAACACAAGAGAATATCACTATGGACAACTTCCAAGTGCTTTATAGCCATTTGTTTTCTAGCTAACAATTTCCTCAACAAGAACTACATGTAACCCAACATAATTATACTAACAATATCATAGCCAAATTAATTTCCATAATGTACAGCCATATGAAGTCATATACACAACTCCAAAATAGTCCAATAAGAGAGAACGACTTCTTATACAACTTCAAGTTCTATCTTGTAATTCTTCATCCAAATAACATAACCAACACATATATAAGCTTAAGCCCAATCAATAGGGTGTTATACATACCTTCAATAATCAGAAAAAAACTAGAACCAAAGCTTCCCTTCGCTTGCAAGCACCCTTAATGGCATCACAACACCATAGTTACTCTTTTCTTCACTTATGCTATATTTTGAGGTTAGGTCTATGCACAACCACCTTGGATTCGACTTGGAACTATGCAGGAATGTTGGAGAGGTGTTTAGAGAGTTTGGGAACTGTCCTTTGTCGAAAAGCACTAAAATGAGCCATCCAAACCCTTTAAAATGTTCAAGTGTCATCCACCGGCTAAGTGGGTCCCATTGGGAGCTTCTTGCACAGTCTTGCAAAAATGCAAATTTCTATCTACTCAGATGATTTATGGACAACAGTTTAGTGCGTTAGAAATTAGACTTGTAGATATTCAATTTGATATGTGCTTCATCATGTAATTCGAAGTATTATAGGAGAAAAGCTCAGCTACATTTGACCTAATTTTCAGCACATTATGAATGTAACTTGTGATGACCTTTGCCTACTTTTGTTCCACCACTCGCTTGACTTCAAAATGTAACACACGACTATCATACCACTTAAAATAACCTCTTTATCATTTTAATAACCCTATTCTCACCCCAAAGTACATGTCATAACATTCCCAACTTGTTGACTTTGGACGAAACATATTTTCTTCGATTCATTGAGCTTCTAAGCCTTCCAACCCTCTTGGTAGTTGTTATCCATGTTCTTAAAGATTTGTAACCTCAATGGTAATATGATTAGATTACTTTATGTAGTTTCAAATATAATCTCATTTCTGAACTTACATCAATTGACTTACGGCGTACTCTCACGTACGACAACATGGGGTGTAACAATTCTTGACCCGGATTTTGTTATATTTCATGATTCTATTCTTTTTTTTGTTATTAAATTCGTGATTTGAATTGGAAAAATTGGGAAATTAGAAAAAACTTTATAAAACACAAGATGATGATTTGAAAGATGATTTGAGGTCGCAATTAGATGATTTTGGTATGGTTGAACTCGTATCGGAATGGGTGTTCGGAGTTTGTTCATTCTGTTAGTTTCGAGGTGCGGGCCTGAGTTGTCCGAAATTATTTCCTATGACTTTTATTTATGATATTAAATTTTTTTGTCTACATTCGAGCCGTCCGAAGGTTGTTTCACACGTGAAGGGCTTATTAGAGTATTGATTTATCTTCTTTGATGTAAGTATATTGCCTAGATTTGTTTGGAGGAATTACCCCTTGGGATTTTGGTTGATTGTATTGTTTGAATTATGTGGAAGACGTGTGTGTGAGGTGACGGGGGTGTACACATGTTTATATGTGGTATTTGACAGGTTAGACTCCTAGGCTTCTTTCATGCATTAATTGAAGATGTCATATCATGATATATCTTCCATTATTAAATTTGCTCTTACATGCTTTATTTGAAGTTGTTAGTACATGCTCTATCTCTTATTGCCAAATATACTCTTATATGCTTTAATTGAAGTTGTTGCCTCTTTTGTTGTCATGTAATCTATTCCATTGTTGATTTATTCTTATTTGATGTGGTTAATACATGTTATCTCTTTCACTATTGAAGCCATTATTACTTGTTATCTCTTTCATTGCTGAGCTTATTCTTTCGTTTCATTGTGTTTTTTGTAATTCTTGTGTTTATTTGCTTGTCATACTTCCGTGTTATAGTTGTTGTTTCTTAACTCAGTGTTGTTGATCCATATGTTATGTGTGGTTGTGGTATTAGAATTGTTGTTAAGGAAATATCGTGGCATATGGGCATGTGGTGCGAGTTATTATAATGTGTTGTTATGTTTTTGGCACTTGTGGGATTGTTGATAAGATTATCAGGGTATTTGCATGTGAGTCCTCTGTGCTATTGTTATTATTTATATTTGCACATGTGGTGTGACAAGGTGAGATATATATGTTGGGTTTGCGCATGTGGGATAACTAACTATACGTGTGTGGTGAGACAAGGCAGGCATTTACTTTGTTGTTTCCACGCGGCGAGACGAGGTGGGCTATGTCGGGGACGACTTGTGAAGGATTGGGGGCATTGTAATTTATAATATTTGTGTGGTGGCATGACTATCTTGCGTGTGTCATGCATATTGCCGGTTTCTGTGGAGTTTTTTCCAATGTGCTATTTGTGTATCTGATCTTACTTGTTGACTTGAGCTGTGATAGTAAACTTTCACCAGCATACACCATAATCTGTCACCTATAACAGTTTAGGAGTATAATTCTTGATGTTTATTGATCATGTACGTGTATCTTTGTATATATGCCTTTGGTGTGAGGACTGGACCATGGCACGCGAGTTGTCCGTGCGGATCTGAGATATTGTTATTATTGGCACATGAGTTGTCCTTACATATATCAGGTATCGCTATTACTGGCACGCGAGTTGTATGTGCAGATCTGAGGTAATTATGGTATTGACACATGAGTTGTCCGTGCTATTGTGATTTATAATGCTGGCACGAGGTGCCATGTGTTATGATTCATGATTAGGGACCCGAGTTTAGTGATTTTGAGGTGTGGTACCTCAGGGTGATACTTTTGTGAACCTTGCGTAAGAACGATTCATTATTCGGTTACTGTTTGGTTTTCCTTAATCAGTTTCACTAATAGTTTAATTGTGTTTCGATTACTTTTTGCATTATCACCTGTTACGTCCTTGTTGCTATTTGTTGTTTCTCCCAACCGTTTCTAGCGTTATATTGTCATTCTTTGTTTATGTGTAGCTTTGTACTGATATTTGTTCCTCAGTCAGCATGATATTAGTATTTTGCACAAGTTATAATATCTAGTAGGTGTCTTGATTGTACCTCGTCACTACTCCATTGAGGTTAGTCGAGATATTTACTGGGTACCGTTGTGGTGTGCCGATACTACGCTTCTGTACATCATTTTTGTGCAGATCTAGTAGCTGATTGTGAGTTGTTGTGGACACTTCAAAGTATACCTACTATCCCGTTTGCAGGCCTCAGAATCACCTTCTTCTATTGCTTTACTATTGTTTACCTTTATCTCAAAGAAAGTTGTATCTAGAGATTACTAGTGCACTTTCCTATAGAGTTTATAACTTAGTTTCATAGGGTCATGTGAGTATTGTAAATTATTATTCAGTATTGAAGTATTATGAGACCTTTCAGCTTTATATATTGTTCTTAGTCATTATTTCTGGCAGATTCTCTTGCTTGTTAGGCTTACCTAGTGTTAGAGACTTGGTGTCATCATGACTACCTCCGGTAGGATTTGTGGTTGTGACAAGTTAGTATAAGAGCTCTAGGTTCATATGTGCTGCGAGTCATAAGAATGTTTAGTAGAGTCTTGTGGATCGCTATGGAGACGTCTGTACTTATCTTCGAGAGGCCAATGAACTATTAGAAAACATAACTTCTTTCATTCCTATTGTGCGAGTATATTGGTTTTGGAGTTTGAGCTTTTTGTCATTATATTCTCTCGCTGATGGTGAGGGTAGGACCTCCAGTTACAAATTTTGCTGCCCCTAGAGCCGGTATTTCTAGAGGCCGGGGCAAAGGCAAAGGCAGAGTCCGAGGAGGAGCACATGCTATTTCCAGAGCACCTGCTAGAGCAGCAGCTGAGGAGCCACTAGTAGCATGGGTTGGGGGACAGGCACTGGAGGTGTCTGTTGCTACCCCTAGACTCTAGGAGACTTTAACACATTTCTTGAGCATGTTTGGCTCATTAGCTCAGGCAGGATTGATTCTGGTTGCACCGTTTACTTCATAGATAGGGGAGGAGCTTAGACTCCCGTCGCCCATACTCTAAAGTAGCGGGTTTATGTTGTCGTACTCCGGGTGTTGTGCCAGTACTCCGGGTGTTCAGCCTGAGGTCAGGCTAGAGGAATCAGAGGAGGATCAGAAGAGACTTGCGAGGTTCAAGAAGTATGACCCTCCTACTTTTAGTGGCACAATTATTAAGGATGCACAAGGTTTTCTAGAGAAGTGCCATAATTTTTTCCATACCATGGGTACTGTGGAGGTGAGCATAGTTGATTTTTCCATATTTCAGTTATCAGCAGAAGCGTATAGGTGGTGGCAGGCTTACGAGGAAGGTAGGCCAGTTGATGCAACCCCACTCACTTGGGCTCAGTTTTCAGAGATGTTCTTGGGAGAGATTGATCCCCAGATCCTTCGGGATGCATGGCGCATAAATTTTGTGTAGCTGCATTAGCGAACTATGTCAGTGTCAGAGTATGCTATCAGATTCAATGAGTTGTCGCGACATGCACCTTCCTTGGTTTCTACAGTCAGAGAGCGAGTTTGCAGATTCATCGAGGGGCTCAGTTATGGTCTTAGATCTAGCATGGCTCAATTGTTGGAGACAGATAATCTGTTTCAATAGGTTCTAGAGATCGTACGATGGTTGGAGGGTATGCAAGGCCGAAAGAGTCAGGTAGGCTAAGAGGCCTCGTAAATCGGGAGGATCTAATGATCCCTATTTTGGAGGCAGGGTGCGTCATGGTAGAGGTTTTGTGGGACGACCAATTCAGTTTGCACTTTAGGCTTCACGTGGTGCTTCAGATATCCATGGGTCCTAGAGTACCCTTACCAGACACCTTCCGTAGCCACGTCAGTGGAGAGGCTGCTTTGAGTATGGGGATATCAGCCATATAGTGAGAGATTGTATAAGACTTCGGACGGGTGTACCAAAGTAGAGTATTCATGCTCTGAGTTCCGTTCCAATTGCCGCTACACATACACCACCAGCTAGGGGTGGAGTTCCGGGTAAGGAGTTGATTGTATTGTTTGAATTATGTGGAAGACGTGTATGCGAGGTGACGAGGGTTTCCACAGGCCTATATGTGGTATTTGACCGGCTTGAATCATATCATGTTATATCCTCCATAGTTAAATTTACTCTTACATGCTTTATTTGAAGCTGTTAATACATATTCTATCTCTTATTGCCAAATATTCTCTTATATTATTTAATTGAAGTTGTTGCCTCTTTTATTACCATGTTATCTCTTCTATTGTTAATTTATTCTTATTTGAAATCTTTACTACATGTTATCTATTTTATTATTGGTTGCATTGTGTTGTTGTAATTCTTGTGTTGATTTACTTGTCGTACTCCCGTGTTATAGTTTTCGTGTCTGTACTCAGTGTCGTTAGCCATGGGTTATGTGTGGCTGTGATATTGGAATTTTTGTTAAGGAAATGTCGTTACATATGGACATATGCTGCGAGTTGTTATATTTTGTTGTTATGTTTTTGGCATATGTGGGATAGTTGAGAGGATTGTCGGGGTGTTTGCACATGATTTGTCCATGATATTTTTATTATTGATATTTGCACATGCGACGTGACAAGGAGGGCTATATATGTTTGGTTTGCGCATGTGGCGAGACAAGGTGGGATAAATAACTATGCACGTGTGGCGAGACAAGGTGGGATAAATAACTATGCACGTGTGGCGAGACAAGGGGGCTATGTCGGGGATGACTTGTGATGGCTCGGGGGCATTGTCATTTATGATATTTGTGTGGTGGTGTGACTAACTTGTGTGAGTCATGTATATTGAAGATTTTTGTGGAGTTGTTTCCAATGTGCGAGTTGGTGTCTCTGATCTTACTTGTGGACTCGAGCTCTGTGTAAGGCCCCATAAAATTTGATAAATAATTTAAGGTTTCGTGGTGCCGAGGTAGGCTAATGGGTTTGAGTATTGTAGAAAACAAGCAATGGTACAGACTTTTTCGGTAGAAGAATGCACTAAAGTGTTGATGGAAAAACGATCGCATAAGCATCACATAGTGGAACGCAAAATGGGTAAATTTTGAAAAACAATTCTGCTGGCCGCATAATTATTTTGCTCGATGCATAACCATTATACTGGCCACATAAATATTCAGCTGCCCACATTTCCATTATGCTGGCCACATAATCGGTTCTGCTGCCAACATATCCATTTTGATGGCAACATAATCGATTCTGTTGGCCACATATCTCTTCCGCTGGCCACATATAGAATCTACTACCACATAATTGTACCGCATAATTGATTTCAGGGGTTATTTTTGGAACTTTTCTTATCCTACCCTATTTTGATATAAGGCCTTAGGGGGTCATTTTACAAGGTAAAATCTGATATTTTTTGTGAGAAGTGAGGGTATCCTGTAGAGAGAAGAAGAAGACCTAGAAATTTTATTCATCGAATCTTGTCCAAAATCTTCATGAATCATAGAAGCCACTCCCCAAACCACCATCTATCCGGATAAGTCACTCTCCTAAGTTTTATGCAAGAAGTTATTGATTTATGTATGTTGTGGGGTTAGAGATAGGCCATGCATGTGACATTAGGAAGTAGTATGTGGGGTTGTTGAACTATTTTGGGTAGTTTCTTGTTGAAATTGGTTGAGGGATGAAGGGATTACCCCCGTGGAGCTTTATAGTCAATTTTGCATAATAGGTGTTTGACAAAATTCCCAAAAGACTTATGTCATGAGAATCCTTCTAATTATTATCCGATTTTCTCTTTCTTTATATATATTGATATTGCTAGAGGTGTTGGTACATTGTAGAACCTTAAGGAAAGCTTAAACAATGTATGTTTGCTAAACTACTCTCTTATAATTGAATTCCATGATGTTCCCATAAGTTTCATGTATGGTTGGCTCAAGTTCCTTATTCCCATGTTCCGAGTTATTCCCAATAAATTCGATTGTCCCGAGTAAGCAAAGTGTCGAGAATTATGTATTCAAAATGTGTTTTGAATGTTCCTATCACATTATGTTATCCTTCGGGAATGTGTTCAAGAATGATATGTGTATTAAAATGTTGTGGCTTTGAGTCGTGTTTCAAATGAAAGTCCATTATGCTTAACTAGGAATGAATACTCCATACGTCTAAAACTCCTATTGCTCATATGTGTACCTAAAGTCTTGATTTTAAATACCTTGTTGTTGATAATCTATAAGGATTCTTGAAAGTGAAAGAAGTGGGTTGGAGATGTAAAGCGTGGCCACCGTTCCAATAATGAAAGTTATACTTGTGGCCAATGGTGCCAAGGAAATGAAATGATGTGAGAAAGGTTATGAAATGAGCCTTGATTCAACTATTCCAAATTGACTTTGAAAATAGATTTGCCTAAAAGCTTATGTACTCAAGTCATGCCCAAATGTGGCTATTTTAACTAATGCTATGCTTTGTAAGTATTTCCAATGTGTTTTGAGCTCTTATATATTCATGAGTTGAAATTGTGTATGGCCCTTTTAGGGAAAAGTATTTCAAGAATAAATGATGTGTTACTCGTTTATGATTTTAACTTGTGCTTCGATTGTCAATAATTTTTTCTCCATTTCTTGGAAAGAAATCCATTGTGTACAAAGTCTTCATTACTAATGAACCTAAAGTTGTAATTTCCGAAATATTCTATTTGTTGATATTTATGATGATGATCCATGAAAGGAAATAAATAAATGTGTGGAATATGAAATACGGCCATTGTGCCATGAATGAAAAATCATATATATGGCCAAGAGAGCCAATGAAATAATTATATTGTAAGTGGTTAAAATTACCAGTTAAGCTATGAAAATCAAAAATGTTTTTAGGAGTTTCGATAGTCACCGAGGAAGGGTAGGTTGAAATAACCTAACCCCGAAACAATACTTGTCAGTGTAGGAGTGCATTGTAATTATTCCCCTTATTTGGGATGAGATTAATGTGATGAGATTATTATCCTTATTTGGGACGAGATAATTTCTAGCAGAATGTGATGTCGACCAACACTGCATGGTAGTGAGACGACTTAGACGATCCGGCCGAGATCGGACACCTTGTCGCGCATATGGTGGTGTTGTGATTGTGATTACACCTCCACCCGCACACATTGGGGGTGAGGCAGCAGGGCCGCTTTGTGTAGAGATTGTTTTGATTGTGATTGGATGTCTCTGGTGAGATAACTTAGCCAATCGGGCTGAGATCACACTCTGTGCTAAAAGTACGGTAGTATTGTTTTTTGATGTCTCTCGTGAGATGGCTTAGCCGGTCGGGTCATTATCGTACTCCGTGCTAATTTCACCATGGTATATCGGTACTAAAGATCTCCCAACTAAAACTAATATTATCTTCATATTTTGACTATCATTTTCATGGTATTATCTTCGTATTTTGAAAACTGTTATGTTTTAACTTGGCATTTAGATATCATTGATTGTTGCTTGTTGTTTCCCTGATTTTCCTTTCTTACAATGGCATTCTATTTTGAAAGATGACATTTAGCTTTACATACTAGTACTATTCCATATGTACCAACGTCCCATTTGCCGGGGGCGCTGCATCTTTAATGGATGTAGATGGTTCATCAAAGGGCAGCTTTGGATCTTGTTAGCAGTTACTCTCTACTCAGCAGGTTTGGTGAGCCCTACTCTATTCCGGGCATGATGTCACTTTATGTTGTACTTTATGTTTTAAGATATAGATTGGGCCTTGTTGTCGGCACTTCCATACTACTCGTCTGTTGTACTTAGAGACTCTGTAGACATAGTTTGGGTGGTACATTGTGGTGGGAAAGTCAAAACTAGAAATGTTGTATTTGTAACACGTGTTCCACTTCAAACTATTAATGGGTAATATATTTTGGAAATTATGAATGAAGCTGCTAATTATAATGATATTGGTGTTGTTTATGAAATTCATCTAATGTTAATTAATGGAGTACATATCCACTCTATTCATGGGCAAGATCGGGTAGAAAGTTTCTAGCAAGCTTGATTGACCAGGTTATCTCGGTTGAGCGCCCGTCGCGCTCCCCGAGGTCGGGGTGTGACACCCGAGATCGGTGCGTGACAAACTTGGTATCAGAGCCTAAGGTTTTAAAGTGTCCTAGGATGTCTCGGAGCCGCGTCTAGTAGAGTCCTTCTTATCGGTGTGTTGTTGACCACATCTATAATTAGGAGGCTACTTGGGTATTTAGGAATGTCACCCTTCTTTGGTACTCCAGATCGTGCGATAGAGCTCAAGATAGGAAGCTAATTTCCTCGTCATGTATCATTTTCCAGATGAGTAACCCACGCGTTTGAGGCAACGAGGAGGGATTGAAAGAACCAGTTGTCACCTCGAAACCAGATCATGTGGTGAGAGTACCTAGGAAACGAAAGAGGGTTGTTTGTACCAATAAGTCAGAATGTTTGATTTGTAAGAAGTGACACTTGGGGATGTGTTGGATGACTTTTGAAATATGTTATGGTTGTAGACAGAGGGGGCACAAGAAGAATAAATGCTCTAGGTTGGGTACACCCATCACGGTATGCCCGATATGGGGAAAGGAACATTTGGTGTCATGTTGTAAGTATGCTTAGGAAAGTATTAGGGGTGGCAGGCTAGGGATATTCCAAAGGCCCATACAGCAAGACGGTATAGAGATTGTTACTCCCCCGTGAAGGCCTAGAGGAAGGATAAGGGGGATGCTTATGATGTATGCAAAAGGGGTAAATATCAGGTCAGTGGGTCGAGTCAGTTTAGTGGACCTCATACTCATTGCGAGAAGTGTAGGAGATATTATTCGGGGATACGTCACTATGGTACCAATATATGTTATGTATGTAGAATCGAGGGGCATCAAATAAGGCACTGCCCTGTCAACCTAAAATCACCAAGTAAGTCATTTCATTCTATATCATTATGAACACTGCAAAAGTTTTCCTTGTTGTATATGTACACCCATATAGAAGAGCCTACATAAGTATGGTCTTAACTACACGCTGAATCACAAAACAATACATGTACTTACTCTTTGAACGAGATGACTAATTCATGAAGATTCTTTATCACAATTCTCTTACTTACAATAACTTGAGGAATTGAGTTCTATAATGATTACCTTGAATTGATTTATAACCCTATTATAATACTTATCACCTGCTTCCTTAATATTATCTATAACGGACTATACTTGATGAATTTCTTATAGAACCTTTTTACTCAAATGGATAACATCTGCTCACTTGTGCTTATGCAAGCATCGTTGTAAAGCAACCTAGTACTGAGATCCTTCTTTAGCCACTCTTTCACTCTCTGGTATATGTGGCTCCTATGGTTTGAACAATCACTTTACTTCTTTGTGAATATTATCATGAAACCTCTTCACTGTCTAGTAACATGAGAGCATATCTCAGGACTTATCATAGGTGTACATGTCGGTTGAAATGGGTCACTTGTCCGCATAAAGTTCCTCCGAAAATTTGGATCCTCACGTATTCGTCACAGGAAGATCTTTTTGTTCGCCCATCTCAGTATGACTTTCATGTCTACTTAGATTATTCTACAGTAAGTAGCTCACTTTGTTCCTAGTATTGTAGTTGCCCATGAAGTGGCCTGGTATTGCAGCTTGAGAGTTATTATTGCAGAAACATGTCTAGCTCATAGAAAAGTGCTCATTCTCTCTAACCAATACATGGTTTCACTCGTGTGTGGTTGAAAGTTGGGTAGCCTTATCGCGACCTTTTCCTCTCAACTTCAGGTGGATGTTTCACATTCTGACACATATCATGATCATATTGATTTGAAAGACAAGTTTGTTGTATCTCTAGTCCTCTCATAGAGGATCAACTATTGGGAAGGGTTAAGGTGTCACAATGATAATAATCTTACAAGAGTTCATCTTCTTTCTTTTCAACCTCATGGGATTATGGCATAGATTTCTTGTGTCAATTAATGCTAATATCGTAACGCAACTTCATCTATTTTGAAACCCATATCACATTTTGGGTGCCAGAATATTCTCATTTCGAGTTAAACTAAGTTTCTCTACAGTCCAGGAGGCGACGAGTGTCGCGTACTTGGCTATTTCATCTTGAGGCTTACTATTGTCAAACAAGGCACATATGAAATGAAACAATTGTTACTGTCCTTTTCATAACTTATAATCTTCCAAGAAAAATCGACTCTAACGTCTTTATTCTCCCTATCATGCCTCCCATATATCAAATGTCTAAAATGACTCTTTTTTTTTACATCTCAAGATCATGTACATGGTTCTCACATTATCAATTAGTACTAGTTATAGTTAACTCTATGCCTCTTTTGTGGTATTAGTGATGTCATCACAATGATTAACTATGTTAGTTCTGTTGGTAGTGAACATCATATCTCTTAGGATATAACCTCCTAAAATATCCATGCTCAGCATATTGATGGGTCTTTGAATAATTCCAGCTCCATCTTGAACCTCGTTGTTCATATTTATAGTAAACCTATGGGGGTTGAGAGTTGAAACATGTCAAAGAAGAAGCATCATACCATGATCAAACATATTGGGTAGGAAATATAATGGTCATATTCATGCTAGCACATCTTAGGATAATTGATGAAGGCCGCCAAATGTTTATTTTGGGGTGTTCGCAACAGATATTTAGACTTGAAGAAAGTGAACGGGTTTTTCTCAGGATTTTCTCAATAACGATATTATGTGAGTTGCTAATAAAGGTAAAGTATGTGTAGTCACATTAAGCTTTATGGAATCTTGAAGGAAATAGGCCAAGCTATGAGTACGATGTTTCCCCATCATTGCACTCCTTGTACCCAATGTTCCATGTATCTATGTATAAGAAGGTTGTTGGAAATCCTTTGTCTACCATTCTGGTGGAAACTATTGAAGGTGAAGTTAATGGGTAATTATCTTGTGAGAGGTATTTAATTGTCATCCTTGTTAGATAAGTCTGGAAGTTTAGATTTCATTCCTTAATGTTCTATGACAAAGTCTATGAATCGATGGGGTTATCTCGAAAGCCGAGAGTGTTGTGGAAAGAAAGTATTCTCAGTTGTTTGTATAGCCAGATGGTTGTGGTTCTAAAGGTACTTTCTATGTGTTATGATTTAAATATGTGCAGTTCATGTCCGTATACCACTTTTGATAATATAACACCTGTAATGCTGAGATTAATGTTGTTGATATATATTATGATGCTTTGACGAGTTATGGATGTATTATTAGGGTGGTTTTGGTGATTCTCTAGCAGGTGGATAGGCCCAATTATAAGGGAAACTCTGCCGAAATATCTGAATATTTTGGGAGTTAATCGATGTTTGGGAGCTTGAGCTATGTGAAAGAAGTGACTAGTTATGTTGGTTGTGCAGGGTGGACCCTACTTTTCATTCGAGGATGAATGATCCAAGGTGGGGGAGAATGTAAGGCCCCTTAAAATTTTGCCAAGGAATTTAAGGTTTCGTGGTGCCGGCGTAGGCTAATGGGTTTATAGATTGTAGAAAACGAACCACTGTATGGACTTTTTGGATAGAAGAATACACTGAAGTGTTGATGGGAATATTTGGCAGAAGAAGGCGATTCTGCGGTCAATTTCGTGACCACAGAACTGTTCCACGGACTGCATAAGCATTGTAGAGTGGAACAAAAAATAGGGAAATTTTGAAAAACAATTCTGCTGGTCGCATAATGATTCTGTTGGATGAATAACCATGCTGCTGGCCGCATCATAATTATGTTGGCCGCATAAAAATTCTGTTGCCCACATATCCATTATGCTAGCCACATAATCGATTATGTTGCCCACATATCCATTCTGCTGGCCACATAATCGATTATGCGTCCCACATATCTATTCTGCTGGCTACATATCGTTTCTGCTACCACATAATTGCACCACATAATTGACTACGGGGGTCATTTTTAGAAAATTTCTTATCCGACCCAATTTTGATATAAAGCCTTTGGGGGTCATTTTACAGGTAAAATCTTATATTTTTAGATAGAAGTGAGGGTATCTTATAGAGAGAGGGAGAATACCTAGTATTTTTATTCATCTAATCTTGCCCAGCATCTTCATAAATCATGGAATCCACTCCCTAAACCATCATCTATCCGGGTAAGTCACTATCCTAAGTTTTATAAAAGAAGTTATGGATTTATGTATGTTGCGGGGTTAGAGATAAGCCGTGCATGTGACATCAGGAAGTAGTATGTGGGGTTATTGAATTATTTTGGGTAGTTTCTTGTTGAAATTGGTGGAGGGAGGAAGGGATTACCCTTGTAGAGCGTTATAGTCAATTTTGCATAATAGGTGTTTGACAAAATTCCGAAGAGACTTATGTCATGAGAATCCTTCTAATTATTATCCGATTTTTGCTATCTTCCTATAGATTGATATTTCTAGAGGTGTTGGGATGTTGTAGAACCTTACGAAAAGCTCAAACAAGGTATGTTGGCTAAACTACTCTCGTAGAATTTAATTCCATGATATTCCTGTAAGTTTCAAGTATCCCGTGTTCCGAGTTATTCCCAATAAATTCGATTGTCCCGAGTAAGCAAAGTGTCGAGAACTATGTCTTCAAAATGTGTTACGAATTTTCCTATCACATTATGTTATCCTTCAGGAATGTGTTCAAGAATGATATGTGTATTAAAATGTTATGGCTTTGAGTCGTGTTTCAGATGAAAGTGCATTATACTTAACTATGAAAGAATACTCCATGCGTCAAAAACTCCTATTGCCCAAATGTGTACCTAAATACTTTCTTTGAAATGCCTTGTTGTTGATAATCTATAAGGATACTTGAAAGTGAATGAACTGGATTGGAGATGTAAAACGTGGCCACCGTGTCAATAATGAAAGTTATACTTGTGGCCAATGGTGCCAGGGAAATGAAATGATGTGAGAAAGGTTATAAAATGAACCTTGATTCAATTGTTCCAAATTGACTTCAAAAATAGATTTGCCTAAAAGCTTATGCCCAAATATGTTTGTTTTAACTAATGCTATGCTTTGTAAGTATTTCTGATGTATTTTGAGCTCTTATATATTCATGAGTTGAAATTATGTGTTACTCTTTTGATGAAAAGTACTTCAAGAATAAATCATGTGTTACTCTTTTATGATTTTACCTTGTGCTTCGATTAACAATCATTTTACTCCATTTCTTGGTAAGAAATCCATTGTGTTTAAAATCTTCATTACTAATGAACCTAAAGTGGTGATTTCCGGAATATTCTATTTGTTGATATTTATGATGATGATCCGTGAAAGGAAAGAAATGAAATTGTGGAATATGAAATAAAGTCATTCTGCCATGAATAAAGAATCATATGTATGGCCAAGAGAACCAATTAAATAATGATGTTGTAAGTGGTTGAAAGTATCAATGAGGCTACTAATGGTGTGAAAGGTTATGAGGTAAATGCAATTGTATTTCTGTTTCCCTCATATGAAAATCAAAAATGTTGTTGGGAGTATCGATAGTCACCAACGAAGGGTAGGTTGAAATAACCTAACCCCGAAACTAGGACTGCATGGTGATTATTCCCCTTATTTGGGATGAGATTGATGTGATGTGATTATTCTCCTTTTTTGTGATGAGATGATTGCTAGCGGAATGTGATGTCGACCCACACGGTATTGTTGTGAGACGGCTTAGCCGATCGGGCTGAGATCGGATGCCATGCTGCGCACATAGTGGTGTTGTGATTGTGATTACACATCCACCCGCACATGTTAGTGTGAGGCGGCAGGCAGTTGTGTATAGATTTTTATGATTGTGATTGGATGTCTTTGGTGAGACGGCTTAGATGACCGGGCTGAGATCGGACTCCGTGCTAAAATTACAGTGGTATTGTGATTTGATGTCTCCTGTGAGATGACTTAGCCGATCAGGCCGTTATCGGACTACGTGCTAAATTCACGGTGGTATATTAGTACTAAAGATCTCCGAACCAAAAATAATAATATATTCATATTTGCATTATCATCTTCATAGTATTATCATCGTATTTTGAAAACTGTTATGTTTTAACTTGGCATTTGGATATTATTGATCGTTGCTTCCTGTTTCCATAACTTTCCTTTCTTATAAAGGCATTCTATTTTGAAAAATGACATTTAGCTTTACATATTAGTACTATTCCATATCTACTAACGTCTTTTTTGCCGGGGGCACGACATCTTCAATGGATGCAGGTGGTTCATCAAAGGGAAGCTTTGGATCTCATTAGTTGTTACTCCCTATTCAGCAGGCTTGGTGAACCCTACTCTATTTTGGGCCTGATGTCACTTGATGTTATAATTTGTGTTTTGAGGTATATTTGAGGCCTTGTTGCCGGAACTTCCGTACTACTCTTATGGCGTACTTAGAGGCTCCGTAGATATACTGTGGGTGGGAAAATCAAAACTAGAAATGTTGTAATTGAAACACATGTTCCATTTCAAACTATGAATGTGTAATATATTTTGGAAATTATGAATGAAGCTACTAATGGTAATGACATTGGTGTTGTTTATGAAATTCTTTTAATGTTAATTAATGGAGTGCATCTCTACTCTATTCATGTGCAAGGTCAGGTAGAAAGTATCTAGCAGGCTTGCTTGACCAGATTATCTTGGTTGAGCGCCAGTCGTGACACCCGAGGTCGGGGAGTAACACTGTGATAGTACACTTGCACAAACATACACTGTAATATGTCACATGTACTAGTCCAGGAGTATAATTCTTTATGTTTATTGATCATGTACATGTATTCTTGTATATATGTGTTATGTGTGAGGACCGGACTATGGCGCGTGAGTTGTCCATGTGAATATAAGGTAGTGTTACTATAGGCACATAAGTTGTGCATGCAGATCTGAGGTAATAAGGGTATTAGTACGTGAGTTGTCCGAGTGGTTGTGATTGGTAATGTGGGCATGAGGTGTCAGGTGTTTATTATTCATGATTGGGGACTGGAGATTTGTGATTTTGAGGTTTGGTACGTCGGGGTGATTCTTGTGTGGACCTTGTGTAAGAATGGTTGATTATTCAGTTATCATTTTTTTTCCTTAATTGGTTTCACTTGTATTATAACTGTGTTCTGATTACTTGTTTCGTTATCACCTCTTTTCTCATTGTTGCTATTTACTATTTCTCTCATCCTTTGCTAGCGTTATATTGTTATTATTTGTTTATGTTTAGGTTTGTACTGATATTTGTTACTATATCAGCATGATATTAGTATTTTGCACGTGTTATTATGTCTAGTAGGTGTCTTGACTATACCTCATTACTACTCCACCGAGACTAGTCTTGATACTTCCTGGGTACCGCGGTGGTGTACTTATCCTATACTTCTGCATATTTTTTTGTGCAGATCCAGGTACCTCGGAGAGTGTCGGTTGTTAGAAAGCTGATTGTGAGTTGTTGTGAAAATTTCAAGTTATACCTGCCATCCCATTCGCAGCCCTCAGAGTCACCTTCTTCTATTGCTTTACCATTGTTTACCTTTATCTCAAACAGAGTTGCATTTAGAGATTACTAGTGCACTTTTCTATAGATCTTATGACTCAGTTCCACAGGGTGTTGGAAGAATTATAAATTGTTATTCAGTATTGAAGTATTATGAGACTTGTCAGCTTTATATAATGTTCTTCATCTTTATTTCTATCAGATTCTCTTGCTTGTTAGGCTTACCTAGTCTTAGAGACTAGGTGCTATCACAACTACCTCCATTGGGATTTTGGGGTCTTGACAGTTATTATGATCGTTAACTTTTGATCCTATAAGGACTTGGGCTAGGATTCGCCCCTCGCAGTTGATATTTTCATTGTGAGTGGCCTATGTCGGGCAACCATACAGTGTTGAGAGTGTGTATATATGTGTGTGAGGATCCATGGGCATCTTCCTAGGCACCGTGAGAGTGTTGAGTCTATGATTGAGGGTACTTTGTGCCAGGCACTATGAATGTGCTGAGATTTTGTATACTTGATATTTAAATTATAATATTTGTTGAATGTTATACATCTATGCATAGAGTCATAATTTTCCTTATGCCAACTGGTATTTGATGTCTCCACTTGATGTTTAGAGCTTGATATTACAGTTTTATCTTGTTAAAGACTTGTCCATGTGAATTCTGTGTAAAAATTGATGTCACACCCCAAAATCGAGGAGCGCGACTGGTGCTCAACCAAGTAAACCCAGTCAATCAAGCCTAATTTACATTAACCTCTCATCATTACTCATTCATGATTTACCATAACATAATAAGATCTTGACTTTCATATTAATTATACTTGGTTCAATGGACCATATTTTCTTTCTCGTGGTGGTTACACAGCTCTATAAGTAGTTGTAAATACTGTGAACATAAATACATGAGAAAACTAAAATCTTTAATTACATGACCCACAGTGTACATGGAGCTTCTAGGACAATTGATACCTATATACATAAAAAGAACTAGACCCAAACACCCAATAGAACTGTAGCGGGCTCACCATAAGCTGAGTAGTGAAGAAGATCCCTATCAAGGATCCATATCATCCTGTAGAAGTATACCTGCATTCATTAAAAGATGCAGCGCCCTCGGCAAAAGGGACATGACTACATGTGGAATAGTACTCCTATGTAAGCAGTCAAAACAACATACGAAAATACGGCAACTCAAATAAGAGGCAAATAAAGTACATCAAGAAACTACGAAACATCCAATAATATCACATTTCAAGTCTTATTATACTTGCTTCGTTCTAACTTTCTTTTAGGATCAACTGCACCATATGAACTATACGTGGAATACATAATATAATGTAATTGTATCAACATGTACAAACAATGCCATAGAAAATGGCACCTTCCTCCCTTATTTTACACATACTCATTTCGTAGACCGTCCTTACTATTCACATATCATATTATACACCTATGCGCCTCATAGAAAGTTCACAGCGTTCACTTACACAATACAAATACACTTATTCAAGGGCTTGGAAATACAACATGAATATGATGAATCATGGCAACCATAAATGGGCTTAGATAGCAGTTAACTCCAAGCAAATTTAGAAAGAGCTTCCATTCAAATTTATCGATATTAAGTTGGGGATCCTTTATAACCACCCTCACACAAAGCTGCCATGCCGCCTCACCCCAACATATACGGGTGGAGGTGTATTACGATACCACAACCTCTACACAAAGCGACCCTGCCGCCTCACCCCAATATATGCGAATGGAGGTGTATCACCTTACCACAATCCCAACACAAAGCAGCTCTGCCACCTCACCCCCAATTCACGCGGGTGTATGTGTATCACAATACCACAATTCCAACACAAAGTGGCCCTACCGCTTAGCCCCAATATATGCGGGTTGAGGTGTATCACAATGCCACAATCCCAACACAAAGCGGCCCTAACGCCTCACCCCAATATATGCGGGTAGAGGTGTATCACAATACCACAATTCCAATACAAAACGGCTCTACCGCCTCACCCCAACATATACGGGTGGAGGTGTATTACGATACCACAACCTCTACACAAAGCAACCCAGTCGCCTTACCCCAATATATGCGGGTGTATGTGTATCACAATACCACAATCCTAACACAAAGTGGCCCTACAGCCTTGCCCCAATAAATGCAGGTTGAGGTGTATCACAATGCCACAATCCCAACACAAAGCAGCCCTACCGCCTCACCCCAATATATGCGGGTGGAGGTGTATCACAATACCACAATTCCAATACAAAACGGCTCTACCGCCTCACCCCAATATATGTGGGTGGAGATGTATCTCAATACCAAAATTCCAACACAAAGTGGCCCTACCGCCTCACCCCAATATATGCGGATGGAGGTGTATAACAATTCCACAATCCCAACACAAAGCGGCCCTACCACATTACCACAATATATGCGGGTGGAGGTGTATCATAATACCATAATCCCAACATAAAACGGGCATACCGCCTCATCCCAATATATGCGGGTGGAGGTGTATCACAATATCAAAATCCTAACACAAAGCAGTCCTACCGCCTCACCCCAATATATATGGGTGGAGGTGTATCACAATACCACAATCCCAACAAAAAATGGACCTACCCCCTCACCCTAATATATGCGGGTGGAGGTGTATCACAATACCACAATCCCAACACAAAGCGGCTCTACCGGCGCACCCCAATATATGTGGGTGTAGGTGTAATCTCAATAATGATACCATATATAAACTCAAAGCAACATAGTTTGTCATTACATTTACGGTCGTGATTTCTCATATCATTTGAATACTTTTTGTTCATGCTTTTCACGGAGAAACATAACTCATTACATTAGAACATGCGTGGTAAATCAATAAGTCAATTATAATGGCGCATGGCCCTAATACGCTATCCATAAGATTTATCGTCACTTAGAATAGGACATACCTCTTTTACTACATTATATACTCTTTTGTCATCTTAAGTTCATTAGCTAATTTCATGATTATTGGAGACTTAACATTGAAGTCATTTACATACATTATTTCAGACGCATACAACTATAGTTGAATCCATTGGGTCATGCAACACCTCATAATTCTTATTTAGGCAAACGGCCACATTTCATATTCCTACTACCACTTACATGTACTTGTCATGGGTGATCATAGGACATTAAGAACATTTAAAATATTTAGGAACACCATAACCTCTCCTCATGAGGGTGTAGGAGCTTATAACACATTGGAAACATAAGTACAAATACGCTCATCATATAACCTTTCACACCATATATCACTTCATTAGCAATTTCAACTATGTACCATATCATTATTTCATATGCTCCCTTGTCTATACATATTATTCTTCATTCATGGCACTATGGACGCATATCATATTCCACACTTTCATTTTTGCCATGGTGTCTAAGATTTATATCCCTAACTCACTAGTTTCACTTTAAAGCATTTTAGTACACCTATGAGCAATTAAGAGTCTTAAGCACATTGAGACTTGTTACACAATTTGGCATACTAGCCTTCACTTGAAACACTACTTGGAGTCATAACATTTTTATACCCAACTCATGCTTTAAACACATTCCCGAAGGATAACATCATATGACAAGAGCATTCTGAACACATATTGCACATATCCCTTTCGGCACAAGGCTTGTTCGGAATAGTCAATTTATAATGAATAACTCGGGACTTACAAGGAAATCATGTCATTCAATTTTTTTGGAGAGAAGTTTAGCCAACATACCTGTAATTCGCCCCTTAATAATACTACGACATTCCACCACACTAAATAACTTCAATCTACAACAATGCAACACAATTGTACAAATATTAGCAAGATTTCTACACTTTAAGTCATTTAGACTTTATATCAAGCATCTAGTGTGCATATCTTTCTACAACCCCCTCCAATGGAATTTCTTCACCTAACAACTACCTTCCACGCCAATGATTCACCTTATAGTCGCCTCTAGTCGATCCACAACTTCCATTAGCACATGCATGCCCAACAATTCACTCCCAACCCACAAATCTTGTCAATTAATTTATTTTACAATCTCTATAATACCAAAACAACCTAGGTTAGGAATTTGTGGCTTCCAATCACCATAACATAAGTCCTAATACATATTTCATACATAAATAATCACTATAGATTAGTTAGAGATGGTAGACATACCTCTTATAGTGAAATTCTTGAGAATCCCAACTTGTAATATTTTTGACCAATTTGGGGACTTAATGGAAATCTATGGATCTTCAAGATTAATCCTTGTTAATACAAGTGTTTAGGAGTAGTAATCAACTCAAAATTACTACAAAAACATTACCTTGGTTCATGGGAGGGAGGTGTTGAACGGATTCCCCTTGCTATGCAAGCCCTAGCTCAAAGAAATGACATAGCCCTCTCTTTACCCAGACATGGGGTTATTTAATGGTATCCTACGTGCACGGCCATACACCTGGGCAAGTGACTGCACATCTAGCCGCGCACTTGAGGCAGAAACTCTCAAATATGCGCGGCCACACATCTGGGCGCGCATATGACATAGGTCCAATAAACTGGCCATAACTCTCAATATACATATCTAAATAATGAACGGTATGATGCATTGGAAACGAGACTCAAAGGGATTTAATGTGATAGGTATATCACCTCCTAAGTCTTTATAGTTTGGTAGAAACAATCGTTTGAAGTAGGATGTTGTGCGAATTGGGATATCATTTCCACTTAATGCATCCAACTTGTTCCACATAAGTTCTTGCCATTCACAAAACTCCTTAGTATGTTCCAACACACCCTAAACATATATTCTCATTTCATAATGATGTGGTTCTATCTCATGGGCCTTCTTTTATACTCGAACACATTATTCCCAAATACTGTTGGCGCACCATAAAATCTTAAATCAATAGGAAATTTTAACGAGGCCTTACAGTTGATTCCTTGACTGTTATATATTTAAAGCATGTCTATTTCTCCTCTTATTGTGTTAGAGTTGAGCCTATAATTATTTGAGATTCTTTTCCCCTGCATCCCATTATTTTGTTGTTATAGTTGTTGTTGGTTGAGTAAAGTGAGCAACGGACCTTGCAAAGCTCGTCATAGCTTTCAGCCCAAGGTTAGACTTTCTACTTAATGACTACTGGGGGTTGTTTGTACTCATACTATACTCTTTCCTTTGTGTATAGATCCAGATATTGTTGATTATGGTGGTTGCTTGTGAGGTATACCCAAATGTTTTGGAGATTTTAAGGTAGCACTGTTATTCCGTTAGCAGGCCTTGAAAGTTACTACTATGTATACATTTGAACAATATCATATTTTGTATCATTCTTTGTATTTAGTATTCTCTAAAGCTCATGCACTCGATGATACTAAATTCTGAGACTGTTTAGTATTGTTATTAAAGTTTATTATGGCAAGCAGTGCTAGGTGCCATCACGGCTTCGATCGGATTTTGAGTGGTGACGGGTTGGTATTAGAGCACAATGTTGATATAGGTCTCACGAGTGATGAGCAGGCCTAGTAGAGTCCTGTGGATCGGTACAGAGATATCTGTACTTATCTTTGAGAGGCTATAGGGATTTAGGAACTTTTCCTTTATTGATTCCATGTCGTGCGACTTTATCTCAACTTAAAGCCTTTAACTTTAGTTTTTTTCCCAATTTAGGTGTATGCGATATTGAGTACTCGATATCTGTTGGGTACCGACAAGCCTTGATGATGATACAGATGTGGTGCGGGATGTGTCTCCCTTGTGTATGAGGTCGGACTACTATTGACACTTTGCCGTATTTTGCATCCCCAGTATTGGTATTGCCTATGGGTTCAGGGCCTTATACAATGTATAGTGATGATCTACATGTTGGTATTGACGTGGTGTAGGTGAAGAATGGTAGGGTGATTGTTTAAGCTTGCAGTCTTGGCAGCCCCTTGAGAAGGATTATCTAGTTCATGATTTTAAGTTTGGCCCTAGTTCCACCGGAGACTAGGCATATGGCCTATGGATGTTCAGGCCCTGGTCGAAAGATTTGCGAAATTGGGTATTTTCGAGCTTAGTAGGGCTCTCTCTTGTGTTGTTGCACAAACATCCTTGTTTGAGTGCATTAAGGATCATATTTCCATTTGCTTGTCCTCAGGGACATAGTGTTGCAAGGTATTGCTATGGATATGGTCCTTAGTGATGATGTTGTGCTGCGACTTCAGGGTCATATTTATGTTCCCAATGTTGATGGTGCAAGGGACGTAATCCTTGAGGAGGAACATAGATGTGGTATTCTATTCGTTTAGTGGATACAACAATGTGTCATGATTTGATGACATTTCATATTGTTGGCGACTTCTTCCATTTTGAATGTTTGAATTGGACGAGAAGGAGTTTGCTTGGAGTAACATGAGCTTTTGAGGAATTTAGTAGACTAGCTATTTGGGATATGGCAGTTAATGAGGAGCAGTCATTACATGTTCTTGAGTTATGTGATGGTGGCATAAGGCCAAGTAGGGGAGTCTACAATCGGCGGTCAAGTCACTTAGTCATGTGTTTTTATGGATTTTGGACTAAGGGACCTTCATGGGTTAGATATAATTTTTCGATAATGACATTGAGGATGATTCGAGTAAGGGGTTGTTACGTGCGTGTTGTATTTTACCTTAGTGATATATAGAGGTTGAGGGAGGAATTAGGTTCAATAATCCTCTGTGGAGGTAGTGTGCAGGGGATCGAATTCAAGCGATTATTTTCTTTTTTAGAGTATTCAGTTTCTAATGGAGCACTAACCGTTCATCATGATTGACTATATATATTCGGGATTAGGACTGAGTGGGTGACTCTCAATGAGAATTCATGTTTGGATCACTTGGGATGACATTTGACAGAGGTCCATAGTATACATAGGAAGTGTAGTGTTGCCGTCTAGGCCGATCATGACTAATCTGAAGGAGTTGGATACGTTTAGCAGTGGCTTGGTTTAGCATGGTAATAGAGATGATTAGTTCCTTTTTGCGTTATAAGGCATTACAAGTGTTTTGTGGTAATTTTGTTGGGTTTGGTAGTCTGTGTGACTGGTGATTTAGAGGGATGCAGTTTACCTGGCTTTGTTATATGCATGTGGATTCCGAAGAGTTTGCAATGATTTTGACCACAACTTGCAGTTGGTGTCTTCTATAGGCATGAAACATTTGGTTGTGTGTTGTGATTTTCTCCTGAATTGAGTTCAGTAGGAGGTTTCTAGTCGATGGAGTATGTATCATAATCATTATTCAAAGTTGATAATGGGATTCTCATATTTTTGCATATTAGCATGATAGATGCGGTTCGGTTTCGAAAGGAATGTCATAAGTTTTATACAACATGTGAAACATCAGATGTTTATGGAGAATGCTAGCATTATTATGTATCTCCTAAGAATGGTGTGTTTTGTGGAAGATGCATTGTGTATTGAATTCGGATGATTGACTAGCACTACCGAAATCGCACGGTTGGTAGCCATTGATGTTCAGGTTTTGCTAATTAGTGCGGAAGGATTATGGGAGTATCTTCCCTTGGGTGATTTTGTATGTGTGATGTGTTAGGAAATTAAGTGAAAGAGTTAGAGATCATGTATGGAGATTTTGGTACTGTAGTAGTTTGGAGATTTTATTTCTTAGAGGCTGACTATCATCTACTTGCACACCGTGGAAGTGTGTTATATTGTAAAGCTGATTTTATGTGTCATGGATGAGGTCACTGTGGAATTTGGAAGGCCATTGACCTATTTTGAAATTGCCCGAATCAGTTTGGATTCCCATTGCTAGTCCTTATGAGAATGTGTATTCTACACGAGATTGGATTCACTCGTTGTAATTACCCAATCTGTCATTTTGTGTATTGGAGCCCTGTTTCGCCTTTGAAGCTTCCCATGTGAGTATTTGTGGTATTATTACTTAAGGGGGTGGTTAGTTTCGTTTCGGGGAAGTTTTAAAATGATTTGGACCCTTTGATTCAGGATTTAGAATCTTGTGTTGGAAATATTGTCTGAGGTTTGACTTTTGTGAAAAGGACATCAAAACGGTATTTTGATGGCTCTGATAAGTTCGGATCAGGATTTTACACTTGGGCGCATGCTCAAAATTGAATTCGGAGGTCCCTAGGTTGATTTGTCATATTTTGCCGAAAGTTGGCAATTTGAGGTTTAGAAATTTCCTTAAGTTTGACTATAGGTTGAATTTATGGCTATTAGGTTCGTAATTTGGTTTCGCTATTTGGAATAGTTCCATTTTTCTCTTTGGAACTTGTCTGCAAAAATTGGTGTACTTTAGAGTTGGTTTGATAAGAATCAGACGCATTGTTGTGATTCTCGAGGTTCTTGAGTTTTCCATTTGAATTTCATGTGCTTATTTCTCCAATTCATAGTTTCAGATATTATTTTCTATTTTGCTCATGCAAACGATTTTGTTTGATTTTTCTATACTTGTGTGGATATTTAGTGTGTAGCTCTGAGGGCTCGGGTGAGTTTCAGACGTGTTTCAGAATGGTTGATGTGTTGGTGCTCCAGTTATCGTAATGCCAAGCACAAGCATCACAGTTGTGATCATGGCATAGGGGTCCAAGGTATCACATTTGCGATGCCTTGATCGCATTTGCGAAGTTTAGGCTTAGGCTGGGTAGGTTGCATTTGCGACCATTGGGCCGCATTTGCAATGAGGGCAGAGTTTGCATTTGTGAGGTCAGTGTCGCAATTGCGACTTCTGCACCTTAACATAAGGGCTAGAAAAACGGGATTGAGTCTCATTTTCATAGTTTAGAACCCTAGCCTCGGTAAGAGGCGATCTCGATGAGAGATTTTCATCAACAATAATTGAGTAAGTTATTTTGATCAATTTTTAATTATATTAAATGATTACTTATGAGATTTAACATCAAATTCATGAGAATCTAAGAGATATTTTGGGAAATTTTGTCTTTGTTTTTTAAAAAATAAATTTGAGATTTGAGAGTTGAATTGGACATAGATTTGAAAATAAATCAGGTTTTTGAGGCTGAGATCTACCCTTGTACTCAGGTTTTTGACCATGCGAGCCTGGGGTTGACTTTTGTTGACTTTTGGGAATTGCATAATGATCTTAGCTTTATTAATCAAAATTGATTTCTCTTGCATTGTTTGGTGATATTAAGTGCGTTTTGGTTTGATTTGAGCTGTGCGGAGGTATTTTTTTTAAGGGAAAAGCCATTTTTGAGTGTTGATTTGGCCTAGTTGTGGTAAGTATCTTACCTAACATTGTTTGAGAAAAACTACCCCTTAGGATCGGGTTTCATTGTACTATTGGAATTATATGGAAGACGTGTACCTGAGGTGATTAGTGTGTACACGATCTTATATGTGAACATTGACTGGTTTAGACTCATAGGTTACTTATAAGCATTTAATTGAAGTTGTTATTATTGGTTCTATCTTTCATTGTCAAGTTTACTCTTACATGCTTTAATCGATGTTGTTACTACATGTTCTAGTTTCCATTATCGAGATTACTCTTATATACATTTATTTGTAGTTGTTGTTACATTCTATTCTTTCCATTGTTGAGTTATTCTCATTCATTTAGTCGTAGTTGTTATTTCATGATATGTCTTTCATTGTTAAGCTTATGTTATGCACTAGAGTTTGAAGTTTCCATTTCATATAAATACCTTCATTGTTGAGTTATTGAAGTTGTAGTTGTGGAGAGCTAATACCATATTTGTGGTTATAATTGTTGGTTATTGTAATACCTTTCCTTGTTGAGTTATTTCCCGTTCATTTTGTTGTTATTATGATTCTTATACACATTGTGGTTGAGCCATGGGCCATGAGTCATGGTGATATTGGTATTATTGATTTTTGCAATGTTGTGGTGTATGGGCAAGTGTGATGTAAGTTAATAATTGTGTTGTGATATTAATGTTCACGTGGAGGTATAAGTGTGGATATTGATGCACATACGGAAATATAAGGTAGGATTTATATGCGTGTTACTGGTAAGGGCATTACATGAAGCCATGCGGTGATATAAGGGAGCAAAAGCGGATGAAGCTATTTCAGGAAAAATGTTTTTAAGAATATATGCAAGGCTCACGTGGCGATATAAGGAAGATTATGATTTGTGAACTGTGAACATGAGGTGGCGTACCTCGGTGTGATTCGTGTTGTACATTCTCTATTTGAAAGGCTTGTTGATTTGAAAGATTATTGTTTTGTTTCCTTACTCCATTCCATTCATATTTTTATTGTAATCGGTTATTCATTGTCTTTATCATACGTACATTCGTTGTCGTCATTTGTTGCTCTTATTTCCGTTGTTAGCCTTGTATTGATAAATTACTTTATTGCCTTTACTTCTATGTTAATAGATTATATTAATTTCCTGTACAAGTTTTCCATGTCTAGTAGGTGTGTTGACCTAACCTCATCACTACTCTACCGAGGATAGGCTTGATACTTACCAGGTATCGTTGTGGTTTACACATGCTACACTTTTGCACATTTTTGTGTAGATTTATTTACTTCTGCCCATGCCAGACGCCGGCAAGTTGACTCAGACTCTTAAGAGAATTAAAGGTATACTTGTATGATGCTCACAGGCCTCAGATTCACCTTCTAGAGATCGTATGCTAGCTATATCCCAGGTTAGGGGAAGAGCTCAGACTCCCGTGGCCTGTACTCCAGAGTAGCGGGTCTAGGTTGATAAGGTTTCGGGAGTTATGCCAGAATAGCATGTTACTCCAAATCAGCCTTAGGTCAGGCCAGAGGTGTCTGAGAAGGAGCAAATGAGACTTGAGAGGTTCAAGAAGTATGATCCTCCAGTGGTGCAGTTACTGAGGATGCACATGATGCACATGGTTTTCTAGTTAAGTATGATCCTCCATTAGCATTGTGGAGGTGAGAAGAGTTGCCTTTACTACATTTTAACTAACCAGAGCAGCATATAGGTGGTGGCAGGCTTATGAGGAGGGTAGTCCAGTTAATGCAGCGCTACTCACTTAGGCTCAGATTTTAGATATGTTTTTGAGGGAGTTTGTTCCCGAGACCCTCCTGAGACCTAGTCTGCAGATTTATCGAGGGGCTCAGTTATGGTCTTAGATTCCACATGGCTCGGGAGTTGGAGATGGACACTCCATTTCAATAGGTTGTAGAGATCACTCGGAGGATAGAGTATATTCGGGGCCAGGAGAGGGAGGGTATGTAGGCTAAGAGGCCTCAAGATTTTGGAGAATTTAGTGGTGCCCGCGCTGCAGTTTCAGCTCGTCATGGAAGAGGTTATGTGAGTTGACAAATTCATTCAGCACTTCCATCTACTCGTAGTGCTCTAGCCATTCTGAGGTCTCAGATCGACCATTATGCACTACCACATTCCAGTGAACCGCCTGCACAATGTGCCTTCAACGGCCAGTCTAGTCGAGCGGGTCAGACTCATTTTCATAATCCACGCCCACCGAGAGGTTGTTTTGGGTGTAAAGATATCAGGCTTATGGTGATGGACTGTTCCAAACTTAAGAGGGGTGTACCTCCACCAGCTACACATGATCAATGGATTTCACAGGATCCACAGGTTTTATAGGCCTTGGTTGCTTTTCTAGTTGCAATTCCACCTGCACCATCCTCTAGCACTAAAGGTCAGGCAGATATACGTCGCCCTATAGTGGGAGGCCATGCTCGTTGCTATACTTTTTCGGTTAGGAACGAGGCTATAGCATCGGATGCTGTCATTACAGGTATTATTTATGTCTGTCATAAAGTTGCATCAGTTTTATTTGATTCTGATTTCACTTATTCGTATGTGTCATCTTACTTTGATCCATATTTGGATATATCTCATGATTCTTTGAGTGCTTTTGTATATGTGTCTACGCCAGTGGGAAATTCTATTATTGTAGACCGTGTTTACCAGTCGTGTTTAGTCACTATCGAGGGTTATGATACCAGAGTTGACCTTCTACTAATTAGTATGGTGGACTTTGATGTGATATTGCATGTGGATTGGTTGTCATCCTATCACGCTATTCTTGCCTGTCACACCAAGATCGTGACATTGGCAATGCTTAGGTTACCGCGATTTAAGTGGAGAGCTATATTGGATTATGTACCTAGCAAGGTAGTGCCCTTTCTAAAGGAACAACGAATGGTTGAGAAGGGGTGTGAGGCATATATAGCCCTTGTGAGGGATGTCAGTGTTGATACTCCTACGTTGAATCAGTTCTGGTAGTGAGAGATTTCCCAAATATGTTTCCAGCAGATTACAAGGCATGCCGCCCGATAAGGGATATCGATCTTGGTATTGACCTAGTGCTGGGCAGTCTGCCCATTTCTATTCTACCATATTTAATAGCCTAGTGGAGTTGAAGGAATGAAAGGAACATCTTCAAGAGTTGCTTAATAAGGGTTTCATCTGGCTGAGTGTCTCTCCTTAGGGTGCTCTAGTTTTATATGTGAAGAAGAATGACGGTTTTAGAAGGATGTGTATTGATTATAGGTAGCTGAACAGAGTTATAGTAAAAAACAAGTACCCACTACAACGTATTGATGATCTATTTGACTAGTTACAGGTACCTTGAGTTATTATCAAAGATTGATTTGAGATTGTGGCACCATCACTTGAAGATTCAGGATTCAGATATTTTGAATACTACCTTCAGGACTCGCTATGATCACTATGAGATTCTGGTGATGTAATTTGGGCTGATCAATGCCCCAACGACCTTTATGCACTTGATTAATAATGTATTCAATTCATATCTCAATTCTTTCATCATTGTGTTCATTGCCCACATTTTGGTGTATTCTCGCAGCCGAAAGGATCTTGAGCATCACTTAAGGATCATGCTCATGACCTTGAGGGAGAAGAAGTTATATACTACAATCTCCAAGTGTGAGTTCTGGCTTGATTCAGTGGCATTTATTTGCAATGTGGTGTCTAGTGAGGGGATTAAAGTGGATCCGCAGAAGGTGGGAGCAGTTTAGAGTTGTCCCAGGTTGTCTTGTGCTACTGAGATTCGAAGTATTCTAGGCTTGACTGGTTATTATCGCCCTTTCGCGGATCCTTTGACCAGATTGACTCAGAAGGGTTTTTCTCTCGTGTATATACAATATTTCTCTACCCGTTGCTAAGAATGGTCTTCCTAGAATGAGGGGAACCTCCTTGTTCTCCTCCATATTCACCACTATAAAGTCTACAGGAAATATGATCTTTTCCACCCAAACTAACGTATCTTCCACTATCCCTTTGGGTATTAAACTCGTTTGGTCCGCCAGCTACAAAGATATTGGCACTAACCTTATCTCTCCAATCTCCTTCTCCAGTTTCCTATAATTAGATAGAGGGATTTAATTAATTTAGGCACCAGAATCACATAAAGATTTATCAAAATTGATAGTTCCTAATGAGCAAGGTATTGTAAAACTCCCTGGATTTCCACACTTTTGTGGGAGTTTGTTTTGAAATATCACGCTGCAATGCTCTGTGAGCTTGACAACTGAGCTCTCCTCAATTTTCCTCTTCTTTTTAAGGATCTCCTTCAAGAATATTGCGTAAGAAGGCATTAGTGAGAGCACTTATGTGGATGGTAAGTTTACATGAACATGTTTCAGCACATCCAGAAATAACCCAAACTACTTGTCCAACTTTTCTCTATATAGCTTTTGGGGGAATGGTAAAGCATGCATGTGCTCGCTCTCATCATGTTCCTCCCTTCTTGATTTTTCTTCCTTCTTTTTTTTCTCCACTTTCATCGGGCCTTTCTTCTTTTTATCAATATCATTATTTAGCTGCTCCCCATTTTCATTTTCAAGTATCATATCCATTTTGATTGGGGTGGGATAATTCAACACTTTTCCACTTTCTCATAGTCACATAATTCACTGTTTCTTTAGGATTTCTCTCAGTATCAGCGGGGAGAGTTCCTTGAATCATCTCGGATAATATTATTGCAAGCTGCCTAACCTATCTCTCCAAGTTTCGAAAACCAGTGCCCAAATCTTTGATAGTTGCTCCATGGGCGTCCAACTTCTCATCTGTCTTGATAATGAAAGCATTCATTAGATCCTCCAGACCATGCTAAATGGGTTGTTGAGACTAATATTGCTTCCTTTGCTGATTTTGGTATGCTGGAGCTCCTTGTCCCTGGGGTCTGTGGTTGTTTTGTTTCCATACATTCGCAGTACCCCCAAGTGAACTCCATGAAAAAACAAGGTTCCTCTGACCCATTGCATTATAATTTCCCATAACATTCACTTCCTCAGTTGAGGCTTGACACTCATGAGTAAGGTGTCCTTTTCCACACATGTCACAAGTTGCATGAGGCTCATTTTTTATTGAGGCTAAGGTCAGCTTTCGTATTTCTTTAGCCATAGCATCAAGTTGTACCTACACAGATTTATTAGCATCAGCGTGGTGAACACCAGTTGATCTTCTTCTTTCAGCACACTCAGAGGGCCACTAATTTACATCTTCAGATAAATCATTAAGAATTATAACTATCTCCTCTGAAGTCTTCTTCATCAAAGGGCCTCTAGCTGTATTGCTCAATGTTCTACGCAAGGCCGGTGTCAATCCTTCCCAAAAATCATAGAGTTGCATCCAGAGTTCAATTCCGCTATGTTGACCCTTTCTAACTATCTCCTTAAATATCTAACATGCTTCAAAAATAGTTTCAGTCTCTTTCTGGAAAAATCTATGGATTTCTCTTTTAATATTGCCCGTATCAGCTGAGGAGATATATTTATCAAGGAAGTTTCTAGTCATCTTCTCCCATGTTTTGATCGATTAACTAGGCAAACTCCAAAACCACTCCTTAAGCATCATCTTTAAGAGAAAATGGGAATGACCATAAGTACATTATATCTTGTGACACCCCATTGTATTGAATGGTGTTCATAATCACCTCGAAGTCCATTAGATGAGTGTTTGGATTTTTGTTTGGCTTCTTTCAGAAGACACGTCAATCCTGAAGTGTTTGCAGCAACCCATGCTTCAACACGCAATTGTTTGCAGCAATGGGAGGTGGTCTAACACTGGATAATCCTTGATTGTAGAATGGTCTAGCATAATCGCTAAGTGGTCTCCCCGGCAATAACGCCAAAATTTGAAGAGCTCGAAACACACGCTTAAATTATGCTCGCTAATCAAATATAGTATAGTATAATATCGTATCCACATGGATTGGATTTAAACAGTATTCTTATAATTTCTAGCTTGATTGCTAACCAAGATGATCAAGAATTGAGATTTCTATGATTTCTAACTATAATTAACTAAGAATCTAAAGCTATTGACTAATGACAATCGAAACAAAGATAAGCAAGAAAGTTATCAGTGGGAAAAGATAGTGTTTTGATAAGATAGTTGCAAGATAATTGTTTGGGATCTAACGCTAGATAATTCACTTCTAATGTTCAAGTGAGTCTCTCGAATTCACTCAATTATTAGTTCAAACGTTCAGCAAAAAATCCTCTCTCGATTAAGTCTTAACCTCACAAGATGAACCAATTTAAGCACGTGAATATATGCACGAATGCATAGTGGATTGGTCTTTAGGAGAACCTCTCTCGATTATCCTCCTAACTAGGCTTAATCAATGATTTAACTAGCCTATTTCAATTACATAGAAGAATCTATAAACTCAACCAACAATATAATACAAAGATAACACAAGTTATGCCTCTCTCGATTACATGAACAAGTGAATATAGAAGCAACAATTAATTAATCCAAAAATGCTTCAATATATAAAACTAGAGTTATAATCCACAAACAATCATCAATACACCAAATCTATCAAACCCTAGAGGGAACCACTCCATAATTATGGAGCAATTCATCACAAATAAATTTAAAGTATAGGAAAACATAAATTCAATCCAAACTCGTGTCTTGACTGAGGAAGGAATGATGAAACCCTTGTGCTCGTGTTCCTCCAGCTCCTTCTTAGCCTCTTTAGGTCGAATATGTGTCAAAATTTCAGAAATTAATGTTTTTCCATGTATTTATACTAGGTGGGGTCGGGCCCAGATGAAATCACCTTCTCCTAGCCAAAATAGGATTTTCACTATGTAAAATTTGCACAGGCGTGCTGCATGGGGCGACATGCCATGCGGCCAATTAGTGGGGAAATCCAGAGAGCTAGTTCTGACAAGCAACAGAGATTTGTACAACCGTGGTAGTGGGGATTTCTCAGAGTACAGATTTGTCTTGCGTTTTAACGTCAAGACTTGGTCCTCGACCCCCAAACACGGTCCCCGCTTAATCCTTTGGGATTTTACTCAGACTTTAGAGCTCCAAATCACTCGAATTCATTCCATAACATCTACATAGCTCGGAATCACTCCTAAAAGGCATAAAACACACAATAAGTGAAAATCACTATCAATTTAAGGTCAAACATGAATAAAGTGCAATAAATTAGAGTGCAACAAGAGACTAAAATACGAGATTATAGCCTACCATCAGTGCCCCATAGCCTACCTCCTGAGAGAAGTTTGGGGATTGCATCGTTTCTTATAAGGTTCTTATGAATAATTTCACCTTCTATCTAGTTGAGTGTGTGTGCTTCCATGTGGGTTCAAATCGCCTGAAGAAGATGGCACAACTATCACGAGATTGAATATGCATTTGGGCTAATAATTTGGGATGTGCATGGTTGGAGCAAAATGACCTTTTGAGGAATCAGTACACTAACAGTGTGGGATATGGCAGTTAAAGAGGAGTAGTCATTACAAGTTCTTGAGTTATGTTATTGGGTCTTAAAGCCAAGTGGGGGAGTCTACCATCGGCAATTGGGTCACCAAGCCATGTGTTGTTATGGATTCTAGACTAAGTGACGTTCGTGGGTTAGATATATATTTTTAGGACAATGACTTTGAGGATGATTTGAGCAAGGAGTTGTTGGGTGCATGTTGTATTTTACCTTAGTAATATATGGAGGTCGAGGTAGGACTTAGGCTTAAAGTTTTCTAAAAAGGAAATGTTCAAGGGAAAGCATTCGAGCGATTGTTTTCTTTTTTGGAGTATTCATGTGCTAACGGAGCACTAATCGTTCGGCCTGATTGACTATATATATTCGGGATTAGGAATGAGTAAGACACTTCCGAAAAGGTTCTGATTTATTTAAGGTTCAATTTGTGATATCTAAGGATTTTCGGATTTATATATAACTAAAGATTCGAGATCAGTGTTGGTTTGTAGAAGATACTTGGAGCACTTATGTCACGCCCCTAACCTGGGCCTGGACGTAACACAACTCCCGGTGCCTGACTACGTGTGACCAAGAGAACCAACTGGCTGACTAAATCAACATGTGATATCATAACATACTGAATGCGGAAGATAAACTAACACATGCTGATATACTTAAAGTCTGAATGATATAAATCAAATGCTGAAACACTAATATAAGTATGAAACATATATGTAACATCATGGCTTAAGATGAAAAGCCTGTGGCTCTGTCTAATTGTTACTCTAGTCTATGAAGCCTCTAATGAATTACTGAAAATAATGACTGTCTGAAAATACTGAAGAATGTAAGGTAATTATAATTCCCCAAAAGAATTACGGATCACAAAATAGCTGGTACGAGAATCCTAGCGCTCTGAATTGGAAACCTGTAAATCATTACCTGCATCGTGAGATATAGGCCCCGGGCAAAAAAGGACATCGGCAAATTTGAATTGCACTAGTAGGTAAAGAAAATAAAAGAAATAATTGTAAATGCTGAAACTGAAACCAAATTAATAATTGATAACTAATATCTGATAACTAAAATGATAACTGCTGAAACTGAAACATGAAATGATAACTGATAACTAAACTGAACAAAGGAAGTAAGGATATGAATACTCCCTCTTCTGAATGATGAACCACATGTTTATCTGAATAAATAAACTTCGACCTCAGGCCCAATATATATGTGCACAAGATGCGGCCTTGGGCCTAAGTATTCGCATACATAACTGCGGCCTCAGGCCCAAAGATGCATAAAGCATAAACTGCGGCCTCAGGCCAAAATACAGGTGTTCAACATTCAGGTATTTAAAAACAGGAACTGAAAATTGTACTGTAATATGTGATACTGAAATACTGAACTATACTGAGTTACATGATACTTGAAGGCTGAATAGAACTAGACTGAGACATGTATTCATGAACTGATTATGAAAACTGAAACTTGAACTGTCTATGACATGCTGAGTAATCTAGACTTAGACTCATGGGCATCAAACCCAAGTCTATATTGATTACTCATTAATTTCACAATGTTCGGAATGATAGTCATGAACGAGTTACCAAACTAGAGAATAGAAGTTCTACAAATGCTAAGCGAACTAGGCTTAACTATATTTCTGAGACAATTAGTAACGTCGTATAAGAAACATAGTGTTGGGAGAATTATTAACATTCCCAAACATAGAGAGTTAGCCTCACATACCTTGACGTTGGTCCTTTTAAGCATATCACTCTGTTCATCGCCTCTTTCAACTATAATCTATGTCAATATATATATATATATATATATATATCAAGATGGACCGATATTAGCACTAATTCTTGTATTTTATTTGCTTAGACATTTTATCAAATACCTTGTGGGCGTAAAGCCTCAAAGCCCTTAGTAATTAGTCTTTTCGTCACCCAATTCTCATTCTACTAATTCTAGGTGATTCTCCAATCCCAAATAGATGTAACAAACACAATTTCTCATCACGCAAGTGATTATAATAATCATAAGTCAACAATCCAAAACCCTAGCATAGTTCTTATGGTTATCATTATCAAACCTAGTTACTATTCTCCCCAAAACTCATCAATTCATAGCTATAAATGATTAGGGAGTAGAAGCATTGCCTTTTTGAAGTTCAATCCTCTTGAATTCGAGCTCTAGGATTTATTTTCTCAACAATGATGCCTCAATCGAATATATAATGATTTGACAATTTTACTCATGTTAATAAGGTGTTGGAGAATTGAAATTAACTCAGAATCATCGTTAGACCTCACCTTTGATAATGGAGGGATCTTGGGGAAATTGGGTTCTTGAGAACTCCCCTTTCTAAAGTAAATGTACGCGTTTGGGGTTGTAGGGAACGAGGTATGGTTTAAATAATTGTATGCATCCGAAAAAGTGAGGAGGAAATAAAAGTATCTCAGATAAAAATCGTCGGCATGGGGCATCATCTGAGTCGCCAAAATAACTGTGCAAGGCGCCATCAGAGGCGCCAAAACTACAGTGTCTTGCACTGTCAGGGGTGTTGACCTTGACGCCCTGGACAGTGCCTTGCATTGTCTATGACCGTGAGTTTTTATGGCCTTGCATTGTCTTTAGACGTGAGTTTTCATGGCCTTGCACTATCTAAGGCTATAAGACGGACCTCCCATAAATTTAGTTGATTCTATCAAATTTTATGCACCTCACACCCGGTCTTGATTCCTACACGTTTGCCACCCATAATCATAATCATAATCATCCTGATAGGACTTCACATGTCTAAAAGGTCATATTAATACTCATTTAATGCATTCACAATTATTTCGGATTTACGGAGTGTTACAACATATGTATCATTATTCGTACTAAAAGATAGTGTTTGAGAGATTGAAGGAACAACTTTAGTTTCATAGAAAGCTCCTTCAGAACGGGTACCTGTGTTGGCAGTACTACTGGATGTATAAGAGGGAATAAGTGGCGCGCGAGTCTTAGGACAACGAGAATATATGTTAGGATCAGTTCGGATGAGTTTTAATTGAGGTCCATAGTATATTTGGGAAGAGTAATGATGTTGTGTAGGCGGGTCATGAATAATCTGAAGGAGTTGGGTCTGTTTAGCAGCGAATTGGGTCAGCATGTTAATAGAGATGATCTGTTTGTTTGGTGTTATAATGCTTTACATGTGTTTTTGTGGTAATACTGGGAATTTGGTAGTTTATGTGACTTGGGTGTTTTAGAGGGATGCAGTTCAGCTGGCTTGGTTATGTGTATGTAGATTTTGAAGGGTTTGTGTTGATTTTGATCACGACTTGCGGTTGGTGTCTTTTACATTTATGAAATTTTTTGTTGTGTCTTTTGATTTTATTCTTAATTGAGTTTAATGGGTTGTTTCTGGTTGATGGTGTGTGCATCTTATTCATGATTCAAAGTTAATAATGGGATTTTTGTATTTTCGCATATTAGCATGATAGATGCAGTGAGCTATGTGGAATTGGGATTGCATGAACAAGGTTGCAGTTTTGCTTTGAAAGGAATGTCATGATTTCTAGACAACATCTGAAACATCATATGTTTAAGGAGAATGCGAGCATTAATGTGTATCGCCTAAAAAAGTGTGTTTTGTTGAAGATACATTGTGTATTTTATTTCTAATAGGCGGACTATTCCTCTAGTTGCGGACTGTGGAAGTGTGTTCAGATTGGACAGTTGATTATATGTGTCATAGATGAGGTCATTATAAACTTTGGAAGGCTATTGACCTATTTTGAAATGGCCCGAATCGATTTGGAGGCTAATTGGTAGGCCTAATGAAAATGTGTATTCTACATTGGATTTGACTCACTCATTCAGCGCAGCATTTTCTACGGGTGTGGCATCAGGCTAAATGGATGTTATTCATAATGGATATGTTTCATGTGTTATTTCTTTATTCTATGATGGTTTATGAGATAACTTGATTATTCACACGCATGTTGTGGTTCTATTTAGGCCTTGCGATGATGTTTGAGCGAGATTTCTCTTAAGATGTTCATTTGATTATTGCACCTTAGTCATACTTGGCCTTTTTCGAACAAGGTTTTATGTGTCATGAGGTATATTACTGGTACCGGGTTTGGTAGTGAGCAACTATTGTGATAAGAAGATATTGATATGGGCATCTGATATATATGGTATACCACATGGTTATGTCTTAGGAATACATTTATGGTTTTTTATAGCTTGTTGAGATATACAACTTGTTACATATATATATATATATATATATATATATATATATATATATATATATATATATATATAAGAATCTGATCTTAGAGGGAGCTTCGAAAGTTATAATTAGGTTCCAAGGATTGCAAGCTAAGGTTGAAGGAAACATTTTCTATTAGGATTGTGTTAACGGGATCATATAGATTGAGGTGATGTTAGATCACCCATGGTTATGGGTATGATGAGTCTTACAAGGATTTTGGCAACTTTGGAATCACTCTTGGTATGTTCGAGGAGAATCGTATGTTTAAGTGGGGAGAATGTAACGACCCGACCGGTCATTTTGAGTTTTAGTATTTCGTTCAGCAGTTGGAGATTTGGAGTAGTTTCATATGAAGCATCATGTGTGCAGTGTTTGGTTGGAATCCAGATTGTTTATACTTAAATCGTACGCTTGGTTGCATGTTGGTAGTTCTTAAAGTTAAGAGAACGCTATTGATCTTTGATTATTGGTTTTGATGTTATTTGTGGCATTTTGAGCCTTTGGATAAATTAGGATAATGTATGTGGACTTGTTGGTATGATTGGACAGGGTTCCGAGGGGGTTCGGTTTTGATACAGGGTGGTTTGAAACCATTTAGTTTGAGTTTGAAACTGCTGGATCGCTAATGTGTTGTAGTGCTTCGCGATCCCGGAGATAGGCTCACGATCACATAGAAGGATTTGGCAGTCAGTAAGATGTTCGGTGTGTTCACAGTCCTAGTGCTACGTTCTCGTAGTGAATATTGAAGCTAGGGCCTTGGTTCAATGCATTCGGGTACATGCCTTCGCATTCGCAATGTGATAGGAGGAGGTTGGGCAGCAGTCTTTTGGGTTCCCTTACATCCATCGTATTAGGGGAATGTAGAGGCCAGTTGACCTTTGCATTAGGGTGGTCCACTCTGTGTTCCGTAGAAGGTTCTGATGCAGTGCTTATTGGTTCATTGTGATCGCGTGGATTATGCTGCAATCGCGAAGAGTATTATCTGGCATTGATTTATGTTGTCCAATTTCTGGACTTTGCTCATTATTTCATATTTTGAGTCCTACACTTCGAGAAGAGGAGATTTTGAAGAGAAATCTCACCACAACATTGGAGGTAAGTGAATTTCACTTTGTTTTGGTTTTATATAGTTATTACACATGGATTTCTACACCTAAAATATGCAATTTTTTACGAAATTTTTGGGTTTTTGTCAACACTTTAAGAGAGTAAATTTTAGGGATTTGAGTAACAATTTGGACTATGTTTTAGAAACTAATTACATATTTGGACTCGACAACTTATGGGTCATCGGATTTTTGTATTGGTTTTACATTTCGGGCACGCGGGCCAGGTTGACTTTTGATTACTTTAGGATTTGTTTTTAAACAACGAAGCTTTATTAATTGAGATTGCTTCCTATGGCATTGTTGACTTTCTTGGATGATGTTTAGCTTGGATTGGCATGATTGGAGGGATAAATCAAGGTTTTTATATGATTCGAGGTTGAAGTCTAGCACGGATAAGGTAAGTATCTTGTCTAGGCTTCGATTGAGGGTATTTCCTCGTTCGCTGTAAAATTTGATATATGTTAGGGGTTGCATATATGTAAGGTTATGAGCGTATGAGCATGCAACGTGGTTATTCTTGATCCCAAAAGATATTATGCTATTATACGCCTTGTTTTAATATCATGCTTCTTTGATATCGTGTTATCTCCATCTGCATGAATACGTAAGCTATCAGTCATGCTAGAAATCAAGTCTAGGCTATTTTCTAATTTGTAGAGGCATGATAGGGCTATTATTTGTTTGTTGAGCTACTTTCTTTAGTCGTAGTCATACTTTTCAGTCATGATATTATATCTGCATGTTATATCTCTATCTATGTGCACTTTTTATGTGTTATATCACATGTTATTGGTGCCCTTGTGCATCACACGAGTTTGAGCTGAATTGTGGCACATTGGCATATTCTGCATGGTATATTCAATTATGTTCCTGTGAGATGTTAGCATATGGGGACTTGAGCGGATTGATGACTGATCTTTTTCATAGAGATGTGTTGATATTGCCAGTGAGGTTATGTGTACGCCATGCCCCATATTAGGCTGAGTGGTATTGATAGTGATATGACGCGTGCACCGTGCCTCATATTGGGCTGAATTATTACGATTGTTGACTTTTGATCTGATTTGCGCATGGGATATGATCCACCCCTCTGGAGTCAGGTGATAACCCATGTTCTTTTGGGACCTATGAGTACAAGCACTTGATATGTGCTTAGTGAGGGGCTTATGCCAGGCAGCCATACAGTGTTAAGAGTGCGTATGTGCGTGTGTGTGAGGATCCATGGGCATCTTGCAAGGCACGGTAAGAGTGTTGAGATTATGGTTGAGAGGTACATTATGCCAGGTACTATGAATGTACTGAAATTTTGTATACTTTATAATTAAACTGTTATATTTGTTGATTTAGCATGTATAACTGACATGCAGGAATAGAGTCATAATTTTCCTTAGGCTAACTAGTATTCGATGTCTCCATTTGATATTTAGTGCTTCATATTAGAGTTCTATCTTGTTACAAAGCTGTCTAAGTGAATGAAGTGGAAAAGTTGATGCCTTGACTATTATTTATGAAAAACGTGCCTATTTCTCCTCTTATTGTCTTAGAGTCGAGCCTGTAATTATTTTAGCTATTTTCCCCATATGTGCTATTATTCTGTTGATATCATTGTTGTTGGCTATGGAAAGTGAGTAGTGGACCTTGCCTAACTCATCATTGCTTTCTGCCCGAGGTTTGGCTTGCTACTTATTGAGTACATGGGATCGGTTGTACTCAGACTACACTCTGCACTTTGTTTGTAGAACCGGTTGTTGGTTATCATGGTGGTTTCCAGTGAGCCATATCCAGATTTGTTGGAGATTTCAAGGTAACATTGTTGTCTCGTTGTAGGCCTTGAAGTCCCCTCCTATATTTATTGTTACTACTGTTTAGTCATTTGAACAATATTGTATTTAGTATTCTATAGAGCTCATGTACTTGAAGACTCTAGATTTTTGGATGTTTTTCAATTGTATCGTTGTTTGACTCCAGTTATTTATATTATTTCGCATTTGAGACTATTTAGTATTGTAATTGAAGTTTATTTACGCATATTGGTTGTTAGCTTGCTTAGCAATCATTGTTAGCCACCATCATGTCTCTGATGGGATTTTGGGTTATGACACACGTTAAGTACATGACCATAACCATGGGAAGACAGACAACACGTTATACCACAGACCGGCAAAGAAACACTAAGGTGTAATATGCAATCCGAAATCTCAAAATCCATCTCGCTTAATATCGCCCCAAGACCTAAATAGTCAATTCGTCTCACAACCCATCGTAGCATAAGAGAATAACACATGAGATAGATCAGGGCATGAATAAGGCCAATTTTAGCCGATGACACACCCCTAGCAATTGTTGTGTTGAATAAACAAATCTAATCCTGAGAAGAATACAGATACCCATTAGTCCTACAAATATGCCCTCAAACCGATTCAAACCATTCCAATTAGATGCATATCCTCCCAAATTTCCACGGTGACCTGTCCATAATACATGCAATCAGTTGTCTAACCCTTAACATACCCCCGCAGTCAGTAATCAATGGAATAGTCTACCGTTAAGAAGGTCGAACCTCTAAATCTCAAGAATACATGAGTATCCATACCTAATCACTAACTCTTCCATCTAAATAGTTGTCACGTCATGCATACACAACTCCTCATGAGAAATACTTCCGGAAATCATCCGCATCGAGTAGTAAAACCTAAATATAAATAATTGCCAACCATGCGATCTCAGTAGTACTAGTCAAGCATTCGCAAGTCAAAACACAAAGCATCTTCTACAGCACACACCCTTCTTGGGTATACTAAATAGTGCCAGCATTCTCTTAAACATCTGAAATATCCCATGTTGTCTGGAACTCATGACCTTTCTTTTAAGACTGAACCGCAACCTTTCCCATCCAATCCCAATTACATACGGCTCGCCACATCTATCATACTATCATATGGTAATATGAGAATTTCATTTTCAACTCTGAATTACTAATAGAATACACACTCCACCAACTAGAAACCTTCCACTTAACCCAATTTAGGAGAAAATCACAATACACTACAAATTTCCTATGCCTAGAGAAACAATCAACCGCAAGTTGTGGCCAAAACTATCGTATACTCTTCGAAACCCATTTTCACATAATCCAAACCACCAGAACAGAACCCCTCTAAATCAACCAAGTCGCGTGGGCTGCCAACCAAAAAGTATTGCCACAAATCAAATGTAAAGCCCTATCATACAAAAGGAACCGATCATTTCCACTACTAAGGTGATCAAACTTCTTCAAATTCCTCTTGACTTGCCTTCAAAATAGTACTTATTATCCACAGTACACTAAACCTCGATCAAAACTCATCCCTAGTGATCCCCATATGAAACCGCATCATCCTAAGACTCGTATGCCATTTTATTCCCATTCATGCATCCAATAGTACCAAAACCCGAAATGCCCACTCTAAAGAGACCTTATGTGAATCTGAAGATGTTTTCTTTCATATCTTTAATACTGCAATGTAGAATCAATAATGATGTAGGAACACCACAATTCTTAGAATCCCCTAGAACAAATCACAAGGCTTACACATACACATATCTGGAATTCCTTAGATACCATATATGAATCTTGAACTCATTAGAACCTTCGTAATATCCATCCACTCTATTCTAATCTCTGATGCACAGCCAATACGTGCTGTATGGCTTGTGCTCCACTAGCACATCAATACTACAAAAGAATTAACCCAACCTTTCCTTTTCCTAGCACACTACATACATAAGGAATATCAACTCGAGTCATTCCACAACTTTCGTATACCAATAAAGCATATTACATTATGCATCCAGCAAATTCCATTGCCTGCATCATCCTCAAAGACATCTTTTTCATGTCATAACAAATCCACAAGCATCCCTCAGTCCAAAGACTAATTTAACACATGTCCATGTGATCTGATTGTTGGTAGTAAACTCCACCACTAGGCTCGAAGCCACAAACCACATCACCTAATAACCACAATACTATTCCTTCTTAACTACCACAGTCCCGCACTGTTACTCAGCTGAATTCTTCATAAGTGTAGTACTGGTCAAAACACACTCCACATTATTTGTCATTGCTTACTTATCCTCGTGGTGGTCAATGCAAACTCCCTCAAGTGATCCAAACACTAATCTTAGTACATGCATTCCACTAGATAGAAGGAAACTCTTCATAGAAACCTCATAAAAATCACACAACCCCAAAACCTTCGCAGAAGAGATAACCACTTGCTTAGACTCAAACTGGTATCTCTCTTTGACCCTACCATGGTTACAACCATGATGCAATCAATTAATCTTCCCGGATCTATACTCATCAACAAGATATGAGCATCCACTTCATTCCACAGCTGAACTACTGAGAGGTCTATCAACACACTCATAACTTACAACTGCATTGTAAATCAAGCTGATAATCAAACATCCACAGCCCTTCGCAACCCAAGTAAATCCTTCTCGTCATATCCAAACAATCTTAGCATAGTTCACAGTCACATTATACTCACTACACAACTACCTTGTCACTAATTGAGCCATCAATCCGACTTTACCAAACATAAGAGCCCCAAAATCACTTGCTCACATAACAAAAATCTGTCGAGCCCAAGCTGCGATCGATTCTTGGCCTCTTGTCCTCCAGACTGGCCTACATTCACAACACAAAAATACATCTCACACCTCATCCATGACATCATAAGTTGTCTGTACACAGATGATACTGAGTGCTCAATATCACATACAAGTGAATGGAAAGAAAATCAAAGTTGTAGTCTTCAAGTCGAATAAAGGCCGCATAATAAAGAAATAAAGAAGTGAAGTTTCCCAAGATGACTTGTACCCTCTAGAAGGTTAGTATGGACATCATCGTACCTATATGTAAGACAGTACTATACATTTGCTCATGACTCATAGAACATATGAATCTAGAGCTCTAATACCAATTTGTCACAACTCAGAGTGCCACCAAGTCGTGATGGCACTTAACCCAACCTGTTAGGTAAGCCAAACAATAGTTAATACAACTCTAATAAAAATCATAAATAATTAATAAGTAAAATGGTAGAACTCTATGCAATATCCCATGGATTGGTAGTATAAGTCATGAGCTAGTAAGATATAGATTTACAAAGCTAGCATGAATAATAAATCCAACATCCATTTGAAGTTTAATTAAACATAAATGAATTCCTAAACTAACATGAACAAATAGTCGCTTGAGTCTGGATCACGCTACAACTTCAATGCTAGCCTACATCATGCACAACGGCTGGGCTAAAGATCTGCACGCAAGGTGCAAAAGTGTAGTATGAGTATAACTCACTCCATGTACTCAGTAACCTTAGTGAAGTAGTGACGGAGTTTTACGTCTAAAGATACTCACTTTACTAAACCTATACAACTCAATAACATGAACATTTACACAACAACAGTATTGAAATCTTAAGCCAGAAATACAGATAAAGTCCTCAGTGCACATAAAGAAGATATGCACTAGCATCGTAAATCAACTAATAGCACCATATAAAGCAACTCGTCAACAATTTCATGTAGACTAGATATGCACGTTTTTGTACTAGTTTGACAACTCAGCATATAAGGAAGATATGTGTAAAAGACAAGTCAAGCAACACAGGCTAACATATGGAGAAGATATGTACCCTTGATTATTTTATCACGTAACGCAACATATAGAGAAAATATGCATAAATTGCATATATACATTTTGGAGCTAGCATATGTAGAAGATACACAGTAAACGATCATATATACATCCAAGGAGTTTGCATATAGAGAAGACACATAAAATCCAACCACTGATCAGGTTTCCATAAATCCGCGTGTACGTCATCAAGAAGAAACATGAGAGGATGACCCTAGGGGGATGAATCCTTTTCCACACGTTGCAGGGATAACTCACGTTCCATAATCATAACCACTGCAAGGACAACTCACGTGCCATGATCCCAACAACTGCACGGATAACTCACGTGCTATCTGTCCAGTCCATCACATAAAAGTTGTAAGGCCCAATAAATATTTTACGAAGAGCTCGATGTTTGTGGTTACAAGGTAGGCTAATGTGTAAGGCCCCTTGAATTACTATTGCGAATTCGATTGATTTCGAGCTTAGGAATACAATTTAATTTAGACCCGAACCACATGAGAATTACTGGAGTGAATAAAGTTATTTGGATACTTGGGGATACCTATTTTTATTAATCTTTGAGTGCTGTAATAAGGGGGAGCCCTTGGATTTTTATTTCAAAGCAATAAGACTAAAGCAAATACAGTGAGCTATCTCCCCATAGTGCAGTTATAGCACAAGAGGGAAGTAGAAGATTTTAGCAAACCAGTGAGTTAAAGCCTTATAGCACATGGATAGCACCAATGGAAAATACTGTAGCTGATTTTAGGAAACTAGTGAGCTAAAGTCTTATAGCAAAGGGATAGCACCAGTGGAAAAATACTGTACCTGGACCTATTAATACATGAGCGGGGAGAGAGAAAAATAAATGGATTTCAAGACTAGGGCTTTTCTCTCCATCACCCATCTGGCCAAGGCTTCCAATTCAAACCAAAGGTGAGTTTCTAAGTGTGTTTTTATGATGATTCCACTTCTTAATCACTAGTTACAACAAGGTTTTATATTGGATTCCAAAGGATTTCTTCAAAATCTCAAGAACACTCCAAAAGTTTACTTTCAAGATTTGGTCTACAAGGTAATATTTCACCCTTAAACCTAGATTCATGGATTGATAGTGAATAAATGATCAAGGAATAAGTACTAGCACTTATGAGATGGTGATTAGAAAACATAAATAATTAAACTAAATGATTATAATGAGCTAATTAGTGATATTTGGTACATGTGAGTTCATTGATGATTATAATGGTGCTAAGAAGTAGTTAGTGGACAAAGGATATTGTAGTATCTCTTGTTGGTGGTAAGGAGGTATTGTTGGATGAAGAAACACCATTACTAGAGGTAGTTGAATACTATGCACTCTAGGTGTTTGATAAAATGTCAAAATGACCAAAAAATGGAAACTTTTACTAATATTGGTCCAATTGAATTATGTTGATATAGATTGAAGTTGTAAGAGTAGTGGGTGGTTTTAATATCGCTAAAGAGATCCATCAAGGTATGTTGGCTAAACTCTCTCTCTTAGAATTGAATTCCATAATGTTCCCATGAGTTTCAAAGTATGGGTTGCGTATTAAAATATCGTGGCTTTGTATCGTAATTCAAATGAAAGCTAGTATTCCAAATCGTCTGAGGAAATCTCAATATTCTTAAGAATCTTAATTGCTCATATGTTTACCTAAAGTTTTGATTGGAAATATCTCATTGTTGATAATCTATAAAGATGGATGGAAGTGAAATAAGTGAATTAGGAATATAAAGCATGGCCAATGTACCGAGAGTGAAAGTTCTACTTGTGGCCAATGGTGCCAATGAAATAAGATGATGTGAGAAAGATTATGAAATGAGCTTTGATTCAACTGTTTCAAAATTGATATTGAAAATCGAATTGCCTAACAACTTATGAACTAAAGTCATGCTCATATGTGGCTGTTTTAACTGACGCTGATTTGTGAGTATTTTTAATGTGTTTTGCGTTCTTACATATTCATGAGTGAAAATTGTGTATTCACCTTTGTGGGGAAAAATATGTCAAGAAAAAATGGTGTGTTATTTGTTGATGATTTTAACTTGCGCATCAATTGCCAATTATTTTACTCCATTTCTCGAAAAGAAATCTATTGTGCTTAAATTGTTCATTTCTAATGAACTTAAAGTTGTGATTTCTATAATACTAAATGTATGTTGATATTTATGATGATGATACATGGTAGGGAAGAAATGAAAGTGTGGAATATCAAATATGGTCAACGTGCCTTGAATAAAGAATCTTGTGAATGGCCAAAAGAGCTAAAGAAATATTGTTTTTGTTATTGGTTGAAAATACTAGTGGAGATTTACACAATGTAAAAGTGATGAGGTAAATACATTTGCACCTATGTTATTTTTGTGAATTATTCCCCTTATTTGGGATGAGATTGATGTGATAAAGTTATTCTCCTTAATTGGGATGAGATTGATTGGTATAAAAAGGTTGATGTCTCGAATAAGACAGCCTAGCCGGCCGGGTCGTGATCGGACTCCGTTCTAAAATTACGGTGGTATTAGTATTGATATTAATTGTGGTTGATGTCTCTTAGTAGATAACCTAGCCGATCGGGTCGTGAATGGGACTCCGTGCTAAAGTTACAGTGGTACTAGTATTGATATTAATTGTGGTTGATGTCTCAATGAAGATAACCTAGCTGATCGGTTCGTGATCGGACTCCGTGCTAAAATTACAGTGGTATTGGTATTAACAGTGAATGTGTTTGATGTCACTAATGAGATGACCTAGCCGATCGAGTCGTGATCGGACTTCGCGCTAAAAGTACAATGGTATTGGTATTGTGATCATTGGTACTGTGAACATTGGTATTGTGAACATTGGTATTGTGAACATTGGTACTGTGAACACTAGTACTGTGAAACTTGGTATTGCGAACATCGGTGTATCAGTGCTAATGATCTCCAAACCAAAATTGTATATGAAGTTCATATTTTGGTTCTTCAGCAAACAACATTGATCAGTGATAGTGGTACATTCTCTTCAGCTGACTTGGTGTGCCCCACTTCATTTCGGGGTCATGTATCTTTTGTTTCACATGTATTGTGTTTCAGGTATAGCCAGGGCCTTGTTGCCGGCATCTCCATATTACTCTTTTGTTATACTTAGAGGCTCCGTAGACAGGTTGTGGGAGGTGAATGATATTGGGAATTGAACTAGAAATGTTGGTATTTGGAAATCATCTTTTTCATTAATTCTATAAATGCGTAATATTTTGGAAATTATGAATGAAGCTGCTAATGGGAATGAAATGGAAGTTATTAATGAAATCTTTTCGGTGTTGATAAATGGAGTGCATCTCATCTTTATTCATGGATAAGTTTGGGTAAAAGGTAATCTAATAGGCTTGCTCGGTCTGTTGAGCTCCGGTCGCGCTCCTCGATTTTGGGGCGTGACAAACTTTGTATCAGAGCCAGGTTTTAAAGTGTCCTAGGATGTCTCGGAGCCGTGTCTAGTAGATTTCTTCTTATCGGTGTGTTGTTTATCACATCTATAATGAGGAGGCTACATGGACATTTAGGAATTTATCACTTCTTTGATACTCCTGATCATGCGGTAGAGCTAAGGATAAGAAGCTAATTTCCTCGTCATGTCTCATTTTTCATATGAGTAACCCACGGGTTCGAGGCAGCGAGAAGGAAATGAAAGAACCAGTTGCTAGGGGAAGTGCCCTTGTTCTTATTAATGTCACCACGCCACTAGATCATGTGGTGAGAGAACCTACGTAACGGAAGAGGGTTGTTTGTACCAATAAGCCGCAATGTTTTATATGAAATAATAGCCACTCGTGCTTATGTTGGATAATTTTTGAAATATGTTATGGTTATGGAAAGATGGGGCACAAGAAGAACAAATGCCCTACGTTGGATACACCCATCCCGATCTGGCCGATGTGCGGGAATAAACATTTGGCGTCATGTTGTGAGTATGCTCAGAAGCATGTTAGGGTCGTAGATTTGGGAAATTCCAGAGGTCCATACAACGAGCTATTACAGAGATTGTTACACCCACCATGAAGGCTTGGAGTAAGACTAGGGGGAATGTTTATGATGTATGCAAAAAGGGTAAATATCAGGTTAGTAGGGCGAGTCAGTTAAGCGGACCCCATCCTCGTTGTGTGAAGTGTATGAGATATCATTCAGGGGTGTGTCACTATGGTACTAATGTATCTTTTGGATGGGGAATAGAGGGACATCAGTCAAGGTACTATTCTATCAACCTAAAGTCATCAAGTAAGTCACTCCTTAGTACATCATTATGAACACCGCATTATTTCATTGTTGTATATGTACATCCATATTGAAGAGGCCTACATAAATATGGTCTTAACCAACACGTTGAATCACAAAACATTGCATGTATCTATCCTTCTAAACGAGACGCGTTATTCGTGATGTCACTCTATCACAATTTCTCTTATTTACAACTCCTTGAGGAATTGAGTCCTATAATGATTTCCTTGGAATGAGTTATAACCCTAGGTTAATACTTCCCATTGCTCCCCTAAATTCCCAACAAGAGACTATAACGGATGAATTTCATACAGAAGGTTTTGATTCAAATTGATAACATCTGCTCACTTATTATGCATGCACCGTCATAAAGTTTATGTATGTGGTATCAAATCCAATGTATAGCGGCCTAGTGTTGAGATCCTTCTTGAGCCACTCTTTTTCTATCCGGTGTATGTGGCTCCTATGGTTTGAACAATCACTTCACTCCTTTGTGAATATTATGATGAATCCTTTTCACTGTCAAGTAACATGAGAGCATATCTCATCACTTATCATATGTGTAAATGTCAATTGAAAGGGGTCACTTGTCCGTATAAAGGTTTATGGGAAATTTGAGATTTTCACAAATTCGTCACAGGGAGATCTTGTTGTTTACCAATCTCAGTATGAATTTCATGTCCACTTAGATCATTCTACAGTAAGTAGCTCACTTTGTTCCTAGTATTGTAGTTGCCCATGAAGTGGACTGGTATTGCAGCTTGAGAGTTATTATGGCAGAGACATGTCTAGCTCATAACAAAGTGTTCATTCTCTATAACCAATACATGATTTCACCCCCAATGTTATGATGTACTAGCTAAATGGTTTCACTCATGTGTGGTTTAAAGTTAAGTATCCTTACCGCGACCTTTCCCTCCAAACCTCAGGTGGATGTTTAAAATTCTAGCATATATCATGAGCATATTGATTTGAAAGAAGTTTGTTGTATCTCTAGTCCTCTCATATATGATCAAATATTGTAAAGTGCTAAGCTATCAGAATGATAATAATCTCACAGGTGTTCAACTTCTTTTTTTCATCCTCATGGGCTTGTGGCATAGATTCCTTGTGCTAGTTACTGTTAAGAGCATAATGCAACATTATGTATTTTGAAACTCATATCACATTCACGGTGCTAAAATATTCTCATTTCGAGTTAAACTGATTTTCCCTACATTTCAAGAGGCGACTGGTGTCATGTACTTGGCCATTTCTTTTTTTGAGGCCTACTATTGCCGAGCAAGGCACTTATGGAATGAAACAAGTGTTGTTGTCCTTTTTATGACTCATAGTCTTTCAAGAATAACTGACGCTAATGTCTTTATCCTTCCGATTATACCTCCCATATGTCACACGTCAAAGAAGAAGCGTCATCCTGTGATCAAATATATATTGGATAGGAAATTTTATGGTCATATTCAAGCTAGCACATCTTAGACTAATTGTTGGAGGTCGCCATACGTTTATTTTGGGTGTTCGGCGTAGAGATTTAGAGTTGAGGAAAGTGAACGGGTTATTCTCAAGATTTCTCTATGAATATATTGGGTGAATTGTTAAGGAAGGTAAAGTATGTGTAGTCACCTTAAGCCTTATGGAATCTTGAAGTAATAGGATAACTAACCTATGAGTTGATGTCCCTTTTATTGTCCTCCGTGTACCTGGTGTTTCATGTGTCTATGTCTAAAAAGGTAGCTGAAAATCCTTTGTCTATCGTTCCGGTGAAAGCTAGTGAAGGTGAAGTTATTGGATAATTGGCCTATGAGAGGTACTTAATTTTTATCTTTGTTAGATAAGTCTGGAAGTTAAGATTGCCTCCGTCAAGTGCTATGGCTAAGTCTGTGAGTCGAGGAGATCAGCTCGAAGGCCGAAAGTGTTGTGGAAATAAAATATTCTGACTTGTTTATATAGCCAAATGGTTGTGGTTCGAAAGATACTTTCTATGTGTTATGATTCAAATATGTACAGTTCATGTCCAGATGCCACTTCTGTTAATGTAATGCCCTTAATATTGAGATCAGTGTTATTGATACATACTGTGATGCTTTGTTGAGTTATGGATATGTTGTTAGGGTAGTTTTGGCGATTCTCTAGCAGGTGAATAGCCCTAATTACATAGGAGACTTTGCCGATGTTTTTTTTGGAAAATTTGGGAGTTAGTCATATTTGGGGGATTGCAGTGTGTGAAAGGAGGATATGAATTATGTTAGGTGTTTTGGGCGGGCTTTACTCCTCATTCGAGGACGAATAATCCTAAGCGGTGGAGAATGTAAGGCCCCGTAAAACGTTTACCAAGAACTCGATGTTTGTGGTGACGAGGTAGGCTAATGTATAAGGCCCCTTGAATTTCTATTGCTAATTCGATTGATTTCGAGCTTAGGAATACAATTTAATTTAGATCCGAACCACATGAGAATTACTGGAGTGAATAAAGTTATTTGGATACTTGGGGATAACTATTTTTATTAATTTTTGAGTGTTGTAATAAGGGGGGAACCCTGGGATGTTTATTTCAAAGCAATAAGACTAAAGCAAATACAGTGAGCTATCTCCCCATAGCGCAGTTATAGCACAAGAGGGAAGTAGAAGATTTTAGCAAACCAGTGAGTTAATGCCTTATAGCACAGGGATAGCACCAGTGGAAAATACTGTAGCTGATTTTAGCAAACCAGTGAGCTAAAGACTTATAGCACAGGGATAGCACCAGTGGAAAAATACTGTACCTGGACCTATTAATACATGAGCAGGGAGAGAGAAAAATAAATGGATTTCAAGGCTAGGGCTTTTCTCTCCATCACCCATCCGGCCAAGGCTTCCAATACACACTAAAGGTGAGTTTCTAAGTGTGTTTTTATGATGATTCCACTTCTTAATCACTAGTTACAACAAGGTTTTATATTGGATTCCATAGGATTTCTTCAAAATCTCAAGAACACTCCAAAAGTTTACTTTCAAGATTTGGTCTACAAGGTAATATTTCACCCTTAAACCTATATTCATGGATTGATAGTGAATAAATGATCAAGGAATAAGTACTAGCACTTATGAGATGGTGATTAGAAGACATAAATAATTAAACTAGATGATTATAATGAGCTAATTAGTGATATTTGGTACATGTGAGTTCATTGATGATTATAATGGTGCTAAGAAGTAGTTAGTGGACAAAGGATATTGTAGTATCTCTTGTTGGTGGTATGGAGGTATTGTTAGATGAAGAAACACCATTACTAGAGGTAGTTGAACACTATGCACTCTAGGTGTTTGATAAAATGTCAAAATGACCAAAAACATGAAAACTTTTACTAATATTGGTCCAATTGAATTATGTTGATGTAGATTAAAGTTGTCAGAGTAGTGGGGGGGGGGGTTTAATATCGCTAAAGAGATCCATCAAGGTATGCTGGCTAAACTTTCTCTCTTAGAATCGAATTCCATAATGGTCCCTTGAGTTTCAAAGTATGGGTTGCGCATTAAAATGTCGTGGCTTTGAATCGTATTTCAAATGAAAGCTATTCCAAATCGTGTGAGGAAATCTCAATATTCTTAAGACTCTTAATTGCTCATATGTGTACCTAAAGTTTTGATTGGAAATGTCTCATTGTTGATAATCTATAAAGATGGATGGAAGTGAAATAAGTGAATTGGGAATATAAAGTATGGCCAATGTGCCAAGAGTGAAAGTTATACTTGTGGCCAATGGTGCCAATGAAATAAAATGATGTGAGAAAGATTATGAAATGAGCTTTGATTCAACTGTTCCAAAATTGATATCGAAAATAGAATTGCCTAATAGCTTATGAACAAAAGTCATGCTCGTATGTGGCTGTTTTAACAGACGCTGTGATTTGTAAGTATTTTCAATGTGTTTTGCATTCTTACATATTCGTGAGTGGAAATTATGTATTGCCCTTAGTGGGGAAAAATATATCAAGAATAAATGGTGTGTTATTTGTTGATGATTTTAACTTGCGCATCAATTGCCAATTATTTTACTTCATTTCTCAGAAAAATATCTATTGTGCTTAAATTGTTCATTTCTAATGAACTTAAAGTTGTGATTTCCGGAATATTATATGTATGTTGATATTTATGATGATGATACATGGTAGGGTCGAAATGAAAGTTTGGAATATCAAATATGGCCATCGTGCCTTGAATAAAGAATCCTGTGAATGGCCAAAAGAGTTAAGGAAATATTGTTGTTGTTATTGGTTGAAAATACTAGTGGAGATTTATACATTGTGCAAGTGATGAGGTAAATACATCTGCACCTATGTTATTTTTTTTGAATTATTCCCCCTATTTGGGATGAGATTGATGTGATAAAATTATTTCCCTTAATTGGAATGAGATTGACTGGTATAAAAAGGTTGATGTCTCGAATTAGACAGCCTAGCCGACCAGGTCGTGACCGGACTCCGTTCTAAAATTATGGTGGTATTGGTATTGATATTAATTGTAGTTGATGTCTCTAAGGAGATAACCTAGCCGATCGGGTCGTGAATGGGACTCTGTGCTAAAATTACAGTGGTACTAGTATTGATATTAATTGTAGTTGATTTCTCAAAGGAGATAACCTAGCCGATCGGGTCGTGATCGGACTCCGTGCTAAAATTACGATGGTATTAGTATTAACAGTGATTATGTTTGATGTCTCTAATGAGATGGCCTAGCCGATCGGGTCGTGATCGGACTCCGTGGTAAAAGTACGGTGGTATATGTATTGTGATCATTGATACTGTGAATATTGGTATTGTGAACATTGGTACTGTGAACATTGGTATTGTGAACATTGGTATATCGGTGCTAATGATCTCTCAACAAAAATTTTATATGAAGATCATATTTTGAAAATTATTATGTTTTAACTGGACATTTGGATATTATTGATTGTGACTTGCTGTTTCTATGTGTTGCCTTTTCTTATATGGATATTCCATTTTGAAAGAGGACTTTTAGCTTTACATACTAGTGCTATTCGACGGTACTAACGTCCCTTTTGCCGCGGGCACTGCATCTTTAATGGATGCAGCTGGTTCTTCGGCAAGCAACATTGATCAGTGATAGCGGTACATTCTCTTCAGCTGACATGGTGAGGCCCACTTCAATTCGAGGTCATGTATCTTTTTTTTCACATGTACTTTGTTTGAGGTATAGCTCGGGCCTTGTTGTCGGCATCTCCATATTACTCTTTTGTTATACTTAGAGGCTCCGTAGACAGGTTGTGGGTGGTGTATGATGTTGGGAATTAAACTAGAAATGTTGGTGTTTGGAAATCATGTTTTTCATTTATTCTATAAACGCGCAATATTTTGGAAATTATGAATGAAACTGCTAATGAGAATGAAATAGAAGTTATTAATGAAATCTTTTCGGTGTTGATTAATGGAATGCATTTCCTCTTTATTCATCTCCTCGGTTTAGGAGCATGACAGAAGCATATACAAGAATACATGTATACAGTCAAGGAATATCAAATCACATACTCATGGACTGAGGAAAGTGCCGTGCTACAATTTATGCATGTGCGAAGTGTACAACTACAACTCAAATTAGGCGGGTACGCCATACAGAAGCGAGTATCATGACCAAACAGGTAATCAAGCCCTACAAATAATTTCTAGCATGATTCGAGAAGTTCATTTAAGAATGTAAAGCATGAAAATAAAAAGCACAATCCAAAAAAGGCATATATAGCCTAAGGTCATTCCTTGAGGGGTATTCCCTCAACAAGACATGAACGCGGACATTTACCCATGAACGCGAAGAACAAAACTCCCAAAGCCCAATCCCTCTGTGTGAACACGACCATGGCCATACTAACGCGATGATCTCCTTGCCCAGACCTACCGGGAATGCAATCCAACTAAAACAAATGCGATGAAGAAGCTCCTCCAACTCATTATCCTCTTCGTGAACGCGACACCTATCTCGCGAACGCAATGCATACATAATACCAGCAAAAACTAGCAATACAAGCTCAAGCGAAATAGTCTGAAACTCACATGAGTCCCTTGGAACCCCATCCAATCAAACCAACAAGACAAAATAAATCTTCCAAACTTATCCAAACACTCAAAAAACACAATAAACATCAAAACCAAGAAGCGAAGATCAAAATCCTTCTCTTAACATTGAAACCTTCAAACTTTGTCGAATGCATCCGAATTATACTTAAATATTCTGGATCACAACCAAACATTGCACACATGTCCCAATCAATCAAATAAACCTATCCAAGGTCTCGAAACTACAATAGGAGTCCGATAACACAAAAGTCAACTCCCGCTTAAACATATGAACTCTTGAATTCTTCAAATTGCCAACTTTCGACAAACAAAGCCAAAACCTTCTAGGAACATCCAAACCTAAATCCAGAGTTGTTTTTTCAAAAGTCAAACCTTGGTTAACTCTCTCAACTTAATGCTTTAAAATTGAGAATCACTCTATTAAGTCAATCCTAAACCACTCAAAAATCAAAACTAACCATTCATGGAAATCATAATATACCATGAAGCCACTCGAAGTCTCAAATAACATAACAAAATGCCAGAACTCAAAAAATTCGGTCTGGTCGTTATAATGCATGTATATAAGTATGCCTACAACTACAACTTGTACCCCAGCATACAAAATAGCTCATATTGTCCAAATAAGGATCAAAAACCTATACATGACTCTAGCATGAATAATGTTTTTCAAGTAGTCATCCAAACAAATAAGGCATCAAACAAGAAGAACATATCTCATACAAGGAATAAAAGAAGCCTAAAATCTTCCCATAAATATTGTGAAACATTGGCGCCCACAATACGCTTGTCACTACGTATAAAAGTCACCTCTAAACACATAGTAATTTGAATACAAGTCCATTTTAGGAAAAACTCCCTCAAATCAAGCCTAGTGTCACCCCCAACGTTGGGGAGCGCGACCGGTGCTCAACCGAGATATCCCAATCAAGCAAGCCTACTCGATTCCTTCTACCCGACCTTACCCATGAATAAAGTGAAGATGTATTCCATTAACTAGACGATGAGAAGATTACATGAACAACACAAATTTCATTACCATTAGCAAGTTCATTCATAAATTTTTGTTTTTCAAAATATATTACACATTCATAGTTCAGAAGTGGAAGCATGTGTTATAAGTACATTATTTCAAGTTTGACTTACCCATATCAAAATACAACCCACATTATGTCTACGGATCCTCTAGTTTATACAAAGAGTGATATGATATTGCCAGCTACAAGGCCTCGGCTATACCTCACGAAAATATACACATGAAGGAAAAGACACATGACCCCAATACGAAGTGGTGCTCGCCAAGTTAGCTGAGAAGAGGGTGTATTTCTATCACTGATCGATGTCGCCTGCTATGGAACCACCTGCATCCATTAAAGATGTGGCATCCCCAGCAAAAGGGATGTTAGTACATTTGGAATAGTACTAGTATGTATGGCAGACAAAACAATATATAAAAGATAATGTAGCTCAAACCAAAGAGAGGTAAATGAGACACATCAAGAAGCTATTAAATAAATTATATGATAGTACACAGGTGAGCCACATGAGCCATGATATAGGATACAACCCGTATAACATAAATGTACACTATTTACCAACCACAGACAATGACATTGGCACCCTTTTTTTTGTGCTGGTTATGCGTCTCACCAGACCCTCCACAGCCCTCTCTTACTATGCACCTATGCATCTCACCAGATCGTCCATAGCCCTCTCTTACTATGCACGTATGCGTTTCATAGACCGTCCATAAGGTTCACCTATACTATACACGCATTCATTTCATAGACCATCCATAGGGTTCACCTATACTATACACCTATGTGTTTCATAGACCGTCCATAGGGTTCACCTATACTATACTCCCATGTGTTTCATAGACTGTCCATAGGGTTCGTCTATACATCATTATGGACATGACCATATATAAACTAAAGGCGACATGATTAACATTACATTTATGGTCGTAGGTTCACAGATCATTGGAATACTTCATGTTCATGCTCATCGTGGAGAAACACAACTTATTACATTAGCACATGTATGGTAAATCAATGAGTAGATTTCAATAGCGCATGGACCCAATTCCTTTTTTCATAAGGTTCGTAATTATCAAGCGTAGGACATCTCTTTTTCATCTCGTTATGTACTCTCTTGTCATCTTAAGGTCATTAGCTAAGTTCATGTTTCTTGGGGACTTAACATCGAAGTCATTTCCATTTATTATTTTAGAGCATGCATATTATGATTGAAACCATTGGAACATACAATGCCTCATGATTCTCATTTTGGCAAGTGGCCACCTTTCATGTTCATACTATCACTTCCTTTTACTTTCCATGGGTGACCATAGGACATTAAGAATATTTAGGAACACCATAGCATCTACTCGGGAGAACGTAAGATCTTATAACACATTGGAAACTTTTTCAAAGAAATTATACCCAATTTATTTGAATCATAAATTGGAGTCATAGACATTCGTTAAGTCAACCTCATGTGAAGTACCTTCGTAGGAGAGAATAATGATAGAAATTGAGAGAAGACTTTAGCATATATGCATATGATAAATGTGTGTTTTAGGTAACCTAACATGATAAGAATTGGTACTTTGGGTAACCGAACATGGAGTTCATAGTGAGATCATGGAATCTGATTCTATGGAGGGAGTATATCCTACATACCTTGCTTGAGCTTCCCTTAGATTACCACAATGCCCTAACGCTTCTAGCAATTCCAATCAACTAGCGATATGACAGAATTGAACTATAATTTGGAAGGGGTTCATGTGATCAGTCCATTTAGGCATTTTATCAAGCACTAGGCATGCAATTATACTACAATATTTCTATGGTGGAATCCCTTCATCCCGTAACAAACCACTCACCCGTTTAAGTTCAACAACCTCCATACAACCCTTATGGGTACATGTATGCACAAAGAACAAGTCCTACATCTAAGAATCATACTTCTCATTACGTACTTTCAGTCCCATCCCTAAAATTAAGGCTAGGGAGTAGAACCTTACCTCTTAGATAAAGATCTTATGATTTCCTCCCTTGAATTCCCAAAGCTTGAGCAAGAATTTGAAGAATAAAGAAGTTAGTGCCATTCCTTCTCTCTCTGGTTCCCTTCTCTCTCTCTAAAATACAAGATTTTTTCTCCCAAATGACACCTTTATGCACTTTTATCAAAATGAGGTCAGGTTATAAAAACATAAAATGGGACCTCCGAAATCAGCTATGCGGTCATAGAGTGTGCCGCAGATCAAGTATGTAGTCCGCGAAATTGACCTCCAAAACTGGGCATCTATGAACAACTCCGCGCGTATTCTGAGGCGCGCAGAACAATTATGTGGTCGCATAACGCTTCACGAAATAACCCTCCGGAATTATCTTATGTTGGATCTACCACGGAAGTGCGGCCCACGAAATGATTATGCAGTCGCATAATGGATCGCATAATGAGCTCCAAAAATTGACTTTTGTTTCTGTTGCATTCTGCAGCCGACCTGTCCTGCGGTCGCATAGTGCACCACAAAAATACTATGTCCTGCAAACATTATTCTTCAACTCCCCAAAGCATTGCACAACACAAAAAGTCTGCATCGCGGCGAGCTTGCTCGCCACACAGATTATCTACAACCTCCAAACACGTTAGCCTACCTCGGCACCCCAAACCCCGGGTTCTAGATACAATTTTATGGGGCCTTATACCTAGTCAGGATACTTAACTTATCTAAAGTAGGCTTCAACCTTCATAAATACAATTTTCTTTATCCTCGACTTCTAAACGTCCAAAAATATAGCCAAATAACACTAGTAAGTTCAAATAAAGCAATAGAAATCAACTTCAATCAATAAAGTTTCAACCATTAACAAAATTTCACAAATCAACAAACAGTCAACCTGGACATACATGGTCAAAACCCAAAATAAAATTTAGATCTCGTTGATCCATTACTTTATGAGTCCAACTATGTGATGAATTTATAAATTCGAGTCCATATCCGTGTTCAAAACCACAAAATACACTTTTTGAACTTTCTAGTCAAAAACACTATTTTTATCTTTTTGATTCCTTGATTTAGAGTCAAAATAAATAACATAATCATGTTATAATCATAGATCCATATGAATTCCTTATCCAATGATGTGGATGAAATCTCCTTCAAAAATCTCCAAAATAAAGTTGTGTAGCTTCCAAAATAATAAAATACAATCTATATCTGAAATGGGTTTATATAGGAAAATACTGAATTTTCCACCAACAATGTGCCAAGGCATTGACTCCACCTAGGACGTGTCGAGTCACCCTTCACATACTCTCCTTCCTCTGCAACAAAGTGTGGGCACGAAGCGTCTACCTTAGCCTCAATAATTTCTTTAATTTGTTTTAGCTTTTTCTTCACAAAATTACTCATGAACACTCTAAAAACTCACACGAGGTCCCCCGCCCCCCAGGACCCCATCTAATTATTCAAACTAATACATACACCTTATACAAACTTATCCAGGGGCTTAAAACACATATGGAAACATCACAACAAAAAAGCAATATCCAAACTAAAATATGAACTTTCTTAAGTTCTTCAAGTTTCAAATTCTACAAGATACGTCTGAATAACGCCCAAGACCCTCAGATGCTAAACCGGACATACGTGCCTATCGCACCTTCAAAACACCAATATGAGCTCGTTAACTCATAATATTGACTTTGGTCAACTCTCGTAACATAAAGCCTCTATTTAGGAATTAAGTGTTTCAAATCACTCCCGAACCTCTTAGGACCCGGACATCCCAAACTCGCAAGTCATAAAATACCAAATGGACCTACAAAATTTCATGTGATCAGTTCATTTAGGCATTTTATGAGGCACTATGTGTGCCATTCTACTACAAGGTTTCTATGGTGGAACCCTTTCATCCCACAACAAACCATTCACCCATTTTAGTTCAACAACCTCTCTACCACCCTTATGGGTACATGCATGTACAGAGAACAACTTCCACACCTAACAATCAAACTTCTCATTACCTACATTTAGTCCCATCCCGAAAGTTAGGTCTAGGGAGTAGAACCTTACCTCTTAGATGAAGATCTGGTGATTTCCTCCCTTGAATTCCCAAAGCTTGAGCAAGAATTTGAAGCATGAAGATGTTAGTGTCATTCCTTCTCTCTCTAGCTCTCTTCCCTCTCTCTAAAATACTAGATATTTGCTCCCAAATGACTCTTTTATGCCTTTTTATAAAAAAGTGGTCGGGTTATAAAAACACAAAATGGACCATCCAAACCCAGCTATGTGGTCGCAGAGTGCACCACAAATGGACAATTATGTGGTCACACAATGCACCACCGAATCACCCGTCGGAATTTTCTCATGCTGGATCTCCGACGGAAGTGCGGCCCAGGAAATGATTATGCAGTTGCATAATGGACCCCAAAATGAGCTCCAAAAACTGGCCTTTGTTTCTGTTGCATTCTGCGGCCGATCTGTGGTCCACGAAGTGGTTCTGCAATCGCATAGTGGACCGCATAAATACCATGCCCTATAAATATTATTCTCCCAACTCCCCGACGCATTGCACGATTCAAAACGTCCGTACAGCGGCGAGCTTATCTACAACAACCAAACACATTAGCCTACCTCGGCAACCCGAACCCCGGGTTCTAGGTACAATTTTGCGGGACCTTACATCCTCTCCCACTTAGAATCATTCATCCTCGAATGAGGAGTAGAGTCCGCCTAAAAAACCCAACATATCACATATTTTCAAAAATTACGGCAAAGTTTCCCCTATAACTAGGCCTATCAAGAGAATCCCAAAAATCAATCCTAACAACATATAGATAACACCACATTGCACCATAGACATCCAAAGAACACCAACTATAACATCATATATATTATATTCGCAAAATGGGGCATTTTCATAAATTGTACAAGTTTGAACATAACTCATAGAATATAAAGTCCTAACATTCCTTTAAAACACAAAAAGTATGTGATTATCCTAACTTTCTACATAGTTTAGTGAACGAGCTCTGGCCCCTATCAATTATGCTTCACCAACTTTGGACCATCCCACGAGGGATTTATATCTCTTTACATACGAGGCACCACACAGTGTGACAATAACCCAATACACGGTAACCATGGCCTCCATGGGCCCTATACTCCACAAAACACCTTTCTATACATATAGCCACTACTTGATCCAGTCGTCATTCGACATACTAGGGTGCATCATTATGAGCACCATGCAACTTCACTTTCCCATCCTAAACCTCTACTTTGAAAAAATAATACAAACCACGAACTTCAAATTTCTAGCATCACCCTTCAGCCTCATGTAACATTCGTGAAACATCCTGCTCACGTTTGTCCATACTTGGATATTGAAAATGGCATTTTGAACATAATTAAAAGTGACTTGATTTTCCTTACATATGAAAGCTTGCGTACATACGCCTACAGAGTGATAAAGGGCATACACCTTCACCCACACCTTTCTATTATATGTATGACCCATTAAACACCCTTCCTAATTACTTAAATCATGTTTTAACCTTGGGTTAACACCTGTGACCTCCCCCTCCCAATTCCCATTGATATCTCATCTTGTCATTCCCATATGAGTTAAACTTAACGAAGTTGGAGGTCCAAACATGTAAAGAAGTATCATCCGATGAAACCCTATGGTTATACTCATTCAAACACATCATATAACAAGGTGGAAGGGGTTGAGGGACTTACTTGTTGTTCTTTGGTTGTTGGGGCGGTGCCTTAGCTGATTACCCTTGACTCCACACATGAAATATTCATCAGTACCACGGCAGCATACCCCCAAATGAGGTCTCCTACACTATGGACATGGGAGCTTTTGTTGCAGCTGATAGTTCTCGCTCGACTGGACTTGCAGACCGAGCCCTGATTGAAGTGCTTGATGGTAAGCTATAATCTCGTATTTTAGTCGCTTATTGCACTCTAATTTACTTCACTTTAGTTGTGTTTGAGCTTTAATTGATAGAGTTTTGCACTTATTGTGTGTTTTATGCCTTGTAGGAGTGATTTCGGGCTATATAAAAGTTATGGAATGAATTCAAGTGATTTGGAGCTTTGAAGTCTGAGTAAAATCCCAAGGGATTAAGACGGAATTGTGTTCAGGGGTCGAGGACCAAGTCTGGACGTCAAAAATTGAAATTTGGTCTGTACTCTAAGAATTCCCCGCTGTCGCGGCACGTAAGGAGCTCGCTTGTGCAAAAGCTGTTGTCTGTTAGATGTTGTCTCTCTGAATTTCCCCACAAATGCTCCGCATGGTGCGTCGCCACATATGGCGCGCTTGTGAATGTTTTACAGAGTGAAAATCCTATTTCGGCTAGGAGAAGGTGATTTCTTTTGGGATCAACCCTACATGGTATAAATACATGAAAAAATATATTTTTGGGACTTTTGACACATATTCGACCTAAGGAGGCTAAGGAGGAGTTGGAAGAACACGAGCACAAGAATTTCATCATTCCTTCCTCACTCAAGACACGAGTTTGGATTGAATTTATGTGTTCCTCTACTTTAACTTTATTTGTGATGAATTGCTCCATATCTATGGAGTAGTTCTCTTTAGGGTTCGATGGATTTGGTGTATTGATGATTGTTTGTGGATTATAACTCTAGTTTCATGTATTGAAGCATCTTTGGATGAATTAATTGTTGCATCTATATTCCCTTGTTCATGAAATCATGAGAGGCATAACTTGACATCTTTGCCTTATATTATTTGTTGAGTTCATTAAGTCTTATTAGTAGTCGAAAGAGGATAGTTGAATTATTGATTAAACCTAGTTAGCAAAATAATCGAGGGAGGTTCTCCTAAGGACCAATCCATTACGCATTCTTGCATATTTTCACGTGCTTAAATTGGTTCATCTTGTGAGGTTAAAACTTAATTGAGACAGGATTTTGCTGAACATTTGAACTAATAATTGAGTGAATTCAAGAGTTTTGGAATCCAATCACATATTTTGACTCATTGGGTTATGGGTAGTCGGGATCTACCCCTTGACTCGGGTTTTGATCATGTGGGCCTGGGTTGACTTTCATTGGCTTTTGGGAATTTGATTAAAAATAGAAGTTTTGTTATTTGAAATTGATTCCTACGGCTTTGTTTGATGTTATTGAGTTGTATTTGACTAGATTCGAGTCATTTAGTGTTTGATTTATATGGAAAGGTGAAAGCTTGCTGGAAGGAAGTAAGTGTCTTGTCTATTCTTGTAAGAGGGAATTCTCCTATATGTGATCTATTTGCTACTTGATTCATGATTTAGACGGTTCAGGCATGTGAAAAGGAGAGGCACTGATGATTCGGTAAAGAGGTGTGAGAGGCTGGCGTTGGAGGGCCACCGGAGAGGCAAAAGTAGGCCGAAGAAGTATTGGGGAGAGGTGATTAGGCAAGATATGACATTACTCTAACTGACTAAGGACATGACCATGGATAGGAAGGTGTGAAAGTAGAAAATAAAGGTAAAAGGTTAGGTAGCCAAGTATTATTCTTGTTTGTAGTAGCTGCTTTGATACGTCGTTTGGTGTCCTTTGTGTTTTTTCATATCCCTAGACTTCTGTTATTAGTTGGTGCTGCCTTTGTTTCAGTTTTGTGATTACATTATTAGTGTTAGTTTTATATTTTCACTTCGGTTGTCTAATTGATTTGCTTGTTATTTTCCCTCCCCTTTTTCCTTCCCAAGCTGAGGGTCTACCTGAAACGTCTCTCTGTATTCTTAAAGGCAGGGGTAAGGTATGCGTATACTCTACCCTCCCTCGAGCCCAATTGTGGGACTACAATGGGTATATTGTTGTTGTTGTTGTTGTTGTTGTTGTTGTTGTTGTTGTTGTTGTTGTTGTTGTTGTTGTTGTTGTTTTCTATTCATGATTTAGGAGCCAGGTATATACGAGGTGACGAGTGTATATGCGTAGCTAGGTCTTGATCATATCCGGTATTGTTGACTTGAATTGTGCTTTGTTGGATCATGTGAAGTTATTATCCATGATTAATATATTCTATGATTATGTGATAATTTATATTCATGACTTAGGAGCATGCCTAGGGTTATGACTTGTTGATTTGACATGAAGGATGTTTTTGCCATGTTGAGCTTTATTATAAGCCCATAGTCGTATACTTGCCTTATTTGCTCCCTGATTTTGGTGGTATCTATGGTCAAATTGACTTATGATAAATAATATGATTAAGCTATAACATGCTAATAGCTTCCCGAGCCATTGTGATAAATTGAGTTTCATGATTTTCCATAGCCATCTTTTAGCCATATGAGCTTCTTATCCGCATTCTTATTATCATGTCTAGTGCTTTGCTAGTTTCAGGTCTTTTGGAGTTGAATTTGGATGGTAGGTGATTGTTTCTTGATTTTAGCTTACTCGGCGGAGGAAAGTCTCTTGTCTATCCTTGTAAGAGGGAATTCTCGCCTAGCGAGCGGGTTAGGCATCATCATAACCTTTGGTAGAATTTTGGGTCATGACAAGTTAGTATCAGAAAACTAGGTTCTAATATTCTTACAAATCACAAGCAGGCCTAGCAAAGTCTTGTGGATTGGTACAAAGACTTTAGTATCTATATGTGAGAGGTTATATGGCTTTAGGAAACTTACTTTTGTTGATTCCTCATCGTGCATTGATTATTGTCTTGAGTCTAAATCCTTCTATTCTATTCTCTCACAAATAGTGAGGACTCGCGCTTCTAGAGAACCAAATGATGGAGATGTAGTACCACCAATAATAGCCGAAAGATGCAGTGGTCGGGGTAGGGCCAGAGTTCCTGCTAGGGGGCACACTATTGCAGCCAGATGCGGAGCATCAAATGGGTCCCATAACTATACGAGGGCAATTGCAGTGGACCCACCTATGGACTAAATCGTAGATGAACATGTTAAGGCTCTAGTGCACACCTAGCATCCAGAGGGTTTCATTGTTGCACCCGTGTTTCAGGAAGGTATGGCCAAGATGGTCAATTTCATCGATCCTTTGACACAAGCTGGAGTAGTTCCAATAGCCCCAGCCGCATCTCAGGCCGAAAGGGGAGCTCATACACCTGTTACTTATACTCCAGAGCAGCCGATTATACAACTAGACCAGAGACCTTACCTGCCATGTCTATTGATGTGCATAAAAGATTAGAGAGGTTCCAGAGGTTATCTTCTCCAAACTTTGAGGGCAGTATTTCAGAGTATGCCCATGACTTTCTAGACAAGTGTCATTAGATGCTTCATAATTTGGGCCTGGTATAGTTTAACGGAGTGGAATTTACTACGTTCTACTTTAGAGGAGCTTCTAGGAGATGGCGGCTGACTTATGATCTGTGAAGGCTAGCAAGTTCATCTCCTCTTACATGGGCTCAATATTCACACCTATTTCTTGAGAGGTACATTCCATTCACAGGAAGGATAAGCCGAGAGGCTAATTTGAGCACCTTTAGCAGGGTCGTATGTCAGTGATTGAGTATGAGGCAAGATTCACAGAGTTGTCTAATCATGTAGCTTTCTTGATCATCATCAATGTAGAGAAGGTGAGGATGTTTATTGAGGGTCTGACTTATGGATTCATGGTTACTATGGCTCGAGAGTCAGAGATGTGGACTCTTTTTCATCAAGCAGAAGAGATAGCTTGGAGAATTGAGCATGTTCACAATCAGGGTAGAGAGGACATGATGAGAGACAAGAGGCCTCAATGTTATGTTAGTTTTAATGGTACCTAATTTGGAGGTAGAGGTCAGATCATTAAGGGCCATTAGGGTATGCCAGCTCAGTTTATATAGCATGTGGACTGCGGTATGGTGTCTCGATCATATTTAAGTTCTACAATTCTTTCATCCTTAAGTGCTCTTCCAGGAAGCTCATACCATGATCTATCTATTTAGGGTTCCTCTAGTGAGTATTCAGGTCCTCAAGGGCAGTATCAGTCCTAGTAGCCTCATTTAGCTTGGGGTTGCTATGAGTATGGAGATATTGGACACATGAGGAAGTATTGCCCCAGACTTATTAGAGGCGCAATTCATCAATGTTCTTAGTCCATAGTTCTAGTGTCAGTTGCATCACCCTTACCAGAGATTTTTAGGGGGGAGGGTCACGCACTGCGAGGACGCCCGAGAGGGGGAGGTCAAGTTGGTGATAGTCACACTACTAGTTGCCAATCCCGTTGCTATCCTTTTCTAGGGAGACACAAGGTGATGGCCTCTAATACTGTGATCACAGTTATGGTTTCGGCCAGTCATAGAGATGCTTCCATGTTGTTTGATCCGGGGTCTAATTATTCTTATGTGTCATCATATTTTGCTCCTTAGTTGGATATGCCTCGTGGTTCACTTGATATTCATGTTCATATGTCTACACCTGTCGGTGATTCTATTGTGGTGGATAGTGTGTATGAGTCTTGTGTTCTCACTATTAGGTGTTATAAGACTAGTGTTGACCTTCTATTGCTTAGTATGGTGAAATTTGATGTGATTTTGGGTATGGATTGTTATCTCCTTACGATTCTATCCTTGATTGTCATGCTAAGACTGTGACATTAACCATGCCAGGGTTTCCAAGGTTGGAATGGAGAGTTTCTCTTAGTCACACTCCTAGTAATGTGATTTTATTTTTGAAGGCTCAATGGATGGTTGAGAAGGGATGTTTGGCGTCTCTGGCTTTTTTTCGAGATGTTAGTATTGATACTCCTACTATTGAGTCAGTCTCAGTACGAAGGGAGTTTTTAGATGTGTTTCCTACAAACCTATCGGGCATGCCTCTCTATAGGGATATTAATTTTGTGATTAATTTGGTGTAGGGGCATGCATCCCATATGTATTCTTTCATATCGCATGGATTCAACTAAGTTGCAGGAATTGAAATAATAGTTACAAGACTTTCTTGATAAGTGGTTTACCATGCCTAGTGTATCACCGTGGGGGTATGCTAGTGTTGTTTGTAAGGAAGAAGGATGGGTCCATAAGGATGTGTATTGACTATAGACAGTTGAACAAGGTTACCATCAAGAACAAGTATCAGTTATTGTGCATTGATGGTTTATTTGATTAGCTTCATGGAGCTGGGGTATTCTCGAAGATTGACTTGAGATCGAGGTATCTCCAGTTAAAGATTAGGGCTTCAGACATCCCGAAGATGACTTTCAGGATTCGCTATGGGCATTATGAGTTTTTGATGATATATTTTGGTTTGATTAAAGCACAAACAACTTTCACGCATTTGATGAACAGCGTGTTCCGGCCTTATTTGGATTCTTGTCATTGTGTTAAATTATGATATCTTGGTATACTCTCGTAGTGCTAAGGAGCACGAGCAACATTTGGGGATTGTGCTCAGATTTTGAGGGAGAAGAAGTTGTATGCTAAGTTCTCCAAGTGCGAGTTTTGCTTGGACTCGGTGGCATACTTGGGTCATGTGGTATTTATTGATGGGATCAAGGTATAGCCAAAGAAGATTGAGGCAGTTCACAAGCCCAGACCTTCTACCATTGCAGAGATCAAGAGCTTCTTAGGTTCGACTGGTTACTACTATTGCTTCGTAGAGGGATTTTCATCTAGTGTAGTCGTATTGACTAAGTTAACTCAGAAGAGCACTTCCTTCAAATGGTTTGACAAGTGTGAGGAGAGCATTTGGAAGTTCAAGACTTCTTTGACTACGACTCTAGTTTTTGGTATTGTCCTCAGGATCGGGGTTGCATATCCTTATTATGATGTTTTATGGGCTAGTATTTGGTGTGTGTTGATGCATAATGGTACGGTGATTGCCTATGAATAAAGCCCCGTGAGAAGAACTATCTAGTGCATGAATTAGAGTTAGCAGATATTGTGCACGCACTCAAGATTTGGAGGTATTACTTATATGGCATGTCATGTGAGGTTTACATTGATCATTAGAGTCTCCAGCATTTGTTCATGCAAAAGGATTTGAATATAAGGCAACGGAGGTGGTTGGAGTTATTGAAGGTTTATGATATCACTATCTTGTATTATCCAGGGAAGGCTAGTGTGGTAGCGGATGTCTTGAGTAGGAGGACAACGTGTATGAGGAGTTTGGCATTTATTCCAGTTGCGGAGAGGCCTTTGTCTATGGATGTTTAGGCTTTGACCAACCGATTCATGAGATTGGATATATTTGAACCTAGCAGATTTCTTGCTTGTGTTGTTGTGGAGTCATCCTTATTTGAATGCATCAAGGCATGTCAGTACGATGATCCCCATTATCTTGTCCTCAAGGACATGATGTTATGTGGTGGTACTAAGGAGGTGGTTATTGGTTATAAGGATGTATCGCGGTTTCTGGGTCGGTTTTGTGTTCCTAATGTGGATGGTTTGACGGAGTTGATTCTTGAGTAGTCTCACAGCTCACGGTATTCTATTCACCCATGTGCTATGAAGATGTACCATGACTTGAAGAAGCATTATTGGTGGTAAGGATAAAGAAGGACATTGTTGGATATGTTGCACCGTATTTGCATTATCAGAAGATCAAGTATGAGCATCATAGACTGGATGGTTTACTTCAAAAGTTAGAGATAACAGAGTGTAAGTGGGAGTACATCATTATGGACGTTGTGGTAGGGCTGCAATGGAAATTGAGGAGATGTGATGTTGTTTGGGTCATTGTGGGCATGCTAACCAAGTTTGCGCATTTTATTTTGGTCATGACTTCCTACACATCAGAGCAGTTGGATAAGATCTACATCAATGAGGTTGTTCGCTTGCATTGTATGCCTGTGTCTATCATCTCGAATTATGGCATTCAACTTACATCATTTTTTTAGATCCGTTCATCGAGAGTTAAGCACCCAGGAGGAGTTGAGTACAACTTTTCACCCTTAGATTGATGGGCAGTCTGAGCAGACCATTCATATCTTAGAGGATAGCACATGGTTAGCGGAGTTTGCATATACAACAACAACTATCAGTCGAGTATCTAGATGGATCTGTATGAGGCGTTCTATGGGAGGCGATGTTGTTATGAGGTTGGTTGGTTTGAGCATAGGGAGGCTAGGATGCTGGGCACCAATTTGGTACATGATGCTGATAGGACAGTTTGTGATGTGGCTTTCATGGAGGGTGAGAAGGTTCTTCTCAAAGGTTTACCTATGAAGCACGTGATGGGGTATGGGCTTGGTTCGCCAACCATCCTCGGTACATCGGTCCATTTGAGGTGTTAGAGAGGGTTGGTGAAGTGGATTATGGACTTGGTTCGCCACCCATCTTGTCGGGAGTTCATCCGGTGTTTCATGTCTCAATGCTTTGGAAGTATTATGACGATTAATCATATGTCTTGAATTTCAACTCGGTGTAGTTGGATGAGAATTGGCTTATGAAGAAGAGTTGGTGGCCATTTTGGAAAGGTAGGTTCGGAAGGTGAGGTCAAAAGATATTGCATCAGTGTAGGTTCAATGGAGAGGTCGATTGGTTGAGGAGACGACATGGGAGATTGAGCATGATATGCAGAGCAAATATCCTCATCTTTTTGTCATTCCAAGTATGATTCTAGACTCATTCAAGGACGAACATTTGTTAAAAAGAGAGAATGTAACGACATGGCCAGATGTTCTATGTATTTGAGCCATGTTTCTCTATTTGATGCTTCTCGTATGTTTTTTGCTGTTTTGTGACTCGCGGGGATGGTTGGTTTAGTTTCGGGAAAGTTTGAGAGCGATTTGAGACACTTAGTCTTATTTTGGAAGCTTAAGTTGTAAGAGTTAACCATGATTTGACTTTGTGTAAACGAACTTGGATTAGTGATTTGATGGTTCTAGTATATTTTTATGGTGATTGTGGACCTGTGCGTATGTTCGAAAATGCATTTGGAGGTTCCTAGGATGTTTTGGCTCTATTTATCAAAGTTGGCAAAAGTTTTAGAGGGTTCCTAAGTTAGTTCGAGAGTTGACTTTAATGACATGGGATCCGGATTGTTGTTCCGGAAGATGGAATAAGTCCATTTTATCATTTAGGACTTGTGTGCAAAGTTTGGATGTAATCTGGATTGGTTAGGCTTGAATAAGACGGTTGGTTGGAAGTTTGGATGTTAATGAACTTAAGAGAAGCTCAAATTGTATTTTGATCTTCGATTGACGTTAGTCGTGGTGTTTTAAGCATTTGGACAAGGTATTGGGACTTATTGGTATGATTGGATGGGGCCCAGAGGTGGTGTGTTTCAGGATAGTTTCAGATCATTTATCTATAGTTTAGAATTTCCGGTTTTCTGATGTTTAGTAGCACTTCGCGATCGTGGATCTTGTCTCGCGATCGCGGAGAAGGGGAGTTGGCAAATGGGATTTTCCTCTTCGCCTTCGCATGGGTGGAGTTGCGTTAGTAGAGATATGGGATCTAGAGCATCACGTTCGCGTGCAAAGGGTCGCATTCACAATTGTGTGGTGCAAGGCAGAAGGATTGCTTTCGCGTTCACAGAGTATGGCTCTTGTTTGCGTAGGCTTGGAAGTTCAGGAATCGCGGTCGCGAGGGGGGACCTCATGTTCTCGAAGAAGAGCAGCTGTTGGGCGGACCTTTTGGTCTTCACGATCACGGAGGGTGTATCGCGATCGCATTGCATATCATTGGGCAAAACATTAAGTGTTATATTTTGCGATTTTACCCATTCTCTCATATTTTGAACCATAGGCTTCAAGAGGTGGATATTTTGGAGAACCACTAGATTGGAGGTACGCAATTTTATTTAGATTTGGATTTATGTCTTAACTCACCATGGATTTCTACACTTAAACCATGGATTTTTAAATGAAAATTTGGGGTTTTGTTTACAACTTAAGAGGGTTTATTTTGGGAATTGGAAGGTAGATTTGGACTCGGTTATGGAATTTAATCACATATTTGGACTCATGAGGTCATAGATAGTCAGGATCTACCCCTTGACTCAGGTATTGACTGTGTGTGCCTAGGTTGACTTTTTAGGGAGTGACTATAGATCGAAACTTTATTGTTTGTGGGTTTTTTTCCTATGGCTTTATTTGGCGTTATCGAGTTGTTCCTTTACTAGATTTTGGTCTTATGGACTTGAATTTGGACGATAGGCGATTGTTTCTTGATTTTAGCTTATTGTGTGGAGGTAAGTCTCTCGTCTATCCTTTTAAGGGGAAATTCTCCTCATATGTGATATATTTAATACTTGATTCATGATTTAGGAGCCATGTATATTCCAAATGGTGAGCGCATATGCATAGCTAGGTCTTGACCATATCCGATATTGTTGATTTGAATTGTTCTTTGTTGGATTATATCAAGTTTTTATCTATGTTTAAATTGATTTTATGACTACGTGATAATTCATATTCATGATTTAGGAGTATGCCTAGGGTTATGACTTTTCAGTTTGACATGTAGGATTATTTTTCCAGGTTGAGCTTTATTATAAATCCATTATCATATACTTTCCTTATTTGCTACATAATTTTTGATGGTTTCCATGGACTAATTAACTCATGATAATAATATGATTAAGCTAGAACATGTTAAATATCTTATTGAGCCGTTATTATAAATTAAGTTACATTATTTGTCATATCCATCTCTTATCCATATAAGCTTTTATCCCAAAAGAGATAGTTTATGTATCTTGGGTATATAATCCAAGGCAATGGGGAGATTGATGAGGATGTTACTCACCGCATTGGATTGGTGTGGATGAGATGGAGGCTTGCTTGGGGGGTTTTATGCGATAAGAATGTTCCGCCTAGACTTAAGGAAAATTCTACAAGGTGGTGGTTAGACCGACTACGTTGTATGAAGATGAGTATTGGCCCGTCAAGAAGTCCCATGTCTAGAAGATGAAAGTAGCTGAAATGAGGATGTTGCGATGGATGTGTGGGCATTCAAGGAAAGAAAAGATTAGTAATGAAGTTATAAGGGACAAGGTGGGAGTGAAAGTTGCGGGAATCGAGCCTACAATGGTTTGGGCATGTGAAGAGGAGAGACATAGGAAACCCGGCTTGAGGAAAGATAAAGGTTGGCCAAAGAAGTATTCGGGAGAGGTAATTAGGCAGGACATGTCATTGCTTCACCTAACCGAGGACATGACTAGCGATAGAGAGTTGTGGAGGTCGAGGATTAAGGTGGTGGGTTGACAGGTAGTTGTTAGTTTCTCCTAAGTTTAACAGTAGTACTAATACTATTTTTGTATTCTTTTATTCTTAGTTCTTTATTATTTATTATATCACTCGCTTCCATTACCTTATTATATTATTGTTGTTATTGCTTGTTGCTTTATTTTTACTGTTCCTTATGCCGAGGGTCTATCGAAAATAACCACTCTACCTTTATAGGATAGGGGTAAGGCTGCGTACACACTACTCTCCCTAGACCCCACGTATGAGATTAAGCTAGGTTTGTTGTTGTTGTTCTTATTATCACATCTTGTGCCCATTTATTTTAACATCTATACATATATGTATGAGTGGAAAAAGTGGTTATTGAGTAAGGTTGAGGATTTTGGCACTACGGGCACTTGAGAGGATATTGGTACTAATTATTTGGTTAATGATCATTAATATAAAATGATCAACTCCTGGATTATGGATATGTCCCTGTGAAGTCCAGTAATAACCTATGTTACCTTGGGCCTTATGAGCGCAGGCACCCGTGATTCGTTTGGTGCTTGGTTGACAAGTGGCATGTGTCAGGCACATGGATTTATGTTGTGAGTTGTTGAGAAAGGGATCCTAAGCATACATATGCTTATTTGGTTAGATTCATGCAATAAATTGATGCAAGAATTGTTGATATGTATCATATCTTATTCGAGGATTAGGATGCTGATGTCTTATTTTATCTTTGTTATTTTTAAAAGAAGCCAAAATTTTGTTTGAAGTGTATTTTTGAGCTTTTATACTCGTTGATGATATCATGCCTAGTTTCATGTTGAATTATTCTTTCATCTGACTATTTGACTGTTAGTGAGTGTCAGTATCGACCCCTCGCCACTACTTATTTGATACTAGAGTTGATACTTACTGGGTACTGTAGTTTGTACTCATACTACACTTTTACACATTTTGTGCAAGTTCTGAGGCTAGTGTGAGTGGCATTCATCCAACATAGTAGGTGGATTTGTGGAGACTTTGTGGTGAACTTCTTTACATGATCGATTTGTAGCACATGTAGTCCCCCCTCCCTAATTATCTCTTATGCACATATATTTCATTCAGACATACAGTATATTCTGATGATTCTACGTACCCTTGTAAGATGCTTGGGATGAATGTGACATCCTGGTTTTAGGCGGTGTAGGCAGTTGTGGTAATGCTTAGACCCCACCTCCGACATATTATCTATGTTATGTGTTTGAGATTATTTTGTTTCTTATCATATTGGGTATTTGCTTATGATTTGGTTAATCTTGTTTAGAAATTATGACATTTATTATGTTTGCTTGCCTAGCAAGCGGGTTCGGCGCCATCACAATCTTTGGTGGGATTTTGAGTCGCGGCAGATGGACTTGTGCACTTGCAATTGCTTAGCCACAACTACGAAGTCACAAATGCAATTGTATTGCCACAGATGTGAAGTGTGACTGTATAGGTGAAAGCTTGTAGATGCAAGCCTTGGACCTCTGAAGTGGTGTCGAAGATGTGTCGATTTGGTCCACATATTCAGAATCATCGGTTGACTTCATATATTATGAGTGTTAGCTCATTTTGCTCATTATGTTTAGTTAAGAATCTCAGTAAGAGGAGATATTTTAGGATATTGTTATCCCTATTTTATGGGTAAGTTATTTTCCCTTGGATTTGACTATATATATTGAATCCCCATGGATTTATACATAATAATCATGGAATTTTGAAGTGAAAAATGGGGTTTTTTTCTACAACATAAGAGGGAGAATTTTGGGATTTTGAGGGTCGATTGGAATCGGTTTTGGAATCTAATCACATATTTCTACTTGTGGTGTTATGGGTTGGTTGGATCTATCCCTTAGTGTGGGTTTTGATAATGTGATCCCGGGTTGACTTCATTGGCTTTCAGAAATTTGATTAAAGATTAAAACTTAATTGTTTAGAGTTGATTTCTATAGCATTATTTTATGTTATTGAGTTGTATTGGACTAGATTAGAGGCGTTTGGAGGATGATTTGAAAGGAAAAGTTAATTTGGAAGGTTGAAGTTGTTACATGGTGGAGGTAAGTCTCTTGTCTATCCCCATAGGACATTTATGTGCTATTTTCTAATTGAGTGGTTGAGATTCATTAGGCCGAGCAATTCTCCTTGGGGTGCGTCGGTGTTGTTTGTGAAGAAGAAGGGTGGTTCTATGAGGATGTGCATCGATTATAGGCAACTGAAAAAAGGTCTCTATCAAGAACAAGTATCCATTACCTGGTATTGATGATTTGTTTGATCAGCTTCGGGGTGAAAGGGTATTCTTGAAGATTGACTTGAGATCGGGTTATCACTAGCTGATGATTCGGGCTTAGAACATTTCTAAGACGACTTTCAGGAATCACTAAGGGAATTATGAGTTCTCAGTGATGTCTTTTAGTTTGACTAATAACCCATCAACTCTCATGTATTTGATGAACAATGTGTTTCAACAGTATTTGGACTCTTTTGTTATTGTGTTCATTGATGATATCTTGGTGTATTGCCATAGCAGGGAGGAGCACGAGCAACATTTGAGGATTGTGCTCCAGATTTTGAGGGAGAAGAAGTTGTATGATAAGTTCTCCAAGTATGAGTTTTGGTTGGACTCGATAGTATTCTTGGGCCATGTGGTGTTTAGTGATGGAATCAAGGTTGATTCGAAGAAGATTGATGTAGTTTCGAGTTAGCCCAGACCTTCTATCGCTATAGAGATCAGGAGCTTCTTGGGTTTGGCTAGTTACCATAATTACTTGGTGGAAGGGTTTTTATCTATTGTAACTCCATTGACCAAGTTGACTTAGAAGGGTGATCCATTCAGATGGTCTGACAAGTGTCAAGAGAGCTACCAGAAGCTCAAGACTACTTTGACAACAACACTAGTTTTGGTATTGCCCTAAGGATCGGAGATGTATATTGTCTATTATAATACTTCACAGGTTGGCCATGGGTGTGTGGTTATGTAGGACGGTAGGGTGACTGCCTATGCGTTACGCAAGTTGAAGCCCCATGAGAAGAACTACCCAGTGCATGATTTGGAATTGGCGTCGATTATGCACGCGCTCAAGATTTTGAGGCACTACTTGTATGGCGTGCCTTGTGAAGTTTACATTTATCACTAGAGTCTTCAACATTTGTTCAAGCAAAATGATATTAATTTGAGGCAGCGGAGGTGGCTAGAGTTGTTGACAGATTATGATATCACTATCTTGTATCATCCGGGTGAGGCTAATGTGGTAGAGGATGCCTTGAGTAGGAAGGCGGAGAGTACTGGGAGTTTGGCATTTATTCCAGCTGTGGAGAGGTCTTTGGCTATGGGTGTTCAAGCTTTGGCCAAGAGATTTGTGAGATTGGATATTTTTTATCCTAGCAGAGTTCTTGCTCGTGTTGTTGCACAATCGTCCTTGTTTGAGTGCATTAAGGCTCATTGGTATCATAATCCCCATTTTCTTGTCCATAAGGACACGGTGTTCCGAGGTGGTTACGAAGGAGGTGGTTATTGGTGATGATCATGTATTGCAAATTTAGAGTCAGGTTTGGGTACCTTATGTGTATTGTTTTAGGGAGTTGATTCTTGAAGAGGCTTAGAATTGCGCTATTTCTATTCATCCAGGTGCTACAAAGATGTATTATGACTTGAAGCAACATTGCTGGTGACGAAGGATGAAGAAAGACATTGTTGGGCATGTTTCACGGTGTTTGAATTGTCAGCAAGTCAAGTATGAGCATAAAGGCTAGGTGGTTTGCTTTAGAGGTTAGATATATCCGAGTGGAAGTGAGAGGGCATTGCTATGGACTTTGTGGTAAGATTGCCACAGACTTTGAGGAGATTTGACGTTGTTTGGGTCACTGTGGATAGATTGACCATGTTTGCACATTTCATTCCGGTCATGACTTCCGATACTTTAGAGAAGTTGGCTCAGATATACATTATAGACATTGTCCGCTTGCATAGCGTGCCTGTTTCTATCATTTTGGATCAAGAACGTAGTTCACATTGCACTTTTGGAGCATTGTACAACGTGATTTGGGCACAGAGGTGGAGTTGAGCACTGCATTTTACCCTCAGATGGATGGGCAGTCCGAGCGGGCCATTCAGATCCTTGAGGATATGTAGAGAGCCTTCTTTATTGATTTTGGCAGCGGGATCAGTTTCTACCATTAGTAGAGGTTGGCTACAACAACAGCTACCGGTAAAGCATGTAGATGTCTTTGTATGAGCAATTATATGGGAGGTGATTTCATCTTTCGGTTGGTTGGTTTGAGACCAGTGAGGCTAGGTTATTAGGTACGGATTTGGTTCGAGATGCTTTGGAGAAGCTAAAATTGATTCAGGAGCGACTTCAAACCATGCACTCCAGGAAAGAGTTATTTTGATAGGAAGGTTCGTTATGTGGTTTTCATTGAGGGTGAAAAAGTTCTTTAAACTTTGCCTAAGAAGGGCGTAATGAGATTTGGGAAGAATGTCAAGTTGAGCCCTCGGTATATTGGTCCATTTAAGGTTTTGTATTGAGTTGGTGAAGTGGCTTCCAAACTAGCTTTGCCACCTATTTGGTTAGGAGTTCATCCACTGTTTAATGTTTCCATGCTTCAGAAATATCATGAAGATCAGTCACATGTGCTGGATTTCAATTCAGTGTACTTAGATGAGAATATGGCTTTTGAAGAAGAGCCGGTGAACAGTTTAGATAGGGAGGTTTAGAAGTTGAGGTCTAAAGATACTTCATCAGTGAAGGTTAGTGGAGAGTTCAACCGACTGAGAAAGAGACTTGGGAGACCAAGCATTATATGCGGAGCAAATATCCTCATCTCTTTGGCATTTCGGGTATGATTCTAAACCCATTCTAGGACAAATATTTGTTTAAGAGGGGGAGAATGTAACGAACTAACCTGTCATTTTTTGTATTTGAGCCCCATTCCCTTATTAAATGCTTCCCTCATGTGTGTTTGTTATTTTACAACTTGGGGGGGGGGGATTAGTTTGACTTCGCGAAGATTTGAGATGGATTTGGGACACTTATTCTCATTTTAGAAGCTTAAACCGCTTGAGTTGACCGAGGTTTGACTTTTGAGTAGACGGTCTCAGATTGGTGATCTGATGGTACTAGTAGGTTTGTATGGTGATTTCTGACTTTGGCGTATGTTCAGATTTGGATTTGGAGGTCCCTAGTATGTTTTAGCCATATTTGATAGAAGTTGGAAAATTTGAAGGATTGGAGAGTTCATGGGTTTGATTGGGTGTTGAATTTGGGGTTATTCGATTGGTGGACTTTGGATAGGTTCATTTAGTTGATTGAAACATGTGGGAAAAGATTGGATAGAATCTGAAATGTTTAGGCATGAATAGGATGAGTTTGGTGAAGTTAGAGTGCTTGAAGCTTAAGAGAAGGACTTGGATCGTCGATTCGTGATCTGGATTTGATTGCGTGTTTTTGAGCATTTGGATAAGTTTGTATAATATATTAGGATTTGTTGGTATGGTTGGATGGGGTCCCAGGGGGGATGGAGCGTGTTTCGAGATGATTTCGGAGCATTTTGGTGTCATGTGGCAGTTCTGGTGATGGTGCAGATAGCAGGTGCAAAGCTGCACTTGCGATGGTTCTATCACATTTACGATATTGGGATGGTCAAAGGATTGTTGCTTATGCGGATGATGGAGCATAGGCACAAGGTAACACCTACAAGATGGGGTAGGCCTGAAGGGCTCACATACCTACGATTGTTTAGCCGCACCTGCAAAGTTGTAGATTTGACAATGGTGTTGCATATTCAAAGTCTGACTGTATAGGCAAAAGCTCGCATATACGAGCCTTAGACCACAAAAGTGGTGTCGCAGATGCAGAAGCACTGGCATACTTCATATATTTCCAGGGTTAGCTAAGATTTACATTATTTGGAGTTTTGGTGCTCAGTAAGCGGCAAATGTTTTAGGAGATTTTCATTGCTACTTTGTGAGTAAGTAATTTTCAGTTGGATTTGACTATGTATCTTGAATCCTCATGGATTTATACACTTTAATCATGGAATTTTGAAGAGAAAATTGGGTTTTTGTCTACAATATAAGAGGGTGACTTTTGGGGTTTTGATGGCTGATTTGGACTTGATTTTGGAATCTAATCACATATTTGGACTCGTAGAATTATGTGTAGACGGGATCTTCCGTTTGACACGAGTTTTGACCATGTGGACTCCGGTTGGATTTTGTTGACTTTTGGAGATTTGATTTAAGATTGAAGCTTTATTATTAAGAGTTGATTTATATAGAATTATTTAAGATTATTGAGTTGTATTTGAGTATATTTGAGGCGTTTGGAGGTTGATTTGAAAGGAAAAGTTATTTTGGAAGGTTGAAGTTGTTACCAGGTGGAGGTAAGTCTCTTGTCTATCCTTGTAAGAGGGAATTCTCCCCATAGGCGAATTATGTGGTATATTCCACTTGATTTAGGTGCTTTGTATATGCTAAGTGATGAAGGTATATGTGTGTCTAGGTTTTGAGCATAGCCTGTTAGGGTTAGGCTTATATTATGCCTTGTTGAGACTTCATGAATTATTATCCATGTTTCATTGGTTCTTTGACTACGTGATGAATCTTAATTATGCTTAGAGGCCATGCTAGAATTATGACTTGTTGAATTGAACCCGACCAAGTTCTTTCACCATGCTGGACTTTCTACTTTAGCTATATTCGTGCAACTGATATACTTGACCGATGAATTAGTGATTATTGACTCTATTGCATGTTGGATATAATGATCGGACTTAAAAATATTAAATGAATAAATTAAACTATTTTGGGAAGTTGAATTATATGATTAGCTATAGCTATATTTTATCCATGTTGAAACTCATCCGGATTTTTATAATTATGTTCAGTGCATCTTTAATACATCATCCCATATACATTTACATTAGTTGGAGAGTGGGATATTGAGGAAAGTTGAGGAATTTGGCACTAAAGACGGAGCGGATATTGATTATAGACTTAAGTATTATTAGTGGATGGGGTTGCACGCCGCAACAATGGTTGAATATGGGTCCGTCCCTCCTGACTTACGTGATTAACCTGTAACACTGCAGAAAACATTCAAAGTACTTAAGTGTAAAGCCCAGTAAAAATTTCCAAAAGAAAATAATGTTTTTTGGTGTCGAATTGGGCTTACGTGTTTAAGGATTGTATAAATTCTTCGCGGCGAGCAAGCTCGCCGCGGCTCGGACTTTTTGGATTGAAAAATGAACTGGAAAGTAAAGGAAAAAAATTTTGGCAATGAGGAGAAGGTGTTCCTCAATAATTGTTCTTCAATTATTGCTCAAATTTTGGAAGATTAAGAAGGAAAACTCAATGGGTCTTCATCCTAAAGATAAGATTCTACATCCTAACCCTCAATTTCTAATTTTGTCTAGAAATGGGTAATTAGCAAGATAATATTTGGGCATGAAAGTTGTTTATTTTATATGCATGTGTTATCAAAGGGTGTAGGAAGATTGTTGAACTAAAAATGGTAAAGATTGGGTTGTGGAATGATGGAATCTTCCTTAAAAGGACCTTAAAACCGTAATGCACACCTAGTGTTTGATAAAATACTCGAATGAGCTAGAACCATGAGCATCTTCCTAATTTTGATTCAATTTGTTATATTTCTACAATAGATTAAAGTTGCTAAGAATTTCAGAATATTTTAGAGTTTAAGGAAGCTCAATCGAGGTATGTTGGCTAAACTCTTCTCTTAGAATTGGATCCCACGGTATTCATGTGAATTATGTAAGTCCCGAGTGATTTGTTATAAAATTGGCTATTCTGAGTAAGATTGGGTTGAAAGATATATGTTCAACAAGTAACCCAAATGCTTTACTTATGTTATGTCATCAATTGAGGATGTGTTAAAAATATGGGTTGTGCATTAGAAATGTTCAACTTCAAGTTAAATTCAAACGAAGGCTATTATGCCAAATTTTGTGAAGAATCTCTATGTGCCTTAGACTCTTAATTGCTCACATATGTACTACATGCCTTGATTTGAATTGTGGTTGTTATTGTTGATGATGTTGATATTAAAAAGTGAAAAGCTGATCATGAATTACTAAATACGGCCAACATGCAAAGAATGATCTTATAATTATGGCCATTAGTGCCAATGAAATGAAAAGATGTGAAAGAAGTATGAAATACGATGATTGATATAAAAATGTAGATGTCTCGAATAAGACAGCCTAGCCGATCGGGTCATGATCAGACTCCGTGCTAATAGTACGGTGGTATTGGCATTGTGAATAATGGTATTGTGAACAATGAAATATCGATACTAAAAATCTCCCAATGTGAGATATGGAAATTAATTTGAACACTATCTTGATCCTAAATTGAGGTTTGATGTTGATTAAGGATTTTATTGATATTAAGATATTCTTGTTTGTATTATTTATTCTATTTAAAGGGTGTTTAGTTATACATACTAGTGCAATTCGACGATACTAACGTCCCTTTTGCCGAGGGCGCTGCATCTTTAAATGGATCCAGGTAGTTCCACAGCAGGAGATATTGATCAGTGATAGCAGTGCACCTTCTTCCCAGCTGATTTGGTGAGCCCCACTTCATCCCGGGGTCATGAATCTTTTGTAATTTGTGTATTCTGTTTGAGATATAGCCGGAGCCTTATTGCCGACATTATCATTGTACTCTTCTTTATCAATAGAGGTTCCATAGACATAGTGTGAGTTGTGTATTGGTGCTGAAAAAGTCAAAATATGTTATGTTATGGTTGTATTACTTGTACATTTGAGATTGTAAAAAAATGATGAAACTATAGATAATGAATTGGTATTGTAGACATGAACACCTTTTTGTCTAATTAATGAAAATATGTATTATCTCCATTCATTAATGAGTTTGGGTAGAAGAAAATCTAACAGGCTTGCTCGGTCGGGTTCACTCGGTTGAGCGCTGGTCGCGTTCCTCAGTTTTGGGGCGTGACATAACCATGTTACTTTAGCTCTGTGAGCATAGGCACGCAGAATCACTACTAGAAACTACGCCTATGGCAACCCTTCCAAAATCGTGGCAATAGATACACTAACCATCCATGTAGGGCTATTGGGACAGATTTGGACGCGTTCCAGGATACAGTGTTACAATAGGTCAATTAGAATGGTTTCAAAACCGTCTCCATATAGGGATATTGTAACGGTTATAGAATTGCTACTATTGTTCTATATATGAGAATGGTTTTCTTTTCTGTTGGGACAGTTATAAACGTTGTGGTATAATTATACCAATGATTGTTTTAAGTCCATTGCAATAGCTTTCATGATATATTGCAACGATTTTTATGATATATTGGAACAATTATCAGTACCCTATTGCAACGGATATCGAAACACATTGCAACAGTTATTAGGGGTTGTTGTTATTATTTGCTAGGTCTGTTGGAACAGTTATATTCTCTATTGCAATAATTCACAGTTGTAATTTATTATATTTATGGAACCAAATGAGGAATGTTTCCTATGCAATGAAATTTTTTACACCATAACTTATATAAACCATGAAATAAAATTAAATATCCAACTAGTATTATCCATATACAAAAACAAAATATGAATACGAAAAGTTGAGTTTGCATAAAGTCAAAATAGATGAGTTTGCATATAAAAAGGTGTAAACTAAAATATCATTGAATATGATAATAGAAAGTCTAACAACGATTAATAATACTCAAGTAATGTCTTTGTCACTGCTTTCATTCGCAATCATTGAACCTACAAAAGACAATCAGAAATAATTAAATAGATTTTTTAAGATAATTGAATCACAAAGTAATCGAATGACTAATTTGATAACTCGAAAATTTTCTAACTCTCTAAATTCGTAAAGTTTTCGACAGAGTTTCCTTTGTAAATACGAGTATCCCAAAATTTTCAAGTTGTTCAAAATATCATTTGTAAATACGACTATTCCAAAATTTTCAACCTGCCCAAAATATGATACAATTTCTATGCAGAACCTAAGAACCTTCCACAAATCACAAGTATATACTAAAATGCTTATTATAAACTCAAGACGAAAAAAACTATCTTGCTCATCAAGATGAATGAAGTACCAGGAAAACTAAAAATATCCTATAGAAATCTAAGAAAAATACTCCATGCCACATAAGAGATCCAGCTTAGTAGGCCCAATTACTAAACAACTATAATTCAATTGAATTGTTGGTCTCCTATAAATTCATACACAATTCTAATTTCTCTTTCGACTTCCCTAATTTGATGGATATGAGCATAGAACTCTCTCAGTAACATCAAATATCACACAACCAAACTCAAAAATAAAAGAAATAGCAAATCTAATCAGATCATCACGTGATCAACCTGCGTTTCACCACAAAACTCAATCAACTCTCATCATCGGAAACACACATCAAACTTTTTGTACACGGTCAAAACCGAGTTGGCCCTTCGTGTGATTAATCAAGATTGGAGCATAATGGACCGAGGTTCGTCATCATAATATCGAGCTCGATGACCCAGATACCAATCAATATCGAGCTCGAGTCAATATCGAGCTTGAGACCCAGAGACCGATCAATATCCAGCTCGAGACTCAGAGACCGATCAATATCGAGCTCAAGTCAATATCGAGCTCGAGACCCAAAGACCGATCAATATCGAGCTCAATACCCAGAGATCGACCCATACCGAGACCGGCCGAGACCGAGATTGAGCCAAGGGACAAAAGAGCAGTTATAGCCATATTTTGGGAGAGAATCTCGGAGGAAATCAAGAAAAAGTTAATTAATTAGTCTATCATGGAATTCCATTATGTATTTTTTATTATACCCAAAATAGAATTCCCCCACTATATTAAGAGTGGTTATCATTTGTAAGAGGGGAGGTATTGATACACACATTCATTCTACGATATACAGAAAACAGAGCTAATACTATTTTTTGGGTGGCTTTTGGTATTTTAGTCAAATTATTTCCTCTATCAATCGTGCTTCACCAGATTTGGAGGTGATTAAACTTGAAGGCTAATGCTAAGTAGTTCATCAGGTTTGCATTCATTTCTTTTATAACTAATTTCAATATACATTTATTTATCTTTTCCAATTGTACCAATTCATACCACGTATCCTTAGAACTACGTATAAATTCAACTCTATCCGTTTTTCGGCTAAACAGTTTATAAGGATAATAGTGGTTATTTGGTACGAATCAATATGAAACACACTATTTTACACTTGCTCTTGGAAGTGTCTTTGATTTCAGGTTAAAAACGATGAACTCCCATTAATGGCCCTACCTATCGATAACGAAGCTGGCCTCCAAGATGAGAATAACAACCTAATGCCTGGGGATGAAAGGCCACTTGTCGACCCCGTTGGAACTCGAGCCGTAGATCCAATTGACGTTAATTCACATGTGGCCATTGAGGCGAACCAACATTCCGACCCCGAAAATAGCATTAATGGTGTATATCAATCTGCAGTTCGAAATACCCAAAATGCTGGAGAAGACGGGATCAACCTGCGTATGAATTTCAAAATATTGCAAGCTCAACAGGCAGCGATAGCTCAGTTGCAGAGCCAAACCCAGGCACCGAGCAGGCTCGAGCCCGGTCCACCCCAAGAAGTCACCCATAAAATGGGGCCAGCTGTAGTAAGGTCAAATGAACAAGAATTGGGGACTAATCCCAAAATTATTAAAATGCTCGAGGAGCTGACAAAAAGAATAGAGTCAGGAGAAAGGAGGATTGAAGCAAACGACAAAAAAGTGAAAACTTATAACTCTAGGATTGATCAGATCCCGGGGGCACCACCAATATTTAAGGGCTTGGATTCCAAAATGTTCGTGCAAAAGCCTTTCCCCCTAGCGCGGCTCCAAAACCGATCCCCAAGAAGTTCCGCATGCCCGAAATTCCAAAATATAATGGAACGACCTACCCCAACGAACATGTCACCTCTTACACATGTGCCATCAAAGGGAACGATCTAGAAGATGACGAGATCGAATCCGTATTATTAAAGAAATTCGGTGAAACCCTGTCAAAGGGAGCGATGATATGGTATCACAATTTACCGCCTAACTCTATCGGTTCTTTTGCTATGCTTGAAGATTCTTTCGTAAAAGCACATGTCGGAGCCATAAAGGTCGAAACCAGGAAGTCGGACCTTTTCAAGGTAAGACAAAAAGATTACGAGATGTTAAGAGAGTTCGTGTCTCATTTTCAAATGGAACGAATGGATCTACCACCGGTCACTAACGATTGGGCCGTTCAAGCTTTCACCCAAGAACTGAACGAACGAAGCTCAATGGATTCACGATGGCTGAATCAGAACATGATCGAGTACACGGTTATTACCTGGGCCGACATACACAATCGATATCAATCGAAGATTAGAGTCAAAGATGACCAATTGGCTTTTGGGTCCGTTATTAAAAGGGACACCGGCCTGGAACCAAGGTCAAACAGGGACCGATACCGGTCATATAATGAAGATCGTAGGGGTAGCGAACCGGGACGCAACCCCATATGAGGCAAAAGGAGAAGTGATTGAGGCCAAGGATCTCGAGGGATGATGAGCAAGAGTAAGTTCAATAGGCATACCGGACATAAGGAAGCACCACGGTAATCAGAATGTAACTTCAACATTGATGCATCCGCCATCGTATCGGCTATCAGACGCATCAAAGATACTAAATGGCCTCGACCTCTGCAGTCCGATCCAACCCAGAAAATCCCAATCAAATATGCAAGTATCATGGCACCCATGGCCACATAATGGAAGATTGCAGGCAGTTGAGAGATGAGGCAGCTCGATTATTCAATGAAGGGCACCTTCAAGAGTTTTTAAGTGATCGTGCCAAGAAAAATTTCAAAAACAAAGAGTTCAATAGACAAAACGAACTAGAAGAGCCACAACCAGGGGCCGTTGCTTAAACGTACTAAGATGTCGATTATAAGAGAGAAGCGATCTCGAACTCAGGATTACATACCTAAAGGAATCTTGTCCTTTAGTGACAAAGATGCGGAAGGGATCATGCAGCCCCATAACGATGCACTGGTAATATCTGTACTAATGAATAAAACTCAAGTTAAACGTGTGTTAATTAATCCAGGTAGTTCGGCCAACATCATTCGATCAAGGGTCATAGAGTAGCTCGGTCTATAGGACCAGGTCGTGCCCGCAACCCTGGTACTAAACTGATTCAATATGGCATGTGAAACTACTAAGGACGAGATCATTTTGCCAGTAAATATGATCGGGACCATACAAGAAATGATGTTCCACGTGATCGAGGGCAATATGCGATATAACGCCCTGTTCGGGAGGCCTTGGATCCACAACATGAGAGCAGTACCTTCGACCCTTCACCAGGTTCTAAAATTCCCAACATCAGAGGGAATCAAAATGGTCTACATGGAGCAATCGGCTGTGAAGGAAATGTTTGCCGTCAATGAAGTGATTCCTATATCATCACTATCATCGACAAAGGGATCAAATTCGAAGGACAAGCGGGACACCAAATAGCAATCACAAACGTCAGCCTCGACCCAATTAGAGAATCATAGGACTGATGAAGATGATGATTATGGCATCCCTCGATCTTTCATGGTCCCCGATAATTCCGACACTACCAAATCAACGCTCGAAGAACTAGAGCAAATCACGCTAATCGAACATCTTCCCGAGCAAAAGGTATACCTGGGCACGGTGTTAAATCCCGAGATCAGGAAAAAGCTTCTTCAATTTCTTATATCTAACATGAACTGTTTCGTTTGGTCCCATATTGACATGACAGGGATCCTGCAGTAAATAACCACTCATAGACTAAGTTTGGATTCGGAATTCCATTCGGTGAAGCAATAAAGAAGGCCCCAGTCCGAGGTCAAACATGCCTTCATCAAGGACGAGGTAACCAAACTTCTTAGAGTAAGATCCGTTCGAGAGGTAAAATATCCCAAATGGCTAGCAAACGTGGTGGTAGTCCCTAAGAAGGGAAATAAACTAAGAATGTGCATAGATTATAAAGACCTGAACAAAGCATGCCCTAAGGATTCTTTCCCTTTGCCTAATATCGAACGTATGATTGATGCCACGGCCGGCCACGAGACTCTCAGTTTTCTCGATGCCTACTACGGGTACAACCAGATACAGATGAACTCGGAGGACTAGGAAAAGACCTCTTTTATCACTAAGTACAGTACCTACTGATATAACATGATGCCATTCAGACTAAAATATGTTGGGGCAACTTATCAACGCCTAGTAAACCGAATGTTTGAAAAACAAATAGGAAAATCAATGGAAGTTTATATTGATGATATGTTAGTTAAGTCCCTGCGAGCAGAGGACCATTTAAAGCATTTGCAGGAAACTTTCGATATTCTGAGGGAGTAAAATATGAAGCTCAACCCCAAAAAATGTGCATTCGGAGTTGGCTCGGGCATGTTTCTTGGTTTCATGGTGTCCAATCGGGGAATCGAGATTAACCCCGACAAAATCAAAGCTATCGAGGATATAACGGTAGTGGATAATGTAAAGGTCGTGCAGTGGCTAATAGGACGAATAGCCACCCTAGGACAATTCATTTTGAGATCCTCGGATAGAAGCCACCGATGTTTCTCACTACTTAAGAAGAAGAGCAACTTTGCATGGACTCCGGAATGAGAGCAGGCTTTGGAGGAACTAAAAAGGTATTTATCGAGCCCGCCGCTGCTTCATACCCTGAAAGTGGATGAACAACTTTACCTATACTTGGCAGTCTCGGAGATAGTGGTAAGTGGAGTGTTGGTGCGAGAAGAACAAGGTACGCAATTCCCTATTTATTATGTCAATCGAACCTTAGGCGAAGCCGAAACTAGATACCCACACTTAGAAAAATTAGAGCTTGCTTTAATAAGTGCCTCTAGGAAACTAAAACCATATTTTCAGTGTCATCCAATGTGGATGGTAACAACTTATTCTCTTCGAAATATTTTGCACAAACCCGAGCTTTTGGGTTGATTGGCCAAATAGGCCATAGATATCAGTGGGTACGATATTGAGTATCGACCCCGAACCACCATCAAATCTCAAATCTTGGCAGTCTTCGTGGCTGACTTTACGCCACCCTTCGTACCCGAGATTTAAAAAGAACTACTTATTAGCCTCAACGTCGATCTTACACTGGGCCACTTTAGCATCGGCTCTTTTATTAGCCTCGGTCACCTCAAATCTGACCACTTCAAGTTAATTAGCCAAGCTTGCCTTATCGAAACTGGCCAAATCTAACCGAATCTGAAGCTCTTTAACCCTCTCGATCTGCAACGAGGCATTTTCTTTTGCAGTCTGAAGTTGGGCCTCAGCCGACTACAATTTCTCTTAAATGGCCTCCTATTTGGAGGCGGGGATATCCATATTTTCTTTGAATTTTTCCCCTTTGGCCAATAGCTCATCTACCTGCAAATTGAGCTGTCCGATTTGTTCAAGCCTCTGCCGAACCTGCATAATTGGATTGTCAGTGGCTATCTCTAATTTTTCTTCACTATCGTAAAGAATTCAAAATACCTCCTCGGCCATCTCCTCGTGCTCATCCAAAGCCGCTGCCAAATCTGCTCGAAGTTTCTTGCTTAGAAGTTTATAGGAGTCACGCTTCTCAGTGAGGTCCCAAACCTCAGCCTCATGCTCCTCTCGGATTCGGAGGAAAGCATCGTGATGCAACACCGAAGCCTACAAACATGGAAAAAATGTTAGAATTACCTACAATAAGTATAAAACAATATCATAGATGCCATCGAAGTTACCCGATTCAGAGAATGCTGGGCCTCGTTGAAAAGGCAGGCGGGTCCTACTGCATTCATCACTGCTTGATCCTCTTCGGTCACTAAGGACCGAAGGTAACTAGCAATCCCCACGGGGGGAGAGAAAATTCAGGTATCTTCCGGGATGGAAATCGGTCCACCAGTTTTGGAACCGATGAAGACTCGGTAGACCCCGACCATGATGTTTTCTTTGGTATCATAATCCACCAAACCCGATAACCTCCTCCGAGGCAGCTGACTCAAGCTCATTCAGAAAATTGTCGATATTGGTCGGCTCCTGAATGCCCTCGCAGGATCGACCTTTCATTATGCTGGCCTCACAGATCATAACATCCGAAATCTGAGGGGATCCACTGATATCAACTATCCCGAGCTCATCCCTTGAGATATACTCTGCTTCTCGAGAAGTCCAACCCTCGATCTCCCCTTTGACCATCCCAGCTCAAGATCGAATAGTCTCGGATTTTTCTTGTTCCGGAATTATGGCCAGGGTTCCCTTATTTACTTCCGCCGATTCGGAAGATTGTTGTATCACGACATTAGCCCGTACACCGGCTAATTTCTCTTCTATTTATTCGTGCTCGTCCCTTAATTGATGGATAAATTCCAGAAGCATAACACCAGGGGCCCCTATTAGCTTGCGAAATTTCTTGGCCGGTTTTTTCTTTTACGAGACCGGGGATCTCGGTGCATCTTTTATCTTCTTTTCTTTAACCTGTTTCGGGATAGGAACCTCCTCATCACCAGACGGGGGCCTCATGGCAACGTCCTTCCCAAGTCCTACGAAAAGGGGAAAAGGGGGTTAAGGAAGTAAAGAAGAGCAAATGGCAAACAAATTAAGAGAGAGATTTACCATGACTATGGGCCTCCCATCGACCCTTTGATAATTCCACCCAAGCGAGTCACAACTCTGACAAGAAATAAAATATTGGAGTACGGTCTCTACAGCACCAAGCCTTCACCCCATTATTTAAGATCCGGTATCAGCTCAGGCATCCGAGTCACAACTCTGACAAGAAAGAAAAAATGGTTCAAGAAAATTAAAGAAAATTACAAAATTAAAACGAATGAAGGGAAATAAGTACTCACGGTTCATATTCCAATTCTCAGGAAATGGCATGTCATCGGCAGGGAGCAGGTCTGAGGTTTTGACTCGAACAAATCGGCCTATCCAACCTCGATCGTCTATGATGAGAATGACATTTTGGTGGCTCGGCGAGCAAGCTTGATTAACCCTCCTCGATAAATTCAGGGACTATAAAGGTGCATAAGGTGGTCGAGGGAGAAAGGACACCCCTCGATTTTGCTGGACAAATATCGGAGAAGAATCACTATTCTCCAAAAAGAAGGATGGATCTAGTCGAGGGTCACGTCATATCTCTTGCAAAAGGCAATGATGACATGGTTTAAAGGACCCAACGTGAAAGGATAAGTGTAAATACTTAGGAACCCTTCCACGTGAGTAGTAATTGATTCATCAGGCAATGGGAATACCATGTGCTTATCGCCCCAATTGTATTCATGTTTGACTTTCTCGAGAATTTTATCGGTGATTGTACACTGGTACCTCGACACCGGCTCACATTGGTCCATTACTGATGAAGGTTTTTCAACCTTAAAGTCATTGACAGTTGAACACCCTACCCGAATGAATTCCTCAGGGCGAGGCTCCTTCTCATCCTCACCGCCGGCGGGCCGTGATGAAGAAGAGACCTCTTTTTGTGGAACTGTTTTAGATGTTTTGGCCATCTAAAATTTTGTGAACAAGGAAGAATGGAGATTGGAGTATTTGGTGTTTTTAGAAGAACAAGCAAAACAATTCCAAAACCTGGAAATAGGAAACCTTGAAGAAGGCGATGGACTGTGAAGATTGGAATAAAGAAGGTTTAAAGGTAAATGTTTGAATTAGTGAATAAAGAGGCTATTTATAGATTTCACAATGACAGTTCAACATTGGCAGTGGCCGACCATCGACTAATGAGTATTTAATGCCTTGGTAACTGGACCGATGGGACATTTGTCACATACGTCACAATCAGGCTTGTCGCACACGTCAGCATTCATCTAATTGGAGGTTGAAAAAATCATATAATTTCTCGCCACCTTCTTTACGAGAAACGAGGGGACCATCTGTATACGGTCAAAATTGAGTTTTTCTTTGTGTGATTAATCAAGATTGGAGCATGATGGACTGAGGTTCGTCATCATAATATCGAGCTCGAAGACTCGGAGACCGATCAATATCGAGCTCGAGTCAATATCGAGCTCGAGACCCTGAGACAAATCAATATCGATCTCAAGTCAATATCGAGCTCGAGACCCAAATACTGATCAATATCGAGCTCGAGACCCAAAGACCGACCCGTACCGAGACTGGCCGAGACCGAGATCGAGCCAAGGGACAAAAGAGCTGTTATAGCCACATTTGGAGATAGAATCTCGACTTAAATCAAGGAAAAGTTAATTAATTAGTACATCATGGGATCCCCACTATGTATTTTTTATTATACCCTAAATGGGATTCCCTCTCTATATTAAGAGTGGTTATCATTTGTAAGAGGGGAGGCACTGATACACACATTCATTCTAAGATATACAGGAAACAGAGCTAATACTAATTTTTGGGTGGCTTTTGGTATTTTAATCAAATTGTTTCCTCTATCAATCGTTCTTCACCAGATTTGGAGGTGATTAAACTTGAAGGCTTAGGCTAATTAGTTAATATGGTTTTGCATTCATTTATTTTATAACTAATTTCAATATACATTTATTTATGTTTTTCGATTTGTACCAATTCATGCCACGTATCCTTAGAACTACGTATAAATTCAACTCTATCCGTTTTTCGATTAAATACTTATCAACAAAAAATAATTGCATCACAAAATTGTCAAAGACAGCCACCTACCATAGGTTAACTTTATAGATATTATGTTCTCATTCTTAGTAAAGCAATATAATTACCAAGACATGGGAAGAACTCCTAAAATGAAAGTTGAAATCGTCTATGTCGCGCTCGTTTGTTAATAGGAATGGAAAGGTGAGTAGCTGTATATTAATTGACTATTTTCCTTTAATAAATTTAACATTACTAAAGACAGGAATGATGTTTAACATCTTTAAGAAACATGCAACAAACCAGAATCTGCAATAGACAAACCATATCAAACAACTCTCCAGTATATTATTTTTTATGCAAGACAATCTTCCTTAACATCTTTGAACATTATTACATCGCAAAACAACATCACCTAAACATCTAAATTATTCAAACTGCTCAAGTAACAGTCACTCCAGGTGCAGTCTTATTTAAATACTTAAGTGAAGCACATAAAGTACTAACCTAAGACAGTAGATCTCACAAAAACTATTAAATTGTCAAGGAGTTAATACCTAGAATGAGTTGGCCTTCTTTGTTGCTACCAGTAGATGGACGACAGATAGGTTTCAAAGTTATTTGTTGTGCAAAAGAAGATTCTTCTGGTGAATTATCACCCAATGCCACAAGAAAAATATTAGCATCAATATCAATTCCTGAACGATGAAGTCATGCAAGGATATCTGCAACAACTTCTTGACGTATAGTTGCCTTTTGTTCCTCAATATTTTCCTCCATTCTTTGTATCTTCTACTCCTCCATTTTTTTAGATAATTTTTAGTATTTGAAGAGGGTTCAAAACATCCTACTTTCCCTCTCAAAGAAGTTCTTGCAATCTCAGACATCCCGGATGATCAGGTCCCATGACAAATAAAAATGCCCTACGGACTCATTGACATTTTCATTTTGTTTTTCTTCAATTTCCTCCTTTTTAGGATTCAAAGATAATTCAAAAAAATAAAATTCAAGTAAATAAAAATTAAACTAATAAAAACAAATAATTGATCTCGATATAACATTAATTAAATATAACAAATTTATTGCGACAATTTAAGATATTGTCCGTATAGAGTAATCTATGGTGACAGTTATAGGACTATTGCAATGGTTTACTTTTATAATGGTACCAATAGGTTCACCGGGCTATAGGGAAGGTTATAACCATGGTAGTAGCCAGTCTATGGTAATGGTTCCATAACCGTTGCTAAAAAACTTTGCAATAGAACATATTTCTATTAGTGCATGGTGCTAGTTTGGATATTTGGCAAGTGTCGGGCATATGGATTGGAACTACGAGGTGTTAAGTTTTGATCATGAGCATTCATATGCATTCTAGATTTATGCAATAACTTTCATATATACATATTGATTGATTTATATCATTATTGTGGATTAATTGAGATATTGGTTTGTTTTGTATTTTTCTTGCCTGAAAAGCATGTCTAAATATATAATATTGTTGTACTTTTACCTTGTACCCATTTGATGATATCATTCCTTAGTAATTGTTCTATTTTATGCTTTTACTTTCTAAGTAAATTATTAATAAGTGTCAGTGTCGACCCCTCGTAACTACTTCTTCGAGACTAGACTTGATACTTTGTGAGTACTGTGGTTTTGTACTCATACTATACTTCTCCATATTTTGTAAAAAAATTTAAGCTGATACTAGTCATACACGTTTTGCTACATAGAGACTTTCTTTGAAGACTTTGTGGAGAGATGACTTATTGTCAGATGCGAAGCACATGGAGTCCCCCTCCCTTGATTATCTATTTTTGTCTTTTATTTCTTTTAGACAAATATTGTTATTTTGTTAGACACAATATACTCTTATTATTAGATACTTGTGACATTATGACACTGGGTTTGAAAAGGTTTAGACAATTGTGGTCGTGTTAAGACCATGTCTCAGATATTTGTATCTTTATATTGACTAGAGACTATTTTGTCTCTTATTTATGTTACATCTTGTTAAATAACTTAATAATTGACTTTTTTTTATTGTTATTGGTTGTTGTCTTGTTTAGTAAGTAGGTTAGGTGCCATCACGACCTTTGGTGAGATTTTGGGTCGTGACAGGTTGAGATGATTATGACATTTGTGTTTTCTTTGCAATTGATATGATTATGGCACGTGAGTAGTTCGTGCAGATTATGCTATGGTAAGTGAGTTTCTCCTTATTGATTATTTGCCATGTTGAGTTTTTTGTGCGGCGCAAAGATTTGGATCTGTCCCTTCGGAGTTAGGTGTTTACCCATTGTGCCTTGGGCTCCGGGTGCGCAAGTTAGTTGGACACTTGGGGTGTGTCGGTTGATGGCATCGAGTCTTATTCATGCATAGACATTCTAGACTCATATAGTTGATATTTATAATAATGCTCTGTAATGCATATAATCTTTATATGATGATTCAGTGTACTAGTATGAGCTTTCGATCATTTCCTATATGAAAGCATGCTACTACCTCTGTTAATTGTACACATGATCATCTTATACGCTGTTTCTACAAGATTCTTGTGTTGTATTTAATTATGAACTGTTCATGTTAGGATAGTAAGTATCAGTTTACCAATCTTTTCACTACTTTGTCAAGGTTAGTCTTGATAATTATTATGTAAATTGGATTAGTTGTACTCATACTATACGTCTGCACCTTGTGCGCAGATTTTGGAGTTGAGCTATTGTTTGAGCCGAAAACTAGCATTTAAGGTGTACCAGCATTCCAGTTGCAAGCTACCATTATTTCCAAGGTAATTTAGGATGTAACTTTCTATTTATGTAAATTCCAAGCAATTGATGTATTTTCTTCGCAACAACGCTGTACTTCTTAATCTTAGTGGCTCATGACTTGTACTTCCAGTTCTTGGAGATAGTTATATTAATTTTCACTTTCTTATTTAAATTATTTATTTGATGATCTTCAGTTCGAGCGGTGTTATGTGATGGTTGGCTTACATAGCAGATTGTGATATGTGTCATTATGACTTGGGTGAGATTTTGGGTCGTGACAAATTGATATCAGAACTCTAGCTTGACAAGCCTTACGAGTCACAAGGAAATGCCTAGTAGAGTCTTGCGGATAGGTATGATGATATCCATACTTATCTTCGAGAGGCTACTGGGCATCTAGGAAACTTCCCTTTCTTTCCTTCCTTATCGGGCAATTTTATTTCAGCTTGAAGTCTAAATCTTCGGTTTCTTTATATGTGTTCGCATGCGATGTTGTGAACTCGATATCAGTTGGACATCGATAGCTTGTGATGATATTGAAGATGCTATATGAAATTCTTTCCCATGTTATGAGGGCCTGCCAGTCAAAAAGATTTGTGGTCGGGTATGGACGAGAGCGAGCATGTGATTTTGGACTCTTCTATCTGATAGTATCCCCTAACATGGGAGTGATGGTATAATGAGTAGTAAGATAGTTATCTTTTTACTGTTGGTTGCTCTAGAATTGAGTGGGTGATTCTATAGCCTTGAAATGAAATAAATTACATGTTTCCGAAGTGAAGTATCAGAGTTAACGAGGCAGCTTTGTTGTCACGACCCAGATTCCGCCAAAGGGGTCGTGATAACACCTAACTTTCAAGACTAGGTAAGCCAATCACATTCACAAAATTAATCATCAAAACATGATATAATAAAATTTAATGTAACATAACTACGGAAATGGTGATAATGTAAGCTAATATGGCAATACACAATACAACTTTCCAAAACTAGGTAGTACAGAGTAATGAGCTCTAAACTAAATACTTAATCAAGTCTCATATACAATAATGTCTGAATGTGAAAATAACTGTATCAACATAAAGGATAGGACTCCAAGGGTCTGGGACGGCCATGTAGCACTATTTTGAATCCTTGCGAACAACGTACGCACTCACTCTAGTATTCTGCTGCCTTCAACACCCGGATCTGCACCAAAATGTGCCAAAGTATAGTTTTAGTACGGGGCAATGTACACTCAGTAAGTATCAAGTCTAACCTTAGTAAAGTAGTGACGAGGTTCAAGTCATGTGATACTCACTAATCCAAGAACCTGTGCAAAATATATAACAACTTGCAACAAGAATATATGACAGAATACAATACCAAAAATCTCGTTAAAACAAGTGATAACAACTCAATGTTGGAAAAATCCATTTTTGACAAACAAGTCATCGAATAGAAATATAGGCATAGTATTGCATGTTAAATGCAAATTAAAAACCTGTTGAAATACACGACGAAGCTTAAAGAATGCATGTCCATGATCAAGAATGCCACCCTTATACCTCCACATGAACATTAATAATAAAATGCCACCCTTATAACGCCACATGTACATCAACAGTGGAATGTCACCCTTATACCGCCACACGTGCATAATCACCCATATCAAACGTGGTACCACAATCCATGTGTATTTCATCAAGAGAGAAATATGAGAGGGCGACCCTATGGGGATGAATCCATATCCACACGCTACCCGGTAACAATCTCGTGCATAACATCAATCACATTCACACGACAAAGACCTTGTACCATATTATCAGAAGCATACGACAAAGAACTCTTGCCACAATATCAATCACAGTCACATGACAAAGACGTCGTTCCACACTATCAATCACAAATAGCATAGCAAAGACCTTCTACCAACACCCAACTAATCCTCCCAATATGTCCACGTGCCATAATCATTACAATGAAATATGCCAAATTATCATCAAAAGATGTGATATTAATATGTTAACAAGGTGCACAAGGACATAATAATAATATAATATAGATGAGTGTTCAAGATATAAAGCATGACTACGACTAAATCAATTTTAACAATCAAGTTCATGTAGTTTCAATGTGATTAAGTGTCTTTTATATAAAGCATATCATCAAAATAAGGTATATTATAAGCCTAAGGTCTAGCCCGGTCATAAACCATACATAACACCCGTGTACTCACTTGTCACCTTGCGTACACGTCTCTTTACACATAACACAATTAGAAAAATAAGGCCAAATCCTAAGAGAGTTTTCCCACACAAGGTTAGGCAAGATACTTACCTCAAAAAGCCCAAATCAACCCTCTAAAATAGCCTTTCCTCTAAAAATCACTACCTTCGGGGTGCAAATCCAGCCAAAACAACTCAATAACATCAAATAATGCTATAGGAATCATTTTCAAACAATAAAGTCCCAATCTTTACCCAATTCCGAAATCGTCAATAAAAGTCAGCCCCGGACCCACACGGTTAAAAGTCGAGTCAAGGGGTAGATCCCCACTACTCATAACCCCACGAGTCCAAATATGTGGTTAGATTCCAAAACCAAGTCCAAATCAACTCTCAAATCCCCAATTTTGATTTTTCAAAACATAATCAAAACCCCCCAAATTTCTCTTCCAAATTCCATGATCTACGTGTAAACATCCATTGGAAATCAAGATATAATTTCAAAATCAAGTAGCAATCACTTGCCCTCTTGACTTGTGTGAAAATCCTCTTCGAAAACCGCCTCTCCAAGTCTAGGGTTCAAAGTATGAGAAAATTGATCTAACTCCCGAAATCCCTTTTTAATAATCAGCTATAGAAGTCGCAATTGGGACTAGGGTTTTGTAATTTCAAGTATCGCAAACGCGAGAACAAGATCCCAGATGTGGACTCCCCTTCGCAATTATGGATATAGAATTGCAACACTACCTTCACAAATGTGAAGCTGGCCTTCTCAGGAACCATTCGCAAAAGAATCAAGACATCGTAGATGCGGGCCTTCGTAATTGCAAGGTTTGCAGCACCAACAATATCTAAACCTTCCCAAAATCAATCTGAAGCCAATCCGAAACTCACCCGAGACCCTCAGGCCCCACATCAAACATCCACACAAGTATATAAATGCCATACGAACTCATTTGCAAGCTCAAAACATCAAAATAACATCCATAACCACGAATGAAACACCAAAACGCATCATGCAAGCCTGGTGATGTCCAAATCCAATACTAAAATATCAATGGACATGGTCACATGTAATACAATTTACCAAACTATGAGTCGGGGTCGAATCCCACAGAGAACAATATGTAGGCGATTAGGCGTGTACGAGAATTATCACTTATTATGTTAAGCCAAACACTTAAAAAGGTTTTGAGAAAATATTTAGTAACTAATTACAAAAATATAAACTAAGGAAGAATGCAAGTAAAATGATCAATGACTACAAGCATGGATGCATTGGGAATTACCCTACGGACTTAGAGGAAAATGTTTCGCGGAAGAACGCGTTTCTGCGGCTCATTATGCAGCTGCATAATCACTCTGCGGACCGCATAATTGCCGCAGAGTGAAGCAGAAAGTTTGGCCAATTTGAGGTCAGCTTTGCGGTCAATTATGCGACCACATAACCGAGATGTGAACCGCATATTGGTCGTATAATTACTCTTGGGTTTCTGCAAAGGGAGTTATGCGGTGCATTATGCGATCACAGAACAGGTATGCATATTGCATACTGGTCGTATACCTGGGCCGAATGTTCAGGCCCCTGAAGGCCATTTCTGCGGTCACTTTGCGGACCGCATAACCATTATGCGATCGCATATGCGACAACAGACCTGTGTCGGGGCACTTTTTTCTTAATTTAAAACCTGACCCCCATTCCGTTAAAACACCCCTTTTGTCTATTTTGAAGCTCATTTCTGATATTTCTAGAGAGAGAGAGATAGGGTTCTAGAGGGAGGGCCTAAATCTTCATCAATTAATCTTCCACCATCACTCAAAGCTTTGGAAATATTCAAGTAAGGCACCAAGTTCTTCATCCTTAAATGTAAGACCTCATCACCCCAGCCCTTAATTTCAAACATAGCTATAATGGGGTACTAGTGTGATACTTCATGGGTATGAGGGTGGTTCATCTTGCATGCATGTTATAAAGAGTGTGGGAAAAATAAAAAGTGAGCTAGAACCATGAACGTCTTCCAAATTCTGGGTTCAATTTGTTATATTGCTAAAATAGATTGAGGTTGCTAAGGGTTCCAGATAACTGTAGAGTCTAAAGAAGTGCAATTGTGGTATGTATGGCTAACTCTCTTCTTCTTAGAATCGAACTCCCGGTGTCCGAATAATTGGTGTAAGTTCTGACTTGATCATATTAGAATTGTTTGCCTTAGTGTGTTGGATTGAAAGATTCATGCTCCCCAATTGTTCTAGATGTTCACTGTGTCATCATGCTATTTGAGAATGTAATTATGATTTTCAAGCTCCTTCCCTTATGTGTGCAATGCCTTGTGTGATGGTACTTATCGACATGAATGATGATGTTAGTTGAACAAATAAAAAGGGAAAGACTTGAATTGTAAAATGTTCCCAAGTGCCAAGAACAACTTAATAAATGAGGCTGTCTGTGCCATGTAATGAAAGATGGGAAGGAAATGTGAATTGAGTGAACAATTGAAAAATGTTATGTCTCAAGTGAGATGGCTTAGCCGGTCGGGCCGAGATCAGACGCCATGTTGTACACATGATGGCATTTGTGTTGGAATTATTGATTTACATTGTGGATATGGATATGTTTCACTTGAGATGGCTTAGCCGGTCGGGCCGAGGCCGGACTTCGTGTAAAAACACGGTGGCATTGTAAGTTGTGGAATTTGGCACTAAAGATTATTAACCTAAAAAGATGGAAAGATTGAATTGGAAACTATGTCATCCTTACTTGGTGTTTCTTTGTATTTCTGTGAAGCACTTATTGATTATTATAACTGCCTTCTCTTTATTTCACTGTTCATTCTACTAAGATTGTTGTTTGCCTTACATACTAGTACTATTCGATAGTACTAACATCCCTTTTGCCGGGGGCACTACATCTTTGAATGGATGTAGGTGGTTCCATCGCAGATAGCGCTGATCGCAGATAGTGGTGCTCTCCCTCACACTCATCACAGCAGTCTTGGTGAGCCCCATTTCTTCCTGGGGTCATGTAGTTCTTTTTTATATAAGTTACCACATTTTGAGGTATACCGGGGGCCTTGTTGCCGGCATTGTCATGATTGTCTTTTGTATCATTAGAGGCTCCGTAGACGTTTATGTGGGTCGTGTATGGGTATTGGAGTGGTCACTGGATTAAGTTGTATTTTGGAAATATAACTGTGGCATAATGTATATAATTAAAAATGGACTAGCAACGTTTATGCATGTATATCTGATCTCTCCCCTATTTTGCAGAAGATAACGCGTCCTCTTTTCGGATCTTGAATGAGTCGGGTAGGGAAGGTCAAATAGGCTTTCTCGACCGGGTTCACTCGGTTGAGTGCTGGTCGCACTCCTCGAGGTTGGGGCGTGACAAACTTGGTATTAGAGCCTAAGGTTTTAAAGTATCCTAGGATGTCTCGGAGCCATGTCTAGTAGAGCCCTTCTTATCGGTGTGTTGTCGACCACATATATAATTAGGGGTCTACTTGGACATTTAGGAATAATACCCTTCATTGTTGTTCTATATCGTGCGATAGAGCGGAATGTGAGGTTGTTCTCCTCTAACTCGTTCATTGTTCTAACTTTCAGTAAATGGCACCTAAGAAGAGAGCGAGAATTGGCTAAGTAGCCAATGCCACACTAGGAGTGGCTGTTGATCCCTAACTTGATAATGCAGGTGAGGATAATCCCCCTACTATCACACTGCCTGTTTCGTCTACTCCAGAACATACTACCCCAGTTTCTACACCCGCGGAAGGGGTGCCACAATCCCTCCCGCCGATATACATGTTCCACCTCTAGCCCCAGCTCCATGTCCCGGTATTTCTGATTGGGATCTTAGAGGAGCTATTCAGATGCTGACTCAGTTAGTAGCTTTCCACGCACAGAGGTCAAATGATTCACCGACATCATTTATCTTGCAAGGAGATTCTTCCGGTTCCAGGGAAAACAGGTTCCTTCAGTTAGGTCCTCCAGTGTTCATAGGTATTGATCTCGGGGCAGACCCTCAGGATTTCATTGATGAGATGCATAAGACTCTTCGAGTTATGCGTGCTACTGAGACAGAGGGAGTAGAGTTGGCCTCCTATCGTCTGAAATGGGTGGCATATTACTGGTTTGAGATGTGGGAGGATTCCCGTGAGGAGGGGAGCCCTCCGGTGAGATAGAGTGAGTTCGCGAATGCCTTCATAGACCATTTCTTACCGGCTGAGACTAAGGCAGCCTGTGCCATGGAGTTTGAGACCCTTAAACAGGGTAGTAAGAATGTGTGGGAGTATCACATGGAGTTCGTGCACCTGTCAAAGTATGATGTTCATATGATGCCGGCTATGGAGGCTCGGGTGCGTCAATTTATGCGGGTCCTTAGCCCTTTGGTATGCCACAACTGCTCTAAATTCTGACATGAACTATGGAAAGATGGTGGCATTTGCCCAAGCTACGGAGGCTCGAAAGTTAAAGCTCATGATAGAATGGGAAAGTAGTAGTAGGGCCCGATCAGCGAGCAACCTTAGGGATTCATTCGAAGGTGGGAGATCAGCTTTTCAGGGAGGATCATCAGGGCCATCCAGTCTTATGCTCAGTCTTCAGCTAGTACCCCGCCATCCGGGCATGGTCAGCAGTAGGGGAGTCAGTTTAGGCCCAGTCAGGGCAGCAGGGGGTCCCACCATCAGGGCCGATCAGGAGGGAGATAAACAGGTTCCTTCAGTTAGACCCTTCAGTGTTCACAGGTACTGATCTCGGGGCAGATCCTCAGGATTTCATTGATGAGATGCATAAGACTCTCAGAGTTATGCGTGCTACTGAGACATAGGGAGTAGAGTTGGCCTCCTATCGTCTTAAAAGGGTGGCATATTCCTGGTTTGAGATGTAGGAGGATTCCCTTGAGGAGGGGAGCCCTCCGGCGAGATGGAGTGAGTTCGCGGATGCCTTCGTGGACCATTTCTTGACTGCCGAGACTAAGGCAGCTTGTGCCGTGGAGTTTGAGACCCTTAAAGAGGGTAGTAAGAATGTGCGAGAGTATCACATGGAGTTCGTGCACCTGTCAAAGTATGTTGTTCATATGATGCCGACTATGGAGGCTAGGGTGTGTCGATTTGTGCAGGACCTTAGCCCTTTGGTTATTAATGAGGCTGCCACAGTTGCTCTAAATTCTCACATGAACTATGGAAAGATGGTGGCATTTGCCCAAGCTACGGAGGCTCGAAAGTTAAAGCTCAGGATGGAACGGAAAAGTAGTAGTAGGGCCCGATCAGCGGGCAACCTTGGGGATTCATTCGGAGGTGGGAGATCAGCTTTTCGGGGAGGATCATCAGTGTCATCCCAGTCTTATGCTCAGTTTTCAGCTAGTGCCCCGCCATCAGGGCACGGTCAGCAGTAGGGGAATCGCTTTTGGCCAGGTCAGGGCAGTAGGGGGTAACACCATCAGGGCCGATCAGGAGGGAGATTCCAGTAGTAGTAGAGGGCCCCATGCCCTAAGTGTGGGAGGATACATTCGGGAGTCTTCTACCTGGACATGCCAGTATGTTACGGATACAGAATGAGAGGCCATATTCAGAGGGAGTGTCGTGCATCCTATCAGGGTACAGGCAGGGGCACAAGTCAGTAATCCAGTCCTACAACTGCTACATCTTCAGCACCCCCTCTAGCTCTAGGCTCTTCAGCACCCACAGGGCGTGGTGCAGCTAGGGGTGGTGAACAGTGTTCGGGAGGACCCAACCGATTCTATGCTATGAGTGGTCGACAGAGTGCAGAGGCTTCCCCAGATGTCATCACATGTATATTGACTGTTCAATCTCATGATGTTTATGCCCTTATTGATCCCCGTTCTTCTTTGTCCTATGTTACTCCTTATGTTTCTACAAGCTTCGGGATAGAACCCGAACAACTTCATAAGCCGTTCTCTGTATCTACTCCGGTTGGCGAGTCTATTATGGCCGTATGGGTTTATAGGGATTGTGTTGTCACGGTGCGTGGTCGGGATACCATGGCCGATCTTATTGAACTAGGGATGATTGATTTTGATGTAATAATGGGAATGGATTGGCTCTATTCATGTTTTGCCAAACTCGATTGCCGAGCCAAAATCATGAGGCTTGAGTTTCCTAACGAGCCAGCTGTTGAGTGGGAGGGGAATAATGTTATGCCAAAAGGTAGGTTTATTTCTTACCTTAAGGCCACGAAGATAATCAGGAAGGGGTGTATTTATCATTTGGTCCGAGTTACGGACACCACTGCTGAGGTGCCTACCCTTGAATCTATACCAATTGTGAATGTATTCAACGATGTTTTTCCGGATGAGATCCCTAGAATTCCTCCAAACAGGGAGATTGATTTTAGGATTGATATGATGCCGGGCACGCAGCCTATATCCATTCCACCTTATAGAATGGCGCCAGTAGAATTAGAAGAGCTAAAGGACCAACTAAGGGATTTGATAGAGAAAGGTTTCATCCGACCGAGTACGTCGCCTTGGGGCGCACCGGTTCTCTTTGTCAGAAAGAAAGATGGATCGCTGCGGATGTGTAATGATTACCGGCAACTCAACAAAGTCTCAATCAAAAACAAATACACATTGTCTAGATTATATGATTTATTTGATCAATTACAAGGTGCTAAGTTCTTCTCCAAAATTGATTTGCGGTCCGGGTACCATAAATTGAAGGTAAGGGAGCAGGATATTCTGAAAATAGCTTTTAGAACCCGGTATGGGCACTTTGAATTTTTGGTAATGTCTTTCGCTCTAACAAATGCCCCGGAAGCTTTCATGGATCTTATGAATCGAGTCTTCAAGTCATTTCTTGACTCCTTTGTGATAGTATTCATTGACGACATCCTTGTATATTCACAAAGTCGAGAGGATCACGTCGACCACCGCAGGACGGTTGTGCAAACTCTTCATCAACACCAAGTGTATGCAAAGTTCTCAAAATGTGAATTTTGGCTTGAATCTGTTACATTCCTGGGTCATGTCATCTCCGGAGAAGGAATTAAGGTTGATCCTCAAAGGATTGCAGTAGTGAAGGATTGGCCTAGACCTACTACTCAAACAGAGATTCGTAGTTTCTTAGGTTTTGCCGGGTATTATAGGAGGTTCGTGGAGGGGTTCTCCACTGTTTCATCTCCATTGACTAAATTGATGCAGAAGGCAGTTAAGTTCCAGTGGTCCGATGCTTGTGAAATAGCTTCCAGGAATTGAAATCAAGATTGACTTCGGTGCCGGTATTGATCCTGCCAGAGGGTACAGAGGGTTTTGTGGTGTATTGTGATGCTTCAAGGATCGGTCTTGGGTGTGTATTAATGCAACATGGTAAGGTTGTAGTATATGCTTCAAGCCAACTTAAGAGTCATGAAAAAAACTATCCAACTCTTGACTTAGAGCTTGCGGCGGTGGTTTTTGCATTAAAAATTTGGCGTCATTATTTGTATGGAGTCCATGTAGATGTATTCACGGACCACAAGAGTATTCAATACATTTTCAAGCAGAAGGAATTGAACTTAAGGCAGAGGAGGTAGATTGAGTTGCTCAAAGATTATGACATCAACATTTTGTATCATCCGGGGAAAGCTAATGTGGTGGCAGATGCTCTTAGTCGGAAATCTAAGGGTAGTTTGGCTCACTTGGAGGCATGTCAAAGGCCCTTGGCCCGGGAAGTTCATCAGTTGGCCTCTTCGACCTGTTGGCTTCGCCATAACACTTTCAAGGAGGCAATTTCTTTGTTCCTCAACTTTCGAACATGCCTATCAACAATGGCAATTGGAATTTCTTCATACGTCAATTCTTCGTTAACCTCAATAGTCTCAACCGGAACAATAAGCGACGGATCTCGAACCACCTTCCCCTACATGGATACCTGAAACACCGGTGCACTAAAGATATCTCTGGAGGTAGTTCTAGCCTGTAAGCCACCTGGCCAATCCTTTGAATGATTTTGTACGGTCGACGTACCTTGGACTCAATTTTCCTTTCATACCAAACCGTATTACCCCCTTTATAAGGGAGACCTTCAAGAATACCCAATTATCTTCTCTGAACTCCAAATCCCTACGACGCACACTCGAATTGGAATTTTGACGACTCTGAGTAGTTTTCAACCATCATGTAATGATCTTAACCTTCTCCATAGCTATGTAATTGTGTCCTTCATGTTGAAAGATAACTTTATATAAACTATGTCCCCCCTATATGGCTTATTTTGAGGTTGCTCCTCCTTGGTAATGTAATGTTTAATGGCATTGTGGCCAATGTTGTTTCTCTATTGTTTTATAACGTTGAGTTGTGGTAATATTGTTAGGACTGGTTTTGGGATTCTCTGGCAGGTGGATAGGCCCCAATTACAGCGGAGCCTATGGCGAAATTTCTATAAATATAGGGACTTAGTCAAATATTTGCAATGCTGGTGTGAGTTATAGTACATTTGGTGAATATTTACCCTCATTCGAGGACGAATGATCCCAAGAGGGGGAGGATGTAAGGCCCTAAACAATTTCACCCAAAACTTGGGGTTTTGTGATTCTGTGGTAGACTTGTGCGTTGGGGAGTTGAAGAAATGTTTTGGAAGTGCAGGGCATTTCTGCAGTCCATTTTGCGGTCGCAGAACTTATCTGCGGACCGCATATCTACCGCAGACTGAAGCAGAAATATGGGAAAAGATTTGGACCATTATGCGGTCCAGTATGCGGCTGCATAATCATTTTGCGGCCCGCACAACCCATCGCAAATCCAGTGTAGTAATTTTCGGAGGGGAGTTCTGCGGCGCATTATGCCACCACATATTGGTTTCGTAGAGTGAGGCAGAAGTGCCAGTTCCAGAGGGCCATTATGCAGTCCATTTTGCGGACCGCAGAAGCGTTATGCGGTTGCATATGTGTCGGGGCTTCGTTTTTCTAATTCTTTTACCTGACCCTATTTTGATTAAAAGCCTTTGGGGCTAGTTGTGAAGGCCAAAACCTGTCATTTTAGAGAGAGGATGTGAGTGTTCAATAGAGAGACAAGTAATTCCCAATTGCTTTGTTTATCAACATTATGTCCAAGCTAAATTTAACAAGAAATCTCACAAGATTTTCTTTCAAGAGGTAAGATTCTAACTCTAGTCTTCAATTTCGAGTCTAGGTAGAAGATGTGTAATTGGGAGTATGATTCTTGGGTATGAGAGCTGTTATTTATGCATGCATGTAGCTATGAGGATGGAGGGGAGGTAATTGAACTAGTGTGAGTTAACTCTTGGTATTGCATTAGTTGTGGAGTGAAGGAAATCTTGTGGAAGAACCTTGTAATCAAATTCGCACACCTAGTGTTTGATAACATGCTCAAATGAGGTGAAACCATGAATATCTTCCTAATTTGTGTTCAGTTTTGCTATGTCTCTAAATAGATCAAAGTTTCTAGGATTTTTCGGAACTGTGTAGTGAATTAAGAAAAGGTCAAAGCGAGGTATGAAGGCTAAACTCTTCTTCTAGTATCGGAATTCCCGAATCCTTGTAAAATTCTACCATGTGTAGTCGAACTTGAAATGCTATTGATATTGGGTATTCAAACTAGTAAAATTGATTCCCGATTGGCATAACGTGTTAGAACTCTCGTGTGTTAATGATTCTTTATTTTGACTTAATTATGCTATAACTCTTTTGGGAAGAAGATCTTGTATGAAATCAATGTGATTAAACACTTATTTCTCACTTGATGAAACCTTATGAACATACACTTGCTAACGCCAAAGGTGCCAAATAGTTTATTTAAAAGGGAACTCTTTGTACAAACTATTATTATTTTGGGAATCCAAAATGTGTCATTGTGAATACACCTCCACCCGCATACATTGGGGTGAGGCGGAGAGGCCGCTTTGTGTAGAGTTGTGGTATTGTGAATACACTCCAACCGCATATATTGGGGTGATGCTGCAGGGCCGCTTTGTGTAGAGTTTGTTTTATTGTCAATACACCTCCATCTGCATATATTAGGGTAAGGCGACAGGGCCCATTTGTGTAGAGTTTCTGGTATTGTGATTATTGCACCTCCACCCGAATACATTGGGGCAAAGTGGCAAAGGTAGTTATAGAGGATCCCCGGCTTACGAATTTATAAATGTTATTGAAAGCTCTTAATACATTTGTTATGGCTTTAATGACTAACTAAGCCTTTTATTGTTACCATGATTCATCATACTCATGTTGTATTTCCAAGTCTTTGCATAGGTGTTTGGTTGTCATACTAGTACTATTCGACATGTACTAACATCCCTATTTCCGGGGCCGATGCATCTTTAATGGATGCATGTGGTTCCAAAACGGAGGGCATTGACCAGTGATAGCAGCACATTCTCATCCCGGTTGGCTTAGTCATCCACACTTCATTTCGGGGTCATACATATTTTATTTTACGTGTATTATGTTTTGAGGTATAGTCGGAGCCTTGTTTTCGGAACTATCATTGTACTCTTTTGTATCTATTAGAGGCTCCGTAGACTTGCTGTGGGTTCTGTATTGGTAGTGGGAAGTTTACCTTTTTGGTGTTAATTACTGAAGTTTACCTTCTCTTTATTTATGGGTGAGTTGGGTAGAAGAAAATCAAGTAGGCTTGCTCGGATGGGTTATCTCGGTTAAGAACTGGTCGCGCTCCCGGAGGTCAGGGCGTAACAAACTTGGTACAAAAGCCTAAGGTTTTAAAGTGTCCTAGGATGTCTCAAAGCCGTGTCTAGTAGAGTCATTCTTATCGGTGTATTGTCGACCACATCTATAATTAGGAAGCTACTTGGGCACTTAAGAATAATACCCTTCTTTGATGTTCTCGATCGTACGATAAAGATAATTGTAAGATTGTTCCTCCTTTAACTCATGCTTTGCTCTAACGTTTAGTACACAACGCCTAAGAAGAAGGCAAAAAATGACCAAGGAGTCATTGTCACCCCAGGAGTGGTAGTACATTCGATATTTGATGATGCGGGTGAGCACCCGAGGGGTGAGGATATTCCCCCAATTACTACACCGCCTGAATCTACTATTCCTACTCAGACTTCACCAGTTCCTACACCTACTAAGGGTGCAACGGTCCCTCCAATTGATATTCTAGTTCCACCTCCACCTCCAGCTTCCGGTCCCGGTGTTTCTGATGGGGATCTTAGGGGAGCCATACAAATGTTGGCTCAGATAGTGGACTCCCAGGTCCAGAGATCAAATGTTGAACCCACTTCTTCTAGTTAGTAGGAGATTCCTCTAGTTTCAGGGTGAATAGGTTTCTCCAGATGGATCCTCAAGTATTCACAGGTACTGATTGTGAGGAGGACCCCCAAGACTTCATTAATGAGATGCACAAGACTCTCCAAGTTATGCGTGCTACTGAGATGGAAGAAGTGGAGTTGGCCTCCTACCGCCTGAAAGGGGTGGCGTATTCCTAGTTTGAAATGTGGGAGGAGTCCCGTGAGGAAGGGAGCCCTCCGGTGAAGTGGAGTGAGTTCACTGATGCTTTTATGGATCATTTCTTGCCTTCCTAGACTTAGGCAGCCCGTGTCGATGAGTTTAAGAGCCTGAAGCAGGGTAACATGGATATGTGGGAGCACCATATGGAGTTCGCGTGCCTATCCAAGTATGTTATTCACATTTTGCCCACTATGGAGGCTAGAGTGCGCCGGTTTGTGCTTGGTCTTAGACCCTTGGTTGTTAATGAGGCAGCTACAACTGCCTTGAATTCTGATATGAACTATGGGAAGATGGTGGCGTTTGCTCAAGCCACAGAGGACCATAAACTGAAAAATAGAAGGGAGCGCGAGGGTAGCAGCAAGGCTCGGACCGCGGGCAACTTGGGTTATTCTTCTGGTGGTGGTAGGTCGTCATTTAGGGGAGGGTCATCTGTACCATCTCAATCATTCGTTCAGTCTTCGATAAGTACACAGCCATCCGAGCCCAGCCAGGGCAACAGGGGACCCCACCAGCATGGTCGGCCTAGAGAGAGATTCCAGCAGTAACGGAGGCCCCCATGCCGTAAGTATGGGAGGATGTACTTTTGGGCCATCTTCATGGACCTACCTATATGCTACGAGTGCGGTATGAGGGGTCACATTCAGAGGGATTACCCCTCATCCTGCCGGATAATGGGTAGAGGTGCGACGCAGCCAGCTAGTTCTGCAGCAACTATATCCACAACACCTCTTCCAGCTCGAGGCACCCCCAGCACTCGTAGGGCGTGGTCCAGCTAGGGGTGGTGCACAGAGTTTGAGAGGATCCAACATATTTTATGCTATGTGGAGGCGTCGAGCTTCAGAGGCTTCTCCAGATATTGTCACAGGTATATTGACTGTCCAATCCCATGATGTATATGCTCTTATTGATCCCAGTTCCACTTTGTCATATGTCACTCTTTTTGTTGCTCCGAAGTTTGCTATAGAACTGGAACAGTTTCATGAGCCGTTCTCTGTATATACTCCAGTTGGAGAGTCTATTGTGTCAGCGCATGTTTATAGGGATTGTGTTTTCAGGGTGCATGGTCGGGACATCCTGGCCGATCTCATAGAATTGGGGATGGTTGATTTTGATGTAATAATGGGGATGGACTGGATTTATTCATCTTTTCCTAAGCTTGATTATCGAACCAGGACCGTTAGGTTTGAATCTCCAAATGAGTCAGTGATTGAATGGAAGGTGGAGGATGTGGTGCCGAAGGGTAGGTTTATTTCTTACCTTAAGTCCACAAGGATGATTAACAAAGGGTGTATTTACCATTTTCTCCGGGTTACAGACACCGATGTTGAGGCACCTACACTTGAGTCCATACCGGTTGTGAATGAATTTCCAGAAGTCTTTTCGGGTGAGCTCCCTAGGATCCCACCAGACAAGGAGATTGATTTTAGGATTGATGTGATGCGAGGCATGCAGCCTATATTTATTCCACCCTACAGAATGGCACGGGCAAACTTGAAAGAGCTAAAAGAACAATTGAAGAATTTGTTAGAGAAGGGTTTCATCCGGCCGAGGGTGTCACCTTGGGTCGCAGCGGTCCTTTTTGTAAGAAAGAAAGATGGGTCACTGAGAATGTGTATTGACTATCGGCAGCTGAACATGGTTACAAAAAAAAAAATAAGTACCCACTTCCAAGGATAGATGACCTGTTTGATCAATTGCAAGGTGCTAAGTATTTCTCCAAGATTGTTTTAAGATCCGGATATCACTAATTGAAGAATAGGGAGCAGGATATTACAAAAATAGCTTTCAGGACCCGGTAGGGGCACTATGAATTTATGGTAATGTCTTTTGGGATAACAAATTCCCCCGCAAGTTTCATGGATCTTATAAATCGAGTCTTCAAGCCTTTTCTTGACTCTTTCGTGATTGTGTTTATTGACGATATACTTGTATATTAGCGAAGTCGTGAGGACCATGCCGATCATGTCATGGCAGTTTTGCAGACCCTGTATCAGCACCAGTTATATGCAAAGTTTTAAATATGAGACTTTTGGCTTGAATTTGCCACGTTCTTGGGTCATGTCATCTCTAGAGAAGGAATTGAGGTTGATCCTCAGAAGATTGTAGCTGTGAAGAAGTTTGTGGAGGGGTTCTCTACTCTTGCCTCTCCGTTGATCAAATTGAAGCAGAAGGAGATTAAGTTCTAATGGTCAGATATGTCACGCCACAAACTCGGGGAGTGCGACCGGCGCTCAACCGAGTAAACCCGACCGAGTAAGCCTATTAGATTTCCTTCAACCCAAACTCATCCATGAATAAAGATGAGATACACTCCATTAATCAAACACTGGAAATATTTTATTAACAACTCTCATTAATTCCATTTGCTACTTCGTTTGTAATTTCCAAAGTATTACAAGTTTATAGATATAATAAAAAACATGTTTGCCAAAAAGCAACACTTCTAGTTCAATTTTCAACATCATACACCACCCACAACCTGTCTACGGAGCCTCTAAATATGACAGAAGAATAGTATGGGAGTGCCGGCAACAAGGCCACGGCTATACCTCAAGACACAAAGTGTAACATCAAGTGGCATCGGGACCGGAATAGAGTAGGGCTCACCACAACCTACTGAATAGGGAGTAACTGCTAACGAGGACCAAAGTTGCCCGCTGCTGAATCACCTGCATCCATTGAAGATGCAGCAACCCCGACAAAAAGGGACGTTAGTACATATGAAATAGTACTAGCATGTAAAGCTAACTGTCCTCTTTCAAAAGAGAATGCCAATGTAAGAAAGGGTAAATCGTGGAAACAACAATCAACAATCAATGATATTCAAATGCCAAGTTAAAACATAATAATTTTTGAAATATGAAGATAACATTGTGAAGTGATAATCAAAATATGATGATAATATTATTTTTTTGTTGCGAGATCTTTAGCACCGATATATCACTGTTCACAATTTTACCTTTTACAATACCCATATTCACAATACCAATACCACCGTTCACAATACCAATATTCACAATGTCAATACCACCGTACTTTTAGAACGAAGTCCGATCACGACCCGATCGGCTAGGCTATCTCATTAGAGACATCAACCATAATCATTATCAATACCAATACAACCGTACTTTTAGCATAGAGTCTGATCACGACCCGATCGGCTAGGCCATCTTATTTGAAGACATCAACAACAATCACAATCACATTTCTGTGCAAATATACCACCGTGAATCTAGCACGGAGTCCGATCACGACCCGATCGGTTAGGCTGTCTTATTTGACGACATCAACCAAAATCACAAATTCAATTACAATTTCCAGCACAATCACCACCATGTGTGCGGCATGGTGTCCGATCACGACCCGATCGGCTAGGCTGTCTTATTTGAGACATCAACCATTTTATATCAATCAATCTTATCCCAATTAAGAGAAATGATTTTATCACATCAATCTCATCCCAAATAAGAGGAATGATTTATTACATCAATCTCATCCCAAATAAGGGGAATAATTCACAAAGATAACATAAGTGCAAATGTATTTACCTCCTCAACTTTCATATTGTATAAATCTCCACTAGTATTTTCAACCAATTACAACAACAATATTTCCTTGGCTGTTTTGGCTATTCACAAGATTCTTTATTCAAGGCATGGTGGCCATATTTGTTATTCCACACTTTCATTTCTTCCCTCTCATGTATCATCATCATAAATATCAACATACATATAATATTTCAGAAATTACAACTTTAAGTTCATTAGAAATGAACAATTTACGCACAATAGATTTCTTTCCGAGAAATGGAGTAAAATATTTGGCAATTGATGCGCAAGTTAAAATCATCAACAAATAACACACCATTTATTCATGACATATTTCCCCCCAAAAGGGCAATACACAATTTTCACTCATGAATATGAAAGAACGCAAAACACATTGAAAATACTCACAAATCATAGCGTCTGTTAAAACAACCACATATAGGCATGATTTGAGTTTATAAGCTTTTAGGAAATTCTATTTTCGAAGTCAATTCGGAATAGTTGAATCAAGGCTCATTTCATAACCTTTCTCACATTATTTCATTTTATTGGCACCATTGGCCACAAGTATAACTTTCACTTATATCAATCATCGTATTTCATGCTTCTTTCACATCTTTTAATTCCATTGTCACCATTGGCCACAAGTATAACTTTCACTCTTGCACATTGGCCACACTTTATATCCCAATTCACTTATTTCACTTCCAACCATCTTTATTGGTTATCAACAGTAAGACATTTCCAATCATTACTTTAGGTACACATATGAGCAATTAAGTGTCTTAAGCATATTGAGTTTTCTCACACAATTTGGAATCATAACCTTCATTTGAAACACAACTCAAAGACATAGTATTTTAATACACATATCATTCTTGAACACATTCCCAAAGTATAACATAATGTGTTAGGAACATTCGGAACACGTTTTGAATACTTAATTCTCGACACTTTGCTTATTCGGGACAATCAAATTTATTGGGAACAACTCGGAACATAGAATAAGGAACTTGAGACAACCATACTTGAAACTTATGAGAACATCATTGAATTCAATTCTAAGAGAGTAGTTTTGCCAACATACCTTGCTTTGAGCTTTTCTTAAATTACTACAACGTTCCGAAAATTCTAGCAATCCCAATCTATTTTGAGACATAACAAAATTGAACCACAATTAGGAAGATATTCATGGTCTCAGCTCATTTGAGCATTTTATCAAACACTAGGTGTGCAGATTTAACTACAAGATTCTTCTATAAGATTTCCTTCAATCCACAACCCAATCTTTACTTATTTGAGCTCAGCAATCTTCCCACAAACCTTATTAGTACAAGAATTTATAAATAATACTCTTACACCCAATAATCATACTCTCAATCAACCATCTTTTACCCCTAACTCAAAATTGAAGACTAGGGTTTGAATCTTACCTCATAGATGAAGCTCTTTTGATTAGCTTCCTTGATTCTTGAAGATTGGTGCAAGATTGGATGATTAGAATGTTAGGTTCCCTTCTTCTCTCTCTAAAATGCTCTTACCTCTCTCTAAAATGCTCAGAAAAATACCCCAAAATAAGCCCTAAAGGCTATTTATCAAATTGGGGTAGGGTTATGAAAATAGAAAAATTTACCCTCCGAAATCAGGTTTGTGCTCGCATAATGGACCACAAAATGGGTATGCGGGTCGCACAATGCATCGCAGAATCGATGCCCAAAATAGGCCAGGTCTGCGACCATTTTGCGGTCGCATAATGGTAGCAGAATTTGTCGCAGAATCAAATTCTGCCAGCCTTTGGTAATTTGGTCATAACTTATTGTAAGAATGTCCAAATGACAAACGGTTTGAAGAGTTAGAAACTATACACAGAGACCTTTGGTTTGATAGTTAATATACCATATAAATCTTTATATCGAGAGTTTTATGCGAATTTTAAGTTAATGCTTGTGCGAACTCACTTGAAACTTTATCTCATCATAAAACTTTCAACTTGATTTAGCCTTGGGGCTCTTCTTAGACCATAAACTATTATTAATGCACCTCATACATATAGTATCATTATCAATTGATATCATTCATATAATAGTCCTTATTTTCACATAAAATAATATAATTAGCGCATATCAACTTTCTTAATAGCGCTGAAGTACTTCGAAATATTTTGGGGTGTTACATTTTCCCCCACTTAAGAACATTCATCCTCGAATGTTTTACAAGTCCCTTATAAGAATAGAGTTACCATCATTTTTCCTCCAACCATTATAAATAGGCACTTATGACTACACCGGTCTTATACATCCTTTCCAAAATTTCAACTTACTTATGGACCTTAAGATTTGGCTATGTTTACAAATTCTTAAAAATTTCGACAGAGTTTCCCATGTAACTGGGCCTATCCACCTATCAGAGAATCCCAGAAATCAATCCTATCAATATATCCATTACTCAACAATGCATCACAGTATATATGAACAACACCTATCTAAACATTAGGGCATTACATTAACAAAACTGGTATCTTGACATGAAATGTACACATTTAAACCATAATGCATAGAAGGTATGTTTTTGAACCACAACCATTTGGCTCTACAACCACAATCATTTGGCTCTACAAACAAGTGAGAATATTTCCTTTCCTCAACACTTTCGGCCTAAGAGGTGATCTCCTCGACTCACAGACTTAGCCATAGCTCTTGACGGAGGCAAACTTATCTTCCGAACTTATCTAACAAGGATAGCAAATAGTTGCTCCTCATAATCAAATTATCCATTAACTTCACCTTCTTAGACATAGACACATGAAACACTGGGTACATGTAGAACAATAATAGGGAAACATCATACTCATAGTTTGGCCTATTTTCGTTAAGATTTCATAAGTCCTAATGTGACTACACACACTTTACCTTTATTAACAATTCACATAGCATCCTCATGGAAAAAATATTGAGAATAACCTGTTCACTTTCTTCAACTCTAAATCTATATGTCGAACACCCAAACTAAAACTTTTGCAACCTCCAGTAATTACTCTAAGATATGCTAGCATGAATATGACCATAAAAGTTTCTATCCAATATATTTGATCACTGAATGATGCTTCTTCTTTGACATGTTTGAACCTTTAACCCCCATAGGTTTACTAAAAATAGAAACAACGAGGTTTGAGATTGGGCTGGAATTATTCAAGAATCCATCAATGTGCCTAGCACGGCATTTCAGGAGGTTATATCCTAAGAGACATAAAGGTTACTATCAATAGTGCTCACATGGTTAATCATTGTAATGCCATCATTGATTCGACACATGAGGCATAGAGTTGCCCAGTAGGCATTGATAATGTAGGGATCATGTTCATGATTTTGAGATTTAAATAAATTAGTCATTTTAGACATTTCACATATGGGAGGCATGGTCGGGAGGATAAAGACATTAGCGTCAGTTATTCTTGGAAGACTATGAACCATGAAGAGGACAACAACAATTGTTTCACTCCATACGTGCCTTGTTTGGCAATAGAAAGCCTCAAAGAGAGATAGCACTTATGTGGCACCAGCCGCCTCTTGGAATGTAGGGAAAATCAGTTTAACTCAAAATGAGAATATTCTAGTACCCTGAATGTGATATGGGTTTCAAGCTACACAAAGTTGCATTACGCTCTTAAATGTATGAAAAAGAAGTTGAACATTTGTGAGATTATTATCATTCTGACAACTTAACCCTTCGTGATAGTTGATTCTATATGAGAATACAAGAGATACAACAATTTTTTATTACAAATCAATATGCTCTCATGTTACTAGATGGTGAAAAGGATTCATGATAATATACACAAAGGAACAAAGTGATTGTTCAAACCATAGGAGCAACATACACCAGAGAGAAAAAGAGTGGCTCAAGAAGGACCTCAACACTTGGTTGCTTTACATTAGATTTGATGCCACATAGGTAAATATTATGGTAATGCGTGCATAGGCACAAGTGAGCAAATGTTATCCATTTGAATCAAAATGTTCTGTAAGAAATTCATCAGGTATGGTATCTTGTTGAGAATTTAGGAAATCAAGTGGGAAGTATTACTCCTAAAGTAATAACTCAATTCAAGGACATATTTATATATCTCAATTCCACAAGAGGTTGTAAATAAGAGAATTTGTGATAGAGTGGATTCACGAATAACGCGTCTCGTTCAAAGAGTAGGTACATGTACTATTTTGTGATTCAGCATCTTGTTAAGACCATGTTTATGTGAGCTCTTCAATATGGGTGCACATATACAACAAGTAAAAATTATGCGGTGTTCATAACAATATAGTAAGGAGTGACTTACTTGGTAACTTTAGATTGATAGGGCAGTACCTTACTTGATGCCCCTCAACTCCACAACCATAACATATTTCAAGAGTCATGCAACACGTCCCCAAGGGGCGTTTCTTACAAATCAAGCATTCCTACTTATAGGTACAAACAACCCTCTTTCGTTTCTTAGGTGCTCTTACCACATGGTCCGGTGGCACGATAACATTAATAGGGACAATTACACTTCCCTTAGCAACTGGTTCTCTCATTCCCTCTCACTGACTCGAACCCATAGGTTACTCATACGGAAAATGTGACATGATGAGGAAATTAGCTTCCTACCTTGATCTCTATCGCACGACCAGGAGTATCAAAGAAGTGAGAAATTCCTAAATGTCCAAGTAGCCTCCTCATTATAGATGTGGTCGATAACACACCGATACGAAGGACTCTACTAGACACGGCTCCGAGACATCCTTGGACGCTTTAAAACCTTAGGCTCTGATACAAAGTTTTTCACGCCCCACACTCGGGGAGCGCGACCGGCGCTCAACCGAGTGAACTTGGCCGAGCAAACCTATTAGATTTCCTTCTACCCAAACACACCCATGAATAAAGAGGAGATGCACTCCTTTAATCAAACACTAAAAATATTTTATTAACAACTCTCATTCATTCCATTAGCAACTTCGTTCGTAATTTCCAAAGTATTACAAGTTTTTAGATATAATGAAAAACATGTTTTCCAAATAGCAATATTTCTAGTTCAATTCCCAATATCATACATCACCCACAACCTGTCTACGAAGCCTCTAAATATGACAGAAGAATAGTTTGGAAGTGCCGGCAACAAGGCCCCAGCTATACCTCAAGACACAAAGTGTAACATCAAGTGACATTGGGCCCGGAATAGAGTAGGGCTCACAAAAACCTGCTGAATAGGGAGTAACTTCTAACAAGGACTAATGTTGCCCGCTGCTGAATCACCTGCATCCATTGAAGATGCAGCGCCCCCAGCAAAAAAGGACATTAGTACATATGGAATAGTACTAGTGTGTAAAGCTAACCGTCCTCTTTCAAAATAGAATGCCAATGTAAGAAAGGGAAAATCATGGAAACAATAATCAACAATCAATGATATTCAAATGCCAAGTTAAAACATAATAATTTCCAAAATATGAAGATAACATTGTGAAGTGATAATCAAAATATGATGATAATATTATTTTTTTATTGGGAGATCTTTAGCACCGATATATCATTGTTCACAATTTCATCTTTTACAATACCAATATTCACAATACCAATACCACCGTTCACAATACCAATATTCACAATACCAATACCACCATACTTTGAGCACTGAGTCTGATCATGACCCGATCGGCTAGGCTATCTCATTAGAGACATCAACCACAATCACTATCAATACAAATACAATCGTAATTTTAGCACGGAGTCCGATCACGACCCGATCGGCTAGGCCATCTTATTTGAAGACATCAACCACAATCACAATTTCAATCACAATCTCTGTGCAAATATACCACTGTGAATCTAGCATGGAGTCTGATCACGAGCCAATCGGTTAGGCTATCTTATTAGATGACATCAACCAAAATCACAATTTCAATTACAATTTCCAGCACAATCACCACCATGTGTGCGACATGGTGTCCGATCACGACCTGATCAGCTAGGCTATCTTATTCGAGACATCAACCCTTTTATATCAATCAATCTTATCACAATTAAGAAGAATAATTTTATCACATCAATCTCATCCCAAATAAGAGAAATAATTCACAAAAATAACATAAGTGCAAATGTATTTACCTCATCATCTTCATCCACATTATATAAATCTCCAATAGTATTTTCAACTAATAACAACAACAATATTTCCTTGGTTCTTTTGGCCATTCACAAGATTCTTTATTCAAGGCACGGTGGCCATATTTGTTATTCCACACTTTTATTTCTTTCCTGTCATGTATCATCATCATAAATATTAACATACATATAATAATCCGGAAATTATAACTTTAAGTTCATTAGAAATGAACAATTTAAGCACAATAGATTTCTTTCCGAGAAATGGAGTAAAATAATTGGCAATTGATGCGCAAGTTAAAATCATCAACAAATAACACACCATTTATTCTTGACATATTTTCCCCCAAAAAGGGAAATACATAATTTCCACTCACGAATATGTAAGAACGCAAAACACATTGAAAATACTCACAAATCATAGCGTTTGTTAAAACAACCACATATAGGCATGATTTGAGTTTATAAGCTTTTAGGAAATTCTATTTTTGAAGTCAATTCGGAAAAGTTGAATCAAGGCTCATTTCATAACCTTTCTCACATTATTTCATTTCATTGGAACTGTTGGCCACAAGTATAACTTTCACTTATATCAATCATCGCATTTCATACTTCTTTCACATCTTTTAAATCCATTGGCACTATTGGCCACAAGTATAACTTTCACTCTTGCACATAGGCCAGACTTTATATCCCAATTCACTTATTTCACTTCCAGTCATCTTTATAGGTTATCAATAGTAAGCCATTTCCAATCATTACTTTAGGTACACATATGAGCAATTAAGAGTCTTAAGCATATTGAATTTTCTCAATTTGGAATCATAACCGTCATTTGAAACACAACTCAAAGACATAGCATTTTAATGCACATATCATTCTCGAACACATTCCCAAAGGATAACATAATGTGTTAGGAACATTCAGAACATGTTTTGAATACTTAATTCTCTACACTTTGCTTATTCGGGATAATTGAATTTATTGGGAATAACTCGGAACATAGAATAAGGAACTTGAGACAACCATACTTGAAACTTATGAGAACATCATTGAATTCAATTCTAAGAGAGTAGTTTAGCCAACATACCTTGATTTGAGCTTTCCTTAGATTAATACAACATTCCGAAAACTCTAGCAATCCCAATATATTTTGAGACATAACAAAATTGAACCATAATTAGGAAGATATTTATGGTCTCAGCTCATTTAATCATTTTATCAAATACTAGGTGTGCAAATTTAACTACAAGGTTCTTCTATAAGATTTTCTTCACTCCACAAAAACCTTATTAGTACAAGCATGTATAAATAATACTCTTACACCCAAGAATCATACTCCCAATCACCCATCCTTTACCCCAAACTCAAAATTGAAGACTAGGGGTTTGAATCTTACCTCTTAGATGAAGATCTTGTGATTAGCTTCCTTTATTCTTGAAGTTTGGTGCAGGATTGGATGATTAGAATATTAGGTTCTCTCTTCTCTCTCTCAAATGCTCTTACCTCTCTCTAAAATGCTCAGAAAAAAACCCCAAAATAAGCCCTATAGGCTATTTATCAAATTGGGGTCGGGTTATGAAAACAAAAATATTAACCCTCCGAAATGAGGTATGCGGTCACATAATGGACCGTAGAATGGGTATGTGGGTCGCACAATGCATCACAAAATTGATGTCCAAAACTGGGCTGCGTTGGCCAGGTCTGCGACCATTTTGCAGTCGCATAACCACTTCTGCGATCGCATAATGGTTGTAGAATTGGTCGCAGAATCGCATTCTGTCAGCCTTTGGTAATTTGGTCATAACGTCTTATAGGAATGTCCGAATGATGAACGGTTTGAAGCATTAGAAGCTAGACACATAGACCTTTCTTTATATAGATAATACTCCATATAAATCTTCATATCGAGAGTGTTATTCTTGTTTGAAGTTAGGTCTTGTGCGAACTCACTTGAAACTTTATCCCATCATAAAATTTTCACCTTGATTTAGCCTTCTGGCTCTTCTTAAACCATAAACAATTATTAATGCACCTCATACATATATTATCATTATCAATTGATATCATTCATATAATAGCCCTTGTCAGCAAACAAAATAATATAATTAGCGCACATCAAATTTCTTAATAGCGCTGAAGTACTTCAAAAATTTTTGGGGTGTTACAAGATGCTTGTGAAAGGAGCTTCCAGGAGTTGAAATTGAGATTGACTATGGCACCGGGTTTGACTCTACCAGACGGTACAGATTGGTTTGTGGTATATTATGATGCTTCAAGGATCGGACTTGGGTGTGTGTTAATGTAACATGGCAAGGTGATAGCTTATGCTTCTAGGAAACTCAAGAATCATGAAAAGAACTATCCAACACATGACTTAGAGCTTGCAGTGGTGGTATTTGCATTGAATATTTGGCATCATTCTCTATATGGGGTCCATGTGGATGTATTCATAGACCATAAGAGTCTTCAATATATTTTCAAATAGAAGGAATTGAATATGAGGTAGAGAAGATGGCTTGAGTTACTCAAGGATTATGACATCGATATCTTATATCATCCGGGGAAGGCTAATATTGTGGAGGATGCTCTTAGCCTGGAATCTATGGGTAGTTTAGCTCACTTGGAGGCATGTCAAAGGCCGTTGGCCAAGGATGTTCATCGGTTGGCTAGTTTGGGAGTTCGTCTTATGGACTCTAGTGAAGGTGGGGTGATTGTGCAAAATAGGGCTAAATCGTCGCTTGTGGTGGAAGTCAAGGAGAATCAATACAACGATCTATTGTTGGTACAATTAAAGGAGGGGATTCATAAACATAAGACCATGGCCTTTTCTCTTGGCATGGATGATGGTACACTAAGGTACCAAGGGCGACTATGTGTTCCAAACGTGGATGGTCTCTGGGAAGAATCATGATTGAGGCTCAAACTTCTAGGTATTCTACAAATATGTACCATGATCTTAAGGAAGTCTACTCGTGGAATGATATTAAGAGGAATGTAGCAGACTTTGTGGAAAGATTTCCAAATTGTCAGCAAGTGAAGTCCGAACACCAAAGGCCCGGTGGTTTGGCACAGAACATAGAAATTCCGATGTGGAAATGGTAGATGATCAATTTGGACTTTGTGGTAGGACTACCTTGCACTCCTTTCAAGTTCGACTCGATTTTGGTTATTGTGGATCGACTCACAAAATCAGCACACTTCTCACCTGTTAAGGCTACCGACACAATGGAACAATATGCTCAGTTGTATATCAAGGAAATAGTCATGTTGCATGGCACTCCAGTTTCTATTATCTCAGATCGAGGAGCACAGTTCACAACCAACTTTTGGAAGAAATTTCAGCAAGGTTTGGGTACTCAGGTGATTCTTAGTACAACTTTTCACCCGCAGACTAACGGGCAGGCATAGCGGACTATTCAGACGTTTTAGTATATGTTGCGAGCTTGTGTTCTTGACTTTATGGATAGTTTCGATGATCATTTTTCACTCATAAAATTTGTCTACAATAACAGTTATCATGCTAGTATCCATATGGCACCGTTTGAGGCTTTATATGGTAGGAGATGTAGATCTCACATTGGGTGGTTCAAGATTGGGGAAGCAGAATTGATAGGGTCGGACCTCGTACATCGGGCTATGGAGAAGGTTAAGATCAAAAGTCCTATTCGGATGTGCGTCGCAGGGATTTAGAGTTCAAAGAAGATGAACTGGGTATTCTTGAAGGTCTCTTTTATGAAGGGTATAATGCGGTTTGGTAAGAAAGGGAAATTGAGTCTGAGATATGTCGGACAATACAAAATCATTCAGAGGAGTGTACATGTGGCTTATAGGCTAGAACTATCTCCAGAGATGTCTTTAATGCACCCAGTGTTTCAGGTATCCATGTAGAAGAAGGTGGTTTGAGATACGTCGCTTATTTTTCCGGTTGAGACTATTGAGGTTAACGAAGAATTGACGTATGAAGAAATTTCAGTTGCCATTCTTGATAGGCAAGTTCGAAATTTGAGGAACAAAGAAATTGCCTCCGTGAAAGTGTTATAGCGAAGCCAAGAGGTCGAAGAGGCCATCCGGGAAGCCGAGGAAGAGATGAAGAAGAAGTATCCTAATTTATTTGAATAGCTATGGAATTGTGTCCTTGATGTTGAAAGCTAACTTTCAATAAATTATGTTCCCCATGTTCGGCTTATGTAGAGGTTGCTCCTTCTTGTTATTGTAATGTTTAATGGCATTGTGGCCGGTGTTGTTTCCCTGTTATTTTATATCGTTGTGTTGTGATTATGTTGTTAGGACTGGTTTTGAGATTCTCTGGTAGGTGTATGGTCTCCAATTAGAGAGGAGACGTTTGCAAAATTTCTGGAAATATAGTGAGTTAGTAAAATATTTGGAACTGGTGGTATGAATTATAGCAGTTGAGTCACATTAGGTGCTAATGGTGAATTTTGACCCTCATTCAAGGACGAATGATCCTAAGCGGGGGAAGATGTAAGGCTTCAAAAAATTTCACCCGAAACTCGGGGTTGCGTGATTCCGAGGTAGACTTGTGCGTTGGGGAGTAGAAGAAAATTTCTGTAAGTGCATGTCGTTTCTGCGGTCCATTTTGCGATCGCAGAACTTATCTGCAGACCGTAGATCTGCCGCAGAATGAAGCAGAAATTTAGGCAAATTTTCAGACCACTATGTGGTCCAGTATACGGCCGCATAATCATTTCGCGGGCCGCACAACCCATCGCAGATCCAGCTTGATAATTTCCGGAGGGGAGTTCTGCGGTGCATTTTGCGACCACTGAATTGGTATGCGGACCGTCGACTGATCGTAGAGTAAGGCAGGAGTGCCCAAATCTAGAGGGCCATTATGCGGTCCATTTTGCGGACCGCATAAGTGTTAGGCGGTCGCATATGCAATAGTGTCGGGGCTTCATTTTTCTAATGTTTTTTACCTGACCCTATTTTGATTAAAAGCCATTGGGGCTCGTTTTGAAGGAAAAAACCTGTCAATTTAGAGTGAAGAGGGGAGTGTTCTATAGAGAGCGAAGTAAGCCCCAAGTTCTTTGTTCATCAACATCCTGTCCAAGCTTTGAAATGCAACAAGAAATCTCACAAGATTTTTATCCAAGATATAAGGTTCTAACCCTAGTCTTCAATTTCGAGTCTAGGTAGAGGATGGGTAATTGGAGAGTTGTTATTTATGCATGCATGTATCTATGAGGATGGAAGGGAGGTAATTGAACTAGTGTGAGTAAACTCTTAGTATTGAATTGGTTGTGGAGTTAAGGAAATCTTGTGGAAGAACTTGGTAATCAAATTTGCACACCTAGTGTTTGATAAAATGCTCAAATGAGGTGAAACCATGAATATCTTACTAATTTGTGTTCAATTTTGCTATGTCTATTGTGATTATTGCACCTCCACCCGCATACGTTGGGGTGAGGCGGCAGGGCCGCTTTGTGTAAAGGAAGTTGTAGAGGATCCCCGACTTAATAATTTATCAATGTTATGGAAAGCTCTTAATAATTTTTCTATGGCTTTAATGGCTAAAAAAGCCTTTATTGTTACCATGATTCATCATATTCATGTTGAATTTCCATGTCCTTGCATAGGTGTTTGGTTTTCATACTAGTACTACTCGACATGTACTAACATCCCTGTTTCCAGGGCGCTTCATCTTTAATGGATGCAGGTGGTTCCACAGCAGAGGGCATTGACCAATGATAGCGGTACATTCTCTTCCTGGTTGGCTTAGTGAGCCCCACTTCATTTCGGAGTCGTGCATCTTTTGTTGTATGTGTATTTAATTTTTGAGCAAAAGCTGGAGCCTTGTTGCCGGCAGTATCATTGTACTCTTTTGTATCTATTAGAGGCTCCGTATACAGGGTGTGGGTTGTGTATTGGTAGAGGGAAGGTCAAAATAGTAATGTCGTATGTGTATTACATATTCCACTTCAACTATGAAAGTGTATGTATTTTGAGACTTTATAAATGAAGTAACTAATGGTGATGGAATTAGTGTCGTTCATGAACCCTCTTGATGTTAATTAATGAAGATTGCCTTCTCTTTATTCATGGGTGAGTTGGGTAAAAGGAAATCTAGCAAGCTTGCTCGGCCGGGCTATCTCGATTGAGCACCAGTCGCGCTCCCTGAGGTCGGGGCGTGACAAAGGGGTTCGTAATTGCGAGCCTCACAAATGCAAGAATCATCTCGCAAATGCGAACTACATCCCTTGGCCTCAGTCATTGCAGTTGTGACTAGGAAACTCGCAATTGCGACACACTGACCTTTTCAGGCACCCTTAGGAAAAAAGTGATCAAGACTCCTCAATTGTAAGAAAACCATCAGAATTGTTAGGTCTGAAGCACAAGCTATATTTGAACCTTCCGAAAACCAATTTGAATCAAATTTGAAACTTACTGCGCCCCTCCGTCCCTACACCAACCATTCACAAAAGAATATAAACCTCATATGAACTCGCTCAGAAGCTCAAAACATCAAAATAACCTCCATACCACGAAATAAGCACCAAATCACATCACGCAAGCCTTCAAATTTAAGAACTTAAATATTCACAACCAAGCATCTGGTTCCTACAAAAGTGTAATGACCCGATCGGTCATTTTGAGCTTTAGCATGTCGTTCAATGGTTTGCGAACTTTAGTAGCTGTACATTATGTATTATGACTTGCATGTGTAGTTGGTTTTGATTTTCGAAAGCTTCAGAGTTGATTTGGAAGAGTAATTCTCGATTCGGAAGCTTTAAGTTGGAAGAGTTGACCAAGGTTTGACTTTTGAGTAAAACACCTCCAAAATATGATTTGAAGGTTTATATAGGTTCGTAAAGTGATTTTTGACTTGGGCGTATGTTTTGGTTGAGTATCTGATTGTCTTGGAGTGATTTAGCGCTTATTATTGGAAATTTGTATTTTGAAGGTTTTTGAATTTGCTAAGTTTGACTTGGAGTGGAAATTGGTGCTATCGGACTCTGGTTGATGTTCTCGGACCTTGGCTAGATTCATTTAGTTGATTGAAACTCGTGTGTGAAGTTTGGTCGTGATCTAGAGTGTTTAAGTGAGATTTGAATGCATTCGGAGAAGTTTGAAGGAATGAAAGTTAAGAGAAAGATTTTGATCATCGATTCTTGATTTTGATGTTGTGGCATTTTGGGAACTTGTATAATATTGGATAAGGTATTGGGACTAGCTTGTACGATTGGACGAGGTCCCAGGGGCCTCGGGTGTGTTTTGGGGTAGTTTCGGACCATGTGAGTGTGTTTTGTTGTTGTGATAAATTGAGGAGAAGTCAAACCTATAGAATTATATCCCCTTTTATGGAATTACCCAAATGAAAAATTTGATAAACCTAAATAGAAGGAGTAAGGGTAGAGCCACCATCAATACCACCAGTCTACCTTGTTGTTTCTATTGTTAAACTTTAGCACAAATCAATACCATATCTCTGCATCACCAAAATCAAATAAAATAAGATCGGCAAAGAATCACTAAATTGATATGTGTTTGTCTACTTTCTATCTCAGAATTAATATTGATCGAATATAGTTAAGTGCTTACCGAATATGTAAAGAAACATATCATATATTCACTGAGTTGATGAACATTGGGCTTGAGAGAATTTTAACAGTAACAGGTTGCTGGATTAGTTTTAGTTCTTCGTGCATGCAATGGGAAGCACGCGTTTGCAATAAAGGATTTGTGCGGGTGGTCATTTGTGATTTATATTTGCAATGGAAGCGTAGCATTCGCGAGTCTTGAGGTTGTAGTACTCTTTGTCCGCGACTGGGAGGTCGCATTCGCGATGAAGAAGTTGGAGCTGGAGACCTAGCCTTCATGTTCGCAATAGAATGACCTGGTAAGGCATCGCTTTGGTGGGACTACCTCATAATCGCGATGAAGGTTTTGGATCAAATGCTGAATTGTGCTTCACGAACGCGAGGCACACGCCGCGTTCACAAAGGGTAATTTCTGGGCAGTGTATAAGTTAGCAAATCGGGAATTTGCTCATTTCAATTCTTTTCTCTCTTGGTAAGGCATGTTTTGGGAAATTTTGAGGGTCCATTTTCATCATTTATCATAAGGTAAGTGATTCTCACTTGTTGTAAATTAAATACATGGATTATGTATGGATTTTTAACCATGGAACAACAACAACCCATTATAATCTCACTAGTAGGGTTTAGGAAGGGTAGTGTGTACGCAGACCTTACCCCTACCCTGGGTAGAGAGGCTGTTTCCGATAGACCCTCGGCTCCCTTCCTCCAAGAACTCCCCACCTTGCTCTTGGGGTAACTCGAACTCACAACCTCTTGGTTGGAAGTGGAGGGTGCTAACCACTAGAGCAACCCACTCTTGAATGGATTTAACCATGGAAATTGATAAAAATTGTGGAATTTTGGAAGAAAACCTAGAAATGATATTTTTGAGTTTTGGCCACAAAATTGGAGACGGAATTGGGAATAAATAATATATTTGAGTTCGTGGTGCTATGGGCAATATGGATCTTCAAGAATTTATGGAATCCGGGCACATAGGCCCGGGGGTTGACTTTTTTGACTTTTTGTGTGGAGTTGAGAATTATTTCTACCTGTAAAATTATGAGTCTTTGAGTATATTTTGATTGGTTTGCAAGTTCTTTGACTGGTTTCAGATCGTTTGGCATTGGTTTGAGATGTTAGAGAAGCATTGGAGCTGGTTATCGGATTTCGGAGCGAGGTAAGTCTCTTATCTAACTTTGTTAGAGGGAATTCACCCTCGTAGATGCTATATTTGTTGCGTGCTATGTGTTATGGGAGCTACACACGAATGAGGTGATGAGTGTCAGTGTGTATTCTAGATTTTTGATTATGTCCGGGTAGACGTACACTTACATCATGCTTAAATTGAACTACTTGAGTTATTTTTTCCTGTTTAAATACGTTAATTTATGTTTCTTCCTCAGAGTAGACTTGCGTAGAGTATCAAACTTTGCTATTCTAGAATTTTGGCGCTCTAATTGAATAGCCGTAAATATTATACTTTCTCATAGGGATTTCTCCCATGTTGTATTTACTTGTCCGAAACTTTATTGAATTTCGCAACTAAGCAGTTCTATTATGGGATCAAGCTGAATGCCTCTGCAGTACTATTATGGGATCGGGTTGAACGCCTCAGCAATACCATTATGGGATCGGGTCCTTCACCTCAGCAATATTATGATATGCAACTATGGATCGAGCCATACAACCTCGGCGGTATTATGGGGTCGGGACATACGACCACGACAAGATATTGTACAATCACTCTTATAAGATCGGGCCATTCGCCTCGGTAGAATCGTGTGTAATATTTGATAGAGAGTTAGCGTACCTCTGAGTCTTCCTGACTTGAGATTTGACATTTTATTTGTTATTGGTCATATATATATACACATCCATCTGTTTTTGTATTCGGTATTTGGGGATTTCGTATTTACTCTTCTATTGAGGATCGGGTTATACACATATATCTGTTTTTGTTGCTTTTACTTTTTATGCCTCATACATGTCTACTTTTATTGCACTTTGATTATTGGACCACTAATAAGTGTCAATGTTGACCCCTCGTTACTACTTCTTCGAGGTTAGGCTAGATACTTACTGGGTACGCATTGATTTATGTACTCATACTACACTTCTGCACTAATTGTGCAGGTACACAACATGTATGTTTGGTGGTCATACCAGCACTTAGGCATAGTTGCTGAGGAGACTTGGTAGTGAGCTGCTCTCTACATTACGATCTCAAGCAAACAGAGTCCCCATACACTTGTGAGACCAGGTTTTGGGATTTAAATTCTTGTTCTTGGTCATTATGTTTTGATATTTGGATTTATGTTTTTTCCACGTTCGGACATTTAAAATAATATCAGTATTTTACTATGAAAATGAACGATTCCGGTTATTAAATCTTATTATTTGTTTCGAGATGCATTTTGAATTATCTATCGGCATGTTGATTTAATTGTTACCTTGCCTAACACCAGTGTTGGGAACCATCATGGCCTATGGTGGGGATTGGGTCGTGACAACTTTGTATTATAGCGCTAGGTTTACATAGGTCTCACCAGTCATGAGCAAGTCTAGTAGAGTCTTGCGGATCGGTGCAGAGACATATGTACTTATCTTAGAGAGGCTACAAGACTATTAGGAGAACTTCCCTTCTTGATTCCTTGTCGTGCGATTTTATTTCGATTGAAGCTTATTTCTTCAGTTCCTTCCTACTATTCGTACACGTTGTTGAGCATTCGATATGAGGGCGGACTACCATTGTCGCCTTATGGAGGGGTGTTCAGTCATTTCAATCCGGTGTTGGTATGCCCACGGGTTCAGGGTTATACACGGTGTATTGTAATATTTCTCGCATTATTATTTTGCAGTGTTGGTGTAAATGGTAGGATGTTTACTTATATGTTGAAGCAATGAATGCATCAGGAGGAGGATTATTGGGTTCATGATTGGATGTTTGGTATTTAATTCCAGCACATGAGAGGCATTGCGCTACGGATGTCCAGGCTTTGACCGACAAAGTTGTGAGATTGAGTATTTCCAAACTAGATGAAATTCTTGTCTGTGTTGTTGTGTTGTCATCCTTGTTTGAGCGCATTAAGGTTCGTCGGTATGATGGTCTTTATTTGTTTGTCTTTCGGGGTACGGTGTTGCGAAGTGGTACCTAAGAAGCGGATATCGGAGATGACGGCATGATGCAACTTCAGGGTCGAACTTGTGTTTCTAGTGTTGATAGTTTTAAGGGAGATGATCCTTGAGGAGGCTTAGAGTTGATGGCATTCTATTTGTTCGTGTGCTATGGAGATGGATCATGCTTTACGATGACATTAATGTTGGCGGAGGATTAAAAAGGACATGGTGGGATATGTCTTGGATGGTTGAATTGTTAGTTGGTAGAGCATGAGCAAAAACGATCGAGTAGTTTGCTTCAGAAGATGGCTAAACCAGAATGTTAGTGGTGGCGTATTGTATGGATTTTATGGTAGGCAGTCACATTCTTTCAGAAATCTTAGTGTGATTTAGGTCATGGTGGACCTATGACTAAGGTTGTGTATTTCATTTTAGATGGTGGCTTCTATACTTAGGAAGTTCAAATGTGGCGAAAAGAGTTTACTTGGAACGTATAGGAATGTGAATGCTTGATTATTATTTTGGGATGCAATATAGCTTTGAGTTTTAAATGTATAGGTGGACCTTCAGTTGATGTTAATGGAATGAACGGACTCTTACACTTGGTGGACGAGTGTGGACTCAGGAGGATTAAGTGATTTCATAGTGGTTATAACCATGTCAATGTCGTTGGAGGATGTCGATATGGGATTACACATGGGAGCTATATCCTCTGAGAAGGTTATGGGTTGCATAATTTCTTATGAGGTTTGTATGAAGAGTTTTACCTTCTATCCAATGGGAGGCATGTACTACGATGTGGGTCTGGATCGCTCGAAGAAGGTGGCGCGACTATCTTGAGGTTGACTGTGCATTTGGGTCCTTGGATTTTGTGATTGTGGATTAAAGCCAAGTGTGAGAGCCTACCATCGGTGTTTGGATCGCCTGGTCATGTGTTTTTGTAATTTCTGGATCTTGGTATGTTGTGGATTAGTTAAGATTGAGGGAGAGGACATCAGGGTTAATTCGAGAAAGGAATTTGATGTATGTGTGCTACAATTCACCTTATTGATAACTCAAGGTTATGGAATGACTTAGATTTGATATTTCTTTGTAAATGTGATGTACAAGGGAAATGATTCAATCGATTTCTTCTTTTGGAGTATCCGTGTGCTAATGGGACACTAGTTGTTTGGTTATATATTCGGGACTCGCTTAGAGTAGGCGATTCTCAACAATGGTTCTAGTGGGTTCAACATTTAAGGTGTGATGCCTAAGGAATTTTGGGTTCATTATGCAGATGAGGATTGAGTTTTGGTAGAGGAGTGTGAAGGAGACTTGGAGTATTTATATGATATCACTGGGTCTGCAGTGCGGTGTTAGAGAGATGGAAAAATTAGTTTTAGATTCGCAGACGATCTCTTCGGAACAGACGTATCAGTTGGAGGTACTATTAAGAGCAGAAGATGGTATAAAATGGCTTATATGTATTGAGACGATGTGGTTTTGTGATTTGGGTTCACTCGAGATGAGTGTTGATTATAATCTGTTGTGTGCTGGAAAAGAAATGTTATTTTAAAAGCAAATCGAGAGGAAATCTAAAGAAGTGGGGTCAGTTTAACAGTGGCATTGATGAGCATGGTAAGGAAAATGATCGTTTCCTTAGGTATAATAAGGCCATACAGGTGTTTCGCGGCCATACTTGTGGGCTTAGGAGTCTACATGACTTGGTTGATTTAGAAGGATTCAGTTTGATGGCTTGGTTATGTGCAAATAGGTACGAAGAGTTTATGACGGTTTCGAACATGACTTGAGATTGGGTCTTCAACGGTCATAAAAAGTGGTTTCATGTTGCGATTGTTCTCCTGAGATTAGTTAAGTGAAAGAGTTCTAGCCGATAGAGTGCTTATTCTACTGGTGATTCAGGATTTATGATGAAATTTTCGTACTCTCACGTAATAGCATGATAGGTTAGTGAGTAGTGTGGAATTTGGATTCAAGGGTCAAGGATGTATATCAGTTTTTACAGGAATGTCACATGTTTAAAGGAGTAGGGGAGATTTTAGATGTTCAGAGTATACTAGCACTATATTAGTGTCGCCTGAGAATGGTGTGTTCTGTTTAAGAGGCATTGTGTATTGATTTGTGGATTTGTGTTTAGCATTATAGAATAGTATGGTTGGTAGCTATGGATGCACAAATTTTGTTACTTTGTGTGGAAGATTGTGGGAGTATTTCCTATGGGATGATTGTGTTGGTGTGTCGTGTCAGTCATTTAAGTAGGAGAGATTGAGATCAGGAATGGAGATTTTGGTACTGTCATGGATTGGAGAGTTTATATCTGAGAAACGCACTATTCCTTTGGTTTCAAACTATTGATGCGAACTATGCAAGTTTTTTGAGGATTTGAGGGTTGATTATATGTGTCACAGATAAGGTCATTGTGGATCTTGAAAGGATATTTACCTATTTTGAGAAGTTCAGTATCAGTTTAGAGGCCCATTGGCGGGCCTACTATGAATGTATACTCTACACAAGATCGGATATGTTTATTCAGCATATCATTTGTCTATAGATGAGTCTTCGGGTGTGATGCATGTTATTTCAGTCATCAGCTATTTCATGTGTTACTCTTTTATCTTATGTGTGTTGTGAGGTGGCATGATTATTCACATGCATGTTATGGTCCTGTATAGGCACTGTGGAATTATATAAGCGAGATGGGTCTCGAGATGCTAGTTTGTTTGTTGCACCTTATTCGTGCTTGGACGTTTTCCTAGCTCATTATGCTATTCGTCTCCCGGTGTTATGTTTAGGCATTAAATACCCCTCTTGGGCCTCCTTCTTCGCGATTGTGGTCACTAACCACACAACCGCGGTTCACAAAATCTCCAGAACGACACTTTGATTTTTTGAAATCTAGACATAAGGGGCTACAACTTATATTTTTAAATCACCCACACGTTCCTTATTGATAGCAATATATAAGAACCCAAAATGACACCACTCAAAGCAGAAATTTCTTCTGCGCAATCGCGAACAGTCCCTATGTGAACGCGATAAACAAGACAAAAAATGCACTTTGCTGTTCCCGAACACGGTACAAAGCTCCTGGATCGAGATGTATAATCCTATATCCAAAAACCAGCATCTGAAATGGTCCTAGAAATGGTCTGAAACTACCCTGAAACTTATGGAAGCCCCTTGGGGCCCCATAAATATTGCAAACAAGTTCATATACCTAATTCAAGCTATTGCAAATGCTCGAAACACCATAAATAACATCAAAACCCAGAATCAAAGGTCGAAATCCTTCTCTTAACTTTCAAATATTCCAACTTCGCCAAACGCATCCAAATCACATTTGGATACTACGGATCACGACCAAACTTCGCACACAAGTTCCAAATATATGATTAGATTCCAAATAGAGTTCAAATCGACATTCAAAACCTAAAAAAAGACTCTCTTAAGTTCCATCCTTAAAATCAAAATTTCCACCGTTTATATCTTTTGAATAAGGTGTAATAATCCATGGGTAATCATAATATATATTCAAAATCAAATTAGGAACGCTTACCCTCGTGATTTGGGTAAAATCCATCTCCAAAATTGCCTTCTTCCACTCTTCAAGCCTCAAAATTTGTAAAAACAAGCTCAAAATTTTGAAATTAGGCATTAGATACCTATGTCATGCCTCCTTCTTCGCGATCGTGGTCACTAACCTCACGATCGCGGTTCACAAAATCTCCAGCACGATTTTACCATTCGTGATCGCCACTTTGATTTTCTGAATTCTAGACATAAGGGGCTACAACTTATATTTTAAAATCACCCACAAGTTCCTTAATGATTGCAATATATAAGCTCCCGAAATCAGACCAGAGACAGTAGAAATTTCTTCTGCGCAATCATGAACAGTCCCTCTGCGAATGCGATAACCAAGACAAAAACTACACTTTACAGTTCCCGAACGCGGTCCAAAGCTCCTTGATCGCGATGTATAGTCCTGTAGCCAAAAACCAGCATCTGAAATGGTCTTAGAAATGGTCCGAAACTACCCCAAAACATATGTGAGGCCCTTGGGACCCCGTCCAATCATACCAACAAGTTCATATACCTAATTTAAACTAATACAAATGCTCGAAACACCACAAATAACATCAATACCAAGAATCCAAGGTCGAAATCCTTCTCTTAACTTTCAAGTATACCAACTTCTCCAAACACATCAAAATTACACTTGGACATTCCGGATCACGACCAAACTTTGCACACAAGTTCCAAATATATGAATAGATTCCAAATAGAGTTCAAATCGACACTCAAAACCTCAAAAAAGACTCTCTTAAGTTTCATCCTTAAAATCCTAATTTCTACCGTTTAAATCTTTGAATAAGGTGTAATTATCCGTGGGTAATCATAATATATATTCAAATTCTAATTAGGAATGCTTACCCTCGTGATTTGGGTAAAATACATCTCCAAAATTGCCTTCTTCCACTCTTTAACCCTCAAAATTTGTAAAAACAAGCTCACAATCCCGAAATTAGGTATTAAATACCCATGTCATGCCTCCTTCTTAGCGATCGTGGTCACTAACCTCACGATCGCGGTTCACAAAATCTCAAGCATGATGTTATCCTTCGTGATTGCCACTTTGATTTTCTGAAATCTAGACATAAGGGGCTATAACTTATATTTTTAAATCACCCAAAATTTCCTTATTGATTGCAATATATAAGCTTCCGAAATCAGATGAGTGCCAACATAAATTTCTTTTGCGCAATCGCGAACAGTCCCTCTGCGAACGCGATAAACAGACAAAAGCTGCACTTTACTCTTCCCGAATGCGGTCCAAAGCTCCGCGATCGCCATGTATACTCTTGTAGACAAAAACTAGCATCTGATATGGTTCTTGAATTGTCCGAAACTACCCCGAAACATATGTGAGCCCCTTGAGACCCCATCCAATCATACCAACAAGTTCATATACCAAATTCAAACTAATGCAAATTCTCGAAACACCATAAATAACATCAAAACCCAGAATCAAAGGTCAAAATCCTTCTCTTAACTTTCAAATATTCCAACTTCGCCAAACGCATCCAAATCACACTTGGACAATACGGATCACGACCAAACTTTGCACACAAGTTTCAAATATATGATTAGATTCCAAATAGAGTTCAAATCGACACTCAAAACCTAAAAAAAGATTCTCTTAAGTTTCATCCTTAAAATCCAAATTTTTACCATTTATATCTTTGAATAAGGTGTAATAATCCATGGGTAATCATAATATATATTCAAAATCAAATTAGGAACGCTTACCCTCGTGATTTGGGAAAATCCATCTCCAAAATTGCCTTCTTCCACTCTTCAAGCCTCAAAATTTGTAAAAACAAGCTCAAAATTCGGAAATTAGGCATTAAATACCTATGTCATGCCTCCTTCTTCGCGATCGTGGTCACTAACCTCACGATCGCGGTTCACAAAATCTCCAGCACGATTTTACTATTCGTTATCACCACTTTGATTTTCTTAAATCTAGACATAAGGGGCTACAACTTATATTTTTAAATCCCACAAGTTCCTCATTGATTGCAATATATAAACTCTCGAAATCAGACCAGTGACAGTACAAATTTCTTCTGTCCAATAGTGAACACCCCCTCTGCGAACGCGATAATCAAGACAAAAACCGCACTTTACTGTCCCGAACGCGGTCCAAAGCTCCGCGATCGTGATGTATAGTCCTGTAGCCACAAACCAGCATCTGAAATGGTCCTAGAAATGGTCCGAAACTACCCCAAAACTTATGTGAGGCCCTTGGGACCCCGTCCAATCATATTAACAAGTTCATATATAAGTTTCCAAAATCAGATCAATGACAACAGAAATTTCTTTTGCGCAATCACGAACAGTCCCTTTGGGACGCGATAAACAGACAAAAGCTGCACTTTACTGTTCCCGAACGCGGTACAAAGCTCCGCGATCGCGATGTATACTCTTGTAGCCAAAAACTAGCATCTATGAGCCTGAAACATATGTGAGTCCTTGAGACCCCATCCAATCATACCAATAAGTTCATATACCAAATTCAAACTAATACAAATGCTCGAAACACCATATATAACGTCAAAACCTAGAATCAAAGGTCGAAATCCTTCTCTTAACTTTCAAATATTCCAACTTCGCCAAATGCATCCAAATCACACTTGGACAATACGGATCACGACCAAACTTTGCACACAAGTTCCAAATATATGATTAGATTCCTAATAGAGTTCAAATCGACACTCAAAACCTAAAAAAAGATTCTCTTAAGTTTCATCCTTAAAATCAAAATTTCTACCATTTATATCTTTGAATAAGGTGTAATAATCCATGGGTAATCATAATATATATTCAAAATCAAATTAGGAACGCTTACCCTCGTGATTTGGGTAAAATCCATCTCCAAAATTTCCTTCTTCCACTCTTCAAGCCTCAAAATTTGTAAAAACAAGCTCAAAATTTTGAAATTAGGCATTAAATACCTATGTCATGCCTCCTTCTTCGCGATCGTGGTCACTAACCTCACGATCGCGGTTCACAAAATCTCTAGCACGATTTTACCATTCGTGATCGCAACTTTGATTTTTTGAATTCTAGACATAAGGGGCTACAAATTATATTTTTAAATCACCCACATGTTCCTTAATGATTGCAATATATAAGCTCCCGAAATCAGACCAGAGACAGTAGAAATTTCTTCTGCGCAATCATGAACAGTCCCTCTGCGAATGCGATAACCAGGACAAAAACTACACTTTACAGTTCCCGAACGCGGTCCAAAGCTCCTTGATCGCGATGTATAGTCCTGTAGCCAAAAACCAGCATCTGAAATGGTCTTAGAAATGGTGCGAAACTACCCCAAAACTTATGTGAGGCCCTTGGGACCCCGTCCAATCATACCAACAAGTTCATATACCTAATTTAAACTAATACAAATGCTCGAAACACCACAAATAATATCAATACCTAGAATCCAAGGTCGAAATCCTTCTCTTAACTTTCAAGTATACCAACTTCACCAAACACATCAAAATTACACTTGGACTTTCCGGATCACGACCAAACTTTGCACACAAGTTCCAAATATATGAATAGATTCCAAATAGAGTTCAAATCGACACTCAAAACCTCAAAAAAGACTCTCTTAAGTTTCATCCTTAAAATCCTAATTTCTACCATTTAAATCTTTGAATAAGGTATAATTATCCATGGGTAATCATAATATATATTCAAATTCTAATTAGGAATGCTTACCCTCGTGATTTGGGTAAAATACATCTCCAAAATTGCCTTCTTCCACTCTTTAAGCCTCAAAATTTGTAAAAACAAGCTCACAATCCCGAAATTATGTATTAAATACCCATGTCATGCCTCATTCTTGGCGATCGTGGTCACTAACCTCACGATCGCGGTTCACAAAATCTCAAGCATGATGTTATCCTTCGTGATCGCCACTTTGATTTTCTAAAATCTAGACATAAGGGGCTATAACCTATATTTTTAAATCACCCAAAATTTCCTTATTGATTGCAATATAGAAGCTTCCGAAATCAGATCAGTGCCAACATAAATTTGTTTTGCGCAATCGCGAACAGTCCCTCTGCGAACGTGATAAACAGACAAAATCTGCACTTTACTCTTCCCGAATGCGGTCCAAAGCTCCGCGATCGCCATGTATACTCTTGTAGACAAAAACTAGCATCTGATATGGTCCTTGAATTGCCCGAAACTACCCCGAAACATATGTGAGCCCCTTGAGAGCCCATCCAATCATACCAACAAGTTCATATACCAAATTCAAACTAATGCAAATGCTCGAAACACCATAAATAACATCAAAACCCAGAATCAAAGGTCGAAATCCTTCTCTTAACTTTCAAATATTCCAACTTCGCCAAACGCATCCAAATCACATTTGAACAATACGGATCACAACCAAACTTTGCACACAAGTTCCAAATATATGATTATATTCCAAATAGAGTTCAAATCGACACTCAAAACCTAAAAAAAGATTCTCTTAAGTTTCATCCTTAAAATCCAAATTTCTACCATTTATATCTTTGAATAAGGTGTAATAATCCATGGGTAATCATAATATATATTCAAAATCAAATTAGGAACGCTTACCCTCGTTATTTGGGTAAAATCCATCACCAAAATTGCCTTCTTCCACTCTTCAAGCCTCAAAATTTGTAAAAACAAGCTCAAAATTCTGAAATTAGGCATTAAATACCTATGTCATGCCTCCTTCTTCGCGATCGTGGTCACTAACCTCACGATCGCGGTTCACAAAATCTCCAGCAAGATTTTACCATTCGTTATCACCACTTTGATTTTCTTAAATCTAGATATAAGGGGCTACAACTTATATTTTTAAATCCCACAAGTTCCTCATTGATTGCAATATATAAGCTCTCAAAATCAGACCAGTGACAGTAGAAATTTCTTTTGTCCAATAGTGAACAGCCCCTCTGCGAACGCGATAAACAATACAAAACCCGCACTTTACTATCCCGAACGCGGTCCAAAGCTCCGCGATCGTGATGTATAGTCCTGTAGCCAAAAACCAGCATCTGAAATGGTCCTAGAAATGGTCCGAAACTACCCCAAAACTTATGTGAGGTTCTTGGGACCCCGTCCAATCATATCAACAAGTTCATATATAAGCTTCCAAAATCAGATCAATGACAACAGAAATTTCTTTTCCGCAATCACGAACAGTCCCTCTGGGACGCGATAAACAGATAAAAGCTGCACTTTACTGTTCCCAAACGCGGTACAAACCTCCGCGATCGTGATGTATACTCTTGTAGCCAAAAACTAGCATCTGTGAGCCCGAAACATATGTGAGCCCCTTGAGACCCCATCCAATCATACCAACAAGTTCATATACCAAATTCAAACTAATACAAATGCTCGAAACACCATATATAACATCAAAACCCAGAATCAAAGGTTGAAATCCTTCCCTTAACTTTCAAATATTCCAACTTCGCCAAACGCATCCAAATCACACTTGGACAATACGGATCATGATCAAACTTTGCACACAAGTTCCAAATATATGATTAGATTCCAAATAGAGTTCAAATCGACACTCAAAACCTAAAAAAAGATTCTCTTAAGTTTCATCATTAAAATCAAAATTTCTACCATTTATATCTTTGAATAATGTGTAATAATCCATGGGTAATCATAATATATATTCAAAATCAAATTAGGAACGCTTACCCTCGTGATTTGGGTAAAATCCATCTCCAAAATTTCCTTCTTCCACTCTTCAAGCCTCGAAATATGTAAAAACAAGTTCAAAATTTTGAAATTAGGCATTAAATACCTATGCCATGACTCCTTCTTTGCGATCGTGGTCACTAACCTCACGATCGCGGTTCACAAAATCTCCAGCATGATTTTACCATTCGTGATCGCCACTTTGATTTTCTGAATTCTAGACATAAGGGGCTACAACTTATATTTTTAAATCACCCACAAGTTCCTTAATGATTGCAATATATAAGCTCCCGAAATCAGACCAGAGACAGTAGAAATTTCTTCTGCGCAATCATGAACAGTCCCTCTACGAATGCGATAACCAAGGCAAAAACTACACTCTACAGTTCCCGAACGCGGTCCAAAGCTCCTTGATCGCGATGTATAGTCCTGAAGCCAAAAACCAGCATCTGAAATGGTCTTAGAAATGGTCCGAAACTACCCCAAAACTTATGTGAGGCCCTTGGGACCCCGTCCAATCATACCAACAAGTTCATATACCTAATTTAAACTAATACAAATGCTCGAAACACCACAAATAACATCAATACCAAGAATCCAAGGTCGAAATCCTTTTCTTAACTTTCAAGTATACCAACTTCGCCAAACACATCAAAATTACACTTGGACATTCCGGATCACGACCAAACTTTCCACACAAGTTCCAAATATATGAATAGATTCCAAATAGAGTTCAAATCGACACTCAAAACCTCAAAAAAGACCTTCTTAAGTTTCATCCTTAAAATCCTAATTTCTACCATTTAAATCTTTGAATAAGGTGTAATAATCCAGGGGTAATCATAATATATATTCAAATTCTAATTAGGAATGCTTACCCTCGTGATTTGGGTAAAATACATCTCCAAAATTGCCTTCTTCCACTCTTTAAGCCTCAAAATTTGTAAAAACAAACTCACAATCCCGAAATTAGGTATTAAATACCCATGTCATGCCTCCTTCTTAGCGATCGTGGTCACTAACCTCACGATCGCGGTTCACAAAATCTCAAGCATGATGGTATCCTTCGTGATCGTCACTTTGATTTTCTGAAATCTAGACATAAGGGGCTATAAACTATATTTTTAAATCACCCAAAATTTCCTTATTGATTGCAATATATAAGCTTCCGAAATCAGATGAGTGCCAACATAAATTTCTTTTGCGCAATCGCGAACAGTCCCTTTGCGAACGCGATAAACAGACAAAAGCTGCACTTTACTCTTCCCGAATGCGGTCCAAAGCTCCGCGATCGCCATGTATACTCTTGTAGACAAAAACTAGCATCTGATATGGTCCTTGAATTGTCCGAAACATATGTGAGCCCCTTGAGACCCCATCCAATCATACCAACTAGTTCATATACCAAATTCAAACAAATGCAAATGCTCGAAACACCATAAATAACATCAAAACCCAGAATCAAAGGTCGAAATCCTTCTCTTAACTTTCAAATATTCCAACTTCGCCAAACGCATCCAAATTACACTTGGACAATACGGATCACGACCAAACTCTGCAACAAGTTCCAAATATATGATTAGATTCCAAATAGAGTTCAAATCGACACTCAAAACCTAAAAAAAGATTCTCTTAAGTTTCATCCTTAAAATCCAAATTTCTACCATTTATATCTTTGAATAAGGTGTAATAATCCATGGGTAATCATAATATATATTCAAAATCAAATTAGGAACGCTTACCCTCGTGATTTGGGTAAAATCCATCTCCAAAATTGCCTTCTTCCACTCTTCAAGCCTCAAAATTTGTAAAAACAAGCTCAAAATTCTGAAATTATGCATTAAATACCTATGTCATGGCTCCTTCTTCGCGATCGTGGTCACTAACCTCACGATCGCGGTTCACAAAATCTCCAGCACGATTTTACCATTCGTTATCACCACTTTGATTTTCTTAAATCTAGACATAAGGGGCTACAACTTATATTTTTAAATCCCACAAGCTCCTCATTGATTGCAATATATAAGCTCTCGAAATCAGACCAGTGACAGTAGAAATTTCTTTTGTCCAATTGTGAACAGCCCCTCTGCGAACGCGATAAACAAGACAAAAACCGCACTTTACTGGTCCCGAACGCGGTCCAAAGCTCCGCGATCGTGATGTATAGTCCTGTAGCCAAAAACCAGCATCTGAAATGGTCCTAGAAATGGTCCGAAACTACCCCAAAACTTATGTAAGGCACTTGGAACCCCGTCCAATCATACCAACAAGTTCATATATAAGCTTCCAAAATCAGATCAGTGACAACAGAAATTTCTTTTGCGCAATCGCGAACAGTCCTTCTGGGACGCGATAAACAGACAAAAGCTGCACTTTACTGTTCCCGAATGCAGTACAAAGCTCCGCGATCGCGATGTATACTCTTGTAGCCAAAAACTAGCATCTGTGAGCCCGAAACATATGTGAGCCCGTTGAGACCCCATCCAATTATACGAACAAGTTCATATACCAAATTCAAACTAATACAAATGCTCGAAACACCATATATAACATCAAAACCCAGAATCAAAGGTCGAAATCCTTCTCTTAACTTTCAAATATTCCAACTTCTCCAAACGCATCCAAATCACATTTGGACAATACGGATCACGACCAAACTTTGCACACAAGTTCCAAATATATGATTAGATTCCAAATAGAGTTCATATCGACATTCAAAACCTAAAAAAGACTCTGCGATCGCGACAGTAGAAATTTCTTCTGCACAATCACAAACAGCCCATCAGCGAACGCGATAAAATGACAAAAACTGCACTCTACTGTTCCCGAACACGGTACAAAGCTCCGCTATCACGATGTATACTCTTTTAGCCAAAAACTAGCATATGTGAGCCCGAAACATATGTGAGCCCCTCGAGACCCCATCCAATCATACAAACAAGTTCATATACCAAATTCAAACTAATACAAATGCTCGAAACACCATATATAACATCAAAACCCATAATCAAAGGTCGAAATCCTTCTCTTAACTTTCAAATATTCCAACTTCGCCAAACGCATCCAAATCACACTTGGACAATACGGATCACGATCAAACTTTGCACACAAGTTCCAAATATATGATTAGATTCCAAATAGTCCTTGAATTGTCCGTAACTACCACGAAACATATGTGAGCCCTTTGAGACCCCATCCAATCATACCAACAAGTTCATATACCAAAATCAAACTAATGCAAATGCTCGAAATACAATAAATAACATCAAAACCCAGAATCAAAGGTCAAAATCCTTCTCTTAACTTTCAAATATTCCAACTTCGCCAAACGCATCCAAATCACATTTGGACAATACGGATCATGACCAAACTTTGCACACAAGTTCCAAATATATGATTAGATTCCAAATAGAGTTCATATTGACATTCAAAACCTAAAAAAAGACTCTCTTAAGTTTCATCCTTAAAATCCAAATTTCTATTGTTTATATCTTTGAATAAGGTGTAATAATCCATGGGTAATCATAATATATATTCAAAATCAAATTAGGAATGCTTACCCTCGTGATTTGGGTAAAATCCATCTCCAAAATTGCCTTCTTCCACTCTTCAAGCCTTAAAATTTCTAAAAACAAGCTCAAAATTCTGAAATTAGGCATTAAATACCTATGTCATGCATCCTTCTTCGCGATTGTGGTCACTAACCTCATGATCGCGGTTCACAAAATCTCCAGCACGATTTTATCATTCGTTATCACCAATTTGATTTTCTGAAATCTATACATAAGGGGCTACAAATTATATTTTTAAATCACCCACAAGTTCCTCATTTATTGCAATATATAAGCTCCCGAAATCAGACCAGTGACAGTAGAAATTTCTTCTGCGCAATCACGAACAGCCCATCTACGAACGCGACAAACAAGACAAAAACTGCACTCTACTGTTCCCGAACGCGGTCCAAAGCTCTGTGATCGTGATGTATAGTCCTGTAGCCAAAAACCAGCAAATGAAATGGTCCTAGAAATGGTCCAAAACTACCCCAAAACTTATGTGAGGCCCTTGGGACCCCGTCCAATCATACCAACAAGTTCATATTACTAATGCAAACTAATACAAATGCTCGAAACACAAAAAATAACATCAATACCAAGAATCCAAGGTCGAAATCCTTTTCTTAAATTTCAAATATATCAACTTCGCCAAATGCATCCAGATTACACTTTTACATTACGGATCATGACCAAAATTTGCACACAAGTTCAAATATATGATTAGATTCCAAATAGAGTTCAAATCGACACTCAAAACCTCAAAAAAGACTCTCTTAAGTTTCATCCTTAAAATCCTAATTTCTACCATTTAAATCTTTGAATAATGTGTAATAATCCATGTGTAATCATAATATATATTCAAATTCTAATTAGGAACGCTTACCCTCATGATTTGGGTAAAATACATCTCCAAAATTGCCTTCTTCCACTCTTCAAGACTCAAAATTTGTAAAAACAAGCTCACAATCCCGAAATTAGGTATTAAATACCCATGTCAGGCCTCCTTCTTCGCTATCGTTGTTACTAACCTCACGATCGCGGTTCACGAAATATCAAGCATGATGTTATCCTTCGTGATCGCAACTTTGATTTTCTAAAATCTAGATCAGTGACAACAGAAATTTCTTTTGTGCAATCGCGAACTGTCCCTCTGCGAATGCGATAAACAGACAAAAGCTGCACTTTACTGTTCCCGAACGCGGTCCAAAGCTCCGCGATCGCGATGTATACTCTTGTAGCCAAAAACTATCATCTGAAATGGTCCTTGAATTGTTTGAAAATACCCAGAAACATATGTGAGCCCCTTGAGACCCCATCCAATCATACCAACAAGTTCATATACCAAAATCAAACTAATGCAAATGCTCGAAACACCATAAATAACATCAAAACCCAGAATCAAAGGTCGAAATCCTTCTCTTAACTTTCAAATATTCCAACTTCGCCAAACACATCCAAATCACATTTGGATAATACGGATCACGACCAAACTTTGCACACAAGTTCCGAATATATGATTAGATTCCAAATAGAGTTTAAATCGACATTCAAAACCTAAAAAAAGACTCTCTAAAGTTTCATCCTTAAAATCAAAATTTCTACTGTTTATATCTTTGAATAAGGTGTAATAATCCATGGGTAATCATAATATATATTCAAAATCAAATTAGGAACACCTACCCTCGTGATTTGGGTAAAATCCATCTCCAAAATTGCCTTCTTCCACTCTTCAAGCCTTAAAATTTGTAAAAACAAGCTCAAAATTCTGAAATTAGGCATTAAATACCTATGCCATGCCTCCTTCTTCGTGATCGTAGTCACTAACCTCACGATCGCAGTTCACAAAATCTCCATCACGATTTTACCATTCGTTATCACCACTTTGATTTTCTGAAATCTAGACATAAGGGGCTACAACTTATATTTTTAAATCACCCACAAGTTCCTCATTGATTGCAATATATAAGCTCCCGTAATCAGACCAGTGACAGTATAAATTTCTTCTGCGCAATCACAAACAGGCCATCTGCGAACGCGATAAAATGACAAAAACTGCACTCTACTGTTCCCGAACGCGGTCCAAAGCTCTGCGATCGTGATGTAAAGTCCTGTAGCCAAAAACCAGCATATGAAATGGTCCTAGAAATGGTCCAAAACTACCCCAAAACTTATGTGAGGCCCTTGGGATCCCGTCCAATCATACCAACAAGTTCATATTCCTAATGCAAACTAATGCAAATGCTCGAAACATAAAAAATAACATCAATACCAAGAATCCAAGGTCGAAATCCTTTTCTTAACTTTCAAATATACCAACTTCGCCAAACGCATCCAAATTACACTTTGACATTCCGGATCACGACCATAATTTGCACACAAGTTCTAAATATATGATTAGATTCCAAATAGAGTTCAAATCGACACTCAAAACCTCAAAAAAGACTCTCTTAAGTTTCATCCTTAAAATCCTAATTTCTACCATTTAAATCTTTGAATAAGGTGTAATAATCCATGTGTAATCATAATATATATTCAAATTCTAATTAGGAACGCTTACCCTCATGATTTGGGTAAAATACATCTCCAAAATTGACTTCTTCCACTCTTCAAGACTCAAAATTTGTAAAAACAAGCTCACAATCCCGAAATTAGGTATTAAATACCCATGTCAGGCCTCCTTCTTCGCGATCGTGGTCACTAACCTCACGATCGCGGTTCACAAAATATCAAGCATGATGTTATCCTTCGTGATCACAATTTTGATTTTCTGAAATCTAGATCAGTGACAACAGAAATTTCTTTTGCGCAATCGCGAACAGTCCCTCTGCGAATGCGATAAACAGACAAAAGCTGCACTTTACTGTTCCCGAACGCGGTCCAAAGCTCCGCGATCGCGATGTATACTCTTGTAGCCAAAAACTATCATCTGAAATGGTCCTTGAATTGTTCGAAACTACCTAGAAACATATGTGAGCCCCTTGAGACCCCATCCAATCATACCAACAAGTTCATATACCAAAATCAAACTAATGCAAATGCTCGAAACACCATAAATAACATCAAAACCCAGAATCAAAGGTCGAAATCCTTCTCTTAACTTTCAAATATTCCAACTTCACCAAACGCATCCAAATCACATTTGGATAATACGGATCACGACCAAACTTTGCACACAAGTTCCAAATATATGATTAGATTCCAAATAGAGTTTAAATCGACATTCAAAACCTAAAAAAAGACTCTCTTAAGTTTCATCCTTAAAATCAAAATTTTTACCGTTTATATCTTTGAATAAGGTAGAATAATCCATGGGTAATCATAATATATATTCAAAATCAAATTAGGAACACCTACCCTCGTGATTTGGGTAAAATCCATCTCCAAAATTGCCTTCTTCCACTCTTCAAGCCTTAAAATTTGTAAAAACATGCTCAAAATTCTGAAATTAGGCATTAAATACCTATGTCATGCCTCCTTCTTCGCGATCGTGGTCACTAACCTCACGATCGCAGTTCACAAAATCTCCAGCACGATTTTACCATTCGTTATCACCACTTTGATTTTCTGAAATCTAGACATAAGGGGCTACAACTTATATTTTTAAATCACCCACAAGTTCCTCATTGATTGCAATATATAAGCTCCCGAAATCAGACCAGTGACAGTAGAAATTTCTTCTACGCAATCACAAACAGCCCATCTGCGAACGCGATAAAATGACAAAAACTGCACTCTACTGTTCCCGAACGAGGTCCAAAGCTCTGCGATCGTGATGTAAAGTCCTGTAGCCAAAAACCAGCATATGAAATGGTCCTAGAAATGGTCCAAAACTACCCCAAAACTTATGTGAGGCCCTTGGGACCCCGTCCAATCATACAACAAGTTCATATTCCTAATGCAAACTAATGCAAATGCTCGAAACACAAAAAATAACATCAATACCAAGAATCCAAGGTCGAAATCCTTTTCTTAACTTTCAAATATGCCAACTTCGCCAAAAGCATCCAGATTACACTTTGACATTCCGGATCACGACCAAAATTTGCACACAAGTTCTAAATATATGATTAGATTCCAAATAGAGTTCAAATCGACACTCAAAACCTCAAAAAAGACTCTCTTAAGTTTTATCCTTAAAATCCTAATTTCTACCGTTTAAATCTTTGAATAAGGTGTAATAATCCATGTGTAATCATAATATATATTCAAATTCTAATTAGGAACGCTTACCCTCATGATTTGGGTAAAATACATCTCAAAAATTGCCTTTTTCCACTCTTCAAGACTCAAAATTTGTAAAAACAAGCTCACAATCTCGAAATTAGGTATTAAATACCAATGTCAGGCCTCCATCTTCGCGATCGTGGTCACTAACCTCACGATCGCAGTTCACAAAATATCAAGCATGATGTTATCCTTCGTGATCGCAACTTTGATTTTCTGAAATCTAGATCAATGACAACAGAAATTTCTTTTGCGCAATCGCGAACAGTCCCTCTGCGAACGCGATAAACAGACAAAAGCTGCACTTTACTGTTCCCGAACGCGGTCCAAAGCTCCACGATCGCGATGTATACTCTTGTAGCCAAAAACTATCATCTGAAATGGTCCTTGAATTGTTCGAAACTACCCAGAAACATATGTGAGCCCCTTGAGACCCCATCCAATCATACCAACAAGTTCATATACCAAAATCAAACTAATGCAAATGCTCGAAACACCATAAATAACATCAAAATCCAGAATCAAAGGTCGAAATCCTTCTCTTAACTTTCAAATATTCCAACTTCGCCAAACGCATCCAAATCACATTTGGATAATACGGATCACGACCAAACTTTGCACACAAGTTCCAAATATATGATTAGATTCCAAATAGAGTTTAAATCGACATTCAAAACCTAAAAAAAGACTCTCTTAAGTTTCATCCTTAAAATCAAAATTTCTACCGTTTATATCTTTGAATAAGGTGTAATAATCCATGGGTAATCATAATATATATTCAAAATCAAATTAGGAACGCCTACCCTCGTGATTTGGGTAAAATCCATCTCCAAAATTGCCTTCTTCCACACTTCAAGCCTTAAAATTTGTAAAAACAAGCTCAAAATTCTGAAATTAGGCATTAAATACCTATGCTATGCCTCCTTCTTCGCGATCGTTGTCACTAACCTCACGATCGGAGTTCACAAAATCTCCAGCACGATTTTACCATTCGTTATCACCACTTTGATTTTCTGAAATCTAGACATAAGGGGCTACAACTTATATTTTTAAATCACCCACAAGTTCCTCATTGATTGCAATATATAAGCTCCCTAAATCAGACCAGTGACAGTAGAAATTTTTTCTGCGCAATCACAAACAGCCCATCTACGAACGAGATAAAATGACAAAAACTGCACTCTACTGTTCCCGAACGCGGTCCAAAGCTCTGCGATCGTGATGTAAAGTCCTGTAGCCAAAAACCAGCATATGAAATGGTCCTAGAAATGGTCCAAAACTACCCCAAAACTTATGTGAGGCCCTTGGGACCCCGTCCAATCATACCAACAAGTTCATATTACTAATGCAAACTAATGCAAATGCTCGAAACACAAAAGATAACATCAATACCAAGAATCCAAGGTCGAAATCCTTTTCTTAAATTTCAAATATACCAACTACGCCAAACACATCCAGATTACACATTTACATTCCGGATCACGACCAAAATTTGCACACAAGTTCTAAATATATGATTAGATTCCAAATAGAGTTCAAATCGACACTCAAAACCTCAAAAAAGACTCTTAATTTTCATCCTTAAAATCCTAATTTCTACCGTTTAAATCTTTGAATAATGTGTAATAATCCATGTGTAATCATAATATATATTCAAATTCTAATTAGGAGTGCTTACCCTCATGATTTGGGTAAAATACATCTCAAAAATTGCCTTCTTCCACTCTTCAAGACTCAAAATTTGTAAAAACAAGCTCACAATCCCGAAATTAGGTATTAAATACCCATGTCAGGCCTCCTTCTTCGCGATCGTGGTTCACAAAATATCAAGCATGATGTTATCCTTCGTGATCGCAACTTTGATTTTCTGAAATCTAGATCAGTGACAACAAAAATTTCTTTTGCGCAATCGCGAACAGTCCCTCTGCGAACGCGATAAATAGAAAAAGCTGCACTTTACTGTTCCCGAACGCGGTCCAAAGCTCCGCGATCGCGATGTATACTCTTGTAGCCAAAAACTATCATCTGAAATGGTCCTTGAATTGTTCGAAACTACCCAGAAACATATGTGAGCCCCTTGAGACCCCATCCAATCATACCAACATGTTCATATGCCAAAATCAAACTAATGCAAATGCTCGAAACACCATAAATTACATCAAAAACCAGAATCAAAGGTCGAAATCCTTCTCTTAACTTTCAAATATTCCAACTTCGCCAAACGCATCCAAATCATATTTGGACAATATGGATCACGACCAAACGTTGCACACAATTTGCAAATATATGATTAGATTCCAAATAGAGTTTAAATCGACGTTCAAAACCTAAAAAAAGACTCGCTTAAGTTTCATCCTTAAAATCAAAATTTCTACCGTTTAAATCTTTGAATAAGGTGTGATAATCCATGGGTAATCATAATATATATTCAAAATCAAATTAGGAACGCTTACCCTCGTGATTTGGGTAAAATCCATCTCCAAAATTGCCTTCTTCCATTATTCAAGCCTTAAAATTTGTAAAAACAAGCTTAAAATTCTGAAATTAGGCATTAAATACCTATGTCATGCCTGCTTCTTCGCGATCGTGGTCACTAACCTCACGATCACGGTTCACAAAATCTCCAGCACGATTTTACCATTCGTTATCACCACTTTCATTTTCTGAAATCTCGACATAAGGGGCTACAACTTATATTTTTAAATCACCCCCAAGTTCCTCATTGATTGCAATATATAAGCTCCCGAAATCCGACCAGTGACAGTAGAAATTTCTTCTGCGCAATCACAAACAGCACATCTGCGAACGCGATAAAATGACAGAAACTGCACTCTACTGTTCCCGAACGCGGTCCAAAGCTCTGCGATCATGATGTAAAGTCTTGTAGCCAAAAACCAGCATCTGAAATGGTCCTAGAAATGGTCCAAAACTACCTCAAAACTTATGTGAGGCCCTTGGGACCCCGTCCAATCATACCAACAAGTTTATATACCTAATGCAAACTAATTCAAATGCTCGAAACACAAAAAATAACATCAATACCAAGAATCCAAGGTAGAAATCATTTTCTTAACTTTCAAATATACCAACTTCGCCAAACGCATCCAGATTACACTTTGACATTCCGGATCACGACCAAACTTTCCACACAAGTTCTAAATATATGATTAGATTCCAAATAGAGTTCAAATCGACACTCAAAACCTCAAAAAAGACTCTTAAGTTTCATCCTTAAAATCCTAATTTCTACCATTTAAATCTTTGAATAAGGTGTAATAATCCATGTGTAATCATAATATATATTCAAATTCTAATTAGGAACGCTTACCCTCGTGATTTGGGTAAAATACATCTCCAAAATTGCCTTATTCCACTCTTCAAGACTAAAAATTTGTAAAAACAAGCTCACAATCCCGAAATTAGGTATTAAATACCCATGTCAGGCCTCCTTCTTCGCGATCGTGGTCACTAACCTCACGATCGCGGTTCACAAAATTTCAAGCATGATGTTATCCTTCGTGATCACCACTTTGATTTTATGAAATCTAGAGATAAGGGGCTATAATCTATATTTTTAAATCACCCAAAATTTCATTATTAATTGCAATATATAAGGTTCCAAAATCAGATCAGTGACAACAAAAATTTCTTTTGCGCAATCCCGAACAGTCCCTCTACGAACAAGATAAACAAACAAAAGCTGCACTTTACTGTTCCCGAACGCGGTACAAAGCTCCGCGATCGCGATGTTTACTCTTGTAGCCAAAAACTAGCATCTGAAATGGTCCTTGAATTGTCCGAAACTACCGCGAAACATATGTGAGCCCCTTGAGACCCCATCTAATCATACCAACAAGTTCATATACAAAATTCAAACTAATGCAGATGCTCGAAACACCATAAATAACATCAAAACCAAGAATCAAAGGTCGAAATCCTTCTCTTAACTTTCAAATATTTCCACTTCGCCAAACACATCCAAATCACACTTTGACAATACTGATCACGACCAAACTTTGCACACAAGTTCCAAATATATGATTAGATTCCAAATAGAGTTCAAATTGACACTCAAAACCTAAAAAAAGACTCTCTTAAGTTTCATCCTTAAAATCCAAATTTCTACCGTTTATATCTTTGAATAAGTTGTAATAATCCATGGGTAATCATAATATATATTCAAAATCTAATTAGGAACGTTTACCCTCGTCATTTGGGTAAAATACATCTCCAAAATTGCCTTCTTCCACTCTTCAAGACTCAAAATTTGTAAAAACAAACTCACAATCCCGAAATTAGGTATTAAATACCCATGTCGGGCCTCCTTCTTCGCGATCGTGGTCACTAACCTCACGATCGCGGTTCACAAAATCTCAAGCATGATGTTATCCTTCGTGATCGCCACTTTGATTTTCTGAAATCTAGAGATAAGGGTCTATAACCTATATTATTAAATCACCCAAAATTTCATTATTGATTGCAATATATAAGCTTCCAAAATCAGATCAGTGACAACAGAAATTTCTTTTGCGCCATCGCGATCAGTCCATCTGCAAACGCGATAAACAAACAAAAGCTGCACTTTACTGTTCCCGAATGCTGTCCAAAGCTCTGCAATCACGATGTATACTCTTATAGCCAAAAACTAGCATCTGAAATGGTCATTCAATTGTTCGAAACTACCCAGAAACATATGTGAGCCCCTTGAGACCCCATCCAATTATACCAACAAGTTCATATACCAAATTCAAACTAATGCAAATGCTTGAAACACCATAAATAACATCAAAACCCAAAATCAAAGGTCGAAATCCTTCTCTTAACTTTCAAACTTTCCAACATCGCCAAACGCATCCAAATCACACTTGGACAATACGGATCACGACCAAACTTTGCACACAAGTTCCAAATATATGATTAGATTCCTAATAGAGTTCAAATCGACACTCAAAACTTAAAAAACGACTCTCTTAAGTTTCATCCTTAAAATCCAAATTTCTACCATTTATATCTTTGAATAAGGTGTAATAATCCATGGGTAATCATAATATATATTCAAAATCAAATTAGGAACGCTTACCCTAGTGATTTGGGTAAAATCCATCACCAAAATTGCCTTATTCCACTATTCAAGCCTCAAAATTTGTAAAAACAAGCTAAAAATTCTGAAATTAGGCATTAAATACCTATGTCATGCCTCCTTCTTCGCGATCGTGGTCACTAACCTCACGATCGCGGTTCACAAAATCTCCAGCACGATTTTACCATTCGTTATCACCACTTTGATTTTCTGAAATCTAGACATAAGGGGCTACAACTTATATTTTTAAATCACCCACAAGTTCCTCATTGACTGCAATATATAAGCTCCCGAAATCAGACCAGTGACAGTAGAAATTTCTTCTGCGCAATCGTGAACAACCCCTCTGCGAACGCGATAAACAAAACAAAAACCGCACTTTACTTTTCCCGAACGCGGTCCAAAGCTCCGTGATCGTGATGTATACTCCTATAGCCACAAACCAGCATCTGAAATGGTCCTATAAATGGTCTGAAACTACCCCAAAACTTATGTGAGGCCCTTCGGACCCTGTCCAATCATACCAACAAGTTCATATGCCTAATTCAAACTAATGCAAATGCTCAAAACACGAAAAATAACATAAATACCAAGAATCCAAGGTCGAAATCCTTTTCTTAACTTTCAAATATACCAACTTCGCCAAACGCATCCAAATTACACTTGGACATTCCGGATCACGACCAAACTTTGCACACAAGTTCCAAATATATGATTAGATTCCAAATAGAGTTCAAATCGACACTCAAAACTTAAAAAACGACTCTCTTAAGTTTCATCCTTAAAATCCAAATTTCTACCATTTATATCTTTGAACAAGGTGTAATAATCCATGGGTAATCATAATATATATTCAAAATCAAATTAGGAACGCATACCCTGGTGATTTGGGTAACATCCATCGCCAAAATTGCCTTATTCAACTATTCAAGCCTTAAAATTTGTTAAAACAAGCTTAAAATTCTGAAATTAGGCATTAAATACCTATGTCATGCCTCCTTCTTCGCGATCGTGGTCACTAACCTCACGATCGCAGTTCACAAAATCTCCAGCACGATTTTGCCATTCGTTATCACCACTTTGATTTTCTGAAATCTAGACATAAGGGGCTACAACTTATATTTTTAAATCACCCGCAAGTTCCTCATTATTTGCAATATATAAGCTCCTAAAATAAGACCAGTGACAGTAGAAATTTCTTCTGCGCAATCGTGAACAGCCCCTCTGCGAATGCGATAAACAAGACAAAAACTGCACTTTACTGTTCCCGAACGCAGTCCAAAGCTCCGCGGTCGTGATATATACTCCTGTAGCCAAAAACCAGCATCTGAAATGGTCTTATAAATGGTTCGAAACTTCCCCAAAACTTATGTGAGGCCCTTGGGACCCCATCCAATCATACCAACAAGTTCATATACCTAATTCAAACTAATGCAAATGCTCGAAACACCAAAAATAACATCAATACCAAGAATCCAAGGTCGAAATCCTTTTCTTAACTTTCAAATATACCAACTTCGCCAAACGCATCCAAATTACACTTGGACAATCCGGATCACGACCAAACTTTGCACACAAGATTCAAATATATGATTAAATTCCAAATAGAGTTCAAATCGACACTCAACACCTCAGAAAAGACTCTCTTAAGTTTCATCCTTAAAATCCCAATTTCTACCGTTTAAATCTTTTAATAAGGTGAAATAATCCATGGGTAATCATAATATATATTCAAATTCTAATTAGGAACGCTTACCCTCGTGATTTGGGTAAAATACATCTTCAAAATTTCCTTCTTCCACTCTTTAAGCCTCGAAATTTGTAAAAACAAGCTCACAATCCCGAAATTAGGTATTAAATACCCATGTCAGCCCTCCTTCTTTGCGATCGTGGTCACTAACCTCACGATCGCGGTTAACAAAATCTTAAGCATGATGTTATCCTTCGTGATCGCCACTTTGATTTTTTGAAATCTAGACATAAGGGGCTATAACCCATATTTTTATATCACCCAAAATTTCCTTATTGATTGCAATATATAAGCTTTCGAAATTAGATCAGTGACAACAAAAATTTCTTTTGCGCAATCGCGATCAGTCCCTCTGCGAACGCGATAAACAGACAAAAGCTGTACTTTACTGTTCCCGAACGCGGTCCAAACCTCCGCGATCCCGATGTATACTCTTATAGCCAAAAACTAGCATCGGAAATGGTCCTTGAATTGTCCGAAACTACTCCGAAACATTTGTGAGCCCCTTGAGACCCCATCCAATCATACCAACAAGTTCATATACCAAATTCAAACTAATGCAAATGCTTGAAACACCATAAATAACATCAAAACCTAGAATCAAAGGTCAAAATCCTTCTCTTAACTTTCAAATATTCCAATGTCGCCAAACGCATCCAAATTACACTTGGACAATACGGATCACGACCAAACTTTGCACACAAGTTCCAAATATATGATTAGATTCCAAATAGAGTTGAAATCGACTCTCAAAACTTAAAAAATGACTCTCTTAAGTTTCATCCTTAAAATCCAAATTTCTACCATTTATATCTTTGAATAAGGTGTAATAATCCATGGGTAATCATAATATATATTCAAAATCAAATTAGGAATGCTTACCCTAGGGATTTGGGTAAAATTCATCGCCAAAATTGCCTTATTCCACTATTCAAGCCTCAAAATTTGTAAAAACAAGATCAAAATTCTGAAATTAGGCATTAAATACCTATGTCATGCCTCCTTCTTCGCGATCGTGGTCACTAACCTCACGATCGCGGTTCAAAAAATCTCCAGCACAATTTTACCATTCGTAATCACCACTTTGATTTTCTGAAATCTAGACATAAGGGCTACAACTTATATTTTTAAATCACCCACAAGTTCCTCATTGATTGCAATATATAAGCGCCCGAAATCAGACCAGTGAAAGTAGAAATTTCTTTTGCGCAATCGTGAACAGCCCCTCTGCGAACGCGATAAACAAGACAAAAACCGCACTTTACTGTTCCCGAACGCAGTCCAAAGCTCCGTGATCGTGATGTATACTCCTATAGCTAAAAAACCAGCATCTGAAATGGTCCTATAGATGGTCTGAAACTACCCCAAAACTTATGTGAGGCCCTTGGCACCCCGTCCAATCATACCAACAAGTTCATATACCTAATTCAAACTAATGCAAATGCTCAAAACACGAAAAATAATATCAATACCAAGAATCCAAGGTCGAAATCCTTTTCTTAACTATCAAATATACCAACTTCGCCAAACGCATCCAAATTACACTTGGACATTCCGGATCACGACCAAACATTGCACACAAGTTCCAAATATATGATTAAATTCCAAATAAAGTTCAAACCGACACTCAAAACCTCAAAAAAGACTCTCTTAAGTTTCATCCTTAAAATCCTAATTTCTACCATTTAAATCTTTTAATAAGGTGTAATAATCCATGGGTAATCATAATATATATTCAAATTCTAATTAGGAACGCTTACCCTCGTGATTTGGGTAAAATACATCTCCAAAGTTTCCTTCTTCCACTCTTTAAGCCTCAAAATTTGTAAAAACAAGCTCACAATCCCGAAATTAGGTATTAAATAACCATGTCAGCCCTCCTTCTTCGCGATCGTGGTCACTAACCTCACGATCGCGGTTCACAAAATCTCAAGCATGATGTTATCCTTCGTGATCGCCACTTTGATTTTCTGAAATCTAGACATAAGGGGCTATAACCCATATTTTTATATCACCCAAAATTTCCTTATTGATTGCAATATATAAGCTTTCGAAATTAGATCAGTGACAACAGAAATTTCTTTTGCGCAATCGCGATTAGTCCCTCTGCTAACGCGATAAATAGACAAAAGCTGTACTTTACTGTTCTCGAACGCGGTCCAAAGCTCCGCGATCGCGATGTATACTCTTATAGCCAAAAACTAGCATCTGAAATGGTCCTTGAATTGTCCGAAACTACCCCGAAACATTTGTGAGCCCCTTGAGACCCCATCCAATCATACCAACAAGTTCATATACCAAATTCAAACTAATGCAAATGCTCGAAACACCATAAATAACATCAAAACCCAGAATCAAAGGTCGAAATCCTTCTCTTAACTTTCAAATATTCGAAGGTCGCCAAACGCATTCAAATCACACTTGGACAATACGGATCACGACCAAACATTGCACACAAGTTCCAAATATATGATTAGATTCCAAATAGAGTTCAAATTGACACTCAAAACCTAAAAAAAGATTCTCTTAAGTTTCATCCTTAAAATCCAAATTTCTACCATTTATATCTTTGAATAAGGTGTAATAATCTATGGGTAATCATAATATATATTCAAAATCAAATTAGGAACGCTTACCCTCGTGATTTGGGTAAAATCCATCTCCAAAATTGCCTTCTTCAACTCTTCAAGCCTCAAAATTTGTAAAAAAAACGCAAAATTCTGAAATTAGGCATTAAATACCTATGTCATGCCTCCTTCTTCGCGCTCGTGGTCACTAAACTCACGATCGCGGTTCATAAAATCTCCAGCACGATTTTACCATTCGTTATCACCACTTTGATTTTCTGAAATCTACACATAAGGGGCTACAACTTATATTTTTAAATCACCCACAAGTTCCTCATTGATTGCAATATATAAGCTCCAGAATCAGACCAATAACAGTAGAAATTTCTTCTGCGCAATCATGAACAGCCCCTCTGCGAACGCGACAAACAAGACAAAAACCGCACTTTACTGTTCCCCAACACGGTCCAAAGCTCCGCGATCGTGATGTATAGTCCTGTAGCCAAAAACCAGCATCTAAAATGGTCCTAGAAATGGTCCGAAACTACCCCAAAACTTATGTTAGGCCCTTGGGACTCCGTCCAATCATACCAACAAGTTCATATACCTAATTCAAACTAATGAAAATGCACGAAACACCAAAAATAACATCAATACCAAGAATCCAAGGTCGAAATCCTTTTCTTAACTTTCACACAAACCAACTTCGCCAAACGCATCCAAGTTACACTTGGACATTCCGGATCACGACCAAACTTCGCACACAAGTTTCAAATATATGATTAAATTCCAAATAGAGTTCAAATCGACACTCAAAACCTCAAAAAAGACTCTCTTAAGTTTCATCCTTAAAATCCCAATTTCTACCATTTAAATCTTTTAAAAAGGTATAATAATCCATGGGTAATCACAATATATATTCCAATTCTAATTAGGAACTCTTACCCTCGTGATTTGGGTAAAATACATCTCCAAAATTGCCTTCTTCCACTCTTTAAGCCTCAAAATTTGTAAAAACAATCTCACAATACCAAAATTAGGTATTAAATACCCATGTTAGCCCTCCTTCTTCGCGATCGTGGTCACTAACCTCACGATCGCGGTTTATAAAATCTCAAGCATGATGTTATCCTTCGTGATCGCCATATCACCCAAGGGGTTATAACCTATATTTTTATATCACCCAAAATTTCCTTATTGATTGCAATATATAAGCTTCCGAAATCAGATCAGTAACAACAGAAATTTCTTTTGCGCAATCGCGATCAGTCCATCTGCGAACGCGTTAAACAGACAATAGCTGCACTTTACTGTTCCCGAACGCGGTCCAAAGCTCCGCAATCGCGATGTATACTCCTATAGCCAAAAACTAGCATCTGAAATGGTCCTTGAATTGTCCGAAACTACCCCGAAACATATGTGAGCCACTTGAGACCCCATCTAATCATACCAACAAGTTCATATACCAAATTCAAACTAATGCAAATGCTCGAAACACCATAAATAACATCAAAACCCAGAATCAAAGGTCGAAATCCTTCTCTTAACTTTCAAACATTCCAACGTCTCCAAACGCATCCAAATCACACTTGGACAATATGGATCATGACTAAACTTTGCACACAAGTTCCAAATATATGATTAGATTCCAAATAGAGTTCAAATCGACACTCAAAACCTAAAAAATGACTCTCTTAAGTTTCATCCTTAAAATCCAAATTTCTACCATTTATATCTTTGAATAAGGTGTAATAATCCTTGGGTAATCATAATATATATTCAAAATCAAATTAGGAACGCTTACCCTAGTGATTTGGGTAAAATCCATCTCCAAAATTGCCTTCTTCCACAATTCAAGCCTCAAAATTTGTAAAAATAAGCTCAAAATTCTGAAATTAGGCATTAAATACCTATGTCATGCCTCCTTCTTCGCGATCGTGGTCACTAACCTCACGATCGCGGTTCACAAAATCTCCAGCATGATTTTACCATTCGTTATCACCACTTTGATTTTCTGAAATCTAGACATAAGGGGCTACAACTTATATTTTTAAATCACCCACAAGTTTCTCATTGATTGCAATATATAAGCTCCCGAAATCAGACCAGTGACAGTAGAAATTTCTTCTGCACAATCGTGAACAGCCCCTCTGCGAATGCGATAAACAAGACAAAAACCGCACTTTACTGTTCCCGAACACGGTCCAAAGCTCCGCGATCGTGATGTATACTCCTGTAGCCAAAAACCAGCATCTGAAATGGTCTTATAAATGGTCCGAAACTACCCCAAAACTTATGTGAGGCCCTTGGGACCCCGTCCAATCATACCAACAAGTTCATATACCTAATTCAAACTAATGCAAATGCTCGGAACACCAAAAATAACATCAATACCAAGAATCCAAGGTCGAAATCTTTTTCTTAACTTTCACACAAACCAACTTCGCCAAACGCATCCAAATTACACTTGGACATTCCGGATCACGACCAAACTTTGCGCACAAGTTCCAAATATATGATTAGATTCCAAATAGAGTTCAAATCGACACTCAAAGCCTCAAAAAAGACTCTCTTAAGTTTCATCCTTAAAATCCTAATTTCTACCTTTTAAATCTTTGAAAAAGGTGTAATAATCCATGGGTAATCATAATATATATTCAAATTCTAATTAGGAATGCTTACCCTCGTGATTTGGGTAAAATAAATCTCCAAAATTGCCTTCTTCCACTCTTTAAGCCTCAAAATTTGTAAAAACAAGCTCAAAATTCTGAAATTAGGCATTAATTACCTATGTCATGCCTCCTTCTTCCCGATCGTGGTCACTAACCTCACGATCGCGGTTCACAAAATCTCAAGCATGAAGTTATCCTTCGTGATCGCTACTTATATTTTCTGAAATCTAGACATAAGGGCCTATAACCTATATTTTTAAATCACCCAAAATTTTCTTATTGATTGCAATATATAAGCTTTCGAAATCAGATCATTGTCATTAGAAATTTCTTTTGCGCAATCGCGAACAATCCGTCTGCGAATGCGATAAACATACAAAATCTGCACTTTACTATTCCCGAACGCGGTCCAAAGCTCCGCGATCGCGATGTATACTCTTGTAGCCAAAAACTAGCATCTGAAATGGTCCTTGAATTGTCCGAAACTACCCCGAAACATATGTGATCCCCTTGAGACCACATCCAATCATACCAACAAGTTCATATACCAAATTCAAACTAATGCAAATGCTCGAAACACCATAAATAACATCAAAACCAAGAATCAAAGGTCGAAATCCTTTTCTTAACTTTCAAATATTTCAACTTCGCCAAACGCATTCAAATCACACTTGGACAATACGGATCACGACCAAACTTTGCACACAAGTTCCAAATATATGATAAGATTCTAAATAGAGTTCAAATCGACACTCAAAACCTAAAAAAAGACTCTCTTAAGTTTCATCCTTAAAATCTAAATTTCTACCGTTTATATCTTTGAATAAGGTGCAATAATCCATGGGTAATAATAATATAAATTCAAAATCAAATTAGGAACACTTACCCTCGTGATTTGGGTAAAATCCATCTCCAAAATTCCCTTCTTCCAATCTTCAAGCCTCAAAATTTGTAAAAACAAGCTCAAAATAATGAAATTAGGCATTAAATACATATGTCATGTTTCCTTCTTCGCGATCGTGGTCACTAACCTCACGATCGCGATTCACAAAATCTCCGGTACGATTTTACCATTCGTTATCACCACTTTGATTTTCTGAAATCTAGACATAAGGGGCTACAACTTATATTTTTAAATCACCCATAAGTTCCTCATGGATTGCAATATATAAGCTCCCGAAATCAGACCAGTAACATTAGAAATTTCTTCTGCGCAATCGTGAACAACCCCTCTGCAAACGCGATAAACAAGACAAAAACCGCACTTTACTGTTTCCGAATGCGGTCCAAAGCTCCGCGATCTTGATGTATAGTCCTGTAGCCAAAAAGCAGCATCTGAAATGGTCCTAAAAATGGTCCGAAACTACCCCAAAACTTATGTGAGGCCCTTGGGACCCCGTCCAATCATACCAACAAGTTCATATACCTAATTCAAACTAATGCAAATGCTCGAAACACCAAAAATAACATCAATACAAATAATCCAAGGTCGAAATCCTTTTCTTAACTTTCACATATAACAACTTCGCCAAACGCATCCAAATTACACTTGGACATTCCGGATCACGACCAAACTTTGCACACAAGTTCCAAATATATGATTAGATTCCAAATAGAGTTCAAATCAACACTCAAACCCTCAAAAAAGACTCTCTTAAGTTTCATCCTTAAAATCCTAATTTCTACCGCTTAAATCTTTGAAAAAGGTGTAATAATCCATGGGTAATCATAATATTTATTCAAATTCTAATTAGGAACGCTTACCCTCGTGATTTGGATAAAATACATCTCCAAAATTGCCTTTTTCCACTCTTTAAGCCTCAAAATTTGTAAAAACAAGCTCACAATCCCGAAATTAGGTATTAAATACCCATGTCAGGCCTCCTTCTTCGCGATCGTGGTCACTAACCTCACGATCGGGGTTCACAGAATCTCAAGCATGATGTTATCCTTTGTGATCGCCACTTTGATTTTCTGAAATCTAGACATAAGGGCCTATAACCTATATTTTTAAATCACCCAAAATTTCCTTATTGATTGCAATATATAAGCTTTCGAAATCAGATCAGTGACAATAGAAATTTCTTTTGCGCAATCGCGAATAGTCCCTCTGCGAACGCGATAAACAGACAAAAAAATAGGAGTTAAATAACATTGAAGTAAACTCTCGGTCAAGCCTATGAACTCTCTTATTCTTCAAATTTCCAATTTTCACAAATACGGAGCCAAAAGCTTCTAGGAACATCCAACCTCAAATCCGAAAGTATGCCCTAGTCCAAACATACAATACAAACCTACTGAGACCATCAAATTACGATTCCGGGATCATTTAATCAAAAGTCAAACCTTGATCAACTCTTCCAATTAAAAGCTTCTAAATTGAGAATCACTATACCAAATCAATCATGAACCTCTCGAACATCAAAACTAACCATACACGCATTTCTTAATGCATCATACAAAGCCACTTACAGTCTCAAACCGCCAAACAAAATGCTAAATCTCAAAATAATTGATCAGGTCATTACATTCTTCCCCACTTAAATATATGTTCATCCTCGAGTGCGCGAAAAATCAATCCAAAGCTTCCAAATCACTATATAAACTCATCATTACCATACCCATGGGTGAGCTCAAGTCACCTCAAACTATATAAGCCCATTAACACAATCCCAACTGAAAATTCTTTCTTCAACCTTAGCTTATAATCTTTAGAACCAAATTCCAACTTCCGGAACTCCCTCTAAGATCTGATTCTTGTATATAAATGTTTTATCAATCCCCGTGAGCTTCATCACGACATAAATATACTCTCAATATATATCCACATGATGTCCCACATAACTCATACACTCAATGTAATATATAACGATCACCATATGTAACGACCCGACCTGTCATTTTGAACATTTACACTTCGCTCGGTTGTTTGAGGGCATGAGTAGCTACATATGATGCATTATAACTTATGCAAATTATCGGTTTTGATTTTCATATTATTCGGAATCGAATTGGAAGAATGAATTTCATGGTTGAAGCTTTAAATTGGGATAGTTGATCAAGTTTGACTTTTGTGAATTTGAACCCGAAACGGGATTTTGATGGTTCCGTTAACTCCGTTGGGTGATTTTTGACTTAGGAGCGTGTCCAAATTTTGATTCGGAGGTCCGTGATTGATTTGGGCTTGAAATAACGAAAGTTGAATTTTTGGGAAGTTTGACTGAGGGTTCACTTTTTGATATCAGGGTCGAAATCCAATTCTAGAAATTTGAAATAGCTTCGTTATGTTATTTGGGACCTGTGCGCAAAATTTAAAGTCATTCTGGATTTATTTGCTATGTTTCAGCACGAGTTATTAAATTTAAAAGTTCAAAGTTCATAGATTTTGATTTGAGGTGCGATTCATTGTTTCGGTGTTGTCATGCATGATTTGAGGCCTCGAGTAGGTCTGTGTTATATTATTGGACTTGTTAGTATATTCGGACGGGGTCCCGAGTGGCTCGGATGAGTTTCAGATGAGGTTCAGATCAATTTCGTGGCATTTTGCATCGTTGAAGGTTGTTGGTTCTGGTGTTTTTGCACCTGCGGAAATGGGCTCGCAGTTGCGATAGTCGCAAGTGCGACAAAGGCATCACAGATGCGAGATGATAGCTGAATAAGGAGGCCCGCAGAAGCGGCCAATGCGTGCAGAAGAGCGACCGCAGGTGCGGTGCTAGGCATCGCATAAGCGATCATGGCTGACCAAGCTGTTCTCGCAGAAGCGAGATTTTTCCCGCAGAAGAAAAGGTCGAAGATGCGACCTCTTGTCCGCAGGTGCGGATTGACCGGGCAGAACCCTTTAAGTTCGAGGGTTCATGATTTTTCACCATTTTCAGATTTTGGAGCACGGTTTAGGCGATTTTGGAGCAAATGTTATCACAAGGATTGGGGTAAGTGTTCTACACTTGGTTTTAATCTTATTCCATGAATCTACCTTCATTTTTGGTAATTGGATTATGAATTCTAAACATGTAATTGGGTCTTTTGGCCTAAAGTTTCATATTATGAATTTTTGAGTTTTCAACATCAAATTGGAGTCAAATTTGAGTTAAACTAGTATGGTTGGACTCACAGTTGAATGGTTGTCGGATTTTGTGAATTTTGTTGGGTTCCGAGGTGCAGGCCCGGGTTGGGCTTTTGGCTGATTTTGGGTTTTTGATTAAAGATTTGATCTTTTCGATCGGGATTGGTTCCTTTAGCATTGTTTGATGTACTTGAGTTATTTTTGGTTAGTTTCGAGCCGTTCGGAGGTCGGACCGCGCGATATGGCATCTTTGGACCACCGCTTGGGTTGTTCGGCATTGGTACTGGCTTATTCGAGGTAAGTAACTCTTCTAATCTTAGTGCTGAGGGTATGCAACCTCAAAATACGTGTTGTGTGATTGGTATTAAGGTGACGTACATGCTAGGTGGCGGGCGTGTGGGCGTGCACCATATAAATTGGGACTCTCTTGTTTCCATGGCACTATATAGTGGTCCTACTTTGTTGATATCTGTGTTTTCACCATGTGATAAAGTAGTTAAGTTGTCAATCATGCTAGATATCATGTTTAGGCATTATGCCGATATTGTTTGGACCCATAGTGGTCGTTTCTTACTGTCATCTCACTGATTTTATTGATATTTTGTACTCAGTCATATTCATGCATTCATCACGTGAGTTGTCACTATAGCATGTGATTTGTCTGTGCAGCACGTGAGTTGTCCGTGCGATTCCAGATGTTGATATTATATTACGTGAGTTTTCAGTGCGGCACTTGAGTTGTCCGTACGATTCCAGATATTGATATTATGGCACGTGAATTGTCCGTACAACACGTGAGTTGTCTGTGCGGATTATAGTGCTTGGGCTGAAAGGAGCCTCTCTGGAGTTTGCACAAACCCAGTGAGCACAGTCGACTATAAATAGGGATCGGGTTGCACGCCGCAGTGGGTATGGTACAGCGCTGAGTGTTTGAGTGTGCTGAGCATAGTGAGAGAGAATGTGAACAGTTCGATTGAGTACTCTGAGAGTGTGATTACATGAGCTCATCATTGAGATGCATTACATTTGACATGCGTACTTGATATACATGCATAGAGGTGCATTTTCTTCCGCTACCCAGTTTTGGGGACATTTGTGATTTTACCTGTATCTTGACATGTAGGCATAGAGAGGTACCTTCCTCATGCTATCTGAAAATTAAACATATTACTATTTGTTGAAAGGAGTTTTGGGAAAAATAACAGTTTTCAAACTTACTCGTATATTGGCTTTTCGGTAAAAAATTGGATTTTTACTAAGATACTTGAAAATAAATGCCTATTTTTCTAGAACTGCGAACCAACTGAGCCTTTTATTTATGAGATTCTTATTTTGTTATTGTACTATATTATTATGAATTATTGGGGAATATTGGTGTTGGACCCGACCTTTCTGTTAGCTTGTCACTACTTTCAACCTAAGATTAGGTTTGTTACTTATTGCGTGCAGATGTTGGTTGCTAATGTGGCTGTGTTTGATGGGAGCTGGATTAAAGATGTACCTGTGTTCCGGTTGTAGCTGCCCCTTGTTCGTGGTAGCCTTAGGTCTATGAAATTCTGTTTATGTACTTTTCAAACAAGACTATGTATTTAATTCATTTCAACTTTATAAACTCTATTCTTAGAAGCTCATAATTTGTACTACCAGTTCTTGGAGAATGTATAAGATTCAGATAATTTCTTTACTTAATTGCATTATAAATTGTTATTAGAATTGGTTATTGGTTAACTGGCTAACCTAGCAGGTTGGGTTAGGTGCCATCACGACTAGTTAGATTTTGGGTCGTGACAAGGTGGTATCAGAGCTCTAGGTTCATAAGTTATACAAGTCATGAGCAAGTGTCTAGTAGAGTCTTATGGATCGATATGATGACGTCCATACCTATCTTTCAGAGGCTACAAGGACATTTAGGATATACTTCCCATCTTTCTTTCCTTATCGTGCGACACTGATTCAGCTCGAAGCGTAAATCTTTGAATTTCCTCCACACATTTTTATGTGCACATGAGCGCTCGGTATCAGCTGTGCAATGCCGGCTTGTGATTCTTTGAATGACGTTCGAGGTGTGTATTCTATATTTTGGTGATGGGCCAGTCTGGAAGACTTGAGGCCAGGTTTTTATCGGTACCTAGAGCACGGAGATTTTGATTTTGTGAGCACGTGCTTTTGGGAATTTTAGGTCCGTTAGTGTCCCTATTAGTGGAATTTGTGATTGGATGACTATGTGGTGAGTATGATGAGACTGCGAGATGTGTTCACATTGTTCAAATGTGACGAGAAGAGTTTACTTGAGATGTAGCATGGACTATGTGGTGTTTGATTTCTGTCTTAATTAGGTGTATGGTCTCGAGTTATGGGTGTGTTGAGGGATCTCTCGTGTTGTTTAGTTGTGGAGTGAAGTAGATTCTCATGTATTGTTGATGAGTTCAGAATCGAGAAGATTAAGTGATTGCTTAGTAGTCGTGATGGTGGAAGGGTGTAGAGAGATTTCAGTTTGAGTCAAAGCAGGTGGGTTATCCCCTGCGAGGTGTCCTGAGGTTGTGTGATCCCTAAGATGTTTTGTAGAGAGTTCTCTTTTACCAGTGAATGATATATGTTGCAATTTGAGTTTGGAGCGCCTGTGGAAGTTGGGTTAACCATCACGAAGATGAACGCGAGATTTGCAGATGATTTGAGGTACTAGGTGGTTTGTGTTGCATGAGCAGATGAAGTATTTAATGGAATCTCACTGTGGTATTATGGTAGCAATGAGGTATGGTTATTGTAAGTAGTCAGATGTTTTATCCCATGGCTTTGAGCCAAGTGGGAGAGTTTGCTATCGACGAGTTGATTGCACGGTTATGTGTTGTATTGGTTTTGGTTCGGGGTATACTGGTGAATCAGTTATGACTGGCAGCGGTCGAGATCGAGGAGGACTCGACTAAAGTAATTCCTGGATACAGGTTGTATTACACTCTATGGGTATATGAGAATCATAAAATAATTGAGTGGTTATTTTCTAGGGATGTAGTGTACATGGAGTTGGAATTTATTCGGTTGCTTAGGAGTGTAGGTTACTCTTACTCCCTTGGGTGTTGGTATGCTAATGGGGCACAGGTCGTTCGGTCCGTTTGGTCGGTTTAATTGAGATTTAAGTAGAGTAGATGACTCTCGATAATGGTTCTAATGGATTCAAGATTTATATGTAGCGATTGGAAATTTTCAAGAGGTATATATGGCTAGAAGCTGAGAGTTACATTGGATGGTGTCGAGACTTGCGGTAATTCTGTATGACTATGGATTCTACATTTTAGTATAAGAAAAGGGAAGAGGAACAATTTTAAATTAACATAAGGTCTTTCGGAGTGGATGTCTCGGTTGTGGTGCTTTTGGGGTACTTTAAAAGGGAATTCGGCGGCTTGTGGGCCTTAGGGTATTGTGGTTTTATACTAGGGTCTCTTGAGTGGTGAATGTTGGTTAAGGATCGTGGTGTTCCAGCAAGGAGAAGTATCAATTTTAAGGCAATTTGAAAGGGACTTGGAGAAATAGGATAGCGTGGTAGTAGGTTGGATCAGCATAGTAATGAGTATAATCGGTTCTTTGGGTACTTATGATGTGGCTAGCCTCCACAGGTGTTTCGTGACAATTCTCTTGGGTTTTGGCGACCTGTATGGCTGGGTTGAGTTAAAGAGATTCGGTTCTGATAGCTTGGTTGTGTGCAAATGGGTTTCGAAGAATTTTCAATGGTTTTTACTATAGTTCGAGGAGTATATTTCTTACCGGCGTGAAGAATATGTTACGTATTGGGATTTTCTCCGGGATGAGATCAAATAGAAGGTTTCTGACAGATCGGGTATATATTTCGCTTCTGACTCGGAGTTGATTATGAGTTTCTTGTACTATTCGCAGGATGGAATGGTAGATGCAGTGTATTGCATGGAATTGAGATTTGCATGTGCAAGGTCACAGTTCAGTTTTGAAAGGAAGGTCCTGAATTCTTAGGCAGCATAGACGGTTTTAGATGACTAGGTAAATGATATTACTATTTAGTATGGCTTGATGAGAGTATAAATTTCAGAAGGGGCAATGTGTTTCAATTTATGTATACCTCAGTGGTATTGCGACACTCTCCTAGTTGATCGACTGCTGATACTTAAATTTTAATATGTGGCACGAAAGAATGTTAGAAGTATTTCTCGTGGGATGATCATATATGAGAGATGTGTTAGACATTCTGGCGGTGGAGATGGAATCAGATATGGTGATTCATGTGTTTTATGGAATTGGAGGTTGGGATTTCTCAGGAGCAGATTGTTTCATGGTTGTGGACTGTGAGGTTATGGGCGAAACTAGCCAGATGATAGTATGTGTTATGATTCAGTCATTGTGGATTTTTGAAAGGTTATTTATCTATTTGGGGGTGATCAGAGTCGATTTAGGGGTCAATTGGTAGGCCCAATTAGGATGTGTATTCTACACCGAGCCGGATTGGTTGACTCTGTACTGCTATTGTTGAGGGATGTGCCATTCGGTTGTTTTTGAGCTTATTCGTGTTTTGATATGATCTATGAGTTACTCTTCTATGCTATGAGGAGTTGTGATTCGTTGGTTATATGCACATATGGTGCGGTTCTATTGGGGCCTTATAGCGGAATTTGAGCGAGATGAGTAACCGGTTATTGCATGGTTGATGGCGTATGGGTTATGTTCTTTCGGGTTTTGCGTGGAATTGTGTCATCTACTTCTCCGTGGTTTTGGTAATGCACTTTGAGTACTTGATGTCAGATTGCACGTGGTTATTGATTTTGAGCATGGTGGCTGAGGTATTTCATATGGATCAGTGTTTCGATGGGGTCGCGCATTGCGGCAGAGTTATGTTGAGATATGATCCTTTGTGTTAGATTCGTGTGTTATGGTTCTACGGTGTGTGATGGGTTCTTAGCATTGCGTTGAGGTGGTATCCGTTGACCTTGCGGGACGGTTCTTTTATTTGAGTCATTTTCATAATTGAGTACATTTGGAATGTTTCTTATTGGTGCACGGGTTGCACGGGTTGTGGCTTTAGTTAGTATTGGTATGGCATGTCAGTAGAGTAGCTGGTATTTTATAAGAAGAAGTCATCGGATCTAGGATGGGTGCTATCAGATTTGATTGTGGTATATTTGGAAGGATAATATCGAAAGTCGTCTTAGAAATTTACTATGGTTCTTGTCGAAAGAGAGGGAGCTCCATGACTGGTGGATCTGATGAATGGTTAATAGTTTCTGCATGTTTCATTCATCATCGTTAGTGTACGAAGGTTTTAGAATGGAGTCTTGTTTGATATGAGGTTTATTACCGGCATTGGGTTCTTTTGAGCAACTACTGTGATTAGAAATCATTGCTTTGAGCATTGAGCTATGTGGCATTTGAGTTTTAAGTATTTGGGTTATAGTTACGGCATTTGGTACAGCTTGTTCAGTGTTATACAGTGTGTAGGTTGGGGGATTCAGATCTTATAAGAAATTCCATATATTGGAAAATTGGATTCTAAGGCTTGTGGGCTAGGTTGAATTAAGAAATTTCAGTTATGTGGTGTTATCAGACCTATATGGGATAGGGTGACGTGGGGTCACCCCCGGGTACGTGCGTGGTAAGATGGAATAGTTATTTGGTGGCTTGGAAACAACTCTTGGCATGTTAGAGGACGAACGTATGTTTAAGTGGTGGAGGATGTAACGACCCGACCTGTCGTTTTGAGCATTTCCACTTTGCTCGATTGTTTGAGGGAATGATTAGCTATGTATGATGTATTATGACTTATGTGAATCGTCGGTTTTGATTTTCAGTTTATTCAGAATCGAATTGGAAGAATGGATTTCACGATTGAAGCTTTAAATTATGAGAGTTGATCAAGTTTGACTTTTTGTGAATTTTAACCCGGAACGGAGTTTTGATAGTTCTGTTAGCTCCGTTGGGTTATTTTGGACTTAGAAGTGCATAAGGATTTTGATTCGGAGGTCCGTGGTTAATTTTGGCTTGAAATGGCGAAAGTTGAATTTTTGGGAAGTTTGACCGGGGGTTGACTTTTTGATATCGGGGTCGGAATCTGATTCTGGAAATTTGAAATAGCTTCGTTATGTTATTTGGGACTTGTGTGCAAAATTTGAAGTCATTCCAGATTGATTTGCTATGTTTCGGCATGAGTTATTGAATTTGAAAGTTCAAAGTTCATAAATTTCGGTTGGAGGTGCGAATCGTCGTTTCGATGTTGTTATGTGTGATTTGAAGCCTTGAGTAGGTCCGTGTTATGTTATTAGACTTGTTAGTATATTCGGACGGGGTCTCGAGTGGCTTGGATTAGTTTCGGATGAGGTTCAGATCAATTTTGTTGCATATTGCATTGTTGAAGGCTATTGGTTCTGGTGTTTTCGCACCTGCGGAAATGGGCTCCCGGGTGTGATAGTCACAGTTGCGACAAAGGCGTCGCATGTGCGAGATGAGAGCTGGATGAGGAGGCTCGCAAAAGCGGCCAATGCGCGCAAAAGCGTGACCGCATGTGTGGTGCTAGGCATTGCAGAAGCGATCATGGCTGGCCAAGCTGTTCTCACATAAGCGAGACTTTTCCCGCAGAAACGAAGGTCGCAGATGCGACCTCTTGTCCGCAGGTGCGGATTGACTGGGCAGAACACTTTAAGTTAGAGGGTTCGCGATTTTTCACCATTTTCGGATTTTGGAGAACGGTTTAGGCGACTTTTGGAGCAATTTTAATCACAAGGATTGGGGTAAGTGTTCTACATTTTCTTTTGATCTTATTCCATGAATCTATATTCGTTTTTGGTAATTGGATTGTGAATTTTAAAGAGGAAATTGGGAATTTTGGCCTAAAGTTTCATAATATGAATTTTTGAGTTTTGAACATCGAATTGGAGTTGAATTTGAGTGAAACTAGTATGGTTGGACTCGTAATTGAATGGGTTATTGGATTTTATGAATTTTGTTGGGTTTCGAGATGTGGGCCCGGGATGGGATTTTGGCCGATTATGGGTTTTTGATTCAAGATTTGATCTTTTCAATCGGGATCGGTTCCTTTAGCATTGTCTGATGTACTTGAGTTGTAAGTTTCAAGCCGTTCGGAGGTCGGAACGCGCGGGATGGCATCTTTGGAGCACCGCTTGTCTTGTTCGGCATTGGTATTGGCTTGTTCGAGGTAAGTAACTCTTATAATCTTAGTGCTGAGGGTATGCAACCCCGTACGTGTTGTGTGATTGGTATTAAGGTGACACACGCTAGGTGACGGGCGTGTGGGCATGCACCATGTGAATTGGGACTCTGTTATTTCCGTGGCACTGTATAGTGGTCCTACTTTGTTGATATCCGTGTTTTCACCATGTGATAACGTAGTTAAGCTATCAATCATGCTAGATATCATGTTTAGGCATTATGCCGATATTGTTTGGATCCATAGTGGTCGTTTCTTACTGTCATCTCACTGATTACATTGATATTTTGTACTCAGTCATATTCATGCATTCATATCATATCTCAGTCTCAGTTATTTATTGATACATCATATCACTGTTGTCGGGCTAGTTTCATGACATTGTGAGCCCGTGAGTGAGACTGGAGAGATTGATGACTAAGTAAGGTCGGGGGCCTGTTTGTGAGGCTGTTGTCACTATAGCGCGTGAGTTGTCTGTGCAGCACGTGAGTTATCCGTGCGATTCCAGATGTTGATATTATAGCACATGAGTTGTCCGTGCGGCACGTAAGTTGTCCGTGCAGATTATAGCACTTGGTCTGAAAGGACCCCACCGGAGTGTGCACACCCCCAGTGAGCGCAGTCGACTATAAATAGGGATCGGGCTGCACGCCGCAGCGGGTATGGTACAACACTGAATGTTTGAGTGTGCTGAGCATAGTGAGAGAGAATGTGAGACAGTTAGATTGAGTACTATGAGAGTGTGATTACATGAGCTCATTATCGAGATGCATTACATTTGACATGCGTACTTGAGATACATGCATAGAGGTGCATTTCCTTCTGCTACCCAGTTTTGGGGATTTTTAGGATTTTACCAGTATCTTGACATGTAGGCATAGAGAAGTACCTTCCTCATGCTATCTGAAAATGAAACATCTTACTATTTGTTGAAAGGAGCTTTGGGAAAAATCACAGTGTTCAAACTTACTCGTATATTGACTTTTCGGTAAAATATTTTGATTTTCAGTAAGATACTTGAAACGAAATGCCTATTCTTCTGGAACTACGAACCAACTGAGCCTTTTATTTCTAAGATTCTTCTTTTGTTAATCTAATATGCTGTTATGAACTGTTGAGAAATATTGGTGTTGGACCCGACCTTTCTGTAAGCTCGTCACTACTTTCAAGCTAAGGTTAGGTTTGTTACTTATTGAGTAAATGGGGTCGGTTGTACTCATACTATACTTCTGCATCTTGCGTGCAGATATTGATTGCTGATGTGGCTGTGTTTGATGGGAGCTGGATTGAAGATATACCTGCGTTTCGGTTGTAGCTGCCCCTTGTTCGTGGTAGCTTTAGGTCTATGAAATTCTGTTTATGTACTTTTCAAACAAGACTATGTATTTAATTCATTTCAGCTTTGTAAACTCTATTCTTAGAAGCTCATGATTTGTACTATTATTGCTTGGGGAATGTATAAGATTTAGATAATTTCTTTACTTAATTACTTTATAAATTGTTATTGGAATTGGTTAGTGGTTAACTGGCTTACCTAGCGGATTGGGTTAGGTGCCATCACGACTAGTTAGATTTTGGGTCGTGGCACCATAACCGGTCATTGCTAAATCTGGTACTGATAATGTACCTCATATCAAATAAAACTGTATCCCAAACATTCACAACACTGCTAATGATAAAAGAGACGTATAGAAACTCATAACCTCCCATCAAACAGCAAGTCATGGGGTCCTCTTGCTCGACAAGAACCATTCCAAAATTCTATGTTGACTAATGACATACTTCTTCTAAAAATACCTTAGCCCAACCTGATTGCACTAATTTTAGGTCCGATAACCGCATCTCCCCCAGTACAAGCTTCTCGACTAACATGCCACCGCAAATGCCACCTAGAACCACATACGATGCATTCCATGCACCAAAAAAATAACAACTTGAATGTAACCAATAATGGAAAGAGAACATACTAGGAGAACTGTCCAACAAGTTCAATAGATACAACCACAAAAGCATAATATTATAAATTCATCCCACAAGGGAGAAACAAAACACAAAAAAATAAGCATAAGGAATCGTATGCAATCATAACTCCGCTACGTCGCGTAACCCAATCCAAACATATAAATCCACATGGAATACCAATCGTGACCTAATTCACATACTCATCAAACATAGGTGTATTAATAGCAAGCACGCGAAGTGCATGTCCATAACCATGGGGAGATGAATAGCACAATATATCACAAACACACAAAACATGACTAAGGTTCTATAAGCAATTTAACATCTCTAGAGCTATCTCGCTCACATATTTCCACAAGGCCTAAACATGTCCATATCTTACTCGTGAATAGTCAAATAGTCCCACAATACATCATAGCATAAAAGAGTAACACATGAAATAGAGCAGAACATGAATAAGATCAACTCTAGCCAATGGCACACCCCTCGCAATTGTTGTGTTGAGTAAACAAATCCAATCTAGTGCAGAATACACATACCCATCAGGCCTATCAATATGTCGTCAAACTATTTCAAACCATTCCTATTAGGTGCATTGTCTCTCAAAGGTTCACAGCGGTATGTCCATATCCCACACTATTAGTTGTCTAACCCTTAACACACATTCATATTCTACAACCAAAGGGATAGTATGCCTCTAAGAAGATCCAATCTCTAAATCTCATGAATACAAAAATCTCCATACCTGATCTCTAACTCTTCCACCTAAATAACTGCCACACCTTGCATACATAATCACCTCATGTGAAATATTCTCATAAATCCTCTGCATCGAGTAAAACATCAATGGTTACCAACCATGGAATTCCAGTAGTGCTAGTCAAGCATCTACAACTCAATACGCAATGCATCTTCTACAAAATACTCAATAGTGCTAGCATTCTCTTAAACATCTGAAATCTCTCATGTTGTCTAGAACTCATGGCCTTCCTTTCGAAACTAGACTGCAACCATGATCATTCAATCCTAGTCCCACATAGCTCGACGCATCCCTAATGCTATTGTGTGAAAATAAAAGAATTCCGATATCGACTTTGAATCATAAGTAGGATAAAAACTCCATCAACCAGGAACCTACCACTTAACTCAATTCAGGAGAACACCCCAACACTCAACAAGCCTTCAATACCTGTAGAAGACATTAGTCTCAAGTCATGGTCAAGACCATCGTGAGCTCTTCGAAACCCATATGCACATAGTCAAGCCATCAGAAATGAATTTGTAATATCCTGAAATATTTTTATATACTTAATAAATGTGAGATTAGAGAATTACTTTTATTTATGGATAATAGGCCAAATACAAAGTTAATAAAGAGAATATATATATATATATATATATATATATATATATATATATATATATATATATATATATATATATATATATATATATATATACACGATAGTGTATTAAATAAATAATTAGCGGGCCAACCAAGATAGTAATTATGAATAATATAGATGAAAGCAGGGGGCCTTAAGCCCATGACTTATGCTGCTACGTTTAGGACTTAGGGGTGGAAATATATTTTTACAGCTAGGGTTTTTGAGAAAGAAGAGTAGTGGTAGGCAATATTGGGGAAAACATTGTGTCTTCGTGACTGTGTTAGAAGCCTAACCGCTTTTATCAATCACTGTGCAGAAATCTCTATAGAGGAATCCAACTTACAAGGTATGTTATATATACTCTCTTCGTTTCAATTTATGTGAATATATTTCCTTTCTAATTCGTGTAAAAAAGAATGACCTATTTTCTTATTTGAAAACAATTTACCTTTATACAATGATTTATAGCCACACAAAATGTGTCTTATTTTACACCACAAGTTCAAAAGTCTTCTCTCTTTTCTTAAACTTCGTGTTCAGTCAAATAAATTCACATACATTAAAACGGATGGGATAATTCTTACCAACAGTAACATTTTCAAGGTAAATGGGATGAAGGGATATTATTTCTAATGATTGAGAGGTAAATTATTTGGCGATGATTGATTGATGAAATTACAAAGCTAATGCTACAAAATATATATTGGATGTAGTTTCGGTTGCTACTATTTTAAATAGGAAATATATGATTAACTAATCATGTTGTAATTATTGAAAGTGAAAATTGTAATAGCATAATAATTATGTAATGATGATTGAATGTGAAATGGTATAATAAAATAAAGTAGTCAATTTTGTTAGCATGAGAAATCCTTTTTTTCGGAACAGCTGGTCATGTGTGAGACCACCGTTTCGGTAATTTTTCTACTGTTGAAAATGCCGCGTTAGATATTAATCATGTACAATTTTTATTAATTGGACCGAGGGTTGACTTTGGGTTTGACTTATCTTAAGATTATGAAAATTATTCACCTAGATTAATTAGGACTTATTATTCAATATTTTTGATAGATTGAATTCATTGGAGGCCTTTTGGTTGTGTTCTAGACTTTACAAGGTAGGGAAACTTCCCGTTAGCGAGATAAGTAAGATTTTAAGTTTTGATGCTTGCTTTTTCAAAACATGTTTTGAAAGTACGTTTTGTCTGCCTAGTCAATGTGTTGGGAAGAACGTGTGCTTGGAAAAATCGGTGATCTTTTACTAGACGAATATATATATATTATTTTGTGAAAAGGCTAAAATTATTTAATAAGTGATTTGTGGTGTGGCGTAGCATCGTGCTATGGCTCTGGGTCATTAAAAATTATTTCTCTGTTGCGGCATTGTATATGCCACCGTGGTATTTTTGGAGCATTGTGTATGCTATCGTGGACTCGTCGGAGTGTTTGGTTAATTTCTTTCACTGCCATTTATGACAAGACCTTAGTATGGTTTGTGCTGAGATATGTAGTATTGCTGTTGAATAATTGTTTGGACCTTATGGAGTAATTATATGGTGAAATAAAGTCCGTGCATATTATTTTTGTGCTCGTTGTGTATTTGTATTTTTTAACACTTGTTCCAGAGGTATTCAAAATGGCGGGTCGAGAATCTTACTGGGTTATATTTACGTATAACTCACTCCTTACCTGCATGTCCATACAAATACTATTGCTGAGGACGAGATTAGTGGCTGAGAGTACGTGAGCGGTTCTATTGCTGAGGTGAGCCGCCACATTGTTCGTGAAGGCCGGTTTTCAGCTTTACCTACTTCATGTCTTTTTTTTTCTTTTCGGGTTTACATGCCCTACAACTAAACTCATATAACTCTATTAGATGATCCATGGTCTTAGTATGGAATTTGAGTTAGAGAATTATTACTTGAGTGTTCGTTAGATTTTATAAATAAGTTATGATTTTACTTGGATAATTATTTTGTATTTAATAATTGTAATGAGTTTGGACTTGTACGTACTTCTCTCAGTGCTTATATAAAAGGTTAAGAGTGCAGAAATTAGTTCGCCTAGCGGGTGGTGCTAGTTGGGTGCCAGCCACGTCTAAGGGGGTAATTTAGGACGTGACAGAATCCCTCTAAATCGACCAACTCATGCAGTCTGCCAAACCCAAAAGTATTTCCACAAAGCATTTGTAAAGCTCCATACCAAAGGAACCAATAATTTTTATTACTATGTTGATCTAAACCAGTGTTATAAAAGGTGAAAAGCGCAAAAACGCTCTAAGGTCTATAGGGGTTATAAGCTTAAAGCGTAAATAAAGTGTGGGCTTTAATGAAGAAAGGCGTAAATGGAGAAAAATTACAAATATGTATGTGTAGTCCAAGATTAATATATATTAGCATGATTACCAAATATATGGATAAAGGAATTGAAGAAATTTTTTATAAAGTAAAATATCAATTATTTCGTGTTGCCTCTTTAGAATTACTCTCATTGGCAAGAAAAGGAATGCCTTAGAGTCTTGATGACAACACTTAAGAGCCCGCTAAGCGAGGCTAAGCGCTCAACATATTTTGAGCCTCGCTTTAGGGCTTAAGCGCGCCTTTGATAATATTGATCTAAACCATTGCTAAGTGAACCCAACTTCTTTAGATTCCTCTTGACCTGCGTTCTAGGCATCACTTCTCTTTATCATACACTGTGGCCCTCAATTAGAACGCATTCCAAGTGGTCCCTAACATGAAACTATATTGTTCTAAAATTCATAGGCTATTTATTGCCTTGTGATGCACCCAAAGTACCTCAAACCAAAATGCTCGCCCAAAGAGACCTTCAATTAATCTGAAGCTGCTCTTTTTCATCTCTCCAATACTGTAATATAGAAACAATATTGATTTAGAAATAATGCAAGTCTCGGCACAATCCAATGCAAATCTCAAATCTTATCCACACACAAATTTGAAATCTTTAGATACCACATATGAATCTCGAGCCCATTAAGACCTTCACGAGAGTCATCCACTCTACTTGATGCGCAACCAACATGCGTGTAGCGACTTGCACTCTATTAGCACAAAAATACTTTAAGATGCAACATTATTCTTAAGCAACCAAGTAAATCCTTTGTCCTTGCGCACCATCTCCACAATGAATATCAAACCTGAGTCATTCCACAGCCTTCATATATCAATAAAGCATATCATATCATGTATCCAGCAAATCCCTTGCTCGTATCATCCTCGAAGTTATCACCTTTAATTCATAACTGATACACAAGTGTGTCTTAGTCCAAAATTATAATAACATGCTCCCAAATGACCCAATCGTCGATTGTATAATGCCACAATTGGCTCGGAGCCACAAAACACATCATCTGATCACCCATAATACTCTTCCTTCTTAACTTTCATGGTCTCGCATCGTTATTCAGCGGAATTCCTTATAAACTCTTATAGTACTGGTCAAAGCACACTCCCAATTATCTATCAATGCTTTCTCATCCTCGTAGAGGTCTTGCCAACTTTCTCAACTGATTCGAACTCTAATCGTAGCTCATGAAATCTACTGGATAGAAGGAATATTCTTCATAAATACCTAATAAGAATGATAAAACCCCAGACCTTCTTGCAAGAGATAACTCACCTGTTTAGCCTCAATTAATCTTACCGAGTCTACACTCATCAACAAAATATAAGAATCCACTTTATCCCATAATGAACAACTGGAAGATACATCAACACTTACAACTAAAATTTGTATTGTACATCACGACGATACTCAAACATCTATGTTCCCTTCTGCATCTCAACAAAATCCTTTTCGTCACATCCAAACCTTCTAAGTGTAAGTCTCAGTCACACAATACTCATCATATAGCTACAACTCACTGAGCTATTGATCCCACTCCTAGGGAATCAACTGAACATAAGAGTCCAAAGGCATATACTTATACAACTGAATTTGTTGAGCCCAAGCTATAGTCTAAGCCTGGCCTCAAGTCCAACAGATTAGTCTATCTTCACAACAAAAAAATACATCTCGCACCTCATCCACGACATCACAAGTCGTCGGTGCACAACTGATACCGAGTGTCCAACATCACATAAGATTGAATGGAAAGAAATAGAATATACTAGCTTCAAGCTGAATCAAGGTCGCACGATAAGGAAAGAAAGAAGGTGAATATTCCTAGATGCCTTGTAGCCTCTCAAAGATAGGTTTGGACATCACCATACTAATCCGCAATACTCTACTAGACACTTGCTCATGACTCGTATAACTTATGAACCAAGGACTCTGATACTAACTTGTTATGATCCAAAATCCTACCTAGTCGTGATGGCACCTAACCCTAACATGCTAGGTAAGCCAAATGATGACTAATACAGTTCAAATGAAATTTACAATGCAAGTACGAAAAAAACATAATATTTGTTTGAATATATATAAATGGAAGTACAAATTCTAAACTACCACGAACAAGTGGTAGCTTATATCTAGAATGTTGGCGCATCTTCAATGCTGTCTTTCGTCATCCACAACAGCTCAGCTCCATATTCTGCACGCAAGATGTAGAAGTCTTATATGAGTACAATCGGTCCTATGTACTTAGTAAGTATTAAAACTAACCTTGGTAAAGTCGTGACGTGGTTTTAAGTCTGAGATACTCACTAATTAATCTATATAGTTCAGTAACATATACATGTACATATCAATAGCACTGCAATCTAAGCATGAAGTACAGATAAGGTCATTAGTACACATAGAGAAGATATGCATAAATATTGAATAATTATCAACAGTTGTATATAGTGAAGATATGCATAAATACACAAGACAAGTTATACTGACTAACATATAGAGAATATATATAGCGTAAATCAGTTCATGAAGTAAAGCAACATATAGAGAAGATATGCATAAAGAACATGTATACATTACAGAGCTAGCATATAGAGAAGATATGCGGTAAAATAATGTACACATGCAAGGGATTTTCACATAGAGAAGATACACAAAGCTTAACAACTGATCAATTTTCCCATAATACGCGTCAATTAGAAACCCGTTAATTTCTCACAACATACGTATCGCCATCAAGAGAGAAACATGAGAGGTTGACCAAGGGAATGGATCCTTATTCACACGCTGCACGGAAAACTCGCATGCCATAATAATAATCACCATACGAAAAACTCACGTGCCATAGTAAGTAAAGTTCTCACAATCAACAGAGAATTATTAGGTTAGATGTTAGTTACTGTAGTGAGGAGAATTCTGACAAATCAAAAAATCTTAACTCTAGGCTTTCATAACCATATCTACAATTCTTTACATAATTAGTTGATAATTTATTGCATTTTCATTATTTGTAATTAGTTAGTTTAAACAAACAAAAAATATTATTATTTGAATTCGGCTCTGGACTCTTAAAGCAGATTATATTTGCAATGATTGCTAGTCCGTTTAATAGCCATAGTTGTGCGTGATCAAATAGCATATGCAAATAGTAGGTGAGAAAGAATGGTATTTTATATAAAGTAAATGAGGAGGTTTCATAGAGAGAAGTTGACTATATACTCTGATTTTAAAGTAGACATCTTGAATGAGATGACTGAAGAATACAAGCATGATAAGTTGGATGATAGGTGGTCCATAGTAAGGTCGCAAAACATGATCTTGGTATGGTAGCGTGCACTTTGTTCGACTTGCAAAATGGACCCAGACACTATTTTAGGCACGGACTGAACACTTCGGGGAGTTTTCTTTACCTCTTTCCTTTTATTTGTATGTCATACGAAAATGTTGCAATTTAAGTGTGGGGTATGGGTTGTATATATGTATTTATTTTGTGTGTTTTATTCATTATTTTTAAAAAATAAAAACTTCAAAAATAAGTCTTTAGTCTTATAGGTATAGTAAGGGTGATTCTGAGGCGATTAGGGCGATTCTGAGGTGATTTTTCTCGCAGCTCCTCCTATAGCCTTACCAGCCACTGGCCAGCCTCCAATGCATGTTGGTTATTCATCTATCGATCCCACACAGACCCTCCTAACATTCACAAACCCTACTATGACCCCAAATTACGCAAATCTCCTAAAAACTCAAGCATTAAATGCTCCTATGCAAATTACCCATGTAAACCTAAAACCCGTAGAGTATTTACATGGCGAGCCTATTGTTTGATGGAAGAAGATTGAAGTTAAGCAGTCCATTGCTCAACAGGGATTACAGTTAGTAGTGTTGAGAATGTTCTCGTATGGAAAGCTTGTGATTCAAGAGTTGAGGAAGGTAATTCCCATCCAGTGCTAGTTGAAAGGGCCATGTTTGACTGGATTGATTGGAGATACGCACGTCCTTATTAAACTATCATTGATGCAAGACTACATTCACTTGTTATCCAAGCCTTCCTTTTACTTGAAGGCACAAGGTGACTTATGGGTTATGCGATGCACCAAGTGCAATATATGGTGGAAGCCAGAAGAAGAGACTCCTATAGAAATTGCATGCATTTGGTTCTTAGACTTGCCTCCTAATGTTTTTCGTAAGAAATTTGTATTCTCTCTAGCTATTGCAGTTGGTAGGCCTTTACAGGTCGATTTGGCCACTCAAATTGGCACACGAACTAGTTGTGCTAAGGTGAAAGTAGAAGTGAATTTATTAGATACATTGCCCTAAAGAATTAAGATTGTCGAAGAAGAGGATGAAACTGGTCCTGGGGAATCAAAGTGGGTAAAAAATAAATATAACTATATGCCCAAATATTATAAAACATGTAGTAAATGCTGGATTATTCGTCCAGAGTTACACAGGATGTTTAATGAAGACGGTGGAGAACAAATTAAGGAGAGGGATGATGTTATGCAAGGAGATGTTATTGGTACACCTGCAGCTTCGACTAAAGTTTTGACAAGTGAAAAAGTACTGGGAAAACCTAAACCAAATACTACCAAAAAAGTGGATGCAAAGGTGGAAGAACAAATACCAACAAGACAATAGAGGTTATATTATTGACAATGCTTGGAATAATACTGCTGAGACAAATCATGAGCACAAGGAGTCAAAAGGAAAGGAGAAATCTCGCAATAATGACACTATTGAGAAACAACTGTCAAACGTACCAGTGCAAACTAGTAACAAGTTTGCATTACTGGAGGAGAGTGAGATTGAAATACACAAACAAATAAAAAAAGAAGCTGCGGAGAATGAATTACACAAGGAGGAGGTTGACGTAAGGAAGGCAGCAGATGCAACTCCTAGTTCTATTGGGAAAGCTACTAGAAAAGCTACTCCTAAGAAGATTAGGATTCAAATTGTGGATAAAGAAGTTCCTAATCCTAGCGAGACTGGATTGATAGGGCAAATAAAAAGGAGTCAACAATTGAATGCGCTTATAGGAGATTTGGGGCGCGTAAGGAGGAGCCGAGGGAACTCAATGTCACTATTAATCATTCTTTCCATGAGATTTCATCGCAAACATATGATGATTCCAAGGACAATGGTGTAAACAATGAAGTAAGTTCTGATAGAGATTTATGGAGTGATTATTTAGAGTAGATGGACGATACTACAACTACAAAATATTGTCCCAGTAGTAAGGAGAAAAGAGGTAACAGGCATGAGCAAAAGGCAGACTATTTGAGCCCTAATGCTACAGTAAGCCATAAGGGTTCACAAATTAGGGTTGAAGTTGTTGAAAGGGCTACTAAACTACTAGCTAATTTAACACTTGGAGCAGGTAAAGGATCACATAAATAGGCTATTTCTATTGGGTGATCAGTAGGGGAGGCTTCAGCTACGAAGAAAGTTAATGGTACAGTAAACTCTAGTGGTACTGTCTAGTTGTTGGCTAAAGTTGGAAGTGATTCGGTGGACCTTTCAGGTGGTGTTCAACTTGGGGGTGTTCAGGCTAATGTATTAGACCATACAGTGAGGTCATCTCATCAAACAGTTGGAATTAAGATGTCAAGAGGCAATGAAACATTAACTTCTGAGCTGCTTGCTACAGTGAACCCTAATTTGGGTGATGTCTACAATCTTTAGTTCATGGCAATACAAGAGGAAATGAAAGAAAGGGAATTAGGTGATGGGATTTTCAAGGAGGCTACATTGAAGGCACATGATCAAACTTAACTTGCTGCTAAGGCAGCTACATTTGAAACTGGGCAGAGTAACAATACCATTCAAATTGTTGCTCCTACAGTTGATGATCTTGGAATTTTAGTTGTGAAAACATTCAGTGTTACCGGCGGTATATTGGCTAATGGACTTCTCATTAACAACATGGGTCAAAGGGTGATGGGAATGATAGTTAAAAACTATGAACCAAATCCTTTGGCTCTTCAGGTGGTAGGTGATGACAAGGATGATCAAGATGTCTTAGGTGAGGATATTGAAGAAGAATAAACGGCTGCCAATATTCAACAGGTAGCTAGGGATGGAGACATCTCAACAAAGAGTGTTAATACTAAAAAATCAACTAGGAAACATGCAAGGAAATAAAAGGAAAAGCCAGTACCTGTAAGGGTGCAGCCAAAGAGAAGTGGGATCTTTATAACCAAATAATCCTATGAAAAATGCTCTAATGTTTGCCAAATGACTTCAAAATGACCTATGGACCTCCAAATCCATTTCTAGATGCACTCCCAATACCAGAATCACCATACAGAGCTATTCACAAATTCGGAATTCCAAACGGACATTGATAACATTGAAATGCACTTCAACCCAAATATGATAAAATTCTTCCAAAATTCTAACTTCCACAATAGGCGCCGAAATACTCCCCGGATATTCAAAACCCGATCCGAATATACGCCCAAGTCAGAAGTCATCATACGAACGTGGGGGAATCTTCAAACCCCGATTCCAAGATCGTTTACCCAAAAATCAAACCTTAGTCAATTCTTCTAACTTAGAGCTTAAATCTTGAAGTTCATCCTTCCAAATCGATTATGGATAATTTGAAAACAAACACCGACTATTTAAGCAAGTCATAATACATCATGCAGAGATGCTCGAGCTCTCAAAATATCGAGCGAAGTGCAGATTCTCAAAATGACCAGTCGGGTCGTTAGACTTAATGTGTTCTTAATAGATTGATTTCATAGGAATATAGATGTTAATCTATTTTGAATAGGCGAGTAGTACTTCGGGAGAAAGCTAAGAGCCAAGTGTTCAATAAATTAGCAATCATGAGTGAATTGTATAAAAGGGAGAGTTAACTAAAACACAATAAGATTGGTGAATCAATCACAACCCTGGAATATTTGCCGCCTCTACTGAATACACAACAACCATTTTGCTGCTTGATAATTTAGTTACTAGTTATAATTCTTATTTAGTGTAATCACACCTTTGAACTTGAATTGGCTCGATTGAATAACAATCTTAGTGAATTTAGTGAGTAGTTAATACAAGTCTTTGTGGGTTCGACACTCGACTTGTCATTTTATTACTTGTACGATCACGTATACTTGTGTGTGCGTTTAGGAGCAACAAGTTTTTGGTGCCGTTGTCGGGAAATAGAATACAAGTTTTTTACATAGAGCCGTGTGTGATTATAAATTTGATGTCATACTCTTTGTTCAAGAAACTCGGATTGGGGGTGCTTAGACCTACTACAATTACTTTACAGTTATTAGATAGGTCACTAGTTATGCCAGAAAGCATTATTGAGGATGTGTTAGTTCGAGTGGGAAGTTTATTCTTCCTGCTAATTTTATTATTCTTGATTACGAGGAAAATGTGGAAGTGCCCATTATTTTAGGGCAACCATTGTTAGCTACTGGTGGAGCGTTTATTGATGTGAGGGAAAGAAAGTTGAAGATGAGAGTTGACGCTGAGGAAGTCACTTTTAATGTGTACAAGGCACTTAAGCTCCCTAAGCATTATGAACACTTGTGCATGATTACTGTGATCGAATTGAAGGGGATAGAGCAGAGATCTTACGTGAATTGTAGTAATCCAGATTGGACAACTGAGTTAGAGGAGGTTGTGTTATAAGCTGAGTGTGTAAAGATGATTGAGAAAAGAGCCAGAGAAGAAAGAGGAGATCTTCTGATAGCATGCAAAAAGGCTAGACTTCATGGGAGAAAGAAGAAGAGAAAGAGTCCAGCCTTAGCAGAGTAGCAGAGTCGTGCCACGACTATAAATAAGGCGCTTGTTGGGAGGCAATCCAGCCTGTATTTGTTTTTATAGTCTCAAGTTTTGTGTTGTTTTTGTTTTGCAGAGTAGGGGAAGTTTGAGTACCCGAAGTTGAAGCTGAGGAGCATATTTTGAGCTTAAATGTGGGGTCGTCCCGACCCTTAATATTGAGGATCATGTCTGAGCTAGGCCCGAGAGGGTTTCAGGGAGTATTTCTCACCCTTGTTTAATACCTTTCTTTGTCATCATGCATCGGGGACTATGTATATGCTAAGTGTGGGGTGGGAGAACTTCTACTTGTGATGTACTTTGTATCAATTGGTCTCTTTTATTAGTTTTACTTAGTCTAGTTTTTAGTCTAGTTTGTTTTAGAAAGAATGAAACAAAATATACAAAAATGCAAATAGAAATAAAATATATCAAACAAATCTCAGACTTTTTCCGACGATGGATCTATTGGACAATTTTCTGGAGGCATAAAGTTCGATTCAAATTACAAAAAAAAATATTATTTTTTTAGGAAAAGTAGGTAGTATCCCTTGTTTTTTCTTTGGGCGCCGGTTCTTTTCCAAGAGTGTAGCTCGAATCGATTACTTTATTCTTTTAGGAGTAGGGTAGGAAGAAACTGAGTTGCTCTGAGATACCTAGTGACATGTTTGGTGTTGGCACATTAGGTTATGACATGCATTCTATCTGCCCGTACATTTAAGTTGAATTGTGATGCTTGAGTAAAGTAAATAGTCTATTTTGTGACGTCTTTTCTCAATTGTTCGACTTGTATGCTACATAGTGCGTTAATGCTTAAATTTCTCAATTATATATGCTTGTTTGACTTGAGAGTTGAACAGAACCGTCTTGATTGAGTCATGTGCAATGTGTGTGTGAGGAGTTGTGATTCTCTATGCTATCATGTGTAGTCTAGAACTTGCCATGTGTGTTAATCGAAGCAAAATTGTTAAGTTGTACTAATCTAGGAGATGACGTAGGCATTTCTTGCTTGAGCTTAGATATGCTTGTCACTTGAAGATAAAGTTTTTTGTTGCTATCCCCTTTGAGCCTATAGACCTTTCTTTTGGCACCCACATTACAAGTTATACCCCTATTTTATTCTTAATTTGATATTGTTGAACCTTTACCTCCTAAGGCACTTAGTCATTAAAAGAAGTAAGGTGAGAGATTGGGGAGTCGCTTTTGAGTGGAACCATGGAAGGGCCCTTTGGTGCACTAAAGTTGAAATCAAAAGTCACTAGCCGATGAACTTTAATGTATGGAGTGTATTTAAAAAAAAACAAATAAAAAGGAAGAAAAAGAAGAATTGTAAGAAGAGAAAAAAAAATGATAGTCAAAGTATGTAGAAAAAATACACATCTCTTAATCTTACTAATTGGTGCTAGTGGGAGTATGGAAGTTCTTAACTAAAATAAGGTCTATGTTGTATATAGTTTGTGGCAAGTGAATTGGTTGAGAAGAATATGTGTTCGAATTGTGAGTGTAGTGTATTAAAGTATTTAGGAGGATTAGTCACTATTCCTAAAGGTATCATACCCGTCCCTTAGCCTACATTACAACCTTAAAGTACTAATTGATCCTAGATTTGGCCAGCTTAGATTAGTAGAGATGTACACTACGGGCAAGCTTATGGTACGACCACGGGATGTATATGAATTCTTTGTGAGAGTATGCAAATTTTGTTTAATTGTATGATGTCCTTAATTTATATTCAAAAGCATATTTGAATGTGCTGACTATTCTATATTCACTCTTTCATTTATTGGTGATGGCACATGATCTCATGAATGATTGGTAATGTTGTAAACTTCTATTATTGGTTAAGCGCGTGAGTTGAGAATACTTAGTGGTCACGAGTCGGCTTTCGAGATTGGGTGGTTATGGATAGGTTGTTTGAATTGATTGAATTGAATTGTTATACTTGGGCATGTTTAAAACGGAAAGAATGCGAATTTTATATGTTCATGCTTGATTGCCAGTATCGATCATAGTCAAGGTAGAGTGTATAGTTAAAACAAATGAAGTGCCTCTATAGTTGAGATTTGTATATAGTTGGGATAGATTTGTTAGTCACATTTCTCGAGGACGAGCAAGAGTCTAAGTGTGGGGTGTTGATATTTAGCTTAAAGTATATATATTTATATGTATATCGCCTCATGCTTTACTCGTATTTCGTGGATTTCGAATGTGAAATGTATTGATTTATATTAATTCGGGGAGTTTTTATGTGTAGGAATCATCCGAAAGCAATTGTGGGTGAAAGGTGCGAGATTAGAGCTAAAACGGAGGGAAATGGGAAAATTGGGAATTTTAGTGCCACAGGCAGCGCTCCACGCCACGTGTGGTGTCCTTGGCAGAAACTTTAATAAGGCAGTGCCAGGGCTAGCGTGGGGCGCTGGGCTGGACGCTGGTGATGGGAAAGTTATCCAAGTTTGCCTGGGACAAGGTTATTTATGCCCTAGACCTACCCAACGCGTATAAAAGCAAGACTAAGCTTATTTTTAGAGGAGACACGCCCCTTTGAAGAGAGAATACACACGAGGAACATCCGGGAGCGAGGAGAACTCATTTTTCTTCATCTTTTCTTAGCATTTTCAATTATCCAACACTTAGGAAATTGTTTGCTATTATCATTAGTGGCTAAAACCCATAGTTCTGGGCTTGTGATTTAGCCATGAATATTGTTGTTTAACATTGACTTAACCTTGATTATAATTCATCAATATATGGTTGTTTCATCAATTATGTGATTAATTGCTTAATTGTCTGGCAAGCAGTTAGGTTCTATTTACTATCTATGCTATACTTGGGAAAGCCTTCGGGATATAGATTGATTACATAATCTTAATGTGTTCTTAATAGATTGATTTAATAGGAATATAGGTGTTAATCTATTTTGAATAGGCGAGTAGTACTTTGGGAGAAGGCTGCGAGGCAATTGTTCGATTAATTAGCAATCATGAGTGAATTGTATGAAAGGGCGAGTTAACTAAAACACAATAAGAATTGTGAATCGATCACAACCCTGGAATATTTGTCTCTACTGAATACACAACAACCATTTTGCTGCTCGATAATTTAGTTACTAGTTATAATTCTTGTTTTGTATAATCACACCTTGGAACTCGAATTTGATTGACTGAATAACAATCTTAGTGAATTTAGTGGGTAGTTAATACAAGTCTCTGTGGGCTCGACACTCGACTTATCATTTTATTACTTGTACGACCACGTATACTTGCGTGTGCATTTGGGAGCAACAACTTTTTGGCGCCATTGCTGGGTAATTAAATACAGGTTTTTTACGTAGAGCCCAGTGTGATTTAGGGGCTAGTATAAATTTGATGACATACTCTTTGTTCAAACAACTCGGATTAGGGGTGCTTAGACCAACTACAATTACTTTACAGTCATTAGATAGGTCACTAGTTATGCCAGAAAGAATTATTGAGGATGTGTTAGTTTGAGTGGGAAGTGTATTCTTCCAGCTAATTTTATTGTTCTTGATTAAGAGGAAAATGAGGAAGTGCCTATTATTTTGGGGCAACCATTGTTAGCTACTGGTGGAGCGATTATTGATGTGAGGGAAGGAAAGTTGAAGATGAGAGTTGACGCTGAGGAAGTCGCTTTTAATGTGTACAAGGCACTTAAGCTCCTAAGCATTATGAAGACTTGTGCATGATTAGTGTGGTCGAATTGAAGGGGATAGAGCAGAGTTCTTATGTGAATTGTAGTGATCCAGATGGGACAACTGAGTTAGAGGAGGTTGTGTTGCAAGCTGAGTGTGTAAAGATGATTGAGAAAAGAGCCATAGAAGAAAGAGGAGATCTTTTGAGAGCGTGCAAAAAGGCTAGACTTCATGGGAGAAAGAAGAAGAGAAAGCGTCCAGCCCGAGCAGAGTACCAAAGTCGTGCCACGACTATAAATAAGGCACTTGTTGGGAGGCAACCCAGCCTGTATTTTTTTTTTTAGTCTCAAGTTTTGTGTTGTTTTTGTTTTGCAGAGTAGGGGAAGTTTGAGTACCCGAAGTTGAAGCTGAGGAGCATGTTTTGAGCTTAAGTGTGGGGTCGTCCCGACCCTTAATATTGAGGATCATATCTGAGCTAGGCCCGAGAGGGTCTCGGGGAGTATTTCTCACCCTTGTTTAATACTTTTCTCTGTCATCATATATCGGGGACTATGCATATGCTAAGTGTGGGGTGGGAGAACTTCTACTTGTGATGTACTTTGTATAAATTGTAATCTTGGGCATGTTTAAAATGGGAAGAATGTGAATTTTGTAAGTTCATGCTTGATTGCCGGTATCGATCATAGTTAAGGGTAGAGTGTATGGTTAAAAAAAATGAAGTGCTCCTCTATAGTTGAGATCTGTATGTAGTTGGGATAGAGTTGTTAGTCCCATTGCTCGAGGACGAGCAAGAGTCTAAGTGTGGGGTGTTGATGTTTAGCTTAAAGTATATATATTTATATGTATATCGCCTCATGCTTTACTCATGTTTCGTGGATTTCGAATGTGAAATAAATTGATTTATATTAATTCGGGGTGTTTTTATGTGTTGGAATCATCCAGAAACAATTGGAGACGAAATGTGCATGATTAGAGCCAAAACGGAGGAAAACCGAAAAATTGGGAATTTCAGCGCCACAGGCAGCGCTCCACGCCACCTATGGCGCCCTTGGCAGAAACTTCAATAAACCAGCGCCAGGGCCAGCGTGGGGCACTGGGCTGGACGCTGGTAACGGGAAAGTTATCCTAGTTTGCCCGGGACAAGGTTATTGCGGCCCTAGACCTACCTAACGCGTATAAAAGGAAGACTAATCTTATATTTAAAAGATAGGCACCACTTTGAAGAGAGAATACACACGAGGAACATCCGGGAGCGAGGAGAACTCATTTTTCTTCATCTTTTCTTAGCATTTTCAATTATCCAACACTTAGGAAATTGTTTGCTATTATCATGAGTGGCTAAAACCTATAGTTCTGGGCTTGTGATTTAGCCATGAATATTGTTGTTTAATATTGACTTAACATTGATTATAATTCATCAATATATGGTTGTTTCTTCAATTATGTGATTAATTGCTTAATTGTCTGGCAAGCAGTTAGGTTCTATTTACTATCTATGCTATGCTTGGGAAAGCCATGTTTAGATTAGAGAAGAATTGAAGAGAGCACGATCTTAACTCTGAGGGGAGGCGGGAGGGGCGATTTGTGGTTTGGATAGTAATATACCTAGTCACCGTACTTAATTAAATATTGTAATCTTAATGCATTCTTAATAGATTGATTTCATAGGAATATAGGCATTAATCTATTTTGAATAGGCGAGTAGTACTTTGAGAGAAGGCTACGAGAGAAATTATTCGATTAATTAGCAACCATGAGTGAATTGTATCAAAGGGAGAGCTAACTAAAACACAATAAGAATGGTTAATCGATCACAACCCTGGAATATTTGTCTCTACTGAATACACAACAACTATTTTGCTGCTTGATAATTTAGTTACTAGTTATAATTCTTGTTTAGTATAATCACACCTTTGATCTCGAATTGGCTCGACTAAATAAAATTCTTAGTGAATTTAGTGGGTAGTTAATACAAGTCTTTGTGAGTTCGACACTCGACTTATCATTTTATTACTTGTACGATCACGTATACTTGCGTGTGCGTTTGGGAGCAATAGATTTTCGACACAAAGGAGGAATGCATGCAGTAGTACTTGAATAAAGTTCAAGCGTTACTTGCAAGATTCGTAGAATGGTCAATCATCCACATTCTGAAGGAAGAAAATGTGGAAGTAAATGCATTGGTGAATTTGGGGTCGTCCACGGAGATGAAAGGATTTGATTCCAATACGGTCTTCCAATTGATGCATTCAGCGTTGGATGTGGATGAATACTGTGAAGTAAATTCAACCAACTTAATTTGGGACTGGAGGAGCGAGTTCATTAAATATCTCAGACATGGTAAAGTCCTGAAGACCCAAAAGTGTCCTGGGCACTGCAGACCAAGGAAGCTTGCTACTGCCCTGTTGATGGACAGTTATGTAGGAGATCGTTTCAAGGACCACTGGCTCGGTGCCTTGGGGATTCAGATGCGGACTATGTGATAAGAGAAGTCCACGAAAGAGTCTACAGAAACCATTTCGGTGCAGACTCGTTAGTTGTCAAGTTAGTCAGGGCTGGATATTATTGGCACGAGATAGAACAGGGTGCAAAGGCATTCGTACAAAAATGCGACAAATGTTAGCATCATGCACAGTTGGTGCATCAAGAAACAGAACATTTTCATTTGATGATGTCGTCGTGGCCATTCATGCAATGAGGGATGGACATAGTTGGTCCTTTACCACCAAGACCTGGGAAGGTAAGATTCCTTTTAGTTTTAACTGATTACTTCACTAAATGGGTTGAGGCAAGTCCTTACCAAAATATCGGGGAACGTGAAGTGGTTGACTTTATATGGGACCACATAATCTGTAGATTCAGAATAGCGAAGGAGATTGCTGTGACAACGGGCCGCAGTTCGTACATTTAAAAGTCACAAAGTTCTTGGAAGGCGGAGTCTACCAACAAGATAATCATTTAAAATCCTAAAAAGAAGTTAGAAGATGCTAAGGGCAAGTGGCCAGATGTGCTACCAGGGGAGAAACCCCCTTTTCTCTTGTATACGGCTCGGAGGCTTTGATATCGGTGGAGGTGGGGGAGCTGACTTTGAGGTTTTCCCGAGTGAACGAAGAAGCAAATAGTGAAGCATTGCTGTTGAAGCTAGATTAGGTTGTAGAACAACAGGACCTGGCATACATGAGGATGGTGGCCCAAAAGCAAAGGATGGAAAGATATTACAATCACAAGGCGAATCCGCATTATTTCAAAGTTGGAGATTTGGTTTTGAGGAAAGTAACTCAAAGCACTCCGGAAGTTACGCCGGGAAGTTGGGACCAACGTAGGAAAGCCCTTATCGGATTTCAGCTATCACCGGAAAAGGATCATATGAATTGGAAAATCAAGATGGAGTCAAGTTACCTGGAAATTGGAACGCGACTCACCTTAAGAGGTACTATTGTTGATGATTCCTACCAATACTGAAAGTATGTGCTGCACTCTTTTTTTCTTCAACCAGTTTTTGTCCTGATCGGGGTTTTTCTGGCAAGGTTTCTAACGAGGCAACGACGTAAAACATACTATGAAGGAAGGATCATTGGCAAAGTCAAGACCTTTAAAATATCAAGGCACTAAATTTCTCACACCAATGGGATCGACGGATGTAAGCCCGCGTGGTAAATAGCTTGTGGATGGTTAAATAATCTTTGGCTCGATGGCAAAACTTACTTTGCACTATTCAAAAATATTATTTAACCGTTCACAAGTTGTCTCCACCGATGAAGCAGCAGTATGAATACAAGACTTTCAGCGTTCAAATTATCATGCTTAGTATTCGAACACTAGGGGGAATGCATGATACGACACCAAAAGTGCCACAAAAACCGGGCACTGTAAGAACCGGGATCAATGTTTTGGACCGGGGATTGTATGATCATCCCTGTAGAAATAAGTTGTGCAAGTTAGCCACATGCATTGACAGATTTATTTACTTAAGAAAATTAATGTTTTTATGAATGTATTCTTAGAAATATAAGGGAATAAATCAAAGTACTTTTTATTCTTGTCTTATTTCTTGTTCAAATGATAAGTTAATTTATTTTATCATTTGAGAGCTAAAAAGAACTTCAAATGCTTGTGCCGTAATAAATAAGAGACGTCCTCTTCAAGAGCACTATAAACATAAGGGCCCTCTCTTATAAAATCCTCACAATAAATGGTAGATTCTAGAAGGGTTTAAACCCGGAATCAAAGCTATCGGACGAAAAATATACTCGAAGCTGGCACTACCTTTGAGAGAATATGGCACTCCTTCGAAACCAAAGAGTGGCGCTTCACCTTCTACGAGGATCTTGGGAAGGTGCCGAATAATTATTTCCCAAGTTCCCATGATCGGCAAACCGTGGTGGGATGACATTCCCCGCTTGTTCAGTTGATGTCGGTAGAGGAAATGCAGTTGGTACTGGTGGTGAAGGAACTGCTGGTGTCAGTGGGTATGGAGCTATCAGCGTAGAAAGAGAAGAAGCAGCTATGGTAGAAGGAGTGGTAGTTGTTGCTTGCATTGTGGTTGAGGGCAGAAGAAGTACGGGGTCTGAACTCCTTGGACTGGAGACAGCAATAGGGGCCGGGAAGCGAGAATCAACATTCTCAACCAAGTCTATTTCGTCCTAGAGTACCTAAACTTTTTCTACTGGTGGGTTTTGGAGCTCCCCTGGCTGAGCATTCAGTTGAGCCGATGAGATCCTTTTCTCCTTTAAAGGGAAGCCTTTTCATCACTATCTTCCCATTTATCATCGAGGACCACTGTGGCAGACTCGGTTGGTATTTTCTTTACTCTCTTCTCTTGAGTCCCAGTCAGGGAGGAATGTCTCCTCTTCTGTTTCTTGATCTTGGACTCAGGACTCTGAGAGGCGGCACCCTCGCCGGAGGCTCGGGCAGATCCATGAGCTCTGCTTCGGTAGAGGGCATTCTACAACACCCTCTCGGCCTCCTCGGGGTCATCTAGGGCAACGACATCGAGGCAGATGACAGACCCCTCGGGAACGCTACGTGAGTAAAAATATGATTAAGTAAATTCCTCTTAAACTACTGAGATAAACAGAAAAAAGAGAAAAAGAGAGGCATGTTGCTCACCATGGTTCTTAGGTCTCCACCCGTACTTGGGAGCCATTTCTTTCCATCGATGGGATTCCGGAGTTGTAATATCCAGAATTATCTGAACCTATCGGTCCAAACCGTGAACCCATGGTGGTTCCCAGCAGGTAGCTGAAACGAAGGAAGCCAAAAAAGTAAAAACATCATAACATAAGAAATTACTTTTTACGAAGAAAGGAAACAAGTATCCGAAGACTTACGAAAAAGACTCCACGACCCGGAGAAAGCTGGAGTTATGTCAGAATGATGTCGCTGCTAGAAATAATGATGAACTATTCCATTCATTCACGGTCGTTGTCATCGTCTACACTGGTGAGGAATGTGTGGTGACCACGGTTGATGTAATTTAACTCTCCCCACGAAAAATCTTGGGGGAGTAAAGGTTCATCATATGTGCAAGAATTAGGGGTTTTCCGATCTCAGTGCACAACTTACGAAGGCAGGCCACCGTCTGCCATATGGATAGGCCTACTTGTGCTAAGAAGACCTGGTACTGGTGGAAAAATTCAAAAATTATTGGGTCAAGTCCTTCACTCGAGCCCAAGGATAAGGGACCCAAATTAAGGGGAAATGTATAGACATACATAAACCCCTCTCTAGAGTAGGTAACTCGCTCTACCCCATATGGGGAGAGAATTTTGATATTGGGACAGTTGCAGTCCTTCTTCAAAGTAGGGATACTAGAAGGACGAATGGAGGAGGGATGCCTGTGAACTGGCTAAAACCTACGGTTTTGAGAGTTTGTAGATGCAGTTTGTTCTTGAAGATCGGATGTGATGCTAAGATGGAGTGGTATGATGGTGTTAACAGTTAGAGGTTCAGACTCAACGTCAACCTCTTTGGCCTTGTTTTACTTCGGGCCTCCACCGAAGAGAAGACCAGTGTATCCGAAGGAAGCAACGTACGAAAACATGGTGGTAAAAGATTGGTAAAGATGTTCTTATTGATAAAGTTGAATGTTGTAAAGAACCTCTAAGGAAATTCATAGAAAGAGAGAGAGTTGTGGAAGTAGTGAAAGTGAAGAAGTAAAAATGATTAGAAGTAGAGAAGTTATAGATGGCAAAAATTGTGGTCATAATTACCTCGAAAGCCGGCAAAAATATCTGCTGAATCACGGGGCAACATGTGTTCGGAGAATTAAATGCGAGAAGATGTGCGTTCCTTCAAATGTCAGAGACTGCTCAGGAACTTTCCCGCCAAGGAAGGAATCTTCATCTACTTCCCGATAACACTGAGTTGCGTCACCGAAAAGTAAGCGACTATCTGTATAGGGTAAAATTTATTGATAACAGGGGGTCGAATGATAAAGTGCACGTGGAACCGAAGACAGATAAAAGATGAGTTAGCAAATAACTGGCACCGGGTGTAAAGTATGTAACCGGTACAGGATGGATCCCGAAGGAAGCACAACTGATGGTAAAGATTCAAAGGCTTGACATCGGATAACATTTAATGAGTAGTCATTAAGGAGAATATTTGCATTCAAAGACCAGCCGTTATGCACTCACCAATGGCATTTTTATTCTCATTCAAGAGCTTAATTTTAGGATCTTGTCTCCCTGAGGATAGCTATAAATAGCAGGATTGAAAACCCTTGTAGAACATGAAATATTCTGCGCAAAAAGCTTTAATATACTATTTTACGTTCAATCTAAACAGTTTTATCATTGCTTCTGCTTTTGCTCTAGAAAGACCGAGCTCAGTACCAGGCATGCTATTTTCTTTAATTTCAGTATTGATCTTATTTTTATTCTCATTTCTTTATCATTTTTGGATCAAATCGATTCGCTTGTCTATAAACCACGCTAAAAATTCAAATAAACATTTTTATGGGTAAGCACCGAGTTCCGAGTTCAGTTCAAGAGACCACTCAAACATGTGTTTTTGAATCTCAAGCCCAGTTTGTACTAATTACTGTTCCAATTAATAAATATTAATGGAATGAGATGTTCAGTAGAATATATAGTCTAGACAAATATTGTAATGATTAAAGTTCAAGAAAAAAATTAAGTTATTAAATATTTTTCTTAAATTGCATGTAAAGTTTAAAAAAAAAAACATATCATAGGGACGCGAGGTAGTATTTATTTAGCTATTATGGGTAAAAGCTCATGCAACTCAATGATATGGAGAGAGAAAAATACACATACGTGCATTTCATTTTAACTAATAATTAAAGTATGAACATAAGAAGTTCAAGCTGAATTGAATGACATTATCTTTCTTAGTCAAGGCTATTTATTTCTGTTGTTAACTACTAATGAATTTGTTCATTGACTAAACTCATATAGCTGGTCGGTTAGACTTTTATGGTTTTGGTCTTCGATTGTTGCCGCAATGTTGAGCATGTTTACAAGAGAGGAAGCACAAATTAATTAATTGTTCAACTATATTTTATTTGACGGACATGTGGTTGCTACTTATTGGGTTTCAAAGAGACATATACTCCTAATCTGAGTTATTCTTATGTTCCTTGATAAAATTGTCATTTGATTTGACATATATTTCCCCTGCACAAACAAAAATGTCACGACCCAAAATCCCACAACAGGAGTCGTGATGATACCTAGTCTCTAAGACTAGGTAAGCCGATTTCCATTAAATTTTTGAAGCCATTTTTTTTAAAAATAAATAATCAAAACTAACAGCGGAACGAATAAAAATATACAACCTCCCAAGACTGGTAGTACTGAGTCATGAACTCTAACTGAATACATAGAATGATCACGAGGACCGAATATACAATACTGTTTGATTACAAGCTAACAGTACAATGAAATGAAAAAACTCCAAGCTACTGCGACGACCAAGTAGCTCTACCTTGAATCCATACGATCCCGCTTTAACTCTGCTCAAGTCCGTTATCTACAATACCTGGCTCTGCACAAAAATGTACAGAAGTATAGTATGAGTACGCCACAATCGATACCCAGTAAGTATCAAGACTAACCTCAGTGGAGTAGAGACGAGTTACAGTCAAGACACTCACTAGTCTAATAACCTGTACAATATAATATATAAAATAATATGAAACAAATAACAATAAGGGCAACATGAAACAACTAATGATATGCACAACAGACAACAAGAATACCATTAATATCACTCAACAATTAATAAGTAAAATTATACTCAATTAAATCAAGTCCTTAAAATAAATATCTTTCACATATAATTCTTCCAAATAACTCTTTTTCAAATATAATTTTCTCAAATAATTATTTTTCACATATAATTCTTTCAATAAATCTTTTCAAATATAATTTTCTCAAATAAATATCTTTCAAATACAATTCTTTTATATAATACCTTTTAAGTAAAAATCCTTCCAAATAAATATTTTGAATATATAATCTTTTCAATTAAGAAGTCACCATGTGACACCTCATGTCATAATCTTAAAAATACGGGTCTAAGCCCATTTTCATATATTTTCATGGCACTTCATGCCCATAATTAAATCATTATATTTTCCTAACACATCATGCCCACTTTTCATATCACAGCTGCACGGACAGTTCATGTGCCAATATTATTATTATTAATCACAGCACCTCATGCTCACATTTAATATCACAACTGCATGGACAATTCACGTGCCAATATCCCCATTATTTACTCACGGCACCTCGTGCCCATATTTTAATTTATAATCCGCCTGGCAATAGCCACAGGCTCTCAATTTCAACATAAATCAGATTGTTATCGATTTACCAAAAACAAGACAAATTACACAAGGTATAAAAATAAACACAAGAAAATCATAACATCACATGAAAATCACCAACACCACAACTCCACATCATCACATTTCGTCCCTGACAATAGCCACCCTTATTGCTCCTATTGCCGCCCTTATCACTCCTATAGCCACCCTTATCACTCTGCCCAGACAATATCAATAGCCACCCTTATCACTCCTATTGCCACCCTTATCGCTCATATTGCCACCCTTATCGCTCCTATAGCCACCCTTATTGCTCCGCCCAGATAATATTCCAACAAATACAACAATAGTGAAATGTCACCCTTGTACCCACATAATATCAATCGATGAAATGCCACTATTATCTCTTCAAAATAATTACTCACACAACACAACAAATTACACGGGAAATTATCACGGTAACATAACAAAAATATCAATTCATATAATAATTTGCCCAATTGACATAACCAAAATTCCAAAGATACAACCAAGTCAATTAATTTTACAACAAATAGCCAAAGACTCCACACAATGTGTACAACACCCAAAAACAATCAATAGAGATAGAAATTACTCAACATAAAGCAAAGGCTTCATTAAATCTAAGTTTTCAATAATTATATAAATACCTCTTCTTAAGCTCATTTAATTAATTATTTGCAGAGGGAAAATTCATAATGAAATTAAATTCAAATAATTATCAAAAGAAAAAATTCACGGAATTACATAAATAATCAAGTAACAATCACATCAAATTGTCATATAACAACAGATTCAACAACAAGGATTTAGGCACGACAAATAGATGATTAAATATATGCCAATAATTATTCAATTTACTACACAATATGCTCAAGAATTTAACTCAATAAAATTTGCACATATAAGCTGAGTACGTACTCGTCACCTCGCGTATACGGCTTTTCACATTTCACAAATGGCACATAAGACTCGATGCCTAAGAGGTAATTCCCCCACTTGAGATTAAGCAAAATACTTACCTTTTTGAAGTTAGACCGATATTCCAAAACAACCTTCTTGCTTGAATTGACCTCCGGACAACTCAAATCTATCCAAATTAATTGTATAACTTCATTAAAATTTATCGAAAATAATTCCGGATAATAATGGGTCAACTTAAAAATTTATTCCAAACAATCAAACAAAAGTCAACGCGGGGCCCGCCTCTCGGAACCCCATAATATTCATAAAACCCGAACATCCATTCCGATACAAGTTCAACTATACTAATTTTATCAAATTCCGATACTATTTCGTCCCTCAAATCGTGATTTTTCGTTTTGAAAAGTTTCTTCAAAAACCACCCTTTTCCTCAACTCAAAAAATAATTTAAATGATAAAAATAAAGACAGGATCATGGAAATAAATAGATTCTAGGTGAAGAACACATACGCAATCAATTTTCTTGAAAACCCCGCAAGGGATAGCTCAAAACCGAGGTCTACAAATCAAAATATGATAACAATGGTCTAACCCTGAAACCAGGTCTGAAAGCATCACGAACGAGGAGAAAGGCTCGCGTTCGCGAAGAAGGAAAGTAAGGATGTCCAGAAAAACCCTTCACGAATGCAAGGGAAGGAGCGCGAACATGAAGCACAAGAGATGGAACCTTCGCGAACACGAGATGCTCTTCGCGAACGCGAAGAAGAAACATGAGGCTGCCATGAAGAGCTTCGCAAATGCGAGTGTCTAATCATGAACGTGATGGAGGAAAAGACAAACATTCGCGAATGAGATGTGCTGAACGCGAACACGAAGAAGGAATATAACGTGGTCAGCAATAAAACTTCGCGAACGCGAGATGCTCTTCGCGAACACGAAGAAGAACACCAGAAAACAGAAACAGCAGTTCAAAAATAGAAGGAAATGGTCTGTAGCCCCATCTGAAATACACCCGAGGCCCCCGGGATCCCGTCAAAACCTACCAACAGGTTTCATAACCTAACACGGACTCGCTCGAGGTCTCAAATCACATCAAATAACGCCGAAAATACAAATCACACCACGAATTGAGTTTATGAACTTCCAAAACTTCTAACTTCTAAAACTCGTGCGTAAACCTATCAAACCAACCCGGAATGACGTCACATTTTGCAGGCAAGTCCCAAATAACATAACGGAGTTGTTCCAACTCTCTGAATCGCTTTCCAACCAAGATATAAAAAAGTCCACTTACGGTCCAAAACTCCAAAAATTTGACTTTCGCCATTTCAAGCCTAAATCAGCTACAGTCCTCAGATTCACAGTCCAGACATTCTCACAAGTCCAAAATTACCCAAGGGAGCTAACGGAACTGACAGAATTCCATTCTGGGGTCGTCTTCATACAGTTCCGACAACGGTCAAAATCCTAAGACTTAAGATTCCATTTTAAGGACTAAGTGTCCCAAATCACTTCGAATCATCCGGTAACTGAATTTAACCACGCACACAAGTCAATACACATAATACGAGGCTGTGTAGGGCCTTATGCCGCCAAACGAAACTTAAATTCTCAAAACGACCAACCGAGTCGTTACATTCTCCACCTCTTAAACAAACGTTCGTCCTCGAACGTGCTAAGAATTATTCTGAGGTTACCAAATTAATGATTTTACTTTTACACATGTATTCACGGTTGATCCCACGTTACCGTATTTGAGATAAGACCGATAACACTATCTCATTTGAGATTGTATTTTTTATCCATATTTGTAAACTTTAAGACCAATTTCCTATACTCCAAACATTTTCAAATGCCTGATTTTCACAACAATGCACGGTATTAGTCCCAACTGGCTATAGAAACTCGTTCCTACGCACACATCAACTTCCTTGATAGTGTTGAAGTACTTCAAAAATTTTCTGGGGTGTTACATTTTTCTTCGATTAGGATCATTTGTCCTCAAACACATAACATAACTTATATCTTCCTTTGCAAATCTCAATGCCCCAAATTTTACTAACTCCCAAATATTTCAAAAATTTCGGCAGAGTCTCCCCTGTAAACGGGGCTATCCACCTACCAGAGTAATACCAAAACAACTCCTAACAACACATCCACAACCCAATAAAATACCACAAGGTATATATCAATAACGCCAATTTCAACATTACAAGCACTACATTATCATAATGTTATCAGGACATGAAGCACACCATATGTATGCTCATCACCACATCTCAGGTCTTAAAAGTTGTTCATAATTAATTCCAGTATCATCAATTAATCTCGTATTAACTACCACCTCATTTCGAATTTTCACAACACTGACAACAGAATGTGAGGCATGAAGACCTCATAATTACTTACTCAGATTAATGAGTCACATTTAACGCCATCTGGGCACTCATCTCATAGGCTAAAATTTTTAGCACGAAAATGGCTGAATATGCATAGAAAATATAAAAGAATTATCAAATAAGCCTAATAGGCATGACTCCGTATTAATATTATTGTACAGATTAAATTTCACACAGGGAGAATTTTAAACTCATAAATATTTTACCACAAGGACCTCTTCCTTATATAACTTTCACCGCGGCTTGTAGCCCGGTTTAAATATTTCACATTATGTAAAAATACGAGGATCTCGTCCTCAACTCCGAATCACAAGTATTTTGCACATTGTGCCAACTGAAATTTCAATTTCCTTTCTTTCTTCTTCTCAATATATTTCATAAACAGTTTTGACAACACAAAATGAACCCTCATACCGGTAGGGCATATAATTCATAAAAATTAGAATTAATTATTCCAAAACACATTAAACCTAGTGTAATGAATAATAAAAATTACTTTTGGACTCATAGCCCTCAATGGTGTACAATATAAAATGGCAGACACGGGCTCACATCTTCAAATCTCCCAACAGGGATAAACATATATGTGGGTCATAATAGGAGGATTCACCTCAATATTTAGATCTGAATCAACTAAGGGAAAATATTCTTTTATTACAAAATCCGAATTGTACCTGTAACGACACCATCTGATGCATTGGTCTCACCCAAATCATAGTGATTATATCAACGGGTAGGGCATCCACCTCTTAGGCGCCCACTACCCTCCCGTCCTCCTCCTCTAGCTGACTGTGCATGTAGAGTATTAATTGGAATAAAGCTTGTAGCTGGAGTGTTCTGATGAAATCCACCCTTCCCAAGTCTAGGGCAATCTCTCATGGTGTGCCTAGTATCACCACACTCATAACAACCCCTCTGAGGTCGCCGCTGCTCGTACTGAGTTTGTTCCGGATAACTGGAATAACCATTGTAAGAATCACGTGTCGATGGTGCACTATAAACTGGAGCACCCCGAGTAATCTGATGTGCGGACTGAGCTGACCGACTGCTCGAGCCTCCGCTATAATGAGTCCTAGCTGAAGAGTAAAATCCACTAAACCCTCAAGATCTTCGAGACCTTTTGGCCTCTTTAGACTCCTTTTCCTCGCCTAAAACACCCTCAATCTTCCTTGCAATCTTTACTACTTGTTAAAATGGAGTATCAGTTTTCAACTCTCGAGCCATGCATATTTTAATATCATAATCAAGCCATTCAATGAATCTGCGGACCCGTTCTCTGATTGTAGGAGCTAAGATAGGTGTATGACGGGCTAACTCACTGAACCTGATGGCATATTCTAACACTGTCGTAGTGTCTGACGCAACCGTTCAAACTCTGTGTGCCACACATCTCTGAGAGTCTGGGGAGCAAACTTTTTCAAGAATATTTTCGAAAATTGAACCCAAGTTGGTGCTGTTGCATCGGCTGGTCTACCTTCTTCAGAGATTTGCCACCACCGATACACTGCGCCTGACAGTTAAAATGTAGTAAAGGCAACTCCGCTCACTTCTACAATACCCATGGTGTGAAAAATATGGTGACAATTTTCTAAAAATCCTTGGGCATCCTCTGTAGTTGTGCCACTGAAAGTAGGTGGACTATACCTCTTAAACCTTTCAAGCCTCTTTTGTTCTTTCTCTGATGCCTCTAGCCTAACCTCAGCCCGAACAGAAATAACAGGTTGTACCAGCATTGCACCCGGAACCTGACCAATGTGAACCTGCTGCTCTGGAGTTGTGGTAGGAGTCTGAGCTACTCCCCCAATCTGCGAAATATTTGGTGCAACAGAGATCAATCCCGCCTACGTTAATATAACAAACATACTCAGGAACTATGCTAAAATCTCATCAATTATGTGGGGAACAACAGGTGCTCCTGGTACCTATCCCCCAACTGGAGCTACTGGTGGTTCCTCAACTATTGCTCTGACAGGTGTTCTAGTCGCGACACATGCCCTTCCTCGACCTCTACCTCGGCCTCAGCTTCTTGCAGCCCTAGAAGTATGTGCGGATGCCTGCTCAGCTAACCCGGTAGCACGTGTCCTCATCATCTATGAGAAAATAGAGATACAAAATCTCAATTTGCACAAAGAACAAATCCGCATGACAGGAAGGAAAGAAGTGGAAATTTCCTAACAGTTATGTAGTGTAACACCCCAGAAAATTTCAAAGTACTTAAGTGTAAGGCCTGGTAAAATTTGCAAAGAAAATAATGTTTCATGGTGCCGGATTATGCTTATGTATTTGAGGATTATAGAAATTCTTCACTACATAACTGTTAGGACCTTTTGGGTTGAACAATGCATAGGAAAGTAGAGGAAAACTTTTGCCGAAAAAGTGTGTTTATGCGGTCCATTATGCGACCAGAACGTATAGATGGATTTGTGGTATATTGTGATGCTTCAAGAATCGGGCTTGGGTGTGTATTAATGTAACATGGGAAGGTGATAGCTTATGCTTCTAGGCAACTAAAGAATCATGAAAAGAACTATCCAACACATGATTTAGAACTTGCGGCGATGGTTGTTGCATTGAAAATTTGGCGTCATCATTTATATGGGGTCCATGTGGATATATTCACGTACCATAAGAGCCTTCAATATATTTTCAAATAGAAGGAATTGAATCTGAGGCAGAGAAAATTGCTTGAATTACTCAAGGATTATGACATTGATATTTTATACCATCCAGGGAAGGCTAATGTTGTGGCAGATGCTCTCAGTCGAAAATCTATGGGTAGCTTAGCACACTTGGAGGCATAGCAAAGGCCATTGGCCAAAGAAGTTCACCGATTGGCTAGTTTGGGAGTTCGTCTTGCGGACTCTAGTGAAGGAGGGGTAATTGTGCAAAAAAGGGCTGAATTATCACTTGTAGTGGAAGTCAAAGAAAAACAATACAATGACCCATTGTTGGTACAATTGAAAGAGGGGATTCATAAAAATAAGACCATGGCCTTTTCTCTTGGCATGGATGATGGTACGGTAAGGTACCAAGGGCGACTATATGTTCCAAATATGGATGGTCTCCGTGAAAGAATTTTGATTGAAGCTCACACTTCTAGGTATTCTGTGCACCCAGGTTCTACGAAAATGTATCATGATCTTAAGGAAGTCTATTGGTGGAATGATATGAAGGGGAATGTGTCGGACTTTATGGCAAGATGTCCAAATTGTCAGCAAGTGAAGGCCGAACACCAAAGGCCCGGTGGGTTGGCACAGAACATTGAAATTCCAATGTGGAAATGGGAAATGACTAATATGGACTTTGTGGTAGGATTACCTTGCACTCCGCGCAAGTTTGAATCAATTTGGGTGATTGTGGATTGACTCATGAAGTCAGCACACTTTTTTTCGATTAAGTCTACCAACACAGCGGAGCAGTATGCTCAGTTGTATATCAAAGAAATAGTCAGGTTGCACGGCACCCCAGTTTCCATCATTTCTGATCGGGCAGCACAATTCACTGCTAATTTTTGGAAGAAATTTCAGCAAGGTTTGGGTACTCAGGTGAATCTCAGTACAGCCTTTCACCCGCAGAGTGACGGGCAGGTAGAGCGGACTTTTCAAACGCTTGAGGATATGTTGCGTGCTTGTGTGCTAAACTTCAAAGGTAGCTGGGATGATTATTTACCACTTATAGAATTTATGTACAACAATAGCTATCATGCTAGCATTCAGATGGCACCGTTCGAGGCTTTATATGGTAGGAGATGTAGATCTCCCATTGGGTGGTTCGAAATTAGGGAAGCAGATTTGATAGGGCCAGATCTTGTGCATCAGGCTATGGAAAAAGTTAAAATCATTAAGGAGCGGTTGAAGACTGCTCAGAGTCGTCAGAAGTCCTATTTGGATATTCGTCGTAGGGATTTGGAGTTCAAAGAAGGATTGGGTATTCTTGAAAGTTTCCCCCATAAAAGGTGTAATGCGATTTGGTAAGAAATGAAAATTGGGTCCGAGGTATGTCGGACCGTACAAAATCATTCAGAGGATCGGTGAGGTGGCGTACAAGCTTGAGCTACCACCTGAGATGTCATTAGTACACCCGGTGTTTCATGTGTCTATGTTAAAGAAAGTAGATGGAGACCCGACAGTCATTGTTCCGGTTGAGACTATAGAGGTTAATGAAGAATTGACTTATGAAGAGATTCTGGTATCTATTATTGATCGGCAAGTCCAAAAATTGAGAAATAAAGAAATTACATCCGTAAAAGTGCTATGGTGAAACCAACAGGTTGAAGAGGCTACTTGGGAGGCTGAGGAAGAAATGAAGAAAAAGTATCCTTATTTGTTTGAATGACCATGTATTTATAAAGTTGTGATCTAGGAAAATTATAAGACTTACTTTTTATGAATTTTGTATCGTTTGAACAATTGGCGTTAAAGGTATTCCTTTCTGAAAATTTATTGCTTATGTGGCCATAGTTGGTGTTGTTTTGTATTATGTTACGTCTTTGGAATATGTATATGTTGTTCAGATGTGTTTCTGGAGCTCTCAGACAGGTGGATAGGCCTAATTACAAAGGAAACTCTGGCGAAAGTTTTGGAAATTTAGGGAGTTAGTCAAATTTGGGGTTGCTGGTGCATGGTATGAAAGAGTGAGTTGCATAAGATGCTAATAACAGAATTTGACCCTCATTCGAGGACGAATGATCCTAAGCGGGGGAGAATGTAACACCCCGAAAAAATTCAAAGTACTTAAGTGTAAGGCCTGGTAAAATTTGCAAAGAAAATAATGTTTCATGGTGCTGGACTATGCTTACGTATTTGAGGATTATAGAAATTCTTCCAGGCAAGCTTGCTCACCGAGGCTCGGACCTTTTGGGTTGAACAATGTACATGAAAGTAAAGGAAATTTTTTGCCGGAAAAGTGCATTTATGCGGTCCATTATGCGACCGAATAATCACTCTGCGGGCCGCATAATAGCCGCAGAAGTGAGCAGGAGAGGGCTATTCAGGAAGCAGCTATGCGGTCGACTATGCGACCGCATAACTATTTTTGGTGCATTATGCGACCGCATGCACAGGTAGTTCTTTTGGCTATTTTGTAACCAATTATGCGACCGATATGCGGTCGCATATGCGACCGCAAAACCTATTTTGGAGCTTCATTTTTGGGTTTTTAAAACCCGACCCTACTTCGTTAAATACATGTTTTGGGCCATTTTGGAGAGATAATCTAACATTTTAGAGTGAGAGAGGGTGACCTAGAGTGAGAAGGTCTTCTCCAATAATTGTTCTTCAATTCTTGCCCAAGTTTTGAAAGATTGGGAGGGGAAACTCACTAGGTCTTCATCCTAGAGGTAAGATTCTACACCCTAACCCTCAATTTCGAATTTTATGTGGAAATGGATAATAAGCAAGATAATTTCTAGGCAAGAGGGTTGGTTAATTTACATACATGTGTTATCAAAGGGTGTAGAAAGATTGTTGAGCTAAAAATGGTAAAGGTTGGGTTATGGGAAGATGGAATCCTCCATAAAAGGACCTTGAACCTTAATGCAGACCTAGTGTTTGATAAAATGCTCAAATGAGCTAGAACCATAATCATCTTCCTAATTGTGGTTCAATTCGTTATATTTCTAAAATAGATTGAAGTTTCTAAGAATTCCGGAATGCTTTAGAGTTTAAGGAAGCCCAATTGGGGTATTTTGGCTAAACTTTTCTTTGAGAATTGGAATTCCTATTATACTTGTAAGTTTCGAGATGTTGATTATAAATCGAGTATTCCGATAAGTTCTGTGATAAAGATATATGTTCAATCCGTATTTCAAATGTTCTTATCATATTGCATTATAAATTGAGGATGTGTCCCAAACTATGAATTATGTATCCACAAGTTATAATTTCTAGTCGTGATTTATGTGAAAGTTATTATGCCAAGTTGTGTAGAGATTGTGATTGTGATACACCTCCACCCGCATACCTTGGGGTGAGGCGGTATGATCGCTTTGTGTGGGGATTATGGTAGAGAGATCGTGATTGTGATACACCTCCACCCGCATATATATTGGGGTGAGGCGGCATGACCGCTTTGTGTAGGAATTATGGTATTATGGGACTGCACCTCCACCCGTTTACACTGGGGTAAGGCGGTACGACCGCTTTGTGTATAGTTTTAGTATTGTTATGGCACCACCACCCGCATACATTGGGGTGAGGAGGCATAGCCGCTTTGTGTAGGTTCTTGGTACTGTGGTTATATATCCACCCGCATACATTGAGGTGAGGCGGCAGGGCCGCTTGATTTGAGTTGTGGTATTGTACGTACACCTCCACCTGCATGCATTGAGGTGAGGCGGCGGGGCCTCTTTGTGTGAAGATGGTTATAGAGGATCTCATCTCAAATCCTATAAATGTTGTTGATAGCCTTTAATAAGCTTTCTATGGTTGAGACGGTTATCTATATTATACTATTGCCACACTGGTTCATCATATTCATCTTGTATTTCTGAATTCTTAATTTGGTGTTAAGTTTTCATACTAGTACTATTCGACGGTACTAATGTCCCTTTTGTCGGGGGCGCTGTATCTTTAAATGGATGCAGGTGGTTCCACAACAGGAGATACTGATCAGTAATAGCAGTAACCCTACTTCCCAGCTGACTTGGTGAGCCCCACTTCATCCCGGGGTCATGTATCTTTTTTTCATTGTGTATTCTATTTGACGTATAGCTGGGGCCTTGTTGCCGGCATTATCATTTTACTCATCTTTATCTATAGAGGCTTCGTAGACATAGTGTGGGTTGTGTATTGGTGTTGGGGAAAGACAAACTATGTTATGTTGTAGTTGTATTACTTACCATTTGAGACATTAAAAATGATGAAACTATTGGTAAGAAATTGGTAATTGCAGACATGACCACTTTATTATTTAATTAAGAAAAACATATATTCTCTTTATTCATGAATGAGTTTGGGTAGAAGGAATCTAATAGGCTTGCTCGGTCGGGTTCACTCGGTTGAGCGCCATTCGCGCTCCTCAGTTTTGGGGCGTGACATGTAGCCTCTCGAAGATAAGTACAGACGTCTCCGTACCGATTCGCAAGACTCTACTAGACTCGTTCGTGACTCGTAGAACCTATGTACCTAGAGCTCTTATACCAACTTGTCACGACCCAAATTTCCACCACTTGAGTCGTGATGGCACCTAGTCTCTAAGACTAGGTAAGTCGATTTCCATTACATTTTTCAAGCCATTGTTTTTTCTAAATAAGTAATCAAAACTAACAGCGTAATGAATAAAAATATACAACCTCCCAAGACTGGTAGTACTGAGTCACGAACTCTAACTGAATACATAGAATGATCACGAGGACCGAATATACAATACTGTTTGATTACAAGTTAACAGTACAATGAAAACACTTCAAGGGACTGCGACGACCAAGCAGCTCTACCTTGAATCCTTACGATCCCACTTTAACTCTGCTAAAGTCCGTTATTTTCAATACATGGCTCTGCACAAAAATGTGTAGAAGTATAGTATAAGTACACCACAGTTGGTACCCATTAAGTATCAACACTAACCTCAGTGGAGTAGAGACGAGGTATAGTCAAGACAATCACTACTCTAATAACCTGTGCAATATAATATACAAAATAATTGGAAACAAATAACAATAAGGGCAACATGAAACAGCCAGTGATATGCACAACAGACAACAAGAATACCATTAATATCACTCAACAATTAATAAGTACAATTACACCCAATTAAATCAAGTCTTTCAAATAAATGTGTTTCACATATAATTCTTTTAAATAACTCTCTTTCAAATATAATTTTCTCAAATAATTATTTTTCAAATATAATTCTTTCAATAAATATTTTTCAAATATACTTTTCTCAAATAAATATCTTTCAAATACAATTCTTTCATATAATACATTCTAAGTAAAAATCCTTCCAAATAAATATAATGAATATATAATCTTTTCAATAAAAAGAGTCACCATATGACACCTCAGGTCATAATATTAAAAATATGGGTCTCAGCCCATTTTCATATATTTCCTTCGCACTTCGTGCCCATAATTAAATCATTATATTTCTCTGGCACCTCATGCCCACTTTTCATATCACAACTGCAAGGACAATTCATGTGCAAATATCCCCATTATTTACTCACGGTACCTCGTTCCCATATTTCATTTTATAATCCGCCTGGCAATAGCCACAGGCTCTCAATTTCAACATAAATCAGATTGTTATCAATTTACTAACAACAAGACAAATTACACAAGGTATAAAAATAAACACAAGAAAATCACAACATCACATGAAAATCTCCAGCACCACAACTCCGCATCATCATATTTTATCCCTGACAATAGCCACCTTTATCGCTCCTATTGCCGCCCTTATCACTCCTATAGCCACCCTTTGTCATGCCCCAAAAACCAATGAGCGTGACCGGCGCTCAACCGAGTGAACCCGACCGAGCAAGCCTATTAGATTCCTTCTACCCAAACTCAATTATGAATAAAGAGAATATATGTTTTCCTTAATTAAACAATAAAGTGGTCATGTCTTGCAATTACCAATTTCTTACCAATAGTTTCATCATTTTTAAAGTCTCAAATGGACAAGTAATTTAACCACAACATAACATAGTTTGTCTTTCCCCAACACCAATACACAACCCACACTACGTCTACGGAGCCTTTACCGATAAAGAAGAGTACAATGATAATGCCGGCAACAAGGCCCCGGCTATACCTCAACCATAATACATAAAGATCAAAAGATACATGACCCGGGGATGAAGTGGGGCACACCAAGTCAGCTGGGAAGAAGGTGTACTGCTATCACTGATCAATATCTCCTTCTGTGGAACCACCTACATCCATTTAAAGATGCAGCGCCTCCGGTAAAAGGGACGTTAGTTCCATCGAATAGTACTAGTATGAAAACTAAACACCAATTTAAGAATTTAGAAATACAAGATAATTATGATAAACCAGTGCGACAATAGAATAATATAGATAACTGCCTCAACCATAGTAAGCTTATTAAAAGCTATCAAAATCATTTATAGGATTTAAGATGAGATCATATGTAACCATCTTCACACAAAGCAGCCCCACCGCCTCAGCCAATGTATGCAGGTGGAGGTGTACGTACAATACCACAACTTTAATCAAGCGGCCCTACCGCCTCACCCTAATGTATGCGGGTGGATATATAACCACAGTGCTAAGAACTTACACAAAGCGGCTATGCCGCCTCACCCCAATGTATACGGGTGGTGGTGCCACAACAATACAAAAACTATACACAAAGCGGTCGTACCGCCTCACCCCAATGTAAGCGGGTGGAGGTGCAGTCCCACAATATCATAATTCCTACACAAAGCGGTCACGCCGCCTCACCCCAATATATATGCGGATGGAGGTGTATCACAATCACGATCTCTCTACCATAATCCCCACACAAAGCGGTCATGCCGCCTCACCCCAATGTATGCGGGTTGAGGCGTATCGCAATCACAATCTCTACACAACCTAGCATAATACCTTTCACATAAATCACGACTAGAAATTATAACATGTGGATACGTAATCCATAGTTTGGGACACATCCTCAATTTATAATGCAATATGATAAGAGCATTTGAAATACGAATTGAACATATATCTTCATCACAAAGCTGATCGGAATACTCGATTTATAATCAACATCTCGGAACTCACAAGGATAATGAGAATTCCAACTCTTAAAGAAGAGTTTAGCCAACATACCTCACTTGAGCTTCCTTACACTCTAAATATTCCGAAATTCTTTGCAACTTCAATCTATTTTAGAAATATAACAAATTAAACCAAAATTAGGAAGATTATCAGGGTTCTAGCTCATTTGAGCATTTTATCAAACACTAGATGTGCATTAAGGTTTCAATATCCTTTTATAGAGGATTCCATTATCCCACAACCCAACCTTTACCATTTTTAGCTCAACAATCTTTCTATACCCCTTGATAACACATGCATTTACAATAACCAACCCTCTTGCCCATAAATTATCTTGCTTATTATCCATTTCTACACAAAATTCGAAATTGAGGGTTAGGGTGTAGAATCTTACTTCTAGGATGAAGACCTAGTGAGTTTCCCCTCCCAATCTTCCAAAACATGGGCAAGAATTGAAGAACAATTATTGGAGAACACCTTCTCACTCTAGGGCACCCTCTCTCACTCTAAAATGTCAGATTATCTCTCAAAAATGGCCCAAAATGTGTATATAACGAAGTAGGGTCGGGTTTTAAAAACCCAAAAATGAAGCTCCGGAATAGGTTCTGCGGTCGTATATGCGACCGCATAATGGTTATGCGGACCGCATATCGGTCGCATATTGGTGTCCAAAGTTGGCCAAAATCTGTTTGTGTATGCGGTCATTATGCGGTCCGCATAACTGTTATGCGATCGCATAATGCACAGCAAAACCGGACTGGCCCTTCTCCTGCTCTCTCCTGCGGCCCGCAGGATGATTCTGCGGTCGCATAATGGACCGCATAATTACATTTTTCTGCCAAAATATTTCCTTTTCAAACACGTAAGCCTAGTCCGACACCATAAAACATTAATTTCTTTGCAAATTTTACCGGGCTTTACACTTAAGTGCTTTAAAATTTTCCAGGGTGTTACATTCTCCCCCGCTTAGGATCATTCGTCCTCGAATGAGGGTCGAATTCTGTTATTTGCATCTTATGCAACTCAGTCTTTCAAACCACGCACCAGCAACCCCAAATTTGACTAACTCCCTAAATTTCCAAAAAGTTCGCCAGAGTTTCCTATGTAATTAGGCCTATCCACCTGTCAGAGAGCCCCAGAAACACATCCTAACAACATATACATATTACAACAACTTAACATAATACAAAACAACATCAAATGTGGCCTCACAAGCAATTATATTACCAGAACGGAACGCCCTTCACACCAAATGTACAAGTCATACATATATCATAGGAATATCCCTTAGCATTTCCTTAAGGCACAACTCATAATTACATGGTTATTCAAATAAATAAGGATACTTTTTCTTCATTTCTTCTTCGGCCTCCCAAGTAGCCTCTTCAACCTGTTGGTTTCGCCATAGCACTTTCACGGATGCAATTTCTTTGTTTCTTAACTTTCGGACTTGCCGATCAATAATAGAAACTGGAATCTCTTCATAAGTCAATTATTCACTTACCTCAATAGTCTCAACCGGAACAATGGTTGTCGGGTCTCCAACTACTTTCCTTAACATAGACACATGAAACACCGGGTGTACTAATGACATCTCAGGTAGTAGTTCAAGCTTGTATGCTACCTCACCGATCCTCTAAATGATTTTGTACGGTCCGACATACCTCGGACTCAATTTCCCTTTCTTACCAAATCGCATTACCCCTTTCATAGGGGAAACTTTTAAGAATACCCAATCATCTTCTTTGAACTCCAAATCCCTACGACGAACATCCGAATAGGATTTTTGACGACTCTGAACAGTCTTCAACCGCTCCTTAATGATTTTAAGTTTTTCCATAGCCTGATGCACGAGGTCTGGCCCTATCCATTCTGCTTCCCCAATTTTGAACCACCCAATGGGAGATCTACATCTCCTACCATATAAAGCCTCGAACGGTGCCATTTGAATGCTAACATGATAGTTATTGTTGTATGCAAATTCTATGAGTGGTAAATAGTCATCCCAGCTATCTTTGAAGTCCAGAACACAAGCGCGCAACATATCCTCACGCGTTTGAATAGTCCGCTCTGCCTGCCCGTCAGTTTGCGGGTGAAAGGCTATACTGATATTCACCTGTGTACCCAAACCTTGCTGAAATTTCTTCCAAAAATTAGCAGTGAATTGTGCTCCCCGATCAGAAATGATGGAAACTGGGGTGCCATGCAACCTGACTATTTCTTTGATATACAACTGAGCATACTGCTCCGATGTGTTGGTGGACTTAACCGGCAAAAAGTGTGCTGAATTCGTGAGTCGATCCACAATCAACCAAATTGAATCACACTTGCGCGGAGTGCGTGGTAATCCTACCACAAAGTCCATATTAATCATTTCACATTTCCACATTGGAATTTTTATGTTCTGTGCCAACCCACCGGGCCTTTGGTGTTCGGCCTTAACTTGCTGACAATTTGGACATCTTGCCACAAAGTCTGCCACATTCCTCTTCATATCATCCCACCAATAGAGTTCCTTAAGATCATGATACATTTTTGTAGAACCTAGGTGCACGGAATACCTAGTAGTGTGAGCTTCAGTTAAAATTCTTTCACGGAGACCATCCACATTTGGAACATATAGTCGACCTTGGTACCTTGTTGTACCATCATCCATGCCAAGAGAAAAGGCCATGGTCTTATGTTTATGAATCCCCTCTTTCAATTGCACCAATAATGGATCGTTGTATTGTTTTTCTTTGACTTCCACTACAAGTGATGATTCAGTCCTATTTTGCACAATTACCCGAACTCCCAAACTAGCCAATCGGTGAACTTCTTTGGCCAATGGCCTTTTGTATGCCTCCAAGTGTGTTAAGCTAACCATAGATTTTCGGCTAAGAGCATCTGCCACAACATTAGCCTTCCCCGGATGGTATAAAATATCAATGTCATAATCCTTGAGTAATTTAAGCCATCTTCTCTGCCTCAGATTCAATTCCTTCTGTTTGAAAATATATTGAAGACTCTTATGGTCCGTGAATATATCCACATGGACCCCATATAAATAATGACGCCAAACTTTCAATGCACATACCACTGCCGCAAGTTCTAAATCATGTGTTGGATAGTTCTTTTCATGATTCTTTAGTTTCCTAGAAGCATAAGCTATCACCTTCCCATGTTGCATTAATACACACCCAAGCCCGATTCTTGAAGTATCACAATACACCACAAATCCATCTATACCCTCTGATAGAGTCAACACCGGTGTCGTAGTCAATCTTGCTTTCAATTCCTGGAAACTCTTTTCACAAGCATCGGACCATTGGAATTTAATTGCCTTCTACGTCAATTTAGTCAATGGAGAGGCAAGAGTAGAAAACCCCTCCACAAACTTTCTGTAATACCCAGCTAAGCCTAAGAAACTACGAATCTCTGTTGGAGTTGTAGGCCTCGGCCAATTCTTCACAGCTGAAATTTTCTGAGGATGAACCTTAATTCCCTCACTAGAAACTACATGACCCAAGAATATGACTGATTCAAGCCAAAATTCACGCTTTGAAAACTTTGCATATAACTGATGCTGATGTAGGGTTTCCAGAACCACCCTGAGATGGTCAGCATGGTCCTCCTGACTTCGTGAATATACAAGAATATCATCAATGAACACTATCACAAAGGAGTCGAGGAATGGATTAAAAACTCGATTCATAAGATCCATGAAGGCTGCTGGGGCATTTGTTAGCCCAAATGACATCACCAAAAATTCAAAATGCCCATACCGGGTCCTAAAAGCTGTTTTCAGAATATCCCGCTCCCTGATCTTCAATTGGTGATACCCGGATATTAAGTCAATTTTGGAGAAGTACCTGGCACCTTGAAATTGATCAAACAAGTCATCTATCCTTGGCAGTGGGTACTTATTCTTGATTGTGACCTTATTAAGCTGCCGATAGTCAATACACATTCTCAGCGACCCATCTTTCTTTCTTACAAAAAGGGCCGGTGCGCCCCAAGGCGACACACTTGGCCGGATAAAACCCTTTTCTAACAAATCTCTCAATTTCTCCTTTAGCTCTTTCAATTCTGTCGGTGCCATTCTGTAGGGTAGAATAGATATAGGATGCGTGTCTGGCATCACATCAAACCCAAAATCAATCTCCCTGTCAGCTGGGATCCCATGGAGTTCATCCGGAAATTCATTCACAACAGGTACGGACTCAAGTATAGGTGCCTCAACATCGGTATCCGTAGACCGGACCAAATGGTAAGTACATCCTTTGTTGATCATTTTCGTGTACTTAAGGTAAGAAATAAACTTACCCTTCAGCACTACATCATCACCCTTCCACTCAATAACTGGCTCATTTGGAAATTCGAAACTAAAAGTTTTGGTTAGGCAATCAAGCTTGGAAAAACAAGAGTAAAGCCAATCCATCCCCATTATCACATCGAAATCTACCATTCTCAATTCAATAAGATCGGCCACCGTGCCCCAACCACGCAACGTGATAACACAATCCATATAAACCTGTGCGGCCAAAATAGACTCACCAACCGGAGTAGATATAGGGAATGGCTCATGAAGCTATTTCGGTTCAATCCCAAATTCCATAGCAACATAAGGAGTGACATATGACAAAGTAGAACAAGGATCAATAAGAGCATATACATGTCACGACCCAACTGGAGGGTCATGACTAGCACCCGGGCCATACTTGCCGAGCACCAACGTACATTTTATCTAACCTTCCTTATTATCTTTAAGGGCCGACAAGACCAATATAAATGAAAGACATGGATCATGAACATCCAACAATGAAAGATAATGTCATGAACATACGTAACATGGGACGACAAGACTGTCAAGAAACTATATATAAGGTACAAGCTACCATGGTGCCATGAAAGACTATACAACAAAAATCAGCCGACAAGGCATTCCAAACCATACATGAGTCGACACCTGTCTATGAGCCTCTAAAAGAACATAAGTGCTACAACATTGCCGGAACAGGGCCCCGACATACCCATAATGTTTATAACAAAAATGCATACCAAGACCACGGCAAGTCCGGAGAAAGGATCTTGCCAATAACGCTGAACTGGATAGCCTACTGTGATGGGGGAGCTGCGTCTACCCGTCTATCAGGACCTGCAGCACGACATGCAGCGTCCACAAATAAAAAGGACGTCAGTACGAATAAAGTACTGAGTATGTAAGGCAAAATAGCATAAGTAAGAACAATAATGTAAACAGTGATAGGGAATATACAACCTGTGACATCTGGGTACCTCTGAGGGCTACTGACATGAAATACATGATACATACATATATATATACATAAACGTTTAAAACATATGCCTTTGTGGGCATCATCATCATCATATCGTACCCGGCCATAATAGGCTCGGTAAAACGTACCCGGCCATCATAGGGCTCGGTAGAATCGTACCCGGCCACGTGGAGCTCGGTAAAACCCAACTGATCAGTGGTTGCACAATAGGTGCCATACCCGGCCAACTATAGCGCGGCTCGGTAGAGTAAAATAGATACATATATATGATGCATGCTGGACTCATTGGAATCACATTTTGAACCTTTCAGAGTGACGTAAGGTCGGTATCCTTCGTACACATTATTAGGATTAACTCTTCATCAAGAATCTTATAAGAATCAGGAACTACCAACAACATTGATAATATAAGAATAAGAGAAGTAACATCAATATCAATCGTTTCATAAGAAGGGCAGCAATGTAAGTACTGCTAGCTTCTAAGAGTAGAGTATCTTTGGGAGCTCGTTCATTACATTATGTACAATTGGAGTCGTGCAAAAGAATGAAGGGGATAGCCTCACATACCTTGTATATACTGCCCAACCTCAAGCTATGCAAATATCACGACTCCTTAGTCTACAATAAGATAAATGACACTATCATTATCGTTTAAGCGTCGTAACTATTATGTATCGACCACAACCTATTTTACGATGAAACGGACAGCACCTCCCCTATTTATATGACTTCCCACAAGTCAATACAATCACCAAACAGCCCAAACAACATCATTAATAATCATATTGAGCCTCCAAAACAGTCCACCAACCAACAACATTACTACCAAGCTTTTCGATATATATTTCACAAGTTCTAGCTTCAACGACTTAGCTGCAACTTGGATAATCTTAAATATATATAGAGTAAGAGGTTACTTACCTTTAAACAGAAAGAACAACTCCAATTTGACCTTAATTTTCCACGAAATATCCCTTCAATTCTGCCACAAGAACAAGGAAGCAAAACTAGCAATTAATTCGGGTTTTTCGGCACTAGAATTACTTTAGAAGACTTGAAATCACCTAGGGTTGATATTAAAAACTTGAAGGTGTATTTACAGGACATAAAACACTTAAAAAAACCTCCCACACGAGCTGGAACAACACAAAAATCAGCAACAACAAGAAGAACAAGAAACTTACTAGCGCCACGGGATTCCCGACATTTGATTTGTGTTGTTTGCCCTTTGTTTGGGTCTTGGATCATGAGAGAACCTTGAGAGAATGTTTTTAGGGTTATAAGGTCTGAATATACTGAAAAATAATGACTTAAAACGGGGTTGAGTTATCTTATATATGTCCAAATGTCTTAAACCGCCTTTGTGGGCCCCATAGAGAGCAGCTTGGCGCACTCTCGCGAAAACGCGAATATCTCTCTATTCCGAGATCGTATCAACGAACGGTTTAATGCGTTGGAAACTAGACTCATAGATCTTCAATTTTATAGGTAGATCACCCCATAATTCCAAGCACATTGGGAGAAAAATGCAGTAACATTTGACCTAAAGTTTAAGTAAAATTATAAACCTAAGTTGCGACAACTTTTATCAACTTTTGTTTCATAACTCGCTTGACTTCAAGACTTATGATGCGGATATTATATGATTCAAATACATTAAAACAAGACCTCTTGGAACAGTTAATCACCTCTAGTGTTACCCGAAAATATGAGTTACAACATCCTTGATTCGTTTAACTTCTAATATTTGTTAACCACTCTTATACACCCTTGTATCGTTTAAGACCAATAGGATTAACTTCTTATCATCTCAAAGATAATCTCTTCTTGGATTTACATCGACTAACTTACGACGTGATCTATGGTATGCGAATTTGGGTTGTAACACTCTCTCCCCCTTAGGAACATTCGTCCTCGAATGTAAGGGTTTATGGGGTGTCTAACTCATCGTGGATTCCGACGGAGATTTCTGGCTGAGTTTCCCCCATAAAATGGACACTAGCCAAACTTGCAAGCAGTTAAACCCAACCTATGGCCTTACAAGACTATACAAAGCATTATGGATATGTACATTATCTGCATATCACCATTTTGTATTAAAAAAAAAGAGTATTCACAAGCTATTGCTTACCTCATAGAGCCGTTTCACCTTATAATGCGTCCTTCTTTCCCCCGACATCCTCGTTATCTTCACTCCGGAATAGGTAAGGGTATTTAGACTTCATCTCCTCTTCTGCTTCCCATGTCATTTCTTTTATATTCTTGTTCCTCCATAATACTTTCACGGAAGCTACATCCTTTGTTCTCAGCTTGCGGACTTGTCGATCTAATATAGCCACTGGCAGTTCATCATATGATAGATCCTTTGTAACTTGTACATCTTTGATAGGGATGACCCGAGAAGGGTCTCCAATACATTTCCTCAACATAGATACATGGAATACCGGGTGGACAAATTCCAATTCAGATGGCAATTCTAACTCGTAAGCAACCTGTCCAATTCGTCGAAGAATTTTGTACGGCCCAATATACCGCGGACTCAACTTACCCTTCTTCCCAAAACGCATAACACCCTTCATCGGCGAGATCTTCAGGAAAACCCAATCACCAACCTCAAATTCCAGATCACGACGTCGGACGTCGGAATAAGACTTTTGCCTGCTTTGTGCCGTCCTCAGTCGCTCTTGTATCACTTTCACCTTCTCAATGGCTTGGTGAATCAAATCTGGCCCATATAATTCTGTCTCACCGACTTCGAACCATCCAACTGGTGATCTACATCTCCTCCCGTACAGTGCCTCATACGGGGCCATTTTAATACTGGAATGGTAGCTATTATTGTAGGCAAATTCTATAAGTGCCAGATGGTCATCCCAATTCCCCTTGAAATCTAGAACACATGCTCGTAGCATATCTTCAAGCGTCTGGATGGTACGTTCAGCCTGTCCGTCAGTCTGCGGATGGAATGCAGTGCTGAGATTTACTTGTGTGCCTAAACCCTTCTGAAAAGACCTCCAAAAGTTAGCCGTAAATTGAGCTCCTCGGTCTGATATAATAGATACCGGCACACCATGAAGCCTAACAATCTCCTTGATATACAACTTCGCATAATCTTCAGCCGTGTAAGTTGTCTTAACTGGTAGAAAATGGGCAGATTTTGTAAGTCGATCAACTATCACCCAGATGGAGTCAAACTTATGATAAGAGCGAGGTAATCCAATAATGAAGTCCATATTAATCACCTCCCATTTGTAGGTCGGAATCTCTATATTCTGAATCAATCCACTGGGTTTCTGATGCTCGATCTTTACTTGTTGATAATTAGGACACTGGGCTACAAATTCTGCAATAGACTTCTTCATGTTATCCCACCAATACTGCTCCTTAACGTCATGATACATCTTTGTCGAGCCAGGATGGATAGAATATCGGGACTGGTGAATCTCAATCATAATCTTCTCTCGCAACCCTGCCACACTAGGTACACATAATCGGCCCTGGTATCTTAGTGTCCCATCTCCTCCGATCTTGAAAGCTGTAATCTTACACTGCTGAATTCCCTCTCTCAATCTTACTAAGGTAGGATCTTCATATTGCCGTGCTTTTACCTCGGCTACCAAAGATGATTCTGCTGTATTCTGTACAGTAACACCTCTGTCATCAGAGTCCAACAATCTGATTCTCATATTGGCCAGCTGGTGAAGCTCTTTGGTCAACCCTTGTCTACCTGCCTCAATATGTATTAAGCTTCCCATTGACTTACGGCTGAGAGCGTCTGCCATAACATTGGCTTTATCGGGATGGTACAATATCTCGACGTCGTAGTTTTTCAGTAATTCAAGCCACCTACGCTGCCTCAAATTCAACTCCTTCTGCTTGAAGATGTATTGTAAACTCTTGTGATCTGTGTAGATGTCAACATGGACGCCGTATAAGTAGTGTCATCATATCTTCAAAGCATATATTACTGCAGCCAATTCCAAATCATGAGTCGGGTAATTCTTTTCATGCTTCTTTAATTGTCTTGATGCATAAGCAATCACCTTCCCACGTTGCATCAATACGCACCCCAAACCTATACCTGAGGCATCACAATATACCACATAACCTTCTGTTCCTTCTGGGAGAGTGAGCACTGGCGCGGATGTCAATCGATTCTTTAGCTCCTGAAAACTATGTTCACAAGCATCAGACCACTGGAACTTGGTAGCTTTCTGTGTTAACTTAGTCAATGGTGCTGATATAGAGGAAAACCCTTCTACAAACCGCCTATAATATCCTGCTAGCCCCAGGAAGCTGCGGACTTCTGACGGTGTTGTAGGTCTCGGCCAATTCTTCACTGCATCGATCTTCTGAGTGTCGACACTAATACCCGCATCAGATATCACATGGCCAAGGAATGCTACTGAGTTCAGCAAGAATTCACATTTAGAGAGCTTAGCATATAACTTATGATCCTGAAGGGTCTGGGCATAAGCCTGAATACGGGAAATATCCATGCCCTCTACCAAGGAGGCTGTTGTGCACTCATTTATCAGATGTGGTCACCCTATCACTCATCTCGGCCACCATATGGGGAGTATACCTTGATAAAGAATCAAACTATATACTATACTCTCATGCACTCATATTACCCTGTCGAAGGTTCAAGAACTTATCAGCTCTAGCTCATCGTATCTCAGCTGGTAAGTAGTGATGAAGAAAGGCCTCAGAAAATTCCTTCCACACGGCTGGAGGAGCGTTCGGACCCCTAGATCTCTCCCAACTATCATACCATAAAATCGCTAAATCCCATAACCGATAAGAAGCCAACTCTACTGCCTCTGTATCACTAGCATGCATAACACGCAATGTACAATGAACCTGATCAATAAATGTTTGCGGGTCCTCCTTGGGGCTTGATCCGGTAAACACTGGAGGGTCTAGATTAATAAAATCACGAACTCCTGCACTAACCGGTTTATCAGCAGCACCGGTATTCTGCCTCTGAGCCTGAGCAGCTACTAAGCTACTCAACAACTGCACTGCACTGCGCATATCGTGGTCTGTAGTGCCAGACGGAGGAACTGGATGTACTGGGTGCCTCCTAATATCCTCTGGAGGAGACAGAGAGGTATGAGACGGCATCTCACTCTGAGGCTCACTTTGGCCTGCTATGGCTGGAGGCACCTGAATGTTACCCTCTCCTACAGCTGTATCAAGCCGTTTACTAATCGCTTGCTTCCTAGTCGAAGGCATCGCTAAAAGAAAACAAGGTGAATATTAGATATGAACACTTACGACTCAACTCTACGCACGATCTAGATTCAGGAAGAAGGTAACAACCCTAGATGTCACGTAGCCTCCTGATTATAAATGTGGCGCGCTACACATCCATAATCAAAACTCTACTAGACACGGCTCATAGACAACCCCTAGGACAGACTTGCTCTGATACCAAGTTTGTCACGACCCAACTGGAGGGTCATGACTAGCACCCGGGCCATACTTGCCGAGCACCAACGTACATTTTATCTAACCTTCCTTATTATCTTTAAGGGCCGACAAGACCAATATAAATGAAAGACATGGATCATGAACATCCAACAATGAAAGATAATGTCATGAACATACGTAACATGGGACGACAAGACTGTCAAGAAACTATATATAAGGTACAAGCTACCATGGTGCCATGAAAGACTATACAACAAAAATCAGCCGACAAGGCATTCCAAACCATACATGAGTCGACACCTGTCTATGAGCCTCTAAAAGAACATAAGTGCTACAACATTGCCGGAACAGGGCCCCGACATACCCATAATGTTTATAACAAAAATGCATACCAAGACCACGGCAAGTCCGGAGAAAGGATCTTGCCAATAACGCTGAACTGGATAGCCTACTGTGATGGGGGAGCTGCGTCTACCCGTCTATCAGGACCTGCAGCACGACATGCAGCGTCCACAAATAAAAAGGACGTCAGTACGAATAAAGTACTGAGTATGTAAGGCAGAATAGCATAAGTAAGAACAATAATGTAAACAGTGATAGGGAATATACAACCTGTGACATCTGGGTACCTCTGAGGGCTACTGACATGAAATACATGATACATACATATATATATATACATAAACGTTTAAAACATATGCCTTTGTGGGCATCATCATCATCATATCGTACCCGGCCATAATAGGCTCGGTAAAACGTACCCGGCCATCATAGGGCTCGGTAGAATCGTACCCGGCCACGTGGAGCTCGGTAAAACCCAACTGATCAGTGGTTGCACAATAGGTGCCATACCCGGCCAACTATAGCGCGGCTCGGTAGAGTAAAATAGATACATATATATGATGCATGCTGGACTCATTGGAATCACATTTTGAACCTTTCAGAGTGACGTAAGGTCGGTATCCTTCGTACACATTATTAGGATTAACTCTTCATCAAGAATCTTATAAGAATCAGGAACTACCAACAACATTGATAATATAAGAATAAGAGAAGTAACATCAATATCAATCGTTTCATAAGAAGGGCAGCAATGTAAGTACTGCTAGCTTCTAAGAGTAGAGTATCTTTGGGAGCTCGTTCATTACATTATGTACAATTGGAGTCGTGCAAAAGAATGAAGGGGATAGCCTCACATACCTTGTATATACTGCCCAACCTCAAGCTATGCAAATATCACGACTACTTAGCCTACAATAAGATAAATGACACTATCATTATCGTTTAAGCGTCGTAACTATTATGTATCGACCACAACCTATTTTACGATGAAACGGACAGCACCTCCCCTATTTATATGACTTCCCACAAGTCAATACAATCACCAAACAGCCCAAACAACATCATTAATAATCATATTGAGCCTCCAAAACAGTCCACCAACCAACAACATTACTACCAAGCTTTTCGATATATATTTCACAAGTTCTAGCTTCAACGACTTAGCTGCAACTTGGATAATCTTAAATATATATAGAGTAAGAGGTTACTTACCTTTAAACAGAAAGAACAACTCCAATTTGACCTTAATTTTCCACGAAATATCCCTTCAATTCTGCCACAAGAACAAGGAAGCGAAACTAGCAATTAATTCGGGTTTTTCGGCACTAGAATTACTTTAGAAGACTTGAAATCACCTAGGGTTGATATTAAAAACTTGAAGGTGTATTTACAGGACATAAAACACTTAAAACAACCTCCCACACGAGCTGGAACAACACAAAAATCAGCAACAACAAGAAGAACAAGAAACTTACTAGCGCCACGGGATTCCCGACATTTGATTTGTGTTGTTTGCCCTTTGTTTGGGTCTTGGATCATGAGAGAACCTTGAGAGAATGTTTTTAGGGTTATAAGGTCTGAATATACTGAAAAATAATGACTTAAAACGGGGTTGAGTTATCTTATATATGTCCAAATGTCTTAAACCGCCTTTGTGGGCCCCATAGAGAGCAGCTTGGCGCACTCTCGCGAAAATGCGAATATCTCTCTATTCCGAGATCGTATCAACGAACAGTTTAATGCGTTGGAAACTAGACTCATAGATCTTCAATTTGATAGGTAGATCACCCCATAATTCCAAGCACATTGGGAGAAAAATGCAGTAACATTTGACCTAAAGTTTAAGTAAAATTATAAACCTAAGTTGCGACAACTTTTATCAACTTTTGTTTCATAACTCGCTTGACTTCAAGACTTATGATGCGGATATTATATGATTCAAATACATTAAAACAAGACCTCTTGGAACAGTTAATCACCTCTAGTGTTACCCGAAAATATGGGTTACAACATCCTTGATTCGTTTAACTTCTAATATTTGTTAACCACTCTTATACACCCTTGTATCGTTTAAGACCAATAGGATTAACTTCTTATCATCTCAAAGATAATCTCTTCTTGGATTTACATCGACTAACTTACGACGTGATCTATGGTATGTGAATTTGGGTTGTAACAATACATCATGAGATTGGACAGTCAATATACCTGTGACAACATCTGGAAAAGCCTCCGATTCCCGACGTCTCCGCATAGCATAAAATCTGCTAGGTCCTCCTAAATTCTGTGCACCACCCCTAGCTACACCACGCCCCGCGGGCGCTGGGGTACCTCGAGCTGGAGGTGCTGTGAATGTAGTAGCTGCAGAATTAGCTAGATGTGCTGCACCTCTGCCTATATTTCGGTGGGATGAGCGACAATCTCTCTGAATGTAACCCCTCACACCACACCCATAGCATACTGGTAGGTCCATGATGTAGAACCCAAAGTGCATCCTCCCACACTTAGGGCATGGAAGCCTCCGTTGCTGCAACCTTCTATCGGGCCGACCCTGCTAGTGGGGTCCCCTATTGCCCTGACTGGGTCCAGATGACTGTGCACCCATCGAAGACTAGGCGAATGATTGGGAAGGTCCTGATGACGCTCCCCTTAATGCCGACCTACCACCACAACCACCGGAAGAACCACCAAAGTTGCCCGCGGACCGGGCCTTGCTGCTACTCTGACGCTCCATTCTATTCTTCAATTTGCGGGTCTCTGTGGCTTGAGTAAATGCCACCATATTACCATAGTTCATATCAGAATTCAAGGCAGCTGTAGAGGCCTCATTGATAACCAAGGGGCAAATGCCCTGTACAAACCGGCGCACTCTAGCCTCCATAGTGGGCAACATGTGAATAGCATATCTGGACAGGCGCGCAAACTCCATATGGTCCTCCCACACATTCATACTACCCTGCTTCAGGCTTACAAACTTAGAGGCACGAGCTGCCTTAGTTTCGGCAGGCAAGAAATGATCCATAAAGGCATCTGTGAACTCACCCCACCTTGCCGGAGGGCTTCCCTCCTCATGGGATTCCTCCCACAACTCAAACCAAGAGTAGGCCACCCCTTTCAGGCAGTAGGAGGCCAATTCTACTCCCTCCGTCTCTGTAGCATGCATAACCCGGAGAGTTTTATGCATCTCATCAATGAAGTTCTGGGGGTCCTCCTCGGGATCAACACCCGTAAACACTGGAGGATCTAACTGAAGAAACTTGTTCACCCTGGAACTAACAGATTCACCTGGATGACTAGAAGACGTAGGCCCAACACTCGATCTCTAGGCCTGAGAAGCCACTAACTGTGTCAACATTTGTATGGCTCCCCTAATATTAATATCAGACACACCAGAATCGGAAACTGGAGCTGGAGGTGGAACTAGTATATCAGTTGGAGGAACTGTTGCACCTTCAGTAGGTATAGGGGCAGGTGCGGTCTGATCAGTTGTAGTAGAGTCAGGCAGTGTAGTAACTGGAGGAATATTCTCACTCCTTGGGTGCTCACCTGCATCATCAATTATAGGGTCAACTGTCACTCCTGGGGTGACATTGGCTCTTTGGCTAGTTCGTGCCTTCTTCTTAGGCGCCATGTACTGAAAATTAGAGCAACGTAGGAGTTAAAGGAGGAACAATCTTTCAACCAGCTTTATTACACGATCAAGAACATGAAAGAAGGGTATTATTCCTAAATGCCCATGTAGCATCCTAATTATAGATGTGATCGACAACATACCGATAATAAGGACTCTACTAGACACGGCTCCGAGACATCCTAGGACACTTTAAAACCTTAGGCTCTGATACCAAGTTTGTCACGTCCCAAAAACCGAGGAGCGCGACCGGCGCTCAACCGAGTGAACCCGACCAAGCAAGCCTATTAGATTCCTTCTACCCAAACTCATTCATGAATAAAGAGAATATATGGTTTCCTTAATTAAACAATAAAGTGGTCATGTCTTGCAATTACCAATTTCTTACCAATAGTTTCATCATTTTTAAAGTCTCAAATGGACATGTAATACAACCACAACATAACATAGTTTGTCTTTCCCCAACACCAATACACAACCCACACTATGTCTACGGAGCCTCTATGGATAAAAAAGTGTACAATGATAATGCCGGCAATAAGGCCCCGGCTATACCTCAACCATATTACATAAAGATCAAAAGATACATGACCCTGGGATGAAGTGGGGCTCACCAAGTCAGCTGGGAAGAAGGTGTACTACTATCACTGATCAATGTTTCCTGCTGTGGAACCACATGCATCCATTTAAAGATGCAGCGCCCCCGGCAAAAGGGACGTTAGTACCGTCGAATAGTACTAGTATGAAAACTAAACACCAATTAAAGAATTTAGAAATACAAGATAATTATGATGAACCAGTGCGGCAATAAAATAATATAGATAACTGTCTCAACCATATCAAGTTTATTAAAAGCTATCAATAACATTTATAGGATTTAAGATAAGATCCTATGTAACCATCTTCACACAAAGTGGCCCCACCGCCTCACTCGATGTATGCAGGTGGAGGTGTATGTACAATACCACAACTCTAATCAAGCGGCCCTACCACCTCACCCCAAAGTATGCGGGTGGATATATAACCACAGTGCTAAGAACTTACACAAAGCGGCTATGCCGTCTCACCCCAATGTATGTGGGTGGTGGTGCCACAACAATACCAAAACTATACAAAAAGCGGTCGTACCCCCTCACCCCAATGTAAGCGGGTGGAGGTGCAGTCCCACAATATCATAATTCCTACACAAAGCGGTCACGCCGCCTCACCCCAATATATATACGGGTGGAGGTGTATCAAAATCACGATCTCTCTACCATAATCCCCACACAAAGCGGTCATGCTGCCTCACCCCAATGTATGCGGGTGGAGGTGTATCGCAATCATAATCTCTACACAACCTGGCATAATACCTTTCACATAAATCACGACTAGAAATTATAACATGTGGATACATAATCCATATTTTGGGACACATCCTCAATTTATAATGCAATATGATACGAGCATTTGAAATACGAATTGAACATATATCTTCATCACAAAGCTAATCAGAATACTCGATTTATAATCAACATCTCGGAACTCATAAGGATAATGAGAATTCCAACTCTTAAAGAAGAGTTTAGCCAACATACCTCACTTGAGCTTCCTTACACTCTAAATTTTTCGAAATTCTTAGCAACTTCAATCTATTTTAGAAATATAACAAATTAAACCAAAATTAGGAAGATGATCATGGTTCTAGCTCATTTGAGCATATTATCAAACACTAGATGTGCATTATGGTTTCAATATCCTTTTATGGAGCATTCCATCATCCCACAACCCAACCTTTACCATTTTTAGTTCAACAATCTTTCTACACCCCTTGATAACACATGCATGTACAATAACCAACCCTCTTGCCCAGAAATTATCTTGCTTATTATCCATTTCTACAGAAAATTCAAAATTGAGGGTTAGGGTGTAGAATCTTACCTCTCGGATGAAGACCTAGTGAGTTTCCCCTCCCAATCTTCCAAAACTTGGGCAAGAATTGAAGAACAATTATTGGAGAACACCTTCTCACTCTAGGTCACCCTCTCTCACTCTAAAATGTCAGATTATCTCTCAAAAATGGCCCAAAACGTATATTTAACGAAGTAGGTTCGGGTTTTAAAAACCCAAAAATGAAGTTCCTGAACAGGTTCTGCGGTCGCATATGCGACCGCATAATGGTTATGTGGACCTCATATCGGTCGCATATTGGTGTCCAAAGTTTGCCAAAATCTGTCTGTGTATGCGGTCACTATGCGGTCCGCATAACTATTATGCGATCGCATAATGCACCGCAAAACAGTTATGCGGTCGCATAATCGACCGCATAATTTCCCCGGACTGGCCCTTCTCCTGCTCTCTCCTGCGGCCCGCAGAGTGATTCTGCGGTCGCATAATGGACCGCATAATTACATTTTTCTGCCAAAATATTTCCTTTTCAAACACGTAAGCCTAGTCCCACACCATAAAACATTATTTTCTTTGCAAATTTTACCGGGCTTTACACTTAAGTACTTTAAAATTTTCCAGGGTGTTATATTCTCCCCCACTTAGGATCATTCGTCCTCGAATGAGGGTCAAATTCTGTTATTTGCATCTTATGCAACTCAGTTTTTCATACCACGCACTAGCAACCCCAAATTTGACTAACTCCCTAAATTTCCGAAAATTTCGCCAGAGTTTCCTTGGTAATTAGGCCTATCCACCTGTCAGAGAGCCCCAGAAACACATCCTAACAGCATATACATATTACAACAACTTAACATAATACAAAACAACAACAAATGTGGCCTCACAAGCAATTATATTACTAGAATGGAACGCCCTTCACACCAAATGTACAAGTCATACATATTTCATAAGAATATCCCTTAGCATTTCCTTTAGGCACAACTCATAATTACATGGTTATTCAAATAAATAAGGATACTTTTTCTTCATTTCTTCTTCGGCCTCCCAAGTAGCCTCTTCAACCTGTTGGTTTCGCCGTAGCACTTTCACGGATGCAATTTCTTTGTTTCTCAACTTTCAGACTTGCCGATCAATAATAGAAACTGGAATCTCTTCATAAGTCAATTCTTCATTTACCTCAATAGTCTCAACCGCAACAATGGTTGTCGGGTCTCCAACTACTTTCCTTAACATAGACACATGAAACACCGGGTGTACTAATGACATCTCAGGTAGTAGTTCAAGCTTGTATGCTACCTCACCGATCCTCTAAATGATTTTGTACGGTCCGACATACCTCAGACTCAATTTCCCTTTCTTACCAAATCGCATTACCCCTTTCATGGGGGAAACTTTTAAGAATACCCAATCATCTTCTTTGAACTCCAAATCCCTATGACGAACATCCGAATAGGATTTCTGATGACTCTGAGCAGTCTTCAACCGCTCCTTAATGATATTATGTTTTTCCATAGCCTGATGCACGAAGTCTGGCCCTATCAATTCTGCTCCCCCAATTTCGAACCACCCAATGGGAGATCTACATCTCCTACCATATAAAGCCTCGAACGGTGCCATTTGAATGCTAGCATGATAAATATTGTTGTATGCAAATTCTATGTGTGGTAAATAGTCATCCCAGCTATCTTTGAAGTCCATAACACAAGCGCGCAACATATCCTCAAGCGTTTGAATAGTCCGCTCTGCCTGCCCGTCAGTTTGCGGGTGAAAGGCTATACTGAGATTCACCTGAGTACCCAAACCTTGCTGAAATTTCTTCCAAAAATTAGCAGTGAATTGTGCTCCCCGATCAGAAATGATGGAAACCAGGGTGCCATGCAACCTGACTATTTCTTTGATATACAACTGAGCATACTGCTCCGATGTGTTGGTGGACTTAACCGATAAAAAGTGTGCTGAATTCGTGAGTCGATCCACAATCAACCAAATTGAGTCACACTTGCGCGGAGTGCGCGGTAATCCTACCACAAAGTCCATATTAATCATTTTCCATTTCCACATTGGAATTTCTATGTTCTGTGCCAACCCACCAGGCCTTTGGTGTTCGGCCTTCATTGCTGACAATTTGGACATCTTGCCACAAAGTTTGCCACATTCCTCTTCATATCATTCCACCAATAGACTTCCTTAAGATCATGATATATTTTTGTAGAACCTGGGTGCACGGAATACCTAGTAGTGTGAGCTTCAGTTAATATTCTTTTACGGAGACCATCCACATTTGGAACACATAGTCGACCTTGGTACCTTAGTGTACCATCATCCATGACAAGAGAAAAGGCCATGGTCTTATGTTTATGAATCCCCTCTTTCAATTGCACCAATAATGGATCGTTGGATTGTTTTTCTTTGACTTCCACTACAAGTGATGATTCAGCCCTATTTTGCACAATTACCCCTCCTTCGCTAGAGTCCGCAAGACGAACTCCCAAACTAGCCAATCGGTTAACTTCTTTGGCCAATGGCCTTTTGTATGCCTCCAAGTGTGTTAAGCTAACCATAGATTTTCGGCTAAGAGCATCCGCCACAACATTAGCCTTCCCCGAATGGTATAAAATATTAATGTCATAATCCTTGAGTAATTCAAGCCATCTTCTCTGCCTCAGATTCAATTCCTTCTGTTTGAAAATATATTGAAGACTCTTATGGTCCGTGAATATATCCACATGGACCCCATATAAATAATGATGCCAAATTTTCAATTCAAATACCACTGCCGCAAGTTCTAAATCATGTGTTGGATAGTTCTTTTCATGATTCTTTAGTTGCCTAGAAGCATAAGCTATCACCTTCCCATGATGCATTAATACACACCCAATCCCGATTCTTGAAGTATCACAATACACCACAAATCCATTTATACCCTCTGGTAGAGTCAACACCGGTGTCGTAGTCAATCTTGCTTTCAATTCCTAGAACTCTTTTCACAAGCATCTGACCATTGGAATTTAATTTCCTTCCACGTCAATTTAGCCAATGGAGAGGCAAGAGTAGAAAACCCCTCCACAAACTTTCTATAATACCCAGCTAAGCCTAAGAAACTGCGAATCTCTATTGGAGTTGTATGCCTTGGCCAATTCTTCACAGCTGAAATTTTCTGAGGATCAACCTTAATTCCCTCACTAGAAACTACATGACCCAAGAATATGATTGATTCAAGCCAAAATTCACACTTTGAAAACTTTGCATATAACTGATGCTGATGTAGGGTTTGCAGAACTACCCTGAGATGGTCAGCATGGTCCTCCTGACTTCGTGAATATACAAGAATATCGTCAATGAACACTATCACAAAGGAGTCAAGGAATGGCTTAAAAACTCGATTCATAAGATCCATGAAGGCTGCTGGGGCATTTGTTAGCCCAAATGACATCACCAAAAATTCAAAATGCCCATACCGGGTCATAAAAGCTGTTTTCGGAATATCCCGCTCCCTGATCTTCAATTGGTGATACCCGGATCTTAAATCAATTTTGGAGAAGTACCTGGCACCTTGCATTTGATCAAACAAGTCATCTATCCTTGGCAGTGGGTACTTATTCTTGATTGTGACCTTATTAAGCTGCCGATAGTCAATACACATTCTCAACGACCCATATTTCTTTCTTACAAAAATGACCAGTGCACCCCAAGGCGACACACTTGGCCGGATAAAACCCTTTTCTAACAAATCTCTCAATTGCTCCTTTAGCTCTTTCAATTCTGTCGGTGCCATTCTGTAGGGTAGAATAGATATAGGATGCGTGTCTGGCATCACATCAAACCCAAAATCAATCTCCCTGTCAGCTGGGATCCCAGGGAGTTCATCCGGAAATTCATTCACAACAGGCACGGACTCAAGTGTAGGTACCTCAACATCGGTATCCGTAGCCCGGACCAAATGGTAAATACATCCTTTGTTGATCATTTTCGTAGCCTTAAGGTAAGAAATAAACTTACCCTTCAGCACTACATCATCACCCTTCCACTCAATAACTGGCTCATAAAATCTGTTGGGTCCTCCCTAATTCTGTGCACTACCCCTAGCTGCACCACACCCCATGGGCGCTGTGGTACCTCGAGCTGGAGGTGTTGTGAATGTAGTAGCTATAGAATTAGCTGGCTGTGCCGTACCTCTGCCCATATTTTGGTGGGATCAGCGACAATCTCTCTGAATGTGACCCCTCACACCACACCCATAGAATACTGGTAGGTCCATGAAGCATGACCCAAAATGCATCCTCCCATTCTTAGGGCATGGAAGCCTCCGCTGTTGCAACCTTCTGTCGGGCCGACACTGCTGGTGGGGTCCCCTATTTCCCTGACTGGGTCCAGATGACTGTGCACCCATCGAAGACTAGGTAAATGATTGGGAAGGCCCTGATGATGCTCCCCTGAATGCCGACCTACCACCACCACCACCGGAAGAACCACCAAAGTTGCTCGCGGACCGGGCCTTGGTGCTATTCTGACGCTCCATTCTATTCTTCAATTTGCGGGTCTCTGTGGCTTGAGTAAATGACACCATCTTACCATAGTTCATATCAGAATTCAAGGCAGCTGTAAAGGCCTCATTGATAACCAAGGGGCAAAGGCCCTGTATAAACCGGCGCACTCTAGCCTCCATAGGGGGCAACATGTGAATAGCATATTTGGATAGGCGCACAAACTCCATATGGTCCTTCCACACATTCATACTACCCTGCTTCAGGCTTTCAAACTCAGCGGAACGAGCTGCCTTAGTTACGACAGGCAAGAAATGATCCATAAAGGCATCAGTGAACTCACCCCACCTTGCCGGAGGGCTTCCCTCCTCACGGGATTCCTCCCACAACTCAAACCAACAGTAGGCCACCCCTTTCAGGTAGTAGGAGGCTAATTCTACTCCCTCCGTCTCTGTAGCATGCATAACCTGGAGAGTTTTATGCATCTCATCAATATAGTCCTGGGGGTCCTCCTCGGGATCAGCACCCGTAAACACTGGAGGATCTAACTGAAGAAACTTGTTCACCCTGGAACTAACAGATTCACCTGGATGACTAGAAGAAGTAGGCCCAACACTCGATCTCTAGGCCTGAGAAGCCACTAACTGTGTCAACATTTGTATGGCTCCCCTAATATCAATATCATACACGCCAGAATCGGAAACTGGAGCAGGAGGTGGAACTAGTATATCAGTTGGAGGAACTGTTGCACCTTCAGTAGGTATAGGGACAGGTGCGGTCTGATACGTTGTAGTAGAGTCAGGCAGTGTAGTAACTGGAGGAATATTCTCACTCCTCGGGTGCTCACCCGCATCATCAATTATAGGGTCAACTGTCACTTCTGGGGTGACATTGGCTCTTAGGCACCATGTACTGAAAATTAGAGCAACGCAGGAGTTAAAGGAGGAACAATCTTTCAACCAGCTTTATCGCATGATCAAGAACATGAAAGAAGGGTATTATTCCTAAATGCCCATGTAGCATCCTAACTATAGATGTGGTCGACAACACACCGATAATAAGGACTCTACTAGACACGGCTCCGAGACATCCTAGGACACTTTAAAACCTTAGGCTCTGATACCAAGTTTGTCACGCCCCAAAAACCGAGGAGCACGACCGGTGCTCAACCGAGTGAACCCGACCGAGCAAGCCTATTAGATTCCTTCTACCCAAGCTCATTCATGAATAAAGAGAATATATATTTTCCTTAATTAAACAATAAAGTGGTCATGTCTTGCAATTACCAATTTCTTACCAATAGTTTCATCATTTTGGAAGTCTCAAATGGACAAGTAATACAACCACAACATAACATAGTTTGTCTTTCCCCAACACTAATACACAACCCACACTATGTCTACGGAGCCTCTATTGATAAAGAAGAGTACAATGATAATGCCGGCAACAAGGCCCCGGCTATACCTCAACCATAATACATAAAGATCAAAGGATACATGACCCCGGGATGAAGTGGGGCTCACCAAGTCAGCTGGGAAGAAGGTGTACTACTATCACTGATCAATGTTTCCTGCTGTGGAATCACATGCATCCATTTAAAGATGCAGCGCCCCCGGCAAAAGGGACGTTAGTACCGTCGAATAGTACTAGTATGAAAACTAAACACCAATTAAAGAATTTAGAAATACAAGATAATTATGATGAACCAGTGCGGCAATAGAATAATATAGATAACTGTCTCAACCATAGCAACTTTATTAAAAGCTATCAACAACATTTATAGGATGTAAGATGAGATCCTATGTAATCATCTTCACACAAAGCGGCCCCACTGCATCACCCGATGTATGCAGGTGGAGGTGTATGTACAATACCACAACTCTAATCAAGCGGCCCTACCGCCTCACCCCAATGTATACGGGTGGATATATAACCACAGTGCTAAGAACTTACACAAAGCGGCTATGCCGCCTCACCCCAATGTATGCGGGTGGTGGTGCCACAACAATACCAAAACTATACACAAAGCGGTCGTACCACCTCACCCCAATGTAAGCGGGTGGCGGTGCAGTCCCACAATATCATAATTTCTACACAAAGCAGTCACGCCGCCTCACCCCAATATATATGCGGGTGGAGGTGTATCACAATCATGATCTCTCCAACATAATCCCCACACAAAGCGGTCATGCCGCCTCACCCCAATGTATGCGGGTGGAGGTGTATCGCAATCACAATCTCTACACAACCTGGCATAATACCTTTCACATAAATCACGACTAGAAATTATAACATGTGGATACGTAATCCATAGTTTGGGACACACCCTCAATTTATAATGCAATATGATAAGAGCATTTGAAATACGAATTGAACATATATCTTCATCACAAAGATGATCGGAATACTCGATTTATAATCAACATCTCAGAACTCACAAGGATAATGAGAATTCCAACTCTTAAAGAAGAGTTTAGCCAACATACCTCGCTTGAGCTTCCTTACACTCTAAATGTTCTGAAATTCTTAGCAACTTCAATCTATTTTAGAAATATAACAAATTAAACCAAAATTAGGAAGATGATCATGGTTCTAGCTCATTTGAGCATTTTATCAAACACTAAATGTGCATTAAGGTTTCAATATCCTTTATGGAGGATTCCATCATCCCACAACCCAACCTTTACCATTTTTAGCTCAACAATCTTTCTACACCCCTTGATAACGCATGCATGTACAATAACCTACCCTCTTGCCCAGAAATTATCGTGCTTATTATCCATTTCTACACAAAATTCGAAATTGAGAGTTAGGGTGTAGAATCTTACCTCTAGGATGAAGACCTAGTGAGTTTCCCTTCTCAATCGTCCAAAACTTGGGCAAGAATTGAAGAACAATTATTGGAGAACACCTTCTCACTCTAAGGCACCCTCTCTCACTCTAAAGTGTCAGATTATCTCTCAAAAATGGCCCAAAACGTGTATTTAACGAAGTAGGGTCGGGTTTTAAAAATCCAAAAATGAAGCTCCGAAACAGGTTCTGCGGTCGCATATATGCGGACCGCATATCGGTCACATATTGGTGTCCAAAGTTTGCCAAAATCTGTCTGTGTATGCGGTCACTATGTGGTCCGCATAACTGTTATGCGATCGCATAATGCACCGCAAAACAGTTATGTGGTCGCATAATCGACCGCATAATTTCTCCGGACTGGCCCTTCTCCTGCTCACTTCTGCGGCCCGCAGAGTGATTCTGCGATCGCATAATGGACCGCAGAATCATATTTTTCTGCCAAAGTTTTTCCTTTTCAAACACATAAGCCTAGTCCGGCACCATAAAACATTATTTTCTTTGCAAATTTTACCTGCATTTACACTTAAGTACTTTGAAATTTTTCAGGGTGTTACACCCTTATCACTCCGCCTAGACAATATCAATAGCCACCCTTATTGCTCCTATTGCCACCCTTATCGCTCCTATAGCCACCCTTATCGCTCCGCCCAGACAATATTCCAACAAACACAATAGTGAAATACCACCCTTATACCCATATACTATCAATCGGTGAAATGCCACCATTATCTCCTCAAAATAATTTACACGGGAAATTATCACGACATCATAACAAAAAAATCAATTCATATCACAATTTTCCCAATGGCAACAACCAAAATTCCAAAGATACAACCAAGTCAATTAATTTCACAACAAATAGCCTAAGGCTCCCCACAATGTGTACAACACCCAAAAACAATCAATAGAGATAGAAATTACTCAACATAAAGCAAAGTCTTCATTAAATCCAAGTTTTTAATAATTATATAAACACCTCTTCAAAAGCTCATTTAATTAATTATTTGCAGAGGAAAAATCCATAATAAAAATTAAATTCCAATAATTATCTGTGATGACCCAAAAGGTCATCTTATATTTTAGAACTCGAATCTACTCTCTTAAGCCTTAAAAATCTCATTTTTACTCTCCTCGATTTGCGTGCACAGTCCGGGCAGGTTTCCGAAAAAGCTTTTATGGAGGTCCCTAGCTTGAGTTATGAATCTTTGATGAAAATTAAAAGTTTGGAAATTATTTGTTTTTAAGAATGGATTATTTGGCATAGTTAGTATCGGGTCCGTATTTTAGTTCCGGAGCCCGGTACAGGTTCATTATGATATTTAAGACATGTCTGTGAAAATTGGTGAGAAACGGAGTTGATTTGACGTGATTCGGACGTCTAGTTGAGAAAATAGAAATTTTAAAGTGTTCTAGAGAATTTCATTTGAATTGGTGCTAAATTTAGAGTTCTAGGTGTTATTTAGGTGCTTTGATCCGTATGATGTTTTTAGACTTATGTGCATGTTTGGTTTGGAGCCCCGAGGGCTCGGGTGAGTTTCGGATAGGCCACGGGATATTTTGGACTTTGAAAATCTGGTTTTTCTGCAGAATCTGTGTTCTGGCATATCCTTCTTCACGTTCGCGAAGGCACTCTCGCGAACGCGAAGAGTAAACTGGGCAGCTGAGGATTTCTTCTATGCGAACGCGAAGGCTTGGTCACGAACGCGAAGCGATGGGGGCGTTACCCTTCGCGAATGCGACAAGCCCATCGCGAACGCGCAGCATTAGGCACTGGGGAGGGGGAGTCAGCCTTTTCTTCATTGCGAACGCGAGCAATGTATCGCGAACGCGAAGACCAGGGAAGGGTAGCCTACGCGAGCGCGAGCACTGCCTCACAAATGCAAAGGCTTGGCAGGCCATGCACTTCGCGAACGCGACAGTGCTCTCGCGAACGGGATGAACGCTTTCACAGCACTTAACAGAATCCAAAACGGGATTTTGCCCAAAAAACTCATTTTTCTCAAAAACCAAACAGTGAGGGGCGATTTTTCAAGAGTCATTCCTTCCCCAAATTATTGGTAAGTGATTCTAAACCATTTTCTTTCAGTTACCCATTAAATTTCTTGAATTTTCAACCTAAAATCTAGAGTTTTCATGGTAGAATTAGGGGTTAGGGTAGAAAATAGGGATTTCGGGAATTTGGGGATTTAGACCTCAATTTGAGGTCGGATTTCAAAACTAATTACATATTCGGGCTCGGGAGTGAATGGGTAAAAAAATTTTGGTCCGAACCTCGGATTTTGACCATGCGGTCCCGGGGTCGATTTTTTGACGTTTTGGAGGAAAAATTGGAAATTTTAATTTATGAAATATAATTGATTCCTTACACAATATTTGATATTATTGAGTCATTTTTGAATAGATACGAGTGGTTTGGAGGTGAATTCCAAAGGAAAAGCTGTGATTGAGAATTAAGTGGCCTTCGGAGCGAGGTACGTGTTGTGTCTAACCCTGAATTGAGGGAATTAGGAACCTTAGATTATTTGCTAAGTAAAATTCATGTGAGCGGCATATATGTGAGGTGACGAGTACTTATGCGCCACTAATTTACTTGATTTTCATATTTCTCTGTTTTTCTTATATTGTCTTATTCCTATGCCAAATTGCTACGTGTTATACTGGTGCTGTTCAAATTATCGTTCTTATCATGTTTACGGAATTTTCTGGTGATAATTGAGTTTTTATTTCAAAGTTGAGATTGATATTATGGAACCAAATGTTGAAGTAAGGTTTGTACTTGTTATTCTATCTCCCTATTGTTATTCATGCATTGCATTATGGTAAGGGAGAGTGTTAATGCACGAAGGGTGATGCCGTGCAATATTGTGAGTGTTAATGAATGAAGGGTGATGTCGTGCCATATTGTGAGTGTTAATGCACGAAGGGTGATGTCGGGCCATATTGTGAGTGTTAATGCACGAAGGGTGATGTCATGCCATATTATGAGTGTTAACGCATGATGGGTGATGTCGTTCCATGATATGAGAGTAAAAGCACGAAGGGTGATGTCGTGTCATTTCTATTAATTTTATGGTGAGATTGAGAGTATAAGCACGAAGGGTGATGCCGTGCATTTTTCTTTGCTGTATTTGTTATTCCTGTTGATTCATGGTATATTGACTGCTCCGGTGATCATTCTATTGTAGTTCTTTATCTGTATTCTCCTTAGTATGTCTCCTCTCCCGACATTTCCTGTTTAGTTCTTCATTCCTGTTATTTGTATATACACTGTTAAATTGTACAGGTTGATTGTAGGTGCCTTGTCTTAGCCTTGTCACTACTTCGTCGAGGTTAGGCTCAACACTTACCAGTACATGGGGTCGATTGTACTGATGCTGTACTCTGCACTTTCTGTGCATATTTTGATACCGGCTCAGGTTGATCGAGATTTGCTATTGGTCCACTGTCCGGAGACTCAAGGTAGATCTGTCGGCGTTTACAGACCTTGAAGTCCCCGTCTATCTTTTTATGTCCTACTATTTTCTTTCATTTAGAAAGTTATATTTCTTTCAGACTATTACTTGTAGTAAATTCTAGAATGCTCGTGAATTGTGACTCCAGATCCGGGTGGTAGTAATTAATACAGTTTTATGATATTCCGCACTTATTATATTTTATTTTAGTTAATTATTGTTATTTACTGAATGGAAATAAGGAATTGGTATGATTCTCTAACGTTGGCTTGCCTGGGAAGTGGAATGTTAGGCGCCATCACAGTCCCATCGGTGGGAAATTTTTGGTCGTGACAGTTGGTATCAGAGAACTAGGTTATATAGGTCTCAAGATTCACGATCAAGCTTAGTAGAGTCTGGAGGATCGGCACGGAGACGTCTGTGCTTATCTTCCAGAGGCTATGAAATTTAGGAACAAGTTTCACTTCTATTCTTCCTTATCGTGCGATTTTGCTTTCTTAATAATGATTGAACTCTTCTACTCTTATTCTCTCGCAGATGGCGAAATCATGTATCGCTTCCTCAGCTAAGCAGCAGCTAGAGCCTCCAGTCATAGCTCTTACGCGGGGCAGAGGTCGAGGTCAAGGCAGGGGCAGGGCTCGGCCTAGGGCCCGAGCAGCAGCCCCAGCAGTGGATCCTTAGATAGAGATTGATGAGGAGGTTCCAGCCCAGACTGTCCCTGTCGGACCAGCTCAGGTTTCGGAGCGGTTCATTACTACCCCAGTACTTCAGGAGGCTTTGGTCCGTTTGGTGGGCCTTATGGAGAGTGTGGCCGAGACTGGCGTATTTCCCATGGCACCAGCAGTCTCTCAGGCTGGAGGAGGAGCCCAGACTCCTACCACTCCTGCTCCGGAGAAGATAGCTCCCCAGTATCAGGCTCTTGCAGCTCAGCCAATTGGGTTAGTTCAGCCGGTTATTGCGGCACAGGTCGGAGATGGGTGAGCTATGTCTTCTAAGGCTTTATGGAGATTGGACAGGTTTACCAAGCTCTTTCCTGTTCACTTCAGTGGTACTCCTTCAGAGGACCCCCAAGAGTATCTTGACAGTTGTCACGAGGTTCTACGGAACATGGGTATAGTGGAGACCAATGGGGTCGATTTTGCTGCATTTCAGATGACTGGTTCCGCCATGAAATGGTGGAGAGATTACTTGTTGACCAGACCAGCTGGGTCACCTGCTCTTACATGGGACCAGTTCTCTCAGCTCTTCATAGAGAAGTTTCTGCCTATCACATTGAGAGAGGAGCGTCGCAGTCAGTTTGAGCGTCTCCAGCAGGGCAGTATGATGGTTACTCAGTATGAGACCCGTTTTTTGGATTTGGCCCGTCATGTTATTCTTCTGCTTTCCATCGAAAGAGAGAGAGAGAAGGTGAGGAGGTTTATTGATGGACTTGCTCAGCCTATCAGATTGCAGATGGCTAAGGAGACTAGGAGTGAGATTTCTTTTCAGGCGGCTGCTAATGTCGCCAGACGAGTCGAGATGGTTCTTACTCAGGGAGGTCAGGGGTCTGACAAGAGGCCTCATCATTCCGGTGAGTTCAGCGGTGCCTCATCTAGAGGAAGGAGTACTTTTGGTAGAGGCCATCCTCGCAGGCCATTTCGTTCAGCGCTCCAGGCATCCCACGGTGCCTTAGGTGGTCGTGGCCCTCAGATGCATTATTCCGACCAGCTAGCCTACAGTGCACCACCAGCTCCTATTAGTGCATCTCCACTCCAAAATTATCAAAGTAGTTATTCAGGTTGACAGGTTCAGTTTTAGGGCCAGCAGTCACAGCAGCCGAGGTTATGTTATACTTGTGGTGATCCGAGGCACATTGCTAGATTTTGCCCTCAGGCAACAGGCAGCTCACATCATCAGAGTTCTCGTGCCATGGTTCCGGCACCAGTTGCTGCACCACCTGCTCAGCCAGCTAGAGGCAGGGGTCAGGCAGCCAGAGGTAGGGGCCAGACAGTTAGAGGTGGAAGTCAGGCCATTAGCGGTGGAGATCAGCCAACTAGAGGCCATCCTAGGGACATAGTTTAGGGTGGTGGGGCCTAGCCCCGGTGTTATGCTTTCCCAGCCAGGCCCGAGGCTGAGTCATTTGACGCTGTTATCATAGGTACTATTTCAGTTTGCAGTAGAGATGCTTCAGTTCTATTTGATCCGAGATCTACTTACTTCTATGTGTCATCCAATTTTGCTTCCTATTTGGTTGTGCCCCATGATTCTTTGAGTGCTCCTGTGTATGTGTCCATACCAGTGGGAGATGCTATTGTTGTAGATCGTGTTTATCGTTCGTGTGTGGTCACCATTGGGAGTCTTGAGACTCGTGTAGATCTTCTACTTCTCGATATGGTTGAGTTTGATGTCATACTGGGTATGGATTGGCTGTCACCTTATCATGCTATATTAGATTGTCACGCTAAGACGGTGACCTTAGCCTTGCAGGGGTCCTCGATTAGAGTGGAGAGGGAATCTTGACCATTCTGCCAACAGGGTTATCTCTTATGTGAAGGCTCGGCATATGGTCAAGAAGGGGTGTCTAGCTTATTTGGCTTATGTCCGCGATTCTAGTGCGGAGGTTCCTTCCATAGATTCAGTGCCGGTTATTCATGAGTTTCCAGAGGTGTTTCATGTAAACCTGCCGGGGATACCACCCGACAGGGATATTGATTTCTGCATTGATTTGGCCCCGGGCACTCAGCCCATTTCCATTCCGCCATATCGCATGGCCCCGCCAGAGTTGAAAGAATTGAAGGATCCGTTGCAAGATTTGTTGGATAATGGCTTCATTAGACCTAGTGTCTTGCCCTGGGGTGCACCTGTGTTGTTTGTGAAGAAGAAAGATGGATCGATGAGGATGTGTATAGATTATCGACAGTTAAACAAAGTCACCATCAAGAACAAATATCCATTGCCGATGATTGATGATTTATTTGATCATCTTCAGGGTGCCAAGGTTTTTCAAAGATTGATTTGAGATTTGGCTACCATCAGTTGAGGATTAGGGCATCCAATGTTCCTAAGATAGCTTTTCAGACTCGGTATGGGCATTATGAGTTTCTAGTGATGTCATTTGGGCTGACAAATGCCCCGGCAGCATTCATGGATTTGATGAACCGGGTGTTCAAACCCTACCTGGATTCCTTTGTGGTTGTGTTTATTGATGATATCTTGATCTACTCCCACAGTCAAGAGGAGCATGAGCAGCACCTTTGGATCGTTCTTCAGACTCTGAAAGACAGCCAATTATATGATAAGTTCTCAAAATGCGAGTTTTGGTTGAGTTCAGTTGCTTTCTTGGGTCACATTGTATCAGTAGAGGGTATTCAGGTGGATCCTAAGAAGATTGAGGCAATCTAGAATTGGCCTAGACCCACATCAGCTATAAAGATCCGTAGTTTCTTGGGTTTGGCGGGCTATTACCGTTGATTTATAGAGGGGTTTTCATCCATAGCAGCCCCGTTGACCAGATTGATCCAGAAGGGTGCCCCATTCAAGTGGTCAGACGAGTGTGAAGCGAGCTTTCAGAAGCCCAAGACAGCTTTGACTACGGCACGGGTATTGGTGTTACCCACAGGTTTAGGATCTTATACAGTATATTGTGACACATCTCGTATTGGTCTGGGTGCGGTATTGATGTAGGATGGCAAGGTTATTGCATATGCTTCACGGTAGTTGAAGGTTCACGAGAAGAATTACCATGTTCATGATCTAGAGCTGGCAGCCATTGTTCATGCGCTGAAGATTTGGAGGCACTATCTTTACGGCGTGCCATGTGAGGTATTCACTGATCATCGGAGCTTGCAGTATTTGTTCAAGCAGAAGGAACTCAATTTGAGGCAGAGGAGGTAGCTGGAGCTATTGAAAGACTATGATACCACCATATTGTATCACTCGAAAAGGCCAATGTGGTGGCCGATGCTTTGAGTAGAAAGTCAGTCAGTATGGGTAGCCTTGCATATATTCCAGTTAGTGAGAGACCGCTTGCATTGGATGTTCAGGCCTTGGCCAACCAGTTCGTGAGGTTAGATGTTTTTGAGCCCAGCCGTGTTCTAGCTTGTACAGTCGCTCGGTCTTCCTTGTTTGAGTGCATTAGAGATCAGTAGGATGACGATCTGCATTTACTTGTCCTTAGAGACACAATGCGGCATGGTGGTGCCAAACAGGTTACTGTTGGAGATGACGGAGTTTTGAGGATGCAGGGTCGTATTTGTGTGCCTAATGTGGATGGACTTCGTGAGTTGATCCTTGAGGAGTCCTACAGTTCCCGGTATTCTATTCATCTGGGCGCCGCCAAGATGTATCAGGACTTGAGGCAACATTATTGGTGGAGGCGAATGAAGAAGGACATAGTTGCCTATGTAGCTCGGTACCTAAATTGCCAGCAGGTAAAGTGTGAGCATCAGAGACCTGGTGGTTTACTTCAGAGGTTAGATATTCCTGAGTGGAAGTGGGAGCGTATCACTATGGACTTTGTTGTTGGACTCCCACGGACTCAGAAGATGTTCGATACAGTTTGGGTCATTGTGGATAGGCTGACTAAGTCAGCGCATTTCATTCTTGTGGCAGTTACCTATTCCTCGGAGCGGTTGGTAGAGATTTATATTCGTGAGATCGTCCGTCTTCACGGTGTGCCCGTGTCTATCATTTTTGATCGAGGTACGCAGTTTGCCTCGCACTTTTGGAGGGTAGTTCAGCGTGAGTTGGGTACGCGGATTGAGTTGAGCACAGCATTTCATCCTCAGACGGACGGGCAGTCCGAGCGTACTATTTAGATCTTGGAGGATATGCTCCGCGCCTATGTTATTGACTTTGGAGGTTCTTGGGATCAGTTTTTGCCGTTAGCGGAGTTTGCCTACAATAACAGCTACCAGTCGAGCATTCAGATGGCTCCCTATGAGGCATTATATGGTAGACGGTGTAGGTCGCCAATTGGGTGGTTTGAGCTAGGGGAGGCTTGGTTATTGGGTACAGATTTAGTTCAGGAAGCCTTGGACAAGGTCAAGATTATACAGGATTGACTTTGTACAGCTCAGTCCAGGAAAAAGAGTTATGTTGACCGTAAAGTTCATGATATTGCATTCATGGTTGGAGAAAGAATTTTGCTTCGGGTATCGCCCATGAAGGGTGTTATGAGATTTGGAAAGAAGGGCAAGTTGAGCCCTAAGTATATCGGGCCATTTGAGATCCCCGAGAGAGTGGGGGAGGTAGCTTATAGACTTGTGTTGCCTCCACGGTTATCCTTAGTTCATTCGGTATTCCATGTGTCTATGCTCCGGAAATATCATGGTGACCCGTCCCACGTGTTAGATTTCAGCTCTGTCTAGTTGGACAAGGATTTGACTTACGAGGAGCAGCCGGTGGCCATTCTAGACCGACAGGTTCGTCAGTTGTTGTCAAAGAGTTACCCTTCAGTTCGAGTGCAGTGGAGAGGTCAGCCTATTGAGGTAGCTACTTGGGAGTCCGAGTCCGATATGCGGAGTAGATATCCCCACCTTTTCACCAGCTCAGGTATTTTTCTATGTCCGTACGAGGACGAACGGTTATTTTAGAGGTGGAGAATATGATGACCCAAAAGGTCATCTTATATTTTAGAACTCGAATCTGCGCTCTTAAGCCTTAAAAACTCATTTTTACCCTCCTCGATTAGCGTGCACAGTCCGGGCAGGTTTTCGAAAAAGCTTTTATGTTGAAAACTATTGAAAATAAGAATTTTTGCCTTAAAAGTTAATTTTGGTTGACTTCGGTCAACATTTTTGGTAAACGGGCCTGGATCCGTGCTTTGATGGTCCCGGTAGGTTCGTATCGAATTATGGGACCTGGGCGTATGCACGGAATAGAATTTGGAGGTCCCTAGCTTGAGTTATGAATCTTTGATGAAAATTAAAAGTTTGGAAATTATTTGTTTTTATGAATTGATTGATATTTGGCATTGTTAGTATCGGGTCTGTATTTTGGTTCCGGAGCCCGGTATAGGTTCATTATGATATTTAAGACATGTCTGTGAAATTTGGTGAGAAACGGAGTTGATTTGACATGATTCGGACGTCCAGTTGAGAAAATAGAAATTTTAAAGTGTTCTTGAGAATTTCATTTGATTTGGTGCTAAATTTAGAGTTCTAGGTGTTATTTAGTCAATTTGATCACGCGAGCAGGGACGTATGATATTTTTAGACTTGTGAGCATGTTTGGTTTGGAGCCTTGAGGGCTCGGGTGAGTTTCGGATAGGCCACGGGATGTTTTGGACTTTGGAAATCTGGTTTTTCTGCAGAATCTGTGTTCTGGCATGTCCTTCTTCGCGTTCGCGAAGGCACTCTCGCGAACGCGAAGAGTAAACTGGGCAGCTGAGGATTTCTTCTATGCGAACGCGAAGGCTTGGTCGCGAACGCGAAGCGTTAGGGGCGTTAACCTTCGCGAACGCGACAAGCCCATCGCGAACGAGTAGCGTTAGGCACTGGGGAGGGGGAGTCAGCCTTTTCTTCATGGCGAACGCGAGCAATGTCCCGCAAACGCGAAGACCGGGGAAGGGTAGCCTACACGAATGCGAGCACTGCCTTGCGAACGCTAAGGCTTGGCAGGCCATACACTTCGCGAATGCGACAGTGCTCTCGCGAACGCGATGAACACTGTCGCCCAGCACTTAACAGAATCCAAAACAGGATTTTGCCCAAAAAAAATACATTTTTCTCAAAAACCAAATGGTGAGGGGCGATTTTTCAAGAGTCATTCCTTCCCCAAATTGTTGGTAAGTGATTCTGAACCATTTTCTTTCAGTTACCCATTACATTTCTTGAATTTTCAACCTAAAATCTAGAGTTTTCATTGTAGAATTAGGGGTTAGGGTAGAAAATAGGGATTTCGGGAATTTGGGGATTTAGACCTCAATTTGAGGTCGGATTCCAAAACTAATTACATATTCGGGCTCGGGGGTGAATGGGTAAAAAGATTTTGGTTCGAACCTCGAGTTTTGACTAAGCGGGCCCGGGGTCGATTTTTCGACTTTTTGGAGGAAAAATTGGAAAATTTAATTTATGAAATATAATTGATTCCTTACACAATATTTGATATTATTGAGTCATTTTTGAATAGATACGAGTGGTTTGGAGGTGAATTCCAAAGGAAAAGCTGTGATTGAGAATTAAGTGGCCTTCGGAGCGAGGTACGTGTTGTGTCTAACCCAGACTTGAGGGAATTAGGAACCTTAGATTATTTGCTAAGTGAAATTCATGTGAGCGGCGTATATGTGAGGTGACGAGTACTTATGCGCCGCCAATTTACTTGATTTTCATATTTCTCTGTTTTTCTTATATTGTCTTATTCCTATGCCAAATTGCTACGTGTTATACTGGTGCTGTTCAAATTATCGTTCTTATCATGTTTACGGAATTTTCCGGTGATAATTGAGTTTTTATTTCAAAGTTGAGATTGATATTATGGAACCAAATATTGAAGTAAGGTTTTTACTTGTTATTCTATCTCCCTGTTATTATTCATGTATTGCATTATGGTAAGGGAGAGTGTTAATGCACGAAGGGTGATGTCGTGCCATATTATGAGTGTTAATGCACGAAGGGTGATGCCGTGCCATATTGTAAGTGTTAATGCACGAAGGGTGATGCCGTGCCATATTGTGAGTGCTAATGCACGAAGGGTGATGCCGTGCCATGATATGAGAGTAAAAGCACGAACGGTGATGCCGTACCGTTTCTATTAATTTTATGGTGAGATTGAGAGTAAAAGCACGAAGGGTGATGCCGTGCATTTTTCTTTACTGTATTCATTATTCCTGTTGATTCATGGTATATTGACTGCTCCGGTGATCATTCTGTTGTAGTTCTTTATCTGTATTCCCCTTAGTATGTCTCCCCTCCCGACATTTTCTGTTTAGTTCTTCATTCCTGTTATTTGCATATACACTGTTAAATTGTACAGGTTGATTGTAGGTGCCTTGCCTTAGCCTCGTCACTACTTCGTCGAGATTAGGCTCAACACTTACCAGTACATGGGGTCGGTTGTACTGATGCTGCACTCTGCACTTTTTGTGCAGATTTTGATACCGGCTCAGGTTGATCGAGATTTGCTATTGGTCCACTGTCCGGAGACTCAAGGTAGATCTGTCGGCGTTCACAGACCTTGAAGTCCCCGTCTATCTTTTTATGTCCTACTATTTTTTTTTATTTAGACAGTTGTATTTTTTTTAGACTATTACTTGTAGTAAATTCTAGAATGCTCGTGAATTGTGACTCAAGATCCGGATGATAGTAATAAATACAGTTTTATGATATTCCGCACTTATTATATTTTATTTTAATTAATTATTGTTATTTACTGAATGGAAATAAGAAATTAGTTTAATAATTCTCTAACGTTGGCTTGCCTGGCAAGTGGAATGTTAGGCGCCATCACGGTCCCGTCAGTGGAAAATTTCGGATCGTGACACTATCAAACCAACAAATTCACGGAATTACATAAATAATCAAGTGGCAATCACATCAAATTGTCATATAACAACAGACTCAATAACAAGAATTTAGGCATGACAAATAGATGATTAAATATATGCCAACAATTATTCAATTTACTACACAATATGCTCAAGGCTTTTACTCAATAAAATTTGCACATATAAGCCGAGTAAGTACTCGTCACCTCGCGTACACGGCTTTTCACATTTCATAAAATGGCACATAAGACTCGATGCCTAAGGGGTAATTCCCTCACTCGAGGTTAAGCAAGACACTTACCTTTTTGAAATTAGGCCGATATTCCAAAATAGCCTTCTTACTTGAATTGACCTCCATACAGCTCAAATCTATCCAGATTAATTGTATAACTTCATTAAATTTTATCGGAAATGATTCCGAATAATAATGCGTAGACTTAGAAATTTATTCCAAATAGTCAACAAAAGTCAATGCGGGGCTCGCCTCTCGGAACCTGATATAATTTTCATGAAACCAGAACACCCATTCCTATACAAGTTCAACCATACTAATTTTATCAAATTCCGATACCATTTCGTCCCTCAAATTGTGATTTTTCGTTTTGAAAATTTTCTTCAAAAACCATTCTTTTCCTCAACTGAAAACACAATTTAAATGATAATAATAAAGATAGGATCATGGAAATAAATAGATTCTATGTGAAGAACACTTACCCAATCGATTTTCTTGAAAAACCCGCAAGGGATCGCTCAAAACCGAGCTCTACAAGTCAAAATATGATAAAAATGGCCTAACCCTTAATTTGGAAAACTTATAATCTGCCCAAGGCTGAAAGCATCACGAGCGCAGAAAAAGGCTCGCGTTCGCAAAGAAGGAAAGTAAGGCTGTCCAGAAAAATCCTTCGCGAGCGCGAGGGAAGGAGTGCAAATGCGAAGCATAAGGGACGGAACCTTCGCGACGCGAGATGCTCTTCGCGAACGCGAAGAAGAAACATGAGGCTGGCATGAAGAGCTTCGCGAACGCGAGTGTCTAATCGGGAACGCAGTGGAGAAAAGACAAACCTTCGCGAACGCGAGTGTCTAATCGCGAACGCAGTGGAGGAAAAGACAAACCTTCACGAACGTGATGGGATGAACGCGAACACGAAGAAGAAATATAACGTGGTCAGCAGTAACACTTCGCGAACGCGAGATGCTCTTCGCGAATGTGAGATGCTCTTCGCGAACGCGAAGAAGAACACCAGAAAACAGAAACAACAGTTCAAAAATAGAAGGAAATGGTCATAGCCCATCCGAAATACATCCGAGGCCCCCAGGACCCCATCTAAACATACCAACAAGTTTCATAACCTAACACGGACTCGCTCGAGGTCTCAAATCGCATCAAATAATGCCAAAAATACAAATTGCACCACGAATCGAACTTATGAACATCCAAAACTTCCAACTTCTAAAACTCGTGCTGAAACCTATCAAACCAACCCGGAATGACGTTAAATTTTGAAGACAAGTCCCGAATAATATAACGGGGCTGTTCCAACTCTCGGAATCACATTCCGACCCCGATATCAAAAAGTCCACTACCGGTCCAAAACTCCAAAAATTCGACTTTCGCCATTTCAAGCCTAAATCAGCTACAGACCTCAGATTCACAGTCCGGACACGCTCTTAAGTCCAAAATCACCCAACGGAGTTAACGGAACCGACAGAATTCTATTCCGGAGTCGTCTTCATACAGTTCCGATTACGGTCAAAATCCTAAGACTTAAGCTTCCGTTTTAGAGACTAAGTGTCCCAAATCACTCCGAATCATCCGGTAACTGAATTCAACCACGCACGCAAGTCAATACACATATTACGAAGATGTGCAGGGCCTTACGCCTCCGAACGGGACTTAAATTCTCAAAATGACCGACCGGATCGTTACAAAAAATAAATCACGTCCTTTAGGTGTGTAATTTTCTTATGGCATCTTAAAATAAATAAATTTGCTTTCCTATTCAAAGTTTGTTACCGAACACTAATTCCAATTCTTCAACATCGATCATTGCATGCCCTCGGTGTCGGATGTAGCTCCTCAGTTATGCCCTTACAAATTCATTTCAGCTCAATATTCTCGACGCGAGATATAATATACATATAAAAACTCTATATATTTCAATAGATATTATATCTGAGCTAATAGAAACCTTCAACATCGAACCGTTCGAGTTTAAATTATGAATTTGTCTCAGCTTAACCTTTATGTCAACTAAACTCGAGTAATAATTTAGTTTTATTTATTTATTTTTGTTTCTTTTGCGTGTTTTCTTTTTCCTTTATCCATTTTCTTTTAAAAACAGCACGTGGGGGCATTTAATTCGGGTTCCATGCATGAAAAGCACATATATCTCCTAAATCATGAAAATGGCTTCTCTTATGGAGCAACGTAACAGGGTTAAAGGGGATGGATCTATAGTCAACGCAGTCTTCTTTTATATTGTGGTATTCAAACTAAAAATGTAATATTAGAATCAATAAATGTAAATTTTTTCTCGTTTAAGTCATTGTCTTCAGTTGTGTTCCACGTTATGGGTTGGCTCAAGAAATAACAAGCTTTTTCTAAGGCAAACGTGTTAATGTTCGGTTCATAATTGTTTTTGAAAATGTTTTCCAAAAACCAAAAATATTCTCGTTTGATATTGAACAAAATTTTGGAAATTAGGAAAACATTTCCAATACCTGACATATTTGTTAGAATAAATATATCTTGCTCATACTCCAGACCACGTAAATTCCCTTAAATTCAAAAAAAAAAAATCCAAATTATTAATAAAAACATTTCTGAAAAAGAAATATAAACACACTAGTCGCACTTCCCAAAATTGCGGATGATTCTTCTCCATAAATGTTACTCCATTTATCAGACTATACTGATGTGAGGGGATCTAATTTTTTATATGAATTCCGACATAGGTCCTTCAAGGTTTTGACAATAAAATTTAAGGATAATTTTACAGAACTCCTTTCAGGTTTTGTTTTATTTCAGTGACTTCCACGTGGTTTACCATATTACGCTTACCTCTATGTTTTGTTTTCATTGTAATAATTCTTTTAACCTATTTATCATTAATATAATGTAATTATAATTTAACCAATTTTCCCTTATTAATATTCTTTATATTTTAATTTGGATATATAAACATCTTTTTTATAGAATCCATTTAAAATAAAAGATAAAAGTCTCTTTAACTTGAGAATAACAGAACAATCTACGGATATATTTATAAAACCTCTCTTCTATTAATTATAAATAGTTTAAAAGAATTGTTCCAACAAAATCAAAATAAGGGAGGTAAGTGTAATATCGTAAATCATAAGAAAAGTCGATGTAATAAAGTAAAATCTAGAGGGGGATCTCTTATATTATCTCTAAAATTTATATATATAGAAACTATAAAAAAAAAAAAAAAAAAACTTGAGAATTCGTAATAAAAAAAAATGTTTCACTCCTCATGTGGTTGACACTTTCACAAATGGGCTGGAGGGAGTATTGGGAAAAATGTCATGGTAGGAAGATAGGGAGTCCGGGTGTGGGGTTGGGGACGAGGGTGGGTTGGGGGGGGGGGGGGGTTTCATGCTTCACAGTCCAAAACAGGTCTAAAGTCTTTGAAGAAGAAAGAAAGTGACGTTATTTTTAACAAAGAAAGTGACACTTAGAATATGTGATTATGACCACCGACCCCGGACCATTCTTATTCTGTATTTTCTGTCCACGTACTTTTCAAGTTCACCTAAGAGTAATTGATAGGTGGACAGTACCTCCTTCTCCAAAATCACATCCTTCTGCCAAATGCCAAGTGCGTGCTAAGTGAGTGTCCCTATCTATTTTTACTTAACAAAAAAATATGCCTCAAATGAGTAATCATTGGCTTGACATTGACCTCCATTATCACCCAGCAGCTAAACTTCACGAACTTCTCCACTGAAAAATTAAAGAAAACCTAATGAAAACGCATTATTCCGTCCGTTTACCCGTAAAACGAATTGGTTGAATTTGTTACATGATTTATAGATAAACGAACTGATTTGATCCAAAAATAATAAATAAACAAGATTAAGAATAAGACTTAGTGATTAAAATCGAAAGAAATGACAAGTTTGGCTCCGAGAGCAATGCCACCGAGGACAGAAATAAGAACAATGAAAAAAAGCAAATAAAGTTATTTGATTGAGCTTGAGATGGAATATATTTTAAGTTTTGCCAAGGATTTCGTGTGTTACAATGGCTGTTAAGCCTACTATTTATAGCTATGCCTAAGGAAATAAGATCCTAGTATCAAACCCCTCTTAAATGACAATAAATGAGTCATTGATGAATATGTAACGGCAGACCATGAATGCAAATATTCTTTGCAACGGCTGCCCATTTAATGCCAAGGAACATTCTTCGTTGAATGATGTCCGATGACAAACTTTTGATCTTTTCACGTTGACCATACTCCCTTCGGGGTCTATCCGATGTCAATTGCAGTTGTTGTTCCCGGTACTGGTTTTTACTTGACTTACTTTTTATTTATTTCCGGTTCCACGTATCGCGTTATCATTCGATCATTCATTATATACCAATTCTATCCAATACACCCTAGCTCCTTAAGGTAACTAACTATTGAGCTTAGCTTGACTATAAAAGCTAGCTCAAGAGGTGATGATGGTGTAAGATCACATATAATGAGACTATAGCTTAATCATTTAACAAATGTGAAATATTTGAATTTACATTCCCCAAACGCTTAGAACTGCACATTTGAAGTGTACACAATGTAATACAGACGGCAAAGGTGAAGGCTCCCTTTTCTAAGTGGAGTTAATTGACACACCTCAATTATAAACTGTATAGATAGATAAATTATTTTTACATATACGTATTAATGTTGAGTAGATAAGGATCCTCATCGCCTAATTAAGATCTTATGAAAATACAATAGTCCATTCAAATAGAGACATTCTAACACCCTTTCCAACCCTAGCAAAAATCATGAAAATGATGAAAGGAAAAGCCGATATCCTTAAACTTTTATAAATAAAGAGCATGTGGTTTCCATGCCGAATATTCGCCGTTATTTTCACTTTGAAGTGGATATCTTTTGTGTCTTACTGTGATAAAATTTGTTTCATCTTTTGCAATCATTTAAGGATTTTTTTTCTCAAATTTAGGATAAGTTTTTCTTCTGTTTGCCCATAGACAAGGAATAAGAGTACCTCGAAATTGCGCTTTCAGCCGTTTTAGAATTGACGATGTTGAATGATGAATCATTGAATTCAAGGATTTTTGAAATGGAAATGGGCCAAATTCTAGCTATCTATCTTGAAAAGGATTTTTCATGATAGGTTTATCTTTTCTTTAAAGTTCGTTGCCTAAAAGCCATAAGCAAGGAGTTTATCAGAATCTCTGTAGCCGGAAAATTATATTATATATATATATATATATATATATATATATATATATATATATATATATATATATATATATATATATATATATATATAAGGTCAAAATTATTTTTATGTATATTCAATTTTCTTAGCACAACTAAGAATGTTTTGTGCGTTTATATTTTGAATCATCTTGGAGAAAAATTTGGCTCTGCCACTATCAGGTATGCACGATATTTGGTGTGGTTAAATCCTCGCAGTCACTGGGCATAATAGTTATGCATTAGACATATAATCCAATTGAAATAGTAGTAAAAATTATATAAAGAATAAATATATATGAAAGGATTCTTAACACGCTCATAAACAAATCCTATTTAAGTATGGAAAAACTAAGATCAGCTAGAATAAAAAATGCAAGCGTTATGGAAATTTATAGACATTAATTTTGTGATTTCCGAGATCTTCTGAATTGGAATCTGTTTATCCGAAAAATGGATAGAGTTATTTATACGTAGTTCTAAGGATACATGGTATAGCTTGGTACAAATCGAAAAAGTAAGTAGAAATATATTGAATATTAACTGTATAAAAGAATGAAATACAAACCAAATTGAATAGAGAATAATTTATAAACAAGCAACATGAATCAATATTCAAGCTCCAAAAAGGATAATCTCAACTATCTCGATGTAATAATCTTGTGAATGTATCAATGTTTCTTCTCTAGATGTTCAATGTTCAATGTTCTTACAGAAACAATACTCACTCTTAATATAGTGGAAGAATCCTTCTTTGGATATAATAAAAAATACATAGTGGGGACCCATGATAGATTAGTTAATCACCTTTTCCTTAATTTTCGCCGAGATTCTCTCCCTCGTGCGGCTACAACGGCTCTTTGTCTCTTAGCTCGATCTTGGTCGGTCTTCGTATCGGTCGATTTCTGGATCTCGAACTCGATATTGACTCGAGCTCAATATTGACTCGAGCTCGGTATTGGTTGGTCTCTAACTCTTGAGTTCGATAACAATACTTCATGTCATAGCTCGATATTGACGCGAGCTTGATATTGACTCGAGCTCGGTATTGAATCGAACTCGGTATCTTGAGCTCGATAACCTAACTTTACTTCTGATCTCGATGTTACAATGACAACCCTCGGTTCACCACGTTCCAATCTCGACTAATTACATGAATGGCAAGATCGGATTTGACCGTATAAAGAATCTTAATGAAAACATTATTTCCTGAAGTTTTCTACGTAACATACTAATATATTACGAGATTTTATAAAGTATAAACCTTCTGGTTTATAAGAAAATCCAATAGTGTTGGAAGTTTAAGCGATTCCCTTGATATTCCTGAATCCAAAATTTAGCAAGTCGTGAATTTCGATAATGGCCAGACGCAAATTGCAGCAATTTAAACAGGTAAGGAAAGATTGCAACTGGGAGAACAAAGAAGTGATAATCTCGACTCCCGAAGAAGATATTACTACTCATGTGAAAGAGTTTTTAAATGTTTATACTTACCCTTTCACGTTAGGCCCCCTCGATCCCGTTGTCATCGATTTTTGCTGTCAATACTAAATAACCCTAGGCCAAATCCATTCTTATTTTGGTCAATCGTTATTATGATCCGCTTCTTCTTGAACAAAGTCGAGGGGATGCCTTTCACCCTCGACCACCTCATTAGGTTGTACAGCCCCCGCATCTATCTAGGTGGGTTAATAAAACTCCAGCAACGGGCTACCAAAATGTTATTCTCGAACATAGACGAGGACAAGGACCGAGGCTGAATGAGCCGGTTCGTTCGAGTGAGGACTTCCGACCTAATCCCGGCCGAGAAGATGCCATTTTCCGAGGAATGGAACATAAGCATAAGTACAATCCCCTAGTTAGTTCCTATTAATTGTTTTGTTCATTTGCTTCTTCTCATCGATATCGTTTTCCGTGATGTAGAGAACGCTTGGATGCCCGATGCAATTCCTAACCTCAAGAGCTGGGTTTGGGACCTAGCTTCGACCTCTACATATGCCGAGCGCTCATGGCGCGATCTATCAAAGGGCCGATGGGAGGCCAAAACTCATGGTAAGCCCCTTTTCTGCGTCTTTGACGATTTTGTTTGAAGCATTTCTTACTTTCCTTTCATACAAGCCTTGGCAAAGATGCCGTCATGAAGCCCTTATATTGTGAGGGGGAGACTTCGATACCGGCACCGAAACCGGTGAAGGATAGAAAGAGGAAAATAATCTCGTCCCCCGAGGGTCCTGAACCTAAGTAGAGGGCAGCTCGTAAGCCGAGGAACAACATCATCCTCTTGACCGAAGACTATGTTCGGCGTTTAAGGGATGAAGATGAAGGAGAGGAAGAAGACGACTCTGATCGAGTATCCTGAATAGCAATGAGCACCGAGGCCACAAAAGCCATTGAATCAGTGAAGTCTGCAGAGATTCTATCTCGAGGTGAGGGGGTATCGGGAAGAGACTCTAGCGAAGTCCCGGAGTCATTGAGGATTGAAGATGCCTCCCACCATAGTGCGCCAACGGTGGGAACGGCTGTAGGGGCTAGTCTTGAAGCCCCTCAGATGTAAAGAACGCCCCGAGTGATCCACTTGGGGCAATAGAAATTGGAGGCTCCCCGATGCTTCCCTCATTTTCCGAGGAGATGATTCAAGAAGCTAAAGCCTTGAAGACCCTCTCTATCGAAGGGGTCCATTGAAGGGAGGATCCCTTCCGTGATTACTTTACTGGGGTCGAAGATGCTACCGGCCTGAGTGATGTGGAGGTCCCGAGGAAGGACCCGGTTGAGGCCTTGAGCCTCTTCAACGAAGCGCAATAAGCTCTGAATCGGGTAAGCCTTAACTCTCCATGTTGGTATTACACTTGTGTTTGTTTTTCTATTTGTCTAACTTCTTTTCTTCTTTCTGAGTAGCCCTCAGCGCTTTATCGGGAAGCATTTTCTCGGTCCCGAGCTAAGCTGAGTCAGTATGGGGCCGACCTTCGAGGGCTCACGAAGGAGAGAAATTCCCTTAAACTTCTTTGTGGGCAAAGAGAAGAGGAAATCAAGGACCTCCGAGCCGAGTTGGCCAAGGCTCACCAAGATCAGTCCGACCTCATCTAGCAGGTAATGAAAGTCTTTAAAGCTTATGGGCTCAATTCAGGAACGGTGGCTAATATTTTAATCTCACAGCTGCAGCAAAAGATCGAGGTGATCGGGCAGCTCCACGAGAAGGTCGATATGATGAAGGCGGAGACCTTGGGTTTGAAGGGAGGTATGGACCATTTTGCTATAGAAAAAGAGACTGCTTTATCCCAATTGTCATCGGCCGAAAGTCAACTTCGGGGCATGAAAGAGAAGAGCTCAGCCCAGGAAGGAAAAATAGCTGAGCTCGAAGCTCGGTTGGCTTCCGAACTTGCGAAGGCCAGATCTGAAGCTGAAAAGGCTAAAGCCGAGGCAGATGCGATCGTGGTCGTCTACCGAGCCGATGCCGAAACAGCTCAAGTACAAGCGAGAGAAGTAGCCGAGACCGCTCAAACTCGAGCATATTGGATTGCTGAACTCTCCAAGTGCCAATATCGGAGGAAAACCCTCGAGGAGATCCACGCTCGAGGTTTCAATCTTGCCGATGAGATAATAAAGGCTAAAGAGTGTGAAATCGAAGCTGGAGCGCTGGCCTCCGATGATGATGACGATTGCAAAAGCGAGTCCGAGAGCGGCGAGGACCTCGATGGAGAAGAAACCGCCCCCGGAGAAAATCAGGAACCTTAGGATTTTTTATTTTTGATCTTTTGTGTATGGTCCTGATCGGACAATGTAAATATCTTCATATATATAAAGATCTCTTTCTTTTCCATCTTGCCTTTATTTCATTCTGTGCCTTGTAAAACATTTGTGTCATTCATGCCTTATAAAAATTTTGTTCATAAGTTCGAGGCTTTAGGTAATTTTACCGAAGTCAGACTAGTCAACTGAGTACTTTCTCGAACTTGAATTAATGTGGTCCTTAGGCTTTATGAGTGAGTTTTACTCGAACTCGAAGTAAGAATAGCCCTTAGGCTTTATGAGTGAGTTTTACTCGAACTCGAAGTAAGAATAGCCCTTAGGCTTAGTGGTCTAGTGAGGACTTGCTCGAACTCGAAATAAGGTATCCCTTGGGCTTTGTAATCGAGTGAGAATGATTTCTCGAACTCGAATTAATGGCAGCCCTTAGGCTTGATAGATAGTCCCTGAGTGAGAATGGTTGCTCGAACTCGAGTTAGGGTAGCCCTTAGGATTTATAGTCGTGTGAGGATTTGCCCGAACTCAAAATAAGAATAGCCCTTAGGCTTAGTGGTCGAGTGAGGACTTGCTCGAACTCGAAATAAGGTAGCCCTTAGGCTTTGTAGTCGAGTGAGAATGATTTCTCGAACACGAATTAATGGCAGCCCTTTGGCTTGATAGATAGTCCCCAAGTGAGAATGGTTGCTCGAACTCGAGTTAGGGTAGCCCTTAGGCTTTAAAGTCGAGTGAGGATTTGCTTGAACTCGAAATAAGGATAGCCCTTAGGCTTAGTGGTCGAGTGAGGACTTGCTCGAACTAGAAAGAAGGTAGCCCTTGGGCTTTGTAGTCGAGTGAGAATGATTTTTTGAACTCGAATTAATGGCAGCCCTTGGGCTCGATAAATAGTCCCCGAGTGATAATGGTTGCTCGAACTCGAGTTAGGGTAGCCCATAGACTTTATAGTCGAGTGAGGATTTGCTCGAACTCGAAATAAGAATAGCCCTTAGGCTTAGTAGTTGAGTAAGGACTTGCTCGAACTCGAAATAAGGTAGCCCTTGGGCTTTGTAATCGAGAGATAATGATTTCTCAAACTCGAATTAATGGCAGCCCTTGGGCTCGATAGATAGTCCCCGAGTAAGAATGGTTGCTCGAACTCGAGTTAGGGTAGCCCTTAGGCTTTATAGTCGAGTGAGGATTTTCTCAAACTCGAAATAAGAATAGCCCTTAGGCTTAGTGCTCGAGTAAGGACTTGCTCGAACTCGAAATAAGAATAGCCCTTAGGCTTTATAGTCGAGTGAGGACTTGCTCGAACTGGAAATAAGAATAGCCCTTAGGCTTAGTGGTTGAGTGAGGACTTGCTCGATCTCAAAATAAGGTAGTCATTGGGCTTTGTAGTCGAGTGAGAATGATTTCTCGAACTCGAATTAATGGCAGCCCTTGGGCTCGATAGATAGTCCTAGAGTGAGAATGGTTGTTCGAACTCGAGTTAGGGTAGCCCTTAGGCTTTATAGTCGAGTGTGGACTTGCTCGAATCGAAATAAGAATAGCCCTTAGGCTTAGTGGTCGAGTGAGGACTTGCTCGAACTCGAAATAAGGTAGCCCTTGGGCTTTGTAGTCGAGTGAGAATGATTTCTCGAACTCGAATTAATGGCAGCCCTTGGGCTCGATAGATAGTCCCCGAGTGAGAATGGTTGCTCGAACTCGAGTTAGGGTAGCCCTTAGGCTTATAGTCGAGTGAGGATTTTCTCAAACCCGAAATAAGAATAGCCCTTAGGCTTAGTGCTCGAGTGAGGACTTGCTCAAACTCGAAATAAGGTAGCCCTTGGGCTTTGTAATCGAGTGAGAATGATTTCTCAAACTCGAATTAATAGCAGCCCTTGGGCTCGATAGATAGTCCCCTAGTGGGAATGGTTGCTCGAACTCGAGTTAGGGTAGCCCTTAGGCTTTATAGTCGAGTTAGGACTTGCTCAGATTCGAAATAAGAATAGCCCTTAGGCTTAATGGTCAAGTGAGGACTTGCTCGGTCACGAAATAGGAATAGCCCTTAGGCTTAGTAGTCGAGTGAGGACTTGCTCGAACTCGAAATGAGGTAGCCCTTGGGCTTTGTTTCCATAATATATCATGAAATAGAGGAATTTTTCTGGGATATAAAATATCGGTAAAGAGGAAATTTCTCTTTATAAGTCATTATACATGCGTTCATGTTTTGTGCCAGGGCTCGGGTAAACTACATGAGCATGGCCCGTTTTGACCATTTGGCTCTTACAATATTTTCTACTGAAACCCTGTTGTCATGAGGTAGCTTTCTTGCATCGAACTTGATAATCAAACTTGATGTATTCGAGGGTAATGCCCCCAGTATTCGAGTTTGATTGTAAAGAGGCCTCGAATACTGTTGAACTGTTCTAAGTTATCACGATCAATGGTTGCCTCATTAAAAACCTCACCGAAAAAGCCATTTGGGATAAAACCGGTCTAAGGGAAAAAGAGTGCAATGCGTGCTTTCAGACCTAAAGGCTTTGAGTTGAATAATCCATCCGTGTTTCTGGTCGAACACCTGCAAGGGTTAATTTCAAAATATAAATGAACATGGGAGGGTCGTACCTTAGCAGTAATATCGTTTTAAGTGTGAAACGTTCCAATTGCTCGGTAGTTGTTTGTCGTTTATCCCGCCGAGTTTGTAGGACCCTTTTCCGACGATTTCGAGGACCTGGTATGGTTCTTCCCAGTTCGGACACAGTTTTCATTCATTAGGATTTCGGGTGTTGAGGGTGACTTTCCTTAGTACCATGTCCCCGATTTTGAAATATCGAAGATTGTTTCTTCGATTTTACTATCTTTCGATCCGTTATTTTTGGGCGGCCAATTGGACGAGAGCGGCCTCTCATCTTTCGTCCAATAATTCTAGGCTCGTGTTCATGGTCTCGTTATTCGACTACTTTGTTGCATATTGAAACCTGATGCTAGGTTCTCCGACCTCAACCAGGATCAAAGCTTCGGTGCTATAGACCAACGAGAATGGCGTTGCTCCGGTACTAGATTTTGATGTTGTGCGATATGCCCATAGGACCTCGGGTAGTATTTCTTTCCATTTTCCTCCGGTGTTGGTCAATCGCTTCTTAAGATTTTGGATAATGGTTTTGTTGGTCGATTCGGCTTGTCCGTTTCCGCTGGGATGGTACGATGTTGATAGGATCCTTTTGATCTTGTGATCCTCGAGAAATTTAGTTATTTTGTTACCGATGAAGTATTTTCCATTATCACATACAATCTCAGCTGGAACTCTGAATCGACATATGATGTGGTCCCAAATGAAGTCTATCACTTTTTTTTCTTTGACTTTCTCGGAAGCCTGTGCTTCAACCCATTTAAAAAAAATAATCAGTCATAAATAAAATAAATTGAGCTTTACCTGGGGCCGATGGGAGGGCCCCAACGATGTCCATCCCCCATTTTATGAAAGGACATGGAGATAGGCCGAATGGAGTAGCTCCCCAGGTTGATGAATCACGGGCGTATGTCTTTGGCATTTGTCGCATTTTCGAACAAACTCCTTCGCATCTTTGCTCATATCGGTCCAATAATACCCTGCTTTGATCGCTTTGCAGACTAGCGAATCGGCACCTGAATGGTTTCCATAAGTGCTCTCGTGAATTTCCCGTAGTATGTAATCGGTATCTCCTGGTCCCAAACATATTGCCAATGGTCCATCAAAAGTCCTTCTGAATAGTGTTCCGTCTTCGAATAGGGTGAATCATGCTGCCTTTGTGCACAAAGTTCTCGATTCCTTTGGATCTGATTGAAGCTTCCCGTTCTTGAAGTACTGCATATATTTGTTTCTCCAATCCCAGGTTAGACTTGTGTAATTTATCTCGGTGTGACCTTCTTCGATCACCAATTTTACGAGTTGTACGACAGTCCCCGAGTTGAGTTCGTCATTTTCGACCGATGAACCTAAGTTTGCAAGGGCGTCGGCCTTGTTGTTCTATTCTCGGGGTACATGTTGCAAAGTCCATTATTTAAATTGATGTAGAGTCACCTGTAATTAATCCAAGTACCTTTGCATTCTATTTTCCCGGACTTCAAAAGTCTAGTTAACTTGGTTTACCATGAGGAGGGAATCACACTTAACTTCTATGATCTTTGCTCCCAAGCTTCTAGCTAGTTCGAGACCTACAATCATGGCCTTAATTTCGGCCTCATTGTTAGTCAACTTCGTAGTTCTGATAGACTGTCTAACTATGTTACCTGTGGGTGATTTTAGTACGATGCCCAATCCGGACCCTTTCGCGTTCGAGGCACCGTCCGTAAAGAGGGTCCAGACTCCTGAAGAGGTGTCAGATTTTATGAGTAGCTCTCTTTCAATCTTGCACGAGGGTTGGCGAAAAGTCAGCCACGAAGTCTGCCAAGATTTGAGACTTGATAGCGGTTCGGGGTCGATACTCGATATCGTACCCATATATTTCTATGGCCCATTTGGCCAATCGACTTGAAAGCTCGGGTTTGCTCAAAATGTTTCGAAGAGGATAAGTTGTTACAACATGTATCAGATGAGATTGGAAATATGGTTTTAATTTCCTAGAGGCACTTATTAAAGCAGACGCTAATATTTCTAAGTGTGGATATCTAGTTTCAACCTCGCCTAGGGTCCGACTGACATAATAAATAGGGAATTGTGTACCTCGTTCTTCTCGAACCAGGACTCCACTTATCGCTATCTCTGAGATACCTAAGTACAAGTAAAGTTGTTCGTCCACTTTCGGGGTGTGAAGCAGAGGCGGGCTCGATAAATACCGCTTTAGTTCTTCCAAAGCGTGCTGGCATTCCGGAGTCCATGCAAAGTTGCTTTTCTTCTTAAGTAGTGAGAAAAATCGGTGGCTCCTATCTGAGGATCTCGAAATGAATCGTCCCAAGGCGGCTATTCTCCCGGTTAACCTTTGCACAGCTTTCACATTATCTACTACCGTGATATCCTCGATAGCTTTGATTTTATCGGGGTTGATTTCGATTCCTCAGTTGGACACCATGAAACCAAGAAACTTGCGTGAGCCAATCCCGAATGCACATTTTTCGGGGTTGAGCTTCATATTGTACTTCTTTAGTACGTCGAAAGTTTCCTGCAAATGTTTTAAATGGTCCTCTGCTTGCATGGACTTAACTAACATGTCATCAATATAAACTTCTATCGATTTTTCTATTTGTTTTTCGAACATTCGATTTACTAGGCGTTGATAAGTTGCACCAGTATTTTTTAGACCGAATGGCATTATGTTATAATAATAGGTACCGTACTTAGTGACAAACGAGGTCTTTTCTTGATCCTCCGGGTTCATTTGTATCTGGTTGTACATAGAGTAGGCATCGAGAAAACTGAGAGTCTCATGGCCGGCCGTGGCATCAATCATACGATCGATGCTAGGCAAAGAAAAAGAATAATTAGGGCATACTTTGTTCAAGTCTTTATAATCTATACACATTCTAAGCTTGTTTCCTTTCTTAGGGACCACCACCACATTTGCTAGCCATTCGGGTATTTAACTTCTCGAATGGATCTATTTTAAGAAGTTTGGTTACCTCGTCCTTGATGAAGGCATGTTTGACCTCGGACTGGGGCCTTTTTTTTTGCTTTATCGGACAAAATTTTGGATCCAAGCTCAGTCTATGAGTGGCTATCTCCGGTGGGATCCCTGTTATGTCGAGATGGGACCAAGCGAAACAGTTCAAGTTAGCTATAAGAAATTGAATAAGCTTTTTTCTAAGCTCGGGATCTAACCCCGTGCCCAGATATACCTTTCGCTCGGGCAGATGTTCGACTAGCGTGATTTGCTCCAGTTCTTCGACCGTTGACTGGATAGCGTCGGTATCATTGGAGACCACAAAGGATTGAGGGATCCCATAGTCATCGTCTTCATCAGTCTTTTGATTCTTTAGTTTGGTTAAGGCTGACGTTTGTGATTGCTATTTGGTATCCTGTTCCTCCTTCGAAACTGATCCCTTTTGTCGATGATAGTGTAGATATTGGAATTACCTCATCGATGGCAAATATTTCTTTTGCGGCCGGTTGCTCTCCATAGATCGTTTTAACTCCCTCCGATGTTGGGAATTTCAGAACCTGGTGAAGGGTCAAGGGTACAACTCTCATATTATGGATCCACGGCCTTCCAAAAAGAGCGTTATACCTCATGTCGCCTTCGATCATGTGGAACTTTATTTCTTAGACAGTCCCTTCCACGTTTATCGGCAGGACTATCTCGCCCTTAGTAGTTTCACATGCTATATTGAATCCGTTTAGAACCAGGGTTGCGGTATGACCTAGTCCTGTAGACCGAGCTTCTCTACGACCTTCACTCTAATAATGTTGGCCGAACTACCTGAATCAATTAACACACACTTAACTTGAGTTTTATTCATAAGTACAGATATTACCAGTACATTGTTATGGGGTTACATGATTCCTTCTGCGTCTTCATTACTAAAGGACAAGGTTTCTTTAGGTGTGTAATCCTGAGACCGAGATCACTTCTCTCTTTCAATCGACATCTCCGTGCGTTTAAGCACCGGTCCCTGGGGGATATCGATTCAACCGATAATCGTGTGGATGATGTGTTGTGGCTCTTCTTTTTCGTTTTGCCTTCTAAAATCCCTGTTTTTGAAATGGTTTTTGGCCCGGTCACTTAAAAATTCTCAAAGGTTTCCTTTATTGAATAATCGGGCTACCTCCTCTCTCAATTGCCTACAATCTTCCGTTCTGTGGCCATGAGTGCCATGATATTCACACATTTGATTGGGATTCCTCTGGGTTGGAGCGGTCTGCAGAGGTCGGGGCCATTTAGTATCTTTGATACATCCGATAGCCGACACGATGGAGGATGCATCGATGTTGAAGTTATATTATGATAACTGCGGTGCTTCCTTAGGTCCAGTATGCCTGTCGAACCCATTCTTGTTCATCATCCCCCGAGACCCTTGGCCTCGATCACTTCTTTTATTACTTTGTACGGGGTTACATCTTGGTTTGTTACCCCTATAATCTCCACTATATGGCCGGTATCGGTCCATGATCGGCCTTTGTTCTCTGCTGATGTCCCTTTTAATAAAGGACCTAGAACCCAACTGGTCATCTTCAACTCTAATCTTCGATTGATACCGATTGTGAACATCGGACCAGGTAACGGCTGGGTACTCGATCAGGTTCTGCTTCAACCGTCGTGAAAATATCGAGCTTCATTCGTTTAGACCTTGAGTGAAAGCTTGAACAACCCAATTGTCTGTGACTGGTGGTAGGTCCATTCGTTCCATTTGGAAATGCGATACGAATTCTCTTAGTATCTCATCATATTTTTGTCTTACCTTGAAAAGGTCCGACTTCCTGGTTTTGACCTTTATGGCTCCACCATGTGCTTTTACGAAGGAATCTGCAAGCATAGCAAAAGAATCGATAGAGTTAGATGGTAAATTATGATACCATATCATTGCTCCCTTTGACAGGATTTCACCGAATTTTTTCAATAATACAGATTCGATCTCGTCATCCTCTAGGTCGTTCCCTTTGATGGCACATGTGTAAGAGGTAACGTGTTCATTGGGGTCGGTATTTCTATTATATTTGGGAATTTCGGGCATGAGGAACTTCTTGGGGATCGGTTTCGGAGTTGTGCTCGGTGGGAAAGGCTTTTGTACGAATTTTTTAGAATCCAAGCCTTTCAATATCGATCGTGCCCCCGGGATCTGATCAACCCTGGAGTTATACATTTCCACTTTTTTGTCATTTGCTTCAATCCTCCTTTCTCCTGACTCTATTCGTTTTGTCAGTTCCTCGAGCATCTTAACAATTTCGGGATTAGTCCCCGATTCTTGCTCATTTGACCTCACTACAGCTGGCCCCATTTTGTGGGTGACTTCTTGGGGTGGACTGGGCTTAAGCCTGATCGGTGCCTGAGTTTGGCTCTCCAACTGGGCTATTGCTACTTGTTGAGCTTGCAACATTTCAAAAATCATACGCAAGCTGATTCCGTTTTCCTCAGCATTTTGGGTATTTCGAGCTGCAGATCAAGTTCCACCATGAATGCTATTTTCAGGGTCGAAACGTTGGTTTGCCTCGATGGACACATGTGAATTAACGTCCATTGGCTCTTCGACCCGAGCTCCAACGGGATCGACAAGTGGTCTATCACCCCCGGGCATTAAGTTGTTGTTCTCATCTTGAAGGCCAACTTCGTTGTTGATAGGTAGGGCCATTAATTGTGAATTCGTCCTTTTCAGCCTGACATCAAAGATACTTCCAAGATCAATTGTAAAATAGTGTGTTTCACAGAGATTCGTATCAAATAACCACTATTATTCTTAGCCCCACGGCGGGCTCCAAACTGTTTACCCGAAAAACGGATAGAGTTGAATTTATTCGTAGTTCTAAGGATATGTACTATAGCTTGGTACAAATCGGAAAAGTAAGTAGAAATATATTGAATATTGACTGTATAAAAGAATGAAATACAAACCAAATTGAATAGAGAGTGATTTATAAACAAGCAAGATGAATCAATATCCAAGCTCCAAAAAAGGATAATCTCAACTATCTCGATGTAATAATCTTGTGAATGTATCAATGTTTCTTCTCTGGATGTTTAATGTTCAATGTTCTTACAAAAATAATACCCACTCTTAATATAGTGGAAGAATCCTACTTTGGATATAATAAAAAAAAATATATAATGGGGATCCCATGATAGATTAGTTGATCAGCTTTTCCCTAATTTCCGCCGAGATTCTCTCCCTGGTGCGGCTACATCTTGGTCGGTCTTGGTATCGGTCAGTTTCTGGATCTCGAGCTCGATATTGACTCGAGCTCAATATTGACTCGAGCTCGGTATTGAATCGAACACGGTATCTTGTGCTCGATAACCTTGCTTTACTTCTGATCTCGATGTTACAATGACGACCCTCGGTTCATCACGTTCCAATGACTAATTACATGAAGGGCAAGCTTGGATTTGACCGTATATAGAATCTTAATAAATAAATTATTTCCTGAAGTTTTCTACGTAACATACTAATATATTACGAGATTTTATAAAGTATAAACCTTCTCGTTTATAAGAAAATCCAATAGTGTTGGAAGTTTAAGCGATTCCCTTGATATTCCTGAATCCAAAATTTAGCAAGTCGTGAATTTCGATAATGGCCAGATGCAAATTGCAGCAATTTTTTTTTTTTTATCAAAAAAAAAAAGGCAGCTCGATCCATACATTAAAGCATCTTGTGTTCACGCGAGGTTTGGGGAAGGATATTAACCCAAGGAGATACGGATGTAGGTAGCCTACATTGGCGCTAGTATGAATGACTGATTTCACGGCTCGAGCCATGACTTATAAGTCACATAAAGACAATTTTATTGTTGCTTCAAGACTTATTCAGCGCAATTTGTAAATTTAAAAGAAAAAAAAACATGCGAGGATCACGGAACGCATCATTGTCATTGATGAGTACCAATCACAGTTATAGACAAAGCAAGTCTAAGACTGTGTTTTAATATTTTAGGGCGAAAATTAATTACTGTTAACTACTCGCTGCTGCTACTATTCATTTTGCTGCTCCATATGATTAAAGATAATTTACTCTTTGGTGACTGAACTTGCTTGGCTTCATTTTGAAATCTCAGTTGAAGTTAAGGATAAATGATCCAGAATCCGATGACAAGGCTAAACTTATTGCTGAAGATATAATTAAATACCATAGGACATCCACTGATGCAAAAATACCCCCACATTTACAGGGAGGGCAATGGTAGAGACGGATAAGCTCGGGATCAATGGCAGAACTTTTGTTCCGCTAAGTTTGTGTTACGAATAATCGTTCGTTAATTACCACACAATCAAATATAAAATAACTAAAGAAGAAGGAATAACATGACGATTTTTAACAATGTTTGGCTAAAGCAATAAAGGAAATATAATTTTTCAATGGGAAAAATAGTATAAGAGATCCCAAGTAATACCTAAACCAGCAAGGACAATAGTTTCCCAGGCCTACTAGGATAATGAATTTCCCAAACCCATAAGAAAAATAGGCTCCCAAACCTACAGAATTCACAAAATTCAAGACATAAGCAACAACTCCAATTTGATGAGGAAAATACCATGTTTTGAGATGCAACTTCCTTCCTTATTTACCATTCTTAAAGATTATTGAGTATCTTATACACCGCGAATAGTCCCCCCGCCCCCTAATAACAAACTTTAACTTCAAAGAAAAGATATTCACTCAGGTTCACTTTAAGTGATTTTTATGGCCTTTTTTTGTGGTCCACAATATTGATTTTTTTAAATATCAAGAAGAAATTAATTTCTTCTTTACAAAAGTTGCCCTCGTAGTAAAGAGCTTAGGAATAGTTTGTTATATTTTCAATGAGCAAATTAAGATTAATAGGATCAATTTTATTATTAATTAATGCTAAAATGTTAATTCTTTAATATATGTGAAAAGAACCAAAAGATCACTTAAAATGGACAGGAGGGAGTACTAATAAAAGTGTGTTTTCAACTTTAACAACTTAAGTTGTAGATTAAATGGTATCAGACACTTAAATGTGATATTACAACGGATAGACATCATGGTCATTCAAGTCTCACTACCATATATTATAAAAACTATTTAACGATTTGACCCATAAAAAGTCTAGATCACCCGTGAGAGGATATGTAGAAGAATATAATTTTAAGTATGTTTACCCTAAAAACGGATAACAATTAAATTTATAAGTGGTTTTAAAGATACGTGGGTTAGTTCAATACAAACGATAAATTGCGTTAGATTAATCAGATAAATGACGTAACAAATTGTCAAACTAATCAAGAGGAGTGATCCCGGACTTAGTAATAGCTTAATGAAAGGCCTGCCTTCGATCCCGGGCTCACATTACTAATGATTTGATGAACAAAAGTAAGAACTTAGAATAACATAGAAAATAAGAGTATATTGCCTTGATGTGTGTGTTACAATGTGTCTAATGAATAATCAGACCCCCCCTTTATATAGTAGGGGAGTTTTACCCTAAGTATAATTTCATAAAAGGTAAAAATCTTCTGTTTAACTAATCACTGATTCTCTGCCGATACGTGTCAAGATTCACGTCATAACATCCGGCTGGTCACGGATATCACAACCTTTTGTTGGTCGTGCTCGATTATATGGTAATGCTCTCCGAGGCCTTTGGGATTCGAACCGAACCTGGGGGTCATGGCCTCGATACTCCCGAGGGCAGGCATTTTTCCCGGACCCCGGCTCGAGGGGATCTTTGCCTCGATTCCGGTCATTACCGTCACGCCTCTCGCTCCGTTTACTTCATCGATAAACTGAGGCGTCCCATGAACTCGATTTCGCCCGTATACAGATAGTCCCCTCATTTCTCGGAGATTAATTTTACGAAAACGATGAGAAACGACATGTGCACTTCGATCCCTTCTTCAGCACGTCGTGACAGAAAAGATAAAGAATCTGAAATGTCCCGTCAGTCACGTCATAATAACTTCAAACGCGTGTCAGCCATCGGCAGGCCATCCCTGGACGCGAAACGGCGCGAAGCCTCTATAAATACTCCCCTACTTCGTTTATTTTTAACCTTTTGACCAAACTTCTACCTTTGAATCTTCACGAAATCACTACGCTTCTTCATACTCCAGCGTTTTTACCTCTGTTCTTCAAGATTTCTCAGTAAATTGCAAGCTTTTACTTATTTTCTACCCTAACTAGTCGACTAGATTTTCTCAACAAAGCTTTTACCTTTTATCTCCCAACCTTTCTTCATATTTTTCAGACTTTTTCGGATAACAATGGCGAAAACTTTCAAAACTGTTCCCCAAAAGGTTGCTTCTTCTTCTTCGCAGCCGACCACCAAAGTCGAAGAGACCATTCCCGATGTGGTCATCCTCAAGAGATCCGCTCCGGGCATGGCTACTGATGAACCGACTGCCGAGCCTTCCTTGAAAATGTTCGTCCCCGAGGGATATTCGGTTGCGGATGACTATAAGGTCGAAATGACCTTGTCAGTGCAAGGCCGATATGAGGGGTATCTAGGTATATTTGCTCCATTACCGAAGAAGTCCTTCCTGCGGTTCGAAAGGACTGCGGCTGGGAGGATAAGGACATAGTAATCCCTAGACCCGAGAAAGCCATTACTACCCATATGAAGGGGTATCTGAGTGTTTAACCTTATCCTTTCACACTTGGCTCGATGGATCCGGTCATTCTGGACTTTTGTAAGAGGTATGACGTATGCTTCGTTCATATCCACCCGTCGCTGCGGAGGATCGTAATCCTCATTTGATACTTCATGAACCAAATCGACTCATGTCGGTTCACCATCGATCATTTACTCCGCATGTACAGTCTCTAAATCTTCCGAGGGGGACTGTTAAAGCTTGTACGCCGGGCTAGCAAAGCCCTATTCTCAAGCATCTATGAGGACTGGGATCGGGGCTAGCAGGGACGCTTTATCCGTGTGAGGACCGCAGACTTAATCCTTATCGAGTTTAGGCCATTACCCGAGAAGTAGAATGTATCACGTAAGCACAACTTTCCTTTAAATGTCGATTTTACGTTCATCTCCTTTTTCCTCACCAGTATTTGTGGAGGTGAGGCTGTTGCTCGAGTTCCAAACGCCATTCCTCGGCTCAAGGAGTGGATCGAGGGCATTTGTTCGCAGATGCCTTATTCAGAGCACTCGTGGCACGAGCTCTCGAAGGGCTGTTGGGAGGCCCGTTCTCACGGTAAGATCTCTTTCCCCAATGAGTAATATTAGGCTCCCCTTTTAACATCAAATTCTCATTTCCTTTATGTTCTTTTCGCAGGCTTACCTAAGACCATTGAGCTTAGGCCTCCAGTAGGGGATGAGGACTTGTCTGTTGATCTGTTCGCCTCGGGACAGCTCGGGGCTACTGCAGGAGAGTAGAAGAAAAGAAAGGCTCCGAGTTCCCCGAGCTGGGAGAAGAAGAAGCGAAAGTAAAGGTTGTCCTGTAAGCCAAAGGAGAGTTTTAATTGCCGAGCACCCGACTCGGAGTCGCTTTTTCGGCTTAGGGACAAGCCCGAAGAAGGTGATATTGTTTTGGCATGTGGGCTGACCTCCCCCAAAGAGCGGGCGGCATCTAAGGGGGAAACAACAGAGGCTGATCCCCCTCAAGTTTGGGAAGCCGATGTAGAGATAAGGGTTGAGACCTCTCGAGACACCGGTTGCGGTCCGCCCGGTGTCATAGATATTCCGGTATTGCCTTAATTCACTGAGTCCATGTTTTACGAAGCCCGAGCGGTGATGGAGTAATCCAATGAAGGGGCCCATGGAGCGGACAATCCCCTTCGTTCGTTTTTTTGAAGGTGTGGACTTAACCGCTCTGGAAGACTTCTCCGGGTTGGGCGACTTGGTGGTTCCGAGGAAAGACACATCTTCTGAGGTTGGCGGGATGAACTCGAGCCAAAATTTAGTCAACCAGTTCCCCGCCCCGAGCATGGATCCTGATCGTAAGCTGTCAGTAATCATCACCGTCCTAGAGGATGCCCGGGTTCTTTCCACCCTCATTGGAGTAGCGCGCTATCACCGGTGCCTAGTAACTGAAGAAGACCGTGCAAAAATGAAAGAGGTGGATTTGTCGTGTTTGTTTAACAAAGCGCAGCAGGCGCTGAACCGAGTAAGATGCCATTACACTCTTTCATCTTCTTACTTGGTTTTTAATATCTCTCATGTCTTATTTCTTTTATCTTTTTGCAAACCTCGGTAGTTCATCATGAAAGTTTTCTCCGATACCGGGCTGATGGATCATCGGTGCATGCCTCTAACATCCGTCGCATTTCCATACGAACTCCTTTGCATTTTACTCCATGTCGATCCAGTAGTAGTCGGCTTTTATTATCTTATGAACCAACAATTCAGCACCTGAATGGTTCCCGCAGGTGCCTTCGTGAACTTCCCTTAAGACATATTCGGTGTCTACCGGTCCCAGATATATGGCAGTGGGCCATCGAACATTCTCCTGAATATGGTGTTATCTTCGGACATGCTTAACCTGGCCACCTTCGTGCAAAGAGTTCTTAATTATTTAGGATCCGAGGGTAGCTTCCCGGTCTTCAGGTAATCTACATACTTGTTTCTCCATTCCTAGGTTAAGCTTGTCGAGTTTATCTCGGCGTGGCCTTCTTCCACTACCGACTTCATGAGTTGTAAGACCGTTCCCGAGCTGAACTCATCGTCACCAACCGACGATCCCAAGTTAGCTAGGGCATCGGCTTTGCTGTTTTGATCCCGGGGTATATGTTGCAGGGTCCACTCCTTGAATCGATGTAGTGCTACCTGTAGTTTATCCAAATATCTTTGCATCCGTTCCTCTTTCACTTCGAACGTCCCATTGACTTGATTCACCACAAGGAGGGAATCACATTTAGCTTCGATCATCTCGCCCCCCAGGCTTTTAGCCAGTTCGAGACCTGCAATCATGGCCCCATACGCGGCCTCATTGTTAGTCAATTTCACAGTTCTAATAGATTGCCTAACTACGTTATCCATGGGCGGCTTCAACATGATGCCAAGTCTGGACCTCTTTGCATTCGAAGCTCCATCCGTAAAGAGGGTCCAGATCCCCGAGGAGGTCCTCGAGGTTAACAACAATTTCTTTTCGACCTCGGGTATTAAGGCCATCGTGAAATCAGCAACAAAGTCTGCCAAAATTTGAGATTTGATTGCGGTTCGGGGTCGATATTCAATATCCTACCCATTAATTTCCACAGCCTATTTGGCCAATCGTACCGAGAGCTCGGGTTTGTACATTATGTCTCTCAATAGGTAAGTAGTCACGACACATATGGGATGGCATTAAAAATATGGCCTTAACTTACTGAAGGTGCTTAGCAAGGCAAGCGCCAATTTCTCCAGGTGAGGATACCTCGTTTCGGCCTCGCCTAGAGTCCTGCTAATAAAATATATAGGGAATTGCGTACCTTCTTCTTCCCGGACTAAGACTCCACTTACTGCTCTCTCGGATACCGCTAAGTATAAGTACAACTACTCGTCTACCTTTGGAGTTTGAAGTAAAGGAGGACTCGAAAGGTGCCGTTTGAGTTCTTCCAAAGCTTGCTGGCACTTCGGGGTCCACGACAAGTTATTTTTCTTCTTCAATAACGAGAAGAACCGATGGCTCTTATCGGAGGACCTTGAAATGAATCAACCCAAGGCAGCTATGAGCTTGGTTAGTCTTTGAACGTCCTTGACATTGTCCACCACGATGATGTCTTCTATGGCCTTGATCTTGTCGGGATTGATCTCGATCCCCCGGTTGGACACCATGAATCTAAGGAACTTCCCGGACCCGACTCTGAATGCGCATTTCTCTGGGTTCAGCTTCATATTGTATTCCCTCAGTATGCTAAAGGTTTCCTGCAAATGTTTCAAATGGTCCACTTCTCGCAGGGACTTAACTAACATGTCGTCAATGTAAACCTCTATTGATTTTCCTATTTGCTCTTCGAACATTCGATTTACTAGGCGTTGGTAAGTGGCACCAGCATTTTTTAGTCTGAATGCCATTACGTTATAACAATAGGTGTCATATTTAGTGATAAAGGAAGTCTTTTACTGGTCGCTCGGATCCATCCAGATCTGGTTGTACCCGGAATAGGCGTCGAGAAAGCTGAGTATCTCGTGGCCGGTCGTCGCATCGATCATGCGATCAATGTTAGGAAAAGGAAAAGAGTCCCTAGGGCATGCCTTATTCAAGTCTTTGTAGTCTACACACATTCTTAATTTATTTCCCTTTTTAGGCACTACCACTATGTTTTCTAACCAGTCCGAGTATTTAACTTCCCGAATGGAACCTATTTTTAGGAGTTTGGATACCACGTCTTTGATGAATGCATGCTTGATTTCGGACTGAGGCCTCTTCTTCTATTTAACTGGGTGAAACTTCGGATCTAAGCTCAACTTGTGAGTAGTAATTTCCGGCGAGATCCCTGTCATGTCAAGACGGGACCAAGCGAAATAATTTATGTTAGCTGTAAGAAATTTATTGAGTTTTTTCCTGAGCTCGGGAGTAAGTCCCGTGCCCAGGTATACCTTCCGATCGGGCAGGTGCTCGATCAATATGACTTGCTCCAGCTCCTCAACCGTTGACTTATGGCATCGGAATCATTAGTGGCTATGAAAGACCTAGGGACTCCGTAATCGTCATCCTCCCCCGTCCCCTGCTTTTCTGGTTCAGTCGGGGTCGGTGTCAGTGATTGCTATTTGGTTTCTTCCTTGGTGACCAAACTCGGGTTCTTCGATGTCGAGAGCACGGATATTGGGACCACCTCATCGACCATGAACATTTCTTTTTCAGCCGGCTGCTCTCCATAATCTATTTTGATCCCTCCCGGTGTAGGAAATTTCAACGCCCAATGTAGTGTCGAGGGTACTGCCCTTATGTTGTGAATCCATGGCCTCCCGAATAGAGCATTATATCTCATATGTCCTTCGATCATGTAGAACTTTATTTCTGAACGGTTTCGGCAGTGTTTACTGGCAGGGTTATATCCCCTTTAGTGGTCTCACGTTCCATGTTAAACCCGTTTAAAACTCGGACTTCAGGCACAATTTGGTCTTGTAGACCCAGTTGTTCCACGACCCTCGATCTGATGATATTGGTTGAGCTACCTGGATCAGTCAACACACGCTTAACTCGAGATTTATTTATGAGTACAGATATTACCAGCGCATCGTTGTGTGGTTGTACGATGCCTTCAGTGTCCTCATCATTGAAGATACAATCCCCTCCGGTACATAATCTCGAGTTTGTTTTTCCCTTGTAATGGACACTTTAGTGCGCTTTAACATCGGCCCCTAGGGGACGTCAACCCCACCAATGATGATGTTAATGACGTGATGAGGTTCCTCTTGCTCGATCTGATTTTTGGAGTCCCTATTTCTGAAGTGATTTCTGGCTCGATCACTCAGAAACTCTCGGAGGTATCCGTTGTTGAATAACCGAGCTACTTCCTCTCTCAGTTGTCGGCAGTCTTTGGTTCTGTGGCCGTGAGTGCCATGATATTTATACATTAGGTTGGGGTCCCTTTGGGCAGGATCATATTGCAATGGTCGAGGCCACTTAGTATCTTTGATGCGTCTGATGACTGATATGATGGCGGCAGCGTCGACGTTGAAGTTGTCCTTCGATAACCTTGGTGCTTCCTTAGACCCGATGGGTCTTCCAAAACCGCTTTTGCTCATGAGTCTCCGGTTATTATGACCTTGGTCGCTCCTTATTTCACTTCTCACAGTGTTGCGTCCGGACCCATTTCCCCTTTGATATCCATTGTATGGTTGATACCAGTCTCTATTCGACCTTGGTTCATAATCAATGTCTCTTTTGGATCTGTCATCAGTTTTGACGGGATAAACAGACCCAGAAGGGCCCCGAGCTGATCGTCTCCGACCCTGATTTTTGATTGGTACCGGTTATGGACGTCGACCCAAGTTACTGCCAGGTATTCTATCAGATTTTGCTTCAACTGTTGTGAAGATAATGAGCTTCGGGGATTGAGTCCTTGGGTGAAGGCCTGAACGGCCCAATCATTTGCGACCGGAGGCAGGTCCAACCGTTCAATTTGAAACCTCAATACGAATTCCCTAAGCATCTCGTTATCTCTTTTCTTTACCTTGAAATGGTCTGATTTCCTAATCTCGACCTTGATGGACCCAACGTGCGCTATTATAAAGGCATCTGCAAGTATAGCAAATGAGTCAATAGAACTAGGGGTAAGTTGTGATACCATATCATAGCTCCTTTCGAGAAGGTCTCTCCAAACATTTTCAGCAGAACGGATTCAATTTCATCATCCTCCAAGTCGTTTCTCTTGATGGGCATGTATAAGAGGTCACATGTTCGTTTGGATTGGTTGTCCCATTATACTTCAGAATTTCGGGCATACAGAATTTCTTTGGAATTGGCTTCAGAGCTATTCTCGGAGGAAAACTTTTTTGGACAAATTTCTTGGAATCGAGGCCCTTCAGTATCGGTGGCTCCCGGGATTTGATCGACCCTGGAGTTATAGGTCTCCATTTTATTGTCGTTGGCTTCAGGTTTCTTTTCTCCTGAGTCCACCCATTTTTTCAGTTCCTCATGCATCTTTATTATCTCGGGGTTGGTCCCGGGTTGTACTTCACCAGGCCTTTCCGTGGCCGGTTTATTTTTACGGGCGTTTTCCCGAGACGATTTGTGCTCAGCTCTGCTGGGGGGATGACTTTGGTTCTGCAGCTGGGCTATCGATGCTTGTTGGGCCTGTAACATTTCAAAGATCATGCGCAAGTTGATCCCATCACCTTCGCCGTCGTGTGTATTCCGGGCTATCGACCGGACTCCCCCGCGAATGCTATTTTTGGGGTCAGTAGGCAAGTTTTCTTCGATAGCTACGTGTGAGTTAACATCGATCGGATCAGCGACTGGGACTCCGTTAGGGTCAGTAGGGGGCACCTCGTTGCTGGGTACCACATTGTTGTTCTCTCCTGGTAGCCGGACTCAGCATCCACGTTCAAATGGGCAGATTAGGAGTTTAACATTTTTAGTTTTGACCTGAAATTAAAAGCTCAAAGAACAAGTGTAAAATAGAGTGTGTTTTGGAAATTTGTATCAAATTGCCACTATTATCCTTCGCCCCATGGTGAGCGCCAAACTGTTTACCCTAAAAAATGAATAACAATTAAATTTTAAGTGGTTTTAAGGATACGTGGGTTAATTCAATACAAACAATAAATTGCATTATATTAAACAGATAAAGGACGTAATAAATTGTCAAACCAATCAAGAGGAGTGATCCTTGACTTAATAACAGCTTAATTAAATGCATGCATTCGATCACGGGCTCACGTTACTGATAATTTAATGAACACAAGTAAGAACTTTGAATAACAGAAAAAATAAGAGTATATTGCCTTGATATGTGTGTTATAATGTGTCTAATGAATAATCAGACCCCCCCCTCCCCTTTATATAGTAGGAGAGTTTTCCCTAAGTACAATTCCATAAAAGGTAATAATCTTTTGTTTATAATCACCAGTTATCTACCGATACGTGCCGAAATTCACGCTGTGACATACGGCTGAACACGGATATCATGGCCTTTTAATGGTCGAGCTCGATTATCTGATAATACTCTCCGAGGCCTTTGGGATTCGAACCGAACCTAGGGGTTATGGCACCGATACTCCCGAGGGCAGGCATTTTGCCCGGACCCTGACTAGAGGGGCTCCTTGCCTCGATTTCAGTTCCTTACCATCACGTCTCTCACTCTGTTTACTTCATCGGAAACCGAGGCATCCCATGGGCTCGGTTTCGCCCGTATATAGATAGTCCCATCGTTTCTCGGAGATTAATTTTTCAAAAACGACATGTGCACTTCGATCCCTTCTTCAACATGACGTGACAGAAATGACAAAGAATCTGAAACGTCCCGTCAGTCGCATCATAATGACTTCGAACGCATGTCAGCCATCGGTAGGCCATCCCTGGACGCGAAATGGCGCGATGCCTTTATAAATACTCCCCTCATTTGTTCATTTTTTACCTTTTGACCAAACTTCTACCTTCGAATCTTCACGATATCACTGCCCTTCTTCATACTCCAACTTTTTTACCTTTGTTCTTCAAGATTTCTCAATATATTTCAAGCTTTTACTTATTTTCTACCCAAATCAGCCCACTTGATTTTCTCAATAAAGCTTTTACCTTTCATCTCCCAACCTTTCTTCATATTTTTCAGATCTATTCCAGATAACAATGGTGAAAACTTTCAAAATCGTTCCCCAAAAAGTTGCTTCTTTTTCTTCTTCGCAGCTGATCACCAAAGTCGAGGAGACCACTCCCGATGTGGTCGTCCTCGAGAGATCCGCTCCGGGCATCGTTACCGATGAACCGGCTGTCGAGCCTCCCTTGAAAATGTTCGTCCCCGAAGGATGTTCGGTTATGGATGACTTTAAAGTTGAAAAGCCCTCGTCGGTACAAGGCTGATATGAGGCGGTATCTAGGTATATTTGCTCTATCACCGAAGAAGTCCTTCATACGGTTCGAAAGGACTGTGGCTGGGCGGATAATGACATAGTAATCCTCGGACCCGAGGAAGCCATTACTACCCATGTGGAGGTGTATCTGAGTGTTTACACTTATCCTCTCACACTGGGCCCGGTAGATCCGGTCATTCTGGACTTCTATAAGAGGTATGATGTATGCTTCGGTCAGATCCACTCGTCGTTGTAGAGGATCGTAATCCTCATTCGATACTTCGTGAATAAAATCGACTCCTGTCGGTTCACCATCGATCTTCTACTCTGCCTGTACAGTCCCCGAATCTTCTGAGGGGGACTGTTAAAGCTTGTACGTCGGGCTAGCAAAGCCCCATTCTCAAGCATCTATGAGGACCGGGATCGGGGCTGGCAGGGATGCTTCGTTCGGGTGAGGACAGCAGACTTGATCCCTGCCGAGTTTAGGCCATTCCCCGAGAAGTGGAATGTATCACGTAAGCACAACTTTCCTTTAAATGTCGATTTTACGTTCATCTCCTTTTTCCTCACCAGTATTTGTGGTGGTGCAACTGTTGCTCGAGTTCCAAATGCCATTCCTCGGCTCAAGGAGTGGATCGAGGGCATTTGTTCGCAGATGCCTTATTCTGAGTGCTCGTGGCGCGAGCTCTCGAAGGGCCGTTAGGAGGCCCGTTCTCACGGTAAGATCTCTTTCCCGAATAAGTAACACTAGGCTTCCCTTTTAGCATCACATTTTCATTTCATTTATGTTCTTTTCGCAGGCTTGTCTAAGACCATTGAGCTTAGGCCTCCAGTAGGGGATGAGGACTTGTCTGTTGATCCCTCCGCCTCGGAACAGCTAGGGGCTGCTGCAGGAGAGAAGAAGAAAAGAAAGGCTTCTAGTTTCCCGAGCTCGGAGAAGAAGAAGCCAAGGAGAAGGTTGGTCCGTAAGCCAAAGGAGAGTTCTAGCTCCCGAGCACCTGACTCGGACTCGCTTTTCCGGCTCAGGACAAGCCCGAAGAAGGTGATATTTTTGTTGCCTATGGGCCGACCTCCCCCGTGGGCGGCAGCCGAGGGGGAAACCAACGTTTAATTAGTAATGATCAACGTTTTGTTGCCTGATCCTTTAAACTTTTAGAAATGATCACACATTAACTTACAGCTACGACCTCAAACATATAAACGTTTAAGTTGCAATTTCATTTTGGTATATTGCGTGGTCAACCAAGATTCTTTTACATTGTATTAATTAGTAGAAAGGTGTTAACAGAAGTCTGAAGCCCGCCTTTAAACTTTGATTTTTACGCCAAATTTATCGCAATGTCTATATGGTGGATGATGAATGGAAATTTGGGCATAAGTCAAGCAAGGAATAACAGAAAGTCTAAAAGTAAACGAGGACACCGAAACGATTTGAGGTTTTACTAAAGACTCTTCATTACAAACTGTGAAACGTCCCTCTGACTTTCTAAATAATTCAGTCAAAACGAGAAAACGAGCCCCAAAAAGGAAAAACGAGAAAAAGAACCAACTATATTCTCGGGAAAGGTTGAAATTAAGATTAATGTGTTTTCAGATAAAATTGTAGTTCAAAGAAAAAATTATAAAAGAAACACGTGATTAGATAAGCACTTTGTTTAGATTTCACACATATTAATAATAATATTTTTTGTGTTTTATTTTATGTCGCATAGATTAAATAAGGTAAAGCTCAAAGATAGCAGCATCACTTGTAATTTCGTGTGAAATAAATAAATTTGATACAGAGCATTAATGGATCAGTGGGAGTTGATATCGCAACCTTGAGAGAGATCATGAGTTTCTCTTTCCGTCCAAAATATTACTATATATACTCCTAGTACTTTTCATTTTCTTAGTCAATTCAATTAGTTTTTAAAATATACTTAACTTCGTTTTCACAAAAGATTGGGTACGATAGACTCAACATGATCGACACTTCTTAATTTGGACCTGTATAAAGTTTTCGTGAACTGAATTACATCCTTTTATTTAAAACGAATAATTTTATTTAGTACAACTTATTTTTATTACAAAAACAAAAAAAAAAAACTGATATAGGACTAGTGGAATGCTTTCTCCATGGACGGACTTAATTAATATAGTACAAGTAGTAGGGGAGTACATAGACCGGGCTGGTTTGATTTTTATCAAAACCAAACCAAATTAACTATATCGGTTTGGATTGGTTCGGTTCGTCAGGTTTTTCGTATTTTCCAAGTTTTCTTTTTGTTATATGAATATGTATATGGTGAAATATGATATGACACGTGGTCATCTAAAGGAAAGACACGTGAAACCCTAGACGGGGATGATCGAAGACCGAATACATCATTCCGCTTGTCACCGGAAGGGATAACGTTCATAAATGTATATTAAATATTCTGCGTCCGGTAGCATTTAATAAGGAATATTCTGCAGGATTAAGAGAAACGGTCCGTTACAAAGAATTTGGCATTAATATTCATCGTTACATCTTCATCAATGACCCTTATAATTAACATTAAAGGAGGGCACGATCCTAGAACCTTCTTCCCTAGACGCACCTATAAATAGTGAGCCCAGTTATCATTGTTAAGGACACAAATTTTCTGGCTAAACTTACACTACATTCTACACAAAGCTTAATAAATTCTTACTTTCTTGCTTTTTGATCTCATCATTGATGTGTCTGGAAACCTTGTTCCCAGAACTGCCATCTCTGCTGTTTCATCTACATCTTAAGGCTAAGTATTGTATATTTCTTCAATTATTATATTATTTCGGGATCAAATTAGTTCACTTGTCTAGAAACCACGTATAAATTCAACTGTATCGTTTTACTGGTAAACAGTTTGGCGCCCACCATGGGGCCTAGATAGCCGTACAATTAAATTGATCCTTGCATTTTTTTACTAACGTGATTTGATTATTTTTATCTTAGAAAAAATCACAAAACATGGCAGATAACATTGTTAACAACACACACAACCCTGAAATTCGAGGGGATCAGCCTCATTTCGAGGATTCAATCAGAGACACCCGTAATGAGGGGAATGACACCACGCAGGTATATGACAGGCAGTACCCTCGACAGGTTTGGAAGATAACTCCCGATGATGCTGATGAGGAGCATGCCGTAGATGCGGTGAGGGTCCTGTAAGAGCAACATGCTATCATTCTAGGCCATCTCACGTGGCAGGATAAGGTTATGACGGAGCTGAAGCAGACACTATCGGGGGCTTCGAATAATGAAAACAAATGAGATCCAATTCCTCCCGGTGTTCCCGCAAACCAAACAACGCAGAGAGTCGACAACAACACTCCCAGGGGTGAAGTCGGCTCCGACGGGGCTGGGGGGAGCAGATCCGGTCTCAACAACGAGAATGACCCGTCAAAAATGAACTTTTACTATTTATGAGGGAAGCAAATGCCCGCATGGACTAAATCCCGGACGCGCCACCAGTATTGAAAGGCCCGGACTCGAAGAAGTATACTCAATTATCGTACAAGCCGAGTAGGGCACCAGAATTAATCCCGAAGCAGTTCAAAATGCCTGAAGTGCCAAAGTATGACGGAACTTCAGACCCACATGAGCATATTACCACCTACACAAGACGGTAAAAGGAAATGATTTAGCTCCTCACGAAATCGAATCTGTGTTGCTAAAGAAATTTGGAGAAACTCTCACGAGGGGAGCTCTAACGTGGTATTCATTATTACCCGAGTATTCTATAGATTCCTTTGAGATGCTCGCGGATTCTTTCATCAAGGATCATGCCAAGGCCAGAAAAGTACAAGTCCGGAAGGCCGACATATTCAGGGTCGCACAGGGAGAATCCAAATTATTATGAGAGTTCGTTACCCGATTCCAAAAAGAAAGAATGTTTCTCCCGGATGAAAGGGCAGCTGAAGTATTCACCAAAGGACTAAATCTGAGAAGCTCGGATGCTTCCCGGAAGCTGAAGGAGAGCCTGCTTGAGTTTCAAGCAACAACTTGGGCAGATATCCACAACCGGTACGAGTCAAAGATAAGGATCGAAGATGACCAGGTCGGTTCTACATCGTCGACCAAGGGACAGAAGAAGAGAAGAGAAAAATCAAAGGATGACTACAACGTAGACAGACGGACTTCGAGGGGCTGATTGTTTCCTTACGAGCAGACCGAAGGCCGTGGTAGAAACTTCCGGGCAGCAAACAAGTTCACCGATGACAGAGAGACCGATCGTGATCGAAACAACAGATCACTTTAGGGTAAAGAGACGTCGGGGTCTCGGGATCCTTCTTAGCCCAAGTTATCGGAATATAACTTCAACGTCAGTATAGTGGAGTTAGTGTCAGCCATGAGAAACATCCCGAGACATATGAGATCCGATTCCAGCCAGAGGGATCCCAACTTATGGTGTGAATACCATGGGACGAACGGCCAATGAACAGGGGACTGCCGACACCTCCGGTAAGAGGTTGCAACACTATTGAAGAATGGTCACCTCAGAGAATTCTTGAGTGACCGAGCTAAGAACAATTATGGTCGTAACAGAGACAACGCAAAACCTTCAAAAGCAGGAGAAGAACCCCCCACGCCAAACGATCAATATGATCTTTGGAGGGAATGAGATTAACGGGGTCACCTTTTTGGCAATGAAGAAGACGAAAGTGTCAATAACTCATAGTAAAAGACTCTGGGAAGATGATATCACTTTCATGGAGGAGGACGCAAACGGATTGCTATTATCGCACAACGATGCACTGGTAATTTCTTTAAATGTGCTGGATTTTAAGATTAAACGTGTTCTAGTGGATCCAGGAAGTTCGGCTAATATTATACAATGGAGAGTATTGGAGCAAGCTAAACTCAACGGAATCATTATTCCGGCAACAAAGCTTCTCGCTGGATTCAACCTTGCGAGCGTGATGACCCGGGGAGAGATTTTCTGCTCACAAATGATGAAGGAGTAATGAAAACAACTCTCTTCGAAATAGTAGATGATGACATGGGGTACAATATCATCTTGGGAAGGCCATGGTTACACGAGATAAAATTTGTACCCTCAACATATCACCAATTGCTGGAGTTTCCAATGCCCGAAGGAATCAAGCACATAAGAGGCAATCAACCGGCAGCAAGGGAGATGAATGCAATCTCGATTTTCAGTTGCAAAAGGCAGGAGCACACGGCATAAAAATTACAGGAACAGGCACCTACTCCCCAGCTAGAAGAAGTTAGCCCGGGAGCAGAGTCGTCAGAATATTATCAGGTGTCGAGATATTTCCAAGTTCTAGAAAAGATGGACACAACGAAGTCCACGGCGGAGGAACTGGAGCAAGTTTCTTTGTTCGAAGAATTCCTATAAAGAAAATTTCATTTGGGGACAGGACTGCACCTGGAACTCAGGTATGGTTTTATTGAATTCCTTAAATTTAATACCGATTGTTTTGCATGGTCCAACGGGGATATGACAGGTATCCTGATGGAAGTAGCCGTGAACAAGCTGAGTTTGGATCCCAGTGTACCTCCGATAAGACAAAAGAAATGGCCTATTGTCGAGGCCAGGAATAAATTTGTCAAAGAAGAGGTAACCTGCTTTCTTAATATCGGTTCGATCTGAGAGGTAAGATATCCGGACTGGCTAGCCAATGTAGTAGTAGTTCCTAAGAAGAACAATAAATTTTGCATGTGTGTATACTATAAAGACCTTAATAAGGCGTGCCCGAAAGACTCGTTCCCACTGCCAAATATCGATCAAATGATTGATGCCACGGTCGGGCACGAGCTAATGAATTTCCTCGATGCTTATTCCGAGTACAACCAAATCATGATGAACCCGGAAGATCAGGAAAAGACTTCGTTTATAATGAATTCCAGTACATATTGTTACAATGTGATGCCCTTCGGGTTGAAAAACGCCGGAGCCACTTATCAACAGCTCGTAAATAAGATGTTTGAAAAACAAATAGGAAAGACTATGGAAGTTTATATAGAAGATATGCTCGTTAAGTCTTTAAATGCAAGTTACGACCTTAGGGATTTGCAAGAAACATTCGACATCCTGAGGAATCATAACATGAAACTTAATCCCGAGAAGTGCCCGTTCAGGGTTAGTTCTGGTAAGTTTTTGGGATTTCTGGTCTCACAAAAGGGAATTGAGGTAAACCCCAACAAAATCAAGGCCATATAGGATATACCAGATCAATTGTCGAAGGTAAACGAAGTCCAAAGGCTCACAAAAATATTAGCATATTTGAGCAGGTTCTTTTCCCAGTAGTCGAAAAATGTCATCATTTCTTCACACTACTCAAAAAGAAAAATAATTTCGAATGGACACCGGAGTGCCAGCAGGCTCTGATGGATCTGAAGAAGTACTTATCAAGCCCTCCATTGCTCTCAAAATCAAAAGAAAGTGCAACATTGCTAGTCTACCTCGTAGTTTCAGAAGTTGTGCTAAGTGCAGTTTTAGTACGGGAGGACGAAGGTACGCCTTATCCCGTTTATTACGTTAGCAAAATTTTAATAGTAGCAGAAACTTGCTACCCACATTTGGAAAAACTGGCCTTATCCCTCGTAGTCACTGCTAGGAAGCTAAAGCCCTATTTCCAATGCCACCCGATAGCTGTGGTAACTACTTTCCCTTTGCGAAACATCCTCCATAAACTTAAGCTCTCAGGCAGATTGGCCAAATGGGCCGTCGAAATGAGTGAGTTCGACATAGTATATAAATCAAGGACTGTAATTAAGTCTCAAGTCTTGGCTGACTTCGTGGCTGATTTCAGTCTGGGACTACTGCCTCTGGATACTAAGGAGGCAGTAATGGTGTCGGAATCGACATCGGGGGTTTGGACCTTATTTATGGACGGAACATCCAACATAAAAAGGCCCGGACTCGGAATAGTCTTAATCACGCCTTCGGGGGAAACCTTAAGGCAAGCCATCAAAACGATCCCTTTAACTAATAATGAAGCAGAGTATGAAGCTTTGATTGCAGGGCTCGAATTGGCCCAGGGACTTGACTCCGAGGTTGTTAAAATTAAATGTGACTCGCAGCTGGTGGTGAATCAGGTCTACGGGATCTTTGAGACCAAACAAGAACATATGAAATAATACGTGGTAAAGGTCGTGGCTCTTTTGGCACGATTCCAGGAGTGGTCAATTACTCATATCCCAATGGAGGATAACGCATAATCGTATACATTAGAAAATTTAGGATCATCGACGAAAATAAAGGGATCAAAGTCCGGGACGGTAGTACAACTGATGAACTCAGTCCTGGATACAGATGGTTACTATGAGGTAAATTTGACTAGTCTGATCTAGGACTTGAGAAATAAAATAATCAACTATATCGAGCACGGGAAGTTTCCCGAAGACCCCAAAGCATCACGGGCATTACGCGCCAAAGCTGCACGTTATAGCTTCAAGAGAGGCCAATTGTATAGAAAATCCTTCCAAGGGATATGCGGTAATCACTCGGGTGCAGATGCTTTGGTGCTGAAGTTGGTACGGGCAGGATATTACTAGCCTCGCATGGAATATGACGCCAAATACTTCATACGAAAATGTGATAAGTGCCAATGCTACATACCCATAGTACACCAACCGGCAGAACCCTTAAATTCGGTTCTGTCCCCATGGCAGTTCATGAAATAGGGGATAGACATCGTCGGACCGCTGCCACCGACTCCCGGAAAAGTAAGGTTTCTTTTAATTTTGACTGACTATTTTTCTTAATGGGTGGAAGCAGGCCCTTATCAGAATATTGGAGAACGTAAAGTGGTCTATTTCCTATGGAAAAATATAATTTGCAGGTTCGAAATACCAAAAGAGATAACATGCGACAATGGGCCATAATTTATCGGTGAAAAAATTACAAAGTTCCTCGAAGATTTAAAGATAAAGAGGATCAAGTCTTCTCCTTATCATCCGAGCGTAAACGGTCAAGCGGAGTCAATAAACAAAGTGATTATTCATAACCTCAAAAAAAGGTTGGAAGCGGCAAAAGGAAAATGGCCCGAAGAATTGCTCGGAGTTCTATGGGCCTACCGAACAATGGCCAAATCGAGCACAGGAAAAACTCCTTTTTCCCTCGTGTACGGTGCTGAACCCCTAATCCCGGTGGAAATGGGCGAACCCGCTTTGAGATATTTTCAGGCAAATTAAGAATCAAACAACGAAGCAATGTTAATCAACTTGCAACTGCTCAAGGAATGCATGGACTTGGCGCGTGTAAGAATAGCAGGTCAAAAGCAGAGAATGGAGAGATATTATAATCGAAGAGCCGACCTCCGTTATTTCAAAGTAGGAGATTTTATTCTGAGAAAAGTAACCCAAAATACTCGGGAGCTCAACGTGGGGAAGCTAGGCCTAACGTGGGAAGGTCCCTACCAGATTTCGGCTATCACTGGGAAAGGTTCATACGAGTTGGAGAACTATAATAGAGACAAGTTGCCTAGCAACTAGAACGTGGAACACCTCAAAAGATATTATTGTTGATGAAAATTATTCAAGCGGAAAGTATGTGCTGCACTCTTTTTTGCTTCGTTCAGTTTTTGTCCCAATTGGGTTTTTCTGGCAAGGTTTTTAATGAGGCAGCGATAGAAAGCATACTACAAAGACATCAACAATAAGAACTTTGATAGTAAGGAAAACAAACAAGCTTCCACTCGGGGACGGTTAGATAATCTTTGGTTCGATAGCAAATTCCCACTAGGAAGTTAAGTTTGCTACCGAACAGAGGTTACCCGACCGTTCACGAGCACAAACCACTAAAGGATTATTAGATATTCTTTCGCTCGATAACATGGACTCCTAAGGGGAAGTAATGTATGTTGCCGAGTTAAGGATTATCTAGTAAGACTCAAATAATGTTTGAGCAAAAATATGTCTTTATTTACAAGAATGTGCCAAAATGGAAAAAGGAAAAGAAAAGTTAAACTGCAGTGTCTCCGAAACCAGGAGGAAGAGAAGTGTCTGCATCCTCGAGAGAAGTAGGTGGGTCCACCGATGGCTCAACATTTTCATCAGTTTGGCCTTTGGCATCGTCATCTTTCGATTCTTCTTCAGTTCGCAAAAACTCAGAACCGGAACCAGAAGAACTAGAAGCATCAAACTGCGCCAGGAGTCCATTTTTAGCAGCCAATTCAAGCTCTCAGACCTTAGCAATTTCGGCATCGAAGTCAATGACATGAACTTTGTCCTGTTTCAATGTTTTTCTCCTCATCCTTTACATGACATAAGTTTTTTTAACAACGAGGGAAGCCTATCGGCGCTTGAGTTTTTCTTTGAGTTGGGTTACCTCAGCAGAAAGTTTTTCCCTGGCGGACCTAGCAGATTTGAGGCTGACATCAAGGTCGCGAATAATTGAACTAAAGATCCTATTATGCTCGATAGTTTTCCTGTACTTCTCTTCTAGCTGGGCGTGTTTCGCCGCCACAACATTAAGCTCTTCAATTTTGGAGTTCAAGCCTACATCTAAGTTAATCACTCTTTCAGCGGAGGTAGCCTCACGATCGGTTGCGGCAAGAATGACGTTATGGACTTCAACCCATTTGGCCATAGCTTCGTCAAATCTAACCCTCATCGGACCAATTTCTAGGCTAAGGGTTATCACTTCTTGCTCACTTTGCTGCAAATGAGCTTCCAACACAACAACCTCAGTAGCTTTGGTTTATAGCTCCGAAAGGCGAGCAACATGTTGCTCCCGCTCTGTCAAAAGATGATCACGTGCGAAGGTAATCTCTTCCTTTTCACGAATCAATCTCTGAAGGCCCTCGGATGCAAGAAAGTTGGCCTACAAAGTAAGAAGGGTGAAATTTAGGATATGCTTACACCCAAAAATAGAAGAAGTAATAAAGGAAGAAAGAAACGTACCGCTGCTGTGTTGTGCATGGCGTTGTTCAACAAACACTCTCCCGAGAGTGCCTGAATCTTTTTCTAGTTTTTCTCTGAAGCCAAAGGTTTCAGATAATTAGAAAGCTCCACCGGTCGGGATAACAAGTTACATCCGGTAGAGACCGAAAGAGTAACGTTCCTCCTCCTTTGTCGATCTTCAGAAAGGGCAGCATAATGTTTCCCCAAATTCCCATGAACTGGGGACTGTGGAAGAGGAACACCCTCTTTATGGTCAGGTACGGCTAGTGGAGGCGATGTAGCAACTGTTGGTGGAAGAATGGATGAAGATGGAAGTGATGTGGCAGTTACTGGTATTTGTTAAGATGGAGATGAAGCTGATGGAGTTGAAGAGTGAGAATCAGTTGCATCAAATGTAGTGCTGGTTGTTGGATGCTCGCTAACCAAAGACGAAAATGACCCGGTAATCAGCCCCACAGTACCGGGCACAACAATTAGGGCTCAAAAATGGGAGTTGACAGTATCTACCAAATTAAACTCTCCCCAAAGTGTCGAGGTATCATTCTCGGTTAGTGTAACTCTCTCAACAGGTTGAGCACCCTGTTGAGATGATGAGGATCATTGTCTTCTATGTAGAGAATCTCCCTCATCACTAGCTTCATCATCATAATCAATCATCAAGGTGTCTATCACCGCCCCGGAAGGAGGACCAGTAGCCATCGCCACTGGAGATGACTCGGGGTCATCAATCTTTGCCTTTTTATTCTTTTCCCCGGCCACAGAGGAACGTCTTCTCTTCGGTTATTTATCATCTGGTCGGGGACTCCGTAAAGAAGTGTTTGTGCCCGAAACAGGCCCGGAGATACCTGTTCGAGTAAGTGCCTCATGAAGCAGCCTCGCTGCATCAGCAGGATCAGCCAAGACGTCCTCCTTGGGGACAGCAATAGAGCCTGCAAGTAGACCTAATTTTGTGAACAATTCAGAAGGGTTCAACCAAGTTCTCCATATACCAAAAGAAATGGAAGCGAGGTAAGTTAAAATTACTATGATTTTTGGACTTTCACCCGTATTTAAGGGCCAGTTATTTCCACAAACGAGTTTCAGGCATCGTGACGTCCAAGATATTTTGAACACACCGGTCCAAGCCTTCCATGACTAACAGGATCCATCGAGTTGATGAAATAAACGAAGGATGGAGGATTAAAACGACTATATAAAAATATTTAGTAAAAGGAAATACTAAACAAAGAGCTTACGAGTGCGGTTCCAAGAAAAGAAAATGTGTAAAAGTAAAGGGACCTGGTAGCTAAGGTTAAACTCCGCAACCACGGAATCAAGCTCTCCACTCAAAGAAAACGCACCCAAAGTAAAGGGATATGTGTAAAAGTATGTAAACCTTTCTTGGGAAGGGTCACTCGCTCCAATAGATTAGGAGCAATGATAACCAACCCATGGCAGCGGCAGTCTTCCTTCACAGCAGGAATACTGGAAGGACGAATGGAAGAGGGGTACCTACTAACACCCCATGTATGAGGGTTAGCAATAGGGAATTTCTCTTCTAAGTCCTTTGTGGTACTGAGTCTCCTTGGGATAATGAAACCCACTGTTGGAGGAGCAGAGTTCTTGGCTTTTTTCTTATTCTTTGAAGAACCGACACGCTTGGAGGAAGAAGCCATTGAATAAGAAGAAGGAAAAGGATTTTGTTTGAAGAGAATTAGAGAAAGGATGGAGAACAAAGATGCAAATCAGAAGTTCGAGAAATTATGAAGTGCAAAGGAAAAGAATGATGCGTATAAGTAAAATTTTGGCGACTAAATTTATGGCCATGAGTAGCTCCATAATCGGCAAAAGTTGTGCTGAATCAAAGGATGACGCGTGTTCGGGGAATTAAATGCGGAGAGACGTATGTCTAATTAACCGTCAGAAGCCTTCAGAGGGAGTTATAGTAATTCCTGCCAAAAGAGTATTTCTACCAATCTTCCGGTAATACAAAATTATGTCACCAGAAAGCAGGGGAACTATTTGTATAGGGTAAAATATGATATGACACGTGGTCATCTAAAGGAAAGACGCGTGGAACCCAAGACGGGTATGATCGAAGACTGAACACATCCATTTCGCTTGTCACCAGAAGGGATAACGTTCATAAAAGTGTATTAAATACTCTGCGCCCGGTAGCATTTAATAAGGAATATTCTGCAGTATTAAGAGCAACTAGGGGTGGGCACAAAATCTGAAACACCGAATTCCGAACCGAACTGAATCGAACCGAATTAATTTGGTATTTCGGTATCGGTTTTTTCGGTATACTTCGGTACAGAAATTACGGTATTTCAGTATGGTGTACATTATTGAGTTTTTGATATTTCGCTATTTCGGTAACCAAAATACCAAAATATTTTAGTTCAAGCCCAACTCTATTTCTATTTTCTAGCCCAATAAGTCTAAGCCCAACACCCCGATTCCCATAATTCCCTAATCCCTTAGTGCTCCTAGCGGACTCTTTAGGCTTAGAGACAACACACTTACGGGCAGTAGCTTCTTCTGCCTACCCTCTTTCCCTTTTTTTTTATTTTCTAACCCTAGACTTCTCTCAAAACTTGCAACATTGCTTGGCTGCTGCTGATTCACGACTACAATAGCAGAGGGCGACAGCGACTTCACGAGCTCGGTAGCAGGTGTATGCCCTCTCTATTTTTGTTGCATCTAATTATTGTTTAATTCTGATTTCTGCTGATGCTCGTTAGATGGCAGATGTTGTTGTTGTGTTGCATTCTGCTGCTCGTTTAAAGAAGTGCTTGAATGGACAATTGTGTTTATTGTTTAATGTAATTTAATTCTGCTGATGCTTGTTGTTATTAGCCTCGTTAGTTGGCTAGTTGCTTGGTATACTTGAATTCTACTAAAGTTGCTTTATAAACTTTAGTAGGCTGCTAGCTTATTCAAATGATGCTTCTTCAAATGATGCTTCTTCACATATTATCTAGCATCTAGCTTAGCACATCGTGTCGAGTTCTCTGTCCACTCCATTTATATTATATATTTCGGTGGTGTATCAAATCGAAACCGTACCGAACCAAAATAAGAAATACAGAACCGTACCGAAATACTTTGGTACGGTATTTGGTATACACAATTGATAAACTGAATACTGAAATATCGAACCGAAATTCTTAAATACTGAACTGAAGTACTGAATGCCCACTCCTAAGAGCAATGACCCGTTACAGATAATTTAGCATTTATATTCACCGTTACATCTTCATCAACGACCCCCATAATTGACATTAAAGGAGAACACGATCCTAGGACCTCCTTCCCTAGACGTACCTATAAATAGTGAGCCCAATTATCATTATAAAGGACACGAATTTTCTGGCTAAACTTACACTACATTCTATACAAAGCTTAATACAATCTTACTTTCTTGCTTTTTGATCTCATCATTATTGTGTCCGGAAATCTTGTTCTCGGAACTGCCATCTCTGCTATTTCATCTATATCTTAAGGCTAAGTATTGTACATTTCTTCAATTATTGCATTATTTCAGGATCAAATTAGTTCACTTGTCTAGAAACCACATATAAATTCAACTGTATCATTTTACGGGTAAACAGAATAATTCAATCTTACTTTGTGTTATAGATAAAGTTTTGATAAGTGAATATATATTTAGTAAAAATTAAAAAATTAGACAAACACGTGATCTATTAAAATATTCTTATGGGAGAATATTTTTAGTAATACATGATAGTTATTTCTTAGTCATCTAACAATAATTGTTCGTTGATGTATGCTTTCAAGGTTTACCATATTTAATAATTAAATTTAAAAATTAAATATGATACCTAAATAGTGATATGTTCTATTTAATTTTAAATAAAAGATATAAGAAATCCTGGCATATGAATATGGAAGAACAAAGAGATGATTGACGCATTGCAATAACACTTGATAAGAAATTTATATAACCCATTATTTAAAGTAAATAAAAATGAATGCACTTTATAGTTTTAATATTACATCCGATGAGAAGATCCTAAATATTTTTGGACATTTTAAAAGAAAATTCTATATAAAATTTTAAAAGTACATATAAAAATTATATATTTATAAGTCGGTTTGATTAAGTTTTGTTTTACTCAATACCGAATCAAATCAAATCAAACCTAATAGAATTTTTTTAATTAGTTTTGTTTGACTTTTCGGTTTGATGCGGTTTTTCAGTTTGGTTTGAACACCCTAATTAGTTCATCCCAATGAAGTAATTTTGAACGACGCCTTGTATATGTGATAAATCCACTTATAAGTATATATGATAATGGGATCTTTATAACAATATCAGACTAATTCATTATTTACTTTTTTTTAATATGTATATACAGATTATATATTAATTATACACGATTATATATACATATTATACATGAATTCTCTCTCTCTCTTTCTCTCTCTCTCTCTCTCTATATATATTGTACATTCTCTGATTTTTTTTCGTTAAACAGTTGGATGGATAATTATTTAGGTTAAGTTTTTAATAATATAATATTTAAGTCATTAAATCAAATAGAATATAATAGAATTTAGAACTCAAATTCATAAAATATAAATTTTGAATTCATCTCTAATTTTATCACACGTTATATGTGGGACCAGGACAAACACCATCTACATCTCCAATTATGTGTAATAATTATCTATTGTGACAAAGAAGTAATGAGTCATTTTTACACGAATTAGTTCACCTTGGACGATCATATTATCCTAGCCTTTTCATTGTTAACGTATTTGCATGAAATTATGACACATCTTATAACCGGGAGGGGTATTTATGTCATTCTACCCATACTGGACCCCTTTTCGGTATGGACGGCGGCCCGATATAGAACAAAAAGCGATTGCATGTGCGCCTACAGTGGTCGAACGGGGTCGGTGGTGCAATGGCAGACTACGTAATTACAGTCTTCATGACAGGATGCTTCCGTAAACGCCTATTTCCTTCAGGTAAAAACAAAACAAAGCTTTTTGAGACCACGCCCCATTGAAGTCTATTGTGCGAATTGCACTTTATATAACACTTTGTAATCCTAAAAGGAGTAGGCAAGAAGCATTTATTCATCACGGCGCATGCTACATCCTTCTAACAAAGAAAATCAACGCTTAAATTATTCTCATTTTTACACCAAGGTATAGAGCACTTTATGAACAATTTTGGACATGGTCCGTACAATTTGAATGGACTTCCTTTAGCTATCTATTTCTTTATATATATATATATATACTAATTAATTACTGATTGTTACATAGAGAGCCGAATTCAAATTTGAACTTTACGGGTTCTGTAAGATTCTTAGCATTACACCTATTAGATTATTAATAGTACAGATCTACTATTTATTGTAATCTTAATAAATTTTATACTTAAATTTATATTCTACGTCAAAATTATTGAGTCAGATGAACTTGCTGTTATAAGGCTACATTCGCCTCTATACATATATTAGTATCGAGATGGATCTAGGGCATGTTTTATGTGGATTTTGTCTAAATCCCTTGTTTGTGGTTCGAATTATGATGAAAAAGAAAAAATTTGAACGTACATATATATTAAGATCCCAATCTTTTTGAACTCATTGATTCTAGATTTTGGATACGCCTATGTTTCATCATAGAATTTTTTAGACTTCATTTAGTTAAGAAAGAATGATACTTTTACTATTTGGAGAATCAGATTGTTCTTTCTTTAATTCCGATTTTTCAAAAAAAGATACCCCTCCGTTGCATTGTATAGAATGTGATTCAGAGGGCACGAAGTTTAAAAGGTAAATAATAAAAGACTTTTGAAATTTTTGGTTTGAAATATGTCACATATATATATATACTTTAATTTCTGTGGCTATAAAATCATATTATTAAGGATAAAATGTGTTAAACTTAACTAATTATTTTTAAATATAGAAATACATCATTCTTTTTGAAACAGACTAAAAAAGAAATAGTGTCACATAAATTTAATTACTTTTAACTATACAAATAGTGATAGTGTTGATGTAATATCAGTCCAACTTGTTCACTATACTAAATATAAATGTTCACTTTTATTTGTCCAGTTCGGAAAATCAATAGATATTTACCATATACCTATATTACCCTTCTTATTAAGTATACGATTTATTTTCAATCCATTATCCAGTATATAATAAATAATAGGGATGTTATAGTAAAATTATCATGATATTTATTGTTTCTCAAGGGGTGTACTAATTCAATAGTGGACGAAAGGGAGTATATATTCACATATATATTAAAATTAAAAAATTATGTCTGAATTTACATTGTACATTAGATGCGTCTAATCATGTACTCCAAATCCAATTATCCAATTAGCGAGTACTAAGGGAGTATATATTTGCTTTGTGGACTTCAAATGTGGTGAGCAGGGCAGGACGGCTAGTGGGTGAAAAATAGGAACAGACTTATGAAAAGTTAATGGTAAAATTAGTCGTCATTTCTGTTACTTTTTACATAGTTAGCTTTCTGCATCATCTTTTTGGCAGTAGCTCTAACAGGACAATTTGAGCTAACAAATCCATTAACCAACTGAAGATAAGTCTTTAATTCATGGCAAGCTGCAATATTGATCCCATTAAGGTACGGCGAGTCACTGCTACTTAGACGCAGTTCACACCCAACATCTGCATATACCCATTGAGTATCTTCCACAAGCTTTTGGATCCAATGGCCACCTTTCTTGTTGGTAAAATTATCGTTGTTGTTATTGTTGTTGGTATTGTTGTCGATGACAAAACCAGGGACTTTGGTTATAAGGTCGTCGGAGTTGACAATGCGCAAGATTTTTGTGCCTTGTTTGTCAAGATGGTGTCGGAAGCTGTGGTTCCCGACCCTTGGACCGCCAAAAGAAATAACTGTAACGAGAGGTATCTCCTCTAAAGCTTGTTTAATATCGTAGGCCATCAGGGTGGCTAACGCTGCCCCGAGTGAGTGGCCTGCGATGGTAAAACTTAAAGTTTCACCTGGGTAAGCTTTTATGATTCGGGCTATTTCTTCTTTCACCATGTCTTGTAGACTGTGACGTGTGCCCATCTTGGATGTATACAAGCTTAGGAAACCGCTTTCGACCATTGGGCAACAATTAACGGAATATATGCTGGAACAACATTTATTACTGTTGTTATTGTTATTATTATTATTATTATTTGAGAGAGGTGTGAGAGTAGCTCGTAGATTCTCGAGCCACTCCAAGCAAGTTGCAGTGCCACGTAAGGCAATGACAACGTCCCTTCTCCCGAGTCTTGTAATTTCTCTTTGGTCATGGCAAATCGCGACATAACCAATCCAACTCGACTGCTTGGCCATCCAATTAGGTGCTTTATCCACCCAACTTGGAAGCTGAATCCCGCTAGTGGCTTTTAAGTACTTAGAAACACGATAACCAGTACCTGAAAAGCCGGAAAATTGGAGCAGCTTCTTTTTCGAGTATTTGCACATGGCGTATGAAGGAGAAGAAGGATCAAAATTACAAGCTCTATAAGCAGCTTCAACAAAATGACCATATCTGATTATTTCTCCACGTAAATTATCGTTGAGCGGATCAAGCAAACCTTCCCAGTTCTTGATCCCTTGATAGTCCATCCAATTCTTGCCCAGTTCTTTCGGGCACTGTCCGGAGAAACTGGGCATTGACAAGGCTGATGATGTTGAAGCTAAATTCCCACTACGCTCAACAACATTCCAGCCAAGAAATAAATTTTCGAGGTTTTTCGGGGATAATGTTTGCATGGTGAGGTTTAAATTTCTTGTAAGCCTGTTTGGTTGAGTAATGGTGATGCACTGGAATGTAGGTTGTTGAGGGGTTTGTTTGAAGCTGGTGCATGGCTGTACTGGCTTAAAAGAAAGTTTCATGATTTGGATAAATAAATGGCTTCTATATTATGCTTTTTAATGCAGAAACTTATAGCGCTGCAAGAGGGACTAAAAAATATCTTTTGTGCACTTTAAAAAAGTTAGCTTCAAAGTGACCATTTTATAGTTGCATAAAGTGCAAGCGTATCAAATATTGACTCTCTACACCATGATTGATTATATTCATACACAGCTGTGTGGATCATGTCAGAATTGATAAATTAATAACAAGTACGTATTTGGTTTAATTTTTATTTTTGTTTTCGTGTGTACATATATAATGATAAGAAGGGGTGGGGTTCGGTATATAGTTGGTAATGACAAAAGCCAGTATAACAGGAAAAACTGCATACTTGGGGTCTAATGGGTTATTGATACATCAAAGGGTGAAGAGGCGGTAGTGGCAGAGGTGGGGTCGGATACCGATCTGAAATTTAAATTTTATAGGTTCAATTTTTAGTAATTTAGCTCACTCAATTTATTATATTCTTAAAATTATGACTTTAAAATCTAATATTTTTATAATATTATTATTATTTCATACATACACATCGAAAACAATAGTATCCGCGAAAAACTCCATCAATCACTGGTATGTGAGAAAGGTGTTGTGGCAAATCTTGCGGTTCAAAATGAAACTGATGGACGGAGAGAATTGACCAAGAGCCGAAATTTAGTGAAAATGATTTGTGATTTTTCCATCAAAATTTTTCGCAACGAGACCGAAAGCACTTATGACTAATGAGACGGTGAGAGCATACAAATCAAATGAATATACTCCTTTTGGTTTTTATGTGTTATCGTTTTAAAGCATGGTATTCGTTAATTTCCAAGAGTTTTGGACTAAATATTCAACATTTGGCATTTGCTATTAAAATAGGTGAAATTTCCTAACCAATAGTTAAACAGGCAATTTTTTTTTTTGGGGAATATCTTTTGCTAGTAGTTTTTGTAAGAAGTACGAAAATGAAAAATTTCAGAATTATTTTTCAACCAAACACAATTAGAGAAAGTTTTTATAGTTTTTACCAAATTCTAAAAACTACTGCAGAGGTGTTTTAAATTCTTGCAAAAATGGAAAAAAAAAATTCTCCAATAACGTTATCAGAAAAATAAAAATATTTTCAAAGAAATTTCAACACTTCGTGAATCAAATGCCAAATAGCTCCAACTCTCATATTATGACAGTGTATACACATTAAGTTAAAGTAGATTGCTAACTAGGTGAAGCTCAACCTCATGCAAAAGATAAGGTCAAATAAGTATATCTTAATTTTTTTAGAAACAACTGTTATAAATATACTTTAATTTTATACTTTGATGTCAAACTATATTGTTGACTTGCAAAAATTATAAAAATCAAATAGTATTTTGAAGATAACATAGGTTGAAGTCATAGGATTAAAATGATAAACGGAGGTTAAGTACTAGGATTAAAAGCTTGCAAGTACATGAATCTTTTTTCTCTTCTTCTTTTGGTAATCAAGTATATAGGAATCCATTTTGTATGCTAGTGTGATATTTCTTTTACATACAATCAGTTGTTCACATGATGGTATAAAACTTAAATCCACAGATATATTTTTGGTATAAATGATACATTCAGTTTAAAAAGGTCTAAGTTTATATTTGTTGCATTAAGCATTTACATATCATAATTATATCAAGTTACATGAGCGTGCTAATTTTGTGCCACCGAAGCTCAATATAGTTTCATACCTAACCGATGGAAACAAAAAAAATAAAAAAAATAAAAAAATAAAAAGCTTCTGTACATATCCTCTTTAACATATTGCAATTCAGCTAAAATGCGATGAATCAAATATTTTGGTGGGAGACTGGAACTCAGGATTTCTTACCTACTGTAGTATCATGTTAAAGTGTATGATCATCTCTAAAACTGAATAATAGTTAACCTTCTAATAAAAACTTAACAACTAAAAGTTTTAAGGATTCTGTTTTCCTCAACACAGACTGAAGTGATGTATTTATACACGCAGGGTGGTAAAATGTTTAATTCCAAAATACAATTTTTGTTTAGTCAGAATTCTACACTATTCCAATATTAATTTACGAGTTATCTTGTTTAACAAACGAAGTAATTGGTTAGGGTTAAGGTTTGGTAATATAGGTTTTTTGTTTATACCTCAACTCTACCAGGATTGATGTAATCTAGAATTTTTATTTATCTCAAACTTCATCTTGAACTTACACTTTGGGCTCTTCTCTTTCAGTAACAAGTGGAGTACATAAACAATTTTAAAGATGGTATAGGGTTACCCACCTCACTGAAAAAGAGTTTTACAGGCAAGCCAAAACCCATTATTTCTCTTCATTATTAATAACACTTTGTACACTGGAATCTTTTTCCTCTTATAGAATTAGAATATGTTACAATTGAACGAATGAAAATAAAACGGGTCGTGTTTTACATATAATGGAAATGTTAAAATGTGATTGTGGATGTAGCCACGAGACTGGTTGGGACGAACATAGTACGAAAACATGCCTCTTTTTGAAACGTTTCAAAACATTTGACTAAAACTAAGCAAAAACAAACGAGCTAAATGTTTCCTACGAGACTCATATTTCATATCCCACAGCTTGTTGCATGTGCTACCTTTTCTCCCACGTTTAAAGACCGATGAATTGGGCTTTTTCAGTTTGATGTCTTCTAAAATTCCTTGTACTAAGTTAAAAACATAGAAAAGTCTTTATTTTTGGCAAAACAATGATCACAGCCAATGGCGACGAAATGATAGCCTGTGCATGACCAAGTTTGTCATGTTTAAGATGTACTTGTCATGCTTAACATGTCTGATTTGCTTTAATTAAAGTTTGGTTATAGGAAATTAATAATTAGATGAAGTGGGATTAGTTTACTTCCTCTTGTCTTCATGTTTGGGGTTAAATCTGAAGAGGCATTACGGGACGACTATAGGAAAAGTAAATCGATCCAGTTTAGGGGTGGAAAATGGGCGGGTAGAAAATGGGCAATGCAAAACAGATAAATTATTCGACCCGATTCATATTTAATATAGATAAAAAATTAGTTAAGCGGCGAATAATATAGATATCCATAATATTCATGACTTCTTGAGTATTATCACTTTTGGGAGAATTCCTAGTCTCCAAAACTTGAGAAACCCCGCATTTGAGGCTTTACAAATGTCAATTTTTGTTGAGATACAAGAAAATGATATCACTTAGTTTCTTTCTTTTACTATTGGGCCCAGAAGCCCACATTGTGTTTATTTTAGTCTGAATATAATTAGTGGACTGGCCCAAATATAGATAAGAGGGAACAAAATATATCGGGCAGATGGGATTTTCATTATTGACCAAAAAATAGAAACCTAGAAGCTTCCGCCTCTCACTCTCTCTCTAAACTCACTATGAACTCAAATAAACTTGAGTGATTTTGCTTGTCAATCAAGTTTTAACATGGTATCAGAGCCCAGATCTAGATAGATTGGGTAATTACCTCTCGTCCGATGTTACCCTCACACATTTTCATTGGAGTTTTGAGGTTCCGCTGCTTCTTCGCGATTCTGAGCTTTTCCGACGAGATTTTCATCACTGTTTTGAGTTTTTTTTTCGGCGTTGACGATGGGTGTTGATTGATCGAACTTATTCTCATATTATCTGGGTCGTCTTTCTCAACCTAGGGTTTGTTAATTTCTGAAACTCCTCATTCAGCTAGGGTTTGCTCGTCTTTGCCACGGATTTTTTTACAAGGCCGCTGTTCCTTCCGGTCGCGAAGGAAATTTGGTAACCCTAGTTATCTCTCCTCATTGTTTATTTGTGTGCATATCTTTTCCTGATTAATTGTATACAAAATGCCGAATGATGATTCCATATCTGCGTTACCAACTGCTCGTTCTACTACTTCTCGTTCTGTTTTTCATGAGGATGATTATACGCATCCATGTCATCCTTTTTATGTGCATCCGTCTGATGTTTTAGGGTCTTCTTTAGTTTCTGTACCTTTTGATAGTATTGGGTATGGGAGTTGGAGACGAACCATCCTTGTGGCTTTGTCTGTTAGAAATAAATTGGATTTCATTAATGGATCTTTAGTTAAGCATCCTGACAGTTCTCCCTTGGCAAGATAGTGGCAGAGGTGTAATGATTTGGTCGTCTCTTGGTTAACCAACTCCCTGCCCAAAGATATTGCTCGTAGTGTTGAGTACTCTGAACTTGCCAAAGATATTTGGAGTGAGTTGGAGGAAAGATATGGTCAAGCAGGTGCTGCAAGGGTATTTGAGCTTAAGAAAGAACTTGCTCATATCTCATAAGGATCACTTGATATTGCTTCATATTTCAACAAAATCAAGCAATTGTGGGATGAAATTGATGCCTTGTCAATCAGTAGAGTCAGGTCCTGTAGCAATTGTGGTTTCAAATCTGATTATGAGAAAGATGATGATGTTCAAAAGGTGTATCATTTTTTGATGGGTCTCAATGATATATATGTGCAAACTAGAAGCAATATATTCATGATTAAGCCTTTTCCATCTGTGAGCATTGTCTACAGTATATTGTTGTCAGATGAGAAGCAGAGGCAAGTTTCTACCTCTCCTCAGTTTCTCCCTACATCTGCTTATTTCAATGTTGTGGTGTCTAAGCAAGGTTTTCCTTCCAGAGTCAATTTTGATACTCAAAGAGCCCTGACATGCAAATATTGTAAGAAGCCAGGTCACACAATTGACAAGTGCTACAAGCTACATGGGTATCCTTCAAATTTTAAGTTCACAAAAGGGCCTGGCAGTAGGAAAACTGCAGCTCATGTTGAAGTGAACTCTCCTTGTCCTCCTGCTAATGTGGATGCTAATGTGGTTCCTGATTCTGTCAAGTCATCTCAATCTAGTAATGCATCAATAGTTTCTGGTTTAACACAAGATCAATTCTCCCAGCTGATGATGTTACTACAACAGTCTCATGTATCTACTGATTCCTCCTCTACTCCCACTCAGATGGCTTCTGCTAACTTTGCTGGTAAGCTGTTATCAGAAAGTATTCTGCTCAAGTCATGCATGCTTTCACAAGTAGATAGTTTTGTTTGGATAATAGACTCTGGAGCTTCTGACCATATGACTTCTCATAAGGATTTACTTTTTAATCTGAAAACACTACCTATACCTTGTCTAGTTTCTCTACCAAATGGTTACAAGGTCAAAGTTCATTTAGTAGGATCATTGACTTTGTTTCCAAATTTCATAATTCATCATGTTCTTTTGTTCCTTCTCTCCAGTACAATCTTATTTCTGTTCATAAGCTGTTGGAACAATACAATGGGATTGTTCTATTTACCAGAACTCTTTGTGCTATACAGGCCCCTTCTCTGAAGATGCCTCTGGTTCTTGGTAAACTGAACCACAATCTCCACAAGCTCCTACTTCCTCATATTGTTTCTCCCAGTACTACATCCAGTTACTCTTCTAGTATTACTTCCCCTGTTATTCCCCCTGTTATTTCCCTGAGATACAAGAAAATGTAAGGAATGTCAATGTTGTTGATGCTGATGAAACACATGTAAATACTGACACAATTCTGAATAATATCAATAAAATGGATGTGGTTTGGCATTATAGGCTTGGGCATATTCCTTTTTCTAGAATGAAACATATTTCTATGCTTGGTTCACAGTTATCTTCCCAAACAGTCCTTTTCTTGCGTAATATGTCCACTAGCCAGACAAACAAGATTACCATTTCTTGATAGTAGTATACAATCCACAAGGCCTTTTCAGTTGATCCACATTGACACCTGGGGTCCATATCACTCTCCTACCTATACTGCCTCCAAATATTTTATGACCATTGTTGATGACTTTTCAAGAGCCACTTGGACCCACCTAATGGGAGCCAAAAACAATGCTTTTGACCTCTTAAAAGCCTTCATTGCCATGACTGAAACTCAATTCCAATTGAAAGTTCAACATGTAAGAAGTGATAATGCCTTAGAGTTGGGATCCAACACTCTTGGATCAAATATTTTTTTTGAGAAAGGGATATTGCATCAGACAACATGTCCTCACACTCCACAATAAAATAGAGTTGTGGAAAGGAAACCAAGACATCTTTTAGAAACATCTAGAGCTCTTCTTTTCCAATCTGGTCTTCCTCTTAGATTTTGGGGAGACTGCATACTCACAACCACCTACTTGATAAATAGGTTTCCTTCTAGTGTGTTAAAGGACAAGAGTCCCTATGAGATCTTATATAACAAACTCCCTACATACTCAAATCTTAGAGCTTTTGGCTGCTTATGTTACTCAACTGTTCCAAAACCTCATAGAGACAAACTGCAACCTAGGGCCATTCCCTGTGTGTTTATTGGTTATCCCTTTCGTAAGAAAGGCTATAAGATGTATGATTTACAGAATAAAGTCTGTCTTATCTCCAGATATGTTATATTTCATGAACATATCTTTCCTTTTGTTAAATCTGGATCTTCTTCCCCTACCATGTCAAATTTGCCATTTTTTGCCTGCTTTGATCACATTGTTAAGCAGCATTCTTCACTCTCTCATGATCTACTTTACCCTGTACCATCAGCAACATCCCCTGCTTCTCCTCATCCCTCTAATCCTACTCCTTCTGATTCTGCAATACCTCTGAACATCAGCTCTAATCTCCCTGTTTCTTCTAGTTCAAACTCTTCCACTTCCTCTAATCTCCCTTTTTCTTTCTCTAAATCTGATTTCCCTCCTTTAAGGAGATCATCTAGGACTCACAATCCTCCTTCTTATCTGCAGAATTATGTTTGCACTCTCCCTAATCCTAGCTCCAGGTCTGCTAATTCAACTGTTGTATCTACTTCTAGTGAGCATCATGCATTTGAGCCTACTACTTTTTCTCAGGCAGCAGTTATCCCTGAGTGGCAGAATGCTATGAGAAAAGAGTTTGATGCATTGGAGACTAATGGTACTTGGGACATAATTGAGTTACCCAAAGGCAAGAAATCAATTGGCTACAAATGGGTATACAAAATTAAGTACAAAGCTGATGGGAGTTTAAAAAGATATAAAGCTAGGCTTGTGGTTAGGGGTGATACACAAGTTGAAGGCATAGATTTCCATGAAACCTTTTCACCTGTAGTTAAAATGTCTACTGTTAAACCTTTATTGTTGTAGCTGTTAAAAGAAATTGGTCACTTTTCCAACTAGATGTTAATAATACTTTCTTGCATGGGGACTTAGATGAAGAAGTTTTTATGAAGCTCCCACCTGGTCTTTCAGTATCTACTGCATCTTCTGCTTCTGCTTCTGCTTCCACTCATTTGGTCTGTAAACTTAAAAATTCTTTGTATGGTTTGAGACAAGCTTCAAGGTAATGGTATGCCAAGTTGTCTCAATCTTTGTCCTCTAGAGGTTATGTGCATTCTTTCAATGATTATTCACTTTTTACTAAGGGTTCTGGTGATGCCTTAGTACTCTTAGTGGTATATGTTGATGATATCATCATCACTAGGATAGATCTGTGTGATATTGATGCTGTGAAAAGCTTCCTCCATGATCTTAACTATTTTCTGGGTATTGAAGTGTTGTATTCTGAGGGTGGGGTGTTGCTGCATCAAAAAATATTTGTGCATGATCTCCTCAAAGAGTTCCACTCCTATGATTGTTCTTCAGTTATATCTCCCATTGAGATGCATGACAAGCTGCAGGCTGATCATGGTGATCCCCTGCCCAATCCTAAGACTTATAGGTATTTAGTGAGTAAGCTCAATTTCTTAACCCATACAAGACCTGATATTTGCTTTGCAGTGCAACATTTAAGTCAGTTTATGTAGAAGCCTTGCCTTCCTCACATGCAGGTTGCTTTACGTTTGCTCAGGTATCTCAAGGGTACTCTTGATTTTGGGGTTTTCTACAATAATTCTCTTGATCTTTCTCTCACTGTATATTGTGATAGTGATTGGGGTTCTTGCCCGGACAGTAGGAAGTCCATCAATGGGTTTTGCATTCTATTAGGGGGATTTCTTGTCGGCTGGAAGTCCAAGAAGCAATCTGTAGTCTCTTTGTCATCTGCAGAAGCCGAATACAGGTCTATGAGTAAGGCCACTTCTGAAATCACTTGGGTTTGCAGGCTTCTTTCTGATTTTGGTGTTGTCTTTTCTTCTCTGTTACTATGTTTTGTGATAACCAGGAAGCCATCCACATTACTAAGAACCCTGTTTTCCATGAGCGCACCAAGCACATTGAGTTGGATTGCCATTTTGTTCGCACCAAGTTGAATGAAGGTCTGCTTCAGCTGCTTCACACTTCTAGTGCCAATCAACTTGCTTATATGTTCACAAAACCGTTGGGGGGAGCTATTCATCATCTGCATCTTCGCAAGTTGGGGGTTATCTCACCCTCCAACTTGCCTGGGGGGAGGGGTATTGAGATACAAGAAAATGATATCATTTAGTTTCTATCTTTTACTATTGGGCCCAGAAGCCCACATTGTATTTATTTTAGTCTGAATGTAATTAGTGGACCAGCCCACATATAGATAAGAGGGAACAAAACATATCGGGCAGATGAGATTTTCATTATTGAGCAAAAAATAGAAACCTAGAAGCTTCCGCCTCTCACTCTCTCTCTAAATTCACTATGAACTCAAATAAAATTGAGTGATTTTGCTTGTCAATCAAGTTTTAACAATTTAAAACCCATTAGTGATCCATTGGTTATCCATTTTCTAAATGGATAATATGGTTCTTATCTATACTTGACCCATTTTTAAGAAGTTCATTATCCAACCTATTTTTAGTAAATAATATGAGTAAATAACTGTTTTCTAGTCCAAACGATCATTTTTCACTTAGGGGTCGTTTGGTTGGAAAACAATTATCCCAAGATTAATTATTTCGGGATTGATTATCCCAAGATTAATTATTCTAATATGAGTAAATAACTGTTTTCTAGTCCAAACGATCATTTTTCACTTAGGGGTCGTTTGGTTGGAAAACAATTATCCCAAGATTAATTATTTCGGGATTGATTATCCCAAGATTAATTATTCCACTTTTCCATGTGGATAAAAAAATACTACAATCCCGGGATAACTAATTTCGAGATTAATTATACTGTAATTTTCTCCTAACTAAACATGAGATAAACTCTTCTTAAATTTAGTCCCGAAATTAATTATTCCTTACCAAACTAGCCTTAACGAGTTAAGGGGAGAGGACACTTCTTATTCCGGTTATTTCAAGAATTTTCATTATTTGAGAAACATTAATTAGACTCCACGTTCAGTTTATCCCCTTTGTCATGATCTTTGAGTGGAATACTATTACCTAAGTTGCTTTTAGTGATTACTCTTTAATATACCATTTTTATTTGTGTGCAAACTACATTCTTGTATACGGTCGAAATAGATTTCGGCCTTAGCACGTCCGATCGAGTTCGAACGATGATTTATCGAAGTAAGATCCCGAAGGTAGAATGAACTAACCTCAAACTCGGGGAGGCCGATCCGTGTCGAGTTCGATATCATTATCGAGCTCGAATTAAAATCAAACCAGGATCCAGAGACGAACCAACTTTGACCTCGAATCAATTCGAAGGCTCGAGCCAGGATCGGGCTCGAACCAAGATCACGAGTTTGAGCCGAAATCAAGCTCAAACCAAAATCGAGGGTTCTAAGCAAGATCGAGCTCTCAGACAAAAGCCGTTGCAATCCCACTAGAGAGAGTCTTGCCAGAAGTTATGGAAAAGCTGACTTATCATGGGTCTCCCACTAAATGTTTATTTTATTATGCTTAGAGACAAATCCCTCCACTATAAAAGGGCTTGGTTACCATTTCTGTAGGACAAGTTTTCTCAGGCTTACATTGTAATAAAAGTGCTATATTCTTCTACAGTAAAGAATCGTTCTTTCAAACTTCTTAGATTGATTCTATTTGTTGAATCCTAAGATTCATTGTTCCTGATAACCTTATCCATTTTGCATTCTCTCCAATATATATTTACATTTTTATTCATCCTTGCATTTTGTGTTAAGTTACGCCACATATCCTCGGAACTGCATATAAATTCAACTCTATCCATTTTTCGGGTAAACAGTTTGGCCCCCACCGTGGGGCCGAGGATAACAGTGGTCATTTGATACAAATCTGAAAAAACACGCCATTGTGCTTTGCACTTATTTTCGAAAACATCTTGAATTTCGGATCAACTACGAATAACCACCAATCAAATGGCTTCACCCATCGATTACAAAGCCGGCCTTCAAGATGAAACCAACAACTTGGTACCCGGGGCTGGAAGGCCAATTAACGATAGCTTAGCACCCGAGGCTCGAATCGAAGTACCCGAAATTTGAGCCGAAATACCATTGGATGCCAATTCACAAATAGCTTTGGAGGCGAACCAGCATTCTGAACTGGAAAGAAGCATTCAGGGCGGTACTCGATTCGTAGCCCGAGACACCCAAAACACGGGGGAAATCGGGGACAGCTTACGTATGATCTTCGAGATGCTACAAGCCCAACAAGTAGTGATAGCTCAGCTACAGATCCAAACTCGTGCACAAAGCAGGCCGGATTCCAATCCACTTCGAGAAGTCATCCCCAGAATAGAGCCCGCCATAGTGAAATCTAACGAGCAAGAATCGGGGACTACTCCCAGAATTATTAATTGGTTGAGGAACTCACAAAACGAGTCGAAGCCAAAGACAAAAGGGTGGAAACGTACAATTCCAGGGTCGATCAAATCCCGGGGGCTCCACCAATGATAAAGGGGCTTGATTCAAAAAATTCATACAAAAGCCTTTTTCGTCGAGTGCGGCACCGAAACCAATCCCCAAAGAATTTCGTACGCCCGAAATTCTCAAATATAATGCTACGACCGATCCTAACGAACATGTCACCTATTACACATGTGCTATAAAAGGCAACGATTTGGAGGACGATGAGATCGAATCCTTGTTGTTGAAAAAGTTTAGGGAGACCCTCTCGAAGGGAGCGATGATCTAGTACCATAATTTTACCGCCGAATTCCATCGATTCTTTTGCCATGTTAGCAGATTCGTTTGTAAAGGCACATGCTGGTGCCATAAAGGTTGCAACAAGGAAATCAAACCTCTTCAAAGTAAAGCAAAGGCATGATGAAATGTTGAGGGAATTCGTATCCCGATTTCAAATGGAATGCATGGAATTACCCCAGGTCATAGACGATTGGGCCGTACAAGCTTTCACCCAAGGGTTGAACGGGCTATGTTCGACAACATCACATCGGCTGAAATAAAATTTGATCGAGTATCCAGCGATAACTTGGGCAGATGTACACAACCGATATCAATCGAAAATTAGGGTCAAGGATGATCAGTTGGGAGCTCCGTACGGACCCGTTCATCAGAACAGGACAGTTACTAAAAACCAAAAGGAGATCGACAGAGAATAAAGGTCGAACAGAGACCGATATTGACCGTATGTCATAGATCAGGTGAACAACGGTTCATCATGCAATGCAGTTCGTAACAATTGAAGGATTGATCAAGGACAGAATTCTCGGGGGCTTATGAGTAAGAGCGGCTTCGATAAATATGTCGATCCTACAGAAGCACCTCGATTATCAAAATATAACTTCAGCGTTGGTGCATCCGCTCTCGTGTCAGCCATCGGATGCATCAAAGACACTAAATGGCCTCGACCCATGCAGACCGATCCTGCCCGAAGAAATCCCAATCAAACGTGCGAATATCATGGTACCCATGGCCACAGAACGGAATATTGCAAGCAACTAAGAGAGGAAATAGCTCGCTTGTTTATCAAAGGGCACCTTCGGGAATTTCTGAGTGATAGGGCGAAGAACCATTTTAAAAGCAGGGATTTCAGTAAGCAAAATGAGCAAGAAGAACCGCAGCACATCATCCACAAGATCATCGGCGACATCGATACCCCTCAGGGACCAGTACTTAAACGCACTAAAACATCGATGGTGAGGGAAAAGCGATGTCGGACTCAAGATTACGTGCCCATGGGGACTTTGTCCTTTGATGATGAATATGCAGAAGGGGTCATCCAACCTCATAACGATGCACTGGTAATATCGGTACTCATGAATAAAACTAAAATAAAGCGTGTGTTAATCTATCCAGGTAGCTCGGCCAACATCATCCGATTGAAGGTAGTAGAGCAGCTCGGCCTGCAGGATCAGATCATACCCGCAACTCTGGTCCTAAACGGGTTCAATATGGCATGCGAAACCGCCAAGGGTGAGATAATCCTACCAATAAACATGGCCGGAACCATCCAGGAAACAAAGTTTCACGTGATCGAAGGTGATTTGAGATATAACACCCTTTTCGGAAGGCCATGGATCCACAACATGAGAGCTGTGCCTTCGACCCTACACCAGGCCCTCAAATTCCAGACATTAGGAGGTGTCAAAATGGTGTACGGAGAACAGCTAGCCGCAAAGGAAATATTCACCGTCGACAAAGCTAAACCAATGTCCTCACTTTCGCCGATAAAAGGATCGGGCCCGAAAGGAGAACGGGACACCAAATAGAAATCATAGACATCAGCTTCGACCCAGCCAGACAACCAGAAAATCGAAGAGGATGAGGATCAAAGGGTCCCTCGGTCTTCTGTGATTCCCGATGACTCCGATGCCACCAAATCAACAATCGAGGAGCTAGAGAAAGTCACATTAATCGAGCACTGGCCCGAGCGAAAGGTATACTTGGGAACGGGGTTGAGCCCCGAACTAAGGAAGAAAATCGTTCAATTTCTTATCGATAACATCGATTGTTTTGCCTGGTCCCATTTAGATATAACAGGGATCCCGCCGAACATAACGATGCATCGGCTAAGTTTGGACCCTAGGTTAAGACCGGTGAGGCAAAAGAGAAGACCCCGGTCCGAGAGAAAGCATGCATTCATAAAGGACGAGGTAACCAAGCTTCTCAAAGTAGGGTCCATTCGGGAGGTGAATATCCCGAATGGCTAGCCAACGTAGTTGTAGTCCCTAAAAAGGGAACAAACTTAGAATGTGTGTGGACTATAAGGATTTGAACAAAGCATGCCCCAAAGATTCCTTTCCGCTGCCCAACATCGATCGCATGATCGATGCCACGATCATCACTTTTCTCGATGCCTATTCTGGGTATAATCAAATCCAGATGAACCCAGAGGACCAGGAAAAGACTTCATTTGTTACCAAATATGGAACGTATTGTTATAATGTGATGCCGTTCGGGCTAAACAACGCAGGGGCTACTTACCAATGCCTAGTAAATAAAATGTTCGAAGAACAAATAGGAAAATCAATGGAAGTTTATATTGATGACATGTTAGTTAAGTCCCTGCGCATAGAGGACCATTTGACCCATTTGCAGGAAACGTTCGAGATTTTAAGGAAATACAATATGAAGCTCAACCCCGAGAAATGTGCTTTCGGGGTCGGTTCGGGCAAGTTCCTCGGCTTCATGGTATCACATCGGGGAATAGAGATTAACCCCGATAAAATCAAGGCCATCGAAGACATCGTCGTTGTGGACAGCATGAAGGCCGTACAAAGGCTAACGGGTCGAATTGCAGCCTTAAGCCGGTTCATCTCAAGATCATCTGACCGAAGTCACAAATATTTCTCTTTACTCAAAAAGAAGAACGATTTTGCTTGGACCCCGTAGTGCCAACAAGCATTAGAGGAACTAAAGCGATATCTATCAAGCCCACCACTACTTCACACTCCAAAAACAGACGAAAAACTTTGTTTGTACTTGGCAGTATCGGAAGTCGCCGTAAGCGATGTCCTAGTTCGAGAAGAGCAAGGTATGCAATTCCCCATTTATTATACGAGTCGAACCTTAGGAGAAGCAGAAAATAGATATCCGCTCCTAGAAAAATTAGCACTTGCACTGATAAGCGCTCACGAAAGTTAAGGCCGTACTTTCAATGTCATCCCATATGTGTATTAACCACTTATCCGCTTCGTAATATTTTGCACAAACCCGAGTTATCAGGCCGACTGGCCAAATGGGCCGTCGAGCTCAGTGGGTACGATATCGAATATCAACCTCGCACGACCATCAAGTCTCAAATTTTAGCAGACTTCGTGGTCGATTTCACGCCAACCCTCGTACCCGAAGTCGAAAAAGAACTGTTGAAATCAGGTACATTATCGGGGGTATGGATCCTTTTTATGGACGGGGCTTCAAACGTAAAAGGGTCCGGGCTGGGCATAGTTTTGAAACCACCCACGGGTAGCACTATTAGGAAATTTATTAAAACTATCAGGTTGACTAACAACGAGGCCGAGTATGAAGCCATGATTGCAGGTCTCGAGCTAGCTAGAAACTTGGGAGCAGAAGTCATTGAAGCCAATTGCGACTCCTTGCTGGTGGTGAGTCAAGTAAACAAAACCTTCGAAGTTCGAAAAGGTAGAATGCAAAGGTATTTATATAAACTGCTTGTCACTTTGTACCATTTCAAACAATGGACTTTACGGCATGTACCACGGGAACAGAATAATGAGGCCGATGCGCTTGCAAATTTGGGGTCATCGGTCGAGGTAGATGATTCGGGGAATGTTGTTCAACTTTCGAGATCGGTAATCGAAGAAGGTCACGCCGAAATAAATTCTACAAGCTTAACCTGGGATTGGAGAAACAAGTATATTGAATACTTGAAGAGCGGAAAACTCCCATCGGACCCTAAGGATTCCAGAACCCTACAGACTAAAGCTGCTCGATTCACGTTGGCTTCAGACGGAACGCTGTACCGAAGAACGTTCGATGGACCGTTGGCAGTATGCTTGGGTCCGGGAGATACCGATTATATCCTACGGGAAGTGCACGAGGGCACTTGCGGGAATCACTCTGGAGCCGATACGTTAGTTTGAAAAATAATCAGAGCATGGTATTATTGGATCGATATGGGCAAATATGCGAAGGAATTTGTTCGTAAATGTGACAAATATCAAAGGTTCGCACCGATGATCCACCAACCCGGAGAACAACTCCACTCGGTCCTATCCCCATGGCCATTCATGAAATGGGGAATGAATATCGTTGGCCCTCTGCCATCAACCCCAGGTAAAGCCAAATTCATTTTATTTATGACTGACTATTTTTCTAAATGGGTTGAAGTGCAGGCGTTCAAGAAAATAAGAGAGAAATAAGTTATAGACTTTATTTGGGACCATATCATATGCCGATTCGAGATTCCCGCCGAAATAGTATGTGACAATGGAAAATAATTCGTTGGCAGCAAAGTAACAAGATTCCTCGAAGACCACAAGATAAGAAGGATACTATCGATGCCATAGCACCCCAGTGGGAATGGGCAGGCTGAATCAACAAACAAAACTATCATTCAAAACTTAAAGAAGAGGTTGAACGACGCTAAAGGGAGATGGAGAGAAATCCTGCCCGAAGTCCTTTGGGCATATCAGCCAACATCAAAATCCAGTACGGGGGCGACCCCATTCTTCTTAGTGTATGGGTCCGAAGCATTGATACCAGTCGAAGTTGGTGAAACCAGTGCCAGATTTTGATTCGCGATGGAAGAATCAAATAACGAGGCTATGAATACTAGCCTCGAACTATCGGACGAAAGATGAGAAGCTGCTCTCGTCCAATTGGCCGCCCAAAAGCAGCGAATCAAAAGATATTACAATCGAAGAACCAAGCTCCGCCATTTCAAGCCCGGGGACTTAGTGTTGAGTAAAATTACCATCAATACCCGAAATCCGAACGAAGGGAAACTAGGAACGAATTGGGAAGGACCATATCAGGTGCTCGAGAACATCGGAAAGGGATCGTACAGGCTCGGCATTATAAACGGCAAACAGCTATCAAGCAACTGGAATGTATCACATCTAAAATGGTACTACTACTAAGGTACAACCTTTCCATATTCGTTTATATCTCAAAACTGACCCCTGCGGAAGTCCGAACAAGGGCTAAGATGGATCTCTCGCTTGAAAGCACGCGTTGCACTCTTTTTCCCTTAGACCAGTTTTATCCCAAAGGGTTTTTCGGCAAGGTTTTTAATGAGGCAACCATTGATCGTGCAGCATTTACAACAATATCCGAGGCCTCGCAAGAAAGTTATTTCACAACAACAGGGTTCCAATAGGAAAAATTGTAAGAGCCTAATGGTCGAAGTGAACCATGCTCGTATAGATTGGCCCGAACCCAGGCGTGTAATAACTTGCGAAGAAAGTTCTCTTCTTTATCGGCATCTTATATAAAAGAAAATTCCTCTATTTTGAGATTTATTATGCAATCAGAATTAAGATAAACTCGACCGTTAAGCCTACGGGCTATTTTTATTTCGAGTTCGAGCAAACACTCACTTGACCATTACGCCTACGGGCTACATTGCTTCGAGTTCGAATCATTCACACGACTAAGCCTACATTCTACTTTTATTTCGAGTTCGAGCTAACACTCACTCGACCATTACGCCTACGGGCTGCACTACTTCGAGTTCGAGCAAACACTCACTCGACCTTTATGCCTACGGCTACATTACTTCGAGTTTGAATCATTCACTCGACTAAGCCTACGGGCTACTTTTATTTCGAGTTCGAGCTAACACTCAGTCGACCATTATGCCTACGGTCTACATTACTTCAAGATCGAATCATTGATAACTAATAAGCCTAAAGGGCTACATTGCTCCAAGTTTGAGTAAGCGCTCGCTCGGTTACAGAGGCTACGAAGTCCAAATTTGATTAAGTTGTTTAAATCATTGTGAAAACATTCATAAGGCGTGAATAAAGTCCTCACAAGACGGGAAACAAAAACAGACGCAAGTCGGAAAAAAGGGAGATATGTCTATATACAAATTTATCTGCATGGGTGATTACAACATAAAAACTAAGAACTAAACTTCTCAGTCGGATCCGCTCTTGCTCCCATCGTCATCGTCATCGCCATCAAAAACTAGAGCTTCAGCATCGGCTTCGAGTTCTTTGGACCTTTTTATCTCTTCAGCGAGATCGAAGCCACGAGCATGGATCTCCTCGAGAGTTTCCCTTCTGGATCGGCACTTAGCAAGTTCGGCGACCCAATGCGCTCGAATATCGGCGGACTCGGCTGCCTCTCTTGCCTGAACTTGGACAGCTTCAACATCGGCCCACTAGACGGCCACAAGCGCATCCGCATCGGCCTTTGCCCTTTCGGCATCGGATTCGGCCTTGGCAAGTACAGAGGCCAACCGAGCCTCAAGATCCTCAATTATTCTTGCTTGAACCATTCCTTTTTCCTTAATTTTCTGAAGTTGGGTTTCAGATGATGATAACTGGGATCGAGCAGTCTCTTTTTCTGCAGTAAAGCGGTCCATACCTTCTTTCCACCGCAAAGACCCCGTTCTTATCACGCCGAACTCCTCACGAAACTTCCCGATCATCTTGATTTTTTGCTGCAGCTGTGAGACCGAAATGTTAGCTATTGTTCCGGTATCAAGCCCATAGGCTTTCAAAAGCATCATTACCTGCTCAGACAAATTGGTTTGATCTCGATAAGCCTTTGCCAGCTCAGCTCGGAGGTATTTTATTTCCTCCTCTCTCTGCCCTAAGGAAAGTCTAAGGGAGTTCCTCTCGTCAGTAGCCTGTTGTAGGTTATCCGCGTATCGATGCAGCTCTTTCTGGGATCGAGAACATTGTTCTCGATGAACTGCCGCTGCCTACAAAGAAACAAGAAGCGAAGTTAACGAAAAACAAACATAAAGATAGTACCGACAAAAAAATTTTAAAAGCTCACCTGATTCAAAGACTGCCGCAATCCGTAAAAAAGATCCGATTCATCACCAGCACCGGCAACGTCCTCAATGCCGGTAAACAGGTCACGAAAGGGATCTTCTTCATCGTGAGGCCTGTCTAGATCGAGGGGTCCCAGATCTTGAGCTTCCCGAATCACCCCTGCAAAAAAAGCGGGAAAGGTAGGCAAATCCTCGATTGCTGCCCCCCAAAAGAATCGCCTGGAGCGTTCTCCTCGGTTCGAAGGGGTTCGATGGCCTCTTCGATCATATCCCCTGCCGGTTGACTCCGATGAGATGCATCTTCAATATCCGATAGTTCGGGGACTCTACCCAAATCTTTCTCCGATATATCTTCAGTTCGAGGCGGAGCCTCGTAGAGCATCATTGATCCAGCCGGCGATGAGGCATCGGTGGTTCTCTTCGTTCGGACCGCCAGCGCGGACTCATCGTTCTCTTCTTCTTCTTCTTCTTCTTCATCTTCATCCCTTAGACACAGAACGGATTCCATAGTCAAAGGAATGACATTCTTGATTGGCTTACGAGCCGTCCTCTTCTTCGGTTTTGGATATTCGGGAAACGAGACTCTTTTCCTTTTATTTTCCTTCACTGGCTTTGGGAAAAAGGCAGAAATTTCCTCCTCATTGGACAAGGGCCTCAAAACCGCGTCTTTACCCAAACCTGCATATGGAAAACCTTAATAAAATATTTTGAAAACCACCTTGTTCGGATCATCAAAGAGCCCGAGAGATGAGCTTACTGTGATTTTTGGCCTCCCACCGACCCTTCGACAAATCACGCCATGAGCGCTCGGCATATGTGGAGGTCGAAACAAGGGCTCGTACCCAGTTCTTGAGATCGAGAACTGCTCCGGGCATCCAGGAAACCACTACATCAAAAAATAAAAGAGTGTCGATGAGAGAATAAATGAAAGAACAAAATAGAAGTAACATCAAGATCACACTTACGTTTCATATTCCACTCCTCGGGAAATGGCATCTTTTCAGTCGGAATCAGGTCTGAAGTTCTTACTCGAACGAACCTGCCCATCCAACCCCGGTCCATGTCCTCATCAATATTCGAGAACAGAGCCTTGGTAGCCCGATACTAGAGTTTTATTAATCCTCCTCGAAAAAGTCAAGGACGGTACAATCGGATAAGATGATCGAGGGTAAACGGCATCCCCTTGATTTTGCTCACAAAATATCAAATCAGGATAACGATCCACCACAAAGAAGGATGGACCTAGCCTAGGGTTACCTGATATTGTCGACATAAGTTAATAATAACGGAATCGAGGGGACCCAAAGTGAAAGGTGAGTATACACATTCAAAAATCCTTTCACGTAAGAAGTGATATCTTCGTCAGGGGTAGGAATTATTATTTCTTTTTCACCCCAATTGCAATCCTTCTTTAGCTGATCGAGGTGCTTCTCGGTTATCGAACACATGTACCTCGATACCGGCTCACACCGTTCAGGGACCGATGAACCTTTATCAACCTTAAAATCTGAAGAAAGGACACACGCCCCGGGAACACACTCCTCAAGCCGTGGTTCTGCCGGAGTCTCATCGGCGGCACACTTTGAAGATGAAGCCTTCTCTTTTTGAGGAATGGTTTGGGATGTTTTCGCCATTTTCGAATTCAAAGGTGAGGAATAGAAGAAAGTGACAAAGATTTGGTAGAATTGAAGAGGGGTTTTGCGGAAAGATATCACAGATTTACTGGTAAGTTGGAGAGTACGAAGAAGAACTTGGGAAATTTAGAAGATAGAAGATGTAAAAGTGGTAAAAGATAAAAGAAAGGGTTATTTATAGGTTCAAGCGATGGCGGTTTAGTATCAGCAGTGGCCGACCACCGCCTGAAATGCATTAAATGCCTTGAAAGACTAAACCGACGGGATAGCTACCAGATGCGTCATGGTCGAACCTGATGGAAACGACAGGATATAATCCAATCGAGCTGTAAAAAAAAATAAAAAAAATCATATCGTTTCTTGCCACATTTTTTCTGAGAAACGAGGGGACTATCTATATACGGTCGAAATAGATTTCGGCCTTAGCACGTCCGATCGAGTTCGAATGATGATTTATCAAAGTAAGATCCTGAAGGTGGAACGAACTAACCTCGAACCCGGGGAGGCCGATCCGTGTCGAGTTCGATATCATTATCGAGCTCGAATCAAAATCAAACCAGGATGCAGAGTAGATCTATCATTCTGATAATCCAGAGACCAACCAACTTTGACCTCGAATCAATTCGAAAGCTCGAGCCAGGTTCGGGCTCGAACCAAGATCACGAGTTCGAGCCGAAATCAAGCTCAAACCAAAATCGAGGGTTCTAATTAAGATCGAGCTCGCAGACAAAAGCCGTTGCGATCCCACTAGAGAGAATCTTGGCAGAAGTTTTGGAAAAACTGACTTATCATGGGTCTCCCACTGAATGTTTATTTTATTATGCTTAGAGCCAAATCCCTCCACTATAAAGGGCTTGGTTACCATTTCTGTAGGACAAGTTTTCTCAGGCTTACATTGTAATAAAAGTGCTATATTCTTCTACAGTAAAGAATCATTCTTTCAGACTTCTTAGATTGATTCTATTTGTTGAATCCTAAGATTCATTGTTCCTGATAACCTTATCTATTTTGCGTTCTCTCCAATCTATATTTACATTTTTATTCATCCTTGTATTTTGTGTTAAGTTACGCCACATATCCTCGGAACTGCGTATAAATTCAACTCTATCCATTTTTCAGGTAAACAATTCAACCCACTTTAGAGCTAAACACTATAAATATATGTGTGCTATTCAGGTTTAGCCGTTTGGGTACTAAAAAGCTATTATTATTATATACAGAATCAAAGCAGGTCGTGTTCTCTCTCTCGCATGGCTTTATTCATTATTTTATCTTGTGATCTTCCACTTCCCATATTAAAATTACAGGTGACCTGTCTCTAAGACAGAATCCTCTAATATTCATCCCTTTCTTTTTGGTTTCTCGTTTGATATTTCCTACTTATATTAGGTTTCAATTAAATTAGAATTTATGTCTCATATAGGAGGATAAAAAGCTTTTTAACAAAAGCGGTAGTATACCCAAGGTTGAACCCCATATGAATTAAAATACTTGCCAATCTACCTTAAAGCTTGTTGGTCTAATATTCATCACGTACCAAAGAAAGAGTGCAAGAAATCAATGTGTCCTCAATTAGCAGAATATTAATTCCTTGTTTCTGAAGGAGCGCTTTGATGTATCCAGATAAATCTGGACCAACAATTATCTGCTTATCTGTCGCCTTTTTAATTTTTTTTTATGGGTACCCCTAAAGCTCGATGATAACTTAATAAAATTTTTGAGCCACAAGATCTGTTTAGTAGAAAAGAGATAGCAAAACGTGCGTTATTTAAGTAACAGAAGGAAAGAGGAATGACATCTGTTTGTAAAAGAAACTGTTGCACAAGAATTTCATGTCACAAATCGTGGATGTGCATTTTGTGGTTCACAATTCTATGAGAAATATAATTTTCATGTGATAAATTTAATGATACGGCTTTCTTGAAATAATTTTACATTTGTAATATAATGTTTCCTTCCTTAAATTGGTATACACTACAAAAAATAGCAAAATTAACATTGAAAGATACCGACTGACAAATAAAACTATCAGCTATCTATGAAAAAGTTGTCAAGGAACCATCTACAACAACAAACTCAATGTAATTCTGTAAAGTGGGATCTGAGGAGGGTGGAATGTACGCATACATACCCCAACCTTACAAAGGTAGAGAAGTTGTTTCCCACAGACCCCCAACTCAAAAAAAAAAAAAAAAGAAGCAGAAACAACAAGAAGTAACAATAGCAAGTAACAGTGATAGATTAATCGAAGTGAAAGAATAACATATAGTAAAAGAAATCTGCGGATAAAAAGAAACGAAAATACAAGACTAATACTAATGCTACCGGCAGGAAAGTGAGACACGCCCGCTTAACCACTACCCTAATTCTCAACCTCCATACCCTCTTATTAAGGGTCATGTTCTCAGTAAGCTGGAGTAGCGCCATGTCATGCCTAATCACTTCTCCCTAATACTTTTTAGGCCTACCTCTCCCTCTCCTCAACACCCCATAGCCAACCTCTCACACCTCCTCACCGGGATATCTAAGTACCTCCTCTTCACATACCCATACCATCTCAACCTAGCTTCCCTCAGCTTGTCCTCTACAGGGTCACTTCCACCTTGTTCCAAATAACAACATTCCTTATCTTATCTAATCTGGTATGCCCACACATCCATCTCAGCATCATTATTTCTGCTACTTTTATCTTCTGGACATGGGTGTCCTTAACAAGCCAACACTCCGCTCCATACAACATAGTAGGTCTAACTACTACTCTATAGAACTTACCTTTATGTCTTGATGGCACTTTCTTATCACATTAAACTCCGAAATCGAGTCTTCATTTCATTCTTCCAGCTCCAATACGATGAGTGACATCCTTGCCAATCTCACCATTACCTTGGATTATAGATTTGAGGTACTTGAAACTCTCCTTCTTGGGAATGACTTATGAATCCAGCTTCACTTCCACATCCTCTTCATGATTCACGTCACTAAACTTGTATTTAATGTACTCTGTTTTAGTCCTGCTCATCTTGAAACCTTTTGACTCCAGGGTCTATCTCCAAACCCCCAGCCTCGTGTTAATACCACTTCAGCATATCTTGAAAAATACCTTCATTCTTTTCTTTCTTCTTTGCAAGCTCAGATTTGTGAGAATCTCTCTCAACTTCTACTTAAGCCAACCTTCTCTTAAGACTTTAAATCTCAGCATCCTTAGCCCCACTCTACTAATCCAAAGCTCTAGCCTTGCTGTCTTTTGTACCCTCTTGGATAAACTAGGTTCTTTGGTGCAGTTTGAACTTGGTAGTCACTATCAGACAATGTTCCGTCCCCAAAGTGGTCTTTACTAGTACAAACATATCATTTCTTGCGGGGAACCTTAAAGTAGTCAAGCACAGCAGTTAGGATAAATCCACAGGGGATGACACGAGTCTTGGTACAAATACCAACCCTATGAAGGAGCTGGATTATGGACCCTCGCCAATTATAATGCTTCCCACTATCCAAACACTCCATAAGGGCCAGGTCCATGAAGGTAGCAATATGCCTTCTTTCCTGTCTGGGCAAAACAACTTTGTTTACAAACTCAAAAAGCATATTGTGAGAGGGTTTCATTTCACTCTTGTACACAACTCTCGGTTCTTTCTCCAAGTGCATATCAACAAATTTCCTGGTGATGGAAAGTGAAGTAGGAATATTTTTTAGACTAGGCCGTTTTAGCTTGGTATAATCAGTATACGCCCCAGCAAGTATGCCTAGAATCTCCCCAAGCTCTTTATCATCAAAGCATATTTTTGCTCTTTTTACCTTACTAGTGATCCTTCAATTTTCAATCTCATAGTTGGCAAAGAATTCCACAATTTCTGTCGTTACCAACCTTTCTTCAGACTGAAGGACCATGTCCTTCCATCCTTGTAAATCTAGTTTTTCCAGCAGCAGTACCATTCCTTCTTCCTCTACATCTCGAAGAAGCTTACCCTTCAGAATAGTTCTTTTCTAGCATTTCACTAGCCTATCTTCTTGCTCATCAGTCTCCTCTTGTTCACTTTCTTCCTCTACTACTTGAACTTTCCTTGATATTTTAGCAGACCTAGTTCTTCTGGACAAAATAGAGTCTTCTGCCTCAACAGACCTTTCTGGAGACCTCTTCTTAGAAGTCTTTCTTTTCTTAGCACTGGGAGTGACAACCTCCAGTTTCTCTGTCTCATCCTCATCATGAAGTACCAGATCCATTTCTTCAATCTAAATTGCCTCACTTGTTTCTCCAATTATCTTCTTCCCCTTGGCAGCATCCTTCTTGGCACTCTCAACTAAGGCCTTTTTCAAGTTGGCCTCACTCTGCTTCTCCTAACTCCTTGTAGTTCTTCCTCTTGTGGGAGGAGAATCTACAGGAATAAAAGCGGCATCTTTTTTCTTCTTGCCACCCATAGCCGTTTCAGGGATTTTTACTCCAGGACTCTTCTTCTTTTTGAGGTTGTAAGTGTCACATACTTTCTATAACAGATCATGAAGGGGTTCCTTTCTAGAAGGAGCATGTTCTTGAATCTTTTCCTCAACCTAAACAGCCCCCTTGGTGCAATAGTATCCCCAGAGCCACTTCTTCCTTCTTTTTCAATAATTTCTTCCTCATCAGCACTCTCTACACTCCATCAAAACATTGCCCCAGTTTCTTTATTCAAACCAACAAGAGTGGGTGAAGTAGATTCAACCACTCTTTCTTTTTTCGTTCCCCTCACATTTGATTCAACACCCTCACTCTCCTTTTCTTTTTCCTTTTTAATTTTACCACCAATTTTATCATCCCCAACTGTTTCTACACCAGCAATCGAACCAACCAACACAAACCTATTTTCAAAATTCTCTGCAATTTCAGAAGCAATAACAAAAGTTTTTAACTTAGAAATTACCTGTTCCATTTTAGACGAAAGTGGTTCTTCCCCCTCAAGCGTAGACTTAAAGGACTCAACAGATTTTTGGGGTTCTTCTGCTTGACTGGCTTGTAGCATGTTATTCAATTTCTTAGCATGTTCTCTACTTGCCACTGTTTTACGTGCAAACATCTTGACATGTTTTTTCTTGGGGTGTTTGGGTGGTTGAAGGTGTAAGTGAAGGCTCTTTGGTGAAGAAGGATTCTCAAAATTCTTGGGATTTTTAGACGTGTTTGCCACTAAACCGAGAATTTATAAGGAAGGATAGGACACAAAATAAAGATCTAAAGTTGTTCGTCGGATGAAACTGAGAACTGAAATATGTCTATCAAAGATCGAGAGGGACTGACTAGACGACTGTCAACCAGCTCTGAAGGTTGTAATGCCTTTAATTCCTGAGACATAACATGGAAAAGTAACAATATTAAGAAACAAGGTCCAAGAATAAAGTAGGGGTAGAGTTACTGAATGAATACGAGTTGTGGCTAATACCCGAGGCATAAAAGAAGAATTTTCTATGGGATCCCGAAACCACCATCCACCTTGACCTAATTCATGATAAGCCCACCAACTTCCTGGCAAAATGCCTTTGGTTAAAGACGACCGACATGTCAAGATCCAAATTCGAATTGGTTCCTTGTTCTGGTCCGAGACCACTGTGTTCGCACCGGCGGTCCAATAAAGAGACGAAGTAGTGGTATCTAGGAATATTATTGTTATTTCTTCCATTCATATTCCCCAAAAAGTGGATCCCACACTAATAGCTCCGAATAAATTAAATACGTGCATTAAGATACGAAGGCTTTTTCTTCCATAACAACTAAAGCACTTTTTCACTCTTTCATTTCACTTGGAAAAGAAAATATTCCATACTAACAGATTTGAGTACATAACCATGGGTTCCAGTGTGCGCGATCTTGTAACACTTACTAATGAGGTCCTATCGATTAGTATTACACAAAAGAAATCAATTATAGATACTAATAAAATTAGATCTGCTCTTTATAGTCCCTCTATTAAATGTTGGGAAAATGGTGGGGAATTACCCTTATTCAGTACGAGCAGAGTGAAAACTGCTTATACCTTTTAGACTTTCGCATTCACATGTCACCCGTAATCCGAAAAGACTGACCTCAATAATGTTCGCAATCATACCTTAGTTCAAGATCTACATACTCATATGTAGGAGGAGTGAGTGCTAGTTATCCAGTTATAGAAGCGACCCCATAGGCTTTCGCTTTCGCATCTCTCTAAAATAATAAGGATTGTGAGTATTTAAAAAAAATTCTAAAACTGGGGGAACACTTCACTATATATTAATATGTGGATTTGAGAGAGATTTAAGGTTTTTGGTGTTTTGATCTTTTTGAAAATGTGAGATGAAGAAAAGGGGTAAGGTCAGATAAATTTAAAAAGGGAAAGGTTGAGTGTCTAACAATAACTTTTTGGAGTTTAGAAGTCTTTTTGCATTGGGAGTTTCGGTTTGAAAGGACGTTGGACTCTTCTCTAAAATTTTCATTATGGCGCTTGGGTCTCTTGGTGAAACTGGTTCGTTTGTAACTAATAAAATGGTGTTTGGGATAAAGTAGGACTCTTTTCAGATCATGATTCATTCAAATTATGCAGAGTATAGAATACATACCTTATAATCTCGATGAATCAGGTTCTTCACTATAAATTCTTGTAACACCCGAAAAAATTTTGAAGTACTTGAGTGCTTTTAAGAAAGTTGATGTGCGTTCATTATATTATTTTATGTACAGGCAAGGACTATTAATATGATTGATATTACTTGGATATGATAATAAGTGTACGAGGCATATTATAAGTGATGTGGGGTCGAAGGAGAGCCCTAAGTCCAAGTCAAGTTGGAAATTTCATGATAGACTAAAGTTTCGAATAGGTACGCACAAGACCAAACTTTGGATGAGCATAACTCTCATGATATGAAGAGTTATATAGTGTATTACCTAAAAACATAAAGGTCTATGTGTCTAGTTTCTAATGATTTAAACCGTTTGTCATTTGGATACTTGTACAAGAAGTTATGACCAAATTACCAAAGACTGGTAGAAGGTGATTCTACGGCCAATTCTGCGATCGCAAAAGTGGTTATGCGATCGCCAAAGTGGTTATGCGACCACAAAACTAGTCGCAGAATGGACTAGTACACCCCAGTTTTGGGCACCAATTTCGCGGTCAATTGTGCGACCCACATACCCATTTTGCAGTCCATTATATGACCGTAAACCTGATGTCGGAGGGTTAATTTTTTTATTTTTATAACCCGACCCCATTTTGATAAATAGCCTTTGGGGCTTATTTTGGGGGTGTTTTTCTGAGGGTTTTAGAGAGAGGTAAGAGAATTTTAGAGAGAGAAGGAGGAAACCTAATATTCTAATCATCCAATTTTGCACCAATCTTCAAGAATCAAGGAAGCCAATCATAAAAGCTTCATCTAAGAGGTAAGATTCAAACCCCTAGTCTTCAATTTCGAGTTTGGGGTAAACAATGGGTGGTTGGGAGTATGATTCTTGAGTGTAAAAGGATTATTTATACATGCTTTTACTAATAAGGTTTGTGGAAAGATTGTTGAGCTAAAAATGGTAAAGAATGGGTTGTGGGATGATGGAATCCTCCATAAAAGGACATTGAAACTTTAATGCACACCTAGTGTTTGATAAAATGCTCAAATGAGTTGAAACCATGAATACCTTCCTAATTTGTGTTCAATTTTGTTATGCCTCAAAATAGATTGGGATTGCTAGAATTTCCGGAACGTTGTAGTGATTGAAGAAAAGCTCAAAGCGAGGTATGTTGGCTAAACTACTCTCTTAGATTTGAAGTCCATGATGTTCCCGTAAGTTTCAAGTATGGTTGTATCAAATTCCTTATTCTATGTTCCGACATGTTCCCAATAAATTCAATTGTCCTGAATAAGCAAAGTGTCGAGAATTATGTATTCAAAACGTGTTATGAATATTCCTATCACATTATGTTATCCTTTGGAAATGTGTTCAAGAATGACATGTGTATTAAAATGCTATGTTTCAAATGAAGGTTATGATGCCAAATTATGTGAGAAAATTCCAATATGCTTAAAACTCTTAATTGCTCATATGTGTACCTAAAGTCTTGATTGAAAATGTCTTATTGTTAATATTCTATAAAGATGGTTGGAAGTGAAATAAGTGAATTGGGGATATAAAGTGTGGCCAACGTGCTAAGAGTGAAAGTTATACTTGTGGCCAATGGTGCCAATGAAATGAAATGATGTGAGAAAGGTTATGAAATGAGCCTTGATTCAACTATTCCGAATTGACTTCGAAAATAGAATTGCCTAAAAGCTTATGAACTCAAGTCATGCCCATATGTGGCTGTTTTAACAAATACTATGCTTTGTGAGTATTTTCAATGTGTTTTGCGTTCTTACATATTCGTGAGTAAAAATTGTGTATTGCCCTTTTTGGGAAAAAACTATTTCAAGAATAAATGGTGTGTTACTTATTGATGATTTTAACTTGCGCATCAATTGTCAATTATTTTACTCCATTTCTCGGAAAGAAATCTATTGTGCTTAAATTGTTCATTTCTAATGAACTTAAAGTTGTGATTTCCAGAATATTATATATGCTGATATTTAGGATGATGATACATGAGAGGGAATAAATGAAAGTGTGGAATATCAAATACGGCCACCGTGCCTTGAATAAAGAATCTTGTGAATGGCCAAAAGAGCTAATAAAATATTATTGTTGTTATTGGTTGAAAATACTAGTGGAGATTCATACAATGTGAAAGATGATGAGGTAAATACATTTGTACCAATGTCATTTTTGTGAATTATTCCCCTTATTTGGGATGAGATTGATGTGATAAAATTATTCCCCTTATTTGGGATGAGATTGATGCGATAAAATTATTTCCCTTAATTGGGATAAGATTGATTGATAGAAAAGGATGATGTCAATCCACACGGCATTGTGGTGAGACGGCCTAGTCGATCGGGTTGTGATCGGATACCATGCCGCACACATGGTGGTGATTGCGCTGGAAATTATAATTGAAATTGTGGTTGTGGTTGATGTCTCTAATGAGATGGCCTAGCCGATCGGGTCGTGATCGGACTCCGTGCTAAAAGTACGGTAGTATTGGTATTGAGAGTGATTGTGGTTGATATCTCTAATGAGATGGCCTAGCCGATCGGGTCGTGATCGTACTTCGTGCTATAAGTACGGTGGTATCGGTATTGTAAATATTGGTACTATGAACAGTGGTATTGGTACTATGAATATTGGTATTGCGAACAATGGTATGTCGGTGCTACTTTGATTATCACTTCACAATGTTATCTTCATATTTTGTAAATTATTATGTTTTAACTTGGCATTTGAATATCATTTATTGTTGATTGTTCTTTCCACGGTTTTCCCCTTTCTTACATTGGCATTCTATTTTGAAAGAGGACATTTAGATTTACATACTAGTACTATTCTATATGTACTAACGTCCCTTTTGTCGGGGGTGCTGTATCTTTATTGGATGCAGGTGGTTCATCAGCGGGCAACTTTGGTCCTCGTTAGCATTCGCTCTCTATTCATTAGGTTTTGATGAGCCCTACTCTATTCCGGGACTGATGTCATTCGAGTTGTACATTGTGTTTTGAGGTATAGCGGGGGCCTTGTTGCCGACACTTCCATACTACTCTTCTATTGTACTTAGAGGCTCCGTAGACAGGTTCTGGGTGGTAGTCAAATGTTGGAAATTGAATTAGAAATGTTGCTATTTGGCAAACATGTCTTTCATTATATCTATAAACTTGTAAATACTTTGGAAATTATGAATGAAGTTGCTAATGGATATGAAATGAGAGTTGTTAATGAAATCTTTTCAATGTTTGATTAATGGAGTACATCTCTTTATACATGGATAAATTGGGTCAAAGGAAATGTAATAAGCTTGCTCGGCCGGGTTTACTCGGTTGAGCGCCGGTCGCGCTCCCCGAGTTTGGGGCGTGACAGTTCTTCTTTTGTAAGACTAAATTTTTAACGTAAGTAAGGGTAATATCATTAGACATTAGTGAGAAATTTTAGTACATGGCACAAGAGTATACTAATAAAAGTATGAGACTGAGCAATACCTAATGTAATTATTTACAAAATTCACAAATTATCTAAACAATTATTGAGTTAAAATCGATTTCTTAGGTGATCTTAATCATCCCTAATTCTAACATGTTCCTCTCAAAGTGATCCCCACTCAAGGCTTTTGTGAAGATGTCAGTAATTTATTTATTAGTGGCACAAAATTCCATAGTAATCAAACCCTTCTCAAAATTATCCCTCATTAAAAGATTACAGACATCTATGTGCTTAGTTATTTTGTGATGAACCAAGTTCTTGGTAATACTGATTGCACTAGTATTGTCAAAAAAGACAGGAATACACCTGTAAGGCCCGTTAAAAAGTTTTCTAATGATTTAAGATTTTATAGTGCGCCAGCGGTATTTGGGAATAATGTATTTGAGTATTAAAGGAGACCTGTAGGATCGAGCCACAACATTTGGAAATTATAATGTATGTCTAAGGTGTGTTGGAACATACTAAGGAGTTTTGTGAATGGCAAGAACTTGTGTGGAACAAGTTGGATACATTAAGTGGAAAGGATGTTTCAATTGGCACAAGACCCGACTTCAAATGAATAGAAATCCCTCAATATAAAGACTTAGGAGGTGATCTACCTATCCAATTAAAGCCCTTTGCGTTTAGTTTCCAACGCATTAAAATGTTTGTCATTTGGATATTTATACAGAATATTATGGCCATTTTACCAGACCTATGCCATATGTGTGCCCAGATGCACGGCCGCGCATATTAGAGGGTATTCTGCCTCAGGTGCACGACCAGATGCACAACCACTTGCCCATGTGCGCGACCGCGCACGTAAGAGCTCATTAAATAACCCCAAGGATGGGTAGAGAGAGATAGAGGGGCTAAGTCATTTCTTCAAGACTAGGGCTTTCTCTCCATCACCCATCCGACCAAGGCTTCCAATACACCCCTAAGGTGAATGTTTAAATGTGTTTTTGTGATGATTTCACTTCTCAATCACTAGTTACAACAAGGTTTTGATTCGATTCTATAGTATTTCTTCAAAATCTCAAGAACACCCCAAAAGTTAGTCTTTCAAGATTTGGTCTACAAGAGGTATGTCCACCATATCTAACTAATCTATGGTGATTATTTATGTATAAAATATGTGTTATGATTTATGGGATGGTGATTGGAAGCCATAAGTGCCTAACCTAGGTTGTGTTGGTGTTGTAGAGATTGTAAAATGGTTTAATTGACGAGATTGATGGTTTGGGGTTAAATTGTTGGGCATGCATGTGCTAATGGAAGTTGTGGATGGCCTAGAGGCGATTGTGAGGTGAATCATTGGTGTGGAAGGTGGTTGTTAGGTGAAGAAATTCCATTGGAGGGGGTTGTAGAAAGATATGCACACTAGATGTTTGATAAAAAGTCTAAATAACTTAAAGATAATAAACTAAATCATGGTTTCTAGCATTTAACTTCATGTTCATATTAATTTAGAAGTCAAGTAAAACTTGAAGCAAGAAGGTCACATATTACAACAAGGCACAAATAATCGTATAATCTACCACCAAGAATGATTAACCTTGGCACATGCAAATACGCTTGTCACCTCGTACATGCATCACCCCCGCATGTTGAAAACAATATCAATTAGTAGGAAAAATTCCCCCAACAAAGTTAGACAAGATATTTACCTCATTCCAGGAAAATTTCGATAATCGAATACCTTATTCCATAGAAATAATAAACAAAACGATCAAAACGTAGTCAATTATCATCTAACGAAGTAAAAATAATGCTAAAGAAAGGTTCCATCTTGGCCAAAATCTCAAAAGTCAACAAAAGTCAACCACGGGCTCACCTGGTCAAAACCCGATTACCCATTCACACCGGAGCCTTGATATGCAATTTATTTCGATATCCGACCTTAATTTGAGGTCTAAATCTCCATTTTACAAATTCCCCAAATACTGCCGAAAACCCCTAATTTCTACCATGAATTTCCTAGATTTGATGTTAACAATCATGAAAAGGTAGTTGAAATTGATTGAAAACTTGTAAAAGATGCTTACCAATGAATTTGGGAAGAAAATCCTGTACAAATAAATCGCCTCTATGAAGTTTAAGGTTGGAAAGTGGTGTAAAATGAGCTAAGTCCCTATTTTCCCCTCTTTTACCCAGCTCCAAATATCGCAATTACGAAATTTAGTTAGCAATTGCGACGATCGCAAAAACGATCAACTCATTGCAAAAGCGAACAAGTCTCCGAGCATGCTATTATCGTAAAAGCAATGAAATTATCTCAAATGCAAACTCAGGGTTGTTCGCAAATACGAACTATAAGCTCGCAAATGTGAAACTGCACCAATTTTCCTCAGAGCTGCAAATGCAAACATCCCCACCATCGCATTTGCGGACATAACCTCGCAAAAGAGAAGCTAACCCAGCCCCCTCTAGTATCGCAAATGCGAGACTGACCTCGCATTTATGAGGATCGCATTTGCAAACAGGTTCTCACAAATTTGAGACCTGTAGACCTAATGCACCAGCATTCTTTCTAAGCCAAAAGTAAGTCCGCCAAGCATCCAAAACACGCCCCGAGCCCCTCGGGCTCCAAACAAAATATGCACACAAGTGTAATAACATCCTACGAACTTTCTCTCTCTCTTAAATCACAAAATTAACATCACACAACGAGAATTTAATGTCAAAACTCAGGATTTTCAAGTTTAAAGTTAAATTTTCCAAATTTTCACATAACGTAAAACATACATACAAGTTCAAAAATATCATACAAACCTACCTGAATCGTAAAAATACCAATCCGAGGTCGTTTACTAAAAATGTTGATCTTGGCCAACTGTAGCCTTTTTTAAACTCACAAATCACATTTTCCTCAAAATCTTACATAAACACCTTCTAAAAAATGACACAGACCATGCACGCAAATCAATAAATATGAAACGAAGCTATAGGAGGTCTCGAAACACTGAAATTAAAGCTAGTACTCGAAACGACCGGTCGGGTCGGTACATTCTCCCCAACTTAAATATATATTTGTCTTCGACCGTGCAAAGAGTCATTGCCAAGCCATCAAATCACCGCATAACCTCTCCATACATATACCCGTGGGTGATCCCATGTCACCTCTATCCGTCTAAGCCTAACAACGCAACTTAACTGAAGATCTTGCTTCTTTCTTAGCCCATAAACCTTAGAACCCAATCCTCAACATCTGAAACTCACCATAAGACCTGAATCTTACATCTGTACAATGTATATGTCTGAACAAGCTGAATCAAGTCGTAACCATAACCCAAGGTATAATCACATGATATTCCACAAAACTCATGTAACGACCCGACTGGTCGTTTTGAGCTCTAGAGCATCGTCCGGTAATTTGAGGCTGTGAGTAGCTTCACTTCAGGTATTATGACTTGTGTGTGTGTGGCCGGAATTGAATTTTGGGAAGTTCGGAGTTAATTTGGAAAGCTTTAAGTTGGAGAAATTTACTAAGTTTGCATTTTGAGTAAACGACCTCGGAATCAAGATTTGAAGTGAAATGTTTCTATCCAAGAAAGTGTTTATTCTACAAATTGTTCAGGGGTTATGATAAATTCATGTATTCTCGCGTAGTGGCATGATAGGAGCGATGAGCGGCATGGAAATTTGAAAGTTGAGGATCAAGGTTGCGGTTCGGTGTTGACAAGAATTTCACGAGCTCGGATGTGCCAGGAAGAATTTAGATGTTCAGAGTAAGCTGACATTATCCTAGTGTCGCCCGGGAATAGTGTTTTGTGGAATGAGCATTGTGTATTGATTTGCGGGTTCTTGAGTTGCTTTATAGATTAGTACGGTTAGTGGTATGGAGGTGCAGACTTTGCTACCAGGTGCAGAAGGTCATGGGAGCGTACCCCACGGGGAGATTTGTATAAGTGTGACATGTTAGTCACTTGATTGTTAAAGATTGAAGCCAAGCATGGAGATTATGGTACTATCATTAATGTGAGAGCTTATTCCTAGAAGGCTCTCTATTCCTTTGGTTGTGAACTATGGGAGTTTGTTCCGGATTAAGACATCTTGATTATTCGCACATGTGTTGTGATCCCGTGTAGCTTGTGGTATTATATGAGCAGGATGACTCTCGAGATGCAGGTCATTTATTGCACCTTAGTCGTGCTTGGGTTTTATAGCGTATGGCGCTATCTCTCTCGCCGCGCTAGTATTTTCGCACTTGGCATGCTGGTGGTCGATATTCGGTATTTCGTAGGTATAAGCATTATGGCTTGATGTGTATTTCCTTATTTATTGTTATGTGTGGATCGGGTGGCATACCACCATGGGTACGTTGTTTGGATCGGGTTGCACGCCACAACGGTATCATGTTTGGGTCGGGTTGCACGCCGCAACGGTATCATGTGTGGATCGGGTTGCCCACCATAACTGTGAGATGTTGAGTATGGTTTCCTATATCTACTGCTGTGTATTTTGTTTCTCATTCTCTGAGAAGGGTTCATAGCATATGTTTGATCATTTATTCGTTACGCGGGTTGGGTAGTTCTTTCTAGAGTTTGTTTTTCCTGGTGTATCACATTCAAGTTTGTAATGTGTTGGTGCATTATTAGCGGCATATGAGATTTTTCCAGTGTTTGAGATGGCTTATTACCTGAGCGGATTGTACTAGGTGAGGCGAGGTTATTGGACCTGGGATCAGTGCGATCGGAGTTATGTAGGGTATATTAAAGAGCATATATCGTTATTCAGTTCAAAATGAGGTAATGTCCTAGTCGGGAGGAGACACTCAATGATTTGTTATTGCGGCAGGTAGTTATTATTTCTACACATCTTTTCCATCGTAGCAGTATTGTGAGAGTTGGAACAGGACTTATATGCGTCATGAGGTGTATTGCAGGCAACAGATTCGTGAAATTTCGAGCTATTGTGGTCGGAGGATGTTGCTATTGGCAACCGACTTATGTGGTGCGTGGTATGACTTCAGCATAGGTGCATGATCATGTTTTGGTAAAGTGTGTAGTGACTGATGCGGTGGTCGTATGTTGGAATCAGGTCTTGTAGAGAAATTCGGAGGTTGGAATTTGGTTCTATGGGTTATTGACTAAATAAAAGGGAGGATCTTCAGTCTGGTTAAAAGCTAATGCGCTTATCTGGTTGTGATGGCACAAGCAGGTGCACGAGGTATTAAACAGTGATTTTGGACAACTCCGGGGCAGTTCTTGGCATGTTCGAGGACGAACGTATGTTTAAGTGGGGGAGAATGTAACGACTCGACCAGTCGTTTTGAGCTCTAGTGCGTCATCCGACGGTTTGAGGACGTGAGTAGCTTCACTTCAGGTATTATGACCTGTGCATGTGGCCGGAATTGAATTTCGGGAAGTGCGGAGTTGATTTGGAAAGAAAATTCTAAATTCGGAAGCTTTAAATTGGAAAAATTGACTAAGATTTGAATTTTAAGTAAACAACCTCAGAATCGGAATTTAAAGGTTTGAATAGATTCGTATGATGATTTCGTACTTGGTCGTATGTTCAGATTGAGTATGGGATCACCCGGGAGAATTTCGGCGCTTATTACGGAAGGTTGACATTTTGAAGGTTTAAGAATTTCCTAAGTTTGGTTTGAAGTGGGCTTTGGTGTTATCGATATTTGTTTGGGATTCCGAGCCTTGGAATGGGTTCGTATTATGATTCATGAATTGTACGCAAAGTTTGGCGTCATTCCGGAATGTTTTGGTATGGTTCAGATGCGTTCCTAGAAATTTGAAAGTTTAAAAGTTAAAGAAGGATTTCAATCGTCGATTTGTAGTTTCGATGTTGTTTGGCATGATTTGAGGCTTCGACAAAGTTCGTAATATGTTTTGGGATGCGTTGGTATAATTATTCAAGGTCGTGGGGCCCTCGGGTGGATTCCAGATGGTTAACGTATCGGATTTTGGACTTAAGGAAAAAGTTGGGGAATTCTGATTGATGGTGCAACCGCTTCTACGGAAGCTTCATTGCAGAAGCAGCCTTACAGAAGCAAGGTAGTGAGCCACAGAAGCGGCTGGGTCTAGACTGGGCAGACGTCGCAGGTGCGGGGAAATTTCCGCACCTGTGTGATCGCAGATGCGACCACTAGAGCGCATATGCAGATTTTGCTGGGGAAGGCTGGGACCGCATATGCGATCAAATTCCGCTGAAGCTGAACCGCACCTGCGGATGAAATATCGCAGAAGCGAAGGCGCAGAAGCGCTGGAGGGGCCGCAGATGCGGAGGTTGAGGGGCCTGAAGGGAAACACAGAAGCGGCCATTTGCTCCGCAGATGCGAAATGGTCACCAGGCAGTGTTGTTTTAAGAACATGATTTGGCCATTGTTTTGCATTCTCTCGTGGTTTGGGCAATTTTTGGAGAGCTTCAAGTGGAGGTTTTCATCATCTATGGCAAGGTAAGTTATTCCCACCTATTGTAAGTTAAATACATGGATTCTATGAGGATTTAAACATGGAAATTAGTAGAAATTTTGGGGGTTTTGGTAGAAAACCCAAAACTGGGTATTTTTGGAATTTGACCACGAAATTGGACATGCAATTAGGAATAAATTATATATTTGAGTTCGTGGTGTTATGGGTAAAGGTTATCTTCGAATATTTTCGGAATTCGGGCAAGTAGGCCCGAGGGTTGACATTATTGACTTTTCGAGCAGAATTGGGAATTGTTATAAATTGATTAATTATGGGTAATATAGTATATATTTATGGATTTGCACATTTGTTTGACTAGTTTAGGAGAGACGGGCATCGGTTTGAGGTGTTGAAGAGGTGTTGGAGCCTGGTATCGAACTTCGGAGCGAGGTAAGTCTCCTGTCTAACTCTATGAGGAGAAAACTACCCCTAGGTAATATATTTGATATGTGCTACTTCTTGCAGGGGCTACGTACGCACGAGGTGACGAGAGTTCCTACGTAGCTAGATTCATCTTATTGTCCGGGTAGACTTAGGTTCACACCATGCTATAATTGTACTATAGGGGGTTATCCTTGCTCGTTTAATTCCTTTATTTTGCATTACGACTAGAGACTAGACTTACGTAGAGTGATAGACTTGCTATTGTAGAGATTTGACGGGCTTCATGATTAGCCACGGAATAATTGTACTCTCCTTACGAATTTCTCCCGCGTTGTGCGTTTTCATCAAAAGCTTCCTTAAATTTCATAACTCACATGTTTATTCGTGAGTGGGGTCAAGGACACATTAAAGCTTTTTATTCTAATGGGATTGGGCCGTTCGTCTCGATAGTATAATAGATACATCTATGGTTCGTGTCGTTCGATCCTCGACAGTGCGCAGATTATGATGGGATCAGGCCGTTCGCCTTTGCAAGATTTTGTATCAAACTGTCATGGGAGCGGGTTGTTTGCCTTGGCAATATAATAGATGTATCTATGGTTCGTGTCGTTCGACCCTCGAAAGTGCACATATTATAATTGAATCGGGTCGTACACCTCGATATTTCTATAAAATACTATGAAATCGTGCGTAATAATTGACAAGCAGCCAATATATCTACAAGTTTTCCTGATTTGAACTGTGACGACCCATCTGGTGGGGTATAATATATATATATATACTCCAATTGAGGTGGTAACTACTAGATGAGAGCTTGAGTTATTGCTGAGAGGAGATTTTTACCACGTATTTATACTTGTTATTTCGTTTATTTATTCTGCCTCACATGGTATTTGGCCAAATTCTGAGCGAAAACATTGTATCATTCTTCCAAACATTCGTTGTTCCAATATGATAGTGCAATTCTTATGTCTAGAAACCTTGTTTAATCCAATATAAGCAAACCAACCGACAAGTCGCTCCCAAAAGCCACATGTAGCCCCGCACAATACGGTTCGTACACCAAAGAAGTATTAACTCAGGTACGATAGGTAAAAGTAAGAGGATCAAATAAAATGTCTACCTAACATGTTAAACAGACAGGGTAATATTGACATCATCATATGAAGTATTTCCATAAGGTAGAAGCAAAACAAACGAAATAAGCATAAGAAATCGCATCTCATATCAATCCGATCCCACACACTACCGTTGTAGTATGCAACCCGATCCAATCATATAATTCCGCATAGGGGTACCCATCGAGCCATAATGCTCGGTCTCACTAATCACACGTGCGTCAATGTCAAGCATAATATAGTGCATAAATATAACTGTGGGAAGATGATTAGGCATAAAACAATACTGAGAAAGACAAGCACAACTATGGTGCAATAAGTAAATTAACATCTTGAGGGCCATCTCGCCCATAACGCCATAAGGCTTAAACAAGATTACAACATGTGTGCGAATAGTCGTGTAATCCTAACAACTGTCATAGCATAAGGGAAAAACACATAACATAGACCTGGTGTAATGACCCGGTCGGTCGTTTGGAGTGTATTAGCCCCGATCCCCTATTTACAACTTCCCTCGTATCCTTTTCTGCTTATGAGACTTGTCGGGAGGTTTTGTTGTGATTTCGGAGTGATTTGGGACACTTAGTCCCTAAAATAGATTTTGACCGTAGTCGGAACTATATGAAGATGACTTTGGAATGGAGTTCCATCAGTTCCGTTAGCTCTGTTGGGTGGGTGATTTTGGAATTAAGAGCACGCCTGGGATGTGATTTGGTGGCCGTAGTAGAATTAGGCTTGAAATGGCGAAAGTAGAATTTTCTAAAATTTTGACCGGAAGTGGACTTTTTGATACCGGGGTTGGATTCTGATTCCGTAAGTTAGAGTAGGTCCATAATGTTAAATATGACTTGTGTGCAAAATTTGACGTCAATCGGACGTGGTTTGGTAGGTTTCGGCATCGGTTGTAGAAATTTGAAGTTTCAAGTTCATTAAGTTTGGATTGGAGGGTGATTTGTGTTTTGTTGTTGTTTGATGTGATTTGAGGGCTCGACTAAGTTCGTATGGTGTTGTAGGACTTTTTGGTATGTTTGGTTGAGGTTCTGGGGGCCTCGGATGAGTTTCGGATGCTTAACGGATCATTTTGGACTTGTGAAAGATAGCAGATTTTTCCGTTTTCCCAGTTGCTGGTTTCCTTCTTCGCGTTCGCGAAGAGGAGCTGGAGGCAGGAGGAAGATTGTTCTTCACGTTCACGAGATGGGCATCGCATTTGCATAGAGAAAGTTGAGCGGCTGGGACCCCAGGCCCTTTTGCCTACGCGTTCGCGATGTTGCTCCGCGTTCGCATAGGGTTAAGGTCTTCGTGTTCGCGACAAGGGTATCGCGTTCGCGAAGAAGGATTTTCATGGGCGGAATATAAGATTTAAAAAAATGAAGGTTTGGTCATTTTTCTCAAAACATGAGTTTGAGAGCTCGGATTTGGGCGAGAATTTATGGGATTTTCAGAAACATCAATTGGGTAATGGTCCTTCACTTGATTTTTGTTATATCCCATTAATATATAACTAATTTCATCTTTTAATTTCGCATTTGGGTGAAAAATTTGGAAAAAATGGGAAGAAGTTCTTCAACTAAGATTTTGGGTTTTGATTGAGATATTGATATTGGATTTGGATATTTTTGGCACAAGTGAACTCGTGAGTGAATGGGCTTTCAGGTTTTGTGACTTTCGTCGGATTTCGAGACGTGGGCCCGGGGGGAAGGGTTGAGCTTATTTCGGATTTCTTCTTATAATTTCATGTTTTTTTGTGGAATTGATTCCTTTAGCCTATATTAATTATATTGTACTGCTTATGGCTAGATTCGGGCCATTTGGAGATTGATTCGAGGGGCAAAGGCATTTCAGAGTTGGATTTTGCGCGATTTGAGGTAAGTAACAGTCTTAAATCTTGTCCTAAGGGTATGAAACCCCGGATTTTGGTATGATGTGATTATTTTGGAGGTGACGCACATGATAGGTGACTGGCGTGTAGGAGTGCACCGCGGGGGATTTTGACTTGGTCCATCCCGTGAGACTGTAAAGTCAAATAGCTTATTGTTAATTACAAGTTCCCTCTGTCTTCTAGAATTTGACTGGCATTCATGTTAGAAATCACGCTTAGGATATATGATATCACAGTTGGGACCCGCAGCGGTCGGGTACTTGTTGAATTAGCTGTTATTTACTGTCTTGTAATAAGGCACTATTTTACTTGCATGTCATATCTCTGTTTTCTCTTGTTTTCTTGTTGATACTTGTTATTATCTCTTTTGGACTGATTTGTATGATTACTGTTAGCCTGAGAGGCTGGAGAGGTTAGTGACTGAGATAGGGCATGAGTGCCGAGCTGTGAGCTAGTTGAGTGTATATGGATCGGGTTGCACGCCGCAACGAGCCTGAGGGATGAATGTATATGGATCGGGTTGCACGCCGCAACGAGCCTTATATCTATTTATGGATGGTGGATCGGGTTGCATGCCACAACAAGCGTTATGGCTACTTATATGATTGGATCGGGCTGCACACCACAGCGATATAGGGCATGGGCTGAAGGAGCCCCTTCGGAGTCTGTACACCCCAGTGAGCACAGGTACCTATTGAGTGTCATTATTGAGGGCTGAGAGCCGAGTGTCTGAGCTATTAAGAGCTTGAGTGATTGTTACCCTGAAAGGTTGCATTTGTTTCCTTTGTTGCTGCACTTAGTTTAATTATGTCATTGTTCTGAACTTCTGGAAAAAATTATTGTATCCGGTTTATCTGAACCGACTAAATGTACATCTGACTTAATTTACATTGCCGGAATCGAATCATGTCTACTTTCATTGCTGAAACTACTGAAGTGAACTGTAATTGTATAGCTCGTCACTACTTCTCAGTTCTTTATTTATTTTTGTTTCTTAGTGAGTTGGTTGTACGCGCGCTACACCCTGCACTTCATGTGCAGATCCAGGTGTATCCGGTTATGGAGGATGTTGGTCTCATGTGTGGTTGAGTATCAGAGATTCACGCGGTTGTTGCCGACGTTCGCAGTCCTTGTCTCTCCTTTCTTGTTATCTTTCTTTTCTGTATTGACATTTAGACAAACTCTTGTGGACATTGTTTCTTAGACTGGTTGTTTAGATTCTCATGACTTGGTGACACCCCGATGTTTGGGGCTAATTTCCCGCGTTGTATTTTTTGTTTAACTCCTATCTTTATGAAAACTCTATCATATCAAGCTTTTGGTTTATTTTTGTGAAACATTTAAAGTATTTTGAAAAATCGGCTTGCCTAGTACCATCGATAGGCGCCATCACGACAAGTTAGGGTTTTGTGTCGTTCAAGGATGAACGATTGTTTGAAGAGGGGAGGATGTTACGACCCAGCCGGTCATTTTGAGTGTATTAGCCCCGATCCCATATTTACTATTTCGCCCATATCATTTTCTGCTTATGTGCCTTGCCGGGGGGGGGGGGGGGGTTTGTTGTGGTTTTGGAGTGATTTGGGACACTTAGTCCCTAAAACGGAAGCTTAAGTCTTAGGATTTTGACCGTAGTCAGAACTATTTGAAGTTGACTCCGGAATGGAGTTTTGTCGGTTCCATTAGCTCCGTTGGATGAATTTGGACTTAGGAGCGCACCCGGAATGTGCTCTGGAGGTCCGTAGTAGAATAAGGCTTGAAATGGCGAAAGTCAAATTTTTGCAGATTTTGACCGGAAGTGGACTTTTTGATATCGGGGTCAGATTCCAATTCCGGAAGTTGGAGTAGGTCCATAATGTTTAATATGACTTGTGTGTAAAATTTGAGGTCAATCAGACATGGATTGATATGTTTCGGCATCGGTTGTAGAAATTTAAAGTTCAAGTTCATTAAGTTTGGATTGGAGGGTGATTCGTGTTATGTTGTTGTTTGATGTGATTTAAGGGCTCGACTAAGTTCATATGGTATTTTAGGACTGGTTGGTATGTTTGGACTTGTGAAAGATAACAGATTTTTTGGTTTTTCCAGTTGCTGGTTTCCTTCTCCGCGTTCGCGAGGGATGTTCCGCGTTCGCGAAGAGGAGCTGGAGGAAGGAGAAAGATTGTTCTTTGTGTTCGCGAAGTGGGGGTCACGTTCGCGAAGGGGTTGTTAGGCAGTGCATCGCGAACGCGAGAAGGGCATCGCGTTCGCGTAAAGAACGTTGAGCGACTGGGACCCCAGGCCTTTTTGCCTACGCGTTCGCGATGTTGGTCCCACGTTTTCGTAGGATTGAGCTGAGTGGTCTTCGCATTCGCGACAAGGGTATCGCGTTCGCGAAGAAGGATTTTCCTGGGCAGAATATAAGATTTCAAAAACGAGTGTTTGGCCATTTTTATCAAAACTTGAGTTTGAGAGCTCGAATTTGGGTGAACGTTTGTGGGATTTTCAGAGACATCAATTGGGCAATAATTCTTCACTTGATTTTGGTTATAGCCCACTAATCTATCACTAATTTCATCTTTTAATTTCGCATTTGGGTGGAAAATTTGGGAAAAATGGGAAGAAGTTCTTCAACTAAGATTTTGGGTTTTGATTGAGATTTTGATATCGGATTTGGATAGTTTTGGTACGAGTGAACTCGTGAGTTAATGGGCTTTCGGGTTTTGTGACTTTCGTCGGATTTCGAGACGTGGGCCCGGTGGGGGGGGGGAGCCTATTTCATATTTTTGCTTATAATTTCGTGTTTTCTTTTGTGGAATTGATTCCTTTAGCCTATATTAATTATATTGTACTACTTATGGCTAGATTCGAGCCATCTAGACACTGATTTGAGGGGCAAAGGCATTTCGAAGTAGGATTTTATGCGCTTTGAGGTAAGTAACAGTCTTAAATTTGGTCCTAAGGGTATGAAACCCCGAATTTTGGTATGATGTGATTATTTTGGAGGTGACGCACATACTAGGTGACGGGCGTGCAGGCGTGCACCGTGGGGGATTGTGACTTGGTCAATCCCGTGAGACTGTAACGTCGAATAGCTTATTGTTAATTACAAGTTCCCTCTGTCTTCTAGAATTTGACTGCCATTCATGTTAGAAACCACGCTTAGGCCTTATGATATCACTGCTGGGACCCGCACCGGTCGGGTACTTGTTGAATTAGCTGCTATTTGTTGTCTTGTAATAAGGCACTATTTTACTTGCATGTCATATCTATGTTTCCTCTTGTTTTCTTGTTGGTACTTGTTATTATCTCTTTTGGACTGATTTGTATGCTTTCTGAGAGCCTGAGAGGCTGGAGAGGTTAGTGACTGAGATAGGGCTTGAGTGCCGAGCTGTGAGCTATGTGAGTGTATATGGATCGGGTTGCACACCGCAACGCGCCTGAGGGCTGAATGTAAATGGACCGGGTTGCACTTCGCAACGAGCCTTATGGCTATTTATGGACTATGGATCGGGTTGCACGCCGCAACTAGCCTTATATCTACTTACATGATTGGATCGGGCTGTACGCCGCATCGATATAGTGCTTGGGTTGAAGGAACCCCTCTGGAGTCTGTACACCCCCAGTGAGCGCAGGTACCTATTGAGTGTGATTATTGATGGCTGAGAGCTGAGTGTCTGAGCTATTGAGAGCTTGAGTGATTGTTAACCTGAAAGGTTGCATTTGTTTCCTTTGTTGCTGCACTTAGTTTAATTATGTCATTGTTCTGAACTTCTAGTGAAAAATATTGTATCCGGTTTATCAGAACCGAGTAAATGTACTACTAACTTAATTTATATTGCCGGAATTGAATCATGTCTACTTTCATTTCCCTATTTATTTTTGTTACTTACTGAGTTGGTTGTACTTACGCTACACCCTGCACTTCAAGTGCATATCCAGGTATATACAGTCATGGATGACGTTGATCTCGTGCGTGGTTGAGTATTGGAGATTCACGAGGTAGATGCCGACGTTCGCAGTCCTTGTCTCTCCTTTCTTTTTATCTTTCTTTTCTATATTTGCATTTAGACACAGACTCTTGTGGACACTGTTTCTTAGACTGGTTGTTTAGATGCTCATGACTTGGTTTCCGCGTTGTATTTTGAGTTTAACTCCTGTCTTTTTGAAAACTTTGTCATATCAAGCTTTTGGTTTATTTTTGTGAAACATTTGAAGTATATTGAGAAATCGGCTTGCCTAGGGTTTTGGGTCGTGACACCAGGGCGCAAATAACATCCATTCAGCCCGGTGATATAGCTGCGGTAACGGTTGCGTAAGAGCAAGCAAAATTAATCCGATATAGAATACGCATTCTCATTAGGCCAACAAATAGCCCCTAACCAATATTGATCATTCCCAAATAGGTAAGTAACCTTTCAAAAGTCCACATCAACCTGTCCATAACACATATCCTTAACTATCCAATTCTTAACATATCTTCACAGTTCGCAAACAAGAAATAGTCTACCTGTTAGAACATCCAATCTTCAAATCTCTAGAATAGCGGAATATCCATATCTGATCCCAACTCCACTACTCAAAAGGCAAACACATCACTTGTGTACAATTATGTCATGGAGGATACCCACATAAATCTTTTGCCCCATGTAGAAAAACTGAAACCTCAGCAGCCAAAAACCAGAAGATCACCATAACACTACTCAAGCATCTGTATATCGAAACGCAAGGTGCCTTCTGAAATGCACGCAGTTCCCAAGTGATACCCAATAGTGCCATTATTCACTTAAACACCTGAATTCATCTATGTCGTCTACAACTCGTGATCTCCCCTTTGAAACTAAACCACAACCTTGTGCTCGCAATTGTAACCCCACACGGTGCACCACAACTTCTAACTCGGGAAAAATATGAAAATCTCATAATCAACTCTAAATCAAAAACAGGACAAACACCTCATCAACCAAGAACAATCCATTTCACCCAATTTGGCAGGACATCGCCGCACGCAACACACATTCTATACCCGTTAAAGTCATCAACTCCAAAACGTGGTGATAACCATAATGTATTCTTCAAAACTCTCTAACACATAATCAAGTTACTAGAACTGATTTCCTCTATCCGAAATACTCGCTCTGAATGAACCTTCTAAGAATCCTAAGTCATTTCTTGCATCTCTCTACTATTGCCGTGTAGTATCATTCTTGACATAGAAATATCGTAGATCCAATCACTATTCACTACCGATCTCAAGCTCTGTTCATTCATAAATTCAAGAGTCCTTAAATGCTATATATGATCTGGAACTCATCAGAACTTTCTCGTTAGACCTTTTACCTTACTCTAATCCCCAATACACAGCCAATATGCACCGAGCAACTCACGCTTCACCAGCATAGATAGCAGACTCCTGCACTTAGCTCGATGCCATAGAAAACATTATCGATAATCTATGACCCCACCATGATCACAACAACTAGGCCACTAACCAGTCTTCCTGAGCCCGTGCTTTCCAGCCTGATACAAGAATATGCTTCGTACCACAAGAGAACAACTGAAAGATCTATCACCGCAACTACTGCCAAGACTACACAGCACCTCAGGACGATAACCAAGCATCCATAGCCCTTCCTAATCCATTCTCAACATCACAAAACATCGGCGGATAGCTGGTACCGAGTGTGCAACATTGTATACGATTGAATAGGAGGAAGTTAAAGATATAAGTGCCAAGCTGAAACAAAACCGCACGATGAGGAAAGAAAGAAGGAAGTTTCCTAGTGTAACGATCCGACCGGTCATTTTGAATGTTTGAATGCAATTCAGTGGTTTAATGTCTTCAGCATCTTCATATGGTGTATTATGACTTGCGTGTATTATTGGTTTTGGTTTTCGAGTGATTCGAAGTTTATTTGGAAGAATGATTCTCATTTTAGAAGCTCAAGTTGGGAGAGTTTACCAAGTTTGATTTTTTACGAATTTTATCGCAAATCAGTGTTTTTAAGGCTCCGATAGGTTCATATAGTGATTTTGGACTTGGCAGTATTCCCGAAATTGAATTCGAATGTCCCTAGGTTGATTTGACTTGTTTGCCGGAAATTGGCAATTTAAAGGTTTATAATTTTCCTAAGTTTGACTGTGAATGGACTTTGTAGATATCAGGGTTGTATTTTAGTTTTGGGGTTTGGAATAGGTCTGTTTTGCTATTTGGAACTTGTCTGCAAAATTTGGTGTCATTCGGAGTTGATTTGGCAGGTTTCAGACGCTTGTTGCATTTCTAAAGGTTATTGAGTTTTCTTTTGGAAATCATGTATTTTGATGTCCGATTCATGGTTCTATATGTTATGTTGATGGTTTGATTGCACAGGTAAGTTTGTATTATATTTTTAGACTTGTGTGAATAATTGGTGTGGAGCCCCGAGGGCTCGAATGTATTTTGGACGTGTTCTGGAGAGTTTGTGGAATATTCAACTTTTACTGGTGCTCTGTTCTTGCATTTGTAAGGTTTTCATCGCATTTGCGATAACTGCAATATCGAGATCCTACTCGCTTTTGTGATGCTGGGCTGGGAACAAGGGATTCACATTTGCGATACAAAGGTCGCAAATTCGACCATCGCTTTTGAGAGGAAATTATCGCTTTTGTGCAACCTGGCAGTGCGCGTTTGCGATGACCAATTATCTTTGTATTTGCGAAGAATTATGTCGCAAAGGCGACTTCAACTGTGCTTCTCAAGATTCGCTTTTGCGGACATTTGCTCGCTTTTGCGGGGTTTGCATTTGTGAACCCCGGGTCACAAATGCGATATTTGCAGCATGTTTATAGCTGAGTATTACGGGACTTAGCCTTATTTTATCACCTTTTGAGCCTTAGACTAGGTGGGAGGCGATTTTGTGGAGAGGTTTCCATACTAAACTATTGGGTAAGTGATTTTAATCGATTTTCAATTATATTACATGATTATACACTAGATTTAACATCAAATGTATGAGAATCAAAGAGGAAATTTGAGGATTTTCGTAAACGTTGTGAAAAAAAATAATTTTTTTTGTTTTGAGAATCGATTTAGACTCGGATTTGAAAATAAAGCACATGTATGGACTCGTGGGGTTATGGGTAGTTGGAATATCCTTGAACCTAGGTTTTGACCGGGTGTGCTCGGGTGTTGACTATTGTTGACTTTTGGAAAAGTGTGTTAAAATCATATCTTTATCTATTAAAATTAAATTCTATTGCATTGTTTGATGATATTAAGTAATTTTTTGTTCAATTTAAGCCGTTTGGAGGCGCATTTTAGGGGAAAAGCTATTTTCGCGGGTTGATTTGTCCTAGTTGAGGTAAGTATCTTGCTTGTCTTTGTGTGGGAGAAACTACCCCTTAGGATGTGGGTTTGATTGTACTATTTGATTATGTGAAAGACGTGTACATGAGGTGACGAGTATGTACACAGGCTTATATGTGGTAACATGACCGGTTTAGACTCGGAGGCTCTTTCTTGCATTTAATTAGAAATTGTAATGTCATGTTATATCTTTCATTGTTAAATTGCTCTTACATGCTTTACTTGATGTTGTTACCACATGCTCTATCTTTTATTGTCAAGCATGCTCTTATATGACTTAATTGATATTGTTATCTCTCTTATTATCACGTGCCTTTTAAATGTTGAGTTATTCTCATTTGAAGTTATTAATTTCATGATGTCTCTTCGTGTTGAACTATTCTCTTGCATTGAGACGTAGTTCTTATTTCATACTATTTTTTTCGTTGTTAAGCTTATGTTATACAATTGAATTGGAAGTTGTCTTTTGTGAGAATACCTTCATTTTTAGTTATTAAAGTTGAAGCTATGAAATCTATTATCACATTGAGGTTGAAGTTGTTGATTAGTTAGATATCTTTCCTTATTGATAAATTCTCATTCATTTTTGTTATTATTGAGATTCTTGTAATCACTGTGGTTGACCATGGGCTATATGTTGTGGTAACATTGGTACTGTTGATTTTGGCAAAGTGTTGTGACATATGGGCACATGTGGTGCGAGTTGTTTATTGTGTTGTGATATTTATACGGATGCAGTGGTATAAGGATAGAGGTTGTTATGCATACGGTGATTTAAGGTGAGATTTATATGCATGTTGCTAGTAAGAGAATTTCTTGAAGCCACGCAGTGAGATAAGGGGGCTAAAACGTATGTAGCTATTTCGGAAAAAATATTTTTAAGATAAATGTAAGTCTCATGCGGTGGTATAAGGAAGATTGTGAATATGACATATGATATGTGATTTCGAGGCGGCACCTCGGTTGTGGTTCTTATTCTACATTTTATGTTGGAACGACGTCGTTGATTGAACGGTTGTTGTTTCCCTTAAACCACTTCACTTGTATTTTGATTGTACTTGATTTTTTGTTGTTATTCTTGTGTTGGGACAATTATGACTTCTCGTGTGAGTCGTGCATTTAGGGTGATTTGTTGTGTTGCTTTATATGTGCTACCGTGTGCCTCTGTGGTTACTTGGTGATTTGATTGTCAATATAAATTTACTTGCGTAGAGTTATTGTCTCATATTTTGTTGAGTTTTTGGTAACATAGGCTGTTTTAATTAAAAGAATTATTAACATGCCTTATTTATGTGACCCTTTTAGATAGAACTCGTTGTTTCACCCAATTTTAGACTAGTCAAAACAAGATTCTAACTTGTGGTTTCTATGTTGTTGATGAAAGAGAGCTACCACTTAATATTTTAAGGTATACTAGTGTACCTATTTAAATACTAAAGTCATATTTCTTATTAGTCTGCTAATCGGTGAGATTATGAGTAAGGGTTCTTGTTCTTCCAAGGGGAAGGTGTTAGGCACCCCTTACCTGAGGTAGCTCCATAGAACTTAGACTAGATTTAGGACTAATTGCTTGTATTATGCTGAACTAGTTTAAAATGGTATGGCTTACTATATATTATGGCATAATACTTACAAAGGAAGTGTGATGTTTAAAATTGGTATGGATTTATGGAGGAGTCTTAGAAAAATAATGTTAGTGTATATATGCTTAAAAGAGCTTGAAAATGTGTGTAGTGTTTGTATCTAGGAAAACTTGAAAAAGAAAGAGCTATGCAATAAAACACTTTGTACCTAAAGCATGGAAGTTCATGTTACTCTAATAAGATGAAGATGTTATAAAAGTAAGCCTAAGATATATTTCCAACACTAGGTGAATGATTAACATATTAAACAGGCTTAGAGGTCATGTTTCAAACACACATAAGGGAAAAGATGTTATCATGCTATTACTACGGAACCAAAAACCTGAAATCAAAGAAAAGTGTAGACAGTCCAATTCTTCAACAGTTAATGAGTACAAATATATTTTCCTTTGCAGCTTCTCAAACAGACCAAAAGTACTGATTGTGTAAACTCAAGTCTTGTTTTATCATATACAAGTTAACAAGATTACTGGAAGCTTCAGAAGTGTCCACTAAGGTTTCAAACAAATAGCTATAATCAGAACTTCTACACATATCATTAGAGACACTAGAACACACTCAAAGTTTCCACAAGGCTACAAGTGTATGACTTTGAATAGAATTCCTAAGGTTTCATAACAAAACCTTATGCCACCAGCTTTTCCTATGCCCATCTCTCTCTAAGAATGTTAATCTTACACTAACCTTATTTTAGAAAAAAACAGGTTATTGTATCCAAACAGTAATAACAAGAAGCATAGATGTATGTAGAACTTTAATTCACCTACACATAGATGTTTCACCCAAGGTTATGATCTGACAAAACAGGATGAGTTTCAATCATTATCAAGTCATGTCAACAATGGCATTCAGGGGGTTAAAGACAAGGAGTTGTTATACTAAGCAGGCTTAACTCAATTGTATAGATTAACATCTTAACATGATGGAGTTGTACCCAACTTATAAAATAGTTAACATTCAGCTACAACAAACATGACTATAAACTATCTTTATAAGAGATAACTTGATCATAACAGAACACATGTAGAATGGTTTATGGTGTTTATAACAGTTGACTTAGTTACCTTAGCTTAGTGAGACTGTTCCATCTAAAGAGACTTAGGGATGTGATTAGCAATTAAACATAAATATAAGGCTTTCATAGTAGTGTCTTTAGGGCTGCTTAAGGATCAACAAGAAGCTTATATAAAGAAAGAAAGCATTTTAAACATTCCAACATCACATACTTCAACTATGTAATGAAGGATTAAACCATGTGCATTCGTGTATGTTCTAGTTAGGGTCATCAAACAATAGCTTCAAATACAGAACAACAGAATACTAAAAATATAAAGATCGTAACAGAACATTGACGAAAATCTAAAGTCTAGGAAAATATGATAAGTCATTAAGACATATTAAGGAACTTAAATCATATAAGCTATTTGATTCATAATAGAAGTCATCAAGGTCACATAACAACTTAGTCAATATTGGTTATAGACACATGACAACATAACAACTGACTATAGATCAATAACAAGTCATTATAAACTAGAATAAATGATTATAGACTAATGACAAACATTATAAATGAAATAAATAATAGAAAGACCGAAGTATGTTCATGCTCTTCAAATGAAACAGTCAAATGAGAAAGGGTGGATGTATACTGACCTTTTCTAGGGAAGCAGACCAAACAAGATTTAACTTAGCTGTATGAAAACCAAAGCTTCAGGTTTTGAGAAGTGAAAGAACTCGGACAAAACAAAGAGTGATAGTGATTAATCAGAAAAAAGTACTTAGGCGTCTAGAAAAGGATTTTTTTATATTCGTATGAGATTTTTAGGCTCTTGTTAGGTCTGATAGGTCTGGTTGGTGAGAGCATTCAAGGCTCTATTTATAGTGTCCTTTAATGGCTTAGGGCTCTACAAATTCAAACTTGGTAGTGGAGAGTGATGACTACCAGATGATGCAAGCAAAATCGAGTGAAAATCTAAGAAACAAAGGTGAAATTAGTGAGGGATTTACCTGAGCGAGGAAAAGCTGACCATTGGAAGAAATAATCAACGGACAAAGCTCAGAGACCCAGAGGTCACTGTATGGTACCTTTGGGTATAGAATATGCATCATGAGATCTCTAAAGAAGCTCCATGCATGCTTCGATTTAACATAACACAAGAGAAATCTGAAGATTTGATATTTCATTTCTATGCTAGGGTTTGCGGATTTGGGAAACTTGAAATGGAGTGATGAAACATGAAAGGGATCGATGAGAATTGTGAGTATGAGAGATAGAAGGTATGAATCTTTGGTTGATTTGAGACCTTGCACTAATTTGTGCAAGGTTTTTTTACTGATCAGGTCTGTGAGGTTGAGAGAAATGAGAAAGAAAGGGGAAAGAAGGGCGGCTGGGCAGCATGGAAATGATTTAGGGTTTGAGGGGGATTGGGTCATCGCTAGGGGTTATAGTTGGGAGATGGGATCTAGGCTATTGATTCTTTAGATCAACGGCCCTGATAATTCAAGTTTTAAATAATTTTAAGGAGAAAACGTAAGGGTCGTTAGATCTTCTATTTTCAAGATTAAAACCCTAAGAGATTAAAGAATAAAGGAAAAAGAGAGATTAAACACGGACAATTGATAAAATAAATCAACGTTCCAGATCTGTTGTGTTTTCTCTGTGAGTGAGGGAGACGGGTGATGTGGCGTGCTTTGATTGGTTTAAATTGAGTGGCAAGGATTGCCAACTTGGAATGAAGGGGTTGTTTGGGTCAGGTCCGAATTTGGGGTTGGTATTTTCCTGGAATTAATTTAAAAGATAGCCATTGTATGTTTAATTGTGCAATTGCAATTATAGCCATTTAGTCTTTAACCTCTTTAAAATTAATTTAATTAAACTTAATTAATTGTCAATAAAATGCAGTAAAATTATTAATATCCAATATAGTACTAATTATTGTAATTAATTATTTATAAAATACTTTATTTTTTAAATTACAATACTAATTTTGAATTATTAACATAGTAATCTAATTAATCAAAATTTGAAGAAGTAATTCGTTAAATTAATCATAAAACCTCTATGGCATACTTAAGAAATTATTTTAATAGTATTAAGATAGTAAATATATTTGTAATTATATAATACTAATATTGGGTGATTAATTTCAAGCTAATACTTAATTAATTTGTAAAATATAGGTGTTTATCGGTAGAAAATACTTTAAAAACATTCATTGTACATTATAAAGTACAAGTAAATCAATTTTATCAGGGAGGGTCAAAATTGGCCGTCAACAGCTGCCCCTCTTTGACGGGAGATGATGAAAGAGCTTTCGGGCAAAAAATTTGAACCAAAGCCAATTTTGTCCCGACTTTAGGCATGCATTACAGGAATGGCGCGAATATTATGAGCTGCGGGATTGGGAGTTAAGGAAGATTTTGGGAGGATTATTTGGGAAGTTGGGGCCGAATTATGGCTTTGAAGTGCCTATATACCTCAGGCTTAACGAGGATCGGGCCTCATGTAGTTCTTGAGTGGGGACTTTGAGAAAAGGATTCTCGCATGAATTTCCCTAGTATCGTATTATGACAATACTGCGAGACGGGAGATTTGGCACTCATGATAGCTTGAATTTGAGGCTTGACTTGAAGGATATGAAAATTTGGAGTTCCACTGGTCGTTTCGAACTTGAGTTCGGATCCTTGGCACGCTAATGAGTTTGTTGTCCCCCAAAGCATTGTAGTTTGGTCTGCTAGTTAGAAGAATTTCCACGTTGCTATATTTGTTCTTGCAAAAATGAAATACACACATACCCATATATTGCAATGCGGAATATATTAAGATGTGATGTAAATGATCTAGGAATGATGATGTCTGGCTGCCGGCGAGCCGTTATTTGGGATTGTAATGATGGGATACTTAAATTCGACTCGATTTGTTAGTCGGGCTGTGTATCATTCCGCAGCTGTTGGAGCATTTAAAAAATGTCTCCTTTTGTTGGGAGAGCTTGACTTGTAGAGTGCGTCTCCGCTTGTTGGGAGAGATTTGCACAAAAAAATGTCTCCGCTTATTGGGAGAGCTCGATTTGTAGAGTGCGTCTCCACTTTTTGGGAGAGCTTTGCACTAGAATGTAAAGTAATCTCCGTCTGGGAGTAATTGAAATAAAACATAATCGTGTCTAAAGCTGCATGAGCGAAACGTCAAAACATTTAAGATAATAGCAATGGAAAATAAATGCATGCCCAAGAGATACTCTTGGCTACGAAGATATGTTGCGGCAAGGCTTTGATTTATACAGATTGCTCCGACGTTTGATTTATACAGAATGCTCTGATTGAATAAGATAACGATTTGCTATATACAGAGCTACAGTTGGTGAAGCCAGCGGTTCATTTTGTACAAGGTGCTCTGATTGGTTGAGCAGGTGGTTTGCTATACAGGGCTTCAATCGGCGAAGCCAACGGTTCATTTTGTATAAGGTGATCCGATTGTTTGAGCAGATGGTTTTCTATGTACAGTACATCTTTTACGCATCAGCGGTCTTACTCCAAGATACCTACAAAGAATTCATGACTAATTTTAAGTTGCACCGAATAATTTAAATAAAGGAAGAGGGGTGATAATCCTGAGAAAGTGGCAGATCCTTCATTTTCCCCTTCCACTGGATTCTCTACGAGGTGGTCGGCTAAATCTTGTTCCTTAATAGCATTTTGAGTTATGTACACATTGTCAAATACGCTGAGGAGAATTTGCCATTTTGCTTGCTTTCCGGTAAGCATCGTCTTCTAAAAGATATACTTGAGCGGGTCGAGCCAAGATATCATATGCATAGTGTATGCTGACATGTAATGCATTAGTTTCTGGGTAATCCAAGTCAGAGTACAGAAAGTGCGTTCTATCAAAGTGTATTTAGCCTTACATGGTGTGAACTTCTTACTTAAGAAGTAGATGGCTTGGTCCTTTCTCCTGGTTTCATCATGTTGTCCTAATGCACATCCGAAGGCGTTATCCAAGACTGACAGATATACTAACAATGGCTTCCCGGGATCAGGGGGAACCAACACTGGTGGATTTGACAATTACTCCTTAATTCGGTTGAAGGCTTTCTGACAATATTCTATCCATTTTGTGGCAGCGTCCTTTTTCAGTAACTTGAAAATGGGTTCACAAATTACTGTGGACTGGGTTATGAAATAATCGATGTAATTCAACCTACCCAGGAAACTCATCACATCTTTCTTATTCTTGGGCGGTGGGAACTCCTGAATTGTCACGCCCCGACCTCAGGAAGCGCGACTGGCACTCAACGGAGTTACCTTGGTCGAGCAAGCCTACACGGTGTCATCTACACAGCTCACCCACAATTAAAGAGAAGATTACATTTCATTAATTAGTCAGTAAGAAGTCAAGTGAAAAATACCATTTCATTTCCATTAGTTACATCCTTAACAAATGTTCAAAATAGTACATTGTACAATCATAGTTAAAGTGGAACAAATGATACAATTACAACATTTTCAGTTTTAACTTTCCCAACATCAGATACAACCCACACTATGTCGACGGAGCCTCTAACAGGAACAAATGCGTGTTATGACAGTGCCGGCAACAAGGCCCCGGCTATACCTCAAAACGCTATGTACAAAGGATAGAAAGTACAGGACCCCGAAATGAAGTGGGGCTCACCAAATCAGCTCAGGGGAGGGTGTGCTGCTATCACTGATCAATACCACCTGCTATGGAACAACCTGCATCCATTAAATATGTAGCGCCCACGGCAAAAGGGACGTTAGTACATATGGAATAGTATTAGTATGTAAAACTAAACACCCTCTCAATAGAACGAGAAACAGTAAACGGAGAATAAAACAAAAAATCAATAAAACACTCAAACAGTATCAAGGTGTAAAGTTAAGGTTAAAATAAGTCTTGGTAATTTAAGTTGGGAGATCTTTAGCACTGATACACCACCGTGTTTTAGCAAGGAGTCCGATCTCAGCCCGACCGGGTAAGCCGTCTCACCCCGAGACGTACCCTCACAATACCACCATGTGTGCGGCATGGCGTCCGATCTCAGCCTAATCGGCTAAGACCTTTCACCACAATGCCATGTGGATCGACATCATATCACATCTCCCTAGTAATAATCTCATCCCATTTAAAGGGAAAGCATCTCAACACACCAATCTCATCCCATATAATGGGAAACAGTCTCATCACATTAACACGGGGATTTACCCCTCAGTCACTCCTACACCGGCGTGGCGTGTGTTGCTTTGGGGTTAGGTTGTTCCGACCTACCCTTCCTCGGTGGCTAAATGATACTCCCAAGACATTTATTATTAAGAGTATTTACCACTCAATTCATATTCTTTTACAAGTCATTCATTTTATTGGCATCATTGGCCATAACACAATAACATTCTTGGCACATTGGTCGTACTTCATAATTCATGCTCATAATTCCATTTCAATCATTATCATGGATAATCAGCAGCAAGGGCTTTCAAATTAATACTTTAAACACATACTTAAGCAAATTAGTGTCTTAGGCACGTATGATCTCTTATACAATTTGATGTGATCAATTTCATTAGGACTTGACTTGAAGTTACAACATTTTAATACATACTCATACTTCAAAATACTCTCCCGAAGAATAGCACAATTCAATAAGAACATTCCGGAACACATTTGAACATATTCATATATATACATCATCCAACGCCAAACTTATTCAGAAAAGTCAATTCACAGTGGACAACTTGGGACTTACAAGATCATCATGGGAATTCAATTCTAAGAGAGGAGTTTATTCAACATACCCTGCCTCGAGCTTTTAGAACTGCTACAATATTCTAGAATTCTTAGCCTCGTCGATCTATTTAGAGATATAGCAAAATTGAACACAAATTAAGAAAGAGTTCATAATTCTATCTCACTTAAGCATTTTATCAAACACTAGGTGTGTATTAAGGATCAAAGGTCATCCTATGGTGGATTCTATCATCCCACTACCCAAGGCTTACCCAAAAGAGCTCAACAATCTTCTCACTACCCTGGATGGTACATGCATGTAAAATAAACAACTCTCACACCCAATAATTGCATTACTAATTACCCAATCTCAATTAGAATCACGAAATTGAGGGGTATTGTAAGGACCCATAAACTTTCGTAAAGGAATTTAAGGTTTTGTGGTGCCGAAGTAGGCTTACGTGTTTAAAGGAATTTTTTTGGCAGAAAAATGTGTTTGTGGGGTCTATTATGCAGCCACAGAATTACTATTCGGGTCGCAGAATAGCTGTAGAGTGAGACAGGACTGGGCAGGTTTGGGTGCCATTCTCAGGTCGACTATGCGACCGTAGAACTATTTTGCGGTTTATTATGCGACCGCAGAACAGGTTTATGGGCCGCATAGTGACCGCAAACCCAGGTAGGGTTGCCTAGTTCCGGAGGTTCATTTCGCGGTCCATTTCATGGACCGGAGTGCATTATGTGGTTGCATATGCGACCGCAGATCCTGTTCCGAAGCTAAATTTTTGAGTTTTTATAACCCGACCCTACTTCGTTAAATAGACGATATGTACCATATTTTGAGCCAAAACCTGATATTTTTAGGGTGAGAGAGTGCCCTAGAGTGGGAGAGAGTTCTTCATCAATTTGTTCTTCAATTCTTGCTCGAATCTTGGAAGATTAACAAGGAAAACTCACTAAGTCTTCAACCTAAAGGTAAGATTCTACACCCTAACCCTTAATTTCGAAAGTTAACTAGGAATAGGAAATTAGTAAGATAATTCTTGGGTATAGGAGATGGTTATTTTGCATGCATGTATTATCAAGGGGTGTAGGAAGATTGTTGAGCTAATCAAAATGGTAAAGAATGGATTGTGGGATGATGGAATCCTCCATAAAAGTACCTTGAAACCTTAATGCACACCTAGTGTTTGATAAACTCTTCTCTTAGAATTGAACCCCACATTATTCTTGTAAGTTTCAATTTGTTCACCACGAATCAATTATTCCGAATTAGCTTTGTGACAAGAGATATATGTTCCGCACGTGTTCCAAATATTATTATTGTGCTGTGTCACTATTGTGAGAACGTGTTCAAGGTATGGATTGTATATCTAAATATTACAACTTCAAGTCGTGTTTCAAATGAAGACTGTGATACTAAATTGTGTAGACATTGTGATTGGAATACACCTGCACCCGCATACATTGGGGTAAGGCGGAACGGCCGTTTTGTATAGAGTTTTGGTATTGTGGAATACACCACCACCCATATACATTGGGGTGAATCGGCAAGGCCGCTTGTGTAAAGTTTGGGTATAGTGGAATACACCTCCACCCATGTACATTGGGGTGAGGCGGCGGGGCCGCTTTGTGTAGAGTTTCTTGTATTGTGAGCGCACCGCCACCCGCATATATTGGGGTGAAGCGGCAAAGCCGCTCAGTGTAAAGGTAGATGTCGAGAATCCCTAACTAGAAATTTATAAATGTTATTGGAAGGTCTTAACAAAACTGTTTGAGTTTTATCGCTATCTAAGCCCTATGATTGTTACCATGATTCATCATATTCATCTTGTATTTCCAAATTCTTTAATAGATATTTTGGTTTTCATACTAGTACAGTTCGACATGTACTAATGTCCCTTTTGTCGGGGGCGCTGCATCTTTAATGTATGCAGGTGGTTCCACAGCAGGAAACATTGATCAGTGATAGTCGTACATCTCTTCCCAGCTGACTTGGTGAGCCCCACTTCATTTTGGGGTCATGTATCTTTTGTTCCTTATGTATTGTGTTTGAGATATAGCCGTAGCCTTGTTCCCGACACCATCATTTTTCTCTTCTGTATCTATTAGAGGCTTCGTAGATATAGTGTGGGTTGTATATTGGTATTGGTGAAGTCAAACAAGTTATGTTGTGTTTGAATTATTTATTCCACTTCAGACTATGAAAATGTGTGTGTAATTTGAGAATTTAAAATGAAGTAACTAATTGTACCGATTTGGTATTGTATACATGGTCTTCTTATCGTATAATTAACGAGAATATGTATTCTCTGTATTCATAAGTGATGTGGGTAGAAAGTATCTAACATGCTTGCTTGACCGGGTTCACTAGGTTGAGAGCCGATCACGCTCCCCGAGTTTGGGGCGTGATAGCTATGGAGTAGAAGCTTACCTCTAGGATGAAGACCTAGTGAATTATTCTTACAATTTCTTCAACTTTGAGCAAGAATTGATGGATGATGAGCTTAGGACCTTCCCCCCTCACTCCTTGGCACTCCCTCTCTCTAGAATGTGTGTTGTTGCTTCAGAAGTGGTCCTTTACTCTAATATATCGAAATAGGGTCGGATACAAAAATTAAAAAAAGAGCCCCGTCATAGATATTCGGACGCATATGTGACTGTATAATGATTTTGCGATCTGCGAAATGGCCCTCAGGAACTGGGAAACTCTTCCCCACTAACCGGTCATTATGCGATCTGCGGACCTGTTCTGCGGTCGCATAATGCATCGCAGAACCACCCTTCGAAAAATTTTCATGCTGGTTCTGCGGTCGATGTGCGGCCCGCGAAACAGTTTTGCGGTCGCATAGTTGACCGCAAAATGTCATCCAAACTTTCCCAATTTTCTGCTGCACTTTGCGGCCATTCTGCGGCCCGCAGAGTAATTCTGCCGCCGCATAATGGGCCGTAGAAATATCTTTTGTTGTCGAAACTTTTCCTTTACTCCCCAGCACACTGTTCAACCCAAAAAGTCCGTACTTCATCACCACAAAACCCCAGGTTTTGGTAACGTTTTATGGGGCCTTGCATGAATGGCCTTGATCTTCGATGGGTCAAGTTCTATCTCTTTTCTGCTTACAATGAAGCGTAATAATTTTCGCCTGAATGCGCATTGTGTCGGGTTGAATTTAAAGTTCTACCTCCGCAGGTGCTAAAACAATTTCTTCAAATCATCCAATTGTTCTGAACTCTTCCGAGACTTGATGATGACATCATCCACGTATACCTCAGTCATATTGTGAATCATATCGTGAAAGAGGGTCTTCATGGCCCTCATGTAAGTGGCACCGACATTCTTGAGACCGAACGACATGACTCTATATCAGTAAACTCCCTAAAGTGTGGTGAAGGCTGTCTTTTTTGCATCTTTCTCATGCATCAAGATCTGGTGGTATCCAGCGAAATAATCCACGAAGGACTGTTGTTCATGCTTTGCATAGTTATCAATGAGGTTGTGGATGTTTTGTAAAGGGAAGTCATCCTTCGGGCTAGCTTTTTTGAGATCTCGGTAGTCCACGCATATCCTGATCATCTTTCATGGGTAGTGGGACGATATTTGCTAACTAGCTGGGATAATTGGTGACCCTTACTACATTCACCTCTATCTACTTGGTTTTTTCTTCCTTTATCCTCAGAATTAAATCGAGCTTGAATTTTCTACAATCATCATCACCTAAGCCTACTTCGTCACCGTGAAACCCCGGGTTTTGGTAAAATTTTACGGGGCCTTAAATCCTCCCCTACTTAAGATCATTTGTCCTTGAATGAGGGTCAAAATTCACTATTAGCACCCAATGTGACTTAGCTGTTAATTTACACACACCGGCAGTTTCAAAATTTGACTAACTCCCTAAATTTCCAAAACTTTCGCCAGAGTCTCCCCTGTAACTGGGCCTATCCACCTGTCAGAGAATCCCAGAAACCAGTCCTAACATCACAACCACAACATAACGATGCAAAACAATACGGAAACAACACCGGCAACAACGCCATAAGCATTGCATTACCAAGAAGGATATTCTTAATATAAGTGACACAGGGGAAATCATGATTTGCAGAAAAATAGCTCTTAACATAATGGGTTCAATTACATAGCTATTCAAATAAATTAGGGTACTTTTTCTTCATTTCTTCCTCAGTGTCCTAGGTGGCGTCTTCAACCTATTGGTTCTGCCATAGTACTTTCACAGAGGCAATCTCTTTGTTCCTCAACTTTAAGACATGCCTATCTAGGATGGCAACTGGAATTTCTTCATAAGTCAAATCTTCATTAACCTCAATGGTAGCAACCGAAATAATACGCGACAGATCTCCAACCATCTTCTTCAACATGGACACATGGAACACCGGGTGCATCAAAGACATCTCTAGAGGTAGTTCTAGCCTGTAAGCTACTCGACCAATCTTCTGAATGATTCTGTACGTTCTGATATACCCCGGACTCAATTTTCCTTTCTTACCAAATCGCATCACACCCTTCATAGGGGAAACCTTCAGGAACACCCAATAATCTTCTTTGAACTCCAAATCACTGTGACCTACATCTGAATAGGATTTTTGATGACTCTAAGCAGTTTTCAATCGCTATGTAATGATCTTAACCTTCTTCATAGGCTGATGCATGAGGTTCTGTCGTATCAATTCTCCTTCCCTAATCTCGAACAACCAATGGGAGATCTACATATCCTACCATATAAAGCCACGAACGGTGCCATCTGAATGCTAGCATGATAGTTGTTGTTGTACACAAACTCTATGAGCGGCAAATGATTATCCTAGCTACCTTTAAAGTCAAGAACATAAGCACACAACATATCCTCCAGTGTCTGAATAGTCTGATCTGCCTGCCCGTCGGTCTGTGGATGGAAGGTTGTACGAAGATTCACCTGGATCCCCAAACCTTGCTGAAATTTCTTCCAAAAATTAGCCGTGAATTGTGCCCATCGATCTGAGATAATAGAAACTAGAGTGCCATGCAACCTGACTATTTCGTTGATATACAACTAAGCACAATGTTATGCTGTGTCGGTAGCCTAAACATGTAAGAAGTGTGCTGATTTCGCGAGTCGATCCACAATCACCCAAATAGAGTCGAATTTGTGAGGAGTGCGAGGTAGTCGTACCACAAAGTCCATATTGATCATTTCCCATTTCCACATTGGAACTTCTATGTTATGTGCCAACCCACCGGGCCTTTGGTGTTTGGCCTTCACTTGCTAACAATTTGGACACCTCGCCACAAAGTCCGCTACATTCCTCTTCACATCATTCCACCAGTAGAATTCCCTAAGATTATGATACATCTTTGTAGAGCCCGGGTGCACGGAATACCTAGAAGTGTGAGCCTCGGTCATTATTCTTTCATTGAGGCCATCCACATTTGGAACACATAGCCGCCCTTGGTACTTTAGGGTACCATCATCCACGCCAAGAGAAAAGGACATGGTCTTATTTTTTTGAATCCCCTCCTTCAATTGTTCCTACAATGTATCGTTGAATTGCTTCTCCTTGACTTCCATCACAAGCGCCGATTCAGCCCTCTTTCGCACAACCACCCCTCCTTCACTAGAGTCCGCAAGAAGAGCTCCCAAATTAGCTAACTAATGAACCTCATTGGCCAAAGACCTTTGATATGCCTCCAAGTGAGCCAAACTACCCATAGATTTCCGGCTAAGAGCATCTGCCACAACATTAGCCTTCCCCGGATGATACAGGATATCGATGTCGTAATCCTTGAGTAACTCAAGCCATCTTCTCTACCTCAGATTCAGTTCCTTTTGTTCGAAAATATATTGATAGCTCTTATGGTCTATGAGTATATCCACATGGACCCTATACAGATAATGACGCCAAATCTTCAATGCAAATACCACCGCCGCAAGCTCGAAATCATGTGTTGGATAATTATTTTTGTGACTCTTAAGCTATCACCTTGCCTTGTTGTATTAATACACACCCAAGTCTGATTCTTGAGGAATCACAATATATCACAAATCCATATGTACCCTCTAGTAGGGTCAACACCGGTGTCGTAGTTAGTCTTGATTTCAACTCTTGGAAGCTCCTTTCACAAGCATCTTACCATTGGAATTTAACCGCCTCTACAAACTTCCTCTAATATCCAGCTAAGACCAAGAAATTGTGAATCTCTGTTGGAGTAGTAGGTATAGGCCAATTCTTCACGGCTGAAATTTTCTGGGGGTCAACCTCAATTCCTTCTCTAGAGACAACATGACCCAAGAACGTGACAGATTCAAGCCAAAATTCACATTACGAAAATTTCGCATATAACTGGTGCTGATACAGGACCTACAAAACTGCCCTGAGATGATTGGCATGGTCCTCCCGACTCCACAAATAAACCAGAATATTGTCAATAAACACTATTACGAAGGAGTCGAGGAATGGTTTGAAAACCCGATTCATAAGATCCATGAAAGCTACGGGGGCATTTGTCAGCCCGAAAGACATTACCAGAAATTCAAAGTGCCCATACCGGGTCCTGAAAGTTATTCTCGGAATATAGTGCTCCTCAATCTTCAATTGGTGATGCCCAGATCTTAAATCGATCTTGGATAAGTACTTAGCACCCTGCAAATGATCAAATAAGTCATCTATCCTTGGAAGCGGGTACTTATTTTTTATTGTAACCTTATTGAGCTTCTTATAGTCAATACACATTCTTAGCGATCCATCCTTCTTTTTTACATATAGAACTGGTGCGCCCCAAGGCGACACACTCGACCGGATGAAACCCTTCTCTAACAAATCTTTTAATTGTTCCTTTAGCTCATTCAATTCTTCTGGTGCCATTCTTTAGGGTGGAATAGATATAGGTTGTGTGCTTAGCATCACATCAATCCTAAAATCAATCTCCCTGTCTGGCGGAATCTCAGGGAGCTCATCCGGGAAGACCTCCAGAAATGCATTCACAACCGGCACAGACTCAAGTGTAGGTGCCTCAGCATCGGTGTCTGTAACCCAGACCAAATGGTAAATACACCCCTTGTTAATCATTTTTGTGGCCTTAAGTTAAGAAATAAACCTATCCTTTGGCACCACATCATCCCCCTTCCATTCAATCACTGACTCATTTGGAACTTCAAACCTAACGGTTCTGGTTCAACAATCAAGCTTGGCAAAACATGAATAAAGCCAATCCATTCCCATTATTACATCAAAATTGACCATCCCCAACTCGATGAGGTCGGCCATGGTGTCTCGACCACACACAGTGACAACGCAATACCTATAAACTCGCGTGGCCACAATAGACTCACCAATCGGAGTAGATATGAAGAATGACTCATGGAGTTGTTCCGGTTCTATCCCAAATCCCATAGCAACATAGGGAGTAATATAGGACAAAGTGGAACTGGGATCAATAAGAGCATACACATCATGATATTGGACAGTCAATATACCCGTGACTACATTTGAAGAAGCCTCGGAACTCTGGCGACCCCTCATAGCATAGAAACGACTGGGTCCTTCTGAACTCTGTGTGCCACCCTTAGCTGCATCACGCCTTGCGGGTGTTGGGGTGCCTCAAGTTGGGGGATGTGTTGCGGATGTAGTAGCTGCAGAACTAGGTGGTTGTGTTGTACCTCTGCCCATGTTCTGATGAGATGAACGGCAATCCCTCTAAATGTTGCCCCTTATACCACACCCATAGCATATGGGCTGGTCCATGTAGCAGGCCCCGATGTGCATCTTCCTGCATCAAGGGCATGAGAGCCTCTGTTGCTGCTGAAATCTCCAACCAGACCAACCATGCTGGTAGGATCCCTTGTTGCCCTGGCTGGGCTTAAAACGGTTCCCCTGCTGGTGACTGAGCCCCGATGGCGGAGCACTAACTGAAGACTGAGCATAAGACTGGGACGGCCCTGATAATCCTCCCCTGAAAGCTGTCCTACCACAACCGCCGCCGCCAGATGTACCACTGAAGTTGCCCGCTGACCAGGCCATGTTGCAACTTTCTCGCTTAATTTTATAGTTCAGTTTGTGGGTCTCTGTGGCTTGATAAAAGGCCACCATCTTACTAATGTTCGTATCAGAATTCAAGGCAGTTGTAGTAGCCTCATTAATAACCAAGGGGCTAAGGCCCTGTACAAACCGGCACACTCTAGCCTCCATAGTAGGCAACATGTAGATGGCATATTTGGACAGGCGCGTGAATCTCATATGATACTTCCACACACTCATGCTACCCTGTTTCAGGTTCTCAAACTCGGTGGCATGAGCTGACTTAGTCTCGGTAGGAAATAAAAGATCAATAAAAGCATCGGCAAACTCACTCCATCTCGCTGGAGGGCTTCCCTCCTCATAGGAGTCCTCCCACATTTCAAACCAAGAATAGGCCACCCCTTTCATGCGGTAGGAGGCCAACTCTGCTCCCTCTGTTTCAGTAGCATGCATAACTCTGAGAGTCTTGTGCGTCTCATAAAAGAAGTGGAACAGATGAAACAATTACAACATTTGTAGTTTTAACTTTACAAAAATCAGATACAACCCAACTATGTCTACGGAGCCTCTAACAGGAACAAAAGATGCTAAGACAGTGCTAGCAACAAGGCCCTGGCTATACCTTAAAACGCTACGTATAAAGGATAGAAAATACAGGATCCCAAAATGAAGTGGGGCTCACCAAATTAGCTGAGGAGAGGGTATGCTACTATCATTGATCAATACCACCTGCTATGAAACCACTTGCATCCATTAAAGATGCAGCGCCCCCGGTAAAAGGGACGTTAGTACATATGGAATAGTACTAGTATGTAAAACTAAACACCCTCTCAATAGAGCGAGCAACAGTAAACGAAGAATAAAACATAAAATCAATAAAAGACTCAAACAGTATCAAGGTGTCAAGTTAAGGCTCAAATAGGTCTCGGTAATTTAAGTTAGGAGATCTTTAGCACCGATACACCACTGTGTTTTAGCACGAAGTCCGATCTCAGCCCAACCGGCTAAGCCGTCTCACCACAATGTCGTGTGGATCGACATCACATCACATCTCGCTAGCAATAATCTCACCCGTTTAAGGGGGAAATATTTCAACACACCAATATCATCACATATAAGGGAAAACAGTCTCATCACATTAATACGGGGATTTACCCCTCAGTCACTCCTACACCGTCACGTGTAGTTTCGGGGTTAGGTTGTTCTAACATACCCTTCCTCGGTGGCTAAACAATACTCCCAAGGCATTTATGATTAAGAGTATTTACCACTCAGTTCATATTCTTTTACAAGTCATTCATTATATTGGCATCATTTTCCATAACACAATAACATTATTGGCATATTGGCCGTACTTCATAATTCATGCTCATAATTACACTTTCAATAATTATGATGGATAATCAACAACAAGGCCTTTCAAATTAAGACGTTAAACACATACTTGAGCAAACTAGGGTCTTAGGCACATATGATCTCTTATACAATTTGATGTGATCACTTTCATTTGGACTTGACTTGAAGTCAAAAAATTTTAATACATACTCATACTTCAAATACTCTCCCGAAGAATAGCACAATTTAATAAGAACATTCTAGAACACATTTGAACATATTCATTTATATATATATATACATCATCCAACGCCAAACTTAATCAGAAAAGTCAATTCACAGTCGACAACACGGGACTTACAAGATCATCATGGGAATTGAATTCTAAGAGAGGAGTTTATCCAACATACCTTGCCTCGAACTTTTAGAATTACTACAATATTTCGTAATTCTTAGCCTCGTCGATCTATTTAGAGATATAGCAAAATTAAACACAAATTAGGAAAGAGTTCATAATTCTAGCTCACTTGAGCATTTTATCAAACATTATGCGTGTATTAAGGTTCCAAGGTCCTCCTATGGTGGATTCTATCATCCCAATACCCAAAGCTTACCCAAAAGATCTCAACAATCTTCCCACTACCCTAGATGGTCCATGCATGTAAAATAAACAACTCCCACACCCAATAATTGCTTTACTAATTACCCATTCTCAATTAGAATCACGAAATATAGGTCTATGGAGTAGAAACTTACCTCTAGGATGAAGACATAGTGAATTATTCTTACAATTTCTTCAACTTTGAGCAAGAATTGATGGGTGATGAGCTTAGGAACTTCCCCTCTCACTCCATGGCACTCCCTCTCTCTATAATGTATGTTTTTGCTTCACAAGTGGTTCTTTATTCTAATATATCGAAATAGGGTCGGGTACAAAAATTAAAAGAAAAAAGAGCCCTGTCACAGATCTGCGGTCGCATATGCGATCGCAAAATTATTTTGCGGTCCGCTTTATGGCCATTATGCGGTCCATAGACCTGTTCGGCGATCGCATAATGCGTCGCAGAACCTCCTTCCAGAAAATTTTCATGCTGGTTCTGCGATCGATGTGCGGCCCGCGAAACAGTTTTGCGATCTCATAGTTGACCGAAAAATGTCATCGAAACTTGCCCAGTTTTCTGCTTCACTCTGCAGCCATTCTGCGGCCCGCAGAGTGATTCTGCAGCTGCATAGTGGGCTACATAAATGTCTTTTTCTGCCAAATATTTTCCTTACTCCACTGCACACTGTTCAACCCAAAAGGTCTGTACTTCATCACCACAAAATCCCGGGTTTGGGTAAAATTGTACGGGGCCTTACATGAATGTCCTTGATCTTTGATGGGTCAAGTTCTATCACTTTTCTTCTTACGATGAACCCTTAGAATTTTCGCCTGAACGCACATTGTGTCGGGTTCAATTTCAAGTTGTACCTCTGCAGGTGCTCAAAATATTTCTTCAAATCATCCAATTGTTCTGAACTCTTCTGAGACTTGATGATGACGTCATCCACATATACCTCGATCATATTGTGAATCATGTCATGAAAGAGGGTCGTCATGTCCCTCAATTAAGTGGCACCGACGTTCTTGAGGCCGAATGACATGACTCTATAGTAGCAAACTCCCTAAGGTGTGGTGAAGGCTGTATTTTCTGCATCTTCCTCATGCATCAAGATCTGGTGGTATCTAGCGAAACAATCCACAAACGAATGCAGTCCATGCTTTGCATAGTTGTTGATAAGGTTATGGATGTTTGGTAAAGGAAAGCCATCCTTCAGGCTAGCATTTTTGATATCTCTGTAGTCCACGCATATCATGATCTTGCCATCTTTCTTGGGTACTAGGATGATATTTGCTAACTGTCATGACCCAAACTCGGGGAGCGCGACTGGCGCTCAACCGAGAGAACCCGGCCGAGCAAGCCTATTAGATTTCCTTCTACCCAAACTCATCCATGAATAAAGAGGAGATATACTCCATTAATCATTCACTGAAAATATTTTATTAACAACTTCCTTTTGCATTCTCATTAGCAGCTTTGTTCATAATTTCCAAAATATTACGAGTTTATAGAATTAATGAAAAACATGATTTTCAAATACCAACATTTCTAGTTCAATTCCCAACTTCAACCACAACCCACAACTTGTCTACGGAGCATGTAAATACAATAGAAGAGTAATATGGAAATGCCAGCAATAAGGCCCCGGCTATACCTCAAAACACAGTACATGAGAAACAAAAGATACATGACCCCGAAATGAAGTGAGGCTCACCAAATCAGCTGAAAAGAGTGCATTGTTATCATTGATCAATGCCGATTGTTCTAGAACCACCTGCATCCATTAAAGATGCAGCACCCCCGGCAAAAGGGACGTTAGTAATGTCGAATAACACTAGTATGCATAGCTAAAAGTCCTCTTTCAAAATAGAATGCCCATATAAGAAAAGGCAACACATAGGAACAGCAACTCAAAATCAACAATATCCAAATGTTCAGTTAAAACATAATAATTTTCAAAATATGAACTTCATACACAATTTTGGTTGGGAGATCATTAGCACCGATATACCACCGTCTTTGTTAGCACGGAGTCTAATCACGCTCGATCGGCTAGGCCATCTCCCCATGAACAATGTGGTTTGATATGTGATGCGAAAGAAAGTTGTTACCAAGAGTAGTACCACCATATGTGCAATATGGCATCTGATCTCCACCCAATCAGCTAGGCCGCCTTCCCACATATGCCGTGCGGGTTGACTTTTTCAATCCACAAAGGTTCCAGTTTCATCCCAATTAAGGAGAATAATATCACAATTTCCCAAAGGTTCCAATTTCATCCCAAATAAGGGGAATAATTACAATCCACCCCTACACCGGCACGTGTAGTTCTAGGTGTGGGCCTTATGACCCACCCTTCCTCAGTTTTTCTAATGATGCTCCCAAAAACATTTTTAATTTGATTTGCAAACAGAAATATCATAAATACAATTGTACTCACCTCAACATATTTCACATTGTATAAATTCTCATTAGTATTCCCAGTCATTCACAACGACAATATTTCCTTGGCTCATTAGGCCATTCACAAGATTCTTTATTCCTGGCACGATGGCCGTATTTTATATTCAATACTTTCACCTCTTTCAATTTCAAAGATCACCATCAAGTATCAACATATAGGATATTTCAGAAATTATATACTTCAAATCCATTTGAAATGGAAACTTCAAACACAAATGGTTTCTTCCCAAAGAATGAGGCATACCATCCAACAATAGAAACACACATGAAAATCATAAACAATCAATACACCATTTATTATTACAATGCCCTTCCCTAGCAATGACAATGTACCAGTTCAACACATGAGTATATAGAACTCGAATCACACTAGATATATTTATAAAGCAAAGCATTAGTTAAAGCAACCACTAATGGGCATGAATTGAGTATAAAAGCTTTTAGGTAATTCTATCTTCGAAGTCATTTTTAAACAATTGAGTCGAGGCTCATTTCATATTCTTTATCGCATCTTCTCAAATCATTTACACTACTAGACACAATCATAACTTAAATTGTTGGCACGTTGGCCACACTCTATATCCCCAATTAACTTATTTCACTTCCAACCATCTTTATAGATTATCAACAATAAGACATTTCCAAATCAAGTCTTTAGGTACACATATGAGCAATTAAGAGTCTTAAGAATATTGAAATTTTCTCACACAAATTGGCATACTATCTTTCATTGAAACACGACTCAAAGTCGTGACCTTTTAATACGCAATCCATACTTTGAAACTTACAGAAACATTATAGAATCCAATTCCAAGAGAGAAAGTTTAGCCAACATACCTCAATCGAGGTTCCTTAACTCTAGAATGATCCAGAATTCTTAGCAATCCAGTTCTATTTTAGGATATAACAAAATTGAACCATAATTAGGAAGATATTCATGGTCTCATCTCATTTGAGTATTTTATCAGACACTAGGTGTGAAAATTCAACCACCAGGTTCTTCTAAAAGATTTCCTTCACTCCACAACCCATTCCTTACTTATTTCAGCTCAACAATCTTCCCACAATTCTTATTGGTACATGCATGTATAAATAATAACCTCAAACCCATGAATCATACTCCTAATCAACCATCTTCTACCCAAACTAGAAATTGAAAACTAGGGTATGGAACCTTACCTCATAGATGAAGAACTTGTAGGTTTTCCTTGTTAATCTTCCACGATTTGAGCAAGACTTGATGAATAATTAGCCTAGGGTTTCCTCTCTCTCTCTAAAACACTCTCCCTTCTCTCTAAAGCATTAGAATGTTTGCTCAAAAATGACCCTTTGCTTGTATTTAACGAAGTAGGGTCGGGTTGTAAGAACCCAAAAATGGAGTTCCGGAATAGGTTCTGCGGTCGCATATGCGACCGCATAATGGATATGCGGACAACATATCGGTCGCAGTATTACAGACCAAAACGATCAAAAATTTGTCCGTGTATGCGGTCACTATGCGGTTCGTATAACTGTTATGCGATCGCATAATGCACCGCATAACAGTTATGCGGTGGCATAGTCGACCGCATAATTGCCCCCGGACTGGCCCTTCTCCTGCTCACTTCTGCGGCCATTATGCGGCCCGCAAAGTGGTTCTGCGGTCGCATAATGGACCGCAGAAATGTGAACTCACTTTCCGGTGCATTGTTCAACCCAAATAGTTCGAAGATTTTATACCTTCCTCAAACACGTAAGCCTACACCAGCACCACGAAACTTAGAATTCACTTGTAAAATTTACGTGGCTTTACACTGAAATACTTTAAAAATTTTCGTGGTGTTACATTCTCCCCCTGCGATAATTGGTGACCCTTACTACATTCGCCTCTATCCACTTGGTTATTTCTTCCTTTGTGCTCAGACTTAAATCGAGCTTGGATTTTTTGGGTTTTTTCTTGACTGGCGGTCTAGCGGGATTGGTATGCAGTTGATGCGAGATGATGTCAGTACATAATCCAAGCATGTCATTATATGACCACGCGAACACATCGATGTATTTTGAGAGCAGCTCAACCAGTTCTTCCTTCAACTCTACTTCTAGATGAATGCTGATTCGGGTTTCTATGACGTCTTCTTCGCTTATGAGATTCACCACTTTTGTTTCTTCTAAGTTGGACTTTTTCTGACTCTCCAGCTGTTAAATCTCATGTGGGGGATTATATGGCATCATACTCTCATCATATTCCTCGTAATCTAGGTTGTTTCGCTCGACGGTTTCGTTACATGTCACAATCACGGAACGCGGGTTTTTATCATTTTCATTACTGAAGGAAAAACTAAGTATAAATGAAGCGGTAAATAAAGTTGAAATATTCTAAGAAAATGATTCTTTTATTTCATCCAAAAAGAGAAAGGTCTAAGCATTCAAAAAGGCAAATGATAAAAAGGTACAGACACAGTGCAGGCCTCAATTGACCATGCAATTTCAAAAGAAAACCTTTACAATTCCACACTACCAAGACTCTCTCGTACCAAAGATGAGCTGGGGGTTCAATTTCGCAGTTCTTCTCCCGGTTCGGCATTCCGAATGGTCGGTGTTTTGATGTCAATTCCTTCACAGCATTCCTCAATCATAGTCACGAACAGTCTTCCCATTCCATCGGCGATATCATCTTCTGGCGCTGAACTCTAGCTCGTACCCAAAACATGCTATGGCACAAAAGACTTTTTCCCGGAGCTACCAGTATGAATTTTCCCCATCGGAAGTTGATATCCTATGCTGGCCTTTCCTTTCTGCCAATTTGGCTTAATTGGTTTGATAATCCCGTCTGATCTGGCTCCCAGCCCGATTCCTTATTTGTATCCATATTTCATCATCTCCCTCATGGCCATCTTCGATCTATATGGTGACTGCATTCTAAAGCTTTGATCAGTCTCTTCTATTTTAGTGCTCTGCATGATTTCTACTACATGGAAAGCAACTTTGTCTATCTTTTTAATGAACGAGACTGCATGATTCAAATAAGCTGATTGGCCCCATTCACCATGGACCACGATCACTCGACAACCGCACTCAAATTTCATTCATTGGTGTAGGGTTGATGGGATAACCCCTGCCATGTGTATCCAAGGTCTTCCCCATAGTAAGTTATATGAAGAAGAAATATTGATTACTTGAAGCAGTATGGGAAATTCAATTGGTCTGATCTGCAAAGCCAAATAAATTTCTCCAATGACACCCTTCTGCGAACCATCAAAAGCCCTTACCCTCACGTGGCTTTCCTTGACTTCTCTCAGGTGGATTCCCAACTCTCACAGAGTAGAGAGTGGGCATATGTTAACTCCTGACCCTCCATCAACCAGTACTCGGTACACCACCTTGTCCCCACATTTGATAGTGATATGTAGAATTTTGTTATGACTCACGCCTTCAACAAGAAGCTCATCTTTTTGGAAAGTGATCGTATTTGCTTCGACCATTTTCCCAATAGTTGCAGCTAGTTCCTCGCTGGTGGTGTTGTTCATCACACTTACCCCACTTAGTACTCTTATCAAGGCATCCTTATGACTGTCAGAGTGCATCAGCAAGTCCATGATTGATATTTGCGCCGAAGTTTTATTCAGCTGCTCCTCCATGGAGTATTTTTTGGTCGACATTCTCTTCCAGAATTATGCGGCCTTAGGGTCTGTTTCTTTTCTTCTTTGAATCTGCTTTCTTCCCAAATTCCTTTGATTTTCATCTTCAGGAGCGTAGCATCTTCCTGACCTAGTCATACTGTGGGTTGCTATGGAGTCTGTCATCTTGGCTTTCCCTTTTTACTGATATGTCCATGGGACAGTTTTGTAATTCTGACCCTCTTCGTCCCCTGCAGCAACGACAGGTTGTCGCTGATAAGTCTGAAATGTCACTGTGGGTCTCATTTGTACTATGATCATCAGAGTCCTTTGAGGTGGGATCCTTGTGGCCTCTGCATTTCCTATCGTGTCAATAGTTCATTTCAAATCATATTCTTCGTCCAAGGTGATCATGTTGACCCCTTGATTCAGTTGATTCGGCACCAGATTATAATTCACATTTGGCAGAGCCAAAGTTCACTGAATGGCTCCGCTTTTGATCAATGTTTCAATTTTATTTTTCAACTTAAAACAATCTTCAGTATCATGCCTGGGCACGTTTGAATGGTACATGAACCTTTTGGTTGAATCCAAGTACTTTCAGGGATACTCGGGAACCCTTCCTTCCACTAGATGTATCAATCCTTCTCTCCTCAATCTTTTAAACAATTGAGCCAGAGGCTCAGTAATCGGTGTATAATTTTTGGGACCCCTCTCTTCAAAATTTTGATGAGGGTGTGGTGTATAAGTGGGTCGGTTTTGATAGTGGTTCTTTGGATAAGAGCATATGGTCATCGTAGATTCGAGTTGTTATGGGCTTGAGGAGGGTTATATTGAGTTTGTGGTGGTAATATAGCTGTCTGTTGTAAACTGGAGCATAGGCACGTGGTGGTGGATGGTTGTTTGGGGAATAAGAAGTGTTTCCATGATGTGGCTTGGGTTGGTAGTAGGGGATGACTGGTGAGACTTCTTCCTTTTTCTTCTTTCTGATACCGATTGACTCCGATTGGATTGCCTTGCTGGCTGCTTGCAATGCATCCATGGATTTTACTTTGCTGGATTTTATATCTTCTTCTAAAAAATCTCCCATCTTGAGCAGTTCGGGAAATTTCTGTCCTATCATATCCATAGTTTTTTCAAAGTATATCCTTTCCTGGGCCTTATGAAATACTTGGTTAACTCACTGTCGTCCAACGGAGGTTGTACCCTAGCGGCTTCTGACCTCCACCGACGTACATATTCTTAGAATGACGCTGACGGCTTCTTCTATAGGTTTACCAGTGTAAACCTATCGGGAGTGATCTCCGTGTTGAATCAGAAGCAATTCATGAAGTCTTCCGCCATATCCTTCCATGTTCTCCAGTTTCACAGATCTTGTCAAGTATACCAGGTAAGTGTTTCTCCCATCAGGCTTCTTATGAACAACTTCATTCTCAGCTTCTCGTTCCTTTGCACCCCAACTAACTTGTCACAGTATGCCCTCAAATATGCGTGAGGATCACCCGTCTCGTCGAAGATATCAAACTTTGGAGGCTTATACCATACTAGAATATCCACATCCGGATGGATACACAGATCTTCGTAGTCCAAACTTTCATTTCCTCGAGCAACTTGAAGATTCTTCATTTGCTTTCTCAAGATTTGTAACAGCTTAGACAAAGACTCCTCTTCCTTACGCCTAGCTTCCCTTTCCATCTTAGCGTATTGGTCAATCCCATAAGGCACCCTGACCATGACTGGCACTGTAAAGGTAGGGTCATAAATGGCATATATAGGAGGAACATATCCCTCATGGGCAGCGGTATGTGCCACAGGTATGTGCTGATTTTGGTGAGTGGCAAAGGTGACTTCATCACGAGGAGGGGTGTGAATTGCGTTGGTTTTAACAGGCGGTTTTTTAGGTGTTTGAATGTACTGTGGCATGTAGGGAGTGTGGAAAGTAGGATTTGGTGAGTTCTGGGGGGTCACTGGAGGTAAGATTTGAGTGGTGGGGACTGAAGTTGGGGTGTTGTTGGCCTATCATGGTGTGGAAGGAAAATGGTCGGGGATTGAATCCAAAGAAGGAAAGCAAGGCGGTTGAGGGAGCGTTCTTATAACCATATGTGCTAATTCCCCGATTTGTTGTACCTCCTCCCTTAATGACTCCATCTCCTTGGCCATCCTGGCCACATGTTCATCATTCCTTGTATGGTCCTTCTCTCCCGATCGCCTCAGACTATCGTCTATAACCAGAGCATGTTCGGTCGGGTTTTCTGTAGTAGACATCTTCCCCTTTTATCTTAAGTTGTGCGGTGGTTCCGCCAGTTTCAGGTCGAAACAAACCAACTTTTCTTTTGGGGAGTAATAATGAAGTAAGAAACGAAAAAAGAATGAAAAGAAACAGAAGTCAGGTTTTTCATTTATACAAGCAGAAGATCACAGAAAGCAGTTAATTCACAAATTTAGGCAAGTGCGTTTTCCTAGAAATCGTGGGACCTCTCATTGTTGGAGGTGGGCCTAAATCGCAAATGTTTGACAAATAATTAAACTTGTCATATTTAGATCCGAAGCAAGTTTTGTTTTCATTGATAATGTTAGGATTGAGATAGGTGGGAACATAGGTTACATCACTGTCTTTGACATACATAGAAATGCATGGGATTAAACAACCTGCCCTTAGGGAAAAATAAGAAAACTGGGGATAAAGATACAAAGCGGGAAAGAAGAGGAAATCAACTAACTTCTAGTAACCATCCCCGGAATCATTCCCCATCTCCATTTCTTCTTCTGGTTATTCCTTCGAATCTTGTTTAACTTCCTCTAAGTCATCCTTGAACTCAGTCCCTTCCTCTGTATCTTCCTCCGGCTCTGTCTCAGATTCCATATGGATGCACTCCACTACTCGGTAATCATCTTCAGCAGGTGGCAGCATATGATCAATGGATCCTGGGACCACTTGACGGTGCATCGAGGTAGTCACAAGGTGATGTGGTAGAATCTTATGGTAGATTTGCAAAGAAACCACTACATCCTCCAGCCAGTGTATTCCCTCTCTGCTTGGTCGGGCTACCTCGTCTTCCTCGTTGATCAGACATAATACTCCGGAGTGCACCACGAGTTTTGACCTATCGGCAGTGTGACCAAATCATTCCACTCTTCTTGGAGCCTTCTTATCCTTGGTGTTGGGATATTTTCATTGTACTAATCCTCATATAGTGATGTTCTCATCCATAAAGGCAATTCTGGATCAACCAGGACTGTCTGAGAACCCGTAGGGGTGAGTATGGTTGGATGCCCTCAAGTACTATCAGCTCAATGAAGTATTTCTGAGAAGTCCTTAGGATTTCCCTCCCTCCTAACCATGACAACTTCTAATTGACCCATTATCCACTTATATTAGTATTCATTTCTCTCCACTATTCTTATCCATGTGGGGAGACCCAATGTCTCATTCTCTCGTTGTGGCTGCGGGTCAAGTTGTTGACGCCCACAAACTACTCAATTGTGGCCTCTCGCTGGAAGAAATATTTTGTGGCCCGGATATGAAGTAGCAAGTTACAGCCCTTAAAGAAATCATACCCTCATGCAGATGTAGAAAAAGCCCTTAGAATATCAGCTAACACCATCAGTACCAGAGTATCTTGGACGCTGACACAGAATGTCGCCAGAACCATAGGTAACAAGTTGATGTTGATTCGACCTCTTCTCTACGGGAAAACCAACAGTCACAACTGTGCCAATGAGAACGTGATGGGCTTGAGGCTCTCCCATGTTTCTTGATCACACTGAAATTCTCCCGAGTACCATTTATAGCTTTCACAATGTCCAAACCTATCGAAGATCTGATCTAGGCTCACCCATCCGTCCTCGATATTTCTCAAACTTTGACTATTCGTTAGACCCAGAGCATCTAGGAATATGTAACCGGGCATGGTGAATGGTAGTATTAGTCTCCTCTCTATAAATGGCAGCTCTGTGAAACTAGTAAATTCTTTCAATGTTGGAACTAACTTACAATCAGCAAACTTGAACACCACCTTAGCCGGATCCCAGAACTCTATCAGAAGACGAGTAAGCACCCTATCTGCTCGAATTTTTAACAAAGTTGTCGGTGCCCCTAGGTGTGTTTGAATCTCATCTTCGTGCTCTCGACAGATATTTTTCCACCAATGCTTCAACTTGTGTGGTGCTCCCATCACCATATTTTATCTTAGGGATGTTTTGGTTGATCTACATTTCTGAAGTCTGTAAACACAGGTTTTGGTAAGTGTTTTCTTCGGATCTTTTGGTGTCTCGTCAGGATTGTTTGTCTTTCCACAGAAGTCATGTTGTTGGGTGCATGACCCATTGACATTAGGGTAGTTGTCCTAATTGTGCGTCGATGTCAAGGACTAACTCACCTAATGTTTATGTAATATGACCTATGTTTGCTAGAGTAGAGTGTCTCCAACTTTTGAATTGGACTGAAGACTGCAAGAAGTTATGTTAGTTGACCAGACAAAGTCATTCTCTAAAACTAAAGAGCTTTGAAAAGAAGGTGCGGAAGAGTGTAAAAGACAACCCTCGCGTGTCATTATGAGTGATAGTGTACGACCAAGACTCGATAGGAAGAAGATTAATTACATTATATAAAGCGGTAACAGATAAGGGTGTAATAATACTAGGCATGATAATAAGCATGCATAAGGAGCAAGTAAGGTAGGTAAGCACGTAATTGCAAATTAAATACAGTTAAAGCAAGGTACAAACAAATCTAAGTGCCAAATTCAATCTAAGTCTGCTAAGCTCAGAACCTAAGTGGGGTTTCCCCAGCAAAGTCGTCATGTTATTACACCCTATTTTGCGCTAGTCAAAACAAGATTCAACTTGTGGATTCTCTGTTGTTGATGAAAGAGAGCCGCCACCTAATATTTAAAGGTATACTAGGGTACCTATTTAATTACTAAAGTAATATTCTTTATTAGTGTGCTAACCGGTGAGATTATGTGTAAGGGTTCTTATTCTTCTAAGGGGAAGGTGTTAGGCACCACTTAAAATCTACATGAGGTAGCGCCATAGGACATAGACTAGATTTAGAACTAATTATTTGTATTATGCTTAACTAATTTTAAAATGGTACTACTTACTATATCTTAGGGTATAATACTTAAAAAAGGAAATGTGTAGTTTAAAAAGTGTATGGATTTATGGAGGAGTCTTAGAAAAATAATATTAGTGTATATATGATTGAAAGAGTTTGAAAATGGGTGTAATGTTTGTACCTAGGAAAATATGTAAAAGAAAGAGCTAAGCTATAAAACACTTTGTTCCTAAAGCATGGAAATTCATGTTACTCAAATAAGATGATGATGTTATAAAAGTAAGCCTAAGATGTACCTTGGCTTCTTAAATGTTAGACTTGAAGAGATTGTTTGAAAATCTGTGTTTGAGCGACAGCACCTTGGTGTTCGAAAAGAGTTGATTTCCTTTTAGAAGGTTAAATTTGTGATTCAAATCTGGTTTTTCTATTGAAGGAGGGATTGATGTCTCTTGTTAAGCTTTTGGGCTTCAAAATCTTTAAGAAGAGTTAGCAAAAATATAGCAGGTTAATGATATAACAGCTTATTATTAGCGAATGAAAGATTAGTTACTAGATAATACTTCTTTTAGTCCTATATTTTTAAGGCTTGACAAAGTTGTTTTACATGATTAAGGTATAAAGTAATGCATTCAGTCCAATAAGATAATTGTTGCATACACGTGTGAGTTAAAACAACAAGAGTGCATCAAAAGTAATGAGGCAGTAAATCTAAGGTAGATAAATAGTAATTGCAAAGGAGCAAAAGGAAAGGATTGGACTCTAGTTTTTTGGTCCTCAAAGAGACGGGCCTAGCTATAGAAATAACGGGCAATAGTGTACTTCAAACTTCCATAATACAGCAATGCTGGACATGGGCCTGAGTTCCTTAAGAACTCAGCAGGCCCAAACAGTTATACATGTTCAAAAGAAAAGATAAATTCATTAGACACACATTCTGTATATTCAACCCTGTGTGAAATACATGAATAAATGACTTGAGAAAAATATATCAAACTAACAATTATCATATATTATGAGCGGTTATATTAATTTGGCATTTATGTATGGTAAATAATTTAAATTAAAAACTTTTCGTTGTTATTAAAAACTAAACCCAAAGATAATAATGAATGTAAATAAATTAAAGGCTAAGGGTAGAGTTCCACTCAAGGTCAAAGTTCCCATTGAATCCCTCGACGCATCAAAGTTCTCAAGGGTCTCAAGGCCCAGGGCAATGCTTGTGCTGAGGAAAGAAGCCCAACCAAGAGTTAAACTCTACTCTCAAATAGCCCTAACCATTAACGACTCATTTTTCCCTATAGGTTTAAGCACCAGTAAGGCTCTCCCAATGTAAACTAATTATAACACCAACATCACACCACAAAAGCTCATACAGTAGGTTTAATCCAGATTAAAAGAGAAAGAGAAAATTGGATACAGTTTCAAGACAGTGCACAAAAGCATGAAACCATGGAGGACAAATAGAGATGTATGAAGAACTTTAATTCAACTACACATAGATGTTTCAGTCAAGGTTATGATCAGACAAAATAGGATGAGTTTCAATCATTATCAAGTCAGGTCAACAATGCATTAAGAGAGTTAAAGACATTGAGATATTATACTAAGCATGCATAACTCAGCTGTACAGATTGACATCTAAACATGATGGAGTTGTACCCAACTTATAAAATAGTTAACATTCATCTACAATAGACATGACTATAACCTATTTTTATGAGAGATAACCTGATCATAACAGAACATATGCAAAATAGTTCTGGTGTTTATAAGAGCTGACCAAGTTACCTTAGTACGACTATTCCATATAAAGGGACTTAGGGATGTGATTAGCAATTAGACATAGATATAAGGCTTTCATAGTAGTGTCTTAAAGGCTTCTTAAGGATTAAACCGTGTGCATTCATGTATGTTGTAGTTAGAGTCATCAAACAACATCTATAAATACAGAACAACAGAATACTAAAAATATAAAGATCACAGTAGAACATTAAGGAAAATCTAAAGTCTAGGCAAATATGAGAAGTCATTAAGGCAAATTAAGGAACTTAATCATATAAACTATTTGATCCGGAATAGAAGTCATCAAGGTCACATAACAACTTAGTCAATACTTGATTAGAGACACATGAAAGCATAACAGTTGACCACACATCAACAACAAGTCGATATGAACTAGAATAAACGATTATAGACTAATGAGAACCATTATAAATGAAACAATTAATAGAAAGACTATAGTATGTTTCTGATCTACAAATACAAAAAACTAAAGAGATAGGGTGGATGTATACTAATCTTTTCCAGGGAAGCAGACCAAATATGATTTAACTTAGCCGTATAAAAACCAAAGCTTTAGGTTTTGAGCAGGGAAAGAACTTGGAAAAAAACAAAGAGAGATAGAGACTAATCAGAAAGTACTTAGGCTTCTAATTAATTATTATTTTTATATTCGTATGAGATTTTAAGGCTTTTGTTAGGTCTGGTTTGTAAGAGCATTCAAGGCTCTATTTATAGTTCCCTTTAATGGCTTAGGATTCTACAGATTCAAACTTGGTAGTGGAGAGTGATGAATACAAGATGATGCAAGCAAAATCGAGTGAAAATCTAAGAAATAGAGGTGAAATCAGTGAGGGATTTACCCGAGCAAGGAAAGGCTGAATGTTGGAAGCAAATATCAACGGACAAAACTCGGAGACCCAGAGGTCACTGTGTTTGACCTCTGGGTATAGAATATTCAACATGAGATCTCTGAAGAAGCTCCATGCATGCTTCGATTTAACATAACACAAGAGAAATATGAAGATTTGATGTTTCATTCGTATGCTAGGGTTTGCGGATTTGGGGGTATTTGAAATAGAGTGATGAAACGGGAAAGGGATCGACGAGAATCATGGGAATAAGAGACAGAAGGTATGAATCTCCGGTTGATTTGAGACCTTGCACGAATTTGTGCAGGGTTTCTTTACTGATCAGGTCTGTGATGTTGAGAGAAATGATTTAGGGTTTAAGGGGGAGTGGATCGTCTCTAGGGGTAATTGTTGGGAGAAGGGATCTGGGCCGTTGATTCTTTAGTTCAATGGCCCTGATAAATCAGGTTTTAAATGATATAAAGGAGAAAACACAAGGGCCATTAGATCTTCTATTTTTAACGCCTAAGATTAAAACCCTAAGAGATTAAAGAATAAAGGAAAAGTGAGATTAAACGTGGACCGTTGATCAAATAGATCAACGGTCCAGATATGTTGTGTTTTCTCTTTGAGTAAGGGAGACTGGGGACGTGGCGTGCTCTGATTGGTTTAAATGGAGTGGCAAAGATTGCCAACTTGGAATGAAGGGGCTGTTTAGACTGAGTCAAGTCCGAATTTGGGCTCGGTATTGGGCTGGAATTAATTTAAAAGATAGTCATTGTGTATTTAATTATGCAATTGCAATTGTAGTCATTTAGTCTTTAAACTCTTTAAAATTAATTTAGTTTAACTTAATTAATTTCCAATAAAATATAGTAAAAACCACTAATTATTGTAATTAATTATTTATAAAATACTCCGTTTTATAAATTACAACACTAATTTTGCATTATTGACATAACAATCTAATTAATCAAAATCTTAATAAGTAATTCGTTAAATTAATCATAAAACCTCTATGGCATATTTAAGAAATCATTGCAAAAGTATTAAAATAGTAAATATATTTGTAATTATATAATACTAATACTGGGTGATTAATTTCAAACGAATGCTTAATTAATTTGTAAAAAAAAATAGGTTTTTATCGATATAAAATACTTTCAAAACATTCATCGTAAATTATTAAGTACAATTAAATTAATTTTAAAAGGGATGGTCATAATTGGCCGTCAACACTCATTATCTCACTTGGTGGTTTTACTATATTAAATAGTATCACATTTTACTTGAATTGGGTTCTCAAATTAAACTCTTTTTCCCCATGTGATGTTTTACTTCACTTAAAATTTTTATCATTCTTTACTTTAACAAACTCTATATTTATTTCGTTAAGATATCTCATTTTTTACTTTGTTTTAAACTGTTATTTTAAATCACCTTATCGATTTCTTAACTAAACTCATTGGATACTCTATTTTTGTATAAATTATACTTTATTTTACTTTGAAGTGCCATACGTGTAAGTATTTGGAATTATGGCTCATGATTGTGGATACGAGGTGGGGCGCCCCGGGGTAATTCTTGTTGTAAGTCCTGTGTTGGGAACGATTCGATTATCTAAATTGTCATATGTTTCCTTATTCGAGTTCACTCATATCTAATTTGTGTACTGATTATGTTGTTGTATTATTACCCGTTCACTCCTTGCTACCATTTGTGTTTCTATTAATTCATCGTTGGGTGTAAATTAATAATCTTTCCGTTGATAGCTTTACATTGATGTTCTTTCCTTTGTTAACTTTATGTTATATCTTGCACAAGTTTCTATGTCTAGTCGGTGTCTCGACCTGGCCTCGTCACTACTCTACCGAGGTTAGGCTTGATACTTACTAGGTACCGTTGTGCAGATCCAGGTACTTCCGCTCGAGATAGGCGCCAGTGTTTGGAGTAGCTATTTCGAAGACATCAAGGTATACTTGCTTGATGCCTACAGGCCTCGGAGTCACCTTCTACTTTTATCTGTATTACTGTTAATTTCCAGTTCAGACAGTATTTTATTAGAAAGTATTCGCGCATTCTCTGTAGAGCTTATGACTCAATTTCGCGGGGTTTTGGGATCTTTGTAACTGTTGTACAGTATAGAGGATGTTATGAGACTTATCGGCTTTATTTAATGTGTTAGTCATTATTCCTGTTAGATTCTCTTGTGTGTTAGGTTTACCTAGTCTTAGAGACTAGGTGCCATCACGACTACCTCCGGTGGGATTTTGAGGTCGTGACAAGTTGGTATCAAAGCTCTAGGTTCATAGGTTCTACGAGTCATAAGCATGTTTAGGAGAGTCTTATGGTTCGGTATAGAGAGGTCTGTACTTATCTTCGAGAGGCTATGGAACTATTAGAAAATTACACTTCTTCCATTCCTTATCATGCGACATTGATTCAACTTGGAGTATATATCTTATATTCTTTTACATCAACTCGTATATGATGTTGCACACTCGGTATCAGCTATGCATCGACGATTTGTGATGCTGTGGATGGGCTACGAGGGGGCCATGGATCCTCGATCATTTTCTCAAGGTTTTGTCCAAATCGACGTCGCAGAAGTGTTGGTAGACCTTCAGTTGTTCAAGTGTGGGATGCAACGGGTTCTTGTATCCGATTGGTGTTGTACGAGCTTATGAAGGTTTGGATTTTGGATAATCGGATCTGTCATGTGACTTCGCGCCAAGTGAGGGAGTCTACTATAGACGATCCGATTGCATGGGCATGCGTTATATTAGTTTTGGGTATGAGGTATATATGTGGTGTTGAAGGGTTTCTCGGATTGATATATGACTGAGGTTCCAGATTTGCATGGGATGGTGCTGGGACTTGTGGTATATCTGTATCATTGTTAAATCTACATTTCAGTAACAGAGATGTTAGAGAAACGACATCAAATTCACATAAGGTCTCTTCAAAGTGGGTATCTCAGTTGTAGCATTGTCGGGTGCTTAAGAGGAAATATAATGGTTTATGGGCTTTCGGACGACGTGGTTAGTGTTAGGATCTCCCGCAGTGAGCTTTGATTTAGGATCATTGTGCATCAACAAGTAGAAGTGTTAACTTGAAAACAAGTCTAGGATGATTCGAAGAAATAGGTCAGCTTGGTGGTGTTGGGTCAGCATGGTAATAAAGGTAATTGATTCATTTGGAATGGTAATGCCTTACCGGCATTTTGTGGCAGTACTCTTGGGTTTGATGGCTTGTGTGAGTTGAGTTGGGGAAATTCAGTTCTACTGGCTTAGTTATGTGCGGACGGGCCTCAAAAAGTTCTTGATAATGTCGACCATGGCTTGAGCCAGATGTCTCCTACCAGCATAAGAAACATGTTGCTTGTTATGATATTTGCTTGGATGGGTCACGAGTTCCAGACAGCATGGACGATTCTGATGTTTAGAAGAATGTTAGCATCATTTGGTACCACCTGAGAAGGGTGTGCACTTCAAAAGGCACATTATGCTTTGACTTTGATGCCTAACTAGTATTACGGTAACCGCCTGAGTGATCGACTGCTGAGGTTCAGACTTTGCTATGTGGCATAAAAGACATGTAGAAGTATTCTCATAGGATGATCATGTATGAGGTATGTGTCAGCTATTTGAGTAGTGCAGTTGGGATTGGGTATGGAGATTTCGGTATTTTAGGGATTTAAGGACATAGAGGGATTTCGGAGGCAGATTGTTCTAGATTTATGAACGGTAAGGTATGTTAAGAGGTTAACGACTGATTATATATGCTATGGATAGGTCATCACCGGTTTTCGATGGTTATCTACCTATTTCGAGAAGGATCAAAATTGATTTGGAGGCCACTGGTAAGCTTAATGAGGATGTGTACTCTACATCACGTCAGACTTGTTTACTCAGTACATCTATTGTAGTGGGTGATGTCATCAGTTAGAATTGACCTCATTCATGTTATGATATGTCTTGTGCATTACTCGTCTATGCCATGATAGGTTTTGAGACTATTAACTATTTACATATGATGTTGTACTGTTTGGGCTTGTGGTAGAATTCGAGCGACACAGCACCTGAGGTGCCAAGTGGTAGATCGCGCCTTGGTTGTGATCTTCTTTTTGGTATACATATAGTTATAAGGTCACGCGCCTTTCATATATGTTCAATATTATGCACATGGTTATTGATGGTGTGATTCATGCCTCGATGTATTCCATGTGGACTAATGTTTGGATCGGGTCACGTATCGCAACAGGTTATATTGGGATATGATCCTTTTGATCATTTCGTGTGTTTTGATTCTCATTTGTGAGATGGGTTCATAGCATTACACTTCGTAGTGGTATCTGCTGAGTTGCGGGGAGGTTCTCTCTTTTGACTCTCTTTTCATCATTTAGGTACATCCTAGTTGTTGCTTGTATGGTGAACGAATTACATGGTATGTGGCTCTAAATAGGTTCAGTGTTCCATGTTGCTAGAGTAGTTTGTACGGGATAGGGCAAGGTTATTTGACCTAGAAAGAGTGTTATTGGACTTGATCAAGGTAATTTGGAAAGATAATGTCGCTAGCGGGCTTAGATTTTTGGCTATGGTTCTTGTCGAGCAAGAGATCTCCACGACTTGTTGATCTGATGGGTGGTTATGAGTTCATACGTGTTCCTTTCATCATTGGTAGTGTACAAAGGTTTAGAATAAGGTTTTATATGATACGATGTTTGTTGCCGGTACCGGGCTTGTGATTTAGCAGCTATTGTGGTCGGGAGCTACTGCTATGAGTATCTTAGTTATGTGGTATATCATGTGATTACGTTCTGGGTAATGACTACAGCTTGATTTGTCTTGTTCAGACTTATACATTGTGTAGATGTGAGAATTGGGCCTTATAATGGGTTCCAGATATTGGAGAATTTGGTTTTAGGGTTTGTGGGCTAAGGTTGCAGTAATGATCTTCAGCTAGGTTATGTTGTCAGGCATATATAGATTGGGGTGACATGGGATCACCTACAGGCATGTGCACAAGGGGGGGTTACACAGTGATTAGATGGTTTTGTGAAAACTCTTAGCACATTCAAGGACAAACGTATGGTTAAGTGGGGGAGAATGTAACGACCCGACCGGTCATTTTGAGCATTTGAATGCAATTTGGTGGTTTAAGTTCTCGAGCAGCTTCATATGGGGTATTACGAATTGTGTGTATCTCTGGTTATGGTTTTCGAGTGATTCAGAGTTTATGTGAAAGAATAATTCTCATTTTAGAAGCTTAAGTTGGGAGAGTTGACCAAGTTTGACTTTTTGCAAATTTGATCTCGGATCGGTGTTTTTATGTGTCCGATAGGTTCGTCTCCTGAATTTGGACTTGGACGTTTGCTCGGAATTGAATTTTGATGTCCCTTGGCTGATTCGACTTGTTTGCCCGAAATTTGCAATTTAAAGGTTTAGATATTCCAAAGTTTGACCATGATTTGACTTTTGTGGCTATCGGGTCCGGATTTTGGTTTCGGGACATGGAATAGGTCTGTTTTATTATTTGGAACTTGTCTAGAAAATTTGTCATTCGGAGTTGGTTTGATAAGATTCGGACGCTTGGTTGCAATTCTAGATGTTCTTGTGTTTTCTTTTGGAAATCATGCATTTTGAAGTCCGATTCGTGGTTCTAAATGTTATTTTGATGGTTTAATTATGCAAGCGAGTTCGTATTATGTTTTTATACTTGTGTTTGTGTTTGGTGTGAAGCCCCGAGGGCTTGAGTTTTGGACGCGTTTCGGAGAGTTTGTAGAAGGTTTAGCTGTTACTAGTGCTCGGTTCTCGCATTTGCGAGGTTTTCAGCGCATTTGCGATAACTGCAATTGCGAGATCCTTCTTGCGTTTGCAATGCCGGGCTGGGAACAGGGGATTTGAATTTTCTATGCAAAGGTCGCAAATGCGACCATCGCTTTTGCGGAGCTTCAGTCGCATCTATGATTTAGGGATGCTGGGGAGGGACCTTGTTTATAGCTGAGTATTACGGGACATAGCCTCATTTTATCACCTTTTGAGCCCTATACTCGGTGGGACGCGATTTTGTGGAGAGGTTTTTATACTAATCTATTAGGTAAGTGATTTTAATCAATTTTCAATTATATTACATGATTATACACTAGATTTAACATCAAATTTTATGAGAATCAAAGAGGAAATTTGGGGATTTTTGTCAAAGTTTTGGAGAAACAAAATCGAGTATTGAGAGACAATATGGACTCGAATTTGAATACAAAATACATATATGGACTCGTGGGGTTATGGGTAGTCGGAATCTATCCTTGGATCCGGGTTTTGACCGGGCGAGCCCGAGGTTGACCTTTGGGGAAATGTGTAAAGATAGCTTTATCTATTGAAATTAGTTTCTCTTGCATTGTTTGATGATATTAAGCCATTTTTGGTTAGATTTGAGCCGTGTCGAGGTGAATATTAGCGGAAAATCTATTTTCTAGGGTTGATTTGGCCTAATTAAGGTAAGTATCTTCCCTAACTTTGTGTGGGGAAGACTACCCCTTAGGATTTGGGTTTGATTGCACTATTTGATTATGTGAAAGACGAGTACATTAGGTGACAAGTGTGTACACGGGCTTATATGTGGTAGCATGACCAGTTTAAACTCTTAGGCTCTTTCTTGCATTTAATTAGAAATTGTAATATCATATTATATATTCTATTGTTAAATTGCTCTTACATGCTTTACTTGATGTTGTTACCACATGCTCTATCTTTTATTGTTAAACATGCTCTTATATGACTTAATTGATGTTGTTATCTCTCTTATTGTCATGTGCCTTTTATTTGTTGGGTTATTCTCGTTTGAAGTTGTTAATTTAATGATGTCTCTTCGTGTTGAATTAGTCTCATGCGTTTAGATGTAGTTGTCATTTATACTATCTTTTTTGTTGTTAAGAGTATGTTATACAATTGAATTGGATGTTGTCTTTTCATGAGAATACCTTTATTTTTAGCAATTGAAGTTGAAGCTATGAAAGCTATTATCACACTGAGGTTGAAGTTGTTGATTATTGAGATATGTTTCCTTGTTGAGCAATTCTCATTCATTTTTGTTATTATTGAGATTCTTGTACACATTGAGGTTGAGCCATGGGCTATATGTTGTGGTAACATTGATACTGTTTATTTTGGCATAGTGTTGTGGTGTATGGGCATATGTGGTACGAGTTATTTATTGTGTTGTAATATTGATACGCATGCGGTGGTATAAGGATAGGGGTTGATGCGCATGTGATGAGATAAGATGGGATTTATATGCATGTTGCTAGTAAGGGAATTACTTGAAGCCACGCGGTGAGATAAGGGGGCTAAAATGCGTGTAGCTCTTTCGGGAAAAAGATTTTCAAGATAAATGCATGGCTCACACGGTGGTATAAGGAATATTGTGATTATGACTTGTGAAATATGATTTCGAGGAGGCACCTCGGTTGTGATTCTTATTATACATTTTATATTGGAGCGGCGTCATTGATTGAAAGTTATTGTTTTCCCTTAAATCACTGCACTTGTATTTTGATTGTACTCGATTATCTGTTACTATTCTTGTGTTAGGACAATTGTGACTTCTTGTGTGAGTCACGCATTTAGGGTGATTTGTTGTGTTGCTTTAAATATGCCAACTTGTTCCTCCATGGTTACTTGGTGATTTGATTGTCAATGTAAATTTACTTGCATAGAGTCATTATCTTATATTCTACTGAGTTGTTAGTAAAATAGGCTGTTATAATAAAAAGAATTATTAATATGACTTATTTATGTGACCCCTTTAGATAGAACTCGTTATTTCACTCGGTGGTTTTACTATATTAAATAGTATCACATTTTACTTTAATTGGGTTCTCAAATTAAACTCCTTTCCCCCATGTGATGTTTTACTTCGCTTAAAAATTTTATCATGCTTTACTTTAACAAACTCTATATTTAATTCGTTAACTTATCTAATGTTTTACTTTGTTTTAAAATGTTATTTTAATTTACCTTATCAATTTCTAAACTAAACTCACTGGATACACTATTTTTGTATAAATTGTACTTTTTTTACTTTGAGGTGCCATACGTGTAAGAATTAGAATTGTTACTCATGATTGTGGATATAAGGTGGGGTGCCTCGGGGTAGTTCTTGTTGTAAGTCATCTATTGGGAACAGTTCGATTATCTAATTTGTCATTTGTTTTCTTATTTGAGTTTGTTCATATCTCATTTGTGTTCTGATTATGTTGATGTTTCATTATGTGTTCACTCCTTGCTGCCATTTGTGTTTTTATTATTTCATCGTTGGTTGCAAATTAATAATCTTTCCGTTGATAGCTTTACATTGATGTTCTTTCCATTGTTATTTTTATGTTATATCTTGCACAAGTTTCTATGTCTAGTAGGTGTCTCGACCTGGCCCTGCCACTACTATACCGAGGTTAGGCTTGATATTTACTAGGTACCGTTGTGGTATACTTATGCTACACTTCTGTATATTTTTGTACAGATCCAGGTACATTCGCTCGAGACGGGAGCCAGTGTTTGGAGTAGCTATTTCGGAGACTTCAAGGTATACCTGTTTGACGCTCGCAGGCCTCGGGATCACCTTTGGCCTTTAGTTGTATTACTGTTTATTTCCAGTTAAGACAGTATTGTATTTGAAAGTACTAACGCATTCTCTGTAAAGCTTATGACTCAGTTTCGTCGGGTTTTGGGAACATTGTAACGGTTGTACTGTATTGAGTATGTTATGAGACTTATCAACTTTATTTAATGTGTTTAGTCATTATTCCTGTTAGATTCTCTTGTGTGTTAGGTTTACCTCGTCTCAAAGAGTAGGTGCCATCACTACTACCTCTGGTGGGATTTTAGGGTTGCGACACCTAGATGCCCTGTAGCCCCTCAAAGATAGATATGGACGTCATCATACTAGACATTTGCTCATGGCTCGTAGAACCTATGAACCTAGTGCTTTGATACCAACTTGTCTCGACTAAAATGCAACTAGTCGTGATGGAACCTAACCCAACCCATTAGGTAAGCCCAATAACAGTCAACACAGTTCAATAAAGGAAAAGTGATCAACAAATGATATAACTGAATTCAATACAATAACCCAAGGACTGGTAGTACAAATCACGAGCTTCTAAGATTTAGGATTTACAAAGATGGTATGTAATAAATACATCATTTGTTCGGAATATACATAAATAGATTTGAAAATTTAAAGCTACCAAGGACAAGTGGAAACTATAACCGGAATGCATGGGTATCTTCAATGCTAGCACCCACCGTACACAGCTACATCAGCTCGAACATCTGTATGCAAGGTGCGGTACTGACCCAGTCTACCCATTACGTATCATGACTACACTTGGTGAAGTAGTGACGAGGATTTTTAGTAAACAAATACTCATTGATATAACATGTGCAATAGAATTTGAAATAGAAACGATACTAAATGTCATGCCCCGACCTTGGGGAGCACGACAAGCGCTCAACCAAGATATCTCAGTCAAGTAAGCCTACTTGATGCCTTCTACCCAACCTTACCCATGAATAAGGTGAATGTGCATACCATTCATTAGACAATGAGAGGATTTCATAAACAACACCAATTTAATTACCATTAGTTACTCCACTTACAATTCCCAAAATACATTACACATGCGTAGTTTTAGAAGTGGAAAGATATGTGATGGTAGGCTAGAATTGCCTATTTTAGTCGCTTGTTGCACTCTAATTCAATGCACATTACTTGTTTTGAGCTTTAATTGATAGTGTTTTGCAGTTATTGTGTGTTTTATGCCTTGTAGGAGTGATTCCGAGCTATGTAGATGTTGCGGAGCTAATTCAAGCTATTTGGAGCTTTGAAGTCTGAGTAAAAGCCCAAGGGATTATGCCGGGATCGTGTTCGGGGGTCGAGGACCAAGTCTGGACGTCTCCGTACTCTAAGAAATCTGCACTGATACAACGCACTGTGCGACGCCTAGTGCGAGGCAGTAGTGTATTTTTGGGTTGCCTGACAGAAGTTGAGCTCTCTGGATTTCCCCACTAATGCCCTGCATGGCACGTCGCCCCATGCGGCATGCCTATGTATTGTTTATAGAGTAAATATTCTATTTCGGCTAGGAGAAGGTAGTTTTGTTTGGGCCCGACCCTACTTGGTATAAATTCATGGGAAAACGTTATTTCCTAGACTTTTGACAGATATTCGAGCTAACAAGGCTAAGGAGGAGTTGGAAGAACACGAGCACTAAGGATTTCATCATTCCTTCCTCACTCAAGACCCGAGTTTGGATTGAATTTATGTTTTCCTATACTTTAATTTTATTTTTGATGAATTGCTCCATATCTATGGAATAGTTCTCTTTAGGGTTTGATGGATTTGGTGTAATGATGATTGTTTGTGGATTATAACTCTAGTTTTATATATTGAAGCGTTTTTGAATGATTTAATTGTTGCATCTATATTCACTAGTTCATGAAATCGAGAGAGGCATAACTTGTGAAATCCTTGCATTATATTGTTAGTTGATTTCTTTAATTCTTCTTAGTAATCGAGAGAGGCTAGTTGAATCATTGATTAAACCTAGTTAGGAGAATAATCGAAAGAGGTTCTCCCAAAGATCAATCAACTACGCATTCTTGCATATATTCACGTGCTTAAATTGGTTCATCTCGTGAGGTTAAGACTATAATTGAGTGAATTCGAGAGACTCACTTAAACTTTAGAAGTGAATTATCTAGAGTTAGATCCCAAACAACTATCTTGCATCTATCCTATTAACCATATTTCCTCCCACTGATAACTTTCTTGCTTATCCTTGCTGTGATTGTCATTAGTCAATAGCTTTGGATTCTTAGTTAATTTTAGTTAGAAATCATATAAACCTCAATTGTTGATTATTTTGAATAGCAATCAAGCTAGAAACTACGAGAATACTGTTTAAATCCAATCCCCGTGGATACGATATTATACTATACTTTATTTGATTAGCGAGCATTTCGAGCTTGTCAATTGAAAGAATTGAAAGAACAACTTCTGGAGCTACACGATAAAGGATTCATCAGGCCTAGTATGTCACCTTGGGTGCACCAGTTATATTTGTGAAGAAGAAGGATGGTACCATGCGGATGTGCATTGATTACAGGCAGCTGAACAAAGTTACAATTAAGAACAAATAACCACTACCGTGTATATATGGCTTATTCGACCAGCTTTAGGGTGCTAGAGTGTTATGTAAGATTGATTTGAGGTCTGGGTATCATCAGTTGAAGCTTCAGGATTCAGATATACTGAAGACTACTTTTAGGACTCGATATGGTCACTACGTATTTCTAGTGATGTCATTCGGGCTAACCAATGCCCCACCAACATTTATGCATTTTATGAACAGTATATTCCAACGATATCTTGATTCTTTCTTCATCGTATTCATTGATGACATCTTGGTATACTCTCGCAACCGAGAGGATCATGAGCAATATTTGAGACTAGTGCTCTAGACCTTGAGGGAGAAGAAGTTATATGCCTAAATTCTCAAAGTGTGAGTTCTGGCCTGATTCGGTGTCGTTTTTGGGTCATGTGGTATCTAGTGGGGGGATTAAGCTAGATCTGGAGAATATTGCGGCAGTGCAGAGTTATCCCATACCGTCTTCAGCTACTGAGATTCGTGTTTTCTTAGTTTGGCCGGGTATTATTGCCGTTATATAGTGGGTTTCTCGACCATTGCTGCAGCTTTGTCTAGATTTACCCGAAATAGTGCTTCATTTAGGTTGTCAGACGAATGTGAGGAGAGCTTTCAAAATATCAAGATCGCCTTGACCACAACTCCAGTTCTAGTTTTGCCTTCGGCATCGGGTTCATATACAGTTTATTATGATGCTTCATGGATTGGTATTGGGTGTGTCTCAATGTAGGAGGGCAGGGTGATTGCTTATGCTTCACGCCAGTTGAATCCCCATAAGAAGAACTACCTCGTTCATGATCTGGAGTTGGTAGTTATTATTCTCGCATTGAAGATTTTGAGGCACTATCTCTACAATGTGTCTTGCGAGGTATTCATAGATAATTAGAGTTTACAACACTTGTTTAAGCAAAAGGATCTAAACTTGAGGCAACCGACGTGGTTAGAGTTGTTGAAAGACTATGATATCACTATTATGTATCATCCCGGGAAGGCCAATGTGGTGGCCGATGCCTTGAGTAGAAAGGTTGAGAGTATGGGTAGCCTTGTATATATTCTAGTTGGCAAGAGGCCGCTAGCATTGGATGTTCAGGCTTTGGTAAATCAGTTCGTGGGGCTGGATGTTTCGGAGCCTAGCCGGGTTCTTCCTTGCATGGTTTCTTGGTCTTTTTTGTATGAGCGCATCAGAGAGCATCAATATGATGACCCCCATTTGCTTGTCCTTAAGGACACAATGCAACACGGTAATGGCAAGGAGGTTTCTATTGGAGATAATGGGGTGTTGAGGATGCAAGGTCGGATTTGTGTGTCCAATGTAGATGGGTTGCGTGAGTTGATTCTTGAGGAGGCCCACAGTTCATGGTATTCCATTTATCCGAGTGCCACGAAGATGCATCAGGACTTGAGGCAACACTATTGGTGGAGAAGAATGAAGAATGATATGGTAGAGTATGTGGCTCAGTGCTTGTATTGTCAGTAGGTGAAGTAAGAGAATTAGAGGCCGGGTGGTTTGCTTTAGAGACTTGAGATCCTCGAGTGGAAATGAGAGGGTATTACCGTGAACATTGTTATTGGGATCCCATAGAATATTTCATTCCAGTTGTGACTACCTATTCTTCAGAGCGGTTGGCTAAGATCTATGTTTGCGAGATCGTTTGTCTTCACAGTGTGTATATGTCCATTATTTCTGATCAGGACATGCAATTCACATTGCAGTTTTGGGGCCGTGAAGATGTATTAGGATTTGAGGTAGCACTATTGGTGGTGAAGAATAAAGAAAGATATGGTAGAGTATGTGGCTCGGTGCTTGAACTATTACTAGGTAAAGTATGAGCATCAGAGGCCGGGAGGTTTGCTTCAAGGACTTGAGATACCCGAGTGGAAATGGGAGTGTGTTACCATGGATTTAGTTGTTGGACTCCTATGGACTTTGAAGAAATTTGACACAGTCTAGGTGATTGTGGACCGGTTTACTAAATCCGCACACTTGATCCTGGTGGTGACTTCTTATTCCGCAGAGCGATTGGCTCTGATCTACATCTGAGGGATCATCTGGTTGCATAGCACGCCCATATCCATCATTTATGATTGGGGCACGCATTTCACATTGCAGTTTTAGAGGGCAGTGCAGTGAGAGTTGGGCACACGGGTTGAGTTGAGTATAACATTTCACCCCTAGACGAACGAGCAGTCTGAGCGCACCATTCAGATCTTGGAGGACATGCTACATACATGTCTTATAGATTTCATGGGTTCATGGGATCAGTTTGTATCGCTTGCAGAGTTTGCATACAACAACAACTACCAATCAAGTATTCGAATGGCTCATTATAAGGCCTTATATGGGAGGTAGTTTCATTCTCCAGTTGGTTGGTTTGAGCCGGGAGAAGCTATGTTGTTGGGTACTGATTTCGTTCGGGATGCTTTGGAGAAAGTCAAGTTGATTCAAGATCGACTGCGTGCGGCATAGTCCAGACAGAAGAGCTATGCTGATAAGAAGGTTCGTGATGTTGCATACATGGTGGGTGAGAAGGTTTTACTCAGTGTTTCACCCATGAAAAGTGTGATGAGGTTCGAGAAGTAGGGCAAGTTGAGCCCACAGTATATTAGCCTTTTTGAGGTGCTCAAGAGGATTAGAGAGGTGGCCTACAAGCTTGCATTACTACTTAGACTATTGGGTGTTCACCTAGTGTTTTATGTTTCTATGCTCTGTAAGTATTTGGTGATCCGTCTTTGTTGGACTGCACCACGGTTCATCTAAAGAAGGATTTGACTTATGATGTGGAGCTGGTGTCCATTCTGGACCGGAAGGTTCCAAAGTTGAAGTCGAAGAGTATAGCATTAGTGAAAGTTCGCTGGAGAGGTCAGCCGACTGAGGAGACTACTTGGGAGGACGAGCAGGAGATTCGGAGTAGTTATCCACACCTATTTGAGACTCCATGTACAATTCTAGATTCGAGGACGAATGTTTGTCTATGATGGGGAGAATGTAACGACCCAACTAGTCATTTTGTGTATTGTAGCCCTATTCCCTTGTTTATTGCTTATTCTATGTTTATTTGTGGTTATGTTACTTGCCAGGTGGTTGGTTTGGTTCCAGTGATGTTTCGGAGTGAATTGGGACACTTAGTCCTAAGGTTGAAGGTTTAAGTTAGAAGAGTTGATCAGAGTTTGACTTTTGTGTAGACGACTCTGGAATGGAGTTTTGATGGTTCCGATAGATTTGAATGGTGATTTTGGAGTTGGGCGTATGTCCAGATGTTGAATTGGAGGTCTGTAGGTTGGTTTGATGATTTTTGGTGAAATTTGGAAAATTGAAGGTTTGGAAGATTGAGAAGTTCCATCGAGAGTTGACTTTGTGGATATCGTGTTCCGAAAGTTGGAATAGGTCTGTTGTGTCATTTATGACGTGTGCAAAATCTGTGCAATTCGTGGTTTTGATATTGTTTGATGTGATTTGAGACTTCGAGCAAGTTTGTATTATATTTTAGGACATGTTGGTATCTTTGGACGGGGTCCCGAGGGCCTCGAGGGCCTCGAGTGTGTTCCGGATGGGTGTCAGACCATTTTTCCTTCATTGTGGACTACTGATATTTATGTATCTGGTTTCCACTTTGGCCAACACTCAGCCCCATACAACATGTCCAGTCTAACCACCTCTATAGAACTTACCTTTATGTTTCGGTGCCACATTATTGTCACACAGGACTGAAGACGCTAACCTCCATGTCATCCACCCCACCCCTATATGGTGCTTGGCATCCCTGTCGATCTACCCATCTCCCTGGATAATAGACCCTAGGTACTTGAAACTCTCTCTCTTAGGGATGACTTGTGATCCAAGCCTCACTTCCATATCAGCTTCCCACTACACGTCGCTAAACTTACACTCCAAATATTCCATCTTAGTCCTACTCAACTTGAAACCTTTAGACTCTAGGGCCTGCCTTCATACCTCCAGTCTCTCATTAATGCTGCCTCACGTTTCATCAATGAGAACTATATCATCTGCGAACAGAATACACCAAGGAACCCCCCTTGAATATGGTGTGTCAGTGCATCCATTGCTAGGGCAAATAAGAACGGGCTGAGCGCAGATCCTCGTTGTAACTCCATAACCACCGGAAAAGTCTCTGAGTCACCACCCATAGTCCTAACCTGAGTCTTAGCTCCATCATACATATCTTTAATCACCCTAATATAAGCTACCGGTACACCTTTCACCTCCAAGCATCTCCAAAGAATATCCCTAGGGACCTTGTCATACGTAGTAAGTGTAATAATCAATGGGTAATCGGTATTTATCAATAAAAATGGGGAATATTCACTTACCTCTTCAATTGTAGCCAAAACCCTCTCAAATATTTCCCTTAGCCGAGCTCCACAAGTCCAAAATGAGTAAATAACTCGAACCTTGTTTTTAACCTTCTGCCCAAGCTTTTCGCACCTGCGCCTCCATCCATCACACCTGTGGAATCACACCTGCAGATAAAACCATCGTAGGTGTGGAATTTCATTAACTCCCTGACCGTCCACTTAAATGAAAAAACATCGCACATGCGCTTATGATATCGCTTCTGTGGCCCAAGATATTTAAGCCAAGCTCCAATTCTAAGGTCAATTATGCACTTCTGCACATGCGAAACTGTGCTTTCAGCTCCGCATCTGCAGAAAACCATGCCCCCACTCCATATCATTCAACCAGTAGACTTCTTAAGATTATGGTACATCTTTGTAGAACCCGGGTGCACGCAATACCTAAAAGTGTGAGCCTCGGTCATGATTCTTTCTTGAAGACCATCCACATTTGGAACACATAATCGTCCTTGGTACCTTAGTGTGCCATCATCCATGCCAAGAAAAACAGCCATGGTCTTATGTTTTTGAATCCTCTCCTTCAATTGTACCAACAATGGGTCATTTTATTACTTCTCATTGACTTCCACAACAAGTGATGATTCAGCCCTATTTTGCACAATCACTCCTCCTTCACTAGAATCCGCAAGAAGAACTCCCAAACTAGCCACCCGATGAACCTCCTTGGCCAACGGCCTTTGATATGCCTCCAACTGAGCCAAACTGCCCATAGATTTCTGGCTAAGAGCATCCGCTACAACATTAGCATTCCCCGGATGATATAGAATAATGATGTCGTAATCCTTGAGTAACCCAAGCCATCTTCTCTGCCTCAGATTCAATTCCTTCTGTTTAAACATTTATTGGAGGCATTTATGGTGCATGAATATATCCACATGGACCACATACAGATAATGACGCCAAATCTTCAACGCAAATACCACCGCCGAAAGCTCTAAGTCATATGTTGGATAGTTCTTTTCATGATTCTTGAGTTTCCTAGAAGCATAAGCTATCACCTTGCCATGTTGCATTAATACACACTCAAATCCGATTCTTGAAGCATCACAATATACCACAAAACCATCTGTACCGTCTGGTAGAGTCAACACTGGTGCCGTGGTCAATCTTGATTTCAACTCCTGGAAGATCCTTTCACAAGCATATGACCATTGGAACTTAATCACCTTCTGCGTCAATTTAGTCAACAAAGAGGCAAGGGTAGAGAACCCCTCCACAAACTTCCTGTAATATTCAGCTAAGCCCAAGAAACTGCAAATCTGAGTTGGGGTAGTAGGTCATGGCCAATTCTTCACCGCTGAAATCTTCTGAGGATCAACCATTATTCCGTCTCTAGAGACAACATGACCCAAGAACGTGAAAGATTCAAGCCAAAATTCACATTTCGTAAACTTCGCATATAACTGGTGCTGATACAGGGTCTGCAAAACTGCCCTGAGATGGACGGCATAGTCCTCTCGACTGCGTGAATGTACAAGGATATCGTAAATAAATACTATCACAAAAGAGTCGAGGAACGACATGAAAACTCAGTTCATAAGATCCATGAAAGCTGCCGGGGCATTTGTTAGCCCAAAAGACATTACAAGAAATTCAAAGTGCCCATACCAGGTCCTGAAAGCTATTTTCGGAATATCCTGCTTCTCTGATCTTCAATTGGTTATACACGGATCTTAAATTAATCTTGGAGAAGTACTTAGCCCCTTGCAATTGGTCAAACAAGTCATCTATCCTTGGCAATGGGTATTTATTCTTGATCGTGAACTTGTTGAGTTGTCGATAGTCAATGCACATTCTCAGTGACCCATCTTTCTTTCTTATAAAAAGGACTGGTGCGCCCCAAGGCTACACACTCGGCCGGATGAAACCCTTCTCTAACAAATCCTTCAATTGTTCCTTTAGCTCTTTCAATTCTGGCGGTTCCATTCCGTAGGACGGAATTGATATAGGTTGTGTTCTTGGCATCACATCAATCCCAAAATCAATCTCCCTGTCTGGAGGGATCCCAGGGAGCTCATCCGGAAAGACCCCCTAAAATTCATTCACAACAGGCATAGACTCAAGTGTAGGTGCCTTAGCATCGGTGTCCATAACCCGGACCAAATGGTAGATACACCCCTTGTTAATCATCTTCGTGGCCTTAAGGTAAAAAATAAACCTACCCTTTGGCACCACATCATCCCCCTTTTATTCAATCATTGAATCATTTGGAAATTCAAACCTAACGGTTCTGGTTCGACAATCAAGCTTAGAAAAACATGAATAAAGCCAATCCATCCTCATTATTACATCAAAAGCAACCATCCCCAATTCAATGAGATCGGCCATGGTGTCCCGACCATGCACCGTGACAACACAATTCCTATAAACCCGCACATCCACAATAGACTCACCAACTGGAGTAGATATAGAGAACGACTCGTAGAGTTGTTCCGATTATATCCCAAAATTCCATCACAACATAGTGATAGTCAATATACATGTGACAACATCTGGAGAAGCCCTTCATAGCATAGAAATGGATGGGTCCTCCGGAACTCTGTGTACCACCCCTAGATGAACCACGCCCTGCGGGTGCTGGGGTGCCTCGAGCTGGAGGAGGTGATGCGAATATAGTAGCTACAAAACTAGCTGGCTGTGCTGCACCCCTGCCCATGCTCTGGTGAGACGAACGACAATGCCTCAGAATGTGACCCCTCCTACCCACACCCGTAGCATATGGGCTGGTCTATGAAGCATGCCCCAAAGTGCATCTTCCCGTACCTAGGCATGGAGGCCTCCGCTGTTGCTGAAATCTCCCACCAGACCGACCCTGTTGGTAGGATCCCCTGTTGCCATGGCTGGGCCTAAAACAGCTCCCCTTCTACTGATTGGGCCCCGATGCCTGTGCACTGACTGAAGACTGAGCAAAAGACTGGGATGTCCCTGATGACCCTCCCCTGAATGTTGACTTACCACTACCACCACTACTAGAAGAACCACCAAAGTTACCCGCGGACCGAGCCTTGCTGCTGCTGTCATGCTCTATTCTATTCTTCACTTTGTGGGTCTCTGTGACTTGAGCAAATGCCACCATCTTACCAAAGTTCATATCAGAATTCAAGGCGACTGTAGCGGCCTCATTAATAACCAAGGGGCTAAGGCCCTACACAAACCGGCCCACTCTAGCCTCCATAGTGGGCAACATGTAGATGGCATATTTGGACAGGCGCGCGAATCTCATATGATACCCCCCTCACACTCATACTACATTGTCAGGACCTCAAACTCGGCGTCATGGGCTGCCTTAGTCATGGCAGGTAAGAAATGATCTATGAAAGCATCGACAAACTCACTATACCTCGCCGGAGGGCTTCCCTCCTCACGGTAGTCCTCCCATATTTCAAACCACAAATAGGCCACACCTTTCAGGCAGTAGGATGCCAATTCCACTCCCTCTATTTCAATAGCATGCATAACTCGGAGGGTCTTGTGCATCTCGTCAATAAAGTCCTAGGGGTTCTCCTAAGGATCAGTACCTGTGAACATTAAAGGATCTAACTGGAGAAACCTGTTCACCCTGGAACTTGTTGAATCCCCCGGCTGACTAGAAGTAGTGGGTACAATATTCGATCTCTGGGCCTGGGAAGCCACTATCTGAGCCAACATTTGTATGGCTCCCCTAAGATCCCCATCAGATACACCGGGACAGGAAGCTGGGCTGGAGGAGGAACTGGAATATCCGTTGGAGGGATCATTGAACCCTCAGTAAGTGCAGGAACTGGTGCGGTCTGATCAGGTGTAGTAGTGTCAGGCAGTGTAGTAGTCGGGGGAAAATATTCACCCCTCGGGTGCTCACCCGCATCATCAAGTAAAGGATCAACTGCCACTCCTAGGGTGGCATCGTCTTCTTGGCCAGTTTTGGCTTTCTTTCTAGATGCCATATAGTGAAAATTAGAGCAATGCACGAGTTAAAGGATGAACAATCTCACAATCAGCTTTATCGCACGATCTAGAATCATCAAAGAAGGGTATTATTCCTCAATGCACAAGTAGCCTCCTAATTATAGATGTGGTCGACAACACACCAATAAGAATGACTCTACTAGACACGCCTCCGAGACATCCGAGGACACTTTAAAACCTTAGGCTCTGATAGCAAGTTTGTCACGCCTCGACCATAGTGAGTGCGACTGGCGCTCAACCGAGATACCCCGCCCGAGCAAGCCCGTACAATACCTTCTACCCAACGCACCCTTGAATAAAGAGAAGATACATTTATATCATTAATTAAACATTAAGAGGTCATGCGAATAACACCAGTTCATTTCCATTACTTACATCATTAATAAGTCCCCAAAATAGTACACTATACATTTGTAGTTAAAGTGGGACACATGATACAATTACAAAAAGTTTAGTTCAACCTTCCCAAAACAAGATACAACCCACACTATGTATATAGAGCTTCTAACAGAAACAAAAGAGTGCTACGACAGTGCGACGACATGGCTCTGGTTTTACCTCGAAATACTATGTACATGGAACAAGAGATACAGGACCACGAATTGAAGTCGGGCTCACTAAGTCAGCTGAGGAGAGAGTGTGCTGTCATCACTGATCAATACCACCTGCTATAAAACCACCTGTATCCATTAAAGATGCAACGCCCCCGACAAAAGGGACGTTAGTACATATGAAATAGTACTAGAATGTAAAATTAAACACCCTCTCAATAGCACGAGTAACAACAAACGGAGAAGGAAATAGGAAATCAATAAGAGAATCAAATAGTATCAAGGTTCAAGTTAGGGGAAAGGCAAATTTCATGTAAGTTCCAATCCTTTTAAGTTGGGAGATCTTTAGCACTGATACACCACCATGTTTTAGCACAGAGTCCGATCTCAGCCTGACCGGCTAAGCCGTCTCACCCCGAGACATCCACTCATAATACCGCCATGTGGGCGGCATGGCATCTGATCTCAGTCCGATCGGCTAAGCCGTCTCACCACAATGCCGTATGGGTCGACATCACATCACATCTCGCTAGCAATAATCTCATCCCATATAAGGGGAAACATCTCAACACATCAATCTCATCCCATATAAGGGGAAACAATCTCACCGCATTAACATGGTGATTTACCCCTCAATCACTCCTACACCGGCACATGTAGTTTTGGGGTTAGGTTATTTCGACCTACCCTTCCTCGGTGGCTAATCGATACTCCCGAAGCGTTTAATATTAAATGGATTTACCACTTATTTCATAATCTTTTGTATATCATTCATTTCATTGGCACCAATGGCCATGACGCAATATCAGCCTTGGCACGATGGCTGCACATTATATTTCATGTTCTATTCTTTCACTTTCAAATATCATCATGGATAATTAATAACAAGGTCTTTCAAATTAAGACTTTAAACATATATTTGAGCAATTAAGGGTCTTAGGCATATGTGATTTGTTACACAATTTGACATGGTAGATTTTATTAGAATCACGTTTTTAAATAATAACATAATAACACACAACCCATACTTAAACCACATTCTCAAACAATAACTCAACACAACAAGAATCTTTGGAATACATATTGAACGCATATTTATTTTGACACAAGGCTTATTTGGAATATTCAATTTATAATGACCATCACAGGACTTACAAGGCCATTGTGGGGTTCAATTCTAAAAGATGAGTTTAGACAACATACCTCGCTTTGAGATTTCCTAAATTCACTATACAATTCCGGAATCCTAGAAACTTTGATCTATTTAGAGACACAACAACATTAAACACAAATTAGGAAGGAGTTGACGATTATAGCTTATTTGAGCATTTTATCAAATATTAGGTGGCCATTATAATCTCAAGGTCCTCCTATTGTGGATTCCTCTATTTCACTACCTAAAATCTACCCAATTGAGCTCAATAATCTCCCCACAACAATAGATAGTACATGCATGCATAATGAACAACTCCAACACCCTAGAATTGCTTGGCTTATTATCTATTTTCAGTTAAATCTCGAAATTGAATCTTACCTCTTTGTTTAAAGACCTTATGAGTTACCCTTGTGAAATCTTCAAGGCTTTAGCAAAGATTGTGAACAAATGACTTAGAAATTCCTTTTTCTCACTCTAGACCACCTTCCTCTCTCTAAAATATAAGTTTGAACCTTCTAATATGATCCCTAAGATTGTTTTATAAGAATGGGGTTGGGTTGATAAAACTAGAAAAATAAAGCCCCAATGCAGATGTGCAGTCGCATATGCGACCGCATAACGCTTCTGAGGTCCACAAAATGGGCCGCATAATGGCCCTCCGAAACTAGGCATTTCTGCCTCACCCTACGACCTGTCTGCGATCGCATAGTGTCCCGCAAAATTTCCCTCCGAATATTTCATGCTGGGTCTGCGATGGGTTGTGCGGCCTGTGAAATGATTATGCAACTGCATAATGGACCTTATAATGGTCCAAATAATTTCCCAGATTTCTGCTTCAGTCTGCGATAGATCTACGGTCCGCAGATCAATTCTGTGACCGTAGAATGGACCGCAGAAATGCCCTGCACTTAATTTTTTTTTTCCTTCAATTCCCCAACGCATTGTTCAATCCAAAAAGTCCGAACCGCGCGCTAGCTTGCGAGATGCGAAGAATCTCTACAATCATCAACGCATAAGTCTACCTTGGGTTTACGCAAAACTTTTACGGGGCCTCTTCTTCATCTCTTCCTCGTCCTCCTAGGTGGCCTCTTCGACATGTTGGTTTCTCCATAATACTTTCACGGAGGCAATCTCTTTATTACTCAACTTTCAAACTTGCCTATCAAGAATTGCAACTGGAATTTCTTCATAAGTCAATTCTTTATTAACCTCAATTGTATCAACCGGAACAATGAGCGATGGATCTCCAACCACCTTCTTCAACATGGATACGTGGAACACCGGGTGCACTAAAGACATCTCTGGAGGTAGTTCAAGTCTGTATGCCACCCGACCAACCCTCTGAATAATTCTGTACGGCCCGACATACCTCAGACTCAACTTCCTGTTCTTACCAAATCGAATTATGCCCTTTATGGGTAAACCTTCAAGAATACCCAATCATCCTCTTTTAATTCCAAATCCCTGCGACGCACATCCGAATAGGACTTTTGATGACTCTGAGCAGTTTTCAACCGTTCGGTAATGATCTTAACCTTCTACATAGCCTGATGCAAGAGGTCTTGTCGTATCAACTCCGCTTCGACAATCTTGAACCATATAATGGGAGATATACATCTTCTATCATATAGAGCCTCAAACGGTGCCATCTGAATGCTAGCATGATAACTATTATTATAGGTAAATTCTATGAGCGGTAAATGATCATCCCAACTACCTTTAAAGTCGATAACACAAGCGCGCAATATATTCCCGAGCGTCTGAATAGTCCGCTCTGCTTGCCCGTCAGTCTGTGGATGGAAAGTTATACAAAGATTTACCTGATTACCCAACCCTTGTCGAAATGTCTTCCAAAAGCTAGTTGTGAACTGTGCCTCCCGATCAGAAATAATGGAAATTGGAGTGCCATACAGCATGACGATTTCCTTGATATACAACTGAGCATACTATTTTGCTGTGTCGGTAACCTTAACAGGTAAGAAGTGAGTTGATTTCGTAAGTCGGTCCACTATCACCCAAATCGAGTCAGACTTGCGAGGAATGCAAGGCAGTCCTACCACAAAGTTCATATTGATCATCTCCTATTTTCACATCGGAATTGCTATGTTCTGTGCCAACCCACCGATCGTTTGATGTTCGACTTTCACTTGCTGACAAAATGAACATCTTGCTACAAAGTCCGCTACATTCCTCTTCATATCATTCCACCAGTAGACTTCCTTAAGATCATGGTACATCTTTGTAGAGCCCGGGTGCACGGAATACCTAGAAGTGTGAGCTTCAGTCATGATTCTTTCCCAGAGACCATCCACATTTGGAACACATAATTGCCCTTGGTACCTTAGTGTGCCATCATCCATGCCGAGAGAAACGACCGTGGTCTTATGTTTATGAATCCCCTCCTTCAATTGTACCAACAATGGGTAATTGTATTGCTTCTTCTTGACTTCCATAACAAGTGATGATTCAGCCCTATTTTGCACAATCACTCCTCCTTCACTAGAATTCACAAGACGAACTCCCAAACTAGCCACCCGATGAACCTCCTTGGTCAACAACCTTTGATATGCCTCTAATTGAGCCAAACTCTCCATATATTTCTGGCTAAGAGCATCCGCTACAAAATTAGCCTTCCTCGGATGATATAGAATATCGATGACATAATCCTTGAGTAACTCAAACCATCTTCTCTGCCTCAACATTGAACATGAATTAGGAAGGAGTTCATGATTCTAGATTATTTGAGCATTTTATAAAACACTAGAGGGCCATTATGATCTCAAGGTCCTCATATGGTTGATTCCTCTATTTTACTACCCAAAATCTACCCAATTGAGCTTAACAATATCCCCACAACCTTAGATAGTAATTTCATGTATAATGAACAACTCCCACACCCAAGAATTGCCTGGCTTATTACCTGTTTTCAGTTAAATCTCGAAAGTGAAGGCTAGGGCTAGAATCTTACCTTTTTGGTTGAAGACCTTGTGAGTTACCCATGTGAAATCTTCAAGGCTCGAGCAAAGGTTGATGATCAAATGACTTAGAAATTCCTTTTTCTCACTCTAGACCACCTCCCTCTTTCTAAAATATAAGTTTGAACCTTCTAATATGACCCCTAAAATTATTTTACAAGAATGGGGTCGGGTTTATAAAACCCAAAAAATGAAGCCCCGATGCAGATGTGCAGTCGCATAATAGCCCTTAGGAACTGGGCATTTTTGCCTCACTCTGCGATCGGTCTACGGTTTGCAGGCGTATTCTGCTGTCGCATAGTGCGTCACAAAACTTCCCTCTAGAAATTTCATGCTGGGTCTGTGATGGGTTGTACGGCCTGCAAAATGATTATGCGCCTGCATAATGGACCGCATAATGGTCCAAAAAGTTTCCTAGTTTTCTACTTTAGTCTACGATAGATCTGTGGTCCGCAGTTCAGTTGTGCGCCCGCAGAAATGCCCTGTACTTCCAAAAAATGTTCTTCAACTCCCAAACACACTGTTCAACCCAAAATGTCCAACTCGTCGCGAAGAATCTCTACAATCATCAACGTATAAGTCTACCCCGGGTTTAGGCAAAACTTTTACGGGGCCATACATCCTTCCCCGCTTAAGATCATTCGTCCTCAAATAAGGGCCAAAATCCACCATTAGAAACTAATGTGACTCAGCTGCTATAACACACACCAACAGTTCCAAACATTTGACTAACTCCCCAAATTTCCAAAATTTGCGCTAGAGTTTCCCCAGTAATTGGGCCTATCCGCTTGTTAGAGAATCCTAGAAACCAATCCTAACAACATAACCACAACACAAGTCTACCCCAAGGTTAGGAAAAACTTTTACTGGGCCTTATAGCTACGTGCTATGAGTGGCACATATGTGTGGGGTTGAGCCCATATGCGTGCACCGAGGGTACTATTTCCATGCCCGGGGTAGTGCTTAGGCTATGACATGTATTGAAATGATTGATAAGCTTCAAGTTCAGATGTGTCTCCTATTTGTACCCCTCAATGAGCTATTTTCACCATATTTGAGATTTCGTTGAGGTTATTCATCTGGTTGAACCTGATAACTGCTATTTCTTGATCGAAATTGTCTATTCTAGATGTGATAGCACATATTGCACATGCATACATTATTGTATGTTAATTATACCAGTCTAGGAGTATAAACTTGATAATCATTGATCATGTGCATGTATTCCTGCATATTTATTTTCTCTGTCTTATAAGTTGGACTGGTATCCTGTGACCACGCTGGCGGAGTATGCATATTGACACGTGAGTTGTCCGTGCAACATGTGAGATGTCCATGTGATTGATTCTATTAGCATGTTAGTTGTTCATGAAGATCCAGTTATTGATATTATTAGCACGTGAGTTGTCCGTGCGATTGATTCTAGTAGCACATGAGTTGTCCGTGTAGCACGTGAGTTGTCCGTGCAGTGTGTGGATATGGATCCATACCCCTAGGGCCACCCTCTCATGTTTCTCTCTTGATGGTGTACATGTGGTTATTGAGAAAAATTGATCAGTGGTTTGGTACGGATAAAAAAAGGTTGAGAAAAGTCTGGCCAGTGTTGTTTTGGAATTGCATTTCATCTTTACTTGAAATTTCCATGGTCTATTATCTAATTTATCAACATATCATCTTATATGTTGTACTCGTGACTGAATAGAAATTTTGAGTAATTGTGCCCACACACACATAGATAGTCCTTTCAGTACCGTATACATGTTCACATTACTATTCTGTACTTGTTGATTATATGAGACTGTATAGGTTATAGCAGGTATCATTTATAATTCTTGCTTCTTTTACCTCGCCGAGGTTAGTTACAATACTTATTGATTACATTGGGTCGGTTATACTCATGCTATACTCTGCACTTAATAGTGTAGATCCAAGTATGGGGACCAGTTATCAGCAGTAGATTTGCTTGTTGGATTGATCTTCGAGAGGTAAGGTATAGCTGCATTCTTGGCCACAGTAATGACATGTCTTTTCTTATGTACTATTATTTCAGTTCATATAATATTATTATTTAGTTTAGACTTGTATTCCGTTGTAGAGCTCATGAACCCGTATTTACCGTCTTGTGGGGGATTTACCTTGTATTAGCAGTATTTGGTTGTATTTAGATTTCAGACTTATGCTATTTCTATAATTCCTTTGTTCTGTTTCTTTATTGTTACATCTTGGCTTGCCTAGCCAGTGTGTTAGGCGCCATCACGACGGGTTGGAATTTTGGGTCATGACATAGTGACACCAGATCTTCAATGCAAACACCGTTGCCGCAAGCTCTAAATCATGTGTTGGATAATTCATTTCATCGTTCTTGAGTTGCCTAGAAGAATACGTGATCACCTTTCCATGTTGCATTAATACACACCCAAGTCCAACCCTTGAAGCATCACAATACAAAACAAACCCATTCGTACCCTCATGTATGGTCAACACCGGTGCCGTAGTCAACCTTGACTTCAACGCTTGGAAAATCTTTTCACAAGCATCTAACCACTGGAATTTAGCTGCCTTCTGCATCAATTTAGTCAATGGAGAGGCAAGAGAAGAGAACCCTCCAAGAACCTTCTGTAATACTCAGCTAAGCCCAAGAAACTACGAATCTCTATCGGAGTTGCAAGTCTAGGCCAATTCTTCATAACTGCAATCTTCTGAGGATCAACCTTGATTCCCTTGCTGGAGACAATATGCCCCAAGAAAGTGACAGACTTGAGACAAAACTCACATTTCAAAAACTTTTCATACAACTTATGTTAATGTAGAGTCTGCAAAACTTCCCTGAGATGATCGGCGTGGTCCTCTCAACTCCGTGAGTACACAAGAATGTCTTCAATGAACACTATCATGAAAGAGTCGAGGAAAGGCTTGAAGACTCGATTCATTAGATCCATGAAAGCTGGCAGGGCATTAATTAGCTCAAAAGACATCACCAAAATTTCAAAGTGCCCATATCGAGTCCTGAAAGCTGTTTTCAAAATATCCCGCTCCCCGATATTCAATTGGTGATACCCCAATCTTAAGTCAATCTTGGAGAAGTACTTAGCACCCTGCAACTGATCAAACAAGTTATCTATTTTTGGCAATGGGTACTTATTCTTGATTGTGACTTTGTTAAGCTGTCGATAGTCATTACACCTCCTTAATGACCTATCTTTCTTCCTTACAAAGAGAATCGGTGCGCCCCTAAGTGACACACTCGGTCGGATAAAAACATTTTCTAACAAATCCTTCAACTGCTCCTTCAGTTCCTTCAATTATGACGTAGCCATTCTGTAGGGTTGAATTGATATAGGTTGCGTGCTTGGCAACATATCGATCCCAATGTTAATCTCCCTGTCTGGTGAGATTCTAGGAAGCTCATCAGGAAAGACCTCTAGAAATTCATTCACAACCGGCACAGACTCAAGTGTCGGTGTCTCACCCTTGTGTCCGTGATTCAAACCAAATGATAGATACATCCCTTACTGATCATCTTCGTGGCCTTGAGTAAGAAATAAACCTACCCTGTGGCACAACGTCATCCCCCCTTCCACTCAACTGGCTCATTTGGAAACTCAAACCTAATAGTTCAGGTTCGATAGTCAAGCTTGGCAAAACATGAGTAAAGCTAGTCCATCCCTATTATCACATCAAAATCCACAATCACCAATTCAATGAGGTCGGCCGTGGTGTCTCGACCATGTAATGTGACAATGCAATCCCTATACACCCACATGGCCTAAATAGACTCACAAATTGGAGTAGATATAGAGAACGTTTCCGAAAGCTCTTTCAATTCTATCCCCAATTCCATAGCAACATAAGAAGTGATATATGACATGGTGGAACCAGGATCTATAAGATCATACACATCATGAGATTGGATGGTCAATATTTATGTGACGGCGTCTGGAGAAGCCTCTAAACTTTGGCGGCCCCTCATGGCATAAAACCTACTGGGTCCCCCCAAACCTTGTACACCACCTATAGCTGCACCTTGCCCTGTAGGTGTCGGAGTACCTCAAGTTGGAAGAGGTGCTGCAGAAGTAGTAGCTACTGAACTGGCTGGTCGCACCATACCTCTACCAACATTCTGACCGGACGACTGATAATCTTTCTATATATGACCCATAAGACCACATCCATAGCATATGGGAAGGTCCATGTAATAGACTCTTGAGTGCATCTTCTCGCACCTAGGGCAGGAGGGCTTCCGCTATGGCTGAAATCTCCCGCCTGACTGACACCGCTGATAAGATCCCCTATTGCCATAATTGGGCCTGAAATGACTCCACTACTACTGACCGGGCCCTGATGGTGGTGCACTGGCTGAGGACTAAGCAAAGCATTGTGTTGCCTAGATGACCTTTTCTTGAACTTCACCTTTCCACCATTACCACTACTGAAAGAACCACCAAAGTTGCCCGCGGATGGGGCTTGAGAAAATGCCACCATTTTCCCAAATATCATATCAGAATTTAAGGCACCTGTAGGGGCATCACTAATAACCAAAGGGCTATGGCCCTACACAAACCTGTGAACCCTGGCCTACATCGTAGGCAACATTTAAATATCATGCTTGGAAAGATTTGTAGACCTCATATGGTAGTCCTATACATGCATACTACCTTGCCGGAGGGCTCCCCTTCTCACAAGACTCCTCAGGCGATAGGAGGCCAATTACACTACTTCTATCTTAGTGGAACACATCACACAAAGAGTTTTGTGCATCTCATCAATAAATACTTGGGGATCCAGCTGAAGGAATCGATTCACCCTGGAACTAGCATAATTCCCTTGTTGCCTAGAGGAAGTAGGTGTAGCATTCAATCTCTGGGACTAGGAAGCCACTATCTGAGTCAGCATTTGTATGTCTCCCCTAAGTTCCCTATTAGAAACACTAGGACCAGAAGTTGAGGCTGGAGGCGGAACTGGAATATAAGTTGGAGGAGGAATCGGTGCATTCTCAGCATGAATAGTAGTACGACTGTGCTGGTGACCCCGTCTATACCTCAAAAAGAAATGTACAAGAGAATCAAAATACCACAAGGCTTCGATATAGAGTAAGGCTCACCAAATCAGCTGAGGAGAGGGTATGATGGTATCAATGATAAATGCCACCTACCGAGGAACTGCCTATATCTGTTAAAGATGCAGCGACCCCGACAAAAGGGACGTTAGTACATATGGAATAGTACTAGAATGAAAATCTAGGTACCCTTTCATAAAATGAAATGCCAACATAAAATGATGAGAAACATGAAAACTATAAGAAAATCAATATTATTTAAATGCCAAACTGAAACAAAGTAAACGTTCAAATAAACATGAATGTGTTAAGGTTGGGAGATCCTTAGTGCCGACACACCACCATGCACATGGCATGGAGTCCGATCTCTTCCTGATCGGCTAAGCCATCTCATCCTAATGTATGTGGGTGGCCATAGAAACACAACACCACCATGTGCGTGTCATGGAGTCCGATCTCCGCCCGATCAGCTAAGCCATCTCACCACAAATGCCATGTGGGTCGACATTGTCCTCTTTAGCCATCAACTTGTCTCAATCAAGGCGAACAATCTCAATATAATATAATAAGGATTCACTCCTAAACCGGCACATGTAGTTCCGAGCTTGGGCATTTATAACCCAACCTTCCTCGGTGACCTTACGATACTCGCAAAAATATTTATCATATAAAAGAATCATATTCGTTTCATAGCCTTTCATAATTCCTTTCATTTTATTGGCACTCTTGGCCATACATGTAAATCATTATTCTTGCCATGATGACCGCATTTCACATTTTATGTTTTCATTCCTTTATTTCCATGGATCAGTATAAGACATCTGAAAATTGGGAAAGTTATAGGTTCAACTCATAAGTGTGCAAGAGCTCAAACACATTGGAACTAAGTACAAGGAAAGGCATAGTGATTTGCAATTTTGAAACATGAACTTAAAATCATAAAATTTTTGGGTGAATCAATCATTAGAAACAATCCGAAACAATGGGAAGAGAATTTGGACAAACCATACTTAGAGCTCACAGGAAATTCGTGGAATTTAATTCTATGGAAGGAATTTAGCCAACATACCTCGATTGAACTTTCTTTAGGACCACTAGAACATCCCACTACTCTTACTAACTTCAATCTGTAGAAACCTTATAATATTGAACAATTACTAGGAAGGTATTGAAAGTCTAGGTCAAAGAGGAATTTCATCAAACATATAGTGCACAAGTTTGACTACAAGGTCTTATGGTGGAATCCCTTTGCCCCACAACCACTTTCAAATAACAATAAACTCATGGTAGTTTAACAACCTCCACATCGCCTCCATCGATACATGCATGCCCAACCACTCACCCCCAAACCTAGAACCACACCTCACATTCTTCTTATGCACCCCAAATATCAAAATAGAGGGTTTAGGCTTTCAATCACCATCCCATAGGCCATAGTATAAGGAATCATACTTATAAACCCATTATAGAACATTGCATGTGATCTAGGGATAATGTCCTTACCTCATTGGTTGAAGATTTGTAAGTTCTCCCTCTTGAATTCAAAAGATCTGATCATGAATGGAAGTGTAGAATGGTTGGAGCTCCTCTTATCTCTCTAGCTTTCACTCTATAAAATATCCGGTTTTGTCATCTTAAATAACCCTAAGGGCTTTTTATTAACAAAGAGTCAGGTAAAAATTTCCAAATATTTAGCCTCTGAGCTGGGTCTGCGATCGCGGAATGCAGCATAGAAGGGTTGTGCGTTCCGCGAAATAGGCTCAAAAAGTCTGGGTTGGGCTCTTCCAGTCTGTGGCGGATCCGTGGAATGATTCTGCGGCCGTAGACTGGACCATGAAATTGCCTTCCAAAAATTCTCAAGCTCAAAATGCGACGGATGTGAGGTCTGCGAATTAAATCTGCACCCGCACATTAGACCGCGAAATGACCCTCAATATTAAGCTTCTCTTGGTTCGATCTGCGATGGTTCTATGGTTATCGGAGTAGATATGCGATCGCATAATGGACCGCTAAATCGCCATCTTCTACAAATTTTCTACCAACTCCACAAACGCATTGCTCACTCCAAGAAGTTTGTACCGTGCTGCACTCTTCCAAGCATATTAACCTACCTCGGCACCATAAAACTTCAATTTTTTGGCAAAATTTTATGGGACCTTACAACCCACATTATCAAGCACCTTTGCGCGAACGTATAACATATCTGTGTCAAGTACAAATAAAAAATTCAAAAAGTTTATTTAAATAAAGTAATGCATGACAACAATTTAAATAAAGTAAACCATCAAATTAGATAATAAGTTTATTCTTAAGTATCAAATAGAGTAAAACATGATAAAAATTTAATTAAAGTAATACAACAAATGAGATAATAAGTTTAATTTAAAATTTTAATAAAGTAAAGCAGGATAGCAATTTAAATACAGTAAGCATCAAATGAGATAATGAATTTTATTTAAGAATTTAATAAAGTAAAGTAGGATAGCAATTTAAATAAAGTAAGCATCAAATGAGATAATGAGTATAATTTAAGAATTAAATATTTAAAGCATGATATCAATTTCTTTATTTTAATCCATTATGTTACCAACATCTCAATAGCATATGAGATAACAATTCCACTTAAGTAAATTCATCTTGACAACCACTTCATCATGTAATAACAGAGGTACGAATTAGAATGTAAAAACAATGCAGCAAATCACACAAAATGTATGACGCACACAAGAAGTCACAAACTGTTCCAACACACGAAAAAAATATAACAACAAGAGTCACTTTGATGTGCCACATATCATAATCTCATATCATCCTTATGAAGCCGTGTGAGCCTTATATTTACTTTAAAAATATTTTTCCCGATACAGTTTCATGCGCTTTATCCCCCTTATCTCGTCACGTGTTCTTCAAATGAAGTAATTCTCCTTACTAGCAACATGCGCATGAAACCTCCTATCTCGCCGCATGCGCATCAATGTCACCACCCTTAAGTCGCTACATGCATATCTCCTCACAACACAATAATCAACTCGCACCACACGTGCCCATATGCCACAATATTTCCAGAATAATAATATCAATATCACAACAAAACATATCCCACCACTCAACAACAAAGTATACAAGAATTTCAACAATAAAAAAATAAACCGGTAAATAACTCAACAATGAAAGATATTTCATATAACAACAACTTCAATTAAAAGCATATCAATAAACTAAGAGTCTAAACCTGTCAATTTTCACATATAAGCACGTTTATACACTCGTCACCTCGTGTATACGTCTTTCACATAGTTCAAATAATGTAATTAGACCAAATCCTATGGGGTAATTTCTCCACACAAAGTTAGGCAAGATACTTACCTCAATTATGCCAATTCATCACTCCACAATAGCTTTTTCTTCATAATTCACCTGCGATGGGCTCAAATCTAAAAAAAAATAACTTAATAATATCAAACAATGCAAAAGAATCCAATTTCGATTAATAAAGTTAAGATCTTTAACTAATATAAAAAAGTCAACTCAAAAGGTCAACCTCGTTATCGCACTCTGGAATCCGATAAAACTTATAAATTCCAAACACCCATTCTGATACGGGTTCAACCATACCAAAATCATCCAATTCCAACCTCAAATCGGCCTTCAAAACATCAATTTATGTCTTAGAAATGTTTTTACTAAAATTTCCAATTTTTTCAATTCAATTCATCAATCAATCGCTAAATTCAAGGTTCGAATCATGAAATTTAAACTAATCCGAGTTAAAAATACTTACCCAATCTAAGTAGTGAAAATTCCCTCCAAAATCGCCCAAAATCGATCTACAAAACCTTGTGAAAAAAAGTAACTAAATTCCGAGATAAGTAAAAATGCAGCAGCTGTCCCAGATCGAATCACATTCTAGATAATCTCGAAACTCATGTTTGATAAGCCCAACATGATTCTCGTTAAATTACACCCAAGATATCCCTTTGAATCATCTAGTTTGGTCTTAAAATAAAAGAGAGATGATGTTTTGAAGTTTTAAAGGAAGTTTGAAAATTTCAGGGATATAAATTGCATTTTCATAATTATTTACACCAGAGAAAACAATTCAGCAATACGAAAATCTTCGCTTTAGTACCCAAACCTCATTCGGAACCTCTCAAACACAAACTATATATGCATTTCGATCATAAAACACTCTACGAACCTGCTCGCGCACTCAAAACACCGAAACACACTCGAGCCCCTCGGGACCCTATCCAATCATACCAAGTACAAATACATTATTCAAACTTATCCAAAGTATCAAAACACCCACGGGAACATCACAACAAAGAATCTAGACTCAAACCAAATAAAATTTCTCTTAAATTGTTAAATCTTTATTCTTTCAAAAGAGTATCTGAATCACCCTTAAACACTTCGGATTACCTCCAAACTTTGCACATAAGTTCAATTCAATTATATAGAACTATCTAAAGTCTCGGAATACCAATAGAAGTCCAATAATATCAAAGTCAACTCTTGGTCAAACTTATGAACTCTTAAGTTGTTCAAATTGCCAACTTTCGATAAATAATGTCGAATTCTTCTAGGAACATCCGAAACCAAATCCGAACATAAGTACAAGTCTTATCATACGAACCTATAAGAACAATCAAAACCTGATTCCGCATCCGATTATCAAAAAGTCATACCTTGGTTAGGTCTTCCAACTTAAAGCTTCCAAATCAAGAGTCATTCTTCCAAAACAATACCGAACCACTCGAAAACCAAAACCAACCATACACTCAAGTAATAATGCATCATATGAAGCTACTCAAAGTCTCATATAATCGAATGGAATGCTAAAGCTCAAAATGACCAGTCGGGTCGTAACATTCTCCCCCTACTTAAACATAAGTTCGTCCTCGAACGTGCAAGAGTATTTCCAAAGCAATAAAATCACTGTATAAATTATCCATACAAATACCCATGATTGATCCCACATCACCTCAACCTACATAAGCCCGTCAATACAACCTAACTGAAGATTCTTTCTTCAAGCTTAATATATCAACCATAGACCCAAATTACAACATTCGAAATTGTTAAAATGATCCAATACTCGCATATACATATTATATCAATCACGACAAGCTGTAACAAATCATAAATTATTACACCCCATATTTTCGTATGTGGAAGTTCACCATAAATAAATTGATGAAAGTTCAAAAATGAGATGTTACATCCCGCATTTCTTTTGTACATTAAAGTTTCGTCATAAGTTAATCTACGTAAGCTCGGGAATGAGATTATTTTGAGATTATAAGTACTATGTTATTTCAAACAAGGGATGAGTAAATTCGTGAAGGCGAGAGGGTAAGTGAATCAAAGCAAATGAATTTCGTCGAAGTTTGACATTTTGGAATATAATATGGCCCGACTTAAAATATCCGGTATTTAAAGACTAGTTCCATACAAGGTATCACATGAACATGATAGTAAGATGTATAAAGTATGATAAAAGTGAGTAGTATTTTAAGTAATTTGAGATAATTCTTAATTATGTGGATATTTAGTTAATTATAGATTTTTGGTGGAATATTAACAATGTAATTAAGGAAATGGGTGGATAAACTTTGGATAAGCTTAAATCCACCCCAACGTGGCAGCAACCCATGTCTAAAGTAATGACTATTGAATTACAAAACAAGGTGTCATATTTGGAGGAAATTGTTGGCCAAGTAAGCCTTATAAAGTGGGTCCCACATCCATTATAATAAAAGACATCTCTAACAAAGAGAGATGATATGAAATGTGAGATTTCCATAAGAAATTTTCAGGAAGGTTCGTTCCCCATTTCAAAAATGAAAGTATACTACGCACTTAGCCCTCAAAAACGTGGAAAGAATGACTATGTTAGTCATCTTTTCAATAGTGTTCAATTGATATCAAAAATCCATTTTTTGAGGAGATTTTTGAGTTCATGTGGGACTTTATGTTAAAAATCCATTTTTTGAGCCTACTCCAGGTATGTTAAGGCTATCCCTTCTTTCTTTTGGCGTGATCTATACGACACGAACGAAACTAGCAAATGCAAAATTTCCATAAATGACTCTATTCATAGAAATATTAGGAGTGTCTATATTCTTGATTCCCCATGTGAATTATTATTATGTCTTCTCTTCATGAGTCTCAGAAAAATACGTATTTGATAAAATTTATCCGACAGGCATATTATTTTTATGACGTTCCGAGAGCTTTTATTGACATATTTCATATGCATTTCATTCATTTATACATGTACATTGACCCATGACCAGATGGCGTTATATACGCGTATATATGTATATTATATGTATATGGGATATGAAAAATGGTTATGGCGTTATATATGCACCACTACCTGATCAGCTGGTATACGTTGATGATTTGCCCACAGTGGCCAATATAATATGATGGAATGCCCTCAGAGGCTTGATGATATTATGAACGCATATACCAATGCATGGTATGACATTTTTACGCATGTGCATGACATTATAAAAATGAAATGATTCACAAAGCTATGCAGACGTACATGTCGAGTCTTTTACTCCATATTTCTCTCATGTCTATTATTTACTAATTTTTATTCCTTACATACTCGGTATATTATTTGCACTGACGTCCCTTTTACCTGGGGACACTGCGTTTCATGCCCGCAGGTCCCGATAGACAGGTCGAGAGTCCTCCAAGTAGGCGATCAGCTGAGCGAACGATGTTGGTGCACTCCATTTACTCCGGAGTTGCTTGTTTGGTTAGTATGATTTAGATGTGTATGATGTAATAAGAAAGATAAGTTACGTTGGTACTCGGTTGAGTAAGGTACCGGGTGCCCGTCGCGGTCCATCGGTTTGGGTCGTGACATAAATATATTCTCGAGATATAACCAAACGACGTAACCGACCGCTTATATGTACACAACAATATCTTTGATCACAATAGCGGTCCATTACTAAACCCGGTACTAGTAACATACCTTATATTAAATATAACCTTGTACAAAACCTCCAAAACACTTCTAATGATGTAAGAAACATTGTAGAAACTCATAACCACTCACTCAGTGGAAGCAATTCGACTGAGAGCCACACCAAATGCCATCTAGGCATATACGATGCAATCTGTACCCATCAAGCAACAACTCGAATATAGCTGGAGATGGAAAGAGATCCAAATGAAAGAACCACCCAACAAGTCCAACAAATACTACCACAAAGCGCAATGCTATGAACCCATCATACGAAGGAGAAACAAGCACACGAAATATGCACAAGGGATTGCATCCCAACATAAATCCATTGCAATACGTGACCCAATCCAAATACCCATCCACATGGAATATGTCGAAACATGATGCTCACAAACAACAGCCGTATGCATATCAACAACAAACACACGAAGTGCATGACCATAATCGTGGAGATACAGATATCAGTATATACCATAAACAGGAAGACCATAACCAAGTCACAATGAACCATTCAACACCCTAGGAGCCATCTCGCTCGAATTTTGCTACAAAGCCGAAACAAAACCGCATTATATGTGTAAATAGTCAACAATCTCACAACTCATCATGGCATATAAGAGTAGCACATGGAACACATCAGAACACAAATAAGGTCTACTCTAACCGATAACACACCCCACCACAATAATTGTGTTGAGTAGACAAATCTGACCCGATGTAGAACATACATTCTCATTAGCCTACCAATGGCCTACCAATCAATTTCGATCTTCCCGAAATAGATAGATAACCTATGAAAGCCTAAAATAACATATCTATAGCACACACACTCAACCATCAAGCTCTTAGCATACCTTTACCATTCTAAACCATGGACCAATCTGTATCTAAGAACCCTCTTAGTCTTCAAATCCTTAGGATACCAGAACCTCCATATCTGATACCAACTACACTATTCAAATGACTGACACATTCCTTATACACAATCATCAAATGAGAAATATCTCCATAATTCTTTCATGCCACATAGAAACATCTAAATATCAACGGTCGATCAATCAGGCGCTTACCATAATATCATCCAAGCATCCGCTTGTCAAAACACCCTGCCCCTTCTGAAATGTGTGCCCCTCTCAGGTGGTGCAAATTAATGCCAGCATTCTTCTAAACATCTGAAATCATCCTTGCTATCTAGCACTCGTGAACACATCCATGAGAAAATCATAACATGCAACATAATCCTTATGTCGGTAGAAGACATCCGGCCCAAGCCGTGGTCGACACTATCAAGAAATCTTCGAAAACCGTCCGCACATAACCAAGCCATCGGAACTGAATTTATCCAACTCAACCAAGTCACACATGCCGCCAAAACCAATATTATTGCCATAAAACACTGGGAAAGCATCACCACACCCAAGGAACTAATTACCTTCATTACTATGCTGACCCAACACAACAAAGCTTACCCATTTCTTCGAATCCTCCTCGACTTGCCTTCAAGTTAACACTTCTCCTTGCCGGTACACTACGCTCCTAAACTAAAACTCGCCACTAGAGATCCTAGCACAAACCACGTCATCCAAAAGCTCATAAACCACTATATTTCCTCTGAAATACCCTATAATGCTGCAATCGAGATACCCACTCCGAAGAGACCTTCTTTGAATTTGAAGTTGTTTCTGAAACTACTCTGATACTGAAATGGAGAATTAATAATGATATATAAATACCACAAGTCTCAGCATTATCCCATGCAAACCTTAGATCTATCACGCCCCGACCTCGGGGAGCGCGACAGATGCTCAACCGATATAACTTGGCCGAGCAAGCCTATTAGATTTTCTCCTACCCAAACTCACCCATGAATAGAGAGGAGATATATTTTATTAATTAAACACTTAGAGGATTTCATACACAACCCCAACTCCATTACCATTAGTTACTCTATATTTTTTTGAAGTCTCAAAATACAAACACTTTCATAGTTTGAAGTGGAACATGTAATACACATACCACATTACTAGCTTGATTTTCCCAACACTAATAAACAACCCACACTATGTCCGGATCCTCTAAGAGATACAAAAGAGTACAATGATTGTGCCGGCAACAAGGCTTCAGCTATACCTAAAAACACAATACACATAGAACAAAAGATGCATGACCCCAAAATAAAGTGGGGTTCTCCAAGTCAGCTGGGAAGAGAGGGTACCACTATCACTGGTCAATGCTTGCCGCTGTGGAACCACCTGCATTCATTAAAGTTGCAGCACCCTAGAAAAAAGGACGTTGGTATATGTCGAATAGTACTAGTATGAAAACCAAAACACCTATTCAAGGACTTGGAAATACAACATGAATATGATGAATCGTGGTAAAACTAAAAGGTGTTAGATAACCGTTAAAGTAAAAGCAAATTTATTAAGAGCTTCCAATAACATTTATAAATTTTAAGTCGGGGATCCTCTATAACCACCTTTACACAAAGAGGCCCTGCCACCTCACCCCAGTGTATGCTGGTGGAGGTGCAATCATGATACCATGAACTCTACATAAAACGGACCTGCCTCCTCACCTCAATGTATGCGGGTGGAGGTGTAATCACAATACCACAATTCTACACAAAACGGCCATGTCTCCTCACCCCAACGTATGCGGGTGGAGGTATAATCACAATACCGCAATTCTGCACAAAGTGGCCATGCCGCCTCACCCAAATATATGCAGGTGGAGGTGTAATCGCAATACCATAATTTAGATTACGAAATAAGTGTTTGATCACATTGATTTCATACAAGGTTTTCTTCCCAATAGGGCATAACATAATTAAGTCACAATAGAAAATAATTAACACATGAGGGTTCAGACACGTTATGCAATTTGAGAATCGATTTACTAGCTTGAACATCCCAGCTCAACAGTGTTGCATGGATTCGGGAATTTCGATACTAGAATAAGAGTTTAGCCTTCATACCTCGAAAGAGATTTCCTTGGTGTAACAATAACGTCCCGACACTTCTAATGATGTTAATCTATAAAAGAGAGGAGAATTACAAGCATGATTAGAGGAATACATATAGAAAGAGCTACTACACCGATGACTCAACCTTCCCTTAACTAGCTCAAGAACATAACCACCCAAGATGGTTCAACAACTTCCTCACAGTCTTTATTAGATCATGCATGTGATAAATCTACCCTCATTACTCATAGTCAACCCAAACTCGAAATTGAAGAATTGGGGAAGCAATTCTTACCTTTTTGAAGCCCTAGCAAGTTCCTTTTGATGGAATTCCAAGGTTTGATAAAAGTAGGGTAGTGAAATCCTTAGTCCTCCCGTTCCTCTCTCTATAATAGCTCTCTCTTCTCTCTAAAATATCAGGTAATCCCCTAAAAATGAAGCCTTAGGATTGATAAATGATATGGGGGGTCGGGTTATAAAATTGAAAAAATGAAGCCCCGATGTAGATTTGCAGTTGCATATGCGACCACATAACACTTATGTGGTTCGCAAAATGGACCGCATAATGGCCCTCTAGAACTGGGCTTTTCTTCTTCACTCTTCGATAGGTCTATGGTCTGCAGACCAATTCTGCGGTCACATAATGGACCGCAGAACATCGTTTTGAAATTTCTCAAGCGGGATCTGTGATGGGATCTGCAGTCCGCATATCGGTTCTGCGGCACCATAATAGGCCGCATAATGGTCCTCAAAATTGGCAAATCATTCTATGTCATTCTGCGGTTGATTTGCGGCCCGCAAACTAGTTTTGCAGTCGCATAGTGGACCGCAAAACTGCCATGTTCTGCAAATGTTTTCCTTCAACTCTTTGATGCACTGAGCGACCCCAAAACTCGCTTACCTCGGAACCACAAAACCTTGGTTTCTAGGTGAAATTTCACGGGGCCTTAAATCCTAGCCCACTGAAGATCATTGGTCCTCGAATGAGGGCCTAAATCTGCCACTAGCATTCAATATGACCTGACTGTTACTTCACACACCAGCAATTTCAAATTTTGACTAACTACCAAATTTTCCAAATATATCGGGAGAGTTTCCCTTGTAACTGGGCCTATCCACCTGGAAAAGAATCCTAGAAACAAATCCTAGCAATATATACATAATACAATGACACAACATAACACAAAAACAATACCAGCAGTGGCCTCAAAAGCAATATATCATCAGAAAGGAACACCTTTAACATCAACTAAACAAGTGATACATAATTCATAGAGAACAATTTCATCGATACAATTACATTGCTATGCAAACAAATGAGGTTACTTCTTCTTTATTTATTCCCCGGCCTCCCAAGTGGCCTCTTCAAACTGTTGGTATCTCCATAGTACTTTCATGGAGGCAATTTCTTTATTTCTTAGCTTTCAGACATGCCTATCAAGAATGGTAACTGGAATTTCTTCCTAGGTCAGTTCTTCATTAACCTCAATAGTCTCAACTGGCACAATAAGTGACGGATCTCCAACCACCTTCTTTAACATAGTTATGTGAAGCACCGATTGCACTAAAGACATCCTTGGAGGTAGTTCAAGCTTGTAAGCCACCCGACCAATCCTCTGAATTATTCTGTATGGTCCAACGTACCTCGGACTCAACTTCCCTTTCTTATCAAACCGCATTATGCCCTTCATGGGGAAACCTTCAAGAATACCCAATCATGCTCTTTGAACTCTAAATCCCAGCGACGCACATACGAATAGGACTTTTGACGGCTTTGAGCAGTTTCCAACCGCTCCTTAATGATCTTAATTTTCTCCATAGCCTGATGCACGAGGTCTGGTCTTACCAATTCCGCTTTCCCAATCTCGAACCACCCAATGGAAAATCTACATCTGCTACCTTATAAAGCCTCGAACGATGCTATCTGAATACTAACATGATAACTGTTGTCGTACGCAAATTATATGAGTGGCAAATGATCATCCTAGCTACCTTTGAAGCCAAGAACACAAGCGCGCAATATATCCTCAACCGTCTGAATAGTCCGCTCTGCTTGCCCGTTGATTTGTAGATGGAAAGTTGTACTAAGATTTACCTAAGTACCCAACCCTTGCTGAAATGTCTTCCAGAAGTTAGCTGTGAACTGTTCCCCTTGATATGAGATAATAGAAACTGGAGTGCCATGCAACCTGACTATTTCCTTGATATACAACTGAGCATATTGTTCTGCTATGTCGGTAGCCTTAACAGGTAAGAAGTGAGCTAATTTCGTGAGTCGATCCACAATCACCCAAATCGAGTCATACTTACTAGGCGTACGAGGTAGTCCCACCACAAATTCCATATTGATCATTTCCCACTTCCACATTGGAATTTCTATGTTTTGTGCCAACCCACGGGGCCGTTGGTGTTCGGCCTTTATTTGTTGACAATTGGGACATCTCGCCACAAAGTCCGCTACATTCCTCTTCATATAATTCTACCAGTAGACTTCCTTAAGATCATGATACATATTTGTAGAGACTGGATGCACGGAATACCTAGAAGTGTGAGCCTCGATCATGATTCTTTCCTGGAGACCAGCTACATTTGGAACACATGGTCGCCCTTTGTACCTTAGGGTGCCATCATCCATGCCAAGAGAAAAATCCATGGTCTTATGTTTATGAATCCCCTCCTTCAATTCTATCAATAATGGATCGTTGTATAGCTTCTCCTTGACTTTCATAACAAATGATGGTTCAACCCTATTTTGTACAATCACTCATCCTTCACTAAAATCCGCAAGACGACCTTCCAAACTAGCTAAGCGATGAACATCCTTGGCCAATGGCCTTTGATATGCCTCAAAGTGAGCCAAACTACCCATAGATTTTTGGCTAAGAGCATCCGCTACAACATTAGCCTTCCTCGGATGATACAGAATATCGATGTCGTAATCCTTGAGTAACTCAAGCCATCTTCATTGCTTCAGATTCAATTCCTTCTATTTGAAAATGTATTGAACGCTCTTATGGTCCGTGAATATATCCACATGGACCCCATACAGTTAATGACGCCAAATTTTCAATGCAAATACCACCGCCGCAAGTTCTAAGTCCTGTGTTGGATAGTTCTTTTTATGATTCTTGAGTTGCCTATAAGAATAAGCTATCACCTTGCCAAGTTGCATTAATACAAACCCAATTTCGATTCTTGAAGCATCACAATATACCACAAACCCATCTGTACCCTCTGGTAGGGTCAACACTGGTGTCGTAGTCAATATGGATTTTAACTCCTAGAAGCTCCTTTCACAAGCATCTGACCATTGGAACTTAACCGCCTTACACATCAATTTAGTTAACGGAGAGGCAAGAGTAGAGAACCCCTCAACAAACTTCCAGGTAATATCCTCCTAAGCCCAAGAAACTATGAATCTCTGTTGGGGTAGCAGGTCTTGCCCAATTCTCCACCGCTGAAATCTTCTAAGGATCAACCTTAATTACTTCTGTAGAGACAACATGACCCAAGAATGTGACAGATTCAAGCAAAAATTCACATTTTGAAAACTTCGCATCTAATTGGTGTTGATACAGGGTCTGGAAAACTGCACTGAGATGATCGGCATGGTCAATGAACACTATCTCAAAGGAGTCAAGAAAAGGTTTGAAGACTCGATTCATAAGATCTATGAAAGCTGCTGGGGCATTTGTTAGGCCAAAAGACATTACCAGAAATTCAAAATACCCATACCGGGTCCTGAATGCTGTTTTCGGAATATCCTTCTCCCTGATCTTCAATTGGTGATATCCGGATCTTAAATCAATCTTGGAGAAATACTCAGCACACTGCAATTGATCAAACAAGTCATCTATCCTTGGCAGTGGGTACTTATTCATGATTCTAACCTTGTTGAGCTACCGATAGTCAATACACATCCTCAGTGACCCATCTCTCTTCCTTACAAAGAGGATCGATGCGCCCCAAGGTAAGACACTCGGTTGGATGAAACCCTCCTCTAACAAATCCTTCAATTATTCCTTTAGCTCCTTCAATTCTACCGGTTCCATTCTGTAGGGTGGAATAGATATAGGCTGCGTGCCTGGCATCACATCAATCCCAAAATCAATTTTCCTTTCTGGTGGGATCCCAGGGAGCTCATCCAAAAATACCTATAGGAATTCATTCACAACTAGTACAGACTCAAGTGTATGTGCCTTAGCATCGGTGTCCGTAACCCGGACCAAATGATAGATACACCCCTTGTTAATCATCTTCATGGACTTAAGGTACTAATTAAACTTACCCTTCGGCACCACATTATCCCCCTTACATTCAATCACTGACTCATTGGAAATTCAAACCTAACGATTCTGGTTCGACAATCAAGTTTAGCGAAACATGAATAAAGCTAGTCCATCACTATTATTACATCAAAATCAACCATCCCCAATTCAATGAGATTAGCCATAGTGTCCCGACCATGCAATATGACAACACAATCCCTATAAACCCACGCAGCCATAATAGACTCGCCAACTGGAGTAGACACAGAGAACGACTCGAGAAGTTATTCCGGTTCTATCCCAAATTCAATAACAACATAAGGAGTGACATGTGACAAAGTAGAACCGGGATCAATAAGAGCATATACATCATGGGATCAATATACATGTGACAATAACTGGAGACGATTCTGAATCCCGACGCCTCCACATAACATAAAATCTACTTGGCCCTACCGAGTTCTGGGTACCACCCCTAGCTGCACCACGCTCAGCAGGCGCTGGAGTGCCTCGAGCTGGAAGAGGGTACTAGTAGCTGCAGAACTAGCCAGCTGTGCCGCACCCCTGCCCATGATCTGGCGGGACGAGCGACAATCCCTCTTAATGTGACCCCTCATATAGCACTCGTAGCATATAAGTAGGTCCATGAAGCATACCCAAAGTGTATACTCCCACACTTAGGGCATGGGGGCCTCCGCTGCTACTGGATTCTCCCTCCAGGCCGACCCTGTTTGTGGGGTCCCCTATTGCCCTGATTGGGCCTTGATGGCCATGCACTCCTTGAAGACTGAGCAAATGACTGAGATGGCCCTGATGACCCTCCCCAAAATGCCAACCTACCATCACCACCACCACCACCGGAAGAACCACCAAAGTTGCCCTCGGACCGGGCCTTGCTGCTACCCTCACGCTCCATTCTATTTTTCAGTTTACAGTTATCTGTAGCTTGAGAAAACTCCACCATCTTCCCATAGTTAATATAAGAGTTCAAGGCAGCTATAGCGGCCTCATTAATTACCAAGCGGCTAAGGCCCTACACAAACCGATGTGCTCTAGACTCCATAGCGGGCAACATGTGAATAAGATACTTGGACAGGCGCACGAACTCCATATGGTACTCCTGCACATTCATGCTACCCTGCTTCAGGCTCACAAACTCAGTGGCATGGGCTACCTTAGTCTCGGCAGGCAAGAAATGATCCATAAAGGCATCGGTGAACTCAGTCCACCTCACCGGAGGGCTCCGCTCCTCATAGGACTCCTCCCACATCTCAAACCAAGAATAGGCCACCCTTTTCGGGTGGTAGGAGGCCAACTCCACTCCTATCGTCTCAGAAGCATGCATAACTAGGAGAGTCTTGTGCATCTTACCAATAAAGTCCTCGGATCCACCTCGAGATTAGTACCCATGAACTCTGGAGGATCTAACTAAAGAAACTTGTTCACCCTGGAACTAGTAGATTCCCCTGGATGACTGAAAGAAGTAGGCGCAACATTCGATCTCTGGGCCTGAGAAGGCACTATCTGAGCCAGCATCTATATGGCTCCACTAAGGTCCCTATCAGAAATACCAAGACCAGAAGCTGGGGCTGAAGGTGGATCTGAAATATCAGTTGGAAGAACCATTGCACCCTCGGTAGGTGTAGGAACTGGTGCAGTCTGAGCAGGAATAGTAGATTCAGGCCAAGCAAGCCTGTTAGATTTCCTCATACCCAAACTCATCCGTGATTAAAGAGGAGATATATTCTATTAATTAAACACTTAGAGGATTTCATGAACAACCCCAACTCCATTACCATTAGTTACTCTATTTTGTTTTTAAGTCTTAAAATACAAACACTTTTATAGTTTGAAGTGGAACATGTAATACACATACGACATTACTAACTTGACTTTCCCAACACCAATAAACATCCCATACTATGTCTACGGAGCCTCTAATAAATACAAAAGAATACAATGATAGTGCCGGTAACAAGGCTTCGGCTATACCTCAAAACATAATACACACAGAACAAAGGATGCACGACCCCGAAATGAAGTGGGGCTCACCAAGTCAGCTGGGAAGAGAGGGTACCGCTATCACTAGATAATTCCTCCAACTATGGAACAACTTGCATCCATTATAGATACAGTGCCCCCAAAAAAAAGGGACGTTAGTACATCTCGAATACTACAAGTATGAAAACCAAAACACCTATTCAAGGACTTAGAAAAACAACATGAATATGATGAATCATGGTAACAATAAAAGGGCTTAGATAGCCGTTAAAGTCAAAGAAAATTTATTAAGAGCTTCCAATAACATTTATAAATTTTAAGTCGTGGATCCTCTGTAACCTCCTTTACACAAAGCTGCCCTGCTGCCTTACCCCAATGTATGCGGGTGGAGGTGCAATCACAATACCACAACTATTCACAAAGCGGCCCTGCCGCCTCACCCCAATGTATGTGGGTGGAGGTATAATCACAATACCACAATTCTACACAAAGCGGCCCTGCCGCCCCACCCCAATGTATGCGGGTGGAGGAGTAATCACAATACCACAATTTAGATGCCCAAAATGATAATAGTTTATACAAAAGAGTTTTCTTCCAATCAACCATTTGGCACCTTTGGCCTTAGCAAGTATAAGTTCATAAGGTCTCATCATATGAGAAATAAGTGTTTGATCATATTAATTTCATACAAGGTTTTATTCCGAAAAGGGGCATAACATAATTAAATCACAATTGAAAATCTTTAACATATGAGGATTCCGACTCTTTATGCAATTTGAGAATTGATTTACTATCTTGAACATCCCACCTCAACAGTGTTTCAAGTTTGACTGCACATGATGGAGTTTTGAAAGGATTCGGGAATTTCGATACTAGAATAAGGGTTTAGCCTTCACACCTCGAAAGAGCTTTCCTTGGTGTAACAATAACATCCCGACATATCTAACGATGTTAATCTATAAACGAGGGGAGAATTACAAGCATGATTAGAGGAATTTGTATGGCACGAGCTGCTACATCGATGACTTATCCTTACCTCAACTAACTCAAGAACAAAACCACCCATGATAGTTAAACATCTTCCCCACAGTCTTTATTAGCTCATTCATGTGATAAATCTACCCTCATCACCCATAGTCAACCCAAACCCAAAATTGAAGAATTGGGGGAAGCAATTATTACATTTTTGAAGCCCTAGAAAGTTCCTTTTGATGGAATTCCAAGGTTTGATCAACGTAGAGTAGTGAAATCGTTAGTATTCCCTTTCCTCTCTCTAGAATAGCTCTCTCATCTCTCTAAAATGTCGGGTAATCCCCTAAAAATGAATCCTTAGGCTAGATAAACGAAACGAGGACCGGGTTATAAAATTGGAAAAATGAAGCCCCGATTCAAATCTGCGGTCGCATATGCAACCGCATAACATGTTTGCGGTCTGCATAATGGCCCTCCAGAATTGGGAATTTCTGCTTCACTCTGTGACAGGTCTGAGGTCCACAGACCAATTATGCAGTCGCATAATGGATCGCAGAACCTTTTTCCGAAATTTCTCATGCGGGATCTGCGGCCCAAATAACCTTTCTGCGGCCGCATAATGGGCCACATAATGGTACTCAAAATTGGCAAATCTTTCTGCTTCATTCGTGACCAATATGAGGCCCGCAAACTGGTTCTGCGGTCGCATAGTGGACCGCAGAATTGCTATGTTCTGCAAACCTTTTCCTTCAACTCTTCGACGCATTGAGCAATCCCAAAAGTCCATACCGTGTCTCGCAAGCTCTCCGTGAAGAATTTCTACAATCCTCAAATACATTAGCTTACCTCGGCACCACAAAACATCGGGTTCTAGGTGAAATTTCAAGGGGCTTTACAAGATCTTAGCCATATTTATTTGGGAACCCTCCAATACCATATTTCTACCTCAGACCAAAACTAATATAACATATGACCATGCAATCTGATCATCGATAGCAGAATCCCCCACTTGGCATGATGCTATAGGAATAACACCAATCATAAGATACCTCAAATCATCTATTAAGCACATATCCATCATCGTGACAGTCAAGCCAACTTCTCAAGTGCCTTGAATGATAATATGTTTCTTCCACTGAATAGAAGTCCCATACAGAACACGTAACCTCTAATACCGCCGATTAGCCTGAAGTCAACATTCTATCATGACCCTAACACGATCACAACAACTAGGCAATCAATTAAATCCTCCCAAGCTCGTACTCACTAATCAGTTATAAGTACCCGCTGCATCCCACACGTGAACAACTGAAAGATATGCCAACACATCCACATCCTCAGTATGGACAACACCCCAAGACAACGATCGAGCATCCATAGCCCCATCGTAGCCCATCCATAGACAAACGATCAGTGCATAGTTGATACCGAGTGCGCAACATCATATACAACTGTATGTAAGGGAATATAAGATATATGCTTAAAACTGAATCAACGTCGTACGATAAGTAATGAAAGAAGTGAGATTTCCTAATATTTCTGTAGCCTCTTGAAGATAACTACAGACGTCTCCGTACCTATCCGCAAGACTCTACTAAACTTGCTTATGACTCATAGAACCTATGAACCTAGAGCTATGATATCAAACCTATCAAGATCACAAAATACCACTTTTACGATCGTGATGGAACCTAGTCTCTATGACTAGGTAAGCCTAATACATGCTGAGAATTTAACAGAAATAAACAACTTAATTATTAACTTAAACTGATAAATGATATAATAAAAGATGAAACTGATCAATAGTTATATATCTCCAAAACCGGCAGTACGGAGTCATAAGTTCTGCTGAATACACTCGAAGTCTCTAAATTAAAACATTGTTTTGGAATAAAAGCAAACAGTAGTAAAGGTAATATCAAAAGTTGACTCCGAGGCCTACGAACGGAACATGGGGTATACCTTGAAGTCTCTAACTGCATAGACACCACTCTCAAAACCAATCTAATCTGAAGTACTTTTATCTACGTAAATATGTGTAGAAGCGTAGTATTAGTACACCACAATGGTACCCAGTAAATATCAAGACCCACCTCGGTAGAGTAGCGACGAGGCATAAGTCGAGATACTCACTAGACACCCGTGCAGAATAATAATATAAAGCTAACAACAGAAAGTAAAGGCAATAAATGGAAACAAGAGTAAACATGCGATAAACAACAAAAATAATCAAAACACAGTTAAAACACAAGTGAAATAAACTATGGAAAACAAAAATCAGTTCGAATCATTGTGTCGTTCCAACACAGAATTTACAACAAGAATCACCCCGAGGTACCACACCTCATAATCACAAATCATAAGCCATAAATCATGAATCTTGTATGCATGGCACCTCGCGCCCACATTATAAAACACCATCGCACGGCAAGACTTCGTGCCATAACGTATATCGTATTCGTGTCAAGTACTAATAAAATATTCAAAAAGTATATTTAAATTAAGTAAAGCATGACAATAATTTTAATAAAGTAAAGCATGACAATAATATAAATAAAGTAAAGCATCAAATGAGATAATAAGTTTATTTTCAAGAATCAAATAAAGTAAAGCATTATAACAATTTAAATAAAGTAAAACATCAAATGAGATAATGAATTTTATTTAAGAATTTAATAAAGTATAAAAGGTTAGTAATTTAAATAAAGTAAGCATCAAATTAGATAGTGAACATAATTTAAGAACTAAATAAAGTAAAGCATGATATCAATTTCCTTATTTTAATCCGTTATTGTCACGCCCCAACCTTGGGGAGCGTGACCGATGCTCAACCGAGATACCCTAATCAAGAAAGCCTACGTGATGCCTTCTACCCGACCTTACCCATGAATAAAGTGAAGATGCAAACCATGCGTTAGACGATGTGAGGATTTAATGAACAACACCGATTTTATTACCATTAGTTACTTTATTTATAATTCCCAAAATACATTACACATTCATAGTTTAGAAGTGAAAATTTGTGATACAAATACAACATTTCTAGTTTGAGTTTTCAAAACCAAGATACAACCCACACTATATGTACGGAGTCTCTAATTGATACAAAAGAGTAATATGATGGTGCCGGCAACAAGGCCCCGGCTATACATCAAAACACTATACATAGGGTATAAAAGATACAAGATCCCGGTACGAAGTGGGGCTCTCCAAGTTAGCTGAGAAGAGTGTGTACCGCTATCATTGATCGATGCCGCCTACTGTGGAACCACCCACATCCATTAAAGATGCAGCATCCCCGGCAAAAGGGATATTAGTGCATATGGAATAGTACTAGTATGTAAGACTAAATACCCTCTCAATGAAATGAGTAACAGTGCAAGGATAAAGAAACAAGGAATAAATGAGAGCCTCAAATAATATTAAGCGTCAAGTTAAGAGCAATATACGTTTTGAAATAAATATCAACATATTTAGGTTGGGAGATCTATAGTACTAATACACTACCGTATTTTATGCACGGATTCCAATCTTGGGCCGATCGGCTAAGCCATCTCACCCAAAGACATCCAATCACAACACCACCATGTGCGCGATATGGAGTCCTGTAACGAGCCGATCGGTTGTTTTGAGCATTATTTCACTTCGCTCGGTAGTTTGAGAGCACGAGTATCTCCGCATGATGTATTATGACTTATGTGAATCATCGGTTTTGATTTTCATGTTGTTCAAAATCGATTTGGAAGAATGAACTTCATGATTGAAGCTTTAAATTGGAAGAGTTGACCAAGTTTGACTTTTGTATATTTGACCCCGGATCGGAGTTTTGATGATTTCGTTAGGTTCGGATGGTAATTTTGGACTTGGTCGTATGCCCGTATTCGCATTTGGATATTTTTTTGAAGGTTATAGCGTTAATTGGCGAAAGTTGGCAATTTGGCAATTTGGAATGTTCATAAGTTTGACCGGAAGTTGACTTTAGTGATATAGGGTTCGAATTTTGGTTTCGAGAGTTGTAATAGATTCTTTATGTCATTTGAAACTTGTGTGCAAAATTTGAGGTCATCCCGAGTTGATTTGTTATGGTTCGGCTCGGGATTTGGAAATTGAAAGTTCAAAGGTTTATTAAGTTTTATTTGAGGTACGATTCGTAAGTTTTATTAAGTTTCAAATAAGTTTGTATTGTGTTTTAAGATTTGTTGGTATGATTGAATGGGGTCTCGAGGGGCTCGGGTGTGTTATGGATCATTGGTTGAGAAACTAGTTATGTTAAGGATTTAGAGTTTGACCATGGTCAATATCAGGTCACGATGACCTCTTTTCGGTGTTTTTAGTTCGCTAGAATGTTCGTAGCCTGTTTTTGATTGAAACACATATATGATTTGTGTCTGGGAGGTTCCGAATGAGTTTTGGGTGCTAAAATGAAAATTCTTTCGTTGCTGATTTTCTGGTGTAAAATAATTATGAAAATGGCACTTTTTATCCCTTAAATTTCCAAACTTCATTTAAAACTTCAAAACATCATATCCCCCTCATTTTAAGGCCAAAATGGGTGATTCAAAAGTCTAACTTGACTGAATTATCACAAGTAATCCAATGGAGGCAACAAAAGTGAGTTTTAAAATCGTTTGGCATATGAAACTAGGCAGAACAACTGGACAAAAAATAGTTAATATCGATGGCTTGTTCATTTGGTCATATTTTGAGTTGGGAAGCTCGGATTTTGGCAATGTTTGAGGTGATTTTCACCATATGAATTGGGGTAAGTGTTCTCTACTCGTTTTTGGTTATATTTCGTGAATCTATTTTTATTTTTGGTAATTGGATTGTGAATTTTAAAGAGAAAATTGGGGGGTTTTGTCCAAAGTTTCATCGTTTGGCTTGCTCGATATTGGATTTGGCTTGTTCGAGACAAGTAACACTTCTAAACTTGGTGCTGAGGGTATAAAACCCCAAATTACGTGTTATGTGATTGATGCAGAGGTGATGCGCATGCAAGGTGATGGGCGTGTGGGCGTGCACCATGTGAATTGTGATTTAGTCAATTCCAAGGAACTCGTAGTTATCTTTTCTGGATACTTTCACTATACTCTATGTGTTAGAACACCTAAGCTATAATTCATGCTAGAAATCATGCTTAGGCATATGTTGGTATTATTGGGAGCCACTGAGCTCATTTCTGTTATTGAATTATATGTTTAAATTGATGTTTCCTACTCAGTCATATTTATTCATTGCATATAATATCTCAGTCTCTGTTGCTATTTATTGATACATCATATCATCATTTTTGGGCTAGTTTCATGACATTGTGAGCCCGAGAGACTGAAGAGTTTGATGACTGAGTGAGGCAGAAGGCCTGATTGTGAGTGATATTTATATGATTGGGCTGCAAGCTACAACATGCATTATTGATTTATGCCTGGATCTGACTTATTATAGCGCTTGGGCTGAAAGAACGCCTCCGGAGTCTGTACACACCCCAGTGAGCGTATTTGATTTATATTGAGGGATGGATCTTCCCTGGGTATGGATCTTGCCGGAATCATTTATGTTAGGGGATGGATCTTTACCTGGGCTGGATTGGCCTTATACAACACTGAATGACTAACGGTCAGTTGATATATATATATATTCGGGATGGATCATCCCTGGGTTGGATTGGCCATATACACTGCTGAGTGACTGAGCATGTCCAGTGATTGAGCATGATGTGTGGAAAATGTGAGACAATGAGATTGAGTACTCTGAGAGTGTGAGTAAATGAGTTCATCCCGGAGATACATTGCATTTAACATGCGTACTTGAGATACATGCATAAAGTTGCACTTCTTTCTATTATCCGGTTTTGGCGACATTCATGATTTTACCTGCATAGTGAAATATAGGAATAGAGAGGTACTTTCCTCATGCTTTTTAAAAAATGAAACATCTTATTTATTGTTGAAACGTTTTGGAGAAAATCACAATTTTACAAACCTACTCATGTTTTGGTGATTACGGTAAAAGAATTGGGTTTTCACTGATATACTTGAAAAGCATGCCTATTTTTTCGGAACTGTGAACGAGATGAGCATCTTATATCTGAGTATGTTTCTTGTACCATTATTATTATGTTGTTACAAAGTATTGTTGGCTATTGATGTTGGACTCCGACCTCTGTTTTAGCTCGTCACTACTTTTAACCTAAGGTTGGGTTTGTTACTTATTGAGTACATGGGGTCGGTTGTACTCATACTACACTTCTGCATCTTGCGTGAGGATGTTGGATGCTGATGTTGCTGTGTTCGACGGGAGCTGGATTTGAAGATGCACATGCATTCCGGTTATAGCTGCTTCTTGTTCATGGTAGCTCTAGACTTCTGAAAGAACTATTCATGTATATTTCAAACAGATGATGTACTTTATTTCATACAAGTTTTATAAATTCTGTATCTTAGACACTCATAATTTGTACTACCAGTTTTTGGGGAATGTATAAGATTCAGATATTTTCTTTCACTTAATTGTCTTATTAAATTTTATTGAAATTGGATAGTTGTTAATTGGCTTACCTAGAAGGTTTTGTTAGGTGCCATCACGACTAGTTGGATTTTGGGTTGTGATAAGTTGGTATCAGAGCTTTAGGTTTATAGGTTCTATGAGTATTGAGTAAGTGTCTAGTAGAGTGCACGTAATCCTAGTCCGACACCATGAAACATTATTTTCATTGCAAATTTTACCGGGCTTTACACTTAAGTTCTTCAAAATTTTTCGGGGTGTTACAAAGGTCATGGTTCAGTTTTGAAGAGAAGGTCATGAATTCTTAGACAACATGGATGGTTTCAGATGCTTAGATAAATGCTATTACTACTTGGTATTTCTTAAGGAGAGGGTATATTCAGACGGTGCACTGAGTTTTGTCTTATGGATGCTTCATGGGTATGGCGGTACTCGCCTAACTGATTGGCTACTGATGTTCAGATTTTGCTATGTGGAATGGAAGAATTATAGAAGTAGATGATTATGTATGAGAGATGTGCTAGTCATTCGTGCGGTGGAGTTGGGATCAGATATGGTGACTCGAGTGTTCTACTGATTTGGATATCGGGAGTTCTCAGAAGCAGACTGTTTTGTGGTTGTGCACTGTGAAGATGTTCCCAAAGTTAGCTAGATGGTGATACATGTTATGGTTAGATCATTGAGGAATTTGGAGGGTTATTTATCTATTTGTGGATGACCAGAGTTGATTTGGGGCCCATTGGTAGGCCTAATGAGGATGTGTATCTTACATCGGGTAGGATTTATTGACTTAACATGGTTAGTGTTGAGGGTTGAGTCAGTTGGTTAGAGTTGATCTTGTTTGTGATCTGGTATGTTCTATGAGTTACTCTTCTATCCTACAAGCGGTTGTGATATGTTGGTTATACGCACACATGGTGCGGTTCTATTTGGGCCCTATAGCAGAATTTGAACGAGATGGGTATTAAGATGTTGAATGATTGATTGCGCATTTGGTGATGTTCTTTCCGGTCTATGGTATTGAGTTATTGGTTCCTCCGTTGTTATGGTCATGCACCTTGGGTACTGAATATCGAATTGCGCGTGGTCAGTTTTATGACCTTTTTGGCTGGAGGTATTTCATATGGACCGGTGTTTGGATGGGGTCACGCATTGCAGCTGGGGTATGTCGGGATATGATTCTTTGTGATTGATTCGTGTGTTTTGGTTCTACGGTGTGTGATGGGTTCTTAGCATTGCGTTGTGGTGGTACTTGTTGAGCTTGCGGGGCGGTTTTCTCATTTGAGTCATTTTATATGTTTGAGTACACTTCAATTGTTGCATATTGGTGCACAAATTGCACGGTTTGTGGCTTAAAGTTGTATTGGTGTGGCATGTCAGTAGGGTGGCTGTATTTGATAAGATAAGGTCGTCGGACCTAGAATGGGTGTTATCGGATTTGATTACAGTGTGTTTCGAGGAATAATATCAGGAGTCGGGTTAGGATTTGTCTTTGGTTCTGATTGGACAAGAGAGAGCTCCATGACTTGTTGGTCTGATGAGTGGTTATTAGTTTTTGCGTGTTTCTTTCATCATTGGCAGTGTACCAAGGTTTTAGAATGAGTTTTTTTTTTATATGAGGTTCATTACCAGTATTGCGTGTGTTTTGAGCAGCTGTTGTGGTCAAAAGTTATTATTGTAAGCATCTAAGTTATGTGGTACATCATGTGATTACATCTTGGGTCATGGTTATGGCTCGATATAGCTTGTTTAGACTTATATAGTTTGTAGGTGGGAGATTCGGGTATTATAGGGAAATTTGGATGTGGAGATTAAATTCTAAGGTTCACGGCCTAAGGTTGGAGTAATGATCTTTAGTTATATTGTGTTATCAGGTTTATATGGATTAGGGTGATGTGGGATCACCCTCGTGTATGTGCATAGTTAGGTTACATGTCAGTTTGATGGTCTTGGAATGACTCTTGGCACGTTCGAGGACGAATGCATGTTTGAGGGAGAATGTAATGACCCGACCGGTCATTTTGAGCATTTTTTCACTTCGCTCGGTAGTTTGAGTTCACGATTATCTCCGCATGATGTATTATAACTTGTGTGAATTGTCGGTTTTGGTTTGCAGGTTGTTCGGAATCAATTTGGAAGAATGAATTTCATGATTGAAGCTTTAAGTTGGAAGAGTTGACCAAGTTTGACTTTTGTGTATTTGACCCTGGATCGGAGTTTTGATGGTTTCGTTATGTCCGAAAGGTGATTTTGGACTTGGGCGTATATCCAGATTTGCGTTTGGATGTTTCTTGAAGGTTCTAATGTTAATTTGCAAAAGCTGGCAATTTGGAGTTTTGGAATGTTCATAAGTTTGACCGGAAGTTGACTTTGGTTATATCAGGTTTGGATTTTGGTTCCAGGAGTTAGAATAGCTTCGTTATGTCATTTGCAACTTGTGTGCAAAATTTGAGGTTATTCCGAGTTGATTTGATATGGTTCGACATGAGTTTTGGAAGTTGAAAGTTCAAAGTTTATTAAGTTTGATTTGAGGTACGATTCATGATTTTTGTATTGTTTGATGTTATTTGAAGCTTCGAATAAGCTCGTATCGTGTTTTAAGACTTGTTGGTATGCTTGAATGGGGTCCCGAGGGGCTCGAGTATGTTTTGAATCATTAGTTGAGAAACTAGTTAAGTTAAAGATTTGGAGCTTGACCATGGTCAATATTGGGCCACAATGACCTCTTTTCGGTGTTTTGAGTGCGCGAGCATGTTCGTACCATGTTTTATGATTGAAATGCATATATGGTTTATATCCGGGAGTTTCCGAATGAGTTTTGGGTCCTAAATTTCAGACTACATTTAAAACTTCAGACTACATTTAAAATAATTACGAAAATGTCATTTTGTATCCCTTAAATTTCAGACTACATTTAAAACTTCAAAACATCATATTTCCCTCATTTTAAGGCCAAACTGGACGATTCAAAAGCCTGACCTAACTGCAATTTCAAGAGGAATACATTAGAGGCATCAAAAGTGAGTTTTGGGATTGTTTGCCACATGAAATGAGGCAGAACAACTGGATAAAAAATACTTAATATCGAGGGTTTTGTTTATTTGGTCATATTTTGAGTTGGGGAGCTCGGATTTGGGCAATGTTTGAGGAAATTTTCACCATATAAATTGGGGTAAGTGGTTTCTACTCGGTTTTAGTTATATTTCGTGAATATATTTTCGTTTTTGGTAATTGGATTGTGAATTTAAAGAGAAAATTGGGGTTTTTTGTGCAAAGTTTCATAGAGTGATATTTTGAGTTTTGAACATCGTTTCAGAGTCGGATTTGGGTAAAACTAGTATGGTTTGACTCGTAATTAAATGAGTTGTCGGATTTTCTAAGTTTCATTGGGTTTCGAGGCGTGAGGCTCGGGTTTGACGTTTTGGTCGATATCAAGATTTTGATTAAAGATTTGACCTTTATCGATTAGGTTTGTTCCCTTTGGCATTATTTGATGTATTTGAGTTGCTTTTGTCTAGTTTCAAGCCGTTCGGAGGTCGGTACGTACGGGATGGCATTTTGGAGCATCGTTTGGCTTCCTCGGTATTGGATTTGTCTTGTTCGAGGCAAGTAACACTTCAAAACTTGGTACTGAGGGTATGAAACCCCGAATTCCATGTTATGTGATTGATGTTGAGGTGACGCGCATGCTAGATGACGAGCGTGTGGGCGTACACCGTGTGTATTGTGAGTTAGTCGATTCCATGGAACTGCGTAGGTATCTTCTCTGGATATTTTCACTGTACTCCATGTGTTAGAACACCTCAAATATAATTCATGATAGAAATCATGCTTAGGCATATGTAAGTATTATTGGGACCCACTGAGGTCATTTTTCTTATTGAATTATATGTTTAAATTGAAGTTTCGTACTCAGTCATATTTATTCATTGCATATCATATCTCAGTCCCTGTTGCTATTTATTGATACATCATATCATCATTTTTGAGATAGTTTCATGACATTGTGAACCCGAGAGACTAGAGAGTTTGATGACTGAGTAAGTCGAGTGCCTGATTGTGAGTGATATTTATGAGATCAGGCTGCACGCCGCAACATGCTTTATTTATTTATGCCTGGATCTGGCTTATTATAGCGTTTGGACTGAAAGAGCCCCTCCGGAGTCTGTACACAACCCCAATGAGTGTAGTTGATTTATATTTAGAGATAAAACTTCCCTGGGCATGGATCTTGCTCGAATCATATATATTTGGGGATGGAGCTTCCCCTGGGGATGGATTGTCCTTATACAGTACTGAGTTACTGACTGTCAGTTGATATAATATATATATATATATATATATATATATATATATATATATATATATATATATATATATATACACACACAAACTTGGGATGGATCTTCCGTGGGCTGGATTGGCCATATACAGTATTGAGTGACTGAGCATGTCGAGTGATTAAGCATGATCTGTGGAAAGTGTGAGACAGTGAGATTGAGTACTGTGAGAGTATGAGTACATGAGTTCATCACTGAGATACATTGCATTTGACATGAGTACTTGATATACATGCATAAAGATGTATTTCTTTTTGCTACCCAGTAATGGTGACATTCATGATTTCACTTGCATTGTGACATGTAGGCCTAGAGATGTACTTTCCTCATGCTATCTGAAAAATGAAACATATTATTTATTATTGAAAATTTTTGTGGAAAAATCACAGTTTTACAAACCTACTCATATTTTGGTGATTTCGGTAAAAGAATTGGATTTTCACTGATATACTTGAAAAGCATGCCTATTTTCCGGAACTATGAACGAGATGAACATCTTATATCTGAGTATGTTTCTTGTACCATTATTATTATGTTGTTACGAACTATTTTTGGCTATTGGTGTTGGACTCCAACCTCTATTCCAGCTCGTGACTACTTTCAACCTAAGGTTTGGTTTTGTACTTATTGAGTACATGGGGTCGGTTGTACTCATACTACACTTCTGCACCTTGTGTGCAGATGTTGGATGTTGATGTTGCTGTGTTCTACGGGAGCTGGATTTGAAGATGTACATGCGTTCCGGTTATAGCCGCCTCTTGTTCATGGTAGCTCTAGACTTATGAAAGATCTATTCATGTATATTTCAAACAGATGATGTATTTTATTTCATACCAGCTTTGTAAATTCTAAATCTTAGACGCTCATGATTTGTACTACCAGTCCTTGGAAATGTATAAGATTCAGATATTTTCTTTCGCTTAATTGTCTTATTAAATTTTTTTATAATTGGATAGTTGTTAATTGGCTTACCTAGCGGGTTGGGTTAGGTGCCATCACAACTAGTTGGATTTTGGGTCATGACGCATCCGATATCGGCATTTCATCACTTGAGCTTTCCTTAAATTACTACAACGTTCCGAAAATCCTAGCGACTTCAATCTATTAGAGACATGACAAAGTTGAACCATAATTAGGAAGAGATTTATGGGTTCCGCTCACCTAAGCATTTTATCAAGCGCTAGGTGTGCAAATTTGACTACAAGGTTCTAATGTAAGATTTTCTTCAACCCACAACCCTTATCAACCAACAATTCATCCTGGGTAATTCGACAACCTCCAAGACCCCTCTATTGATACATGCATGCCATATCTTCTACTCCCCGACCACTTAGTCCCAAAACAAACTTCCATGGATGATGTAGGACAAGAACTTACCCGGATAGGTGGTGGCCTAGTCAGTGATTCCCTTGAATCTTCAAGATTGGGGCAAAGATTGATGAGCAAAGCACTTGGGGATTCCTCCTCCTCCATCTAAGGCACTCCCCTCTCTCTAAAACAACCATTTAACCCAACCAAAATAACCCCCAAACTTGTTTAATAAAAATAGAGTCGGGTAAAATTTCCTCAAACTTAAGCCTCCGAACCGGGTTTGCGATGGCAGACTGGACCGCAAAACAAATATGCGGTCCAAAAAAAATGGCTGGCCTGATCAAGTCTGCGACTATTCTGCAGCCAGCAGAATAATTATGTGGTCGCATAACGCACCACAAAAGTCTCCCTCCCTACATTTTTCTTCTTTTCCACTCGTCGGATCTGCGATCCGCGGAGTATTTCTGCGGTCGCATAATGGACCGCACAAAAGCCAAGTTCTGCAATAATTTTTCTTCCAACTCCCCAACGAATTGCACAACCCAAAAGTCCATACCTCGGCACCACAAACCCCGGGTTCTAGGTAACATTTTACGGGGCCTTACAGTTATGTTACTAACAACACAACAATAACAACAACAACAACAACCCAGTGAAATCCCACTAGTGGGATATGGGGAGGGTAGTGTGTATGCAGACCTTACCCCTAGCCAGAAGAGGTAGAGAAGCTGTTTCCGAAAGACCCTCGGCTCAAGAGGAGAAAAAGACAAAAGGAAGTAAATCTCTCTTGACAACCAATTCATTAGGTAACAACGGAGGCACAAATTAGCACTTTAAAACAACATAGCAAATTATGTAAAATGCATGATATATACAAGAAGTCACAAACTGTTTCAACATAAAAAAAATAACAAAATGGTTCACTTCTATATGCCACATATCATAATCACATATCATCCTTATGATGCCACGTGAGCCTTACATTTATTTTTAATTTTATTTTCAAAGAATCTTCACGTGCTTTGGCCCCTTTATCTCGCCGTATGTGCTTCGTAGTAGCAACACGTGCATAAAACTACCCTATCTCTCCACATGCGCTTCAATATCACCACCCTTATGCCGCCGTATGCATATCTCATCAGAACACAATAATCAACCCATACCACACATGCCCATAATGCCACAACATTGCCAAAACAACATTACAAATATCATAATAAACCATAGCCCATAGCTCAATTACAATGTATACAAGAATTTTAGCAACAACAAATTAAAATAGGAAATAACTCAATAATGAAAGATATTTCATGTAACAACATCTTCAATTACAAGCATATTAATAACCTAAGAGTCTAAACCGGTTAATTTCCATATATAAGCCCGTCTACACACTCTTCAGTTCATGTATATGTAAGGATCCGTAAAAATTTTAACCAAAAACTCGGGGTTTTGTGGTGCCAAGATAGATTCATGTGTTACTGAACAGTACCTTACGGACTTCGAGAAAAATATTTCGCAGTAGAAAGCGTTTCTGTGGCCCATTATGCGGCCGCATAATCACTCTGCGGACCGCATAATGGCCGCAGAGTAAAGCAGTAAGTTTGGCCAATTTGAGGTCAGTTTTTCGGTCGATGATGCGACCGCATAATCAATATGCCGACCACATATCGGTCGCATAATTCCTCTTGGATTTCTGCGGAGGGAGTTCTACAGTGCATTATGCGACCGCAAAATAAGTATGCGGATCGCATACTGGTCACAGACCTGAGCCAAAAGTTTAGGCCCCTAAGGGCCATTTCTGCGGTCACTTTGCGGACCTCATAACCATTATGCGGTCGCATATGCGACCGTATACCTGTGTCGGGGCACCATTTTTCTTAATTTCAAACCCGGCCCCCATTTCGTTAAAACACCCATTTAGTCTATTTTGAAGCTCATTTATGATATTTCTAGAGTAAGAGAGAGAGGGTTCTAGAGGGAGGGCCTAATTTTCATCAATTAATCTTCAACCATCACTCAAAGCTTGGAAATATTCAAGAAGAGTGCCAAATTCTTCATCCTAAAAGTTAAGGCTTCATACTAGAACCATGAACGTTTTCCTAATTCTGGGTTCAATTTGTATATTGCTAAAATAGATTGTGGTTGCTAAGGGTTCCGGATAATTGTAGAGTCTAAAGAAGCGCAATTGAGGTATGTATGGCTAACTCTCTTCTTCCTAGAATCGAACTCCTGGTCTTCGAATGATTGGTGTAAGTTCTAACTTGATCATACTAGAATTGTTTGCCTTATTATGTTGGATTGAAAGATTCATGTTCCCTAATTGTTTTAGATAGTTACCATGTCATCATCCTATTTGAGAACGTAATTATGTTGTTTTCAAGCTCCTTCCCTTATGTGTGCACTGACTAATGTGATGATGTTATTTGAACGGATAAAAAGGGAAAAGACTTGAATTGTAAAATGTTCCCAAGTGACAAGAACTACTTAATAAATGAGGCTGTTTGCGCAATGTAACGAAAGATGGGAAAGAAATGTGAATTTAGTGAACAATTGAAAGAGGTTATGTCTCAAGTGAGATGGCTTAGCCGGTCGGGCCGAGACCGGACTCCATTTAAAAACACGATGGCATTGTGAGTTGTGGCTTTGGCACTAACGATTATTAATCTAAAAAGATGGAAAGATTGATTTGGAAACTATGTGACCCTTACTTGGTGTTTTCTTTGTATTTCTGTGAAACTTTTATTGATTATTATGACTGCCTTCTCTTTGTTTCACTGTTCATTCTACTAAGACTGGGTTTTGCCTTACATACTAGTACTATTTGACAGTACTAACGTCTCTTTTGCCGGGGGCGCTACATCTTTGAATGGATGTAGGTGGTTCCATCGCAGATAGTGCTGATCGCAGATAGGTGGTGCTCCCTTTCTCTCCTCACAGCAGTCTTGGTGAGAACTATTTCTCCCAGGGGTCACGTGGTCCTTCTTTTGTATAAGTTTTCATATTTTGAGGTATAGCCGGGGCCTTGTGCCGGCATTGTCATGTTGCTCTTTTGTACTCTTAGAGGCTCCGTAGACATTTATGTGGGTTATGTATGTATGTTAGGGTGGTCGTTGGATCGAGTTGTATTTTGGGAACTCAACTATGGCACAATGTATATAAGAAAAAATGAACTAGCAATGTTTATATATGTTTATAGTTGATCTCTCCCCTATTTTACAAATGGTGATGCGATCCCATTTTGGATTACGAATAAGTCAGGTAGGAAAGGTTTAATAGGCTTCCTCGACCGGTTTCACCCGGTTAAGCGCCGGTCGTGCTCCCCGAGGTTGGGGCATGATAGTATACATCTTTCACATAGTTTAAATAATGCAATTAGACCAATTCCTACAGGGTAGTTTCCCCTCCACAAAGTTAGGCAAGATACTTACCTCAATTAGGCCAATTCATAACTCAAAAATAGCTTTTCCTTAAAAATTCACCTCCGCTCAGCTCAAATCTTGCAAAAAACTACATAATATTATCAAACAATGCAAAAGAACCAAATTTCGATTAATAAAGTTACGATCTTTAACTAACATCAAAAAGTTAACTCAAAAGTCAACCCGGGCCTACAACATGCAACCAACAAAACTCACAAATACCAAAGACTCATTCCGATACGAGTCCAACCATACCAAAATCATCCAATTTCGACCCCAGATCGCCTTTCAAATTATCAATGTGTTTGTTTTAGAAATGTTTTTACAAAAATCCCCTCTTTCTTCAATTCAATTCATCAACCAATAGCTAAATTCTAGTCTAGAATCATGAAAATTACACAAATCTGAGTAAGAAATACTAACCCCAATCCAAGTAGTAAAAGTTCCTTCCAAAATCTCCCAAAATCGAGCTCCAAAACCTTGTGAGAAAAAAGTAACTAAATTTCAAAACAAGTAAAAATACAACAGTTGTCTTAGCCCGAATCAGATCCTAGGTGATCCCGAAACTTACGTTTGATAAGACTAAACGATCGTTGCGAGATTACACCCAAGATAGACTTTTGAGTCATACAATTTAGCCTTAAAATGAGAAAGATATGATGTTTTGATGTTTTAAAGGAAGTTTGAATATTTCAGGGACATCAGTGGCATTTTCATAATTATTTACACAAGGAAAAAACCAGCAATAAGAAAATCATTGTTTTAGCATCCAATACTCATTCGTATCGTCCCGGATACAAACCATATATTAATTTCAGTTAAACAATATGCTACGAACCTGCTCGCACACTCAAAATACCGAAAAGAGATCATCTTGACCCGATATTGACCATGGTCAAACTCTAAATCCTTAACTTAACTAGTTTATCAACTAATGGTCAACAATACATCCTAGCCCCCTGAGACCCCATCCAATCATACCAACAAGTATAAATACAGTATCCACACTTATCCAAAGCCTCTCAACACTCGTGGGAACATCACAACAAAGAATCGAGGCTCAAATTGAATAGACATTTTCTTAAGTTGTTAAATCTTTATTCTTTGAAAAGTGTATCCGAATCACACCCAAACACTTCAGATTACCTCCAAACTTCTCACACAAGTTAAATTCAACCATATAGACCTATCTAAAGTCTCGAAATACCAATTGGAGTCCAATAACATCAAAGTCAAGTCTTAGTTAAATTTATGAACTCTTAAGTTCTTCAAATTGTTAACTTTCGACAAATAGTATAGAATTCTTCTAGGAACCTCCAAAACCAAATACGAACCTATGTACAAGTACAAAATGATCATACAAACCTATCAGAATAATCAAAACAGATTTATGTTTAACCAAAAGTCAAACCTTGGTCAACTTTTCAAACTTAAAGCATTAAAATCAATCCAGAACCACTCGAAAACCAAAACCAATAACTAAGGAATAAGTTGAACCTATCATTGATTTTGAATCTAAATTAAGGAATCTAAAAATAGAAAAATAGAGTTTTTGACTTGAAAGTTAAGAGAATATATTTTGGACTTTTGAACACCGATTAGGACTCAAATTTGGAAAGTAATCACATATTTAGACTCCTGAGATTATGGAACAACAGGATCCGAATATTATTTCGGGTTTTGATCATATGGGTCCAGGTTGACTTTTTGGTGACTTTTGAGATTTTGTTAAAGAACAAAAATTTATCGATTGGATTCGACTCCTATAGTTTTATTTGACCTCTGTCACGCCCCGAACTCGGGGAGCGCGACTGGCGCTCAATTGAGTGAACCCGGCTGAGCAAGCCTATTAGATTTCCTTCTACCCAAATTCATCCATGACAAAAGAGAAAATATATCTCATTAATTAAACACTGAGGGGATTTCATTAACAATCCTAATTTCCATTTCCATTATTTACTTTCCCAACACCAATACACAACCCACATTATGTCTACGGGGCCTCTAAAAAATATAACAAATAACTATGATAGTGCCGACAACAAGGTCCTGGCTATACCTCAAACACAATACACGAGGAACCATACCCGAAATGAAGTGCGGCTCACCAAGTCAGCTGTGAATGTAGTGTACCGCTATCACTGATCAATACCGCCTGATGTGAAACCATCTGCATCCATTAAAGATGTAGCGCCTCCGACAAAAGGGATGTTAGTACCGTCGAATAGCACTAGTATGTATGACTAAATTTTCTTTTTTAAAATAGAATGCCAATATAAGAAAGGGACAACAATGTAAACAACAAGCAACAATAATTAATATCCAAAGGTCACGATAAAACATAACAATTTTAAGAATACAAAAATAAGGCGGTGTAGATGATAATCAAAATATGAAGATAATATTATTTTTGGTTAGAAGATCTTTAGTACCAATTAACCACAGTTCAGAATACCTCTATTCATAATATACACAACATAACCAACCTCACAATACCATCGTGAATTAAGTACGGAGTCCGATCACGATCCGATCGGCTAGGCCGTCTTATTTGAAGACATCAACCACAATCACAATCTCAAGCACAATTACAATATCTGTGAAAATATACTACCGTGAATCAAGCATGGATTCAGATCACGAACCGATTGACTAGGCTGTCTTATTTGAAGACATCAACCACAATCACAATTTCAATTACAATTTTCAGCACAATTACCACTATGTGTACAGCATGGCATCCGATTACGACCCGATCGGATAGGCCGTCTCATCTGAGACTCCATCCTTTTCTATCATCAATCTCATCCCAAATAAGGGGAATAACTTTGTCACATCAATCTCATCCCAAATAAGGAGAAAAACATTTTTGATTTGCATACAAAGAAAACATAAATACAGATTTCATTTACCTCACGACCTTTCATATCGTATATAGCTTCATTGTTAATTTTAACAACTTACAACATCATTATTTAATTGGCTCTCTAGGCCATACATGTGATTCTTCTTTCATGACACAATTGCCGTATTTCATATTCCACACTTTTATTTCTTTCCTTTCATGGCTCATCATCATAAATATCAATATATAGAATATTCCGAAAATCACAACTTTAAGTCCATTAGAAATGAAGACTTTAAACACAATAGATTTATTTCCAATAAATGGAGTAAAATGATTGACAATCGAAGCGCAAGTTAAAATCATAAATAAGTAACACACAGTTTATTCTTGAAATACTTTTCCCCAAAAGAGGGCAATACACAATTTCAACTCATGAATACGTAAAAGCTCAAAAAACGTTGGGAATACTTACAAGACCTATAATTAGTTAAAACAACCATATTTGGGCATGACTTGAGTACATAAGCGTTTAGGCAAATCTATTTTCGAAGTCATATAAAACACTTAAATAAAGGCTCATTTCATAACCTTTCTCACATCGATCATTTTATTTCATCGGCACCGTTGGCCACAAGTATAACTTTCTTTCTTGGCATGTTGGCCATACTTTATATCCCCAATTCACTTATTGCACTTCCAAACATATTTATATTTTATCAACAATAAGACATTTCTAATCAAGACTTTAGGTACACATATGAGCAATTAAGAGTCTTAAGCATATTGAGATTTTCTCACACAATTTGGTATCATAAGCTTCATTTGAAACATGACTCAAAGACATTGCATTTCAATACACATATCAATCTTGAACACATTCCCAAAAGATAACATAATGCGATAGGAACATTCAGAACACGTTTTGAATACATAATTCTTGATACTTTGCTTATTCAGAATACAAATTGAGCATATATCATTCAACACTAACTTGTTCGGAATAGCCAATTTTATAATGAACAACTCGGGACTAACTTAAATTTCATAAACACCGTGGGATTCAATTCTAAGAGAGAAGTTTAGCCAATATACCTTTCTTGAGCTTTCCTTATATTACTACGATGTTCTGGAACTTCTAGATACTTCAAACTATTTAGAAACATAACAAAAGTAAACCATAATTAGGAAGATATTCATGGGTTCACCTCACTTAATCATTTCATCAAACACTAGGTGTGCAAATTGGTTATAAGGTTCTTCCACAAGATTTCCTTCAATTCACAACCCAATCTTTACCCATTTGAGCTCAACAATCTTTTCACAAACCGTATTTGTATATACATGTATACATAATACTCTCACACCCAAGAATCATACTTCTCGTGACCTACATTTAATCCAAATACAAATATTTAGGGGTAGGGAGAAGAATCTTACCTATTAGATGAATATCTTGTGAAATCTTCTAGCCTTGAGCAAGAATGCTCAACTCATACTCATCCGACCATCTGAACGGGGTACCTTTCTAGGTCAATCTAGTTAATGGGGCTATTATGGATGAAAACCCATCCACAAACTGGCGATAATAACCCGCCAAACCCAGGAAACTCCAGATCTCTGTAGTTGAAGTAGGTCTAGGCCAGTTCTGAACTTCCTCAATCTTCTTAGGATCCACCTTTATGCCCTCTGCCAATATAACATGCCCCAAAAAGGCGACTGAGTCTAACCAAAAATCACACTTTGAAAACTTGGGTGGGTAATATAGTTCAATATTTAGGATGTTTGTCCTTGTGCTTTATTTATTATAACTACAAACCATAAACATACTGAAAATTATTTTCACACAAATTTAAAAGGATATTCTTTAATTTTGGAAGATGAAAGTTGAATTTGGGGATTATAAACACATACTTAGAAGCATATTGACCAGTATCATAAGTTCTGCATGTATGACTTTATTGTCAAAACTTCTATATACCATATGTGTACTATTACATAAGCTATTCAGCGGATCTAAGTTTTCAATAGCATAACGGGCATAGATGTAACGACCCGGCCGGTCATTTTAGGAGTTGTAGCCCCGTTCTCCCATTTACTACTCATTTTATACTTATTAGTTGCTATGTGACTTGCCTGGGTAGTTGGTTCAGGTCCGGAGAGATTTCGGAACCAGATGAGACACTTAGTCTCAAGGTTAGAAGCTTAAGTTAAAAAGGTTGACCGGATGTTGACTTAGTGTAAACAACTCTGGAGTGGAGTTTTGATGGTACTGTTAGCTCCGTTGGGTGATTTTGGACTTAGGAGCATGTCCAGATTGTGATTTGGAGGTCCGTACTTGAATTAGGCTTGAAATGGCGAAAGTTGGAAATTTAGAAGTTTGACCGAGGGTGGACTTTGTGGTTACCGAGCTCGGATTGGGGTTTCAGGAGTTGGAGTAGGTCTGTGGTGTCAATTGCGAATTGTGTGCAAAATTTTAGGTCAATCGGACTTGATTTGCTAGGTTTCGGCATCGATAGAAGTTGGAAGTTCACAAGTTCAATAGGCTTGAATCGATGCGTGATCCATGGTTTTAGCGTGGTTTGATGTGATTTGAAGGCTCGACTAAGTTCGTATCATGTTTTAGGACTTGTTGATATATTTGGTCGATGTCCCGGGGGCCTCGGGTGGAGTTCGGGTGGTTAACGGATCAAGGTTTGGAGTTAAAGGGTTGTTGAAGCTGGGAGTCTTCTGGTGCAATCGCACCTCCGGAGCTTTGATCGTAGGTGCGAGCTGGGAAGAGCAGATGCGTCTAGGAGAAAGGAGTGTAGTGGTCACAGGTGCGAAGGTTTGACCGCACCTGCGTGGTCGCAGATGCGGTGAGGTTGAGCACAGAAGCGAGGGGGAAGCGCAGGAGCGGAAGTAAGTCGCACATGCGTGTGCGCAGAAGCGAAGAATGTTTCCGCATGTGCGAAGGTCTGTCCCCAATGAATTTTTGCAGAAGCGGAAGAGGTGTCTCTTCCGTGAAGCTGCAGGTGCGGGTAAGTTGTCGCAGGTGTGAGAAAGCCTGGACAGAATATAAACGTTTGGTTTCCAAGGGTTTTATCATTTCTTGACTTTGCAAACTCAGATTAGGGCGAATTTTTAGAGGGATTTCAAAGCGATTTTTAAGGTAAGTCACTTGTTATTTTTATTCAATAATTATGTTTCTCCATTGAATTTCCCACCTAGATTGTGTGATTTTGAGGTGTAATTTTGGGAGTTTGAGGCTAGGGATTTGGAGAGTTTAAATTAAGGATTTGAGTAATGATTTGGTGTCGGATTTTGGTAAATTTGGTATGGTTGGACTCGTGGTTGAATGGGCTTCCGGATTTTGTGACTTTTATTAGATTGCGAGACGTAGGCCCGAGAGGCTGGAGAGATTTATGACTGAGAGAGGCCGAGGGCCTGATTGAGAGGATATTTATGGGAGCGGGTTGCATGCCGCAGCATGTTTATTTGATTCATGCCATGATTGGCTTATTATAGCGCTTGGGCTGAAATTGCCCCTCCGGAGTCTGCACATCCATAGTGGACGCATGTACCTATTGAGTGCGAGTGTGAGGGTCGAGCGTGAGTGCCGAGCGATTGTGAGGATGGAGTGACTGTCATGTAGTTACTGAGATGTGCAATATCCTGTTTCAATTGAACTTGACATGATTTAAATAGCTTCTCGGGAGACCGTGGCCTCTAATTTTCCTTCTCGCTGATTTGAGCCGCCCGCAGGTCATTTCACCCGAGAAGTTCATTTTGGAGTATCAGTCTGTCTTTTTGATCATACGTATGGGACTTTCTTTCTGAATACAGACTTGGACGTCTCCGAGCCGTTTTAAGTTGGATGTAGCCTAATAGGCTCGGTGCCTCCGGGATTCGATAGCCCGAGTTGTCCAATATTTTTATCGGACACCAGTCCCCGACTCAGGGTGGCCCGTAGGCTCTAGTATTTAAGATATGTTATTTTTTTAAGTAACTCAACAAATGTATCGATGGTGCAAATGCGTAATGATAAAATATACAGGGCACATTTCTTTCATTACTTTGCATGTAGAGTACATAATCTAATGCACATAAGCTTTTTGCTATGGCAAGAATGAGATATATGGGTACGGTTCGTTTGACTATTTGACCCTTACAACGAATCCTAATCATCAATCCTTGGCTTTTAATATCAAATAAGAACACCTTCTTAGGGCGTAATGCCCCCCAGTATTTGAGACTAAGCTTGTGAGGGCTCGAATATTGTCAGTCCAGTACGGATGGTCAGCAATTCCAGCCTCAGACCGGTCTACGGAACTAAGGTAACATATTTTACTATTTCCTCGTTAAAAACCTTGCCGTAAAACCCACTTTGGGAAAAAACGGTTCAAGGGAAAAAAAGTACAATACGTACTTTCAGACCTAATTATCAAATTTTCCCTCGACCGGGTACTTGCATAAGTTAGTCCACAGTATAACAAATTTCAAAGAGAATTGTGTTCGTACCTTAGCAGTAGTACGGCTTTAAGTGTGCCACGTTCCAGTTGTTTGGTAGTTTTACACCATTTCTAGACTCGAGTTTATACAAACCTTTCTCGGTTATTCTGGAAACTCTATACGGACCTTCCCAGTTTGGGCCTAGTTTCCCGTCATTTGGGTTCTTGGTGTGTAGTGTCACTTTCCTTAACACCAAGTCCCAGACATAGAAATGTCGAAGGTTAGCTCTTCGGTTGTAGTACCTCCCTACTCGATGCTTTTGGGCAGCCAAACGAACCAGAGTGGCTTCTCGCCTTTCGTCCACTAAGTCCAAATTCGTAGTCATGGCCTCGACGTTTGACATCTTAGTGGCATACTGGAACTTTAGGATTGGTTCCTCCACTTCGACCGTGATTAAGGCTTCCGCGTTGTAGACTAGAGAGAATGGGGTCGCACCGGTACTTGAATTCGAAGTCATTCGGTATGCCCACAAGATCTCGGGCAGGATTTCTTCCACTTTCCCTTCGAATTGGTCAATCACTTTTTCAAGTTTTGGAGTATAGTTTTATTCGTTGACTATGCTTGTCCGTTCCCACTAGGGTGGTAAGGTATTGATAATATATTTTTTATTTTGTGGTCTTCGAGAAACATACTTACCTTGTTGCCGACGAACTGCTTTCCATTGTCGCAAAGGATCTCTGCCGGTATCCCGAATCAACATATTATGTGAACCCAGATGAAGTCGATGACCTCTCTCTCCCGAACCTTCTCAAACGCCTGAGCTTCGATCCACTTGGAGAAATAATCGGTCATGAGTAGTATGCATTGAGCTTTACCGGGCACCCATGACAGGGGACCGATGATGTCCATCCCCCATTTAATAAACGGCCATGGCGACAGGACCAGGTGAAGCATTTCTCCTGGTTGATAAATTATTTGGGTGTGTCTTTGGCATTCGTTGCATTTTCGTATGAAGTCTTTCACATCCTTCTCCATCTCGTTCCAGTAGTAACCGACTCTGATTAATTTCTGAACCAGGGATTCTTCTCTCGAGTGGTTCCCATATGTGCCCTCGTGTACTTCTCTCATGGCATAGTCAGTCTCCCCCGGACCTAAGCACCTAGCTAGTGGCCCAAAAAAGGATCTTCTGAACAACTTTCCCTGACCAAGTTGAACCCGGCAGCTTTGGCGCGCAGGGGTCTTGACTCCTTGGGGTCCGATGACAATTTTTCTTTCTTCAGGTAGTCTATGTACTTGTTCCTCCAGTCCCAAGTTAAGCTTGTTGAGTTCACCTCGGCGTGACCTTCTTCTACCACCGAGTTCATCAATTGTACCACTGTTCCGTAGTCGACAGGAGACCCCAAGTTGGCCAATGCATCGGCCTCACTGTATTGATCCTGAGGTACGTGCTGTAGAGTCCATTCCATGAATTGGTGTAAGGTCACCTGCAACTTATCCAAGTACCTCTACATCCGTTCCTCATTTATTTCAAACATCCTATTGACTTGGTTTACGACAAAGAGGGAGTGACATTTGGCCTCGATCACTTCGGCCCCCAGGCTCTTAGCCAGTTCTAGACCTGCAATGCTAGCTTCATACTCAACTTCGTTGTTAGTCAATTTTATAGTTCTAATAGACTACCTAATTACGTTACCCGTAGGTGGTTTCAATACAATACCTAGCTCCGACCCCTTCGCGTTGGATGCACCGTCCGTGAATAGGGTCCAAATCCCCGAACAAATCCCCGAGCTAATCCCGGAAGTGAGCAGTAATTCCTTCTCGACCTCGGGGACTAAGGCCAGCATAAAGTCAGCCACAAAGTCCGCCAAAATCTGAGATTTTGTGGCGGTCCGGGGTTTGTACTCAATATCGTACCCGCTAATTTCTGCAGCCTATTTGGCCAACCGACCCGAGAGCTCGGGCTTATGCATGACATCCTCACCGAGTACGAGGTCACGACACATATGTGGTGGCATTGAAAGTTACGGTATTAATTTTCTAGAAGCACTTAATAAGGCGAGCGCTAATTTTTATAAGTGCGAATACCTTGTTTCGGCATTGCCTAGGGTTCTACTAACATAATAAATGGGAATTTGTGTACCTTCTTCTTCCCGGACCAGGACACCACTTACTGCCCCCTCAAAAACCGCCAAGTAGAGGTATAGCTGCTCGTCCGCCTTTGAAGTGTGCAGCAAAGAAGGGCCCGGCGGGTATCGCTTGAGTTCTTCTATATCTTGCTAGCATTCTGGGGTCCAAGAGAAGTTCTTCTTCTTTTTCAGTAGTGAGAAAAATAGATGACTCTTATCCAAAGATCTCGTAATAAACCGGCCCAATGCGACTATCCGTCTGGTCTGTCTTTGTACTGCCTTAACATTGTCAACTACAGTGATGTCTTCTATGGCCTTGATTTTGTCCGGGTTGATCTCTATTCCCCGGTTAGATACCATAAACCCGAGGAATTGCCCGAGCTGACCCCTAAGGCACACTTCTCCGGGTTTAGCTTCATGTTGTACTTCCTCAACATGTCGAAGGTTTCCTGCAAATATTTCAAATGATCCTCTGCTCGCAGGGACTTAACCAACATATCATCAATATAAACTTCCATTGATTTCCCTATTTGTTCTTCGAACATCCAGTTAACTAGGCGTTGGTACATGGCACCAGCGTTCTTTAGTTCGAATGGCATTACGTTATAATAGTAGGTGCCGAATTTGGTTGCAAAAGAGGTTTTTTATTGATCGCCCGGATCTATCCGAATTTGGTTGTACCCAGACTAATCTTCGAGAAAACTTAGTATCTCGTGTCCGGCCATCACGTCGATCATTCGATCAATGTTAGGCAAAGGGAAAGAGTTATTCAGACACGTCTTGTTTAGATCCTTATTATCTAGACACATTTTAAGTTTGTTTTCTTTTTAGGTACTACTACTACATTAGCTAACCAATCCGGGTATTTAACTTCCCGGATGGAACCTATTTTCAGAAGTTTAGATATCTCGTCATTGGTGAATGCGTGTTTGATCTTAGACTGTGACCTTCTCCTGCTTAACCGGATGCAACGTTGGATCCAAGCTCAATTTGTGAGTTGTTACCTCCGGTGGGATCCATGTCATGTCTAAATGGGACTAAAAGAAACAATTAGCATTAGCTTTAAGAAAATCAATAAGGTTTTTCCTGAGCTCGGGGGTTAGTCTTGTGCCCAGGTATACCTTTCGATCTAGTAGGTGCTCGATCAGTATAACCTGCTCCAACTCCTCGATCGTCGATTTTGTGGCATCGGTGTCATCAGGCACTATGAAAGATCTCAGGACGCCGTAATCATCCTCATCGTCCACTCCATCCTCCTACTAATGTTTCGGCCCGGTTGAGGCTGAGATCATTGATTTCTATTTAGTTTCTTTTTCTTCAGTCGGTTCCCTGCTTTTTGATGTCAAAACTGCGGGCACCGGGATTACTTCATTGATAACGCACATTTCCTTTGTGGCTGGCTATTCCCCGTAGACTGTTTCGACTAGTCTCGGAGTGGGAAATTTCAGCACTTGATGTAAGGTCGAAGGCACCGCTCTCATGCTGTGAACCCGTAGCCTTCCAAACAAGGCTTTGTACCTTATATCCCGTATGATCACGTAGAACTTTGTTTCTTAGGTGGTCCCTGCAGTGTTTACCGGTAAAGTTATCTTACCCTTCGTGGTCTCGCACACCATGTTGAATCCGTTCAACACTCGGACCGCCGGTACGATTTGGTCCTACAACCCAGTTATTATACGACCCTTGATCGGATGATGTTGGCTAAGTTACCTGGATCAATCAACACACGTTTAACCCGAGCTTTATTGATAAGTACGGATATTACCAGTGCTCGTTGTGGGGCTGGATGATGCCCTCGGTGTCTTCGTCGCTGAACGAGATGGCCCTTTCGGAACATTATCCCAAGTGCATTTTTCCCTCGTGATAGGAACTTTGGTGCATTTTATCATTGGCCCTTGGGGGACATCCACTCCCCTAATGATCATGTTGATCACGTGTTGGGGCTCCTCTTGTTTGACCTATTTGTTGGCGTCCCTATTTCTGAAGTGGTTTTTGGCTCGTTCGCTTAGAAATTCCCGAAGGTGCCCATTGTTGAACAATCGAGCTACTTCTTCTCTTAGCTATCGACAATCCCGGTCCTATGACCATGAGTACCATGGTATTTACACACTAAGCTATGATCTCTCTGGGCGGGATCAGACTACAGTGGTCTAGGCCATTTTCTCTCTTTAATGCGTCCTATGGCCGACACTATACTTGCACCGTCTACGCTGAAATTATACTCTGACAATCTCGGTGCTTCCCTATTCCCGAGCGAACTGTCAAACCCACTTTTGCTCATCAGGCCCCGGCTGCTCGGTACTTGATTATTTCTCTTGTCGTTCCTTGTCGGGTGACTCCCGGATCTATTTCCCCTCCGATCCGCACCGTACGGTTGATATCGATCTCGTACCGGCCTTGGCTCCTGATCTATGATTCTCTTAGATCTGTCATTTGTTCTGTTGAGGTAAACATGCCCCGAGCTGGTCTCCCTCGACTGTGATCTTCGATTGATACCTGTTATGGACGTCGGCACATGTGACCGCCGGGTATTCCACCAAGTTTTGCTTTAATTGCTAATAAGCCACGAAACTTCAGGGGATGAGCCCTTAAGTAAATGTCTGAACGGCCTAATCATCCGCGACCAGGGTAGATCCATCCGTTCCATATAGAACCTCGATACGAACTCCTTAAGCATCTCTTTATCCCTTTGATTGACTTTGAAAAGGTCAGATTTCCTTATCTCGGCCTTGATGGCGCCGACATAGTCCTATCTCCAAGCATACCAAATGATTCAATTGAATTTGGAGGCAAGTGGTGATATTATATCATTGCTCATTTGGACAAGGTTTCCTCAAATGTTTTCAACAACACCGACTCGATCTCGTCATCGTCCAAGTCATTCCGCTTGATTGCGCATGTATATGAGTTTACATGCTTATTTGGATCTGTGGTCCCATTATACTTGGGAATGTTGGCCATTCGAAACCTCTTTAGGATCGACTTCGGTGCCTGCGCTCGGGGGGGGGGGGGATGAGGAAGGCTTCTGAATGAGTATTTTGGAGTCCAGACCCTTTGATATCGGGGGTTCTCTCGGGATCTGGTCGACCCTGGAGTTGTAAGTTTCCACCTTCTTGTCGTTGGCTTCTATCTTTTTCTTGCCAGACTCCACCTGTTTTGTCAGTGCTTCGAGCATTTTCATCACCTCGGAAGTTTCCCCGGGCCCGAATCCACCCAGTTCCATGGTAACTTGTTCATCCCTTGGAGTATTTTCTCTGGTCCGCTCGGGCTCGACCCTGTTAGGGGCATGGCTCTGGGTCTGTAACTGTGCTATTGTCGTTTGCTGAGCTTGCAACATTTCGAAAATCAACTGCAAGCTCACCCCATCACCTTCACCTTCGGGCGCTTCTCGAGCTGATGGTCGGGGTGCCTCGCGAACGCTGTTTCCGGGGTCAGTTGGTAGATTGATATTGATGGTATAGCATCAACCGGGTTGGCAGCTGGGACACCATTGGGATCAATAGGGTGCACATCATTAGGTGTCATGTTATTGTTCTCGCCGTGGTGGCCTGACTCAGCGTCAATGTTCAAGTGAGCAGACTGAGAATTTGACATCCTTAGGCTAACCTGGAATCAAAACTTCAAAGAACAAGCGTAAAATAGGGTGTGTTATGGAGGTTCGTATCAAATCACCACTATTATCCTTAGTCCCACGGTGGGCGCCAAACTATTTATCCTTAAAAATGAGTAACAATTAAATTTGTATGCGGTTTAAAGGATACGTGGTTTATTTCAATACGAATGATCTAAGAACAACAAGTAATTAAATTAAAGAAAAAAGAATGATCAACCCAATCGTAATGTGATGCTCAAGCCTGATCCTAAGTTGAACACTGAAATTCAGCCTCGATCAGACTCTCGATATAAGCTCGGTTGCGATTAAAGAAGAGAATAACTGAAAAATACTTTGAATAATAACTAAAAGACAAAATGAACATTTATTGCTTTGATATGCGTGTCAACAATCTGTTTAAAATAAAAAACTTATCCCCTTTATATAGTAGGGGAATTTCAGTCCTAATACAAGTCTAAATAAGGTAAAAATCTTCTTTTTTCGGTAAATATTGATCCGCAGTTGATATCGGATGGGATTTGCGCCGTACTATCCGATTGCGGGCGAATATTACGGCTCACTACTTGTCATGCCCAACCGTTCCAGCTTTTCCCGCGGCCTTGAAACTTTACTTGGTCCGGGTCCGTTGTTTCACCGTGTCTGATCCTAGATACATCGTTCATTCCTCCCGAGTTCCGATACGAGGGATCCTTCGGCCTTGCTTGTAGTTGCGTTGAACCGTGATCCCCTCTCGTTGCCTTATTGGGGAATCGGGGAAAATATTGCTCCCGATTTTATCCGTACACAACCTTCTTATACATTTGCGAGTGTTGAGTTAATTCCCGGTGCATTTATTTTTATGACATATGAATTGATCTTTTACGGACCATTTTACAATGTTTACTAGTTCTTTTATTCTTTTTTATTTGTCTAAGTTATAGAGATTGAATTACTTATATATGTGCTGGTGAAAGATAGTTGATATCCCGTGAAATTAATTGAGGTGCGCGCAAGTAAGGGCGACGCCAAAAATTGAAGCTTATGGATTTTTAGCTCTGCCCGTACGAGCAAGCTAGCCTGAACAAAGGTGGAAATTTCTCGAACTAAGCGTTTGGTTCTCTTGCATTTCTTCTTATAAAGCATATTGTAAAAAATACCCGTATATTCGCTGGACAATCCAATTGAAATTGGTCTCTATCATACAACCGCTAAATAACTAACACAGAATTATCACAAACTTGTGAATTGTGATCCCAAGAAATATATTAATATAAGAACGCATAAAATTAAATTTTAACGGAACAAATCTAACGGGATCTAGGAACAATGAAACCTGAAATAGTATGCCAATGTCAACCCCAACTAACTTTAATTTGGTTTCTTTCAATAGATCTTTTTAAATGAAGAGTATGTAAGACAAACAAGTCAACCATAAATGAAAATTGAAAACAACTATATAGTATTATCTTTTTTAAACAAAGTCTCAAATTCGTCATTGTCTAAATACATAGAACCACATCCTTTTTAATTTTAAATGTCAGATAATCAACAAACGCTGAGCACAACTATGAGAATTTTAAATACATAAAAATAAAGGATTATTGTACAAAATATATTTTGTTGTATGTTTAAATTCTTCACACTAATAGTGTGTAAAGAATTTTGTGTAATTATAACCTACTGTAAATTCAAAGTATGGTTAGTATTATCTTAAAAATGAGATATGTCACCTGTTGCAATATGCCAAAATAAGCTGCTAATTGCATAAATAAGTTAGGTAGATCCTTTTTCTATATAAAGGATATATGCAAAACAAGAAATGCATCTTACAAAAGTTTTAGGGTTTCTATAACCTGCTGCTATAAACATGAGTCATCAAACACCTCTAAGACTTCCTCTCTTGACCCTATCAAATCACTACTTGAAACCTAATACTTCTACTAATTGGTTCTCAGCATGTGATGAAGTCCGCCGTGCACTGGAAGAGTACGGTTGTTTTCTGGCGGTTTACGATTCGGTTTCGCCGGAGCTAAATATTGATATATTTCAAGCAGTAGTAGAATTGTTTGATCTTCCCACAGAATCCAAACTTCGTAACACTTCTGAAAAACCCTTCTATGGGTACTATGGAAATATCTCTGATTTCCCTCTTCAAGAAAGCCTAGGGATTAATATTGGAGATGCAATAACTGCTGAAGGAGTTCAAAATTTTACAAGCCTCATGTGGCCTACGGGAAATGACCACTTTAGGTACTCCATATGTTTCATTTTATATAACACGCTTTATATATTAGCGTATTTCGAAAAAAATGATAACTTTATATATTTGAAAATTATTTAAATTTAAACTTCTTATATTACCTTTAATGACATAGTTCACAGTCATAAAAATATCGTGGATATTTAAGACTAAAAGTTCTAAAGATACTTTTAGTGGGGTAAAACTTTTTCTTCCTTTCTTATACTTCATATCCAGTCAAACCCCACCAAATAAAATATTAAAAAGAGAGGGTGTATTATACTCCCTCCGTTTGAACCTATTTCCTTTTTGGTCCGTTCCAAAAAGAATGATCCCTTTCTAAATTTGGAAACAATTTAGCTTAAACTTACAATTCTACCCTTAATGAGAAGTTTTTATAACCACACAAATACTCTGGGGTCCTTTTTGACTTGTTTAGGAACACAAATTTTAAAAGCCTTTATTTTTTCTTAAACTCTGTGCCCAGTCAAACAGGTTCACATAAATTGGAACGGAGGTAGTAATACAATTTTGGTAATTTCTTTTGGAACGGTTTGATCATAGATTCTACTTGGTTATGTCACAATTATTTTATATTTATTTAATTAATTTTTTGGTTTTTTTTTAAGTCGAACAAAATTTTATTTGATCAAAGTTTTATGAAAATATTCTTGGAATACAAACATAGGGCAATGATATGTGGCCTAATTAACACGTAGTCTCATCCTTAATGTTCTTTTTTTTTTTTTTTTTAATTAAGTGAAATTATTCATGACTATGCAAACATAGTAGCTGATTTGGAGAAGATGGTGAAAAGGATGGTTATTGAGAGCTATGGAGTAGAAAATTGCTATGATTTTCTAGACAAATCAACAACTTATCTCCTTCGATTAATAAAGTATAGGACACCAAAATTGGATGAATCAAATGTTGGGTCACAGGTTCACACTGATAAAACTTTCCTTAGCATACTTCACCAGAACCAAGTTAATGGTTTGGAAGTGAAGACTAAAGATGGTGAATGGATGGCTATTGATATGACTCCTGCTAATTCCTTTCTTGTCATGGTAGGGGAAGCATTTTCGGTAAGTTTTCTATCTTGATTTAATTTGTGACAATATTTTACAATATTAGTGTATTTTAATTTACTAGTCTTAGGGTAATCGTGTTCCCATATCAATGAGTATATAATTTTTTTAAAATTAATAGATATTATTAAACAATGTGATTGAGTTATAAAAAAAAACTAAGGAAAAAAGTATAAAGTTAATTATTATAAAATTTGTACGGAAAAATTAATTTAAAACACATACTTTTTAAAATCATTTGTTTGAGATAAATAATATAAATTAGATATTCAATCAGTTAATGTTATTTTACCGGCCTAGCAATTAAATTCAAATTGATTGAACAATATATATATATATATATATATATATATATATATATATATATATATATATATATATATATATATATGAATATATTAAACAGTATATTATTTAGTAAGCAGGTGTATATTTCTTTCTACTGTTTTGGTTACTTCATCGACATAGTTGTAATATTATGCACTTTCTAGTGCATGCCGTAAGTTTGATTGTCCTATAAAGAATTTTTTAATTTTTTTGGTTTTTCTTCTTTTAATCTTCTTTTTGTTCATTTGTTAAAGTCATGTAGAATACCCATAACCGGCCACATATTTTAATTCGTATGGTATTTTAGGTTCGCGTTTCATCAAAGATTTTAAAAATATTCTATGCAATATAAGACCTCTTTTTGTCAAGTCGATGAATTAAGATTTGACATCGCATAAGTATACGTTCTGTGATTAATTATTCTTTAACGGACAAATATTTTCACATAGCTGAAATAAGGAAACATTTAATAAATAAAATATTACTTAATCGATTTCAAGGTCCAAATATTATGAAAAGTAACATGGAATGAATTAGAATTATGTTATATAATTCAAATAAAAAAATAATTTATATAAGATAAAATCTTAATGATTTTCAAGGTAAAATATAAAATTGGCCTGGCAGCCAAAATTAATTAATTTCGCTAACCAAAATGTGTGTGTGTATATATATATATATATATATATATATATATATATATATATATATATATATATTGTCGCTTATTGTTTTTTGAAGCGGCTAAATATATACATTTCTTAAGATTGAATAAGAGTAATTTTTTTATTTTAAAATCTTAAATATTAAATTAAATAATTAAATGACTATTTTTTCCAATTTGAATTCTATATTTTTGAGGTGAAAAAGATGAACGATTTTTGCTGAGGGCCTTCGTTCCTTTAAAAGTCTTCTTTTTCACTTTGATAGTCAAACTATTTGAAGAGCAAGGGAAGAGGGGTCAAAGGCTGAAAAGCTTTTGCGAGCTTAATTTCTGTACACCGACTGATTAAAGTTTACATTATTATGTGAATGTCATATAACAGATATTTATAAGTAATCGTTTATAAAAAGTGAGATTAGTATTTTTTTTTATTTAAAAAAAGTAATCATTTTTGTGATAGTGTATATAAGTTACATTATTTGCGAGTTTAATTTCTATATAACTAACCGTGTACATGAATTTTTACACTATTCAATTGTCTGAAAGATAACTACACGTAACCGTCCATAATAAGTAGGATTACTAATCCGAAAATAAGACAAATTACCTAGTAATACATACTACAATTCACCAACAGTATAAAAGTTATTTACATGACAGTTGATATAAGTTAAATCTTTTCTTTAAGAGTCTATAATGCCGAGCTTGATATTTAGAATATTATTCTCTACTACTCAAACAGTGACTAATCGATCAATAATTTTTTGCTCGACTAATTAACTCTATATCTTTTATCATTGCAAAGGCATGGAGCAACAACAGATTGCATTGTCCTGTACATAGGGTGATTGTAAAGGAGAATAAACCAAGGTACACTTTAGCACATTTCTCATATATTAATGGGATGATACAAACACCAGAAGAGCTTGTTGATGAGAAACACCCTAAGAAGTTTCAACCATTTGATAACTTTGAATTGCTGGATTTCTTTGCCAAACATGTTAACGAGCAAATGGAATACACTGTCAGAGCCTTCTGTGGGGTTTGAAACGTTTTGTGAAGCTTTAGGAATCACGATTCGCTCGTTGTAATCCTTTGTCACTGTAACTTGCTATAATAGCTTGAATTATATCGATGGTATAAAAATATTTATTTCACTGTCTATGGATATAAGTTATATCCATCTGTACAGTAGACGTATCAAAATCGTCCTGACAATATATATATATATTTTGTGGTTATGTATATCTCAAAAAGCTGAAAATATCCATCTGATGATCAGCTGAAAAAGCTATGTATAATTCTCTTAGCAAATTTGCACAAATAGACACTTAAATGTTGTGGCCTTGTATTTAGAAACTGGAAAGTTTTTCTGAATTAGAACATACGTGGCCTGAAGTTCGAAAGTGACTACTTAATCTGAAGTTGAAAGTTGAAAACTATATTACCAGTCTAATTTGGAAAAATGGTCAATTACTAAATATAAGGCTACAAAAATGACCTCCTAGTCCAAATAATACCACAATATGTGGCCCTTCCGACGTCCAGAAGTTGAGGAGTGGACCAAAATATATTGTTTTTCTCCAATCTTTTGGACTTGAAAAAAGAAAAAGAAGATAATTAAGGTGTTTTTACTAGGGAAAAGTGGGCAGGACTTTGGAGTTGAGGTTTAAAACTCTCATCTGTAAGTTACTTTTTTGAACTCCCAAGTAAGTTGGTAATAAATTAGAACTTGCTAACAGTGGCAAGATCATGAATATCTAATCTACTGATAGTTAATTAACGCACTCAGTTAACATTTTTCAATATTTTTAGAATTATTAAAATAAATAACTTATTATGTCCTAGTATCCGTGGACTTTATAGTTTGACTTTAGTGTGATAACACGTATAGTTTTAGACTTTAGTATGTTGACATGAATTGATATAAAATTAAATTAAATTTGCAACCACTTCAAATAGTATTATAAATTCTTAGATTGGCATCCTGATTCACTAATCTACCATAATATATTAAAAAAGTCAATGATGGAAAGCCGTTTCTGTCTTACATTGCATTGATAGGGTCACTAGAAATATATTTTCGCGAAAGTTTGGTCTAAACTTTTGAAAGCCACATACGAATATATGCTTTGAACATTGCAATGTATAAATATTATATGGTCGCGTGGTATTTGCAGGTGTAGTTTATAATACGTAATTATTGCAATTTGAGTTGACGCGACTTAATTTAAACCGTCCATTGTGTTTATAAAACAACTAACTAATTATGTGAAGGTTGCAATTAAGTACACTAAATGACATTATATTAATGATTGTTTATTCTTCAAAATAATGTCATGTTATAAAGACCTATTCAAAGGTCTATAATCTAATAAGGTCATACATTTAATATACGGGAAAAAGTTAGATAACTACCATATCATGTGTCATGTGTGACAAATTTAAATAAAAATTTAAAGGTATAGCAAAATATCTTGTAAATTGTAAGTCATGCTATAAGTATAAGGGAATCCACTAGCGGATGCATTGTCTCCTGTAACAGATAAATAGAATATTGCAGAAGTTATTAAAATAACTCGCAGAAAATCTATTAACAACCCAGCAAATTACTGAAAATAAAATCTTAAGTTTGGACCTACGAGTCTTGACACCTGAAAATTGGATGTCAAAGCTTAACTACCTTTGAATAATTGAATTTGGTTGCATTTATTCCAATTTGAATAGCAATAGTATACAAGACAACAAGCCAACCATAAATAAAGAAGAGAAACAAAAAAATAAAAAACAAATAAAGAGAAGTGAGTAGATTCTTACATCAGTTGCCCACCAATATATACAGTCCAGTAGAATTTTTTACGAGAAAGGCATATTTTAGCCGCTCCCAAAAATATATTGACAATATGTGTGTGTGTGAGCGGCGTACGTGTGTGCGTGTTATATACAAAAGGTATAACGAATGCAATTAGTTTCGGCCGATCGGCCAATTTTATATTTTGCCTAATTTTTTTTCTTACGAGTTACGAGGTCCTTTTTGTTATCTTTCACTACTAGAAATTGCCAAATTTCCGACCACGAAATCCGTCAAAATTAGTCGGAAATTTTTTATTTCTGACGGATTTTCGACGAATTTCAAGTGATCGGCAAAATGATGGTCGCAAAATATTTGCAACAAAATCGATCGCAAATTTCTGATCATTTTGATCGCAAACGGGAATTGTACAGTTAACCGGATCAAATTAAAGCTTGCGACCACTTTGGTCGGTATATTTGCGGCCGATTCAGTCGCAATATCATTAATATAAATTAATTATATATTAAATTTTTCGACCGATTCGGTCGGTAATTTAATTATTATTTTTTATTTTATTTAAAATTTTCGACCAAATCGGTAGGAAAATAAGAAATTTAAAAAATAATTAATTAAAATTCCCACCACTTCAGCCTCAAATCTGGGAATTTTCAGGTCCAATTTTCGATCACTTTGGTTGAAAATCAGTCGCAAAAATTGGTAAAATACAACAGAATTTTGCTATATTTTAAACCACACCCCCTGCCAAATCTAACAACCAATACACAATAGCCAATATCACAAATATTCTATTAATAGAACCTAAAACAACAAGTATCAAACTTGTTTAAACATAACAAAACCATCTATTCTATTAAACCACATAAAAATCTAAAGCTTTCAACCAAAATCATATTACACCAAGTCTAAAACGAACAAAGTTTTGCAACAACCAATCAACTCTAAATTTCCTATTACACAATCCAAATTACTACCGATCCTCATCGGTTTCAGTCTCCTCCTTGTTAGATTCTTCCATTGAATGACGTTGTTTTTCATGGTTTGCCATGAATGTCCGCATCATACTTATTGTTTCTTGAGCATTGTTCCATTGTTGAGACAATTCATTGATTTGCGTCCGCATAGTCTCAATTTTTTCAGGTGAAGCAGAAGCACCACTAAATAATGCGGCTGGACGACTAGATGACGGCTGCACTCCAAGTCTGTAGACTCTACCTTTTATTTATTTTCATGAGAAATACAAAAAATATATTTAAATGAGCAGAAGAAGAAACATACAACTTGTGTAAAATAATATTAAAATGGAGTCATATCTAAAAAATTACTAAAATATTTTATACCTTTATTTACTCAACTCGCTGCCTGTGTCCATATCGAAGTCATATTTTCGGGCGTCGATTGAAAATCGGACTGAGTTTGTTGCCACTCTTCCATTCTTCTATTATATCCTTCCTGAAATGTTGTTGACAAACATTATATAAACGAATTAATCTTAACCAAGAATAAATGTAATATTGAATTTAGAATCTTACATATGTCTCTGATGCACGTGGTTCGAAGTTTGACTGTCATTGCTGCTTACATTTGCCAATCATCCTGCTTAGCACGATTTTAAGATGAAATAATGTTTAACTAAAATACGTAAGGATAATTGATTAAAGATAATTACCTCTAGAAGGGATACATCCACCTACATTGAACTAGACCTCCTAGTCCTGCCTCTTGCGCAAGGTGAATTTGAAGATGTTCTATGACATCGAAAAAACCAAGTGGAAAATTTTTTGTCAACTTGTTTAAAGTTAAGCGAATGTTACTGTCCATGTATGCTAGGTTCTCCGCCCTCAATGTGCTAGAGCACAACTCCATGTAAAATAAGCATATCTCTGTGATGGACTCCTATATTCCATCAGGCAAAACATTGAATACAATAGGCATTAAAGATTCCATGAAAATATGACAATCGTGGCTTTTCATAGACGCCAACTTCCCTTCTTTTATGTCAACATACCTAGATAAGTTTGATGCATACCTATCAAGCATCCTCAAATTATTAACCCAATCACAAATCTCTCTTCTTTCATCCAAAGTAAATGTGTAACTGGCCTTAGGCTTCTGAATCTTATTGTTCAAGTATATCAAGTACAACTCATCCCACCAATAATATTCTTTCAAATCCATCCTGGCCTTAAAGTTATATTTTGTCTTGCTTCTTAAATCCATCACAGTATTAAACAAGTTATCAAAAACGTTATTCTCGATAGGCATGACATCAAGATTATGCCGAAGAAGATTATACTTCCAATAAGGTAACTCCCAAAATATATTCTGTTTTGTCCAGTTGTGTGTTACACCATACCCCGTTATCTTATTAGGTAATGAATACTTTGTTACCTTAGGTAGATTCATAAATTAGTTCCAAAACTCTTCAGGCAACAAGAGATGCAGTGGTTCCTCATAATCAGTTTTGCTCTTCATAAATGCACTAGTATTTCTCCGAAACTCATGATCCATTGGCAAGAAGCGACGATGACGGTCAAACCATGTGTTCTTGCCTCTATGTTTCAAAGTGAATGCGTTTGTGTCTTCCATACAAGTCGGGCAAGCTAACTTTCCGGCAGTTGACCACTCGGATATTATTCCATAAGCAGAAAAATCATTTATAGTCCGCATCAAAGCAGCATGGAGTCTGAAGTTTTGCTTTGTTGATACATCATATGTTTCCACACCTTGATGCCACAATAACTTTAACTCATCAATTAGGGGCTGCATGTATACATCAATCAATCTTTTTGGATTATGTGAACCTGGAATTATACAAGTTATAAACAAATATTGACTTGTCATACACAATTCAAGCGGCAGATTATACGACGTAACAAATACTGGTCAATATGAATACGGTGCAACAAACACTGTAAAATGGAGTGAATCCATTAGCACATAATCCCACCCTAATATTTATCGATTCACCAGCAAAGTCTGGGAATACCCTATCAAAATGCTTTCATGTTTCTCCATATGAATAATGACATAGCACACAATCTGACCTTCTATGTTCATAATGCCATCTCATATGAGGAGCAGACCTTATTGATGCATACAACCTCTTTAACCTTGGTATAAGGGGTAAGTAGTGCATCGCCTTCACTGGAACCTTCTTGTGTTTATCATTTGTGACTTCTTTGTAACGTGACTGGTTACAAAATTTGCAATTTTCTAAAGCTACAATATCCTTATAGAATAACATATATTTTTTCTCACAACAATCAATCCTCTCCTATTAAAGACCCGACTTGAATACCAATTTCTTTGCCGTGTAAAAATCTTTGGGCAAGTCAATGTTGATCGGATTAAGTTCATTCATAAGGCTAATGATATAATCCATGCCCGCTTGAGAAATAGAATTATCCGATTTTATACTTAGTAATCTAACTGCAACAGACAACTTGGAATGCGCTGCGCCTTCATAAAGTAGACAACTAGCTTCCTTTAACTGTTTGAAGAAGCTCTTAGCCTCATCATTTAGTTCGGGTTGAGCCCCAGGGAACATCTCAAAAGCATCCCTCATCATTTCATTAAATCTAGAATTTTCAATATTAATATTCTCCGCTATGGGACTACCTTCTTCACCACCAGATGAGTTCTGAAAATGAAAATTATCTACACTAGCATGACTCTCTCCATGCACAGTCAACACATAATAATTTTTTATAAACCCCTTCTAATACAAATGAACAGTATCAATATCGAGCCCCAATAAGTTAAGATACTTGCATTTCACACAAGGGCACCTAATCGTCCATTCGATAAGGAAATCATCAAGTGTCTTTGCCTTAGAAATAAAGCTAGCAACCCCTTCTATAAATTCATCCCGCAATACGATTTAGATGACTCCTATCATACATCCATCTATGATGCACAAATTTCATCTACACAAAAATGTTAAGTATTATTTCATTTAATGGTTCTTATTTTCAAAGGTTAGATGTTATTTTATTTTGCGTATCCACCTAATCATTTTTACCTTTGTATGTGAGTTAAGTCAAAATAATACTACTACTATTTAGCAAGAGAATTGAATAACAAATATAATTACCCAAACAAAAAAAAATCTATTTAAAAAAAAATCTATATATATAGAAATTCTAAAGTATTTTAAAATATAATTCAATTAATGATCTAGAAAAATTAAAGAACTAGTTGAATGAACTAAATTGTGGCTCTTAAGTTCCATTGCTTGTTAATAATGGAAAATACAACATTAGACATAATTGTGTCATGTCTTCCATTGTAAATAAAGTTCTTACCATCTACATTAATTATTCATCTCATTTTTTTAAACTTTTTTCTTTCCCTTTGAATTTTATTCTATTTAAAGTATGTTTTTATACTAAAAACAGTGAAGAAGTCAATAAACAACTACATTATCTCATTAATTATGCTATGCACATATCTTGTTCCTAAAAGAAATGTAAGAACTTCACAAATTAGTTAGCAAAATTATTTAGTAAAACTATCCCCAAGTTAGTAATGTTATCCTCAAATTAGTAGGTAAAACTAAATGTTTTAATTTTGAATTTTATTTCAAATAATATTTTAGGGTCTCCACTACTCATTCCCATAATCTTCTCAAAGGAAACTTCTAAATTACCAACATATAAGTTTATTTTAGCTACTAACAATAGTCATAGATTTAATTTAGCTAAGAACAATCAATTTTTACAAATCAAACTAGGAGGAATTAAACAAAATCAGTGTATTTCAAAAAAAAAGGAGGGTGAGAGAAATACCTACCTAGGAAGTGGAGGGTCGCCGGCGACGGAGCTGCTGATGCTGGGGCGTCATCGCCAGTGACAACAACGGGCTGGGTGGGACAGGGGGAGGAGGGGGAGGGGGAGGTTTGAGTGTGAGAGAGAAAAGAGAGAAGGAAGAAAAGAGAGAAAGAAGAAAAGAGAGAAAGAAAAAAGAAAGGGCCGGGGGTGGGGGGGGGGGGGGGGGTTAAAAGGTTTCTGACCGATTCGGTCGTAAACAAGGTCGACAGAGTCAAACCTCTTTTTAATAAATGTTTGTGACCGAATCGATCGCAACTTTTTTATTTATTATTTATTTATTTTATTTTTCTAACCGAATCGGTAGCTAACGATTTCGCGGTATTTTTCGCCAAATTTTGCAATGATATGGACGAAATATCTGTCGTAATTATTATTAAATATTGAAAAATATATTTTTAGACCATTTCCGATTGATTCAGTCAGAATTTTTTGACCATATTTTCCGGTCGGAATATTTCAATCGAAAATTGGCCGTTTTTAGTAATGTTTTTCTTGGAAAAATAAAAAATAACTAGCTATGTCCATTTATAAGTAGTTTATTATAAAGATTGACCAATTCATTAAACATTACTAATATTAGCCAAATATTATTAATATTAGCCAATTAGTTATTTGTAGCCAAAAAAAGGTCAAAGTTTTACTTTATTTTGAGTGGGTATTGTTAGAATAGATTGGGTACATCTTAAAGAGTTTGAATCTCAGTTTTGGGATGATTTGGTGGAGTTTTGAGGTGGTTTGGATTGAAAATTCGAAGTAGAAGATGAAACATGAAAAAATAATGATATGTGTATTATTTGTGTATCACATATGTGTCATATTTATATCAAATGTGTATCACATATATATCCATGTATACCCGTATGTGTGATACATGCGTAATACATGTTTGATACATGTATTGTAGAAGAATTTTTGACTCGATTTTAGCTATGAATTTTGATACCAAATCAGTCCAAATCACTTCCAATCTTCCTCAAAATTTATATATTGACTGATCTATATGTTTTCAATAAATTTTCAATTTTTATTTGTGCTTGGTTAGTTTTGGTAAGTCTATGATTAATGACTAGAGGTTGGTAAGTTGAAACTTATTTGGGACATTTATGTAATATTCCCGAAACTACGTTGTAAGGACCAACAAATTGAGCCTTTAGCCCATTTCAACTATTTTCTTATCGAAGGTTTCTAAAAAAATAGGAATCTTTATACAAATAGCTAGTTAATTTGCTAAAGTTAGTGGATAAAAATTCCTTACTGTCTCATTCTCCCTTACATTGTATCCTGTGAAATTCGACACCGATTTACAGTTAGGTAAATTATATTGCATGCGACCGTATACATTTTCTATTTTATAGGAGCGAATTTGGAAGTTATCACCATTTTAGAGAGAAAGAGTGTAAATTTTTCTGTTGAAAACACCTCCGACTAGCCAACTTCTTTTGGCGTTTTCTACTTCATTTCTTGTCAGATTAAGCTAAAATTTGTACTTAAAATTCTCAATATTTTGATTTTCGAGTAGAAACTGACAGAGCATGATTTGAAGTTTTATAACTACATATTTGAAGCCGTAAACAGTAACTGTATTTTTGGTGATTTTCTTCTCATCTTCTCTTATTTGATTGTTATTCTTGTTGCTATTATTGCTCCGCATTTGATATTGAAATTGTAGTCATTTTGAAGAACTTTTATAACTCTCTCATGAATGTAATGTAGCTTTAGTCTCATAATTTTTTACTCTTCACATTAAAGAGGTTTTTTCACGTTAAATTTGGTGTCACTTCCTGTAACGACCAGATTGGTCGTTTCGAGTTCTAGTATGTTGTTCGATTATTTGATACCTTGAGTAGCTTTACAATATATATTATGACTTGCACGTCGACAAATCTTCTTATCCGCCGGCCTATTCAATTCTGGAATAAGAGGTTAAATGGGTCATTTTTCTTAACTTCAGATGAGTTAGGTTCTTTATGCAAAGAAGCCTAGTAGATTTTGATTTTCAAGAAGCTCAAAGTTGATTTGAAAGAATAATTCTTAATTCAGAAGTTTTAAGTTAGAAGGGTTAACCAAGGTTTGACTTTTGAGTAAACGGCCTCAGAATCGAGATTTGAAGGTTTATATAGGTTCGTAAGGTGATTTCGGACTAGGGTGTATGTTCGGGTTGGGTATCGGGCTGCCCGAGAGCAATTTTACGCTTATTATCAGAAGTTTACATTTTGAAGGTTGTTAAATTTGCTAAGTTGGCTTGGAGTGGAGTTCAGGTGGTGTTCCGGGGCCTTGGATATGTTCATTTAGTTGATTGGGACTTGTGTGTGAAGTTTGGTTGTGATCCGAAATGTTTAAGAGTGATTGGGATACTTAAGTTGCATACTAGTTAAGTTTAAGTAAATGAGTTAACCATAGTCAAATAGTAAACTTAACGAGATCAGATTCATAATTTAAATTTTTTAACAGGTTTGTATGATGATTTTGGACTTGTCCGCAAGCTTTGGTTAGATTCCGATGAGTTTCGGATGAGTTTGGATGTTGTCGCACTCTTATTTGATGTTTCAGCGTCGTTTCTTTTGGCATAAAGGGTATCATATTGAGCAAACGACATTTGATTTGTGATTCGATTGAAGTGTTATATCCATATAATAGTTACGGAACCATAACAATAATAATTGTCGAATTCCGAGGTCGTATGAGAGAGTTATGCCCATTTCCGTGTCGGAAAAGATTGCTGGTTTCTGGTGCGAACTTTTGTTCTTCGCGAATGTGAGGGAGGTCCCGCAAATGCGAAGAAAGAATTTTGGGTTGACCGGTCAACGTGAAAAAAATTTTCTTCGCAAACACGATGGTGTCCCACAAAGGCGATGAACAAAAATTACTTGGGTAATGTTTTAAATTGGCAAACCGAGTATTTTAGTATTTTAAACGTATCTTGAATTCTCGAGCTCCGTTTGAGGTAATATTTACGGCGTTGTTCTCGTGTCAGCAAGGGAATAAATATCTAACTTTATTTTAATGTTTTTCCATGATTATTTTTGTTGGTTATTATTTTTATCCGTGTTTGGATTGTAGAAATTGGGATTTTGAGCCACAAAATTGAGAAATAGTAAATCCTTGATTTGAGGGTCAATTCATGGACGAAATTGAATGTTTTTCTAGATATAGACTATATATGTTATGGGTAATATTTATTCTCAATAATATTCAGAATCCGTGCGCGAGCTCGGGGTTGACTTTTCGTGCAGAGTTGAAAATTTATTTCTAATTGTTAAATTACGAGTCTTGAGTATATTTGGATTGGTTTACATGTTCTTTGACTAGTTTCGGACCAGTTGGCATTGTTTTGAGATGTTAGAGAGGCGTTAGAGCCGGTTATCGAATTTTAGAGCGAGGTAAGTCTCCTGTCTAATCTTGTAAGAGGGAAGTTACCCCGTAGGTGCTATTTTTGCTACGTGCTACGTGTTATGAGAGCTGCACATGTATGAGGTGACGGGTGTCTGTGTGTATGCTAGATTATTGATTATGTCCGGGTTGACTTAAGCGCACACTGTGTTTAAATTGCACTACTTGAATTATTCTTACGTGTTTAAATGCATTAATTATTATTTTAGCCTGGGACTAGACTTGCGTAGAGTATCGAACTTTGCTATTGTAGATACTTGGCAAGCTACTTGATTCGTCGCGAAAATTATACTCTCTTTTTCGGATTCCTCCTGTGTCGTACGTATTTGTCCGAATGTTTTTTGAATTTCATAACTCATACATGTATTCGTGAGTTGGGCTATTGATCCATCAAAGTTTCACTATTCTTATGAGATCGAGCTGAACGACTCAGCAATACTATTATGGATCGGGACGTACGACCTTGGCAGTATTATAAAATGCATTCACGGATCGGATCGTACGACCTCGGTAGTATACACTATTTTATGGATCGGGCCAAACGACCTCGGCAGAATCATGAGTAATATTCGATAGGGAGTCAGCGTACCTAGGAGTATTCCTAACTTGAGATTTGACATCTTATTTGTTATTGATCATTATGTATTCCGTTCGAGGTAGTATCCGGTATTTGAGGACTTCGTATCTACTCTTCTGTTGAGGACAGTGTATATATATATATATATATATATATATATATATATATATATATATATATATATATTTGTTTCACTATTTTTACTTGCCATGCTTCTTAACTGTCTACTTTTATTATAATTTGATTATTATTGGACCACTAGTAAGTTTCGATGTCAATGCCTCGTTACTACTTTTTTGAGATTAGGCTAAATACCTATTGGGTACACATTGATTTACGTACTCATACTACACTTCTGTACTAATTATGGAGGTACTGAGACAAGTACATTTAGTGGTCATCTAGGTGCGTGGGGGCAACTACTTAGGAGACTTTGTAGTGATCTGCATTCTATGTTACGATCCGCAGCATACGGAGTCCCCGTCATATTCATTTACTGTATTATGTCTATTATCTATTCCAGACAGTTGTTGTAGTAGTGTTGTATATCCTAGTAGATGCTCATGCACTTGTGACACTGAGTTTTGAGGATTTAGGTTCTTATTCATAGTTGGATTCTATTATTATATCTGGATTCATATTTGACCACGTTCGAACATTTAAAATAGTTTTGCTTATTTCATTATTTGTATCGAGATACGTTTTGAATTATCTGATGGCTTGACTAACGGCAGTGTTGGGCTTCATCAAGACCTATGGTGGAAATTGGGTCGTGACAGTTTGGTATCAGAGCACTAGGTTGACTTAGGTCTCACGAGTCATGAACAAGTCTAGTAGAGTCTTATGGCGGTACGGAGACGTCTGTACTTATCTTCTAGAGGCTACATGACTGTTAGGAGAACTTTCCTTTCTTGATTCATTGTCGTGCGATTTGATTTCGGTCGAAGATTATGTATTCATTTCCTTCCTACTCATTCGTTCGCAATGTCGAGCATTCAATATCAGTTGGGCACCAACAAATTGTGGTGATGCTACCGATGTAGAGCAGGATGTTTTTCCCTGCATTATGAGGGAAGACTACTATCGTCGCCTCGTGGAGGGGTGTTCAGTTATTTCATCTCAGTGTTGGTGTTGCCCATGGTTTCGGGGCTATAGATAGTGTATTATGATGTTTCTTGCATTGTTATCGCACAGTGTTGGTGCAAATGGTAGGATGTTTACTTATGTGTTGCAGCAGTGAATGCTTCAGGAGGAGGATTATTCGGTTCGTGTTTGGAAGTTCATTATTTAATTCCAGTGTAGGAGGAGAATTGTGCTATTGATGTTCAGGATTTGACTGACGGAGTCGCGAGATTAGGTACATCTGAACTTGATGGGATTCTTGTCTGTGTTTTTGTGTTGTTGTCCTTATTTGAATGCACTAAGGCTCATCAGTATGGTGGTTTTCATTTGCTTATCCTTAGGGACATAGTGTTGTGAAGTAGTATCTAAGAAGCGGTTATTGGAGATGATGGCATGTTGCAACTTCAGGGTCAAACTTGTGTTTCTAGTGTTGATGGTTCGAGGGAGATGATCCTTGAGAAGGCTTAGAGTTGATGGAATTCTATTTGTTCGGGTGCTATGGAGATGGATCGAGATTTGGGAAAGCATTATTGGTGGCAGAGGATGAGAGAGGACAATGTTGTACATATCTCGTAGTGGTTGAATAGGATTGGGGACATATCGAGTAGTTTGCTTCGGAAGATGGGTAAATCAGAATAGGATTGGTGGCATATCGTATGGATTTTGTGGTAGGAGAGCCACATTCTTTGAGAAGGCTTAGTGTGATCTGGGTCATGTATATAAATGACTAAGTCTATGTATTTCATTTGGGATGGTATCTTCTATACTTAGAAAGTTCGAATGTGATGAAAGGAGTTGTTTGGGATACAAAGGGAATGTGAATGTTGATTATCAATTTAGGATTCAATATAGCTTCGAGTTTTGAACATGTTGTGGGACCTTCGTGTGTGACTAAGGATTTTCAGATTCGTGTGTGACTAAGGATTCAAGTTTGCACTAGATTGTGAGAGAGACTCGGAGTACTTCTACATCCTTATTAGTTCTGTGATGTAGTGTTAGAGGGATGGAAGAGATAACTTCGAATTCGCAGAAGGTCTCTTATTGATTATTCACCCGCGTGTTGTAGTGTGTAAACTTGCGGTATTATATGGGCGAGATGGCTCTCGAAATGATGGATATTTATTGCACCTTAATTGTGCTTGGCCTCTTTCATAGCACATTATGATATCCGTCTCCCCAGGGTTATTTTTATGCACTTGGCGTGCTTGCTGTTGATATACGTGTGGATCGGGTGGTACACCGCCATAGGTAAGATGTTCTGATCAATTTGCACGCCGCAACAGTACTATGTGTGGATTGGATTGCGCGCCGTAATGGTAAGATGTTGGGTACGGTTCCTTATATTTGTTTTATGTGTTTTGCTTATCCTCTGTGGGATAGGTTCATAGCATTTTGTTTGGATGTTATATCTATTACGCGTGCTGGGTAGTTCTGGTACATGGGCTTCCATTCCTTATTAGTCATATTCGAGTCGTGGCTTGTTGGCGCATGGAAGTGATGGTGTGATCAAGTCTGGAACAACCGCACCTGCCAAAAATGGGCCGCAGGTGCGGAGCCGCAGAAGCGGCCAAGGGGTCGTAGATGCGGTTCTGAGCGAGTTAGGGTGTTTGCGCAGGTGCGAGGAGATTCTGCACCAGCAAGGTCGCAGATGCGGAAGGGTGGTCACAGAAGCGTAAGAAGGATTAGAGGGGCAGGTCCGCAGAAGCGGAGGATTTTGCGCAGAAGCGCACCCACAGATGCTGTTGGTCGAGCCTTAAGTGACTTCCAAAGATGCCGATTTTTAACCGCAAAAGCGGTTCCGCAAAAGTGGTACCTCAAAAGCTGTTATGTTGACCGCAAAAGCGAAATTCTCGGCAGAATAGATAAATGTGAGGGGTAGAGTATTTTCTTCATTTTTGGACTTTGGGAGCTCAGATTGAGGCAATTGTTGAAGGGGTTTTCACTTGATTTCAAGTGGTAAGTGATTTTTGATTACTTTTGTCCATGTAGTTTGAATACCTATTGATAAGCTTACCTATTTGTCATGAATCTAAGTTGGGATTTGGGGATTTTGAACTATGTATTGGAGAGTAAGATTTGGGAATTTGAGTGTCGATTTGTGATCAGAATTTGATGATTTTGGTATGGTTGGACTCATTGTTGAATGGGTGTTCGGGTTTTGAAAATTTTGTCGGGTTCCGAGAGATGGGCCCGGGGTTGACTTTTTGACTTTAGTTAAAGAACTTAGCTTTATCGTATGGAATCAATTTCTATAGCTTGTATTGATTGTATTGAGTTGCTTGTGGCTAGATTCGAGTCGTTCGGAGGCCGATTCAAGAGGCAAGGGCTTTTTTGAGTTGTGATTTGCGCGGTTTGAGGTAAGTAACACTTTTAAACTTGGTTCTAAGGGTATGAATCCATGAAATACGTGTTGTGTTGGTTTGTATTGAGGTGACGCCCATGCTAGGTGACAGGCATGTGGGCGTGCACCATGATAATTGTGACTCGGTTGATTCCGTGGTACTATGTAGTTATCAAATCTTGTTTCTATTCATGTAACACCTACGTTTTGGAGTAATTGAGCTGCAATCCATGTTAGAAATCATGTCTAGGATATATGCTTATTCTGTGGGAGCCACTGAGGTCATTTCTTCTATTGAATTAACTTCTTAAATTGCAATTATGTACTCTGTCACATTCATCATTTGCATATCATATCTTAGTCTGTGTTTTCATTTATTATTACATCATGTTATCATTGTTTGGGCTGATTGGCATGAGATTTGTGAGCCCGAGAGACTAGAGAGATTGATGACTGAGTTGGGGTGTTAGAGTGAAGTTGTGAGTGAGGTTGTAGATCGGGTTGCACACCACAGCTGACCTTCTTGGCTTTATATATATATATATATATATATATATATATATATATATATATATATATATATTATGAGATGGGATCGGGCTGCACACTGCAGCAGGCCATATTGGCTTTATATTAACGCTTGGGCAGGATCCACCCCTTTGGAGTCTGACATACCAGTAGTGAGCACATGTACCGAACATTGCTGAGCGATTGAGATTGATGAGTGAGAGTGTGATACTGTGGGATTGAGTACTCTGAGAGTGTGAATACATGCGTTTATCACTGTGATGCATTACATGTGACATACACATTTGACATTTAGACATAGAGATGTAACATTCCTCATATCAGTCATACTTGGCATATTTTACCAGTGTTGAGCTTAAACTTTTAAACTTGAAAGTATGTCAACATTTCTGTACTGTGTACGAATTGATTATGGGATTCTTTAAGTTATTATTGCCATTTCCCTGTTATATATGTACTTTTATTATTTGGATATGGATTGTACCTTTTTGAGCTCGTCACTTCTTTCAGCCCAAGGTTAGTCCTATTACTTATTGATTACATTGGGTCGGTTGTACTCATACTATACTCTACACTTCGTGTGTAGATCCAGGTACATATGGACCCGGTGGTTCCTAGACTTGGAACATTTCATGCTTGGAGACTTTTGGTAGCTACTTTGGTGTTTGTAGATCTCGACTCTCCTTCTTTTTAGTTTATTTAGCACTGTTCTATCTTTCCTGACAACTGTATTAGAAATTTTGCCTGTGTTGACATTTAGTAGCTCATGTACTCGGTGACCTCGAATTTTGGGAGATTTTGTAGTTGAATCGCAGTTGTGCTTATCGGTCATTTATGAGATTTTTCCTGTTAAACTTAAAATATCATGCATTTAAATTTAAATGCATAGTTATTTGTGATTGTCGGCTTGTCTAGTATTGTGATAGGCGCCATCACGACATATTGAGATTTGAGTCGTGAGAAGTTGGTATCAGAGCCTAGGTTACTTAGGTCTTACGAGTTATGAGCAGGTTTAGTAGATTCTGGCGGATCAGTATAGAGACGTCGGTACTTATCTTCGAGAGGCTACTGAACCATTAGGAAAACTTTACTTTCTTGTATTCTTGTCATGGGGATTGGTTGATTTCGGAAATTATACTTCTACTAATCTATTCTCTCACAAATGGCGAGGACACATGCTACCGGATCGGACGGTTGACCACCAATATCACCAGCTAGGGTTGCGAGAGGCCGGGGCCGCGGTAGAGGCAGAGGTGTAGCTTGTACAACAGCTAGAGCATCACCTGTGAGCCACTAGTTGCTCGAGCTCAAGAGAAGATACCAGATGTGGTTGAGTTAGTGGGATCGACTCAGGCACCAGCTATGCCTATTGTCATTCTAGACCTTCAGGAGGCTTTGGGCCACATATTGACTGTATGCACTAGCCTTCCTCCGGCGGTTTTAGTTCAGGCCGCACCAACCACTTCTCAGGCCATGGGAGGTGCTCAGACTCTCGCCGCCTGTACTCCAGAGTAGGTGGTTCGGGGACTTCAAACACCTGGGGTACTACCAGCCCAGCGGGTTAAAGTTGCTTAGGCCCAGGTGGGTCTGCCTATAAGTGAAGAGGATGCAGAAGAGGCTAGAGCGGTTTGGGAGGCTCTGGCTTCTAGCATTTAGTAGGGCTGAGTCAGAGGATGCTTAGGATTTCTTAGATAGGTGCCAGCAGATCCTTCGCACGACGGGTATTTTGGAGACTAGTAGAGTCTTATTTACTACTTTACAGCTATCAGGGGCAGCCTTCAGATGGTGGGAGGCCTATGATTTGAGCAGGCCAGCCGACGCTGCACCACTTACGTGGCATGAGTTCTCAGTTCTCTTCTTAGAGAAGTTTGTTCCACAGACTGGCAGGGAGGATTTGCGAAGGCAGTTTGAGCAGCTATGCTAGGAGGGTATGTCAGTGATCCAGTATGAGATGAGATTTTCAGAGTTGGCTTGTCATATGATCTAGTTGGTTCCCACATAAGGGGAGAGGATTAGGAGGTTCATTGATGGCCTCAACTAAGGATTGCACTTCGTCATGACTCGGGAGATTGAATTAGGTGCTAGGTTCGACGAGGTGGTTGATATTGTTAGGCGGCTAGAGCAGGTCCGTAGTCAGGAGCCTGAGGAGAGGGAGGCAAAGAGGCCTCATGGTTCGGATGGTTTCAGCGGTGTTTCTTCTATAGGACAATCCCACCACAACACGGGTCGTCCTCATAGGGCCACTCAGATGGCTCTTCCGGTTCATCGTCGTGCATCTGCTAGCTATGGTTCATACAGTGCTCGTCCGGGTCAGTCATCTCTCAGTGTCCTCCCAGCTCAGAGCTCGTCCCATGCTCTCTTAGTTTAGGGCTCATCTGTACCAGGTCATGCTAATAGCTATTCTTCTTCTCGGGCCGATTCAGTCTCCACCACCATTGACAGATCAGAGTCACTATGAGTATGGGGAGTCTGGACATGTGAGGAGGTATTGTCCCCATTTCTTAGGAGGTCAAGTTTAGTAGAGGAGTTAGATTATGACTTCTGCACCAGTTACTTCACCACCTGCTCAGCCAACTTGGGGCGGGGCTCAGACAGCTAGAGGTTTCCCTAGAGGGGAAGGCCGATCAGGTGGCGGTCAAGCTCGATGCTATGCTTTTCCCGCCAAGCCAGAGGATGTTGCTTCAGACGCAGTGATCACATGTACTGTCTTAATATGCCACATGGATGCTTCTCTATTATTTGACACTGGTTTTACTTATTCATATGTATCATCATATTTTGCTCGTTATTTGGATATGCCCCGTGAGTCCTTAGTTTTGCCTGTTCATGTATCTATGCCGGTGAGTGATTCTATTATTGTGGACCATGTGTATCGGTCATGTGTGATGACCATTGGAGGATTGGAGATGAGAGTTGATCTCTTATTACTTAGTATGGTTAATTTTGACATGATTCTGGGCATGGATTGGTTGTCCCCATGTCATACTATTCTGGATTGTCATGCTAAGACCGTGACGTTGGCGATGCCGGGGTTACCTAGGTTCGAGTGGAGAGCTTCTCTGGACCATGTTTCAAGTAGGGTGATTTCATATCCGTAGGCCCAACGGGTGTTTGTCATATTTGGCTTTTGTGAGGGATGTTGGTGCTAATACCCCTACCATTGATTTTGTTCCAGTAGTGCAAGACTTTTTGGATGTGTTTCCTGCAAACCTGCCGGGCATGCCATCCGATTGGGACATTGATTGCGGTATTGACCTGGTGCCGAGCACTCAGCCAGTATTTATACCAGGAGTTAAAGGTATCATATAGCCTAGTGTGTCGCCTTGGGCTTTACCGGTTCTGTTGGTGAAGAAGAAGGATGGTACCATGCGGATGTGCATTGACTATAGGCAGTTGAACAAAGTTACAATTAAGAACAAGTATCCTTTGTCACGCATTGATGACATATATGACCAGCTTCAGGGAGCTAGAGTGTTCTCTAAGATTGATTTGAGGTTTGGGTATCACCAGTTGAAGATTCGAGACTCTGATATTCTAAAGATGGCATTCAGGACCCGCTGTGGTCACTACGAGGTTTTTGTGATATCTTTTGGGCTGACCAACGCCCCAGCAACATTCATGCATTAATGAACAATATATTTTAGCCATATCTTGATTTGTTTGTCATAGTATTTATTGATGATATCCTGGAGTACTCACGTAGCCAGGAGGAGCATGCACAATATATGAGGATTGTACTACAGACGTTGAGGGAGGACAAGTTTTATGCTAAGTTCTCCAAGTATGAGTTTTGGCTAAGTTCGGTGGCGTTCTTGGGGCACGTGGTGTCCATTGAGGGTATCAAGGTAGATCCAAAGAAGATTGAGGCTATTCAGAGTTGGCCCAGACTATCTTCAGCTATTGAGATTCGGAGTTTTCTTGGCTTTACCGGATATTATCGTCGCTTCATGGAGGGTTTCTCGTCCATTGCAGTGCCTTTGACCAGGTTAACTTAGAAGGTTTCCCCATTCAGGTGGTTTGATGAGTGTGAGGAGCTTTCAGAAGCCCAAGACTGCCTTGACAACAACTCTAGTTCTAGTTTTGCCTTCAGCATCGGGTTCTTATACAGTGTATTGTGATACTTCTCGATTTGGTATTGGGTGTGTCTTGATGCAGAAAGGTAGAGTGATTGCTTATGCTTCACGCCAGTTGAAGACTCATGAGAAGAACTACCTCGTTCATGATTTAGAGTTGGCAGCCGTCGTTCATGTAATGAATATTTGGAGACATTAGCTCTACGGCGTGTCTTGTGAGGTATTTACAGATCATCGGAGTCTTTAACACTTTTTCAAGCAAAAGGATCTAAATTTGAGGCAGCAGAGATGGTTGGAGCCATTAAAAGACTATGATATTACCATTTTGTATCATCACGGGAAGGCCAATGTGGTGGACGATACCGTTAGTATAAAGGCGGTGAGTATGGGCAGCCTTGCATATATTTCTGTTAGTGAGAGGGCACTTGTATAAGATGTTCAGGACTTGGCCAATCAGTTTGTGAGGTTAGATATTTCAGAGCATAGTCGGGTTCTAGCTTGCATGGTTTCTCGGTCTTCCTTATATGATCGCATCAGTGAGCGTCAATATATCGAACCCCATTTGCTTGTCCTTAAGGACATGGTTCAGCACGGTGATGCCAAGGAGGTTTCTATTGGAGATGATGGGGTGTTGCGAATGTAGGATCAAATTTGTGTGCCCAATGTAGATGGGTTATTTGAGTTGATTCTTGAGGAGGACCACGGTTCGCGATATTCCATTCATCCGTGTGTTGCAAAGATGTATCAGGACTTGAGAAAGCACTATTGGTGGAGAAGAATGAAGAAGGATATAGTGGCATTTGTAGCTTGGTGCTTGAACAGTCAGCAGGTGAAGTACGAGCATCAAAGGCCGGGCATTTTGGTTTAGAGGCTTGAGATTCCTGAGTAGAAATGGGAGCGTATCACCATGGACTTTGTAGTTGGGTTCCCACGGACTTTGAAGAAATTTGATGCTATTTGGGTGATTGCGGACCGATTGACTAAGTCCGCGCATTTCATTCTAGTTGGGACTACCCATTCTTTGGAGCCATTGGCTGAGATCTATATCCGCAAGATTGTTCGCCTTCACGGTGTGATAATGTCTATTAATTCGGATTGGGGCATGCAGTTCACATCGTAGTTTTAGAGAGCAGTGCAGTGAGAGTTAGGCACACTGGTTGAAATGAATACAATATTCCACCCTCAGACAGATGGACAGTCCGAGCTCACCATTCAGATATTGGAGGATATGCTACGCGCTTGTGTCAAGGATTTAGTGTGTTCTTGGGATCAGTTTCTACCGCTTGCAGAGTTTTCCTACATCAACAACTACCAATTGAGTATTCAGATAGCTCCGTATGAGGCCTTGTATGGGAGGCGGTGTTGGTCTATGGTTGGTTGGTTTGAGCCAGGTGAGGCTAGGCTATTAGGTACTGACTTGGTTCAAGATGCTTTGGAAAAGGTTAAGTTGATTCAAAATCAGCTTCGCACGACACAGTCAAGACAGAAGAGTTACGCCAATCGGAAGGTTTGTGATGTTGCCTAAATGGTGGGGGAGAAGGATCTGCTCAGAGTTTCGCATATGAAAAGGTGTTATGAGGTCTAGGAAGAAGGGCAAGTTGAGCCCTTGGTATATTGGCCCTTTTGAGGTGCTTGAAATGATTGGAGAGGTGTCTTACAAGCTTGCAATGCCACCTAGTCTATCGAGTGTTCAGCTAGTGTTGCATATTTCCATGCTCCGGAAGTATTTCGGTGATCCATCTCATGTTCGATGATGAATGTTTGTTTAAGAGGGGAAGAATGTAATGACCCGGCCAGTCGTTTTGAGTATTATAGCCCCATTCTCCCATTTATTACATTTTCTATTTTCGTTTGTTGTTATGTGACTTTCCGTGGTGCTTGGTTTGGTCCCGGGGATGTTTCAAAATGAATTGGGACACTTAGTCCCAAGGTTTGAAGCCTAAGTTGAAAGGTTTGACTGGATGTTAACTTAGGTGTAAACGACTCCGGAATGGAGTTTTGATATTCTGATAGCTCCGTATGGTGATTTTGGACTAAGGAGTACGCCCGAATATTGATTTGGAGGTCCGTAGATGGTTTTGGCTTAAATTAGAAAAATTTGTAAAAATGAAGGTTTGGAGAGTTGAGAAGTTTGACTGAGAGTTGACTTTATTATTACCTGGCTTGAATTTTGGTTCCGGGAGTTGCAATAGGTCTTGTTGTGTCAATTATGACTTGTGTGCAAAATTTGAGGTTAATCGAAATTGGTTTGATAGGTTTCGATATTGATTGTAGAAGTTGGAAATCCATTAGTTTCATTAGGCTTGAATTAGGGTGTGATTCGTGTTTCTGGTGTTATTGGATATGGTTTGAAGCCTCGAGTAAGTTCGTATCGCGTTTTAGGAATTGTTGGTATGTTTAGATTGGATCCCGGAGGCCTCGGGTGTGATTCGGATTGAAAACATATTGAATTTTGAACTTGTGGAAGTGCTGGTGTGATCAGGTCTGGTGCAACCGCATCTTCAAGAAATGGGCCGCAGGTGCGGAGCCACAGAAGCGGCCAAGGGGTCGCAGATGTGGTTCTGGGCGAGTTGGGATGTTTGTGCTGGTGCAAGGGAGATTTCGCACCTGCGAGATCGCAGATGCAGAAGGGTGGTCGCAGAAGTGGAAGAAGGACTAAAGGGGCAGGTTCACAGAAGCGGAGTATTTTGCGCAGAAGCGCACCCGCAGGTGCGGGCTTGGGACCGCAGATGCGGTTGGTCGGGCCTTAAGTGACTTGCGTAGATGCGGATTTTTAACCGCAAAAGCGGTGCCACAGAAGCGGTTATGTGGACCTCAGAAGCGAAATGCCTGGCAGAATAGATAAATGCGAGGGTTAGAGTATTTTCTGTATTTTTTGACTTTGGGAGCTCGGGTTGAGGCGATTTTTGAAAGGATTTTCACTAGATTTCAAGAGGTAAGTAATTTTTGATCACTTTTGTCCATGTATTTTGAATACCCATTGATTATTTCACCTATTTGTCATGAATCTAAATTGGGATTTGGGGATTTTTGAACTATGTATTGGAGAGAAATTTGGGGATTTGAGTGTAGATTTGTGGTCAGAATTGAATGATTTTGGTATGGTTGGACTCGTTATTGAATGAGTGTTCAAGTTTTGTAAAATTTGTTAGGTTCCGAGATGTGGGTCTGGGGTTGACTTTTTGGGTTGGTTTTTTTACTTGGGTTAAAGAACTTAGCTTTATCGTATGGAATCGATTTCTATAGCTTGTATTGATTGTATTGAGTTGCTTGTGGCTAGATTCGAGTCGTTCAGAGGAATATTCGAGAGTCAAGGGCTTGTTGGAGTTGTGATTTGCGCAGTTTGAGGTAAGTAACACTTCTAAACTTGGTTATGAGGGTTTGAATCCCTGAAATATGTGTTGTGTGGTTGGTATTGAAGTGAAGCCCATGATAGGTGACGGCAGTGTGGGCGTGCATCGTGGTAATTGTGACTCGATTGATTTCGTGGTACTGTGTAGTTATCAAATCTTTTTGCTATTCATGTAACCCCTATGTGTTAGAGTAATTGAGTTGTGATCCATGTTAGAAATCATGTCTATGCTATTTGCTTATTCTGTGGGACCAACTAAGGTCATTTATGCTATTGAATTAACTGCTTAAATTACAATTATGTACTCAGTCACATTCATCATTTGCATATCATATCTTAGTCTTTGTTGTCATTTATTGTTACTTGATGTTATCATTGTTTGGGCTGATTGGCATGAGATTTGTGAGCCCGAAAGACTAGAGATATTGATGATTGAGTTGGGGCCTGAAAGCTATGTTGTTAGTGAGGTTGTGGATTGGGCTGCACGCCGTATCATGCTTACTTGGCTATATATATATATATATATATATATATATATATATATATATATATATATATATATATATATATATATATATATATATGGATCGGGCTACATGCCACAGCAAGCCTTATAGGCTTTATCTAACAGTAGGCCATATTGGCTTTATATTAGTGCTTGGGCAGGATCCGCCCCTCCGGAGTTTGGCATACTAGCGGTGAGCGCATGTACCATACAGTGCCGAGCGATTGAGATTGATAAGTGTGAGTGTGACACAGTGGGATCGAGTACTCTGAGAGTGTGAGTACATGAGTTTATCAATATGATGCAGTACATATGACATGTAGACATAGAGATGTAACATTCCTCATATCTGTCATACTTGGCATATTTTACCAATGTTGAGCTTAAAATTTTAAACTTGAAAGTATGTCTATATTTCTATACTATGTACGAATTAATTATAGGATTCTTTGAGTTATTACTGTCATTTTCCTGTTATATCTGCATTGTTATAGTCTGGATCTGGACTGTATCTTTTTGAGCTCGTCACTGCTTTTAGTCCAAGGTTAGTCCTGTTACTCATTGAGTGCATTGGATCGGTTGTACTCATACTATACTCTGCACTTCGTGTGCAGATCTATGTATATCTGGACCCAGTGGTTGCTAGACTTGGAGCATTTCCTACTTGGTGACTTTTGAGGTAGCTGCTTTGGCGTCCACAGACCTCGACTCTCCTTCTTTTCAGTTTATTTAGCATTGTTCTATCTTTCGAGATAGCTATATTAGAAAATTTTCTTGTGTTAACATGTAGTAGCTCATGTATTCGGTAACACCCGAATTTTGGGAGATTTTATAGTTGAATCGCAGTTGTGCTTATCAGTCATTTATGAGATTTTTCTTGTTAAACTTAAAATATCATGCATTTAAATTAAAATTCGTAGTGATTTGGTGATTTTTGGCTTGCCTAGTACTGTGATAGGCGCAATCACAACATGTTGAGATTTGAGTCGTGACAAGTATAAATAAATCATAAAGTGAGATGATGATAATAATAATAATAATAATAATAAATACAACTGTGAATATCGAATAGGAGCCCCCAAAATCCGGTGTCACAATTGCATGAGTATCTACTAGGGAGTACAATAATAATACAATATATGTCTGGAATATAAGATAGACAGAATAAAGAAAATAAATGTGATGGAGACTCTGTGTGCTGCGGATAGTATCATGAAATGCAGTTATAAAGTCCCCTCAACAGCTACGCCTATGCGCCAAGATGACCACTAATGAACCTATCAGAACCTGCACAATTAGTGCAGAAGTGTAGTATGAGTATGTAAATAAACGCATACTAGAGAACACAAATCCGAAAAAAGAAGAATTAGTTGCCATTTTCAGTAGATGTAGTTGAAGTGTTTAGATGTAGTTGTATTGTAGTAAAGTTGTAGACAAATTATTTATTAGGAAGGAGACAACTGCAATTTATTTGTAGCAGATTTGTGCTACAGTTGTTTTGCCTTTTGTGTTGTTATTTTGTCCAGAATTCTAATACATAGAATATACAACATCTGTAGCTTTTTTTTTTTGGTTGAAAGTTGTTAGTACTTGATCTCGATTTTGGTACTATATAATTTGTTTATAGTATAACTACAATTATTTCTATAACTAATATACAAAAATAAATAATCTATTCAATTTAGTTGTGTTGTTATGAAAGGTTGAAAGTAATAAATAAATCCAGTATTTGAACAAAACAACTACAAACCAATTGTATTAAGAGTTGAAATCTGTTTAGCAAGTATTCATTCTATGAGACGATGTTTATTCAAATTAGCAACACATTTACACTACAACTATAATTCTCCAGAACATAACAAATACAACTTCATGTCTTAACAGACAGATTATCATCAACAGTACTAAGTAAAAAAAATCTTATTACTGTATCAATTTTTATTTCCTTTTGGGAGCCTTCCTACAAGATCTTTTGTTATGCCCTTCTACTCCGCAGTTGCCACATAAAACCTTGTACTTTTTTTCATTTACTTAATCATATGGTTTGTATATTTTATTTTTGAGGTCTCCCTGACTGTCTTTTCCAGGTAGGTGGCTTTTACGGGTCCTTGACCCCACTCACGAATATACGTGTGAGTCATGAAATTTAAGGAAACTTTCCGATGAATACGCATAACGCGGGAGGAATTCGTAAGAGAATTTACAATTTCCACGGCAAATCAAGTAGCTCGTCAAGTATCTAAAATTGCAAGTCTATTACTCTACTCGAGTCTAGTCTCAGGTCATAATGTCAATTAAAGCAATTAAACAAGCAATAATAACTCAAATAGTACAATTAAAGTATGACGTGAGTCAACGTCTAACCGGACATAATAAGGAATTAGAGCATACACATGGATGTTCATCACCTCATACGTGCGTAGCACCCACAACATGTAGCACATAACAAACATAGCACCTACGGGGTAAATTTCCCCTCACAAGGTTAGATATGAGACTTACCTCGTTCCAAAATTCTATAACCGTCTCTAACGCCTCTATAATACCTCATATCGATGCCGAACAATTCAAAACTTATCAAATAACGTGTAAACCAATCAAAATATACCCCAATATTTATAATTTAACAATTTATAAAAATTTTCAACTCCACTCGAAAAGTCAACAAAGTGAACCCTCGGGCCCACGTGCCCGGATTTCGAATATTTTTGAAGAAAAACATTACCCATAGCACCACGAACTCAAATATATAATTATTTTCTAATCCCATGCCTAATTTCGTAGACAAAATATAAAAATACAAATTCTAGGTTTTCTTCCAATATCCCACAATATCTACAAAATCACATGCTTAAATCCCTATATAATCCTTGTATTTAGCTTACAACAAGTGGGAACAACTTACCTCATGATAGATGATGAAAATCTCCCCTTCAAGAGCTCCAAAAGTCGCCCAACCAAGTGAAAATTTGAGAGAAATGGGCTAAGTCCCAAAATAAAAAGCATTATGCCCAGTCGATCCTCCTCTGCAAACGTAGCACGTCCCTCGTGTTCGCGAAGCACAGCCATCTCTAGCTCCAAATTTCTTCTTCGCGAATGCGATACAAGGCTCGCGAATAATGCAATGCTCTACCATTGGCCCCTTCACGAGTGCGCCCACGCCTTCATGAATGCGAAGGCCAAGTCCCCAGGCCCAGCTACTCCTTCGTGAATGCGGCCTGTTATCGCGAATGTGAAATATCATCTGACCAAACCTTCGCGAACGCGAGACATCTCTCGCGAATGCGTTGCACAAATTTTCCTTCTTCACGAACGTGTGCCTCCCTACGTGTTCGCGAAGAACAACACCAGACACCAGCAGTTGCAAAACAAGGAAAAATGGTCCGAAACCACCAACGAACACACCCGAGGCCCCCGGGACCCTGTCCAATTGCACCAACAAGTACCAATACCTTATCCAAACTTATTCAAAGGCTAAAAACACCACATATAACATCAAAACTATGAATCGACGATCAAAATCTTATTTTTTGACTTTCAAACATTCAAATTTCGTCGAACGCGTCCGAATCATACTTAAACATTCCGGAATGACGCTAAATTTTACATAAAACTCACAAAATCACAATACGAACCTATTCCAAGGCTCATAATCCCAAACAAACATCGATAACACCAAAGTTCACTTTAAATCAAACTTAGGAAATTCTAAAACTTTCAAAATGTCAACTTTTCACAATAAGAGTCGAAATATTTCTGGACCATTCGATACTCAACTCGAATATACACTCAAGTCCAAAATTATCATACAAACCTATTTTAACCTTCAAATCCCAATTTCAAGGTCATTTAGTCAAAAGTCAAACATTGGTTAACTCTTTCAACTTAAACCTTCTGAATTAAGAATTATTCTTCCAAATCAGTTTTGAACTTCTCAAAAATCAAAACCAACCATACGTGCAAGTTATAATACATAAGGTGCTCAAGGCCTCAAACCATTGAATGATGCACCAGAGCTCAAAATAACCGATCAGGTTATTAAAGCGTGGTTACAACTTGGGTGTATATATATATATATGCTTTAGAACAAGTTGTCGAGATTGATACAGTGTATGTATGCAAGAATTGGACCTTATAGGAAATTTTGAATGTTGGATTTTGGTTCTAAGGCTTGTGGACTAAGGTATTATGAAGGATCTTCAGCCTTGGTTGAGCTAATATGCTTATATGGATTGAGGTGGCACGAGTAAGTGTACGGGGAATTATGCAGTGATTTGGCAGCTTGGGAACGACCCTTGGTATGTTCAATGATGAACATATGCTCAAGTGAGGGAGAATGTAACAACCTGACCGCTCGTTTTGAGCTCTAATATGTCGTTCAACGATTTGATACCTTGAGTAGCTTCACTATATGTATTATGACTTGCATTTGTAGTCTATTTGATTTTTTAGAAGTTCAGAGTTAATTTGGAAGAATAAGTCACAATTCAGAAGCTTTAAGTTAGAAGAGTTTACCAAGGTTTGACTTTTGAGTAAACGACCTCTGAATTAGGATTTGAGGTTCCTATAGGTTCGTAAGGTGATTTTAGAATATGGCGTATGTTCGGGTTGGGTATCGGGTGGTCCGAGAGCGATTTGACGCTTATTGTCGGAAGTTTACATTTTGAAGGTTCTTAAATTTGCTAAGTTGACTTGGAGTGGACTTACGGTATTATCGGACTCTAAATAATGTTCTAGGACCTTGGAAGGTTTATATAGTTGATTGGGACTTATGTGTGAAGTTTGATCGTAATCCAGAATGTTTATGAATGATTCAGATACTTAATAGTAGTTAAGTTTAAGAAAATGAGTTGACCATGGTAAAAAAATAGACTTAACGAGATCGTATTCATGATTTAAAAATTTTAATAGATTTGTATGATGATTTTGGACTTGTCCGCAAGTATTGGTTAGATTTCGATGAGTTTCGGTTGGGTTTGGATTGTGTCGTGCTCTTATTTGATGTTTTAGCGTCACTTATTTTGTCATAAAGGGTACAATATTGAAAAAATGACCTTTGATTTATGATTCATTTGAACCATTATATGTGTATCATAACTAAGGAACCATAGCAACAATAATCGTCGAATGCTGAGGTCATATAAGAGAGTTATCCCCATTTCCGTATCGGGAAAGATTGTTTGTTTCTGGTGCGAACTTTTGTTCTTCGCGAACGTGAGGGATGTCCTGCTAACGCGAAGAATGAATTTTGGGTTGACTGGCCAATGCAAAAAAATTGCTCTTCGCGAACGCAATGGTGTCTTACGAAGGCGATGAACAAAAATTACCTGGGCAGTGTTTTAAATTGGCAAACCAAACATTTTAGTATTTTGAGCATATCTTGAGTTATAGACCTCCGTTTGAGGTGATATTTATGGTGTTGTTCTCTTCTCAGAAAGGGGTTAAATATCTAACCTTTATTTTGATGTTTTTCGATGATTATATCTGTTGGGTATTATTTTTATCCGTATTTGGATTGTAAAAATTGAGGTTTTGAGCCCCAAAATTGAGAAATGATAAATCCTTGATTTGAATGCTAATTCATAGATGAAATTGGATGATTTTATTGATATTGACTATATAAGTTATGGTTAATATTTATCTTCAATAAATTTCAGAATCCGGGCACATGAGCCCATGATTGACTTTGTTGACTTTTCGTGCGGAGTTGAAAATTTATTTCCAATTGTTAAATCACAAGTCTTTTAGTATATTTTGATTAGTTTGCTCGTTCTTTTACTAGTTTCGGATCATTTAACATTTGTTTGAGGTGTTAGAGAGCGTTGGTGCTGGCTATCGAATTTCAGAGCGAGGTAAGTCTCATGTCTAACCTTTTAAGAAGAACTTTACCCCGTAGGTGCTATATTTACAACGTGCTACGTATTATGGGAGCTACACACGTATGGGGTGACGAATGTCCGTGCGTATACTAGATTCTTAATTATTTTCGGGTAGACTTAGGCTCATACCAAGTTTAAATTGTACTACTTGAGTTATTCATACCTGTTTAAATGCTTTAATTATTATTTTAGCCTTGGACTAGACTTGCATGGAGTATCGAACCTTACTAATTTATATACTTGGCATGCTATTTGATTAGTCGTGGAAATTATACTTTCTTTTTCGGATTCCTCCCGCGTCATACGTATTTTTCCAAGACGTTTTTGAATTTCATAACTCATACATATATTTATGAGTTGGGCTAGTGACTCATTAAAGTTTCACTATTTTTATGAGATTGAGCTGAACGCCTCAACAGTACTATTATGGATTGGGCCGTACAATCTTGGCAGTGTACACTATTTTAAGGATCGGGCAGAACGACCTCGACAAATCCTGCGTAATATTCGATAGGGAGTCAACGTAGTTATGAGTCTTCCTGACTCGAGATTTGACATCTTATTTGTTATTAATCATTATATATTCCGTTCAAGATAGTATTCGATATTTGAGGACTTCATATCTACTCTTCTATTGAGGATAGTGTTATGAATATATATATTTGTTTCATTATTTTTACTTTCCATGCTTCTTACCTGTCTACTATTATTGTACTTTAATTATTGGAGCATTAGTACATGCTGATGTCGACCCCTCGTCACTGTTTTTTCGAGGTTAGGCTATATACTTAGTGGGTATGCGTTGATTTATATACTAATACTATACGTTTGCAATAATTGTATAGGTACTGAGACATGTACATTCGGTGGTCATCTAGGTGCGTAGGCACAACTGCTGAGGAGACATTGTGGTGAGCTGCATTTCATATTACAATTCGCAGCACACGAAGTCTCTGTCCTATTCATTTGCTGTATTGTGTCTATTTTCTATTTCGACAATTGTTGTAGTAGTGTTGTATATCGTAGTAGATACTCATGCACTTGTGACACTGGATTTTGAGCATTTAGGTTCTTGTTCTTGGTTGTATTCTGTTATGATATCTGGATTCATATTTGACCACGTTCGAATATTTAAAATAATATCAATATTTCATTATGAACATGAATTATTTCGGTAACTTATTTCATTATTTGTATCGAGATGCATTTGAAATTATCTGACGACTTATTGATTTAATTATTTGCTTGCCTAACGGCAATGTTGGGCGTCATCACGACCTTTGGTGAAAATTGGGTCGTGACACTTTCGCTTGTTAAATTTTGCCTTGCTATATTTTTTTGGTTGATATGCTTGCTGCCTGGATACCGTTTGTGCTTGAGTTCGTTTCTCTTGTCTTGGTTTAAATTGATTGAGGAAGTTTAGACTTGGGTATTTTTTACGATGCTACCTTGTCGTGGTCTTGTTGATGCTTACTTTTCCCCAACACAAGTAGTAGTGATACGATTTCTAAAGCTATTATAGTTTAACCCAAAAAATAGTTTCATGAATGAATAATTTATTTTCAATAATGTCTCTAGTAATCAGTTCGAATCAAAATTTAATCAAATGAATCATGGAATTAAGCTAATAAAGCCGTGAATAAAGTAATGAAAGTACACAAGTAAAAGATAAGAATGATCTATTGATCTTCGCTGAGAGCGTCAGTGCTTGCAAAATAAAGAAAGATTGACCAGCGATAGTGTCATGAATCCAAAATCCATCCTTAGGAATCGTGATGACACCTTATCTCTAATACTAGGTAATCCTAATACATGAAAAGATCTAATAGAAATAATCAACTAAACAATTTAAAAATAGATCTGATAAATGAAATTACGTAACTAAAATAGAATAATAGTTATACAAATCCCTATAACTGGCAGTACAGAGTCATAAGCTCTACTGAAATACACTAGAATCTCTATGTACAATATTGCTTTGTAATAAATATATACAGTAGTAAAGATAATACCAGGAGGTGACTCCGAGGCCTGCAAACGTCAAGCAGGTATACCTTGAAGTCTACAGCCGCACAGACACAACTCTCAAAACCAACAAAATCAGAAGTACCTGGATCTGCATAAAAATGTGTAGAAGAGTAGCATGAGTACACCACAGCAGTACCCCGTAAGTATTAAGACTAACCTCGGTGGAGTAGTGACGAGGCAAGTCGAGACACTCACTAGATATAAAACCTGTGCAAGATACTAACATAAAGCTAGCAGTGGAAAGAACATCAATGTAAGGCTAACATCATAAATATTATTAATATAAGACTAACAAAGGAATAATAGAAACACAATTGGCAATAGGAAGTAAATGGATAATAAAGCAACAACATAATTAGAATACATATGAAATCTGAATGAACTCAAATTAGGAAAACAGATGACAACTCAAGTAATCAAATAGTTCCTAATGCATGACTTACAATAAGAATTACCCTGAGGCACCACGCCTCATAACCACAAATCATAAGCCACCATTCTGAATCTTACACGCATGGCACCTCGTGCCCACATTATTAATCACATTTGCACGGCAAAGCTCACGTGCTACCATGTACATTGTATCTGTATCAAATGCCAAATAAAATATTTGAGAGATTTATTTAAATACAATAAGACATAATAGCAATCTTGAATAAAGTAAAGCGTCAAATGCGATAATGAGTTTATTTTAGGAATCAAGTAAAGTAAAATAAAGTAGAATTTATACAAAATAGAGTATCAAATAGGTTTAGTTTAGAAATCAAATAAGGTAAATTAAAAATAATATTTTTAAATAAAGTAAAGCGTCAAATAAATTAATGAGCTAAATATAGAATTAGTTAAAGTAAAGCGTGATCTCAATTTAAGTAAAGTAAAACTTCAAATAGGGTAATGAGATTAATTTGAGAATCAATTAAAGTAAAGTATGATAACAAACTTAAATATAGTAAAGTACCGAGTAGGATAACGAGTTCTATCTTAAGAGTCACATTAATAAAGTATATTAATAATTTTTTTAATTTAAAACTGTCATGATACCAACAACTCAACGGAATTTGAGAAAATGACTTCACGCCAGTAAATTCATCTTGACAATCAATTCACCAAGTAACAACATAGGAACAAATTGACACATTAAAGCAATACAACAAATCACGTAGAATGCATGACTCACACAAGAAGTCATAATCGTCCCAACACAAGAATAACAACAAATAATTAAATACAATCAAAATACATGTGAAATGATCTAAGGAAAAACAACAAACGTTCAATCCATAAGCCGTTCCAACATAGAATGTATAATAGGAATCACAACTGAGGCACCACACCTATCACATTTCACAAGTCACAATCACAATCTTCCTTATATCGGTGCGTGAGCCTCACATTTATATTTTTAAAAGCGTTTTCCCAAAATAGCTACATGGGCTTTAGCCCTCTTATCTCACCACGTGGCTTCAAGTAATTCCCTTACTAGCAACACGCGTATAAATCCCACCTTATCTCGCCGCATGCACATCAACCCCTATCTTTGTATTGCCGCATGCATCAATATCACAACACAATAATCAACTTGCATCACACGTGCCCCATGTGCCAAAACATTACAAAATCAACAATAACAATATTACCGCAACACATAGCCCAAGAATCAACCATAATGTGTACAGGAATCTCAATAATAATAAAATGAATGAGAAACAACTCAACAAGGTAAGGTATTTCAATAACCAACAATTTTAACCACAACTGTGTTAATAGCTTTTAATAAATACAACTTCAATAACTCAACAATGAAGGTATTTCCATAAAATAGCAACTTCAAATCAAATGCATAACTTAGGCTCAACAAGGAAGGAGATAGCACGAACTAGAAACTACAAATAAATTTATGAGAATTTCTCAACAATGGGTGAAATAGCATGTACAACAACTACCACTAAATGCATATAAGAGTAACATCGACAAATGAAAAGTAAAACATGTAGTAGCAACTTTAATTAAGGCATGTAGGAATAAACTTGACAACGGAAGATAGGACAAATAATAACAACTTCAATTAAATGCCTATAAGTGTAAGAGTCTAAATCGATCAATTATTCACATATAAGCCCGTGTACACACTCGTCACTTCGTATACACGTCTTTCACATAATTTAAATAGTACAATTAAACCCAAATCCTTAGGGGTAGTTCCTCCCCCCCCCCCACAAAGTTACGCAAGATACTTACCTCAAACAAGCTAAATAAATCTACTAATAAGCCCTTCCCACGCAAATCCACTTCTGAACGGTTCGAATTTAGCCAAAATAACTTAATATTATAAATAAAACCCATAGAAATTAATTTCGGATAATAAAGATTCGATCTTTAACTAAAATCAAACGGTCAACCCAAAAAGTCAATCACAGGCCACACCTCAGAATCCTACAAACTCATAAATTTCAAACACTCATTCCGATACGACCAACCATACCAAAATCATTCAATGTCGACCTCAGATAGGCATCCAAACCATCAATTTATATTTTAGAAGGTTTTTACTAAAACCCCCAATTTCTCCTATTCAAATCATTTATCAAACACTAAAATCTAAGTTGAAATCATAAAATAATAAAAAATCCGAGTAAAAAATACTTACCCGAATCCAAGTAGTAAAAATTCCCTCCAAAATCGCTCAAAATCGAGTTCCAAATCCTTGTGAAAAAAAGTAACTAAATTCCAATACAAAAATATGCAGCAGCTGTCCCAACTCGAATTAGGTACTAGATGATCCTGAAACTCATATTTGATAAGCCCAACATGATTTTTGCAAGATGTAACAACTCGATCGGTCGTTTTTAGAGTTATATCCCCGATCCCCTATTAACTGCTTCTCCCATATCTATTTCTGCTATTGTGACTTGCCGGGAGGTTTTGTTTTGGTTTTTGGAGTGATTTTGGACAATTAGTCCTTAAACGAAAGCTTAAGTCTTAGAATTTTGACCATAGTCAGAATTGTGTGAAGAAGACTCCAGAATGGAGTTTTGTCAGTTCCGTTAGCTCTGTTGGGTGATTTTGGACTTAGGAGCGTGTCCCGACTGTGTTTTGGAGGTCCGTAGCTTATTTAGGCTTGAAATAGCGAATGTCAAATTTTTGGAGATTTGAACCGGTAGTGGAAGTTTTGATATCAGGGTCGGATTCCGATTCTGAAAGTTGGAGTAGGTCCGTAGTATTGAATATGACTTGTGTGCAATATTTGAGGTCAATCAGATGTGGTTTGGTTGGTTTCGGCATCGGTTGTCGAATTTGGAAGTTTTAATTTCTTTAAGTTTGAATTGGAGGGTGATTCGTGATTTTTGCATTATTTCATGGTATTTGAGGTCTTGATTAAGTTCGTATTGTGTTTTAGTATTGGTTTGTAAGTTTGGTTGAGGTCCCGAGGACCTCGGGTGTGTTTCAGATGCTTAACAGATGAATTTTAGACTTAGGGAAGTTGCTGAGTTTTGCTGTTTCTAGTGTTTCGCACTAGCGGAGGGGAGACCGCAGGTGCGGGCTCGCACGTGCGGAGGAACAGGCGCAAATGCGGAATTTGGAGGCTTTACCAGGGCTCGCAGGTGTGAGGAATTTCTGCATCTGCGATGCCCGCATATGCGCCCAAGGATTCGCAGGCGCGGAGGAAGACCGCAGAAGCGGACAGTGTTCCGCAGCCACACATGCGCAGGTGCGGCCCCCATTGCCGCAGATGCGGACCCAGCCCTCTTAAGTGATTCCGTACCTACGAGGGATTTTCCGCAGATGCGGCGTCGCAGGTGCGACCCAAGGCTCACAGGTGCGAAGATCGCTGGGCAAAAAGGGGCAGAATCGAGGGTTGAGGTTCATATTCACAAATTTGATTTTTGAGCTCGGGAGAAGGCAATTGCTTGAGGGATTTTTAGAGAAAGCTTTGGGGTAATGATTCCTAACTTGTTTTTGGTTGTATTTCATTAATCTATTCTTGTTTTCTTCATTTAATAAAGGATTTTGAGTGAGAAAGTTGGGAAAATGGGGGGAAAGTTCCCCAGCCGAATTTCTGAGTTTTGAGTGGGATTTAGACATCGGATTTGGATAATTTTGGTACGAGTGATCTCGTGAGTGAATGGGTATTCATATTTGGTAACGTTTATCAGATTCCAAGACGTGGGCCCAGGGAGACCTTTTGGGCATTTTTCTAATTTCTTGCCTTAGCTTTGATTTCGTTAGCTAGATTAGTTTCTTCTAGATATATTTATGTTATGTAATTGGTTTTGGCTAGATTTGAGCCATTCGGATACGGCTATTCGTGGAAAGAGCATTGTGACAGATTGATTTGAGCTTGGTTAGATGTAAGTAGCTTGCCTAAACTTGTGTGGGGGAACTCCCCTTAGGATTTGGTACTGTTTAATATGTGAGTGCCATGTACGTGAGGTGACGAGTATGTACACGGGCTATTTTTTGTAAAACTCCGTTTTTCACTAAGTCATAACTTGTTTTCTCCTCATTTGAAACACACTAGCATATGTAACTATCCTGTTTAGACTAGAATAGCATGCCTACTTAACTGCCTATTTGAACTCTGTGTAGCATGTTTAGTGAAATTTCCTACTTTTTCTTGACTTGAACTTAGTCTAAACTGTAGGATTTCCTGCTGTAATTGTTATTTTGGTTGGTTGCGCTGCATATTTACTTTGGGACTATGGAACGGTATTCCGAGAGATCCCCCTGTACTGCATATTTGCTTTGGGACTACGGAACGGTATTCCGGAAGATCACCCTATACTGTATATTTACTTTGGGACTTCGGGACGGTATTTCGGGAGATCCCCCTGTTTTGCACATTTATTTTGGGACAATGGAACTGTATTCTGGGAGATCCCCCTGCACATTTACGTTTGGGACTATGAGACGGTATCTCGGGAGATCCCCTATTGTTATCACTATGTTCTGAGCTGTTGTCTCTCATTGATTCTATTCCTGTTAGATTTCCGTATTTATTTTACTACGATATTTTATTCTGTCTTATTTCATTATATTTATACCAGTAGGGCCCAGACCTGATCTCGTCACTACTCGACCGAGGTTAGGTTTGGCACTTACTGGGTACCGTTGTGGTGTACTCACGCCCTTTCCTGCACGTGTTTTTCATGTGAAGATCCAGGTTAATCTTACCAACCTCATCACTAGTTGCAGTTGTCGCTTCTTATTGGAGACTTCAAGGTACATCTGCTCGCGCCCGCAGATCCTTAGAGTCCCCCTCTATCCCTCTATGTTCATTTTTCCGTCTTTCTATGGAAATGATGTATAGAACGGTTAAGACTTCTTATTAGCTTGTGACTTACGGTATGGGTTTTGGGAAATTGTTTTGTACTTTTTCAGAGGTGTAAATTGTATATGCCGAGTGGCATTCAGTTGCTTATGAGATATTTGTTACTGTTAGTAGTTAGTGTTCATGCTTTAGTTTCACTTTTGCAAAAGTGTTAGGCTTACTTAGTCGTAGAGACTAGGTGCCGTCACGATGGTTCACGGGGGAAGAAATTAAGTCGTGACAATTTGGTATCAGAGCTCTAGGTTTATATTAGTCGTGAGTCACAAGCCGGTTTATTAGAGTCTCGCGGATCGGTACGGAGACGTCTGTACTTATCTTCGGGGGGCTATGGGACTGTTAGGAACAAATATACTTCTTTGATTCCTTATCGTGTGAGTTATTGACATCAAATTCTAAAACAATTCTCTATTCTATTCTTTCTCGTAGATGGTGAGGACCCGTACCGGAGGATCTGACGACCAGGAACCCGCGCCCCCTACTAGAGCTACCAGAGGCCGGGGCCGGGGTAGAGTACGGCCACACGGTGCAGCCAGAGCACCTGCGCGAGCTGCGACAGAGGAGCCCCGAACAGTTCCAGCTAGAGGGCAGGCACCGGAAGTTCCTATTGCTGCACCAGCTCTCCAGGAGACTCTATCCCAGTTCATGAGCATGTTCAACACCTTAGCTCAGGCTGGATTGATTTTGTTAGCTGCCGCCACATCTCAGGCCGCGGGAAGGGCACAGAATCCTGCAGCCCGCACTCCTGAGCAGAGGGTCCAGGTTGATTAGGTCCCAGAGTTCATTCCTATGCCGCCAGTAGCTCCGGTTCAGCACGAGGCTAGGACAACCGCTTTTGAGGCGGAGCTGCTCAGACTTGAGAGGTACTAGAAGTACCACCCACCTACCTTCAGCGGATTGGCTACAGATGATGCTTAGGGTTTTCTGGAGGAGTGTCATCATATTCTCCGTACTATGGGCATAGCGGAGATGAGTGGGGTTTCTTTTACCACTTTACAGCTTAGAGGAGCAGCCTATCAGTGGTGGCATGCTTATGAGTTGAGTAGTCCGGATGAGGCAGCTTCACTTACATGGACTCAGTTCTCAGATATGTTTTTGAGAGAGTATGTCCCTCAGAGCCTCAGGGACTCATGGTGCGCAGATTTTGAGCCGTTGCGCCAGGGTGCTATGACTGTGTCAGAGTACGCTGTCCGCTTTAGTGATTTGGCCCAACATGCACTGGCCTTGGTTGCCACAGTTCGAGAGAGGGTTCGAAGATTTATTGAGGGACTCTACCCCAGTATCAGGATTAGTATGGTCAGGGAGCTAGAGATGGATATTCATTACCAGCAGTTGTGAGTATTGCTAGGATATTTGAGGGCATGCTTGTCCGGGACCGAGATGAGAGAGAGGCCAAAAGGTCTCGAGAGAATGGTTCTTATTCTGGAGCTCGTGCCCGAGCAGCCCGCCATGGTAGGGGTTGTGTAGTTCGCCCCATTCATTCAGCTCTTCCAGCCGCCAGTGGTGTTCCAGCCCCTTCAAGGCCCCATGAGCCTTATTATGCACCCCCAGTATCTAGAATGCCTCCTGCTCGGGGTACTTTTAGCGGCCAGTCCAGCAGACCTGGCCCTAGTCAGTCGCAACATCTATGCCCTCCGAGGGGTTGTTTTGAGTGTGGAGACACCTGCCATATGGTGAGGGATTGCCCCAGACTTAGGAGTGTTGCACCTCCACAGACTTCTCAGCCACCACGTGCTCCACTGGGTCCTCAGTCTATGATTTCAGCACCAACTACTGACCCACCTGCTCAACTAGCTCGAGGTGGAGGTTGGGGAGGTCGAGGTCGCCCTAAATGGGGAGGCCAGGCCAGGTATTATGCTCTTCCGGCTCGTACAGAGGCAATTGCTTTCGACTCTAACATTACAGGTATTGTTTCAATCTGTCATAGAGATGCGTCTGTATTATTTGACCCAGGCTCTACGTATTCATATGTGTCCTCTTATTTTTCCCCACATTTGGGAGTATCTCGGGATTCTTTGAGTTCCCCTTTTTATGTTTCTAATCCTGTGGGAGATTCTCTTATTGTAGACCGCGTGTATCGGTCGTTTTTGGTTGCTCTTAGTGGTTTTGAGACCAGAGCCAACTTATTATTACTCAGCATGGTAGATTTTGATGTTATCTTGGGCATGGACTGGTTGTCGCCCCATTATGCTATTCTTGATTGTCACGCTAAGACAGTGACATTGGCTATGCAAGGCTTACCGCGATTAGAGTGGAGGGGTACCTTAGGGTATGCTCCCAGCCGAGTTATTTCATTTCTTAAAGCTCAACGAATGGTTGAGAAGGGGTGTGATGCATATATAGCTTATGTGAGAGATGTCAGTATTGATACCCCTATAGTCGAGTTAGTTCCAGTAGTGAGGGACTATACAAATGTGTTCCCAGCTGATTTCCGGGCATGCCGCCCAACAGAGATATTGATTTCGGCATTGATTTATTGCCGGACACTCAGCCCATCTCTATTCCTCCATACCGTATGGCTCCTCCTGAGTTGAAGGAGTTGAAGGAGCAGTTGCATGAGTTGCTTGATAAGGGCTTCATTCGGCCCAGTGTGTCACCTTGGGGTGCTCCTATCTTGTTTATGAAGAAAAAGGATAGTTCTATGCGTATATGTATTGATTATCGCCAGTTGAACCAAGTCACAGTGAAGAACAAGTATCCTTTGCCTCGTATTGATGACCTATTTTATCAGCTACAGGGTGCCAAAGTATTTTCCAAGATTGACTTGCGTTCAGGTTATCATCAGTTGAAGATTCGGGAGCCAAGTATCCCGATGACTGCTTTCAGGACTAGATATGGTCACTATAAGTTTCTTGTTATGTCTTTTGGGCTAACCAGTGCCCCATCAGCTTTTATGCACTTGATGCACAGTGTGTTCCGGCCCTGTATTGATTCTTTCGTCATCGTATTCATTGATGACATTTTAGTGTATTCCCGGACTCAGGAGGTTCATGAGCAGCACTTGAGGACAGTGCTTCAGACTTTGAGAGAAAAGAAGTTGTATGCAAAGTTCTCAAAATGTGAGTTCTGGTTAGACTCCTGGCATTTTTGGGTCATATTGTGTTGAGTGAGGGGATCAAGGTGGATTCGAAGAAGGTGGAAGAAGTGCAGAGTTAGCCAGACCATCCTCAGCTATAGAGATCCGGAGTTTTCTTGGGTTGGTGGGGTATTACCGTCGGTTTGTTGAGGGAATTTCTTCTATTGCAGCACCTATGACCAGGCTGACCCAGAAGGGTGCTCCGTTCAGGTGGACAGAGGAGGGCGAGGAGAGCTTTCAGAAGCACAAGACAACTTTGGCCATAGCTCCAGTATTAGTATTGCCTTCAGGTTCGGGGTCTTATACAATTTATTATGATGCGTTGCGAGTTGGCCTCGGCGCGGTGTTGATGCAAGACCGTAGGGTGATTGCCTACGCGTCCATACAGCTAGAGGTGCATGAAAAGAACTATCCTATCCATGACCTTGAGCTAGCAGCTATTGTTCATGCTTTGAAGATTTGGAGGCACTATTTGTGCAGCGTTCCTTATGAGATCTATACTGATCACTGGAGTTTGCAGCATCTGTTCAAGCAGAAGGATCTGAATTTGCATTAGAGGAGGTGGTTAGAGCTGCTTAAGGATTATGACATTACCATTTTTGTACCATCCCGGGAAGGCCAATGTGGTGGCCGATGCTTTGAGTCGTCGGGCAGAGAGTTTGGGGAGTTTAGCATATCTACCAGCAGTAGAGAGGCCTATGGCGTGGGATGTTCTGGCCTTAGCCAGCCAGTTTGTGAGATTGGAAATTTCTGAGCCGAGTCAAGTATTGGCTTGTGTAGTCTCTCGATCTTCCCTTTATGATCGTATCAGGGAGCATCAGTATGTTGACCCTCATCTGCTTGTTCTTAAGGACACGGTCCAGCACGTCGATGCTAAGGAGGTTACTATTGGGGAGGATGGTGCATTGAGGATGCAGGTTAGGTTATGTGTGCCCAATGTGGATAGTTTCCATGAGTTGATTCTCCATGAGGCTCACAGCTCGCGGTACTCCATTCATTCGGGTGCTGCGAAAATGTATTAGGATCTAAGGAAGCATTATTGTGGAGGAGGATAGAGAAGGACATAGTAGAGTATGTGGCTAGATGTCTAAATTGCCAGCAGATGACGTATGAGCATCAGCGACTTGGTGGGTTGCTTCAGAAGATAGCGATTCCGGAGTGGAAATGGGAGCGGATCACTATGGACTTCGTTGTTGGACTCCCACGGACTCAACAAAGTTTGATGCAGTTTGGGTGATTGTGGACACGCTGATCAAGTCAGCTCATTTTGTTCATGTGATGACTACCTATTCTTCCAAGCAACTGGCTCGAATTTACATTCGTGAGATTGTCAGACTTCATGGCATACCGGTATCTATTATCTCTGACCAGGGCGCGCAGTTTACATCGCGGGTCTGGAGAGCCGTACAACAGGAGTTCACCCTCAGATGAATGGGCAGTCCGAGCGCACTATTCAGATTCTTGAGTATATGCTCCGTGCGTGTGTGATGGAGTTTGGAGGTTCTTGGGATCAGTTTTTGCCACTTGTGGAGTTTGCCAATAACAACAGTTATCAGTCCAGCATTCAGATGGTACCGTATGAGGCTCTGTATGGTAGGCGGTGTCGGTCCCTAGTGGGATGGTTCGAGCCGGGCGAGGCTAGATTATTGGGTACAGAGTTGGTTCAGGATGCCTTGGAGAAGGTAAAGGTGATTCAGGACAGACTTCACATAGCCCAGTCCAGACAGAAGAGCTATGCGGACCGGAAGGTTTGCGATGTTGCATTTATGGCTGAAGAGCAGGTCCTGCTTTGGGTTTCACCTATGAAGGGTGTTATGAGGTTCGGAAAGAGGGGAAAACTGAGCCCAAGGTTTATTGGCCCCTTTGAGGTGTTGCGGCGAGTTGGGGAGGTTGCTTATGAGCTTTCCTTAACTCCTAGCCTAGCAGGAGTTCATCCGGTATTTCATGTTTTGATGCTCCAGAGGTATCACGACGATCCGTCTCATGTGCTGGATTTCAGCTCAGTCCAGTTGGACAAGGATCTATCCTATGTTGAGGAGCCAGTGGCTATTTTGGACAGGAAGGTTCGGAAGCTGAGGTGAAAGAATATTGCATCAGTAAATGTTCAGTGGCGGGGTCAGCCGGTCGAGAAGGCGACTTGGGAGACCGAGCAGGATATGCGCAGCCGTTATCCTCATATTTTTACCACTTTAGGTATATCTCTATACTCGTTCAAGGATGAATGATTTTTTTACGAGGGGGAGGATGTAACGACCCGGCCGGTCATTTTTAGAGTTATAGCCCCGATCCCCTATTAACTGCTTCTCCCATATCTATTTCTGCTATTGTGACTTGTCGGGATGTTTCGTTTTGGTTTTTGGAGTGATTTGGGACACTTAATCCCTAAACGAAAGCTTAAGTCTTAGGATTTTGATCATAGTTGAAACTATGTGAAGACGACTCTAGAATGGAGTTTTGTCGGTTTTGTTAGCTCCGTTGGGTGATTTTGGACTTAGTAGGTTGTCCAGACTGTGTTTTGGAGGTCCGTAGCTTATTTAAGCTTGAAATGGCGAATGTCAAATTTTTGGAGATTTGGACCAGTAGTGCAAGTTTTGATATCGGGGTCAGATTCCGATTCCGGAAGTTGGAATAGGTCCGTAGTGTTGAATATAACTTGTGTGCAAAGTTTGAGGTCAATCAGACATGGTTTTGTTGGTTTTGGCATCGATTATCGAATTTGGAAGTTTCAATTTCTTTAAGTTTGAATTGGAGGGTGATTCGTAATTTTTGCATTATTTGATGTGATTTGAGGGCTCGACTAAGTTCATATGGTGATTTAGGATTGGTCGGTATGTTTGGTTGAGGTCCCGAGGGCCTCGGGTGTGTTTCGGATGCTTAACAGATGAATTTTGGACTTAGGGAAGTTGCTGAGTTTTGCTGGTTCTGGTGTTTCGCACCTGCGGAGAGGAGACCGCAGGTGCGGGCTCGCACGTGCAGAGGAACAGGCACATATGCGGAATCCGGAGGCTTGACCAGGGCTCGCAGGTGCGAGGAATTTCCGTATCTGTGATCCCCGCAGATGCGCCTAAGGATTCGCAGGCGCGGAGGAAGACCACAGAAGCGAATAGTGTTCCGCAGGAGCGCACGCATAGGTGCGCCCCCATTGCCGCAGATGCGGACCCAGCCCTCTTAAGTGATTCAACGTTTGCGAGGATTTTTCGCAGATGCAGTGTCGCAGGTGCGACCCAAGGCCCGCAGGTGTAAAGATCGCTGGGCAAAAAGCGGCAAAATCGCGGGTGGAGGTTCATATTCACAAATTTGATTTTTGAGCTTGGGAGAAGGCGATTTCTTGAGGGATTTTCAGAGAAAGCTTTGGGGTAACGATTCCTAACTTGTTTTTGGTTGTATTTCATTAATCTATTGTTGTTTTCTTCATTTAATTAAGGATTTTGAGTGAGAAAGTTGGGAAAATAATGGAAAAGTTCCCCAACCGAATTTCTGAGTTTTGAGTAGGATTTAGACATCGGATTTGAATAATTTTGGTACGAGTGATCTCGTGAGTAAATGAGTGTTCATATTTAGTAACTTTTACCCGATTCTGAGACGTGGGCTCTGGGAGACTTTTTGGGCGTTTTTCTAATTTCTTGCCTTAGCTTTGATTTCGTTAGCTAGATTAGTTTCTTGTAGCTATATTTATATTATGTAATTGGTTTTGGCTAGATTTGAGCCATTCGGAGTCGGATATTTCTGGAAAGGGCATTGTGACGGATTGATTTGAGCTTGGTTTGAGGTAAGTGACTTGTCTAACCTTGTATGGGGGAACTCCCCTTAGGATTTGGTATTGTTTAATATGTGAGCGCTGTGTACAAGTTATGACCATGGTCAAATTTCAAATCCTTAACTTAACTAGTTTCTCAACCAATGATCCAAAATACACCCGAGCTCCTCAGGACCCCATCCAATCATACCAACAAATACAAATACATCATCCAAACTTATCCAAAGTCTCAAAACACCCACGGAAACATCGCAACAATGAATAGAGGTTCAAATCAAATAGAATTTCTCTTAAGTTGTTAAATCTTTATTCTTTCAACAGAGTGTCCGAATCATACTTAAACACTTCAGATTATTTTCAAACTTTGTACACAAGTTCAATTCAACTATATAGACCTATCTAAAGTCTCGGAACACCAATTGGAGTCTAATAATATCAACATCAGTCTTGGTCAAGCTTATGAACTCTTAAGTTCTTCAAATTGCCAACTTTCGACAAACAATGTCGAATTCTTCTAGGAACCTTTGAATTTACATACGAACATACATACAAGTTCAAAATCATCATACGAACCTATCAGAATAATCAAAACCCGATTCCGAGTCCGTTTACCCAAATGTCAAACCTTGATCAACTCTTCCAACTTAAAGCTTCTAAAACGAGAATCATTCTTCCAATTCAATCTTGGACCGCTCGAAAAATAATATGAAGCTACTCAAAGTCACAAACCACCAAATGAAACGCTAAAACTCAAAATGACCAATCGAGTCATTACAGATAGTACAATAGCCTTTAGCAAAGTGTAAGTTCAGTAGATTATGAATGAATGTATGGTAGATGGAATGAGAGTATTTATAGCCTAAATCTAACGTTAACATTTTCATCCCCAATTTTGCACGTCGCTCTAAGTGGTTCATAATTTCCGAGATACTTGCTCGTTGTGGGTTAAAATTCTAGCATATTGGATGCGATTGAATCCCTAACATTACAGGGATTGTTGAGGACCAAGTCAAGTTCGGACCGTGATTCATCGATAAATTCTTGGAACCATCTTTGGGGCGCCTCATCGAGGCATCACTCTGGTTTCCCCGTAGATGAGTCACCGAACCATGGGTATTTCCTTTGAGGATCAAACTCTGCTGCCATCTTGTTCCCGAGATACAACTTTTTCCAAGTTGTGTCATCATGCGATCTATCCACCCCTCAGAGTCAAATTTTATCAATATATATAGTCCTACTTTTCGGATAATTCTCCAGAAGTGTCCGGGAAATCCCATAATCTTTGATGTGTCACATTAAGTTTTTTGATGGGATTTATCATGCAACCATCACTACTTTTGAATCTAAAAGGACGTCTAGTTAGTTCTAATTAAAGCTCCGGACACATGGTGGGCATCGACGGGTTCTGACACAAGAATGGTTATCAAGGTCACGATGGCATTGTTTATAAGAATAGTCCTCCTTCTCTGCCTTTGTATCTTATGTCCGAACTTTCTTTCTGGAAATTTTTACATTACATTGTTACTTTTCTCTAGAAGTCTTCAATCCTTTTACTTCTTACTTCTATCCTATACCCCATCACTATCTTCAAATGGTTTCTCCAAATGGTTCAACCAATGCTCAGGAGATAAGAGCCATTACAGAGGTCGCCGTTGTCACTCCTCTTATTGCGACCATCGTAGCTATAGAGGACATGATGGTGGAGGAACCGCCTATCTTCACCAGAAGGAATAGCTTAAACAAACATCCTATGACGGTGGGAGAATGATCATTGTCCCCCACCAACATAAGTGGAGCAGTTTCAACTACTTTGTCCTTTATGGTTTCGGCACCGGCCCCTGCTAGGAAGGAAAAGGCTGCCAAAGCCTCAAGCAAAGGAAAGGCGGAACATGAAGAACCGACAACTTTGTAGGTTCTTCAGAAGACGCTCCAGCTAGTTTGTCTTATCGGCTGTAGTAGCAATACTCCAAAAAGGTCGCTTGAAACTGTTCCATTGACTTTACAAGAGAAGCATCATTTGGTGGTGCTGAGACATTGTGCCTAGGAGGGTAAGGCTCGATCTTCCCTTCGTGAAGTAGGAGAGAAAATTACCACTCACCATGAAGGTTTCTCATTCATGTTCACATACCTGTTCACGCTCAGTTTCAAGTTGGTCATCGATCCGGTAATTAAGGACCTTTGCAAGGCATTCAATATCTGCTTGGGCTAGCTGAGACCAAGTGTGTGGCATTCAATGGCTTTCTTGAGGTTCCTTGCCAAAAAGATAAGGGAGGGTTTCTCCTTTAAACATCTCATTCAAGTTTATTGCCCGAAACATTACAAGGAGTCAATGTTGGTATTGGTGATCTGAGGCACCCGTGCTCCTCTGGAAAATGTGGAGGATGATTTCGACCAGAGATGGCACGAGAGGTTCATTAAAGTACCTACCCCGGTATATCTTGAGTGCAAGCGATCTTCCTTTCCTAAAAAAATAGAATTTGAAGCGTAAGTTCTCCTTTTCGTACTTGTTTATTATTGTTCTTTTTAAGGATATTTTTGATTTGTACGATAAAAAATGACTCTAGACTCCATCACCACCCTGCTCCAGATATGAAGAAGTAGTTTGATAAAATTTTGAAGTCGACAACCATAGAGATGAGGACATGGAAAGCGATTTCTTTTTTCAGGGAATGAGAGTTGAAAAATCATGGTATGAGTGCTTTAACTAGGTGATGTTTTAACCAATTATATTTGCTGATATTCCCGACGTTCCTCTTTTGATGTAGCAGGAACCAGATCTAGGAAGGCATCGGCCGGGATCAGGTCCTTGATTTTGAAATGCCAAAAGAACTTGTAAGAGAATCATTCTTTCCCAAGAGGAAAGCCGTCAAGGAGTGGCCTTCTGCCCCTAACCCCAAGAAATAGAAGACAAAGAAGAACTCCAAAAAGAAAGCTCCAGAAAATAGGGATGGTAGTAGTCCCCTAATATTGAACCCATGCTCCCTTTCCCTAATACGAGACGAGTCCAAGAAACAATACCTTCCATTTTTATCCAATCCTTTGACTGTTCTGGTGGATAATGATGACTTTTTGAAGTCTCCCCTTAGACGGAGGTCCGACAAGGAGACGATAGTACCGGAGGAGGTGACTACTATGTCTTAGAGTGAGAATTTTGACGAGGATGACACAATTCTTCTAGAAGGGTTTCAAATTCTAGAACACAATTCTGATAGGGAAAATGTGGACCTTTACTTCGAAACTCTACCTAAGGTTCCTCCATGTCCGGAGCTTGAAGAATCAACTACCTCTAGAAGACAGGGGTTGTTAGAAATTCGTACCGATATGAACGTCTTATAGAGGTCTAAAAAGGTTTCACCATAGTTCAAAGGCTTCATCGGGACCTTGAAGCGAAAGTACATGCAGAATGATTCAACGACGACCCTTGTTAATCATGTGGCCTACTCTAGTTTTAAGGTACGGTGCAAGATATTTTCTTCTCCCCACTATTTTATGTTTCATGATTTTCTAAGAGCCTAGTTTTTGTAGGTTAACCTGGTGGTCACAAATCTCCATAATAGAATCACGAGGGAAGAGGATGTTCGACGTACGCAGACGTACGAGACCGAGAGGTTGGCATAAGCCTTGGCACATAGGGATTTCAAGAAGGGAAGAATGAGGCTTTATCCGCAAAGGCCCAAGAGGTTTTCGAGAGGGTCAACCAGTTGCAGCAAGAGAAATAGGCCTTGGCAACGTGTTCTTCCATTAATTTGTCGAGATGGATCCGAAGGTGCAAAGTCTCGAGATCGCCATTAAGAGAAAAGAGGATTAATGCCTTGAGTTTGGTAGAGGAACAGAGTCGAGTTATCTCCAAGAACCAAGCCATCGAGGACTGATGGTGAAAGCTATCCGCGGAAGTGGTCAAAGTTACAAGAAAATTGGAGTTCTCGAAGGTAGAAAGGAACATATTATGGGCCTAGTAGACTGATACAACCTTGGAATTGAAGGAGATTAAAAAGGAGTCAATAGAATGCAAAAACAACATCTACATGTTAGCTCGCCAGAAGTATCTTCATGAATTCCGTTCATGGGATTTCTCCTTAGAGGAAGAAATTGCTATGGTAGATGCCTTGTGGATGAAGAAAAGCCCTCAAGTTCCTATACCTCTGATGATTCCGATGGATTCAGGGATGAAAAGGAAGACAAGGATGAAAATGAGGCCCCTACTGAAGTCCCCGGGGTTGAGAGCGTTGAAGCGCATCCTTTGCCCCCAGCTCCTGCAATTGATCCTTCTTCATCTCTCCTTTCTTCCACCCAATCATCCTTTCCGGGAATAGGAGATTCCCCAAGGTCTCCTTTGTAATAATTTTTGAATGTTGGGCCTTTTGTGCCTCTTTAATAGCTAAGTTATTTATGTTTTTTTGTTTTAACTTTTCCACAGTTGAGCATTATGATTGATGCAGTTTATAGGCTAAGCCTAAGTGAATTTATCGACTATTTATAAATAATTGATTAGGTGTGCCTTATATGAATTTTTACACTTTTAAGTGCCTATGAAGAGGATGAGTCCTCTTTATTTTAGGAGGTAAGTTATTCAGAGATATCAACAAATTATTGTCATTCAGGATTGTTTATCAGGGTCCTAAGACTTGGCTTAAGTGGTTGCATATATACATGTTGGAAGCGATTTTTCGAGCAGTTCATGGTCTTAGGTGCCGCGAATAGCAACTTATTGTAAGTATTTGTTGCCGGCTGTGATTTTTCAAGCAGTCCTCGGTATTAGGTGTCGGGTATGGTAGCGTATAAAAAGGGTCTATTTCCAATCATAATTTTTTGAGCAGTCCCCAATCTCAGGTATAGGGTATGGAAACTTATCAAAAGAGCTTGTTGCCAACTGTGTTTTTATAAGAAATGCGATTTTAGGTGCCGGGTATGGCATTTTGTCGGAAGAGTCTTTCTCCAAGCTATATCCTTTAAGATCTGGCCATCAAACAAGCCGATTATATGGATACCATAGGTTTAGACATCAAATAGGCTTAGTTTATTAATATCATAGTCCCCAATTTTTCGAGTGCTCATAGGAGGTGCCCGAACAATGAAAAATTTATAATAGGACAAATCTTGACAGGTTTCTTAGAGGAAAAATTGCTCTTTCATATTCCCAACATGGTGGTGATTGACTAGATACAAGCACAGACTCTTATTGTTGCTCTTGACACATGGCCAAATATTATAGGCTCTGCTATCGATAACAGTTTCCTTAACAATAATGGTTACATTTAGTAATTGATGTGAGCTCGATTTTTTTTAGAGATTTTTGGCTTTACTGTTTGTCTATAAATACACACACTTGAAGTCATTGCTTTTACCTTTCTTCAGTTGCTTCTTCGCTTTTGCTTCTTCGTGTTTTCGCTTTCTCTGTGATTATCTTCCTTGTTTTACAAAACACCACGGATAAGCATGAGATCAATCCTGCTGCTGCTAATGTGTTAGAGACTTTGTCCTCTTTGGCACCAGGCCCCTCTATTGAAGCACTGGATTCTACCCAAGAAAAGAGGAAGAAGACTGTTAAAACTTCTTCCAGTAAAAGGATGAAGACGAAAGTTGAGCCCACAGTGTCCAATGATTTGCTTGGTGGAGTTGATACTTGAACATATAATAGTGTATGAAACAACACGACATGTCCTATGGATACACTTTCCTCCTCAGTGCAACCCGAACATCTTTATCTACTCAAGGAAGAATGTGGCTGAGAAGATTTGGACATTTAAGTGCCCTTGGGATCTGAGTGTATATCAAGTTTTCGAGAGGGTTTTACTTTCCTGTATACTTTCCCTTTCACTTTGAAGTTTAATCCCCTGATCGACTCCATAAATTAGGATTTTTGCTGGCACTTCAACACAGCCTGACCCAGGTTGGACTAGAAATTCGGTGATTGGTGTGGATTTCAAGTGCCCTTGGGATCTGAGCGTATCTCATGTTTTACAGTGTGTTTTACATTCTTGTATACTGTAACGACCTGGCCGATTATTTTGAGTGTATTAGCCTTAATCCCCTATTTATTTCCTACTCTATGTTATATTGTAGTTATATGACTTTTCGGGGTGCTTGTTTTTGGGTTTCAGGAGAGCTTCAGGGTGATATGGGACACATATTCCCTAAACTGGAAGTTTAAGTCGTAGGAGATGACCGTAGTATGACTTGTATGAAGATGACTCCGGAATAAAATTTTGACAGTTTCAATAGATCTGTAGGGTGATTGTTTTCTTATGTGCATGTCCGGATTTTGATTTGGAGGTCCGTAGGTCATTTCGGCATTAATTGGCGAAAGTTGAAAAGTTGGAAGAATTTTAGGAAGTTTGACTAGGAGCGGAGATTTTGATATCGGGGTCGGATTCCGATTTCAGAAGTTTGAATAGGTCCATAATGTCAATTATGACTTGTATGCAATATTTGGTGTTTATCGAAGTTGTTTTGGTATGAATCGGTGTCAGTTCTGGAATATGGAAGTTCATAGTTGCTAAGCTTGAATTTGGGTTGCGATTCATTGAATTCATTTTGTTTGATATGATTTTTGGCCTCGAGTAGGTCCGTTAGGTATTTTGGGACTAGTTGTTATACTTAGACGGGGTCCCGGGGGCCCCGGGTGTGATTTGGATCGATATCGGAACAAATGTTGGACTTATGCATTTCTGAAAAACAATCCCAGCTTCTGGTGTCATCGCACCTGTGGAGGGTATGACCGCAGGTGCGGACTCGCATGTGCATGTGAGGAAACGCATAAGCAGAGAAGGCAGCCTAGGCCAGGGCTCACAGGTGCGAAAAAGGTTCCGCAGGAGCGACTTCGCTTCTGCGATGGAGAGGATCGCAGGTGCATACCTGAGCACAGATGCGACGTCCGAGCCGAAGGTGCGCATGCGTGGGTGCGTGTGTTTTTCTGCAGAAGCGGATCCTTTAGACTTAAGTGAAGTCTGCACCTGCGATGGGTTTTCCACAGGCGTGGAACCGCAGATGCGGAACCACAGATGCGGCTAAGGCTTCGCAGAAGCGATTCTTTTTGGCAGAAAAAGGGAAAAATCCATGGTTTTATTTCATTTTCATTTCGGGACTTTGAAAGCTCGGATTGAGGCAAGATTTTGAGGGATTTTTAGAGGAAGTGTTGGGTAAGGATTCTTGACTCGTTTTTAATTAATTCTCATGAATCTACTGTTAATTACACCTTTTAATTATTATTTTGGAATTTAAAATTGGGGAAAAAGGTGTAGAAGTTGTTAGACTAAATTCTTGGCTTTTGAAAGGCGAAATGGGATCGGATTTGAATAATTTTTGAATGGTTGGACTCGATATCGAATGAGTGTTCGGATTTTATAATTTTGATCGAGTTCCGAGATGTGGGCTTGGGTCGACTTTTTGGAGCGATTTTTCAATTCTTAGCTAAAATTATTATTTTATTATTTAAACTAGTTTCCTATAGTGATATTTAAATTATTAAATCATTTTGGCTAGATTAGAGCCGTTCAGAGTTGAAAAATCGAGGGAAAGACCTTCTAATCGATTGATTGGGCGTGGTTTGAGGTAAGTGACTTGTCTAACCTTGTGTGAGGGAAATTCCCTTTAGGATTCGGTACTGTGACGATAATTTGGGATATGTGGAGGCCATATACACAAGGTGACGAGTGCATACACGAGTTAAATGTTGAAATTCCGATTTTTGATACATAGTTTCCTTCTTATGCCTTAATTGAGTTACTTTAGCACGTTATAGTCATCATGTTTAGCCTAATTTCACATGTCTACTTGTCTTATCTCCTAATTTCACATGAATTACTTGCTTTTCTTGATTTCTGTATTCATTACTTAACTGTGAAATTCTTTACTTGAAATTGCAATCCTTGAGATATCTTGTTGTTGAGTTTGGTGTTGAATTGCAAGGCCGTGGTTCTTTGAGGCAAGGTGTATGTTGTGAAATATTATTTATTTAGTTATTGTGTCTTGGCTTTCGTGTTATTGTTGATGTGATTGTTTGGTTGTTCGCACGAGGTTTTTGCCTTGCTGTTGTTATTATTTGCACGAGGTTTCTGCCGTGCTATTGTTATTGTTGCACGAGGTTGCTGCCGTGCGGTTGTTATTGTTTGCATGTGGTTTTTGCCGTGCCGTGGTGATTATTGATACGCATGAAGTGGTATAAGGTCTAGGTGTTCAAACGCATGCGGTGAGATAAGGTAGGCTTGATACACGTGGCTAGTAGGGGAACTACTAGAAGCCATGCGGTGTGATAAGGTGGGCTAAAATGCGAGATGCTATTTCGGGAAAATAATTTTCAAAACCAAATATAAAGGCTTCTGCGGTGATATAAGGAAAGACTGTCAGTTATTTTATGATTTGGGACTATGAGGTGGTACCTCGGGAGTGCCCCTGTTGATCTTCTTTATTTGCTGTATTGTTTGGTTATTGTTTCCTTAACATGTAAAATTCTCGTTTTCCTTTCGTGTTGTATTGTCTTTCCTTGATTTTGTGTTGTTATTTCCTGTAAATTCTTTATTGTTCACTTCCCTGTCATTTTCATTATATCATTATATCTTCTGTCTTGTTTTATGTTATCTCCAGTAGGGTCTTGACCTGACCTCATCACCACTCTACCGAGGTTAGGCTTGGCACTTACTGGGTACCGTTGTAGTGTACTCATACTACGCTTCTGCACATGTTTTGTGCAGATCCAGGTACATCCTATCAGCCTCGGTATTAGAGCGTTGTGTGGCTTGCTTATTGCAGACGTCAAGGTATACATGCCCGCACCCGCACGCCTCAGAGTCCCCCTCTATTCTGCTCTTTTCTTATTTCTTTACCTCTTTATAGACAGTGATATATAGGAGTGATCAGCACTGTATTTAGAGCTTGTGACTTGTACTTACACCAGGTTTTGGGAGATGTACATATTGTTACAGATTTCATTTCATATAGTTGTTGATGTTTTGAGATTTAAATTATTATTCAGTTATTCCACATATTTTTTAGGCTTACCTAGTCTTAGAGACTAGGTGCCATTACGACATCCTACAGAGGGGATTTGGGGTCGTGACAAGTTGGTATCAGAGCTCTTGGTTCATAGGTGTTATGAGTCACAAGCAGGTTTAGTAAAGTCTCGCGGATCGGTACAGAGATGTCTATCCTTATCTATGGGAGGCTATGGAACTATTAGGAAAAGCTTCACTTCTTTGATTTCTTATCGTGCGAAATCTTTGAATTCAGATTCTAAATTTTTGCTTTCTATTCTCTCACGGATGGTGAGGACACGTACAACTGAATCAGTTGACCAGACACCCGTTCCCCCTACTAGAGCCGCAAGAGGCTGGGGCCGGGGTAGAGGCCGAGGACGTCTATGTGGTGCAGCCAGAGCACCCACACGAGCTGCTATAGAGGAGCCACTAGTAGCTCCAGTTGGAGGGCAGGCACCTAAGATGCCTGTTACTACACCAGCCCTCAAGGAGACTCTTGCCCAGTTCCTAAGCATGTTCGGAACTTTAGCTCAGGCAGGGTTGATCCCACTTGCTCTTGCCATATCTCAGGCCGAGGGAGGAGCACAGACTCCCACCTCCCGTACCCCAGAGCAGCGGGTTCAGGTTGATCAGGTCCCAAAGGTCATACCAGTACAGCCGGTAGCTCCAGTTTAGCCCGAGGTTAGGGAAGTAGCTTTTGAGGGGGAGCAGCTTAGGCTCGAGAGGTACAAGAAGTACCACCATCCTACTTTCAGTGGCTTGGCGTAAGAGGATGCCCAGGGTTTTCTTGAGGAGTGCCACCGTATCCTCCGTACTATGGGTATTGCGTAGTCTAGTGGGGTTTCTTTCTCTACGTTCCAGCTTAAGGGAACGGCCTATCAGTGATGACTAGCATATGAGTTGGGTACTCTAGCCAAGGCAACTTCACTCACTTGGACTTAATTCTCAGATATGTTCTTGAGGGAGTATGTTCCCTAGAGTCTCAGAGAAGCATGGCACGCAGAGTTTGAGTAGTTGCGCCAGGGTTCTATGACCGTGTCGGAGTATGTGGTCCGGTTCAGTGATTTGGCTAGGCATGTACCAGCCTTGGTTGCTACTATTAGAGGACGGCTCCATCGACTTATCGAGGGCCTCTACCCCAGTATCAGATTTAGCATGGCCCAAGAGTTGGAGATGGACATCGCATACTAGCAGGTAGTGGGAATAGCTAGGAGATTAGAGGGTATGCTGACTCGGAAGAGAGAGGAGAGGGAGGCCGAGAGTTCTCGAGAGTCTGGCACATATTGTTGTACCCGTGCCCCAGCTGCAGCTCGTCATGGTAGGGGCTATGTGAGTCGCCCTGTTCATTCAGCACTTCCAGCTTCCAGTGGTATTCCGGCCACTCCTAGGACTCACACTTCCTATTATGCACTGCCATTATCTAGTGTACCTCCTTCACGGGGTGCTTTCAATGGTCTGTCCAGCCGATCAGGCCCGAGCCAGCCACAACAACCACATCATACGAGGGCTTGTTTTGAGTGTGGTGACACTCGTCATATGGTAAGGGATTGCCCCAGATTCAAGAGGGGTGCACCTCCAAAGACTACTAAGGCTCCGCGTATTCCACCGGGTCCTCAGGCTTTTCGGTCTATGGTCGCCGCACCAGCTGCCACCCCACCTGTACAGCCAGCTAGAGGTGGAGGTCGGGCAGGCATAGGTCACCCTAGAGGGGGATGCCAGGCCATATATTATACTCTTCCTCCTAGGATGGAGGCAGTTGCTTCAAACTCGGTCATCACAGGTATTGTTCCGGTATGTCATAGAGATGCATCGGTCTTTTTTGATCCGGGCTCCACTTATTCCTATGTGTCATCTTATTTTGCTTCGTATTTGGGTGTATCCCGTGATTCTTTAAGTTCTCCTATCTATATGTCCACACCTGTGGGAGATTCTATTGTTGTTGACCATGTGTATCGGTCGTGTTTGGTTGTTCTTAGTGGTTTTGAGACGCTAGCCAATTTATTGTTTCTCATTATGGTAGATTTTGATGTTAGTTTGGGCATGGTCTATTTGTTGCCCTATCATGCTATCCTTGACTATCGCGCCAAGACGGCGACGTTGGCTATGCCAGGTCTGCCACGGTTAGAGTGGAGAGGTACTTTAGATTATGTTCCTAGCAGGGTTATTTCATTTCTAAAGGCTCAACAGATGGTTGAGAAGGGGTTTGATACGTATCTGGCATATGTGAGAGATGTGAGTGTTGATACTCCTACCGTCGAGTCAGTTCCGGTAGTGAGGGATTATCCAGATGTATTTCCGATGGATTTTCCGGACATGCTGTATGACAAAGATATTGACTTTGGTATTAATTTGTTACCGAGCACTCAGCCCATTTCTATTCCACCCTATCGTATGACCCTAGCGGAGTTGAAAAAGTTAAAGGAATAGTTGCAAGAGTTGCTTGATAATGGCTTCATTCAGCCTAGTGTGTCGCCTTTGGGATGCTCTAGTCTTATTTGTAAAGAAGAAGGATAGTTCTATGTGAATGTGTATTGATTATCACCAGTTGAACAAGGTTACAACGAAGAATAGGTATCCATTATCGCGTATTGATGACCTATTTGATCAGCTTCAGGGTGCCAGAGTGTTCTCTAAGATCGACTTTCATTCAGGCTACCATCAGTTGAAGATTCGGGAGCCAGATATCTCGAAGATTGACTTTAGGACTCGGTATGGACATTACGAGTTCCTTGTGATGTCTTTTGGGCTGACCAATGCCCCAGAAGCATTCATGCACTTGATGAACAATGTATTTCGGCCCTATCTTGGCTCATTCATCATTTTGTTTATTGATGACATTCTGGTGTACTCCCTGAGCCAGGAGGATCATGAGCAGCACCCGAGAACTGTGCTTCAGACATTGAGAGAAAAGAAGTTATATGCAAAATTTTCGAAGTGTGAATTCTGGCTAGATTCAGTGGCATTTTTAGGTCATGTAGTATCGAGTGAGAGGATCAAAGTAGTTTTGAAGAAGATTGAAGCAGTGCAGATTTGGTCCAGACTGTATTCAGCTACGTAGAGCTGGAGATTTCTGGGTTTGACAGGGTATTACCGTCGATTTGTAGAGGGTTTCTCATCTATTGAAGCACCTATGACCAAACTGACCCAGAAGGGTGCTCCTTTCCGGTGGACTGAGGAGTGTGGGGAGAGCTTTCAAAAGCTCGAGACAGCTTTGACCACAGCCCCAGTGTTTGTGTTGCCTTCGCGTTCGGGGCCTTATACTGTGTATTGTGATGCGTCGCGCGTTGGTCTAGGTGCGATTTTGATGCAGGACGATAGGGTGATTTCCTACGCGTTTAGACAGTTGAAGGTACATGAAAAGAACTATCATGTCCATGGCCTTGATTTAGCAGCTATTGTTCATGCCTTGAAGATTTTGCAGCACTATTTGTAAGGTGTCCCTTGTGAGGTCTACACCGACCACCAGAATTTACAGCATCTGTTCAAACAGAAGGATCTTAACTTGCTGCAACGGAGGTGGTTAGAGTTGCTTAAGGACGATGATATCACCATTCTATATCATCCCTGGAAGGCCAATGTGGTGGCTGATGTCTTGAGTCATAAGGCGGAGAGTTTGGGCAGTTTAGCATATCTACCGGTAGCAGAGAGGCTATTAGCCTTGGATGTTCAGGCCTTGGCCAACCAGTTTGTTAGATTGGTATTTTTCTGAGCCGAGCCAAGGTCTGGCTTGTGTGGTTTCTCGGTCTTCTCTTTATGGACGTATTAGAGAGCGTCAATATGACAACCCCCATCTGCTTGTCCTCAAGGACACAGTTCAGCATGACGATACCAAGGAGGTCACTATTGGAGATGAAAGTGTGTTACGGATGCAGGGCAAGCTATTTGTACCCAATGTAGATGGCTTACATGATTTGATTCTCTAGGAGGCTCACAGTCCGCGGTACTCCATTCATCCAGGTGCCGCAAAGATGTATCAGGACTTGAGGCAACATTACTGGTGGAGGAGAATGAAGAAGGACATAGTGAAATATATAGCTCGGTGCATAAATTGTCAGTAGGTGAAATATGATCATCAACAGCCAGGTGGATTGCTTCAGAAGGTAGAGATCCCAGAGTGGAAGTGAGAGCGGATTACTATAGATTTTGTTGTTGGGATCCAACGGACTCAGAGGGATTTCGATGCAGTTTAGTTGATTGTGGATAGATTGACCAAGTCATCTCATTTCATTCTAGTGGTGACTACCTATTCTTCTAAGAAGCTGGCTCCAATCTATATTCGCGAGAATGTGAGGCTTCATGGCGTGCCGATATCTATCATCTTTGACTGGGGTACGCACTTCACGTCGCGGTTCTGGAGGGCCGTACAGCACGAGTTAGGTACTCAGGTGGAGCTGAGTACAACATTTCACCCTCAAACAGACGAACCGTCTGAGCATACTATTCAAATATTGTAGGATATGCTTCGTGCATGTGTGATAGAGTTTTGGGGTTCTTGGGATTAGTTATTTACGCTTGCGGAGTTTACCTACAACAACAGTTATCATTCGAGCATTCAAATTGCCCCATATGAGGCTTTGTATGGTAGGCGATGCCGGTCTTCAGTGGGTTGGTTTGAGCCGGGTAAGGCTAGGCTATTGGGTACAGACTTTGTTTAGGATGCTCTGGAAAAGGTTAAATTAATTCAGGATCGACTTCGTACAGCCAAATCTGGACAGAAGAGTTATGCGGATTGATAGGTTCGCGACATTGATTTCATGGTTGAGGAGCGGGTCTTGCTCCGAGCTTCGCCCATGAAGGGTGTTATGAAGTTCGGGAAGAAGGGCAAGCTAAGCCCTAGGTATATCGGACCTTTTGAGATTCTTAAGGTTCGGGAAGAAGGGCAAGCTAAGCCTACAGACTTGCACTACCACCTAATCTAGATATAGTTCATCCGGTGTTCCATGTTTCTATGCTCCGAAAGTATCATGACGATCCTTCTCATGTGTTAGACTTCAGCTCAGTCCATTTGGACAAGGATCTATCTTATGTTGAGGAGCCGTGGGCCATTCTGGATAGGAAGGTTCGAAAGTTGAGGTCAAAGAACATTGCTTCAGTAGAGGGGTCAGCCAGTCGAGGAGGCGACTTGGGAGACCGAGCATGATATGCATAGCCATTATCCTCATCTTTTCACCACTTCAGGTATGTCTCTATACTCGTTTTAGGATGAGCGTTTGTTTCAAGAGGGGGAGGATGTAATGACTCGGTCGGTCGTATTGAGTGTATTATCCCTGATCCCCTATTTATTGCCTCCTCTGTGTTATATTGTAGTTACATGACTCACCGGGGTGCTTGGTTTTGGGTTTCGGGAGAGCTTCGGAGTGATATGGGACACATAGCCCCCAAACTGGAAGTTTAAGTCGTAGGAGTTGACCGTAGTATGACTTGTGTGAATACGACTCCAGAATGGACTTTTGATGGTTCTAATAGCTCCGTAGGGTGATTTTGGTCTTATGAGCGTGTCTGTATGATGATTTGGAGGCCCGTATGTCATTTCGGCGTTAACTGTTAAAAGTTGGAAAGATGAAAGAATTTTAGGAAGTTTGATCGGGAGTGGACTTTTTGATATCGGGGTCCAATTCCGATTCCCGAAGTTGGGTCCGTAATGTCAATTATGACTTGTGTGCAAAATCTGGTGTTAATCGGAGTTGTTTCGGTATGAATCGGCATCGGTTTCAAAATTTGGATGTTCATAGATGCTAAGCTTAAATTTGGGTTGCGGTTCATTGACTTTGTGTTGTTTGATGTGGTTTTCGGCCTCGAGTAGGTCCGTTAGGTGTTTTTGGACTAGTTGGTATACTCGGACGGGGTCCCGGGGCCCCGGGTGTGACTCAAATCGATATCAAAACAATTGTTGGAATTATTCATTTCTAAAATAAATCCTAACTTCTGGTGTCATCGCACCTTCGGAGGGTATGACCGCAGGTGCGGACTCATATGTGCATGTGAGGAAGCGCAGAAGCGGAGAAGGCAGCCCATTCCAGGGCTCGCAGGTGGGGAAAAGGTTCTACAGGAGCGGCTTTCCTTCTACAATAGAGAGGATCGCAGGTGCATATCTGAGAGCAGATGCGACGTGCGAGCCGCAGTTGCGCATGCGCAGGTGCGTGTGTTTTTCCGCATATAAGGAAAGATTGTGAGTTATTTTATGATTTTGGACTATGAGGTGATACCTCGGGAGTGCCCATATTGATCTTCTTTATTTGTTGTATTGTTTTGTTGTTGTTTCCTTAACATGTAAAATTCTTGTTTTCCTTTCGTGTTGTATTAGCTTTCCTTGATTCCGTGTTGTTATTTCCTGTAAATTCTTTATTGTTCACTTCCCTGTCATTTTTATTATATCATTATATCTTCTGTCTTGTTTCTAATTATTTCCAGTAGGGCCTTGACCTGACCTCGTCACTACTCTATCGAGGTTAGGCTTGGTACTTAATGGGTACCGTTGTGATATACTCATACTACGCTTCTGCACATATTTTGTGTAAATCTAGGTACATCCTATCAGCCTTAGTGTTAGAGCGTTATGTGGCTTGCTTATTAGAGACGTCAAGATACACCTGCCCGCGCCTGCAGTCCTCGGAGTCCCCTTCTATTTTGTTCTTTTCTTATTTCTTTACATCTTTGCAGACAGTGATGTATAGGAGTGTTCAGTACTGTATCTAGATCTTTTGACTTGTACTTACACCGGGTTTTGGGAGATGTACATGTTGAGTTACAGATTTTATTTCATATAGTTGTTGATGTTTTGAGATTTAAATTATTATTCAGTTATTCCGCATGTTTTTTTAGGCTTACCTAGTCTGAGAGATTAGGTGCCGTTACGACATCCTATGGAGGTGATTTGGGGTCGTGACATATACTTGCCTTTTCACTTTGAAGTTTAATCCTCTGATCGACTCCATACATTGGGATCTTTGCTGACACTTCAACATCATCTGCTATATATTGAATCTACCGATGTGGATTTTACCTTTAACACCTCCTCCTTTTTTATTCCTCAAAGATGTATTGGAGCAATATCGTTATGCTTTCTATTCGGAGTATTCGAAAAGTAGTGGACACCGATGATGACCATGACCTAGGTTGGCATGATTGTTTCGTGGTTCTTTCCACCCATGATTTTACTTAGTTCGTCGACAAGCTGTTCCCGAGGAAGTGGAGTGATAAGAGTAAGCTCGTCTATTTTCTTTTGAAACATCCTCTTTGTTTTCTGTCTTATTTATATTTCGAATTGCAACTATTCTTACCTTGCTTGGAGAGGCGCCTAACATTAAGTAGTGGGTACGGAAAATTTTTTCTTGTTCCCTATGTTGGAGAGGTTTTATAGGCATATTCCTGAGGTTTTCGGGTGGAGGGCCAAGAGTCACAGTATGTTCTTATCTATCTTACAGATCTTCTTTCGAGCTTTTCGCGATATAATTTGCGACTTTATTTGTAGTATTCCCGCGAGGAGACCTCCGGCCCGGACTTTGGTGGATCTTCCTTTTAGTGATGTTCAAGAACTTTCAATAGCTCATTGGGGCAAGAAAGGCTCTTAGGTTGTTTCTTAGGCGAGCACTCTCGACATTGTTCCCAAAGGAATACTTGATCAAGCTTCGGGAAGAGATCTTCTTTGCCCCGAGCTATCGACCCTATTTTATTAACATCGAGGAGGCGGAATCCTCAACAGGTTTGGAAGGTAGTTTAATAGAAGCGGAGTTTGCCTTGGAAGTTCCTACAGATCCAGTATCATCGATTCCCATTATGGCCACATAGGTCCGAGAATGTTGGTTGCCCCGACAGCTCCAATTCCTTAATAGGCTTGATCTTCCGTGAAAGCTGTTAAGTTTCACACTACACTGGACGTTCTTGAAGAAATGGATGTGTGTGGCTGGAGGATATGCCCATTTCAACTTTCATGAATGATATGACGAGTTACACTCTTCAGTAATTCTTTTCTCACCATTTAAACTATATCTATATATATGCTCCAGTTAAGGAGGGAATTTCTAATGGAGAGCTTGCGTTCCTTGTAAAGAGGGGGATTTGTACCACGTGATTTATACTTGTTTACCTCACTTATTTACTCTGCCTCATATTTACTTACCTATTTAATATACTTGATATTATTGGACCACTAGTGAGTGTCGATGTCGACCCCTCGTCATTACTTCTCCGAGGTTAAGCTAGATACTTACTGGGTACACGTTGATTACATACTCATACTACACTTGCTGCACATTTTTGTGCATGTACATATGTGACTAGTGGTCTTGTGAGATCAGAGGCATATATTCATGCGGGGACTGCATTCCATATTACGACTCGCAACCAGCAGAGTCTCCTTCAAAGTTATTTGTATTTTTCCTGTCTAAGTTGTATTTCGGACAGATGTTGTACTTTATTTTTACTTCTTAGTTTATGCTCATGCACTTGTGACACCGAGTTTTGGGGTGATTATGGGTTGTTCTGTATAGAAATTGTTAAGAATATTACTATTTACACTGTGAATTCCATCTTTTACTATTTAATCGAAGAAAACTATGATTTCAAAAATATCAAAATGAGAACCAAATCAAGTATTTATTTTTGGCTTGCCTGACGGCGGTGTCCGGCGCCATCACGACCTATAATGGATTTTGGGTCGTGACAGTTATGGCTTTGAGCCGTGTTTCAAATGAAAGTTATGATGCCAAATCATGTGAGAAAACTCAATACGCCTAAAACTCCCGTTGCTCACATATATACGTAAGGCCTTGATTTTATATTCTCTCACTGTTGATAATCTATAAAGATGTTTGAAAGTGAAATAAGAGAGTCGGGGATATAAAGTGTGGCCAACGTGCCAAGAATGAAAGTTATACTTGTGGCCAATGGTGCTGATGAAATGAATTGATGTGGGAAAGGTTATAAATCGAGCATTGATTTAACCATTCAAAATTTACTTCAAAAATAGAATTGCCTAAAAGCCTATGTACTCAAGTCATGTTCAAATGTGGTTGTTTTAAACTAATACCCCTGATTCGAACCACTGTTTCATTTGTAAATCACCATGCTCTCTTTTATATGCATTTCCAATGTAATTTGAGTTCTTAAATAATCATGAGTTGAAATTGTGTATGATATATTATCATTTTTGGGAAAAGGTATTTCAAGAATAAGTGGTGTATCACTCATTTATGATTTTAACTCGTGCTTCAATTGCTAGTCTATTTTATCGATTCTTTGGAAAGGAATTTATTATGTTCAAAGCTTTCATTACCAATGAACCTAAAGTTGCGATTACACCTCCACCCGCATATATTGGGGTAAGGCGGTAGGGACGCTTTGTTTAGAGATTATGGTGTTGTGATACACCTTCACCCACATACATTGGGGTGAGGCGACAAGGCGGCTTTGTGTAGAGATTGTGGTATTATGATACACCTCCACCCGCATACATTGGGGTGAGGCGGCAGGGCCGCTTTGTGTAGAGATTGTGGTATTGTGATATACCTCCACCTGCATACGTTGGGGTGAGGAAGTAGAGCCACTTTGTGTAGTGATTGTGTTATTGTGATACACCTCCACCCGCATACATTGGGGTGAGGCGGCAGGGCCGCTTTTTGTAGAGATTGTGATAATGTGATTACACCTCCACCCGCATACATTGAGGCGAGGCGGCAGAGCCGCTTTGTGTAGAGATTGTGGTGTTGTGATTGTGATTTGGATGTCTCTGGTGAGACGGCTTAGCCAATCGTGCTGAGATCGGACTCCGTACTAAAAATAAAACACGGTGGTATATCGAATATCGGTTCTAATGATCTCCCAACCAAAAATAATATTATTTTCGTACTTTGAAATTTTTTTTGTTATCACTTGACGTTTGGATATCATTGATTGTTACTTGTTGAATTAATGGTTTTTCCCTTCTTATATTGGCATTCTATTTCTAAAGAAGACATTTAGCTTCACATAGTAGTACTATTCCACATGTACTAAAGTCCCTTTTGTCGGGGGCGCTGCATCTTCAATGGATGCAGGTAGTTCATCAGCGAGCACCTTTGATCTTCGTTAGCAGTTACTATCTATTCAACAGGTTTTGGTGAGCCCTACTCTGTTCCGGGCCGTACGTCATTTGACGTTGTACTTTATGTTTTGAGGTATAGACGGGAACTTGTCGTCGGCACTTCCATATTACTCTTCGATTGTACTTAGAGGCTCCATAGATATAGTGTGGGTTGTATAGTGGTGTTGGAAGAGTCACACTAGATATGTTGTAATTGTATCACATAATCAACTTCAAATTATGAATGTGTAATATATTTTGGGAATTATGAATGAAGTAACTAATGGTAATGGAATTGGTGTTGATTATGAAATCCTCGTAATGTTTAAATAATGGAATACATCTCCACTCTATTCATGGTCAAGGTCGGGTAGAAAGTATCTAGTAGGCTTGCTTGACCAGGTTATCTCGGTTGAGCGTCGGTCGTGCTCCCAGAGGTGAGGGCATGACAAACTTGGTATCATAGCCTAAGGTTTTAAAGTGTTCTAGGTTGTCTCGGAGTCTTGTCTAGTAGAGTCCTTCTTATCGGTGTGTTGTCCACCACATCTATAATTAGGAGGCTACTTGGACATTTAGGAATGTTACCCTTCTTTGGTACTCCAGATCGTGTGATAGAGCTCAAGATAGGAAGCAAATTTCCTCGTCATGTCTCATTTTCCTAGATGAGTAATCCACGAGTTCGAGGCAGTGAGTAGAGATTGAAAGAGCTAGTTTCTAGGGGAAGTGTCCTTGATCCTATCAATGTTACCGCGCCACCGGATTATGTGGTGAGGGCACCTTAGAAACGAAAGAGGGTTGTTTGTACCAATTAGCCAAAATGTTTGAGAAGAACAAATGCCCTAGGTTGGGTACACCTATCCCGGTCTGCCCGATATGCGGGCGGAGACATTTTGCGTCGTGTTGTGAGTATGCTCAAGAGTGTGTTAGGGGTGGCAGGCTTGGGAAATTCCAAAGGCTCATTCAACAAGTAGGTACAAAGTTTGTTACTCTCGCCATGAAGGCTTGGAGGAAGGATAAGGGGAATATTAATAATGTATGCAAAAAGTGTAAATGCCATGTTTGTAGGGCGATTCAGTTTAGTGGCCCTCATCCTCGTTGTGTGAAGTGTAGGAGATATCATTCGGAGGTATGTCACTATGATACCAATGTATGTTAAGGATGTGGAGTCGAGGGCCATCAGTTAAGGTACTGCCTTGTCAACCTAAAACACCAAGTAAGTCAATCCTTAGTACATCATTATGAACACCGCATAATTTCTTTGTCATATATGTACATCTACATTGAAGAGCCTACATAAGTATGGTCTTAACAAGACAGTGAATCACAAAACATTGTATGTATATACTCTTTGAACGAGACGCATTATTTGTGAAGCCTCTTTATTATAATTCTCTTACTTACAAACGCTTGAGGAATTGAGTTCTATAATGATTTCCTTGAATTGAGTTATAACCTTAGGTTAATACTTTCCACTTGCTTCCCTAAATTCTCAAAAAGGGACTATACCTTATGAGTTTCTTACAGAACCTTTTGATTCAAATGGATAATATCTGCTCACTTGTGCCTGTGCACGCACAATCATAATATTTACCTACATGGCATCGAATCAAATGTAAAGCAGTCTAGTGTTGAGATCTTTCTTGATCCACTCTCTCTCTCCTATGTATGTGGTTCATATGGTTTGAACAGTCACTTTACTCCCTTTGTGAACATTATCATAAACCCTTTTCACTGTCTAGTAACATAGGAGCATGTCTTAGCACCTATCATGTGTGTACATGTCAATTGAAATGGTCACTTGTCTGCATAAGGTCTCTCTGAAATTTGATATACTCACACATCCGTCATAGGAAGATCTTGTGTTTTCCCATCTTAATATAACTTTCATGTCCACTTAGGACATTCTGCAGTAAGTATCCCACTTTGTTCCTAGTATTGTAGTTTCCCACGACGTGGCTCGGTATTACAGTTGAGAGTTATTATAGCAGAAACATGTCTAACTCATAACAAATGTTCATTTTCTCTTTGCACCTCTACAACACGTTCCAATTGTGTTCCTTAGTTAGTAAATTCATTGTGCTAGTTTCTTGACATTTGTTGGATAAGTATGAGAAATCACATCCTTCTATGTATCGTTGTAAAACTTCCTTTCTCATAAGGATCCTGAATAGGCTCTCCGTCAAGACCAAATGCATGACTTAATCCCAATATTGAGATGTCCTAGCTACATGGTTTCACTCATATATGGTTGAAGTTAAGCAGTCTTACTGCAACCATTCCCAGCTCCCTACTACATGTGAATGTTTCAGATTTTGGCACATATCATGAGCGTATAGATTTGAAAGACAAGTTTGTCGTATCACTAGTCCTCTCATATAGGATCAACTATCATAAGGGTTATGCTATCAGAATGAAAATAATCTCACAAGTGTTCAACCTCTTTTTCAACCTCGTGGGCTTGTGGCATAGATTCCTCCTGTCTGTTACTGATAAGAGTGTAATGCAACTTTATGTATTTTTGAAAACTCTATCACATTCATGGTGCAAGAATCTTCTTATTTTGAGTTAAACCAATTTTTCCCTACACTCAAGAAGGCAACTGGTGTCACATATCTGGTTATTTCTCCTTGAGGCTTAGTATTGCCGAATAAGGCACATATGGATTGAAATAATTGTTACTGTCCCTTTTATAGATCATAGTCTTCCAAGAATAACTGATGCTAATGTCTTTATCCCCCCGATCATGCCTCCCATATATCACATGTCTAAAATGACTCACTTCTCTTGCATCTCGGGATCATGTACATGGTTCCCACATTATCAATGTGTACTAGTTAACTCTATGCCTTAATTGTTGAATCAATGATCCATGACAGTGCTATTGGTAGTAACCTTTATATCTCTTAGGATATATCCTTCTGAAATGCCCCTGCTCAGCACATTTATGGATTCTTAAACAATTCCAGCTCAAACTCGAACCTCGTTGTTCCTAATTGTAGTACATCTCTAGAGAATTGTAGTTTCAAACATGTCAAAGAAGAAGATATGGGGTAGGAGACTCTATGGTCATATCCATTCTAGCACATCATAGCATAATTGTTGAAGGTAGCCAAAGGTTTAATTTGGGTGTTAGGCATAGAGATTTAGAGTTGAAGAGAGTGAATGGGTTATTCTCGAGGTTTTCTCCATGAAGATATTAGGTGAATTGTTAAAGAAGTTGAAGTAGGTGTAGTTCACATTGGGCCTTATGGAATCTTGAAGGAATAGGCCAAGTAGCCTATGGGTTGATGTCCCCCATCATTGTCCTCCATGCACTCGGTGTTTCATGTGTCTAAGTCAAAGAAGGTAGTTGGTAATACTTTGTCTGTCGTTCCGGTGGAAGCTATTGAAGGTGAAGTTAATGGGTAATTGGCTTATGAGGGGTACCTAATTGTCATCCTTGTTACATAAGTCCAGAAGTTGAGATAGCCTCCATCAAGTGCTATGGCAAAGTCTATGAGTCAAAGAGGTCACCACGAAGGCCGAGGGTATTGTTGAAAGAACATGTTATTGCTTGTTTGTATAGCCAAATGGTTATGGTTCGAAAGGTACTTTTTATGTGTTATGACTAAAATATGTGCAGTTCATGTCCATATATCACTTTTGTTACTGTAATGCCGGTAATATTGAGATTTGTGTTATTGATATATTGTGATGCTTTGTTGAGTTGTGGTCAGTTTCGCGAATGCATTGAGGAGTTGGTGGAAATTTATGGGAGAAGAAGGCAATTATGTGGTCAGTTTCGCAATCGCAGATCTGTTCCGCGGGCCACATAATCATCCCAGCGAGCAGAAAAATAGTTGTATTTTGAAGGTTGTTTTGTGGTAGAATATGCGATTGCATACCTGTTTCGCGGTCTGCACTTCCGTCGTAAATTTGGCATGAAGAATTTTGTTGGGTGATTCTGTGATCCATTCTGCAGCGGCATAATTGGTCTGCGGACCGCAGACCTGGCCGCAGACTTATTTAGAGCAGCCTAGTTTTTGGAGGTCGTTTTAGCAGTCCATTATGATGACTTCATACCTGTTCTGTGATCCACTTTGCGACCGCAGAGTTGACTTTGGAGGGTCCATTTTCTATTTTTATAACCCGACCCCATTTCTTATAAAATGACTTTGGGCTTAGTTTGGCCGGGTTAATCACATATTTTAGAGAGAGGGGAGTGCTTCGAAAGAGAAAAAGGAGCCCCAAGTGCATTGATCATCAATCTCTGCCCCCAATCTTGAAGATTCAAGAATTCACTAGACAATCGTCTATCCAGATTGTTATTGTTAGGAGTGTTGGGACGTTGTAGTAACTTAAGGAAAGCTCAAACAAGGTATGTTGGCTAAACTTCTCTCTTAGAATCGAATCCCCCGGTGTTCTCATAAGTTTAAAGTATGAAGGTCCAAGCTCTTATTTCTCATATTCCGAGTTCTTCCTTATAAATTTGACTATACCGAATAAGCTTTGTGTCGAAATATATGTGTTCAATATGTGCTCAAATTGCTCCTATCACATTATGCTATCATTCGGGAATGTGTTCAAGTGTGATATGTGTGTTAAAATGTTATGGCTTTGAGTCATTTTTCAAAGGAAAGTTATGATGCCAAATCGTGTGAGAAAACTCAATATGCCTAAAACTCCCATTGCTCACATATATACTTAAGGCCTTGATTTCATATGCTCTCACTGTTGATAATCTATACAAATGTTTGAAAGTGAAATAAGTGATTCGGGGATATAAAGTGTGGCCAACGTGCCAAGAATGAAAGTTATGCTTGTGGCCAAAGGTTATGAATCGAGCCTTGATCTAACCGTTCCAAATTGACTTCGAAAATAGAATTGCCTAATAGCTTATGCACTCAAGTCATGTTTAAATGTGGTTGTTTTAAACTAATACATGTGATTCGAACCAATGTTTCAGTTGTAAATCATCATGCTCTCTTTTATAAGCATTTCCAATGTAATTTGAGTTCTTAAATACTCATGAGTTGAAATTATGTATTGACCTTTTTGGGATAAAGTATTTTAAGAATAAATGGTGTATCACTCGTTTATTAGTTTAACTCGTGCTTCAATTGCTAGTCATTCTGCTCCATTCTTTGGAAATGAATTTTTTGTGCTTAAAGATTTCATTACCAATGAAACTAAAGGTTTGATTACACCTCCACCCGCATATATTGGGGTGATACGGCAGGGCCACTTTGTGTAGAGATTGTGGTATTGTGATATACCTCCACTCGCCTACATTGGGGTGAGGAAGCAGGGCCGCTTTGTATAGAGATTGTGGTATTGTAATACACATCCACCTGCTTACATTGGGGTGAGGCAGCAGGGCCGCTTTGTGTAGAGATTGTGGTATTGTGATACACCTCCACCCACATACATTGGGGTGAGGTGGCATGGCTTATTTGTGTAGATATTGTGGTATTTTGGTACATCTCAACTCGCATACATTGGGGTGAGGCGGCACGGCCGCTTTGTGTAGAGATGATGGAAATGTGATTACACCTCCACCCGCATACATTGTGGTGAGGCAGCAGGGCCGCTTTGTGTAGAGATTGTGGTATTGTGATTGTGATTTGGATGACTCTGGTGAGACAGCTTAGCCGATCGGGCATAGATCAGACTACGTGCTAAAAATAAAACACGGTGGTATATCAGATATCGGTGCAAATGATCTCCCAGCAAAAAATAATATTATTTTCGTAATTTAAATATTTTTCCATTTTAACTTGATGTTTGGATATCATTGATTGTTACTTTTTGCTTCCATGGTTTCCCTCTGTTATATTGGCATTCTATTTCTAAAGAGGACATTTAGCTTCACATACTAGTACTATTCCATATGTACTAACGTCCCTTTTGCCGTGGGTACTGCATCTTCAATGGATGCAGGTGGTTCATCAGCGGACAACTTTGATCTTCGTTAGCAGTTATTCTCTATTCATCAAGTTTTGGTGAGCCCTACTCTGTTCCGGGCCGTATGTCTCTTGAAGTTGTACTTTATATTTTGAGGTATAGATGTGGCCTTGTCGCCGACTCTTCAATATTACTCTTTGGTTGTGCTTAGAGGCTCCGTAGACATAGTGTGGGTTGTATAGTGGTGTTGGAAGAGTCAAACTAGATATGTTGTAATTGTATCACATGATCTACTTCAAATTATGAATGTGTAATATATCTTGGGAATTATGAATGAAGCAACTAATAGTAATGGAATTGGTGTTGATTATGAAATCCTGGTAATGTTTAAATAATGGAATACATCTCCACTTTGTTCATGGTCAAGGTAGGGTAGAAAGTATCTAGCAGGCTTGGTTGGCCGGGTTATCTCGTTTGAGCGCTGATCGCTCTCCCTGAGGTAAGGGCGTGACACATGACATCTGTATACAAGCCTCAAAAGTACATAAATATCATAAAGGTTGGTACATGGCCCCGCCATACCAATCAATATATGTCCAAATCATACTGACCAAATAGGCAACTCTGGAGCAAGTGGCGTGTACCAACAACTTCCGCTGAGCTGATAGCCTACTAAGAGGACTGTCAACCTATCTATCAGAACCTGCGGACATGAAATGCAGCATCCCCAGGCAAAAGGGACATCAGTACAAATAAAGTACCGAGTATGTAAGGCAGGAAAGCATAAATAAGAACATTAATGCAAAGAGAGATAGATAAGATACAACTTGTAACATCTGAGTGGCTCTAAGGGATACTGACATGAAATGCATGATACATATATGTATACATAAACCTTTAAGAACATATGCCTCTGTGTTCATCATCATCATCATACCATAACCCGCCGTAATAGGCTCGGCAATAATGTACCTGGCCATCATAAGGCTCGGTAGAATCGTACCCGGCCATATGGAGCTCGATAAAACCCAACTGATCAGTGGTTGAACAATATGTGCCATACTCGGCCGACTATAGTGCGGCTCGAAAGAGTAAAATAGATACATATATATAATGCATTCTGGACTCATGGAATCATGTTCTAAACCTTTCGGAGTAATGTAAGGTCGTAGCATATTCGATTAACAATATAAACACCTATACCATCAATGTGAACCTCAATACGATTCAAGGACCATACACACTTTCTTAGAATAACTTTATAAGGAATGAACAACATGGACAACCTTAGTTGCTAGGAGTAGATTCATCATGAAATAGCATATCATTTACGTTCATTTCACTTTAGATCATGAAAAATGAAAGAAGGTAGTGCCTTAACATACCTTGGCAATCTTCTCTCCAATCGTCAACCAAGCTCGACATGATCTTCTTACGTCTCCAATGAGTAAACCTATTTGTCGTCATCACATAAGCATTGTAACTCTCACATGTCAAAACCAATATTCTACAAGAAAATGCACATCACCTCCCTGTTTGTACTACATACCATAAGTTAAACATTCCAAACAACAACCAGTAGCTATATGGAACACAACTAGCACAATAACACGTCGAGCAGTAAGTTCGGTTCATGTCTAATACCACTATATTTTGAAACCCTTACCTTTTATTTATATTCAGTAAAATGTTGATAATAACTACACAATATAATCTGAAAATTATTCCATAAATTTTCCGGCCTTAAAACGCTGCAAGGACACCTCCCAAACAGTCCAACAATCAACAATATTACTAACAAGCCTTTTGATCGATATCTCACATGTTCTAGCTTCAACGACGTAGTCATAACTTGGATAATCTTAAATATAAGTAGAGCAATAGGTTCCTTACCTTTAAAAAGATTGAATGTCATGCCACGACCTTGGGGAGCGCGATCGGCGCTCAACCGAGATATCCTGGTCAAGCAAGCCTTTACAATACCTTCTACCCAACTTACCCATGAATAAATACAATAATACATTTCATTAATTTGATAGTAAGAGGTCATGTGAATAACACCAGTTCATTTCAATTAGTTACGTTATTAACAAGTCTCCAAAATAGTACATTGTACAATCATAGTTAAAGTGGAATAGATGATACGATTACAATATTTTTAGTTTAACCGTCCCAAAAACAGATACAACCCACACTATGTTTACGGAGCCTCTAACAGGAACAGAAGAGTGCTATGACAATGTCGGCAACAAGGCCCCGGCTATACCTCAAAATGCTATGTACAAAGGATAAGAGACCCAGGACCTAGAAATGAAGTGGGGCTCACCAAGTCAGCTGAGGAGAGGGTGTGCTGCTATCACTGATCAATGCTATGTACTATGGAACCACCTGCATCCATCAAAGATTCAGAGCCCCCGGCAAAAGCGACGTTAGTACACATAGAATAGTACTAGTATGTAAAAATAAACACCCCTCAATAGAACGAGTAACAGTAAACGGAGAATAAAACATGAAATCAATGAGAGACTCAAATAGTATCAAGGTGTCAAGTTAGGGGAAAGGTAAATTTCAAGTAAGTTTCAGTAATTTAAGTTGGGAGATCTTTAGCACCGATACACCGCCATGTTTTAGCATGGAGTCCGATCTCAGCCCGACCGGCTAAGCCGTCTCACCCCGAGACATACACTCACAATACCATCATGTGCGCGGCATGGCAATCCGATCTCAGCCCGATCGGCTAAGCTATCTTACCACAATGTCATGTGGGTCGACATCACATCACATCCTACTAGCAATAATCCAATCCCATTTAAGGGGAAACTGTAAGGACCCATAAAACTTTTAAACAAAATACTCGGGGTTTCGTGGTGCCAAGATAGATTCCTGCGTTACTATAGTAGAAATTCTTCGCGGCTCGCAAGCTTGCCACGGTTCAGAATTTTTTGATTGAACAGTACCCTACGGACTAAGAGAAAAATGTTTCGCAGAAGAACGCATTTCTGCGGCCCATTATGCGACCGCATAATCACTCTGCAGACCACATAATGGCCGCAGAGTGAAGCAATAAGTTTGGCCAATTTGAGGTCAGTTTTTCGGTCGATTATGCGATCGCATAATCGATATGCGGACCGCATATCGGTCGCATAATTCTTCTTGGGTTTCTACGGAGGGAGTTCTGCGGTGCATTATGTGACCGCAGAACAAGTATGCGGACCGCATACTGGTCGCATACCTGAGCCGAAAGTTTAGGCCCCTGAGGGCAATTTCTGCGGTCACTTTGCGGACCGCATAACCATTATGTGGTCGCATATGCAACCGCAGACCTATGTCGGGGAACCTTTTTCCTTAATTTAAAACCCGACCCCCATTCAGTTAAAACACCCCTTAGGTCTATTTTGAGCTCATTTTCTGATATTTCTAGAGTGAGAGAGAGAGGGTTCAAGAGGGAGGGCCTAAGTTTTCATCAAATTGATCTTCAATCATCACTCAAAGCCTTGGAAATATTCAAGTAGAGCACCAAAATTCTTCACCCTAAAAGGTAAGGCTTCATCACCCCAGCTCTAAATTTCAAACATAGCTATAATAGGGTACTAGGGTGATACTTCATGAGTATGAGGGTGGTTTATCTTGCATGCATGTGTGATAAAGAGTGTGGGGAAAGAAAGTGAGTTAGAACCATGAACGTTTTCCTAATTCTGGGTTCAATTTGTATATTGCTAAAATAAATTGAGGTTGCTAAGGGTTCCGGATAATTGTAGAATCCAAAGAAGCGAAATTGAGGTATGTATGGCTAACTCTCTTCTTCCTAGAATCAAACTCCTGGTCTCCGAATAATGGGTGTAAGTTCTAACTTGATCATACTAGAATTGTTTTCCTTCGTGTGTTGGATTGAAAGATTCATGTTCCCTAATTGTTTTAGATGGTTACCATGTCATCATGCTATTTGAGAACGTAATTATGATTTTCCAAGCTCCTTCCCTTATGGGTGAAATGCCTTATGTGATGGTACTTATCAACGTGAATGATGATGTTATTTGAACGAATATAAAGGGAAAGACTTGAATTGTAAAATGTTCCCAAGTGCCAAGAACTAATTAACAAATGAGGCTGTTTGTGCCATATAACGAAAGATGGGGAAGAAATGTGAATTGAGTGAACAATTGAAAGAGGTTATGTCTCAAGTGAGATAGCTTAGCTGATTGGGCCAAGATCGGATGCTATGTTGTACACATGGTGGCAATTGTGTTGGAATTATTGATTTACATTGTGGATATGGATATGTCTCACTTGAGATGGCTTAGCCGGTCGGGCCGAGACCGGACTACATGTAAAAACACGGTGGCATTATGAGTTGTGGTTTTGGCACTAAAGATTATTAATCTAAAAAGATGGAAAGATTGAATTGGAAACTATGCGATCCTTACTTGGTGTTTCTTTGTATTTCTATGAAGTACTTATTGATTATTATGACTACCTTCTCCTTGTTTTCCTGTTCATTCTACTAAGATTGGTGTTTGCCTTACATACTAGTACTATGCGACAGTACTAATGTCCCTTTTTCCGGGGGCGCTACATCTTTGAATGGATGTAGGTGATTCCATCACAGATAGTGCCGATCGCAGATAGTAGTGCTCTCTTTCTCTCCTCACAGCAGTCTTGGTGAGCCCCATTTCTCCCAGGGGTCATGTAGTCCTTCTTTTGTATAAGTTTTCATATTTTGAAGTATAGCCAGGGCCTTGTTGCCGGCATTGTCATGTTGGTCTTTTTTATCATTAGAGGCTCCGTAGATGTTTATGTAGGTCATATATGTATGTTGGGGTGGTCGTTGGATCGAGTTGTATTTTGGAAACTCAACTATGGCATAATGTATATAAGGAAAAATGAACTAGAAACGTTTATATATTTATATAACTAATCTCTCCCATGTTTTACAAATGGTGATGCGATCCCTTTCTGGATTATGAATGAGTCGGGTAGGAAAGGTTTAATAGACTAGCTCGACCGGGTTCACTCGGTTGAGTGCCGGTCACGCTCCCCGAGGTTGGGGCGTGACAGAAACATCTCAACACACCAATCTCATCCCATATAAGGGAAAACAGTCTCATCAAATTAACATGGGGATTTACCCACTCAATCACTCCTATACCGGCACGTGTATTTTCAGGGTTAGGTTATTCTGACCTACCCTTCCTCGGTGGCTAAATGATACTCTCAAGGCATTTATTATTAAAAGGATTTACCACTCATTTTGTAATCTTTTTCATATCATTCATTTCGTTAGCACCAATGGCCAGGACACAATATCATTCTTGGCACGATGGCCGCACATCATATTTGATGTTCTCTTCTTTCACTTTCAAATATCATCATGGATAATCAACAACAAGGCCTTTCTAATTAAGACTTTAAACACATATTTGAGTGATTTAGGGTCTTATGCACATGTGAGTTCTTACAAAATTGACATGATAGATTTCATTAGAATCACGCTTTTAAATCATAACATAATAACACACAGCCCATACTTAAACCACATTCTCAAATATTAACTCAACATAACAAGAATCTTTGGAATACATATTGAACGCACAATTATTTTGACACAAGGCTTATTTGACAAAAATCAATTTATAATGAGCATCACGGGACTTACAAGGACATTGTGGGGTTCAATTCTAAGAAAAGAGTTTATCCAACATACCTTGGCTCGAGCTTTCCTTAATTCACTACACAGTCCAGGAATCCTAGCAACTTTGATATATTTCGAGATATAGAAAAATTGAACATAAATTAGGAAGGAGTTAATGGTTCCAGCTCACTTGAGCATTGTATCAAACACTAGGTGTGCATTAAGATTTCAAGGTCCTCCTATGGTAGATTATTTCATCCCACTACCCAAAATTTACCCAAATGAGCTCAACAATCTTCCCACAACTCATAAATGTACATGCATGCATAAACAACAACCCTCATCCTCAAAACCTTCCTCCCCATTGTGAGCTTTCTTATTGAATTTCAAAGCTTGGACAAGATTTTGGAGGAACAATTAGCTTAAGAATTTCACCTCTCACTGTAAGGAACTGCTTCTCTCTAAAAATACCAGATATCCCCTTTAGAAATGGTCTCTTACACCTAATTATCGAGATAGGGTCGGGTTAAAAAGATAGAAAAATGAAGCCCCGATGTAGATATGCGGTCGCATATGCGACCGCATAACACTTTTGCGGTCCGCATAATGGCCCCCGGAGATGAGCACCCTTGCCTCACTCTGCGACTGGTCTGCGATCCGCAGACCTATTCTGCAGTCGCATAATGCACTACAAAACATTCCTCTGGATTTTGTTTGTGCTGGATCTACAGTCGCATAAGTCACACTTCTGCGATCCGCATAATGGTCCAAATATTTTGCCCAGATTTCTACCTCGGTCTGCGGTAGATATGCGGTCCGTAGATTTGTTCTGCGACCGCATAATGGACCGCAGAAAATGCCCTGTATTTCCAAAATTTTTCTTCAACTCCCCAACTCACTGTTCAACCCAAAATGTCCGAACCGCGGTACAATTGCCAACACATAAGCCTACTTCGGCAGCACAAAACCCCGGGTTTTAGGTAAAATTTTAAGGGGGCGTACATAGAAAAACTCCAATTTGGCCATAGTTCACCACAAAATATCCTTCCAAAGCATCCACAAGAACAAGGAAGTGAAACTAACAATCAATCTGGGTTTCTCGACACTAGAATCACTTTAGAAGACTTGAAATTACCTAGGGTTGATATGAAAACCTTGGGAGAGTATTTACATAACTTAAACCACTTTAAAAAATTCGCCGCATGAGCTGGAACCACACCAAAATCAGCAACCACAAGAAGATCAAGAAACTAACTAGCGCCACGGGATTCCTGACACTTGATTTGTGTTGTTTGCCCTTGGTTTGGGTCTTGGATCTTGAGAGAAATTTGAGAGAATGTTTTTAGGTTTCTAGGTTCTGAATAGAGTGAAACATAATGAGTTAAAACGGGCTTTAGGCATCACATATATATCACGATATTTCAATGAGTTAAGTGGATCCCATAGGGAGCTGCTTGCGCAGTCACGGGAAAATGCGAATATCTCTCTACTCCAATGTCGTATTGACGAATGGTTTAATGCGTTGGAAACTAAACCCGTAGAACCTACATTAGATAGGTATATAACCCCGTAATTGTTATTGTATTGAGAGAAAAGCTCTGCTATATTTGACCTGATTTTCAGCACATTTATGAATGTAACTTATGATGACCTTTGCCAACTTTTGTTCCTCAACTCGATTGACTTCAAAACTCAACATAAGACTATTATACGACTATAATAACTCATAACATAACCTTCTTGTCATGTTATGCACCCTAGTTTCACCCCAAAGTACATGTTATAACATTCCCAACTTGTCGACTTACGATGAAACTTATTTTCTTCAATTCGCTTAGTTCCTAAGACTTCCAACACTCTCGGTACTTGTTATTTATGATCTTAAATATTTGTAACCTCCAAGGTAACAATATTAACTTACTTTATATACTTCCAAATATAATCTCATTTCTGAGCTTACACCAATTGATGTACGACGTACTCTCACGTACGAAAACATGGGGTGTAACATCATTACCCCCTTTGGAACATTCGTCCTCACATGTTGAATTATGCACTTATCAGTGTCATAACCTATATCTCTTACGAATACTTTAATACTATCCTTTCCATCTAGGCAAGTGTTCTGTGAATAAATCCAAATGCCAGGGCATTCCCCCCTTTAGGCCTCTTTCTCACACCACGACTTGTGGTCGGAATTCTTCCAATTTCGTAACTGTTGATACCTTATGTCAAGCAGCATGTATGACTCAGTCCTTGTATGCGCGCCTATGCGACTCTTCTCTCCTTTTTCCTCCAGTTTTTAGCCAATCTTGACTCACTTTGTGAACATATACAAAACTATGACAAGCTGTCCCTCTAGGCATCTATAAGTGTACTGAAGTTTTTCGCCTGGTACTTTTTTCAACTTAGGACTATTGCTATCTTGTTTCATAGCCTCGATTATCTATGCTAATGGCGTTACTACATCTAGGTAGGTCATACTATATCATAAATCTTACTTCAATTTATTATTACTGAGGTTCGTTACCCAACTTCAGGTTACTCTCTCACTGCTTATATTATATGTATAACTCCAGGTTACTTTCTCACTGCTTATCCTATATTTATAAATCTAAATCATTTAATGCTTCCTTATTACTGTTCATCTAAGGAATGGCATACTAATATCCTCTTATACTTGGAACTTGTATCCATCTATTATTGATTCACCTTAATGTTGACCTATAATTTACCACTGATAACATGAAACCTCTTACGTAATATACTGTCACTAGGGCTCATGTCTCATCGGGGAACATCTGAAGAGATTTTCCTGATCTACCTAGGGACGATACTATACTTCAATAACCGCATTTCATAGCATCCCAATGTGATTCGTCTTATGGGGGTATTCTAATGTCGTGCAATTCATGAAATAACTTTTCTTTAAATAATTACTCAATCAAAGGCCTAAACGTCATCCTATTATCATTTATCATAATTACACCCTTACTTTAGTACCAGGGCAGCATTCCACCTATTCTAAATGCTCCTAGTTTTAAACTCATTTGAGTTCATTCAGGCTATACTGAGCTTTCTATAACTTACGGAAACTTTCAACTCTCTTGTTTTGATGGGCTTAATTCTGAGGTCTTACCTATTCTTGTCACCTTCTCACTCACCTTTTCTTATTCTTACTCGTCTCTACCTAAAATCTTGCCTCTCTACCATACTTTAGCTTGTGCCCTCACATATCTATTTATACCACACGCATTTCCTTTACCTTGCTAGTGCCATAGATTTCCTTTCGTGCCTTCTCAGTTATCTTGAAATGTAAGGAATTACTTTTTCCGGTCATTCTGCCACTTGTTGTAGCTTATCTTTGACGATCTCGAAACACACACCTAAATTATGCTCGCTAATCAAATATAGTATAGTATAATTATCGTCTCCACGTGGATTGGATTTAAACAGTGTTCTCGTAGTTTCTAGTTTGGTTACTATCCAAGATGATCAACAATTAAGATTCCTAAGATTTCTAACTACAATTAACTAAGAAGCTAAAGCTATTGACTAATGACAATCGCAACAAAGATAAACAAGGAAGTTATCAATGGGAGAAAATAGGGGTTGATAGGATAAGTGCAAGATAATTGTTTGGGATCTAACTCTAGGTAATTCACTTCTAATATTTAAGTGAGTCTCTTGAATTTACTCAATTATTAGTTCAAACATTTAGCAAAAACTCCTCTCTCGATTAAGTCTTTACCTCAAAAGATGAACCAATTTAAGCACGTGAAGATATGCAAGAATGTGTAGTGGATTGGTCTTGTCACGACCCGAAATCCTAACCTGTCGTGATGGCGCCTATCGTAGTACTAGGCAAGGCGACATTTATGAAACAACTCTGACACTGAACAAAAAAGGAGTTAAAACAGTTTAAATGATAACTTCTCATAAACAGGATTGAAATCCAAAATACAACGTGGAAATCCCCGCCGTCGTGGTGTCACTGAGTACATGAGCATCTATACATCACAAGTATGGAAACACTGTCTAATATAGTCTGAAACTAAATACAATAAGCGGAAATGTAGGGAAGGAGAGACAAGGGCTGTGAAAAGGCCCGGCAGCTAACTCGAAATCTCCAGAAGATCACTGTGCGCGGAAATGAATACCTATTGTGTCCGGGAATACCTGAATCTGCACATGAAGTGCAGGGTGTAGTATGAGTACAACCAACTAAGCAAGTAACAATACTAAATAAAGAACTGAAAGTAGTGACGAGCTTTACAGTTATAGTCAATTACATTGATTTTAACATGGAAGGTAGGCATGCTTTCAAGTTCGACAACTAAGGCCAAATCAGTGATTTCATTTCAAGTTCAACTGAAACAGAGTGTAATATCTTTCAGAAATTATCAAGACAGTGATACATGGCAGCTAAGTGCAACAAGTATGAAATCAAATGCATCCTCTCGTGGCCACAGTCACTCATCCCTCCCATTCATTTAGCACTCGGCACACGCACTCAATAGGTATTTGCGCTCACTGGGGTGTGTGCAAACTCCAGAGGGGATCCTTCAACCCAAGCGCTATAATCCGCACGGACAACTCACGTGGTATAATATAATATCTGGATCCACACGGACAACTCACATGCTGCACGGATAACTCATGTGCTATAGTATAATATCTCACAAGCAGGCCATCGGCCTCACTTAGTCATCAACCTCTCCTGTTTCTCGGGCTCTCAGAAATCATAATAAACAACCTAGACAGCAATGATAGAATGCATCAAAATGAAAAATAGAGACTGAGATGTAATATACAAATAAACTATGACTCAGTACAAAATAGCAATTTAGCAGATAATTCAACATGTACACAACCTCTGTGGGTCCCTACAATGCCAGCACGTAGTCTAAACATGATTTGTGGTCCAATTTCTCTAATACATGGAGATTATACAGATAATAACAAATTATTCATCTGCACAGTTCAATGGAATTTGACCAAGTTACAATTGCCACGGTGCACGCCTACACGGCCGTTACCTAGCATGCGCGTCACCTCAAAACCAAATACATGACACGTAATACGTGGTTTCATACCCTCAGAACCAAATTTAGAACTATTACTTACCTAAATCCGAGTAAATCTCTACTCCAATATACCCTAGCCTCGTGCAACGGCCTCCGAATGCCTCGAATCTAGCCATAAACAATGCGATAAAATCAATACGGGCAAAGGAATCAACTCCATAAGAAACTGCTAAGATATTAATAAAATAAAAAATCGGCTCAAAAGCAGGCCCCCGGGCCCACATTTCAAAATTCGATAAAAGTCACAAACCCGAAAGCCTAATCAACCACGAGTCTAACCACACCAAATTTATCAAAATCCGACACCAACTCGTCACCTAAATTCCCAAATCAAACTCTCCAAATGCCTAGCCTCAAACTCCTAATCTACACCTTAAATACACACCAACTAGATGGTAAAATCAATGGGGAAGCAATATTATTGATCAAACTAAGCACAAGGGACTTACCTCAAGAATCCCCTCGAAAACCCTCTCAAAAATCGTCTAAACCGTGCTTGAAATGTTTGAAATGAAGCCAAAATTGCGAATCCCTGTTTTAGTAATATGCCCAGGTTTTTCGCACCTGCGGCCATATATCCGCATCTGCGGAAACACTTATGCGGTAAATCCTCCGCTTCTACGGAAGTCACTTATGTCCCCCAGGCCCGCATCTGCGCTTCAGGTTCCGCACCTGCGTAGCCTCTTCTGCGGCCTACCACATGCTTCTGCGGAAACAAGCCTCTCCCTTAACTCCACATTTGCGGAGCCCTCTCGCACCTGCGGGCTCGCAAATGCGGTTAACCCCTCACACCTGTGCCCTGCCCAGGCCAGCCCAGCTCCGCTTCTGCGTAAATCCAGTTGCATCTGTGGCATCGCAGGTGCGAAAATAACCTCTCACCTATGACCTCTGCTCATTTCCTTTATGGCTGCTTTTGCGGCTCCTTTCTTGCCTCTGCGAGAATGCACCTGCGATCCCCACTCCGCAGGTGCGATTACTCCAGAAGTTGGTGAGCTTCAGCACTCCCACAAACTTCAAATCGATCTGATAACCATCCGAAATAAACCCAAGGCCCCTCGGGACCTCAACCAAACATACCAGCAAGTCCCAAAACATCATACGAACTAAGTCGGGCCCTCAAATCACCTCAGACAACATCAAAAACCCGAATCGCACATAGATTCAAGCCTAATGAACTTCGAACTTCCAATTTCTACCAACGATGCCGAAACCTATCAAATCACGTCTGATTGACCCCAAATTTTGTACACAAGTCACAAATGACATTACAGACCTACTCCAACTTCCGAAACCGGAATCCAACCCCGAAATAAAAAAGTTCATTCCCGATCAAACTTCCCAAAAATTCAACTTCTGCCATTTCAAACCTAACTCCACTAAGGACCTCTAAATCACAATTCGGACATGCTCCTAAGTCCAAAATCACCTAACGAAGCTAACAGAACCATCAAAACTTCATTTCGGAGTCGTTTACTCAAAGATCAACATCCTATCAATCACTTCATCTTAAACTTTCAACCTCAAGACTAAGTGTCTCATTTCATTCTGAAATCTCACCGTACCCGAACCGACTACCCCGGTAAGTCACATAACTGGTGTGACGTATAAAATGAGCAGAAAATGAGGGAATAAGGCTACAACTCTCAAAACGATCGGCCAAGTCGTTATAGGTCTTTAGGAGAACCTCTCTCCATTATCCTCCTAACTAGGTTTAATCAATGATTCAACTAGCCTCTTCGGATTACTAAGAAGATTTAATGAACACAACCAATAATATAAAGCAAAGATATCACAAGTTATGCCTCTCTCGATTACATGAACAAGTGAATATAGATGCAATAATTAAATAATCCAAAAATGCTTCAATACATAAAACTAGAGTTATAATCCACAAACAATCATCAATACACCAAATCCATCAAACCCTAAAGAGAACTACTCCATAGATATGGAGAAATTCATCACAAATAAAATTAAAGTATAGGAAAACATAAATTCAATCCAAACTCGTGTCTTGAGTGAGGAATGAATGATGAAATCCTTGTGCCCGTGTTCTTCCAACTCCTCCTTAGCCCCCATAGGTCGAATATGTATCAAAAGTCCTAAAAATAAAATTTTTCCATGTATTTATACGAAGTAGGGTCGGGCCAAGATGCAATCACCTTCTCCTAGCCAAAATAGGAAAATAACTCTGTAAAAATTGCACTGGCGGAGCGCATGGGGCAACGCATATGCGGGACATTAATGGAGAAATCCAGAGAGCTCAACTTCTATCAGGCAGCAGGAAATAGGCAGCTGAGGTGCCCCACGCTCCGCGGCAGTGGGAAATTCTCAGAGTACGGATTTTCTTGCGTTTTGACGTCCAGACTTGGTCCTCGATCCCCGAACACGATCTCGGCTTAATCCTTTGGGCATTTACTCAGATTTCAAAGATCAAAATAGCTCGAATTAGCTCTGCAAAATCTACATCACTCGGAATCACTCCTACAAGGCATAAAATACACGATAAGTGCAAAACACTATCAATTAAAGCTCAAAACGAGTAAAGTGCAGTAAATTAGAGTGCAATAAGCGACTGAAATATGAGATTATAGCCTACCATCAGCACCCACACTTATACCATTGCTCGTCCTCGAGCAACTAAACTACACTTCACATAGAACACGACCTTTTTCAATAACTCTCATAACTCATCACACTAAGAATATTAAAAACAGATTAAGTGCAATATCGTAACATCCAAGCATCAAGATTTGACTCAAAAGTACCACACATTTTTCACAACCCGCTCACTTACTCTAACATAGAGGTTAACGACATTAACTTTCCTTCATGAATCAAGTGCTCTCACACAATAATAGAGAGTAGTTCCACACTTAATAAAATTTAAGATTAATTAGGAACTCACAATAGAAAGAATTCACTCACTCTCAGAAGTAACATTCATATGCCATAAAAAACATACCATAGGCTTGCCAGTAGTGTAATACTCTACTAATTGAGCTCATTCAGTCAAGGATCAAGTAGGACTTTATTTGGTTGTAATGTAGGTTGTGGGATGGGTAGGATACATTTAGATATAAGAGTGATTACACCTCCATAAGCACTTTAATACATACATTTCATTGTTCAAAACCCCATACTTATGTCAAACCAAAAATCCACCTTCACATCAATATACATTAACTCCCTACTTCTTTAAGCACAACTACATCAAGTTACCACTATCAAGGAATATTTTTCACAATCATACACTTATTTTTTCCCTTCCTTTTTCAATTCAAGTGGCTCTTTCTTTTTCAAAACAATGCACCTTTCTCCTTAGTTCAATAGTTCCACTCAAAAACAAAACCAACCACCCCACGCTTCACTTTTACAAAGTTCATAACAAATTCAAGTACTCACGAGAGGTACAAGGCTCAAATAGATAGTCAATTCAAATAATTGGGTACGGCTTGTAATGTAGTTGCCAAAGAAAAAAGATTACAGGCTCAACGGGGTTAACTAAGATATATAACAATTAGGTGGTAAAAGCTTATAACTGGCTCAACAAAGAAACGCCTAAATCACTTTCAAGACTGAATAAAACTACTATTACGCTTTGCAAACACACGGGGCAAGTTCTAGATATCAAATGCAATGCACAAAATAACAAAAATCCCTACACACAGAGGGCACATAACTCACTCAGGATTGGACTATCACGACACTCTAGTCAATGCAGTTAAGCAAAGTTAAGATCATACAGTTTAAGGTACTTATACAAGAATCAAAAACTGAGCCTAAGCGTCACAACTAAAGCACTCACTATTCTCAAGGTATAATAAAGTCAAGAGATATTGCCTTCAATTCAAACCATAGCACAAGGTTTCTTACTACTCTACAAAACAAAAACTAACTATACCCGGTTCAAACAAAACCCTTGGAAAAGAACCGCGGCACAAAGAAAAACAAAGGGGGAATTATTACACTACCTAACAAAACAAAATCTTTTTGTCTTTTTCTTTTGACTTTACTCCCTCAAGAATCCTGTCGATGATATCCATCATCAGGAAAAATATTAAAAAAATTTAAAATTTTGAATTTTTATGTTTTTTTCAATTTCTTTTTCTATCTCTATCTACTAAAACTAACAAAACAAAAAAACTAAAACTAATATACGAACATACATACAACATATCCCCCATCCCACACTTTATGTTGTGGCATGACCCCATGACACACAATTAAAAGGCATAATAAAGGAAACTTCCCTGAATTTTCATCCTTTCCGGGAACTTATGAACTCCACCCCTAATTCTGAATTCATTCCTCATTTTTGCTCCTTGAGATTTTTTGTGGAGCTCATTAAGCCCAGTTCTTCTGACGATACATGCAAGACCCACTCTTTTCTTTCTTTCTTATCCTCATCTTGAGCAGTGAATTGCTCGTTCATGATGATATTAAACTTGTTTCTGCATTGTTTCACATGATCAATCCATACATATTCATGTAAATCCCTAAAAATAAAATCCACATGATCAAGGTTAGAATAAGAAAACAAAGAAGAAAGGTCAAGTGAATATTCCTCTGGTATCTCCAAGACCATTTATTTCTCATTCTCTTCTACTAAAGGTTGCAAATGTGGAAAGGTGGATAGGGGTTAGAACTCTTCTTCCATTCCTTCACACTCAACCACAGCCTTATTTTCAATCATCTCAGTTGAATCAGAGTCCTCTTAAATAGTGGAAAGCTCTCTCTATGGATGCTCATCCACTTGAGTAGGCTCGTTCTCACAAGGTATCTCCTCCATCTATTCACCATCACAACACAATGAGATTTCTGAAAGTATACTAACTGATTGACTCACTCCCATTGTTAGGTTCATAATAGCTTCATCATTTTGCATAAACCTTTCTTTGACACTATTCATGAACCTATGCATAAGCGCTTCTAAACTACCATTCTCTTCTTGAGGTGGTTGTCTCACTTTGCTTTTATTCCAGTCATAATAAGGGTATTCATCCTAACCAGAGTCAGAATTGTGCCCATATAATTCCTCATACATGTACGAACTAGAAACAGAGTGAGACTGCTCAAAATATGAACTATAGGAAGAATACATACTTGCTTGACAGTCAATTCATAGATGATTCCCACCGCATTTAAAACACATAGCAGACCACAGATAATGTTCAGGTTCTAACTCTTCAACATTTTCTTAAGCTGGTTGTACTCCATCTTCACAGCATTTAGAGTTCAAAATCTACAGTATCTTCTTCAACTTGTTAGGTACTACAAAACAAATCTTGAAAAGAAGTTAACTAATAAATATAATAAAATAGAAAAGGAAAAAGAAAAGAAAAGAAAAAAATAAAACCTAATTTCTGAATTAGCACCAAAAACTATTTCAAATACTATTTATTGCCAATCCCCGGCAACGGTGCCAAAATTGGACGAGCTCGAAACACAAACCTAAATTATGCTCGCTAATCAAATATAGTATAGTAAAATTATCGTCTCCACGGGGATTGAATTTAAACAGTGTTCTCGTAGTTTCTAGTTCTGTTGCTATCCAAGATGATCAACAATTGAGATTCCTATGATTTCTAACTACAATTAACCAAGAAGCTAACGCTATTGACTAATGACAATCGCAACAAAGGTAAGCAAGGAAGTTATCAATGAGAGAAAATAGGGGTTGATAGGATAGGTGCAAGATAATTGTTTGGAGTCTAAATCTAGGTAATTCACTTCTAATGCTTAAGTGAGTCTCTCGAATTCACTCCATTATTAGTCTAAACGTTCAGAAAAAACTCCTCTCTTGATTAAGTCTTAACCTCACAAGATAAACCAATTTAAGCACTTGAACATATATAAGAATGCGTAATGGATTGGTCTTTAGGAGAACCTCTCTCAATTATCCTCCTAACTAGGTTTAATCAATGATTCAACTAGCCTCTTTAGATTACAAAGAAGAATTAATGAACTCAACAAACAATATAATGCAAAGATATCACAAGTTATGCCTCTCTCGATTACATGAACAAGTGAATATAGATGCAACAGCTAAATCATCCAAAAATGCTTCAATACATAAAAATAGAATTATAATCCACAAACAATCAGCAATACACCAAATCCGTCAAACTCTAAAGAGAACTACTCCATAGATATGGAGAAATTCATCACAAATAAATTAAAGTATAGGAAAACATAAATTCAATCCAAACTCGTGTCAATTCAATCCAAACTCGTGTCTTGTGTGAGAAAGGAATGATGAAATCCTTGTGCTCATGTTCTTCCAACAATTTCTTAGCATTCTGAGGTCGAATATGTGTCAGAAGTACTAGAAATAATATTTTTCCATGTATTTATACCAAGTAGGGTCGGGCCCAAACGATATCACCTTTTCCTAGCCGAAATAGGAAAATAACTCTGTAAATATTGCACATGTGCGCAACATGGGGTGACGTGCCATGCAGGGCATTAATGGAGAAATCCAAAGAGCTCAACTTCTGTCAGGAAGCAGGAAATAGGCAGCTGCAGCGCCCCACGCTCCGTGACAGTGGGAAATTCTTAGAGTACGTATTTTGTTTGCGTTTTGATGTCCAGACTTGGTCCTCGACCCTCGAACACGATCCCTACATAATCCCTTGGGCTTTTACTCAGACTTCAAAACTCCAAATAGCTCGAATTAGCTCGTCAACATCTACATCACTTGGAATCACTCCCACAAGGCATAAAACACACAATAAGTGCAAAACACTATCAATTAAAGCTCAAAACGAGTAAAGTGCAGTAAATTAGAGTGCAATAAGCGACTAAAATACGAGATTATAGCCTACCATCAATTTTAGCGCCCACACATATTGGATTCCATGCAACCCATATGATCTCGAGTATTACTTTTGACTTTTACTTCCGATTCATTAGTCACGATAGGTGACACTTTCTTCTTGAGTGCATACCATGCTGTAGTGAGACTGTTGTTACAAGATCATTTCTTCTTTAGGTCACTATGCTTAGGCTGAACCCTTCTTCCTTATTTCCTCAGTTAGTCTTTCGTTGTAGTACTTAGGGGAGACCCTCTAACTCCTGTAAAGCAGCGAACTTATTACATCATATACCCAAAGGAATTTTTGATGTTTTTACTCGCCTATTATTATCCTAAGTTACTTACATCCGCGCCCCTATACTCGCAAGTTTTCTTCTGAACAAAATTTTTGACTATCTCCCTAGTGGCACTTTCTCTTATATCTAACACTTATACGATACCTTTAACTGCCCAACTCCTATCTGAATATTTCTCAAGGATCACGATGTCATCATATCTGAGATACTGAATTCCCTATGTTGGATTTTACTTTATTTATCTTGCACGATCTATTGATTTATTTGTATCTTCTTGTCTAGCCATAAATAGACTTTTCCTAAATCAACTACAGACTACTCATTGGTCCATTCTCATATCTATATTCTGTGTAACCCCTCTTGGGTTATATCATTTGTCTTAACTTACCTCTCGTACTGGCTCCTTATGTATCAAGTGTTCATTCGCACATATTTATCAATAACATATGGTGCGGGAACCATTACTGTTTCTTCCCGGTGTCGTGCTTGCATAATATTTTGGAATCGTATCATATCTATAGTATTTGAATAAAGGCAATATCATTCCTTTTGCCTTTTTACCGCATTCTTCCTTTACTATTCCATAGATACCTCTTCATCTTTAGCATTTTTTTTCACATATTCACTGGCATCTTACTCGCCTTGCGGTAACCCTTTAGTACCAAGGATAACTGAATTCCTTACGCATGAGGGTAACACCTAGTGTAGTTGGAACTCTTAGTCCCTTAAGCTTAACTCTGCTCACATTGCTTGTTTTAGGGAAGCGTCTTCCTGAATGACCTTTAAAGGTTATTCTTCTGTTGTCCATTCTATTATCGCTAGAACGCGATATCTAAAATTCTCATGATGCCGATTATTAACAAATCCTCCAGTCCCTAATTCATATTCAGTTTTTCTTGTTCACTAGCCCATACTGATTTTTATTACCTCGGGGGTATAACTTTTCCTTCTGGTAATCATGTTGAAGTCACCAACTCATTTCTCAAAATAAGGATATGACTTTTGGCATATACTCTTTTATTGTCTCAAGGCCATTCACCTCTATTCTTTTCCTTCACTTGACTATAGACTCTATCATTATTTCACATTTTGATTTACCGTTATCACACATTTATCATATCTTACTCATAATGCTTCATTTACTCTTTTCTTATTCTCCTGCTAATATTTCTGTCTATCACCTTATTCTGAAAACTTCAATAAAATATTCTTCACTTTTATCTCCCCTTGCTCCATCTACTGGCTCTTCGGGTCACCTAACATTCTCTGTTTACTAGGGACGGGAGCCATACAAAGGTAAATATTTATCCCTTCTAGCATTCCAGTGCCAATCTTCTAAATTTTTTGGACATTGTAATATTCATATCTAAATGGACTATTCTAGAGTACACCATATGGGTGTCATACAAGGAGAACTATTACCACGTTTGCAATATCCTTCGGGAATGTCAGCTAACACCAACAATCCATCAATCATTTTGGGTTACTCTAACCCCAGTTGGATCCTGATATCCCATCCTTCTCTTAAACTATATTTGTTAGCTCCCACCCAATGATGCAAAATTGAGTTCCTCTGAATCAACTCTTCCACGACCACATGCAATCTCTTACCAACTATCTTTCTGGATGTAGGTATCATTGTATTACGAAGATAATAGAATTTAGGAGTTTGAATTCGTACAACTAAGCTCTACCACACGATCTAGAGTAAGAAGAAAGAGTGACAGTTATAAATGCCTTGTAGCCTCCTACTTATAAGTGTGGTACACAACTCACCTATATACAAGACTCTACTAGACACGACTTGTAGACTCCCTAGGATAGAACTGCCTTGATACCAAATTTGTCATGACCCAAACCAAAGGGACGCGATGGGCACCTAGTGCCTTACTCAACGGAATACTAACGTAACATATCTTTCTTATCGTACTATCATGGGTAAATGAGCCGGAAAGGCCATCATGAGATAACCAGAATAAAACATAAGGAAATACTCGATATAGAATGACCTAACATGATATACAAAACTTATACATGTGACATACGGGCCTATAAGGCTGACATGATCATTTGTACACTCAAAACATAGGCCTACAAGGCCATACAAGTATCTATATACATGACATATGTCTACAAGCCTCTAAGAGTACATAAATGTCACAAAGGTCGGGACAGGGCCCCGCCATACCAATCAATACATGTCCAAATCATACTGACCAAATAGGCAACTCCGCAGCAAGTGGAGTGCACCAACACCTTTTGCTAAGATGATAGCTTATTAGGAGGATTGTCAACCTATTTATAGGAACCTGCATGTATGAAACACAGTATCCCCATGAAAAGGGGCTTTCAATACGAATAAGTACCGAGTACGTAAGGCAGGAAAGCATAAATAAGAATAGTAATTCAAAGAGAGATAGAGAAGATACGACTTGTAACATCTGAGTGCCTTTGAGGGCTACTAACATGAAATGCATGATAAATATATATATATATATATATATATATATATATATATATATATATATATATATATACACACACACACATACACTTTTAAAAACATATGCCTATGTGGGCATCAACATCATCATATTGTACCCGGCCGTAATAGGCTCGGTAAAAATGTACACTGCCATCATAAGGCTGGGTAGAATCGTACCCTACCACGTGGATCTCAGTAAAACCCAACTGATCAGTGGTTGCACAATAGGTGTTGTACTTGGCTGACTATAGTGCAGCTCGGTAGAGTAAAATAGATACATATGTATAATTCTTGTTGGACTCATGGAATCATGTTCAAAACCTTTCAGACTGATGTAAGGTCTTAGCAAATTTTCAGAAATATGAATTTAGGATTTTTAAAATTATGGACACCCGTACCATCAATATGAACCTCAATAGGATTCAAGGACCATACATACTTTCTTAGAATAACTTTACAAGGAAAGAACGACATGGACAACCTTAGTTATTAGGAGTAGATCCATCATGAAATAGCGTACCATTTATGTTCATTTCACTTTAGCTCATACGAAAAGAAAGAAGAAAGTGCCTTGACATACCTTTGAAATATTCTCTCTAATCGTTAACCAAGCTCAACATGATCTTTTACGTCTCCAACGAGTAAACCGACTCCGTCGTCATCACATAAGCGTTGTAACTCTCAGATGTCAAAACAAATATTCTACAAGAAAACGGACAGCACCTCCCCTGTTTGTACTACATACCATAAGTTAAACAGTCCAAACAACAACCAGTAGCTATATGGAACACAACTAGCACAATAACACATCGAGCGGCAAGCTCGGTTCATGTCTAATAACACTATATTTTGAAACCTTTCCCTTTTATTTATATTCAGTAAAATGTTGATAATAACTATACAATATAATCAGGTTATTCCATAAATTTTCCAGCAATAAAAAGCTGCAAGGACACCTCCCAAATAGTCCAACAATCAACAACATTACTAACAAGTCTTCAGATCCATATCTCACAAGTTCTAGCGTCAACGACTTAGCCGTAACTTGGAAAATATTAAATACATGTAGAGTAAGATGTTCCTTACCCTTATACAGATATAAATACTCCAATTTGAGCTTAGTTCACCATGAAATATCCTCCCAACGCAACCACAAGAACAGGGAAGCGAAACTAACAATTAATTCGGGTTTCTCGGCACTAGAATCACTTTGGAAGACTTGAAATCACCTAGGGTTGATATGATAACCTTGGAAGAGTATTTACAGAACATAAAACACTTTAAAAAACTCCCCAAACGATCCAGAACAAAACCAAAATCAGCAACCACAAGGAGAACAAGAAACTCACTAGCACCACGGGATTCCCGACACTTGATTTGTGTTGTTTGCCTTTGGTTTGGGTCTTGGATCATGAAAAAACTTTGAGAGAAAGTTTTTAGGTGTCTAGGGTCTAATGAGAGTGAAACATAATGAGTTAAAATGGGCTTTAGGTGTCACATATATATCAAGATATCTCAACCGCCTAAGTGGGTCCCATAGGGGAGATGTTTGCGCAGTCTCACAAAAACGCGAATATCTATCTACTCCGATGTCATATCGACGAACAGTTTAATGCGTTAGAAACTAGACATGTAGAAATTCAATTTGATAGTTGGATCCCTGTAATTCTTATTATATTGAGAGAAAATATATGCTACATTTTACCTAAGTTTCAGCACATTTATGAATGTAACTTGTGATGACCTTTTGCCAACTTTTGTTCCATAACTCCCTTGATTTCAAAACTCAAAATACGACTATCATACGACTATAATAACTCATAAAATAACTTCCTTATCATGTTAAGCACCCTAGTCTCACCCCAAAAGTACATGTTATAACATTTCCAACTTGTCGACTTCCGACGAAACTTATTGTTTTCAATTCGTTTAGCTTCTAACACTTCCAACCCTCTTGGTACTTGTTATTCATGATCTTAAATATTTCTAACCTCCATGTTAACACGATAAACTTAATTTATATACTTCCAAATATAATCTCATTTTTGAGCTAGCATCAATTGAATTATGACGTACTCTTACTTACGAAAACATGGGGTGTAACAGAATCGTCCCGCAAGCTCAGCAAGTACTACAACAAACGCAATGCTACGAACCCATCACACATAGTAGAACCAAAACACACGAATCTATCACAAAGGATCATATCCCAACATAACCCCACTGCAATGTGTGGCCCCCATCCAAACTACGGTCCATATGAAATACCTCAAGTCATAATGCTCTAAATAAATAACTACACATAATTCGACATCAAATACATGAAATGCATGATCATAACCATGGAGAAACGCATATCATAATATACTACCAATAGGAAAGACCATAACCAAGGCACAATCAGCTATTCAACACCCCAATAACCATCTCGCTCGAATTTCACCATACGACCCAAACAGAAACGTATATAATGTGCAAGTAACCAACATATCACAACCCATTCTAGCATATAAGAGTAACATAGAACATATCAAAACACGAACAAGCTCAACTCTAACTGAATGACACACTCCTCAACACTAACAGTTCTGAGTCAACAAATCCGACCCAGTATAGAATACACATCCTCGTTAGGCCCACCAATGAACCCCCAAAATCAACCATGGTCATCCACAAATAGATAAATAGCCCTCCAAAAGTCCACAATGACCTAACTATAACACATATTACCATCTGGCTAACTTTGGCCACATCTTCACAGACCACAACCACGAAACAATCTGCTTTTGAGAACTCCCAGTCTCCAAATCCATAGAATACATGAATCACCATAGCCGATTCCAACTCCACAACTCAAATGTCTAACACATCTCTCATACACGATCATCCTTCGAGGAATACTTCTATAATTCTTCTGTGCCACATAGCAAAAATCTGAATATCAGCAGTCGATCATCCAGGTGAGTATCGCAATACCAATGAAGCATATGTAAGTCAAAACTCAGTGCACCTTATGAATCTACACTCTTCTCAGGTAATACCAAATAGTGCCAACATTTTTCTCACCATCTGAAATCATCTGTGCTACATAAACTCATGACCTTCCTTTTGAAACTGAATCATATACTTGCAGATGAAAATCCCAATCTCACACTATGCACCGCCTCTATTAGGTCATCATATGAAAACACGAAAACCTCATTATCAACTATGAGTCACAAGAAGAATACATACTCCAATTAGCTAGAAACCTTTCACTGGATCCCATTCAGGAGAAAATCACAGTTCACAACATACTCCTCATGCCAATAGAAAATATCCATCTCAACCCCTGGTAGAAATCATTGAGAACTCTACGAAACCCATATGCACATAACCAAGCCATCAGAACTGAATCTCTCTAACTCAACCAAGTCATGTAGGTCTCCAAACCCAAGAGTATTGCAAAAAAACACATATAAAGCCTCATCACATCGTAAGAACCAAATGAACCGAGCATACAATTACCACACTGATCCAACCTACTACCAAGTTGTCCTATTTCCTCCGAGTTTCTTCTAAATTGCCTTTAAGTGAACACTTCGCTTTACACTTCAAACCTTAACTCAACGCTCACCACAAGAGATCCTATCTTAAAATCACATCGCCTTAAGGCCCATAAGCCGCTGCATTCCCATTTAAACACCAGGATACCGCATTCGAGATACCCACTCTGAAGAGGCCTTATGTGAATCTATAGTCATTTCCTTAATCTCTTTGATACTGAAATATAGAATCCATAATGGTGCAAAAATACCGCAAGTCCTGACACCATCCGATGAAAATCTCAGATCTTAGCCATATACAAATCCGGAAAATTCTCAAATGCCACATATGAATCTTGAACCCATTAGAATCTTCTCTAGAGTCATCCACCCTACTCTAATCTCAAATGCACCGCCCAAGCGAGCCGATTGACATGTGCTCCATTAGCACACCAACACCTCAAGAAGTAACCCCACCTTAATGCAATCGAGTGACTCCTATATCTTAGCACACAATTACATCCATCACGAATAACATACTCAAATCATTCCAAGATTTCCATTTATCCATAAAGTGTAACACATCACGCATCCAGAAATTCCTTACTCGAGTCATCCTCGAAATCAACATCTTCAAGTCATAACTGATTTTCAAACATAGTAGACTCCCCCACTTGGCTCGAAGCCATAGAACAAAACATCGAATAACGCAAAACATCCATACTCTTTTACTGCCACTATCCCGCACTGAAATTTAACTGAACCATTTATAAGCTCATGTAGCACAAACCATAAAGTACCTCAAATCATCCGTTAAACTCGCAGTCATCCTCATGGCAGTTGGGTAAACTTTTTCAACAAATCTAAGGTCAGATTGCAACACATATAACCCACTGGTAGAAGAAACTCTCCTCAATCAGCATAAGAATCACATAACTTTATAACATCCCATAGGAGATAATCCACCTGTTTAGCTTAAAACTGACATTTCTTTATACCCTTTCATAGCCACAACTACTACGCAATCACTTAATCTTCCTAAGTCTAAATGCATCAGCAAGATATTAGAATCTACTTCGTTCAACAAATAAACAACATGAAATATCCCTCAACACGATCATAACTTGAGACCGTACAACACATCAAGACAGAAATCAAGCATCCAATAGTCATTTTTACATCCCAAGCAACCTTTCTCGTAATATTAAAGACATCTGAATACGTCCCGCGGTCGCAAGATACACATCATATAGCTATCCAACCACTTACCGATCCATAAATCTCACTTCTATGAACACTACTAGACGTATACTCCAAAAGAACATACTCACAAAACTGAAACCATCGATCCCAAGCTGTGATCTAAACCTAGCCTCAAGTCTCCCAAACTGGCCTATCACCAAAACGCAGAAAATATATCTCACACCTCATCTATGGAATAACAAGTCGTCGATGTCTAACTGATACCGAGCGCTCACATAAAAGAATCAATACCACACAATGAAGAAAGAAAGACGGCAAGTTTATCCTAGATGCCTAGTAGCCTCTCGAAGATAGGTATGGATGTTATCATACCGATCCGTAAGACTCTACTAGATACTTGCTCATGACTAATAGAACCTATGAACCTAGAGCTTTGATACCAACTTGTCAAGACCCAAAATCCAACTAGCCGTGATGGCACCTAACCCAACCCGCTAGGGAAGCCAATTACTAACAATCAATTCAAATGAGATTTACTGAGAAAATAATGATGAAATAACTGAACTTTATACAAAAATCCACAAGGATTAGTAGTACAAATCATGAGCTTCTAAGACTTAGAGTTTACAAAGTTGGTATGAAATAAATACATCATTTTTTCGGGATATACATAAATAGATTTATAAATATAAAGCCACCAAGAATAAGAGGCAGCCAAAATCGGAAAGTCAATGCATCTTCCACGCCAGCTCCTTCCATACACAGGAACGTTAGCTCCAAGATCTGCACGCAAGGTGCAGAAGTGTAGTATGAGTACAACCGACCCCATGTACTCATTAAATAACAAACCTAGTCTTAGGTTGAAAGCAATGACGAGCTCGGGAAGATACAGTCTGAATGAAATAATGGCAACACAGATATAAAAGATAATGACAGTAATAATTCAGAGGACTTCCCTATTCATCTTGTACATAGTACAAGAATTTAGGCATGATTTCAAGTTCAACAATTTAAGCTCAACACTGATAAATATGCCAAGGACATCTAGCATAAGGAATGTCACATCCCTATGCCTACATGTCAAATATGTATGTCAATTGTAATGCATCAAAGTGGAAAACCCATGTACTCACACTCTCAGGGAACTCAATATCATTGTCTCACACTCCCTCTCATCACACTCAATCACTCAGCACACTCAATCACTCAGCACATTCAGTCACTCAACACACTTAGTCACTCATCACTATACGGTACTTGCGCTCACTGCTGGTATGTTAGACTCTGGATGGGCGGATCTTGCCCAAGTGCTAATTAAACTAACATGGCATGCTACGTCGTGCAACCCGATCTCAAAATGAGTCAATAAAGCCTGTTGCGGCGTGCAAACCAATCCTATAAACAACTGTTATGACATGCAGCCTGATCTCATTAACAACTACTGTGATGTGAAGCCTGATCCCATAAATGTCACTCATAATTTGGCTCTCGGGCCCCAACTCAGTCATCAATCTCTCTAGTCTCTCGAGCTCACAAATCTCATACCAATCAACCCAAATAATGATAACCTGATTTAACAATAAATGATAATAGAGACTGAGATATCATTTAACAATAAATGATAATATGACTGAGCATATAATTGCAACTTAAGAAAATAACTCAACAGCATAAATGACCTCAGTGGATCCCAACAGAATAAGAACATATCCTAAACATAATTTTTAACATGATTCACAGCTCATATTATAAAATAAGTAGAGAGAACATGGATGTAACAAGATATAATAGCAAAACAATTCCGGTCATAGTCTAATAGTCAACTAGAATCATGATTTTCTCCGTGCACGCCCACACGTTCGTCACCTAGCATGTGTGTCACCTCAATACATCTCTTATAACATAGCTCCCAGAGTTAAATACCCTCAAATCCAAGTTCAGATATGTTACTTACCTCGAACAAGCCGAATACAATACCAAACAAATCAAACAATACTCTAGAAATGCTATCTTGTGCGTATCGACCTCCAAACGGCTCGAAACTAGCCAAAAGCAACTCAAAAACATCAAATGATGACAAAGGAAATAAACTCAATCGATAAAGGTCGAGACTTTACACATTTACTCAAAGTCAACCAAAAAGTCAAATTCGGGCTTGTACCTCAGAACATGACAAAACCTTAAAAAATCCGACAACCCATTCAATTACGAGTCTAACCATACAAATTTCACTCAAATCTGAATCTAAATCGATGTTCAAAACTCAAAATTCAATTTTGGAAAGTTTAGACAAAAACCCAAAAATTTTCTTTAAAATTCATCATCCAAATGCCAAAATCGAAGATAGATTCATGAAATATAATCAAAACAAATAGAAAACATTTACCCCAATCCATGCGATGAAAATCGCCTCCAAAATCGCCCAAATCCGAGCTCCATAGCTCAAAGTATGATAAAATGACCAAAACTTTGGAAATAGAGTACTTTATACACTGTTTCAAAGGTACCCTTTATGATCGTACCATTTCTCCCATGATCGCGATGGATAAACTTCCATTAACTTTTTCCAAACTCTTCTCAGACAGCCTGTAGTTTATCAGCCATAACGCTTTGTACATAACTCCAAATGCCAAGCGGTTTTATTTTTCTGAAAACTAGACAAAATAGCATAACTCCAAATGCCAAGCGGTTTGATTTTTTTAAAACTAGACAAAATGGGCTACAACTTTTATTTTTAGATCATCTCCAAATTCCTTATAGATTGCACGATATAAGCTTCTAAAATCGGGTCAGTGACAATATAATTTTGTTTTTCGCGAACGCGAAGCCTCCTCCACAAACGCGATGCACAGGTCCATTTTTCCCATTATACTCTTCGCGATCGCGATCGCAATCGCAACCAATTCTACGCGACCGTAATGTACACCCCTATAGCCAAAAACCAGTAGCTAAAAATGGTCTAGAAATGGTCTGAAACCACCTTGAAACTCACCCGAGTCCCTCGGTACCCTGTCCGAACATACCAACAAGTCCCAAAACATAACACAGACCTATTCGAGGCCTCAAATCACACATAACAACATCAAAACCATGAATCGTCGATCAAGATCATTCTCGTAACTTCATAAATTTCAAACTTCAAACCAAGCATCCGATTCAAGCCTAACTAATCTGGAATGAATGCAAATTTTGCATACATGTTTCAAATGACATAAATAACCTATTCCAACTCCCGAAACAACAATTCAAACCCGATATCCTTAAAGTCAACTCTTGATCAAACTTATGAACATTCCAGACCTTCAAATTTTCAACTTTCGCCAATTGATGCCGAAACCTTCTAGAAACATCTGAATGCAAATCCGGGCATACGCCCAAGTCCAAAATCGCTATCCAAACCTAATGGAACCATCAAAACTCTGATCTGAGGTCAATTACATAAAAGTCAAACTAGGTCATCTCTTCCAACCTAAGACTTCAAACATGAAAATCATTCTTCCAAACTATTTACGAATTACCCGAAAATCGAAACCCACGATACACACAAGTCATAATACATCATATGAATCTACTCAAGACTTCAAACAGCCTAGCGGAATGCAAATGATCAAAATGATCGGTAGGGTCATTACATTATATGACCATGTAATTAAGTTAAAACTTGATTAGGAATGGTAAATAAGTTTCCTATGTAGTATAGATAGGTTAAATCCCTAGATTTTATTGGAAACACTAGAAAATCAGTGCTCTAATTTGCCAAAAATAGATTCGGCGGGCCTTCGTACCACCGAATGTCATTAAAAAAAGTTCATACCTCATAATTATTTTTATAGTTCCACTCAACGTGTATGAGACGTGTATCTGCTTAAGGTTCAAAGGATTAAGGTTTCTTAATTTTGTTGTATGATGTTCTCAAATAAAGATAATAGTTCTCGTAGTTAGTATAATTAACTAATTTAATAAGTGCATAATCTATGTTCATAGACCAACAAGGCTTGAAACTTGTGTAAGACGGTACAGTTTAATTTATAGCGTAGTTTATAAACAAGAGAATCGATTTGATCCCAAATGATAAATAAATTAAATAAAATGCAAGATTTAGCGTCAAAATCGAGATAATATAGTTGATGGCTTGGTTTCGGGAGAAAGGCTTCTGGAGGTGGCAATAGGAATAATGTTAGACAGAAAATAAAGTATTACTCAGCTTGGAATAGTGTGTACCATAAGTTTGTTAGAATTTTCGTGTCTTACAATTGTTGTTGAAAGCCACTATTTATAGCTATACGTAGGGAACAAGGTTCTAGGATCAAGCCCATCTTACATGACAATAATGGGGGTCATTGATGAATATGTAACGGTATGCCATGAATTCCAACATTCTCTACAATGGCTATTTTATTTAACACTGAGGAACATTATTCATTAAATGTCATCTGGTGAATAACATCTATTTGCTTCCGTGGACTGTGTTTCGTTCGGGATCTTTCTGGTGCCAGCTGAAGCTGTTGTCCTCGGACCTGGTTTCTACTCGCTTCATCTTCTATCTGCCTATGATTCCACGTGTTATGATATCATATGAACATTTAATATAAACTGATTTTACCCTATACAGATAGCCCCCCTACTTTTCGGTGGCACATCTTTGTGTCACCGGGAAATTGGTGAAGATTTCTTTCTTGGCGGAAAATTTTCTGAACCCTTCTGAAAAGTTTCTGATGCATGATAAGATGTATGTCTCCTCAAATTTTCAATACTCCGAACACGTGTTACTCCACGATTTAGCAATATTTTTGCTTGTTCTTGAGGTAATCATGGCCACGATTTTAGCTGCCTATTCCTTTACTTATACGCATCATTCTTCTTCTTTGACACTTAATAGTTTCATAGACTCTCTCAACTTCTTTGCATTCAAGTCTTTTCTGCTTTCATCTTTGTTTAAACTTCTTCAAAAAACCCTTATCACCTTCTGCTGATTATGGATTCGTTCATTAATTCTTCCAAGAACTCCGATTTTCTCTTCGGTGGGGGCCCGAAGAGGAACAAAGACAAAGTGGTCGATGTTGACGCTGACCCTCCTACGGTGAGCACCATCATCCCTAAACATCTCAACACAACCAAGGACTTCGAAAAGAAGTTCCCTACTTCAAACCCTCGCACTTGGGCTAATGGAAAATCCCCTTCTTTAATTCACCCTTCTAGCATTCCTTTTGTGCAGGAGGACTGTGATTTCCATGACCTAAACATTATTGCTGCTTATCTGGTGGAGTGAGTGACCTTTACTGAGAAGGGTTTTATGTATGTTTAAATGTATCCCTTCACTTTGGGTCTGTTTTCTTTGAGCATAGGACTTGACCCTGTGATTTTGGAGATGTGCCACCAATACCAGGTTTGTTTGGCATAGGTGGGCCCTTCGGTGTGGCGAACGGTGGCCTGTCTATGGCGGTTGTGCCAGGAAATGAAGGAAGACCTCACCTTGGCCCATATGATGAATCTCTACTCCCCCAATATTTTCCATGGGGGAGTAATAAATTTTAGCAAACGTGGCCACCATGCTTCACTCACTAGAAAGGATTAGGACAATGACCGTGGTTGGATGGGGCAGTTTATTGTCATTGCCACCAGGGACATTATTCCGGCTACAACTCTACCTTTTCCTGAATCCTGGACACATCCATGTAAGTTCACATCATTATTAACCTTCTTTCATTCATTATTTCAGCAACTCGGTGGTCACCTCCAAGAGTCGAAGGCTTGGATTGGTGGGTTCAGAAGAGTCTGGACATCACTACGCCTGAAACTCGTCGGTGGAAGGAATTGGCCCCCAAATATGGATGGAGGGCCAAGAACCATGATAAACTGACTCGTAAAACTGACTCTTCCTTCATTTCATCTTTGAACATAAGAAAACTAGTTAACCCTACCTTTTTGTTTGATTCAGGCCTCCCTTAGGGTTCCATCTATGTCCCTAAGGAAGATGTTTTGGTTGATCCCGCAGAGGCTGCGAGGTTGTTGTAGGAGGCTCTCACCCGGACAGGTGCCCTCGGGCCTACTTCTGGTGCAAGTGCTTTCTCTCGGAGTCCCTGGCCAGAGAACAAGCAACCAAAAAAGTGGCTCTCTTCCTCAGCCACGGCTAAAAATAAGAAAGTGAAGAAAGTCGCGCCTCAGCCAGCCACAACCATGATGATCTTCATCAGCTCAGCAGAATGCTCAGTTTGAAGATCTTAGAACCCCAACCGAGGATGATGCCCAAGCGCTTTGGGAGAATTTGACTTAGTATAGAATGATAATTCTCCTTTTTCGATCCCAGTCGCTGCTCCCAGTACTATGGGGCTGAGTACCGGCCCACTTTCACATTCGGTTGGTGAGCAACCAACAAACAACACTGCCTCTGCCGCAGATGCTTCTCAACCTGCGACACTATCAGCTTCATCTCCTCTCACGCTGGCCATATCATCATTACCAGCAACTGCTACATCACCCCCACCGACCGTAGATGCCTGAAAGGTAGATGTCCCTCCTCCCCAGTCCCCAGACCAAGGGTATTTGGGGCACAACTACTCGCCCCCTTCTGCAGATCCGTAGGGGAGGTGGAATTTCTATCTCTCATCATTAACAGAGTTCCATATGCTATCCATGTCGGTGGAACTCATCAATTATCTTAAGCCACTAGCTTCATAGAAATATAAGTAGAAAATACACTCTCTTTAGGGGGAGTAAATGATAAATAACACCATGCACAACGTAACAACGGTATTGTACCTGTCCGTTTTTGCAGCTTACTTCTTCTTGGCTTGTTAAGACAGGGTTTCTAACTTTGATATTTTCTTTACAAGACAACTTCCTCACTTTCGAGGGCCTTCTGAAATTGATCCTTGACAAAGAAGGACTCAAGTTAGAGCAGGATTAGACATTGGCCGAGAGGGACCAAATTGCGGCTCGCCTCTTGGTGCTGGAAGCAAAAGATGTTGAGGCGAGTGATTTAGAGGCTCTATTGTAATAAAGTGAGCATAAAGTGATGGCCCTTAGTTAAGAAGCCTCTCAGCTAAATGTACAGTTTCAAGAAGCTAAGGCTAAATGAGTTGAGGTCCAAGATGTTGTGCTCGCTGCTGCCGAGCGCGAATCTACCTCCATTGAGAAAGTGAATAACTTGGAGGCAACCTTGAACTCCAAAGTTGAAGAGGTTTTTGTTGCTGAAGAGAAGTTTTCCCAGATGGAGGATAGGTATAAGAGGATCATGGAACAAAATAGGGTTCTTATAACCACTATCTGTGATCTTGATCTTAGCCTTAGCGCCAAGAGGTCCGAGCGGAATGGCCTTCAGACCAGGGTTGATAGGATTAAATCAGAACTTTAGCACCGAGCAGATTCCCTCATCATAGAAAAATGACATTCTATGTATAATATGAGGGGGGAAACCTTGGAAAAGCCCAAAACGGGCGTCATTGATATTGACGATGAGATCTCCAAGTCCCGAGAGCTGGAGTTAACTGCTCAAGGATGATTCCCGGATCAGCCTGATGAAACTGACTCTTCTGGTTCTAGTTCTGAGTTCTTGAGAACGGAGGAGGAACTTAAAGAAAATAACGATGAAGGTACATCTGCCTATTTCTCCCGAGGGCACAAATGCTTCTCTTCCCCCGAGTTCTGGTGTTAGCTTTTTGCTCTATTTTCCTTTGTTGCTTTCCTTTTGTATTTCTATACTTGTGTTGCTTTGCATGTTTAATAAATAAAAGTGCTTTTCGTTCAAGTATTGTGCAAAATTTATTCTTTTTGCATCAGATTAGGCAAGGCTTCGGGTGCATTTTTCCCCAATAGCATTTGGGTTTCGAGCATAAATTCTTCCAGAACAACCCTTTACTGTGAGGGTTTCATAAGAGAGGGCCCTCTTATATTTATGGTACTCTTGAAGAGGATGTCTACTATTCATTCTGACACTAGCATTTGAAGTACTTGGTTAACTTTCAAATGATAAAATAAATTCATTGTTTGGACAAGAAAAAAGATAAAAAATAAAAGGACTTTATTTTATTCCTTCTATCAAAAGTACATAAGCATTTGTTTTGCTGAAAGAAAAGAGATTGCCATTATATGTGGCTAATTTGTACAGCTTGTTTCTATGGGGCTGGTTGTGCAGTCCCCGGTCCCGCTGCGACATTTTGTTTCCGAATTTCGTAGTCCCAATTTCTATGGCAATTAGGCTGTCGTATTCTCATATAATTCCCTCCTCCCTAGTGTTCAAATGCAAAGAATGTGAATTGGAATACTGGAAGTCTTGCTCATTTGAGGATTTCACTAGTGAATGGTTGGATAATCTTTTGCTCGATAGCAAGCTTCATTTTCCGTTAGGAACTTTGCTATTGAGCAAAAGATTATCTAACCACCCCTAGCGGCTTGTAGGAAAGAGCACTCATGAACGGTTGAATAGCCTTTGGTTTGATGGCAAGTTTTGCTTCTCGTTAGGAATTTTCCATCGAGCCAAAAACTATCTAACCATCCCGCAGTGGTTTTTTGTTTCCATGCCTTGTCATTTTAAAGGTCTTATCTGTGCTGATGATGTTTTCTTCGTAGTATGCTTTCTGTTGTTGTCTCGCTAAGAACCTTGCTAGAAAAACCCAATTGGGACAAAAACTGGACGAAAGGAAAAATAATACAGCACATACTTTCAGTACAAGCGGTGCTCATCGGTAATAATACCTTTTGAGGTGATTCATATACCAGTTGCTTGGAAATTTGGCTTCATCTTGGTTTTCTAGTTCATATGATCGTTTCCCATTTACAGCTGAAACTCGGTAGGGGCCTTCTCATGTTGGACCCATCTTTTCTGCATTGAGCTCCCGGGTGATTTGAGTCACTTTTCTCAAAACAAAGTCTCCCATTTTGAAATAATAGATATTGTCCCTTCGTTTATAGTACCTTTCCATTCTTTGTTTCTGGTCCACCATCCTTACGTGTGTCAAGTCCCTGCATTCATCAATCAACTCCAATTGGACCAGCAATGCTTCATTGTTTTTTTCTTCGTCTGCTGGGAAGTATCGCAAGGTTGGTTTTCCTACTTCCACTAGGATCAGAGCTTCTGCATCGTATACGAGAGAGAAAGGTTTATCTCCCGTTCTCGACTTGGTCGTCGTTCGGTATGCCCATAACACTCCTAGTAACTCTTCGGGTCACTTGCCCTTTGATGCTTCCAACCTTTTTTGAGGTTTTGAATAATAACCTTATTGGTTGATTCTGCTTACCCATTTGCGCTTGGATGCTATGGCGAAGATTTAATTCTTTTAATTTTCAAGTCTTCAAGGATTTTTGTGACCTTTGAGCCTATGAACCATGGCCCATTGTCGCAGGAAATCTCCTTTGGTATTCAGAAATGACAAATTATGTTTTCCCATATAAAATCGACCACTTCGCCCTCACCGATTTTCTAGTAAGGACCTACTTCAACCCACTTTGTGAAGTAATCTATTAAAATTAAAAGAAATCTTACCTTCCCGGGAGCCAGTGGCAGCGGTCCGACTATATTCATCCCCCATTTCATGAATGTCCATGAGGATAATACCGAATACAACAGTTTTGCCGGTTGGTGCACTAACGGCACATGGTGTTGACAGTTGTCGCATTTCTGAATGAGTGCCTTAATGTCTTGTTCCATCCGGGGCCAGTAGTATCCTGCCCTACATAATTTTAACACCAACGAATCTGCACCAGAATGATTTCCTCAAATTCCTTTGTGAACCTCTCTCATGACGTAATTAGCCTCGGAGGCTCCTATGCATCGGGCCAACAGGCCTTGGAATGACCTTTTGTATTACTGTCCTTCAAAAGCTGTAACGAGCTGCTTTGGTGCGGAGTACCCGGGATGCCTTCGGGTCTTCGGGCAGCTTTTCGTGCTCAAGGTAGTCGATGATCTCATTCTTATAGTCCGTGGCCAGGTTGTTTGTATTTACTTCATAATAACCGTCCACCTCCAGTACCGAGTGCATGAGCTATACGACTGTACCGGAATATGATCCTTTCATTTTCGTGGACGAGCCCAAATGGGTCAATCCATCTATTGACGGCCAATTTTGACCCTCCCTTTTTAAATTAATTTATTTATACTTAATAATTTACAATAAATACTTTTAAAGTGTATTCTACTAACAAATACTTATTTTTTTACAAATTAATTAAGTATTGTTTTTTTAAAAAAATTGATCGAGTAGTATTAATATTATGTAATTACAAATATATTTACAATTTTAAGATTGTTAAAATAATTCTTATATATACACTACATAGGATCTATAATTAATTTAATGAGTTGCTCTTCGACTTCTAGTTAATTAGACTACTATGTTAAAAATTCGAAAATAGTGTTGCAATTTAGAAAAACAAAGTATTTTTCAAATAATCAATTAAAATAATTAGTAGTATATATAGAAATTATAATACTTACCACATTTATTGAAAATTATTAAGTTTATTTAAATTAAATTCAAAAAAGGATTAAAAGATAAAAGGGCTACAATTGAAATTCTCAATCAAATGTAAAATGGCCATTTCTTAAATTTATTTCAGCCCAATTAGCAGGCCCAGTCTGAAATATACCCGGTCCAAACACTCCTCTTCTTTACACTATGGAGATCCGTTCCATCTCTTGGGCATCAATCACCGCGTGCCACGCCACCCTCCCTCACTACTCACACAAGAAACACAACGAATTTGAGTTGTCTGTTCCTCAGATCGACGGCTCACAATTGGTCTCCGTTTCTCTTTAATTTAAATACCCAGAGATCTAATCTCAACCATCCGATCAGTGTAATCCAATGGCTACCGATTTTTCTCACTTAAATCATTTTCGAATTTCCAATTACCAAACTAATCGGAGTCGTTGATCAACAGATCCAATGACTCTCGTTCCATCTCTCGTCTTTCATCCTAGAGACGAACACTACTCCCCCAAACCCTAATCATTTCCTCTTTGACTCAAGGGCACTTGAACCAACTGTAAATCGTCTCTTTTATCCCTGCTACACCATGATTCCCGCATATAATTTCCTTTTTCATCACACAGGTTCAAGGCCCATAATCTGAAACCCTACGCTCAAAAGAGAAATCATCTTATTTGCTCTCACAAATCAAAGATCGAGCCTGAAACCACCCTTTGCCTTCTGAAATCCGCAAATCCAAGCAGCTATTTCCTATTTCATCATTCAAATTCAAAAAACCCAAATCCTGAAACCCTAGACTCAAGAATGTAACTTCAAATCTTTGATTTTTCTTCGTGTTCCGTCAAATCGAAGCATGCATGGAGTCGTCTCATAATTCATCATGAGGATTCGATGTCTAGAGGTCAAACTCAATGACCTCTGGACATTAGGGTTTTAGCCTCTGGTCCAAAGCCTTCAACGGTCGACCCTCGTGCTCAGGTAAACTTGATCATGTTTTCCCCTTTGTTTTCTTTCTGATTTCACTCAATCTTGCTATCATCATCTGCCATTTATCACTTCCCACTCATAATTTTGAATCTGTTTGAAACCCTAAGGTCCTTAAATGGCACTATAAATAGAGTCTTTAATGTTCTCACCAATTAGACGACCATCTAAGAGCAAGTATGAAATCTCATAAACCTAGGGTTTCTTACTTGATTCCTATTTTTTTATTTTTCGAGTGCTTTCACTCCTTCGAGCTTAAAATCGTGGGTCTTAAGCGATAAAGAAGGATCCCCTTTTTGGCATGCTGCCCTTGAAAAGATCAGTATACCTTCAACTTTTCTCTTTTGTTCGTCTTATCTGAATATTATGAATATGCTCGTTGTCTTTTGTAAACTATAGTCATTTATGATGCTTATAACAAGTATAGAAATGTTACTCTTTGTTCATGATAAGATTTTGTCTGCTTATGATCACTTGTCATGCCTTTTAAGTCTTTACTCAATGTTGGTTAAGTTACTATATGACTCCTGATGACTTTTATTTCTGAGTTCAAACAGTCTGCATGTTTAAGCTATAAGGTGCCTTGAATGACTGCTCAAGTTTACCTGAACTTCATACTTTGTTTTCACTGATGATTCTACTATGATGTTTACCTCTACAAATTGTTTCCCTCCATTCTGTTCGTATTGTGGTCAAGTTTGTTGTTTGATAATCCTAACTGAGATAAATCTGAAAAGTTCATAAGTTTATATCATCCACCATTTAACTTAAGCATAAAAAATCTAAGTGTTTAGATTCTTTCCTTCTCTATACCTATATCTGCCAACTGGGCAACTTCTGGGCCGTCACTATGGCATTCTCATGATTATACCTTACTGTTGATTGCCTTTGTACGAAGCAGTCTTGTTTGAGTTGAACTTTTCTTTTTTTCATGAATACCAATAGTTCTACTGCATATATTCTATTAAGACTAAGTTATCCTCTTCTTCATAAAATAAGTCATAATCGTTGTTAAGCTGAACTTAGTTGTCTCATCTTAGTTAAAACCTTCATTTACATGTTTATGTCAAAACCTATTTGGTGTAGTGCTTTTCTGTTTTTTTAATTTCTTTGATGCTACTGCTGACTTTGTAAAGCTTACATTTAGTTGTCAATAAGGTATCTTCCATAAAGTAGAACCCAGTCATTCTTGTTATAACCAAAAGTTATAATTTTTAGCTGAGTGTGATTACTTCATATCTAGATACTAATTTAAGCTATATACATGAGTTAAACTTGTTTTGATATAATACTTCCTTTGTCTATAACTCCCTCTCTTCATGACATGTTTAACGTGATTCTGTAACATGCAAAGCTCCCCTGTCTGTATAAGATTACAACCTCACTTGAACTGCCTATGTATTGCTGACTGAATATTGCACGTATCCCTGTTTGAATCTATGATTCCATGTTCTTGTCTTAAACTGTACTCAGTCCTCTCCTCATTGCAAATTTGAACTGAACCTGATCTCTAAATCTTATGAAAACTTCTTTATTGATACTGTTTGAACATGATGGCTAGTTTAAGGTTAATACTGTTAGGAATATGATCATGTTGAGCCCTTAGGGGATTCCATGTTCAAATCTATGAACCCATAGAGTCTTGATCATGTTTCTGATATCTCTAATAACTTTTGTAAGAGGTGCTAGTTGCAATTGCTTGCCTAAACCTTATTAACATCTCTTAAGTTTCAAGTAGTGTTACTAATCCATGCATGTGCTAGTAGCAAACTAATTAGTTCATAGTTAGTTTGCCAGGGCAGAAGCATTTGTATTTCTTGTGTTGTTGCTATATGAACTCTGTATAGCTTACCTTCCCTTTGAATGTGTTTTTTTCCTAATGCTTAGACCTTTAACAGTATGTTATGATGTTTTTGCTTCTCTCCTATATGTGCTCGAAGTCTGACCTTTAGGTTTACCTTATATGTGTATTGTTCATTCGGTATCAAATATAGTTTGTGTGCCCTTATGTTATTATGTTAGAAGGGAGAGTATACTTTTGTGGTAAGTATTACTATAACATTTAGTTTACATTGAAAGGGCCTCATTGGCATTCAAAGCCCATAAGAAAAATATGTTGTTAGTGGTTAGGGATATTTGGGAGTGGAGTTTAACTCTAGGTTGGGCTGCTCTCTCCGGCGCAAGCATTGCCCTGGGCCTTGAATCCCTTGGGAACATTGAAGTGTCGGGGGATTCAAAGGGGGCATCGACCTTGAGTGGAACTCCCTCCTTAGCCTTTAATTCATTGACACTTTTGGTTATTTAAGGGTTTAGTGTTTAATGATAACGAAAGGTTTTCAATGTAAATTAATTGCCATGTATAACTACCACGTTAGTATAAATTCTCATTGTATTTGAGTATTGATATTTTAATATATTTTGTTCCAGTCGTGTGTTTATGAATTTTGTTCATGGTTAAATATGTTGAATATATGGAGCAAGTATCTAATGATTTTCTCTTTTCTTTTGGACATGTATATCATTTGGGCCTGCTGAGTTCCTAAGGAACTCAGGCCCAATCCCAGCCTTGTTGCACTTTTTTGGAGAGTCCAAAATCAGTTGTAGCCGCATCTCTTTACTGTTGGGCCTGCCTTCTTGAGGCCCAATCACCAGAGTCCAGTCCTCTTTCCCTCAATTCCTTTGTTATTATCTACTGCTTCCTTAATCTAGGTTACTGCTTCATTACCTTTTATCTACTGCATTTTTGATTTGTCGAATCTTTGTTGTCATGTATACAATACTCATATATTATATTATATACTTTATTTTCATACTTTAATATCATATGAAACATAGGCAAGCTTTAAATAATATAGGATTTAAAAGGAATTAGTAGTAATTAATCCTCACTTCGCTAATTATAATTTACTCATATCATTACTATGTTCTCGCTCACTTTTCCTTTTCTCAAAAGATTTTGAAGCCCAGAACTTAGTAAAAATAGCAGCCCGTTTTCAAAAGGAAATCAGAACTGAATCGCAAGCTTTACTATCATGAGGCAAATCAGAATTTTCATAAAAGGTGAAGTACTGTCGCCCCAAAAAGAATTTTCAAAAGACAACTTTATTCATAGTTTTAAAAGCCAAGGTATATCTTAGGCTCACTTTCACAAACACCTTTTAAAATTACATGAACACCTATTCCCTAAATTAACTGTTTTCATAACTTAACCTCTTTTCATAAGCTTTATAAAATATAGACAATTTACATACATATTTCAAAAGTCTTTCAACTATATCCACCAATATAGACTTCTTTATAAATTCACACCCCTCTTAAGTCTCACATCCCTTTTTATACTATCCCTTGGATATACAGTAAGTCGTACTCTTTAATAGTAATTAAGCATAGTACAAATAACTGCTCCATTAAAATTAGTCTAAGTCCTATGGAGATACCTCGGGTAGATTTTAAGGGGTGCCTAACATCTTCCCCTTAGAAGAACAAGAACCCTTGCCCATAATCTCACCGGTTAGCAGACCAATAATAAATGTGACTTAGAACTTAAATAGGTACCCTAGTATACCTTTAAATATTAGGTGGAGACTCTCTTTCATTAACAACAGAGAAACCACAAGTTGAATCTTGTTGTTACTAGTGCAAAATAGGGTGCAACAACATGGCGAATCTGTTGGGGATTTACACTTAGGTTATAACCTTAGTAGACTTAGACTAATTTGGCATCTAGATTTATTTGTATATTGCTTTAATTATAGATAAAATTGCAATTATGTGCTTACATGTTTTAGTTGTTCTTTATGCTTATTATCATGCTTATTGTTGCCACATTCTTGTCTGTTACTGCTTTATATACACTGTCATCATATTTCTTCCTATCGAGTCTTGGCCGTACACAATCACACACAATGCACGCGAGGGTTGTCTTTTACACCCCCCCCCCTCCCCCGTACCTTCTTTTCAAAACTCTCTAGTTTCAGAGAATGGCTTTGTCACGTCAACTGACATAACTTCTCGCAGCCTTCAGTCCAATTCAAAAGTAGGAAACACTTTACTCTAGTAAAATAAGTCATATAGCATAAACCTTAGGTGAGTCAGTCCTTGGCACCGACGCACAATTAGGAAAGCCACCTTAATGTCAATGGGCCATGCACCCAACGACATAACTTCTGTGGAAAGACAAACAAACCTGACAAGATACTTAAATATCCGAAGCAAACACTTACCAAACATCTTTCTTTTACCCACCTCAGAAAAATGGAAATCAACCGAAATATCCCTGAGACTAGCATGGTAATGGGAGCACCACATAAGTTGAAACAATGGTGGAAGAATATTTATCGGGAACACAGAGATGAGGTTCGGGCGCACCTGGGGGCATTAAACACATTGCTGAACATCCGAGCAAATATGTTGCTCACTCGCCTGTGGATAGAATTTTTGGGATCTGACTAAGGTGGTATTCAAATTTGCCGACTGTGAGTTAGTACCGACATTTGAAGAAGTCACAAGTTTCATGGATCTGTCGTTCAACGGAAGGAAGCCAATATTGCTTGTTACTATGCCCGGTTACCGGTTCTTGGATGCCTTAGGCTTGGCCAACATTAAAAGTCTTAGAAGTATTGAGGACAGATGGGTGAGCCTCGACCAACTGTTCGACATATTTGGACACCGTGAAAGCTACGTATGGTACTCAGGGGAATTTCAATGTGACCAAGTGACGTGGGAGAGTCTCAGGCCTATCAATTTCTCAATGGCATTATTGGGACTATTGGTCTTCCCGTAGAGAAGAGGTCGGATTAACATCAACCTATTACCTGTGGTTCTGGCGACCTTCCGTAGCAATCGTCAAGCTACTTTGGTGCTGATAGTGTTAGCTGAGATCTGAGGACTTTGTCCACATGTGCACGAGGGTATGATTTCTTTATAGGTTGTAACTTGCTGCTTCAGATCTGGGCTACTGAACATTTCTTCCAAAGAAAAGCCCCGACCACTGGAGGGAAATGCTGACAAACCTAAGCGAGGAATGGATCAATTGGAAGCTATCCTAGTTAGGTAGAAGAGAATTCTTGAGGAATCCTCAGAAATACTTCATTGAGTTAATCAGACTTTTAGGTATTCAACCATACTCACCCTTACGAGTCCTCAAATAGTTCGGGATGATCCAAGATGCGCCTATGTGGACAAAGACAACAATATACGAGGATGAGTACAACAGGCTGATTCCAATCCCATGGATAAGAAGGCTCCAAGAAGAGTGGAACGACTGGTCACAATGCCTATGGGTTAAAACTCATGGTGTACTCCTGAGTATTACGTCTGGATCAACGAAGAAGAAGAGATATCCTGGCCAAGCAGAGAGGGAATTGCCTAGTTAGAGGATGCAATGGTTGTTTTATAGATTTACCATGAGATCCTGCCACATTACCTTGTTTCCACTTCAATGCACCATCAAGTAGTCCAAGGATCCATTGACCACATGTTCCTACCTGCTGAAGATGATGATTGAGTAGTGGAGTGCATCCAAATAGAGTCTAGCACAGAGCCAGAAGAAGATCCGGAGAAGGAGTCAGAGTTCAATGATGATGAAGAGGAGTTTGAGGAAGACCCGGAAGAGGATCCCAAAGAGGAGCCAGAAGAAGAGGAGGATATGGGAAACGACTCAGGGGATGGTTATTAGAGTTGGTTGGTTTCCCTTTCTTTCTCTCTTTGTACTTTTATCCCTAGTTCTCTATTTTACTTTCCAAAAGAGCGAGTGGTCCAAGCCCACACAGTTCTATGAAACAGTGATGTAATCTTTGTTCCAACTTGTATCAGTCCGAATTATCAATGAAAATAAATTACTTCGAATATAAATGTGTCAAGTCTAAGTGTTTGTAAAATATATGTGATTTAGGCCTACCTCGATCAATGAGAGGTCCCTGCGAATTCTAGGAAACGCGTTAGCCTTAATGCACGAACTATTTGCTCTGTGTGATTTCCAGCTTGTATAAATTAATAAACTAACTCTTATTCCTTTTTCTTTTCCCTCTTCTTAATTTGCTTTTGTTTTAATATTACCCCCAAAAATAAAGTTGGTTTGTGTCGACCAAAACTGGCGCAACCACCACACAATCTAAGGTCAGCCGCAGAAAACCCAACTGAACATGCTCTGGTTATAGCCGACAGCCTAGGGTGATCGGCGAAAACGACGACACTTTGCATGATGAACACGTGGCCAGGATGACCTGGGAAATGGAGTCCCTAAGGGAGGAGGTACAACATATCAGAGAACTAGCACACTTGGCCGTGACAACACTTCCTCAACCACCTCGATTCCCTTCTTTGGATTCACTCCCCGACCACTTTTCTTCCACATCACGCCAAAACAACAACAACCCAACTTCAGCTCCTACCACTCAAGTCATACCTCTAGTGACTCCCGCAAACCCACCAAATCCTCCCATCCACACTCCCTACGTACCACAGTATGTTTAAATACCACTAAACCCTTCTATTACTACCAATGCAACTCATAATCCTCCTCATGACTGGGTCACTTTTACTACTAACCAGAAAATACCTGTGGCACATGCCGCCACCCATGAGCGGTACATTCCCCTTGTATATGCTATTTCTAAACCTACCTTTATAGAACATGTCACGATCAGGGTGCCATATGAGATTGACCAATACGCCGAGATGGAGAGGGAAGCTAGGCGTAAGGAAGAAGATTCAATATATAAGCAGTTGCAAATTTTGAGAAAGTAAATGAAAAGCCTGCAAGTTGCCTAGGGAAGTGAAAGTTTGGACTATGAGGATTTGTGTATTCATCCGGATGTAGATATGACAGTAGGGTATAAACCCCCAAAGTTTGATATCTCTGATGGGATGGGCGATCCTCACGCATATTTGAGGGCATATTGTGACAAGTTAGTCAGAGTGGGGATGAATGAGAAGCTAAGGATGAACCTATTTATAAGAAGTTTGACAAGAGGACTCACCTAGTATACTCGACAGCATCTGCGAAATAAGAGAACTTGGCAAGATATGGCGAGGACTTCATGAATCATTTTCTATTCAACATAGAGATCACTCCCAGTAGGTTCGCACTGGTGAACCTGCAGAAAAAACCATTCGAGTCATTCCAATAATATGCACGTCGGTGGAGGTCAGAGGCCGGCAGGGTGCAACCTCCGCTGGACGACAGCGAGTTAACCAAGTACTTCATCAAAGCCCAGGAAGGGATATACTTCAAAACGATGATGGGACAGAAATTCCTCGAGGTATTCAAGATGGGAGATTTCTTAGAAGAGTGTATAAAAACTGGAAAAGTACAATCCATGGCAGCATTACAAGCGGCCAGCAACGCCATCTAATCAGGGCCAATCAGTAGCGAAAATAAGAAGAAAGAGGAGGTCTCAGCAATCGGCCCTTACTACCAACCCAACCGACATCACGGAAGCACTTCCTATTCCCCAAAAAACCGTCCATCTCCACCCACTTACCCTCCAGTCTATAACACCTAGCCATATTACTATCCACAACCACAATACAACCCTCCTCGAGCCAACAACAACCAAAACCCACCGACCTGCTTATGCACCATGCCCTCATCCCAACTTTGAAGAGAGAGGTCCTAGAAATTATACCTCGATTGCTGAGCCTCTGGCCCAATTATTCGAGATATTGAGAAGAGCAATATTGATACACCCAGTCGAAGGAAGGGTTCCTGAACATCCCTCCAACTATTTTGGTGCCACTAAAAGATGCGTGTATCATTCCAATGTAACTCGTCATGATACTGAAGATTGTTTTAAATTAAAAAATGAAATTGAAACACTTATCAAGATCGGAGCCATCCAGTGTACTCCGGCGCCGCCCAATATGAATCACAATCCACTGCCAAATCACTGAAATCGGGGAGCTAACATGATCACATTGGACGAAGAGTATGACCTAAAAGGAACGATTATCACTATAGGAAATGCAGAAGCCGCCAGGATCCCTCCTCAAAGGAATCTAATGATTACAGTACAAGTGAGACCTAAAGTGACTAGTCAGACTTATCAGTGACAACCTGCCATTGCTACAGGAGATGAAGAAAGTCGGGAATACAAAGTCGTCCCATGGACGTACCAACAAAAGGGAAAGGCCAAAATAATATACTTTGTCACAGCCCATGGTATGACTAGGTCTGGGAGATGTTATGCTCCTGAAGATGTCAATCAAGGAAACCCGAGAAGAGAGCAAATTCAAAGAAAGAACATAACAGACCCATAAGCCGTCGAGTTTTAGAAGAGAATGTCAAGCATAGAGTATTCTGTTGAGGAACAGGTGAAGAAAACTCTAGCACATATATCAATCATCGATCTATTAATGAGTTCTAGCAGTCATAAGGACGCCCTATTGAAAGTACTAAGTGGGGTAAGCGTACCAAGTAACCCAACTAGTGAAGCGCTGGCCACGATAATTGGAAAAATGGTCGAAGCAAACATGATCACTTTCGGAAGAGACAAACTTCCGGTCGAAGGTGCAAGTCACAACAAGGCTCTTCACATCACTATCAAATGTGGAGACAAAGTGGTGTCCCGGGTGTTGGTCGATGAAGGGTCAGGAGTCAACATTTGTCTGCACTCCACCCTACGAGAGTTAGGAATTCACTTGAGGAAAGTCAAGGAAATCCACGTGAGGGTGAGAGCCTTTGATGGTTCGTAAAAGGATGTTATTGGAGAAAATTATTTGGCCTTGCAGATCGGGCCGGTCAAATATCCGATATTGTTTTAAGTAATGGACATCTCATATTCCTACAACTTACTATTGGGAAGGCTTTAGATACATATGGCAGGGGTCGTCCCATCCACTTTGCACCAATGCTTGAAATTCGAATAGGGATGTCAGAAGATCATGGTTCATGGCAATTGGGGTCACTCCACCTATTTGGAGTATGTTTTTCCGTTCATTGAAAGGCTAGACAGAATTGCTTTCCATGCAATGGAAATCATGCAGACTACCGAAATGGAAAAGACTGAAAAGAACTTGGGAATGCCGTCACCGTATAGATCTGATATGGCTATGAGGGAGATGATGAAATATGGATACAAGCCAGTAACAGGGCTGGGATCCAAGTCGGACGGAATCACAGAGCCAATCGAACATAATGGGCAGAAAAGAAGGGAAAGCTCGTACTGTTAGCTCCGGGAAAAAGGTTTTTGTGCTAGAGCATGTTGCAAGTCTGGACAGAGTTCAGTACCTAAAGATGATATCATCGATAGGATGGGAAAGTTGTTCGTGTATATGATTGAAGAACGTTGTAAAGGGACTCACATCAAGACATTGACTATTAGGGATGCCGAACCAGGGGAAGAGCTGCGGAATTAGACTACCAGTCCATCTTTGGTTCGCCGGGAGTCTTGGTATTATGTAACTCTACAAGTTTTCTTTTGAAAAGCGCACGGTCAATTGAGGCATGCACCGTGTTTGTACCTTTTGTCATTTGCCTCTTTTGAACTCTTAAAATGTTCCTCTTTTAATGAAATAAAAAGAATCATTTTCTCAAATATTGTAACTTTATTTACTGCTTTATTTATACTTAGCTTTTCTTTTCAGTAATCAAAATACTAAAAAACAACGTCCAGCGATTATGACATGTAACAAAACCGTTAAGCGTAATGACCCAGATTATGAAGAGTATGATGAGAGCATGATGTCTAACAATCTCCCACAGAAGATCAAGCAGCTGGAGAGTCGGAAAAGGCCCAATCTCGAAGAAACGGAAATGGTCAATCTTGGAAGTGAAGATGATGTAAAAAAACCAGAATCAGCATTCACCTAGAAGCCAAGAAGAAGGAAAAGCTGATTGAGCTCCTCCGACAGTACTTCGATGTGTTCGCATGGTCCTATGATGACATGCCATGATTAAGTACTGATACTGCCTCGCGCCAATCCTACTAGACCGCCGGTCAAGCAGAAACCCAAAATATTCAAACATGATTTAAGTCTAACAATAAAGGAAGAAGTGACCATACAGATAGAAGAGAATGTGGTGAGGCTCACCAATTATCCAAGCTGGTTTTCAAACATCATCCTAGTACCCCAAGAAAGTCGGAAAGATCAGAATATGTGTGGACTACCAAGATCTCAAAAAAGCTAGTCGAAAGGACAATTTTCCTCTGCCAAATATCCACATCCTCATCGACAACTGCGCGAAGCATGAATTGCAGTCGTTTATGGATTGTTTTGTTGGGTATCACCAAATCTTAATGCACGAGAAAGATGCAGAGAAGGTGACCTTCACCACACCTTGGGGAGTTTATTGCTATAGAGTCATGCCATTCGGTCTCAAGAATGCCGGTGCCACCTACATGAGGTCGATGACGACCCTCTTTCATGACATGATTCATAAAGAGATTGAAGTGTATGTGGATGACATCATCATAAAGTCCTAAATGGATTCGGAGCACTTGGATGATTTAAGGAAATAATTTTTTAACACCTGCGAAGGTACAGTTTGAAGTTGAACCCACCAAAGTGCACGTTCGGAGTCCCCGCTAGAACGTTTTTGGGGTTCATTGTAAGTAGGAAGAGGATAGAGCTGGACCCATCAAAAATCAAGGCCATTCAGGAATTACCTCCCCCAAAGAGCAAGAAAGATGTCATGAGTTTCCTGGGTAGATTGAATTACATCAGTCGCTTCATAGCCCAGTCCACGGTAATCTGTGAACCCATTTTCAAGTTGCTGAAGAAAGATGCTGCCACAAAATGGACAAAGGAGTATCAGAAAGCCTTCGACAAAATCAAAGAATATTTGTCAAATCCATCAGTGTTGGTTCCCCTCCGAAACCGAGAAGCCATTGCTACTCTACTTGTCAGTCTTGGATAACGCCTTTGGTGGTGTGTTGGGATAGCATGGCGAAACTAGGATAAAGGAGCAGGCCATCTACTACTTGAGCAAGAAGTTCATGCCATGTGAGCCCAAGTATACTCTGATATAACGCACTTGTTGTGCTGTGACTTGGATTGCTCCGAAATTAGGGCATTACATGTCAGCATACACTACACATTTGATATCTCAGCTCAACATGCTCAAGTATATCTCAAAAGGCTATCAAAGGACAAGCTTTAGCCGACCACCTCACAGAGAATTTGGTGGGTGGGGACTATGAGCAACTTACTACATATTTTACCGATGAAGAAGTATTATTTGCTGGAGAAGATATTGCAGAATCGTACCCTGGATGGAGAATATTTTTCGATGGAGCAACAAACTTCAAAGGAGTCGGAATTGGGGCAGTCCTGATTTCGGAATCTGGACAGCACTATCTAGCATCGGCAAAGATAAGATTCCCTTGTACCAATAATATTGTTGAATAGGAAGCGTGCATCCTTGGAATCGGAATGGCAGTCGACATGAACGTCAAAGAAATTCTAGTCATAGGAGATTCCGATCTGTTGATATACCAGGTCAAAGGGGAATGGTCCACCAAGAATGTCAAGATACTTTCGTACCTACACTGCATGAAGGAGCTATGCAAGAAGTTCACAAAGATTGAGTTCAAGCACGTCCCCAGGATTGAGAACGAGTTCGTTGACGCCCTTGCAACCCTATCATCTATGATTAAGCGTCCAGACAAGAACTACATCGACCCTATCGAGGTAGAGATTAGGGATCAACATGTCTATTGTTTCCTTGCAGATGAAGAACCAGATGGTAAACCATGGTATCACGACATCAAGAAACTCCTTGTGACCAGAGAGTACCAGGAGGATGCTACTAATGGTCAAAAGCAAGCCCTTAGAAGGCTGGAAAACCACATTTTCCTCAATAGGGAAGTCCTGTACAGGAGGACCCCAGACTTAGGTTTGTTGAGATGTGTAGACGTTGCTAAGGCAAGCAGACTATTGGAGGAGATACATGCAAGAGTGTGCGGACCCCATATAAACGGGTTCACATTAGTTAAGAAGATCTTGAGAGCTGGATACTTTTGGATGACTCTGGAAAGTGATAGTATCCGCTACATACAGAAGTGTCACTAGTGCTAGATTCATGGGGATTTCATCTAGGTTCTGCCGAATGAGTTAAATGTAATGGGTTCAACCTAGCCATTCGCCGCTTGGGGCATGGACATGATTGGACCTATAGAGCTTGCCGCATCAAACAGACATTGTTTCGTCTTAGTAGCTATCCACTATTTCATCAAATGGGTTGAGGCATCTACTTACAAGGCTGTCACATAAAAGGTAGCGGAAGATTTCATCTGAAACAACATCGTCTGCAGATTTGGGATACCAGAATCTATCATCACTGACAATGCCGCTAACCTCAATAGCGACCTCATGAGAGAAATCTGCGATAAGTTAAGAATTGTCCACTGCAATTCCATAGCCTACAGACCACAAATGAATGGGGCAGTCGAGGCAACCAACAAGAATATCAAGAGAATTCTACGAAAGATACTGGACAATCACAGACAATGGCATGTGAAATTACCTTTCGCCTTACTATGTTTTCGAACCACCTTGAGAACATCCACTAGGGCAATGTCGTACATGTTGCTATACGGCACTGAAGCGGTGATACCCGTAGAGGTCGAAATATCGTCTTCAAGGGTCATTCAGGAGGCAAAATAGGATGACGCATAGTGGATACGGGTCAGACAGGAACAACTCGTGCTTATTGACGAGAAATGAATGGATGCAATATGACATGGTCATCTATATCAGAACAAGATGGCCAGCGCATTTAACAAGAGAGTGAAGCCTCGCCAGTTTGCACCTGGGCAATTGGTCTTGAAGAAAATCTTTCCCCATCAAGGAGAATCTAAAGGAAAGTTCGCACCAAACTTGCAAGGTCCTTACGTGGTTCACCGAGCAATGTCGGGTGGAGCTCTAATCATGGCAGAAATGGATGGAAGAGTCAACACGAAGCCTATCAACTCAGATGCAATTAAGAGATACTATGTCTGAGGATAAATAGAGTTAGGTTTTTGATGTAACAGAAGTACATTCAACATAACTTCCCACAGAGTGATACGTAGGCAACCTACGTAGGGTTCTGTTTCTCCCCCCCCCCCCCCTTCTCTTCTAATAGAAAAACCAAATATCACTTTTTGTATGTTGCTCAGGAACTATGCCGACTTGATTTCCTCATAAAGAAATATGTAGGCAATCCTCATCGGATTCAGTCGTCTCTTATAATCGAACTACGTTCTGGCCTGATTCTATTTAGATATGTAGGTTATTTGAGTCAGACTCGGCCATCACTACTAGAAATTACACCTATGGAAACCCTTCTAAAACCGTCGCAATAGAGACACTAACCGTCCCTATAGGGCTAATGGGACGGATTGGGACGCGTTCTGGGATTTAGCGTTATAATAGGTCAATTGGAACAGTTATTTGTAACGGTTTCAAAACCGTCTCCATATAGGGATATTGTAACGGTTATGGAACTGCTGTCACTGCTCCATCTATGGAAACGATTTTATGTTTTGTTGGCATGGTTATAAATCATTGCGGTATAATTATACCAACGATCTTTTAAGCCTATTGTAATGGTTTTCATGATATATTGCAACGATTTTTGTGATATATTGGAACAATTATCAGTATCCTATTGCAACGGATATTGCAACATATTGCAATGGTTATTAGGGGCTTCTGTTATTATTTGCTAGGTCTATTGAAACAGTTATATTCTCTATTGCAACAATTCACAATTGTAATTCTGATATTTATGGAAGCAAAATGAGGAATATTTTCCGATGGAATGAAATTTTATACACATTAACTTATATAAACCACGAAATAAAATTAAAATATCTAACTAGCATTATCCATATACAAAAACAAAATATGAATACATTGTTTGATCAATAATTCATCAAAATAGATGAGTTTGCATCCAAGAAGCTCTAAACTAAAATATCCTTGAACACGATAATAGAAAGTCTAACAACGATCAACAACACTCAAGAAAGTTATTCGTCACTGTATTCATCCACAATCGTTGCACCTACAAAGGACAATCAGAAATAATTAAACAAATTATTTTAGATAGTTGAATCACAAAGTAATTGAATAACCAATTTGATAACTCGAAAATGTTTTAACTCTCCAAATTCTTATAATTTTCGGCAACAATCAAATGAAACTCTTTGTCATCACATAAAACTTTGTAACGTAGAAGATGCCAGCAATCAAGTAAGACCTTAAATTAAAAATAATGAACAATCAGCAAACTCTTCTACATCACATGGCATTCAATCAACTAATATGGAACTTACTCTTTGAAGGCAGGGTATGCTAAAATGTGATCCAACAATATGATGATTGATCTATGGCCTTGGAAACTAGCTAGTATGGAAGACAAAACCGCCACCCAAAGTTTGTTGCTTCAGCTGGTTAGCCTTAAAGGATGACTGCCTCCCTCAGAAGAGACTTTTAACTGGCCAAAGGTTTGGTTAAATTGTTTCACTGGGATAACCTTAAATTTCCTATATGCAGATTATATGATTTTGTTCGTTTTGGTGTTGCAATTGCCACTGGTGGTGTCTATGCCTTATAAAAAATTATAGTTGAAATCATTGAAGGGAAACAATTCTAAGGAAGACATGAACTCTGAATCAACCTTAACAGAGTCAATTCTTGGATGGCATTGTAAAATTCCAATTCCCACAAGAAACAGTTCTGTCAAGAATAAGTTGGTTGACTTCCAAAATCTAATTAAACAAAGATCCCTCTCATGTGCGACCCTACTCATGTGTGACAATACACAAGCCAAAAGCAGTAAACCAAATACTTCAATACAACCAAAACAAGCCAAGATTGCAAATTGCATCATCATTCCAGCATTTAGACAATAACAACAACGGCTCAATTAGTATGCTGCTTAAGAATAGATTACAAATAGTAAAAGAAGTGATAAAATTAGAAATAGTATTCCAGAAAAGGTTCTACTGGAAAATAATCTAAAGAATGTTTTGACAAGAAGCTATATTTTAGCTTATGAAACTGAGTATTTGCAATGCATTCAAGAATCATTAATCTTATGTTCTGTTGGGATTACAAATATTAGAACTCCACCCCCCTCCCCTTCCCCCTTCCAACTCCCAAGCAACAAATCTCAAAATGTATAAAAAAGAATCAAGAAACACTTTGCAAAATAAATATCAATATGTATGCTACCTGCCTTTTAATCTATCCAAAAGACATCAAAGCATAAAACATTGTATCACTTTTTATACACTAAAGAGACTTAGCAAGTATAAAATATTGTTGCGCATATATCATGGAGTATACGCAATAATGACGATAAAGAAAAGTAGAAGCAGTGAAGCAGTAACAGAAAGAGAAAAAACAACAATGGCTAAGAAGAACCAGAGGAAACATCTCCAGGAAGAAGAAGAAGAAGAAGACGACATACCTGGAGTTTTTGAGAGTTCCAATATCTGAGGAGTTCCTTAAACTGAGAAGCTGGTACATCTTCAGGGATATGTTGCATTCGAGTTTTATCATTTGCATAGGCGTCAAAGTATTCGTTTTTCAATATACTCTTGTGCTTTCTCCAGGCAGCTTGGACTGATTCTAAAGTCCATTTTTTTTCCAGCTTCAGTAATATCATATTTACCCTACAATTTGTGTCAAATCTGTTAATGCAGAAAATATGAAAGATTGTCAACCAAAAATTAAAAATTAATAACTTTAGACCTTGATATATTCCCATATATCCTCTTTTGTATCCATCTTTCTCCAATCCAAAATATCAAGAGGACACAGAGTCGCATTCCTTTCCAATGTGCCAAGGAAGATTCCAAACTCTAGCACATCTGCTTCACTAGGACCAACAGATCACTTTGCGCTCCCCCGTCCATGTACACTTTTCATCTTTGTTTTACCTCTTTTCCTTGTTTGAATAGAAGGGCCTTTCCTTTGGATTTTGAAAGTCTTTCTTGACTCATATTTATCGGAATCTGATGAAGAATACAAATAAAAATAGCTCTAACGGGTATTATAATAAAGACAATAAGGTTCAGATGACTATTACCTCCACAATAGACTTCTTCTTATGAGTTTCTTCTTTTCCTATTTACCTGCCAAAAGATAAATAAGATACCATAATTATAAGACTACAAAGTATATATAAATTCAAATGGAGTTCAAACGCCAAGGTCATGTGCAAGAATAGAAAATTTAAAACAAAGGTTGCTTGAAATGGAATAAAAATGAGTTTAAGCTTCTCTGATCCTACTCCACCACCTCAGAGCGCTTTCTGTTCTGTGCAAATCCCAAGAGGGAAGATAGATTTCTTTAATGGGTTATCAAAGTGACGATTCACACAATTCACAGTTTCTTGCAACTCATTCCCATACAGATATTGCACACCCAGAAAGTTTTAAAGAATCCATTGAGAAAATGCAAAATAGAAACATGAATGAGCAGCTTGTTTCTACCGGAAAGCCATTGAGCTATGGTCCTCAAACTGCAGCACATGATCTTAGTTGAAAATAAGCAGAGACTATTACAGCTATGAATTGCAAAAGTTTTTTCGAATATTTCAGCTAGAAAATATTCCCATAAATCACCTTTTTCTCTTTTTAACTGAATGCCGATTAAGAAGGAACTTGTCTCAGTGTTGAAAAGAAAACATACTTCTTCAGCGAAGTAAACTATGAACTTGTCTAAGGGTTGAAAAGAATACATACTTATTCAGTAAAGTAAACTATGGTTCTAACTCAACTGTACATATGGGGTAAGTTCTTTTATTACCTGATGTATTCTGACTGCTGCAAATTTATCTAATGTCGTTTTCGTTGGTGTTGGGTGCAACTTTAAAGGTTGTAGTAAAAGCTCAACATTCTGAAAGTAAAAGAGTACATATAATTGTTGGTCACTTCGCATTTGAAAGCAAAAGCTTGCTTATAGTTATATAAAAAGTCATAATGTGGTAGGCCTAAATCCTTCTTTTACATGCAACTATAAGTTAACATTAACAATAACAAACGAAGATTCAAGCTCAGTTATCGTCCGTAAGTCCATCAACTAACATTATTTTGGTGGGAGGTCATATTCAATATGAACCAAGAAATGGCCTCCCAGACGGCCAAAAGGAGCTTTTTATTTTACATTCGCCAAAAATAATGGGGTTAAAATATTTCTAAACTATATTACAAATACCAAGAAGTCTATCACCGGACACTGATATATTTTCATAACATTGAGATGAAGTTGTGATTTTTCAGCAATATTATTGATAGAATTTGAGGGTCCACCAAACACTATAGAGAACCAGGTTCTCTATCGGTTTCCACAAATTTTGCAAACACAGCAGAAAGTAAATAACACAGAGAGTTTTTACTTAGAAAATTCCCAGCTCAACGGAATCAAAAATCACGACCTACCCTTGTAAGATTTCAACTTCACTACTGAGCAAAACGTTTAGATTACAACCTATTGTAACCTAGGAATTAACTCCTTAATCCCTCACTAACTTGTAACACACGTATTACAAGCCACTTTGTAATACCTCTATTATAAAGACTTTACAACTTGACTAACTCTAGCCAAGACAAAAATGCGGGGGTTTATGATTTACAAGAGTTTCCTACACAATGCTTCTAAGTAAGCAAAGTAGGAATTACAAGTAAGAACATTAATAAAGTTACAACTCAACTAAGGACATACAATCACTTGATATGGGGAACTGGTCCATAGCAGTGTTGTTCTTTGTTCTTGATGCACTTGAGAATCGTTAACTAGAAGATCAATCACTATTGGAGTGCTTGAGTAAATTCTCTAAGTATCTGAGTGATTTGTTTTACCTTCCTTGATGTTAATAATGCATTTGCGACATCACTAGGATGATGTAAGTAAAGTAGGTAAAAGACACTCCCCATAAAGTTGACTGTTGCATTGTTTCTGCACTGTAGCGGCTACATGCAGCAACTTTACAGCTGGGGCAGTTGACTTGTGCAGTTTCCTCGGGAAACGGTAGCTATCTGTTCCCTCTGTTGTTCCTTTGACTCTGAAGAGTTGAACCATATCCCAAGCTAGAACCTTTTGATCTTAAGGTCTTGAGAATGTGTAACAGGTTCCTTATCTGGTTCTTGACAGTAAGTTTGTTAGATCATCAAAATATAACAGTGGTATACATATAGCCTATCAATTTTCCCCTTTTTGATGATGACAAACTTATAATTCAAGTTCCCCCTAAGAACCAGCATTTCCTGAATTCCCCCTGAATCTGTTTCCCATCTTGTTCCCCTTGAATTATTTTTTTCCCTTTTGGCATCATCAAAAGATTAGTAACAGGCTTATAGCAGAAAGAAGTCTAGCTTGAGTTAACTCGTGCCACTTGTGTGCACACAACATGACTAAAACCAAAGCATAAAGACAAGGCTTATACAGCAAAAAGGGAAAAGCTTCCATTAAAAAATTTGGATTTGAAAACAGGGAGTGGAGTCAATGTTACTGACAACCATCCACAATTCAAAACAACAAAAACAAATACCACAAACATCAAAAAAAAATAATCATAGGAAACCAATACTTAAGACTTGACAATGAGAGGACACTGTTTAGGGAGCACTGGAAGGAGAGAGCTTAGAGATAGAGGCAAGAGTTTGGAGTATGAGATCCATTCAAGCATTCGCCGACATTTGCTCATTGAGCAGTTTCTCTTTCAGGTCCTCCACCTGTTTCTTGAGATCAGCATTCTCCTTGGTCAGACGGGCAACTTCTTCACTTTGAGAGATACTGGAACCATGTGCCTCCTGAAGTTGACTCAACTGACTCTCAAGAATTGCATTCCTTGCTTTCAACAGCCTTATCTCAGCAATAGCACTGTTCTGAGCGTTGATCAACTGAGAAATGGTAGAAGTGCTTCCAACTCCTCCAGCCCTATCAATGCACTCACATTCTTCCAGAGTAGACTTGGAGAAAGTTTGCTTCTTAGTGCCCACTTTAGCTTGACCTAGAGGAACCTTGAAGTACTCAAAGACCTTGGTGAGAAGGAACCCATAAGGAAGCCTATGATTACCATTTTTAAAATCTACCACTTTCTGCATGTGCTCTATCATGATCCCAGGCAGGTTGATGGTAATGAAGTTGTCCAGTGCTTCCATGACCATCTCAAATAGCATTTAGTACACGGGAAGGAGGGCCTTCTTCTGTACCCGTTCCCCTTGCTGAACTGCTCTTCCTTCAAGATGGCATTTTTGAAATTTTTAGAACAAGATCCCTGAACACTAGACAGCCCGTCAGCAGGCACACCCAGAATAGATCACAACAAAGTAGAGTCCATTACCATATCAACTCCATTCATCAGCACGCAGATATGATCATCCTCAACTTTGAAGAGGTCGGCATAGAAACTTTAAACTTCCTCCTCATACACCTTTGGAGCATCACTTGTGAACAAATGTGTCCACTGTTGAAACTCACAAATTTTAACCAGTTGTCTCATACCAACCTCCTCCAAAATGTCAGGGGCAAATGTGCGGCCTCATAGAACCTTTTGATGCCTCAACTTCTCTTTCCCAGCGCTCCTTGGATCACTAACTTTGGCCTTCTTTGAGGAACCAGGTTCCTCATCAGCATCAGCTTTTCTCTTAGCAGACTTGCGAACATTCTTTCCTTTTTCATCAGACTTCACAGACCTTTCACCCAATTCTTCCATCACCCTGGCAGCAGACTCGGCAGCAGACTCTTCTACCATCTTATCACCAGATTCTTTCACCACATTTTCACTAGCGACAGCATCATCAAACTTGTTCAAACTTTCAGCAGACACAGAAGATCCCCTTTTAGGATTGAGGAACATGTCGGTGTTTGAATGGATGAGGACTCAATGGGGGTGTCACTTGGAACACTTGAGGTTTCGTGATTTTCAGCCATGGAAAGAAGTGATGAGTTGAGGAGAAGAGATGGGTAGTTTGAAAGATAGAAAGAAGAAGGAAAATTTTAACGTTTGATGTGAGTTGTGACAGTGATGGATGTATTTAAGATTGATGAGGGACCGATTAAGAAAAGGCGGCAGTTTTGGGAATCGAGTTGATTTCTAACGAGTGAGATGTTTGGGTTCACAAGACGCAAAGAAAAGAAACTGACACACTGATGATGTGTCACCTGTTTTAACCGTTCAAAATTGTTCGTGAGAGAACAGAGAAACTACTAACCTGTGTCAGGAGAACCAAGTTCCCTGACTAATGTTGCATCTATAAGCTTTTCCCTCTTTACCACCGCGTACTGCATCACCTGCCTATTTGCTCTGTAATCATCATGCGTGTTTACCTGTAACGGTATAGAGATGAGTTAAACTTTGCCAGAAAACACTTTTTCGCTAATTTTACCTGAACAATTCTTTCATAGCCAATCATCGAAGGATCAGGTTCTCAGTTGGGTTTTATCAACCCCAGTGCCAGACGATTTCTTTCATAATGTTCTCTACTCAAGGCCTTGGTAAATATGTCTGCAATCCGATCTTCTGTGCTACAGAATTTCATGCAAATGAGCCCCTTTTCAACATTGTCTCTGAGGAAGTGATGACGTACATCAATGTGCTTGGTCCTCTTATGTTGGACTTGATTTTTGGCCATGTTAAGTGCACTTATATTGTCACACAAGAGGGGCACACAATCAGAGAATACTCCAAAGTCTTCCAACTGCTTTTTGATCCACAGCAATTGAGCACAACAAGAGGCAGTTGCTACATATTCCGCTTCTGCAGTTGAGAGTGCCACCAAGTTTTGCTTCCTTGTACCCCATGAGATTAGGCAAGAACCCAGGAAATATGCCATTCTAGACGTGCTTTTTCTGGCCACCTAATATCCTGCATAATCAGTGTCAGCATACCTAATAAGATCAAAGTTGTCACATGAGGGATAGTAGAGAACCAGATCCTGCATTCCTTTGAGATATCTCAATATTCTCTTGGCAGCATTCAGATGAGATTCCTTTGGATTGGATTGAAACCTTGCACAAAGGCCCACGCTAAACACAATATTTGGTCTGCTTGTAGTGAGATACAAGAGTGACCCTATGATCCCTCTATACATAGTTTGATTTATAGGAGAACCAGGTTCATCCATAACTAGATAAGTAGCTGTGGCAATAGGAGTGTTAATAACTTTTGATGTTTCCATGTCAAACCTTTTTAGCAACTCCTTGATGTACTTCTACTGACTTATCATTGTTCCCTTTTGAGATTGCCTCACTTGAAGTCCCAGGAAGAAATTTAATTCTCCCATCATACTCATCTCAAACTCACTCCCCATGAGTTTTGCAAACTCTTCACAAAGAGAGTCAGCTGTGGCTCCAAAAATGATATCATCAACATATACCTGAACAATGAGAAGGTTCCTCCCTCGTTTCTTCAAAAAAAGAGTGTTGTCAATTTTCTCTCTTGTAAAGCCATTTTCAAGAAGAAACTTTGATAACCTTTCATACGAAGCCCGGGGAGCCTGCTTTAGCCTATACAATGCCTTGTCTAGCTTGAATACATGCTCAGGATGCTCGTGACACTCAAATCCAGGAAGCTGCTTGACATAAACTTCTTCTTTCAGGTAGCCATTTAGAAATGCACTTTTGACATCCATTTGGAACAATGTGAACTCCATATGAGATGCAAAGGCAATGAGAATTCTAATAGCTTCCATTCGAGCAACTGGAGCAAATGTTTCATCATAATCAATTCCTTCTTCCTGATTGTAGCCTTGAACTACAAGACTTGCCTTGTTTCTTGTTGTATTTCCAAACTCATCAAGTTTGTTCCTGAATACCCACCTGGTCCCTATGATAGTTCGATCTACAGGTTGAGGAACCGGGTGCCATACCTTGTTTCTTTCAAATTGATGCAGCTCCTCTTTGGGGAAAAAAGGCTGAAAAGGCAAGTGAGTTTCTTGCTTTTGATCTGGTTTGAATTCCTGAGTCAAGAGGGGTGATTATGTTGTCAAGAGGATGTGAGTTTTTGTGCTTCCAATTTGGTGCCTGAATCTCATTGGCAGAGGACCCAGGTACGTCTGACTAAGGTTCTTGGGTGCTTCTTACTTCAGCAAGTGGAGTACCTTGGACTGCATCAACAACTCTATTTTCAGCTTCAGTTGGTGTGATCAGTGGACCAGATTTCTCTCCAATAGATGGAGGTATACTCGCATCATCTTCACTGGATTCCTTTACATGACTCATCATGTCTGCTCTTCCATTTGCCATGTCAATAACTTCTCCTGGAACAGATAAAGGTTTTCCATCTTGATTAGCGTGACTGTCTTTCTCACAGGAGAGGTGAGATTCATCAAAGTTCATATGTATACTTTCCTCAACACATTGAGTCCTTTTGTTGTATACTTTGTAAGATTTGCTTTGAGATGAGTATCCGAGAAAGATTCCTTCATCACTTTTGGCATCGAATTTTCCAAGGGCTTCCTTTCTATTGTTGAGAACAAAACATTTACACCCAAAAGTCCTTAGATGTGTCAGCTTGGTCTTCCTTCCATTCAGTAGTTCATATGGAGTCTTGTTCAGAAGGGACCTGATCATGCACCTGTTCACCAAGTAGGAAGCAGTGTTGACAGCTTCTGCCCAGAAATTCTTTGCAATCCCACTGTCAATCAATATTGTCCTTGCCATGTCTTCAAGAGTTCTATTCTTCCTTTCCACAACACCATTTTGTTGAGGTGTTCTTGGAGCTGAGAAATTGTGAGTGATAATATTTTCATTACAGAACTCATCAAATTGGGCATTGTCAAACTTTGTCCCATGATTAGACCTGATGCAGGCTACCTTATTACCCATCTTCACTTGGATCATTTTGACAAAACCAACGAACACTTCAAAAGTTTCATCCTTGGTTCTGAGAAACAAGGTCCAGGTGAATCTGGAGTAGTCATCAACTATCACAAAGATGTACTTCCTTCCTCCTTTGCTTGGCACCCTCATAGGTCCACATAGATCCATGTGAAGAAGATCAAGTGGCCTTGAGGTACTGACTTCCTTTTTGGGCTTGAATGAGGATTTGACTTGCTTGCCTTTTACACATGTATTACACACTTTGTGATCCATAAAGCTTGACTTGGGCAGACCACGAACCAGGTCCTTCCTGACCAATTTGTTCAGCGACATGAAGCTTGCATGACCCAGCCTCCTATGCCATAATTCAGCATCATCATCAACAACACTTAGACAGCTGAGATCACCATTATACAGAGACTCAAAATCAGCAACATAGATATTTTTGTATCTTCTTGCCACTAGCACCACCTCACCAGTCACAAGGTTTGTGACTGTACATATTTTTGACACTACCTTGTTTACCTTGTCACAGATCTAGGAAACACTTAGCAAGCTATACTTCAACCCGTTCACGTAGTACACATTTTCGATTGAGTGTGAGACAGACTTCCCAATCCTTCCAACTCCCAGAATGTATCCTTTCATTCCATTTCCAAAGGATACACTCCCTCCTTGCAGGGCCTTAAGTGAAAGGAAGTCATTTGTACTTCCAGTCATATGCTTTGAGCAGCCACTATCCATGTACCATTGTAGGTTTCTTCCTTTCACTGTTCCCTGCACAAGAAAATCAGGAGTCAGACTTAGGAACCCAAACGATTTTGGGTCCCTTGTAATGAGGAAAGGGGTGAATAAGGGATCTTCTAGTCCAAGCAGGCATTATACATTTTTTATATGCGGGACCAGGTTCTCTACCAGTAGTTACTTTTTCAGCAAAAACTTTATTTTTCTGCCGTGACTTAAATCTGGCCATACAGTTTTCTTTAAAGTGCCTAATGTTACTGCAGTGAGTGCAATGCCAATTGTCAGGTACAGTAACGTACTTGCTATGAGGGTTGTAGGGAATCTTTTTCCCTTGGAACATAATCCCCTGCCTGTTTTCCCCATTATTGGTGTACATGGCAGTGATAGCATCAGAGGACCAGGTCCATTTGAGTGATTTTTCAAGATCACTCTTCACTCTACCTAGTTTTTTCTGAAGTTGTTTATTTTTCCCCAAGCTCAGCACACAGACTAGACTTCACTAAATTTAACCTCACTTTCAAGCTTAATGTGTGCCTCACTTGCAACTTCCTTTCTCTTTTGAGAATTTTCAGGCCTACTCTCCATTTTAAGTTCCCCAATTATTTCCTTCAAGTCCACTACCACTACTAATAGGTCATCTCTCTCATGCTCAATGTTAGCAACTCTCTCACCTAAGACTTCTTTTTCCTTTCTTACACACTCAAAGCTCTCTTTTAGGTCTATCACAGCGACCATTAGATCATCTCTTTCATGTTCTATATGTGCAATTTTTTCATCTAAGGCATCCTTCTCTTTCTTCAAGATCTCAATTGTTTCCTTTAAATCAATAACAGCGATTACTAAGTCATCTCTGGTTTGTTCTGTTTCTCCTAACTCCACAGTTAAAGCATCTTTATTATTTATAAGACTGTGATAAGCATCAATTAACACATTTGCCAAAGATATGAGTTTTTTAGGAGAATAAGATTTCAGATTTCTCTGAACATCCAGAAAATTTACCTCATCATCGTCGTCATCTTCATCATCATCAGACTGAGCCATCAAGGCAAATATTGAGTCATACTCAGTTGCTTCACTTTCCACTGCCATCATTAAACTATCACCGTGATCATTTTCTTCTTCAGACTCACTGGAGGAGTTTCCCCATGCAGCAAGAGCTTGCTTTATAACATTGTCAGCGGCATTCATTCTCTTGAAGCGTTTATCAGAAACCGGGTTCATCTTGGCTGCTTTGTGAAAGTTGTTTTTGTACTGATCTTGCTTTAGGAGAGGGCACTCCTTGATGAAGTGTCTTGGATTGCCACATTTATGACAGAGGTCATAATTTTTTGGCTTGCTAGAACTTCCCCTTTTTGGAATGCCTCCATTCCTACGAACCATCTTCTGGAATCTTCTTGTCAAGTAAGCCATATCACCATCCTCACCACTTAAATCATTGTTGTCTGTCTTGAGGACCAGGTTCTTCTCCCTTTTGGGTTCTCTTCTTTCATTGTCCTTCTTCTTCTTCATTTCATATGTTTTCAGATTTCCAACAAGTTCATCTATGGTCAGTGTCTGCAAGTCCTTCGCCTCTGTAATGGCATTCACTTTGCTTTCCCAAGAACTGGGCAGTACACTAAGGATTTTTCTGACAAGCTTGTTTCTTGGAATAGTTTCACCAAGAGAGTGAAGCTCATTAATGATGGAGGTGAAGCAAGTATGCATATCTTGGATGGATTCATCATCTTTCATCCTGAAGATCTCGTATTCAGTTGTGAGCATGTCGATCTTGGATTGCTTAACCTGTGTTGTTCCTTCGTGAGCTGTCTGAAGAGCCTCCCAGATTTCTTTTGCTGATTGGCATGCCGATATCCTATTATATTCATCAGGACCAATGCCACAAATAAGAATTTTCTTTGCACGGAAGTTCTTTTCTATGGCCTTTCTATCAGCGTCATTGAATTCCTTCCTCGTCTTGGGAATGGATACAGCTGGGTCGCGAAGATTCTTGGTGGGAACAAAAGGTCTATCATAGATAACATCACATAGATTTGAATCTTCAGATATGATGAAGTCGTGCATCCTAGTCTTCCACCATCCATAGTACTGGCCATTAAACCTTGGTAGCCTGTACGTAGACTGACCTTCTTCAAAGTTTGGTGGAGCAGCCATGAAGATCCTTTCTAGGTGTTAGCCTGATAGAAAGAACCTGCTCTGATACCAATTGATAGAAGTCGAGTGTCCACCAAACACTATAGAGAACCAGGTTCTCTATCGATTTCCACAGATTATTCAAACACAACAGAAAGTAAATAACACAGAGAGTTTTTACGTGAAAAATTCCCAGCCCAACGGGATCAAAAATCACGACCTACCCTTGTAGGATTTCAAATTCACTATTGAGCAAAACGTTTAGATTACAACCTATTGTAACCTAGGAATTAACTCCTTAATCTCTCACTAACTTGTAACACACCTACTACAAGCCACTTTGTAATACCTCTATTACAAAGACTTTACAACTTAACTAACTCTAGCCAAGACACAAACGCGGGGGTTTATGATTTACAAGAGTTTCCTACACAATGCTTCTAAGTAAGTAGGAATTACAAGTAATAACATTAACAAAGTTACAACTCAACTAAGGACATACAATCACTTGATATGGGGAACTGGTCCGTAGTAGTGTTGTTCTTTATTCTTGATGCACTTGAGAATCGTTAACTGGAAGATCATCACTATTTGAGTGCTTGAGTAAATTCTCTAAGTGTTCGAGTGATTTGTTTTACCTTCCTTGATGTTAATAATGCATTGGTGACATAACTAGGATGATGTAAACTGCTGTATTGTTTCTGCACTGTAGCGTGTGCAAGCAGAAACTTTACAGCTGGGGCAGTTGACTTGTGCAGTTTTCTCGAGAAACGGTAGCTATTTGTTCCCTCTGTTGTTCCTTTGACTCTGAAGAGTTGAACCATATCCCAAGCTGAAACCTTTTGATCTTAAGGTCTTGAGAATGTGTAACAGGTTTCTTATCTGTTTCTTGACAGTAAGTTTGTTAGATCATCAAAATATAACAAGGATATACATATAGCCTATCAATTTCCACAGAAAGAAAAAAAAAACATCAAAATGATTTTTCAGAATAATGAACAAGAAATCGAACATCAAACAAAAATCACAATGGGTTTATCTTGGTTTCTAACACAAAATCAAAATGAAAGCACAAAATGTATAATTCAAACAACAAACAGAAGTAAAATTATTAGTTTATCGGCAATATTACCTGAGAAAAAGAGAAAGAGCATCGAAATGATTTTCCAGAATAACGAACAAGACAACAAGCATCGAACATCGATAGCAAACATAGAACAAGGGAAATATCTTGATTTCTAATACAAAATAAAAATCCACCAACAAAACCCCCAATTTTAAAAATTAGAAATCATAAAAATTATCATATAAAACAGACAAAGAACATAAGCAAAATAATGGGTGTATGAGAAATATTACCAGAGAAAGAAAACCGGCAAAGTAGCAAAATAATTTTTCAGCAAAGCATTTTTTTAGCGAAACATCGAAATTCCATGCAAACACCGAACATGGAGAAAACACTGACAGCCAACATTGGATTTTGCCTTACATTAGCCGAAGTGGACGTCTTTCGCCGGAATCGGTCTTCCTTCGCCGAAGTAGGCTGTAAATTTTGGTCGATTTTGGATTCTAAGTTAAAGCTTAAAAGAGGCGTGAGTTCTTAGTGAGAGAGACGGAAGATTTCATAGGAGTGTGTCTTTTAAAATATAAAATATAAATTAGAAGTAGTTATTAAAATACTTGTGGAGTCCTACATTTTGTTTTTTTAATAAATAAGTAGGGAAAAATGAACCGTCCCAATACACTTTTATTTTACCGAACCGTTCCCACAAATAACCCTACTATATCACCTTTATAAACCGTCTCTATAGCGTTAGTTACGGTAACAGTTGTTATACTATTGGAACGGTTTTTCTTCTAAAGTGTCCCAAAAGCCTTTTGTTTCTACTGGGACGATAAAAAACGTTCCAAAATATGATGTATTGTAACAGTTATATAACCGTTGCAGAATAATTGTTCCAATAGGACCATTTTCTAGTAGTGCATTTTCATTCTTAATATCATCATTTTGCATCTGTTGCAATCAAACTACGTTTTTTGCCTGATTCTATTTGGATACGTAGACTGCCTGAGTCAGGCTCGGTCATCTTCATCATATTTTATCGTAATCCACGAACTACGTTTAGACCTGATTCCATTTTGGATACGTAGGCAACCTGAAAGGGCTCGGTCATAACCATAGGAAAAGCCTTGTAATGCATTAGTTCAAATTAGAACGCAATCGCGACAGCAAGCAGCCGTGTTGTTGGAAACATTACGGAAAATCGACATCAACAGGACAAAGTTTCAAGAAGATATGCTCACGCGTGGAAAACCTTTCACAATATGTCATAGTCCGGAACAACTGCATTTGCCTTAAAAACAATGTATTTTCAAAATGTTTTCTAAAAAATGTATATACAGTAATTTGTTCCATCTACCGAACTTCGTGGCGGAATCATGTCAAAGGCCGGGGCAAACCAACACTATGGTCGACATAAACCAACTCCCCCCCCCACTCCCACTAAGAATTTTTCTTTGAATGTAGGGTCAACCGGGAGTAAGGAAGCACTATGGCAAATGACGGACCCGCCACTTGCCTAAGATTATCTCTCTTCCTTCTTTACTTAAACTTTTTCTGGTACAGCTACGGGTAACCTTTGAATCCTTTATAGGTACCTCGGAATCACACATTTGATACAAAAAATCCTATATATCGCAAACTGCCTGCTCAAACAATCGGAGTACCCTGTACAAACAAGTCGTCAACTTCACCGATTAAAGTCCTGTATATAGCAAACCGTCAGCTCAATCGACCGGAGTGCCCTGTACAAATCGAACGTCGGCTTCACCAATCAGAGCCTTGTATATAGCAAACTGCAAACTTCACCAACAAAGAAACTCGCATCGCCACTCCGTCGCAATGGATGCCATAATAGACAGTCGCGAACCTCGTCACCGACGTTCTGCCAATCGATGGCTGCAACTTATCTTCGTAGTCAAGAGTATCTCTTGAGCATGCTCTTATTTGCTATTACTTTGAATGTTTTAACGTTTTTCTCATGCAGCTTCGGGCATGCTTAAGGTTTTAGTTAATCGCTCACAAGCGGAGATTACTTTACATTTCAGTGCAAAGCTGTCCCAACAAGCGGAGACGCACTTTACAAATCAAGCTCTCTTATCAAGCGGAGACATTTCTAGCTCTCCCAACAAGCGGAGACGCACTCTACCAATCAAGCTTTCCCAACAAGCGGAGACAATTTTCAAATGCTCCAACAACTGTGGAACGATACACAACCCGGCTTACAAATCAAGTCAAGATCAAGTATCCCATCATCCCAACCCCAAATAACGGCTCGCCGACAGCCAGACATCATCATTCCTGCATCATGTACATCACATCTTAACATATTCTGCATTACAATAAATTGGTATGCGTGTATTTCATTTGTTTTGCAAAAATAAACACCGCAGTATGGAACTTTTCTTAGCAGCATGCCAAACTGTAACGCTATGAGGGACAGCCAACCCATTAGCGTGCCTAGGATCCAAGTTCAAGATGATCAGTGAAACTCAAAATTGTCAAATCCTACAAATCAAGCTGCAAAATTCAAGCTATCATGAGAGGCCAATCCTCCGTCTCATCGTATCGTCATAATACGATACTGGGAAAGTTCCTATGAGTGTCGCTTCCTCAAACTCTTCACTCTAGAACTACATGAGGCCTGATCCTCGTTAAGCCCGAGGTATGTAGGCAATTCAAAACCAGAATTCAGCCCCAATATCTCCAAAATATTTCCCAAAAATCTTCCTAGATTCTTCCTTAACTCAATCTTGTAATTCACAATCCTCATTCCTGCAATACATGCTTGAAGTCGGGACAAAATTGGCTTTTGTTCAATTTCTTTGCTCGAAAACTCTTTCATCGTTTCTGGTCAAAGATGGAAAGTTGTTGACGGCTAATTTTGACACTCCCTTTTTAAATTACTTTATTTATACTTAATAATTTATAATAAATATTTTTAAAGTGTTTCCTAGTAACAAATACTTATTTTTTACAAATTAATTAAGTAGTAGTTTTCAAAATTGATCGTGTAGTATTAACATTATGTAATTACAAGTATATTTACTATTTTATGATCATTAAAATAATTCTTATATATACATTACATAGGTTCTATAATTAATTTAATGAATTGCTCTTTAATTTCTAGTTAATTAGACTACTATGTTAAAAATCCGAAATTAGTGTTGCAATTTAGAAAAACAAAGTATTTTGCAAATAATCAATTAAAATAATTAGTAGTATATATAGCAATTATAATTTTTACCAAATTTATTGAAAATTATTAAGTTTATTTAAATTAAATTCAAAAACGGATTAAAAGACAAAAGGGCTACAATTGCAATTCTCAATCAAATGCAAAATGGCCATTTCTTAAATTTATTTTAGCCCAATTAGCACGCCCAGTCCGAAATATACCCGATCCAAACACTCATCTCTTTCCACTATGGCGATCTGTGCCATCTCTTGTTCACCAAGGCCCAGTCCGAAATATACCCGATCCAAACACTCCTCTCTTTCCACTGTGATGATCTGTGCCATCTTTTGTTCACCAATCACCGCATGCCATGTCACCATCTCCAACCACTCCCACAAGAAACACAACGAATTTGAGTTGTTTGTTCCTTAGATCGACGACTCACAATTGGTCTCCGTTTCTCTTTAATTTAAATACCCAGAGATCTAATCTCAACCATCCGATCAAAGTAATCCAATAGCCATCGATTTTTCTCACTTTAATCATTTTCGAATTTCTAATTACCAAAATAATCGAAGTCGTTGATCAACAGATCCAATGGCTCCCGTTTTATCTCTCGTCTTTAATCCTAGAGACGGACCCTATTCCCCCAAACCCTAATCATTTCCTCCTTGACACAGTCGCCCTCATTTCCCTTTCTTCTCTCTTTTCTCTCATCTCAATCAACCATCATTCTCAGAACCTTGCACAAATTTGTGCAAGGTCACTTTAAACCACTGTAAATCATCCTTTTTGTCCTTGCTACACCACGAATCCCACATATAATTTCCTCTTTCATCACATAAGTTCAAGGCCCCTAATCCGAAACCCTAAGCTCAAAAGATAAATTATCTGATTTGCTCTCATAAGTCAAAGATCGAGCCTGAAACCACCATTTGCCTTCTGAAATCCACGAATCCAGCCGGCTATTTCCTATTTCATCATTCAAATTCAAAACACCCAAATCCTGAAACCCTAGACTCAAGAGTGTAACTTCAAATCTCTGATTTTCCTTCGAGTTCCATCAAATCGGAGCATGCATGGAGTCGTCTTAGAATTCATCATGAGGATTCGATGTCCAGAGGTCAAACTCAGTTACCTCTTAACATTATGGTTTTAACCACTGGTCAAAAGACTTCAACGGACGACCCTCGTGCTCAGGTAAACTCGACCTTGTTTTCCCCTCTGTTTTCTTTCTGATTTCACTCAATCTTGCTATCATCATCTACCATGCGTCACTTTTCACTAATAATTTTGAATTCGTTTCAAACCTTAAGGGCCTTAAATGACACTATAAATAGAGCCTTTAATGTTCTCATCTACAACGACCTAATACTGAATAACGACCTAACACTGAATAACGACCTAACACTGAGAAAAAACAACCTAACATCATCTACTACAACCCAGAATCACCAACTAGGTGACTATCTAAGAGAATATCTGAGATTTTAGAAACCTAGGGTTTCTTACTGATTCCTGTTCTTTTGTTTTTCGAGTGCTTTCACTGCTTCGAGCTTGAAATCGTGTGTCTTAAGAGATTAAGAAGGATCCTTGTTTGGTCTTCTACCCTCGAAAAGGTCAGTATACCTTCAACTTTTCTCTTCTATTCATCTTATCTGAATATTATGAATATGCTTGTTGTCTTTTGTAAACTATAGTCATTTATGATGCTTATAACCAGTATAGAAATGTTACTCTTTGTTCATGATAAGATGTTGTCTGCTTATGATCACTTGTCATGCCTTTTAAGTCTTTAATCAATGTTGGTTAAGTTACTATGTGACTCCTGATGACTTTCATTTCTGAGTTCAAACAGTCTACATGTTTAAGCTGTAAGGTGCCTTGAATGACTGCTCATGTTTACCTGAACTACATAGTTTATTTTTTTCACTAATGATTCTGCTGTGATTTTTACCTCTACAAATTGTTTCCCTGTATTTTGTTTGTATTGTGGTCGAGTTTGTTGTTTGATAATCCTAACTGAGATAAACCTAAAAAGTTCATAAGTTCATATCATCCACCATTTAAAAGAAGCATAAAAAATCTAAATGTTTAGATGCTTTCCTTCTCTATACCTATATCTGCTAACTCTGAGGGCAACTTTTGGGCTGTCACTATGACATTCTCATGATTATACCTAACTGTTAATTGCCTCTGTATGAAGCAGTCTTGTTTGGGTTGAACTTTTCTTCTTTTCATGAATACCAACAGTTCTACTACATATATTCTATTAAGATTAAGTTATCCTCTTCTTCATAAAATAAGTCATAATCATGTTTGATATAGCTAACTAGGTAATTGCTGTTAAGCTGAACTTAGTTGTTTCATGTTAGTTAAAACCTTCAGTTACATGTTTAAGTCAAAACCTATTTGGTGTAGTGCTTTTCTGTTTTTAATTTCTTTTCACTACTGACTTTGTAAAGCTTACATTTAGTTGTCAATAAGGTATCTTCCATAAAGTAGAACCCAGTCATTCTTGTTATCGTCAAAAGTGATAATCTTTAGCTGAGTGTGATTACTTCATATCTAGATACTAATTTAAGATATATGCCTGATTTAAATTTGTTTTTATATAATACTTCCTTTGTCTATAACTCCCTCTCTTCATGACATGTTTAACTTGATTCTGTAACATGAAAAGCTCCCTTGTCTGTATAAGATTACAACCTCACTTGAACTGCGTATGTATAGCTGACTGGATCTTTCACGTATCCCTGTTTGACTCTATGATTCCATGTTCTTATCTTAAAATGTACTCAGTCTTTTCCTCATTGCAAATTTGAACTGAACCTGATCTCTAAATCTTATGGAAAGTTCTTTGTTGATACTGTCCGAACATGATGGCTTGTTTAAGGTTAATACTGTTAGGAATATTATCATGTTGATCCCTTAGGGGATTCCATGTTCAAATCTGTAAAACCATAGAGTCTTGATCATGTTTTTGATATCTCTGATAACTTCCGTAAGAGGTGCTAGTTGCAACTGTTTGCCTAAACCTTATCAACAACTCTTAAAGTTCCAAGTAGTGTTACTAATCCATGCATGTCACGACCCAAAATCCATTAAAGGTCGTGATGGCACCGGACACCACTGTCAGGCAAGCCAACACTAAATAGTTAATTAAATCCTCATTTTAATACTTTTAAAATTGTAAATTTATTGCAATTTATCTAGTAAAAGATGAATTTACAGAAAAAATACAATGTTTTTCCAATTTCGATACTGAACATCCCATAACTATCCCAGAACACGGTGTTACAAGTGCATGAACATTTACTAGGAATGTAAACTAAAATACAACAACTATCTGAAATACAAATTAGATAGGAAAAATATAAGTACTCTGAAGGAGACTTTATTGGCTGCGGTGCGTCATATAGAATGCAGCTCACCTAAGTCCCCGCCATAATCGCGCCTCTGCGCCCACAAGGCCGCTAAACATATGTGTACCTGCACAAAAATGTACAGCAAGTGTAGTATGAGTACGTAAATCAACGCATACCCAGTAAGTATCCCGCCTAACCCCGAAGAAGTAGTGACGAGGGGTCGACTTCGATACTTACTATGGGCTATGAATAAATGGAATAATATAATTAAATTAGACATGGATTAATTAATACGGTTGCAAGCCCATTATTCTGAAGTAAGTAAACAATTCTTTCATAATTAAGAAATCTCCAAATTTTATCTCCCATTATTTAACGATTATATCTCCGGCCAATGAGGCCATATCAAATTATCAGTTTATCTCAGACTAGGGAGGCAATATCGTTATTTATAAATTTCAAGGCAAGCAATACAAGCATGCGCAAATCATGCCGAGGTCGTACGGTCTGATCCAATAACTATTTAAACTGTGCACTGCCAGAGGGTCGAATGGCGCGGACCATAGATGCATCTATTTAATCTGTCGAGGCGTTCGGCCCGTTCCACAAAGATAAACACATTCAAACAGTCAATCGAGAATTCATCAAGGGGGAATTATCCAAGGAAATGGAAATCGCTCTTTTAACAGTCAAGAAATGATGTTTAGCTTTTTAGAAAAAAATTTATTTACCAAGTTCGATATGATTTAAGCATTTTAAATTGACAACAAGGTCACAAATATTACAAGCAAAGCATGCTTTTGGGTCCTAGACTACCCGGACTTAAGCATAATAGTAGCTACGCACAGACTCTCGTCACCTCGTGCGTATGTAGCCCCCACAAATAGGAGCACATATAGATTTATTTCACCTATGAGGTAAATTCCCTCTTACAAAGTTAGAAAGGAGACTTACCTAGCTCCGAAGTTCCATAACCGGCTTCCGAGCCCTTCAAACAACTTGAATCGATGCACAACGCTCCAAAACTAGCCAATAATTATGCAAACCCATTAATATATACTCAAATACTCAATATAATCCAAGTTATAACAATTTCTAACCCCGATCAAAAAGTCGATAAAATCACCCTTGGACCCATGTGCCCGGATTCAAAAAAATTTCTAAGATAACCTTTACACATAACCTCACTAATTCAAATATATAGTTTATTCTCAATTTCATGTGCAAATTTGGGGTCAAAATCTAAAATACCAAATTCTAAGTTTTCTACCAAAAATCCCACAATTTATACTAATTTTCATGTTTAAATCCTTATAAAAACCATGTATTTAACTTATAATAAGGGGGGATCACTTACCTTGAGTTGCTTGCTGAAACTCTCCCCTTGAAGCTCTTCAAAATCGCCCAAACCAAATAAAAATGGGAGAAAAATGGCCAAAACCCCACATAAAAGCATTCTGCCCAGCCCGACCTTCGCACCTGCGGTGCCTTGGCCGCATCTGTAGTCCCGCACCTGCGGAAATTCCATCACAGGTGCGGCTCGAGCTCGGCCAATATTTTTCGCACCTGCGCTCCATGCGGCGCATCTGCGCGTCCGCTCCTGCATTGCTTTCTTCGTATCTGCGCCTTCGCAGGTGCGCAAATCCTTCCGCTTCTACGGTTCTCAGCAGCCTGCCCACTTCCGCTTCTGCGAGCCATTTTCTTGCACCTGCGGGGTCGCACCTACGTCCCTCTTCACGCAGGTGCGGTTACACCAGATGCTCAGCTGCTTCAGCACTTCTTCAAATTCCAAATTTGATCTGTTAACTACCCGGAATCCCGGGGCCTTTGGGACCTTAACCAATTATACCAACACGTCCCAAAACACATTACGAACTTAGTCGAGCCTTCAAATCACATTAAACAACGTCGAATTCATGAATCACACCCCATTCCAAGCTGAATGAACTTTAGAATTTCAAACTTCTACATTCGATGCCGAAACCTATCAAATCACGTCCGATTGGCCTCAAATTTTGCACACAAGTCACATTTAACATTACAAACCTACTCCAATTTTCGGAATCGGATTCCGACCAAACTTCTCAAAAACCTTCAAATTTCTAACTTTAGCCAAATAACTCCAAAATGACCTACGGATCTCCGAATCCACTTCCGGACGCGCTCCCAATACCAGAATCACCATACGGAGCTATTCCCAGACTCGGAATCCCAAACGGACATTGATAACATTGAAATGCACTTCAACACAAATTTATGAAATTCTTCCAAAATGCTAACTTCCACAATAGGTGCTGAAACGCTCCCGGGGTATCCAAAACCCGATGCGAACATACGCCCAAGTACGAAATCATCATACGAACCTGCTGGACCTTCAAATCTCGATTCCGCGGCCGTTCACTCTAAAATCCAATCTTAGTCAATTCCTTCAACTTAAGGCTTTCAAAATGAGAATTTTCTTTCCAATTCAACTCCGAACATTCCGAAATTCAATTTCAACCACACGCACAAGTCATAATACTTGAAGTGAAGCAGCTCATGGCCTCAAATTGCCGAACGACGCGCTAGAGCTCAAAATGACCTGTCGGGTCGTTACATTCTCTCCCACTTAAACATACGTTCGTCCTCGAACGTGCTAAGAACTGTGCTGGAGTTGTCCGAAATCACTGTTTAACACCTCATGCACCTACTCGTGCTACCATAACTCAGTTGAGCACATTAGCTTGTTCAAATCTTAAGATATTCTCTTTTATTTAGGCAAATAATCCTTAGAGTCCAATTCCAACATCTGGAATTCTCTGCCAGACTTGCTTCCAACATACCAACACCATATCAATCATCACACGATGTACCAGAACATGACTGCATACCTTTGCTGAATTAACACCATGCACCGCAACATTCACATGACCATAATAACATTCTCTGATCATAATAGCCGAAATTTCACAAATTCGATGCTCACAATGCACCTCATAGCATATATAAGTCTTGCTCCAACTCTTGCAATACGGCCACAACGGAAGAGATGTTTAGAAATTCGTAACCAACTGCCGAGTTATCAAACCATTGAATCTCCCCTCTTGACTAGAATCATCACCTCATTATGAACCAAATAATGGTAATTGCTCTTTAATATACTTCATATAATCCGATCGCACTGATCCCAGATCCAAGATCTCGTCTTACCCAGTATAAGCCGCTTAGGCAACAAGCCACCCCAGACATGACCAAAAATCTCATATACTGCCGCAATGTGCCAATAAGCTACAAACTCGAACGTGATACATAAGGAAAATGAATCTCTGGAAAGGATTACTCAACACGCGTAACTAATTAGACAACCAAAAAGGTGTTACGAACCTTCCTCAGAAAATGGGACACAAAACACACAAAATAGAATATAGGGGACTGTACTCAACATCACACTATTGCGGCGTGCAAGACGGTCCAAACAACATACCCGTGGCGGCGTGCCACCCGATCCACACATAAAATCTATAAGGAAATACTTACCGAGCTAGAATGCTCATTACTAAAAAATATCTGAATATCGGACAAAAGCACGCTAAGTGCATAATACCATCCCTGGGATGACCGACAGCGCCATATGCTACAAAATGCAAGCACAACTAAGGTGTGATATATGATCTGAATCTCGAGATCTATCCTGCTTATATAACACCATCGCTACGCAGAACCTTATCACACATGAAATTAACAAGCTGTGTCACAACTCACATGGCACAATATAGTATCACATGAAATAGCCGTCGACGAAACGACGTCCAACGTCCGAATACTCCTCCATAAGGAGCGCTATGAAGAAATGAACACATCCGGCCACACATAGAGCCCATATTCACATTTAAATCCATTCAAAGACCTCAAACTGATTTTGATCGCACCGTACTAGGCTAATAACCCCTCAAGGATCCATAATAACCTTTTTTCCCATAACACGCAAGAACAGCCATCACAATCGGAACAAACTTCCACAGTCCACAACCAAGTGAACCGAGCGCCCTCCAGGTATAAATTCTCGAATCAGCGATATTACCACAATCTTCATACTTGGTTTCAATCTTCACCTAATCAAGTGACTACATGCCACTCTTACACAATCTTTCCGTGTGACGCTCCCACGACCTTCCATACTAAGTAACAAGTCTGCACATCCATACCGCCGGTCACACTAATGTTGTAAAGCATATTAAGAATTCGCAATCAGTACGCAAAGCCTCTTACACAGGATACTGATCTCAGGTGTCACTGGAGACAATACCAGTTTATTCTAAATATCTAAATTCCTTTTCCTACTCATCCGAGCTCGTAAAATCCTTGTCAATACCGAATTGCAACCTCAATCCCTAATCTTTCAAATTTCATGCCGCTCACCGCTCTTATCTTAACAATACGCGAGGGCCCAAGAATTGCATCATAGCTCCTAAACCATTAATATGATACGTATTTCACTTTGTAGAAACCTTTCACTTTACTCGTTTCAGGAGAATCATTGCAACACATGACTGAATTCTCATAACCGTATAACACACAAATCCTCAAGTAGTGGTCTAAACCACCATAACCCCTCCGGGATCCATCTACACATAACAGGCCATAATACTCGAAAGAATCCAAATAAGACCGGTTACGGCGACCGTCAAACCTCGCACGTACCGTCACAAATCACATGAATAACCCAACACACTAAAGGAACTGATCATTGACATCATTATGCCAATTCAACCATTGCTAACCAAACCCGGCTTCTCCTAATTTACTCTGGATCTTCCTTGGAAATAACAACAACTCCTTTATCAATATAACGAACTCAATCCGCACTCATCCTGAGTGGCCTTGAATCACGAGACCATGCTGTCTCAAAACCCACGAACCATTTCATACCCTCCTTGTATGCATAATCGCGTATTCAACTGATACACCTATTCTGATAATTCTTCTATAAATCCAAGGTTACATGCTCCCATTCCTCTTATGATACCCCGTAGAACAAAGATAACATGGAACACTCCAAGCTCCTTTATCATAATCCGCTGCAAAAGCTCGATATTCAACCATACTATGGACTCGAAATCCTCAGGCACCACGCCTTAACTTTTGAATCCACTAGGACTATTATTGAGAGCCACCCACTCTGACTTGGTCCCGAATATAATCAACTCCAAGGCTCTGCTAGCACATGAACGCCCTGCTTACCCTCTCAAAGAAGAACCCGGCCTAATCATCTTCCTTGAACATCACATCTACACGAAATATAAACTCTGAGTCTTCCCAAAGCCTGAACATGAATTGATAAGGCCAATTATGGCACATATTCCTCAAATTCTTTGCCCAAATCACCATTTATGACCCTCTTCCTTAGTCATAATATCCCACAAATATGCCGATAACTAGAAATCTCATAATTAGCCGACCATGCAATTCAATCGTAGGCGGTGGAACTCTCTCACTTAGCTTGAAGCTACCATTGCATAGCTCTAGAACCCGCTAAGATTCTTTATTCATCGTTGAACTGATCTTGCACAACCAACTCGCCAAATTCCTCGAAATCCTTTCATTTGACCTTTCATGAACACTCTGAATCACAAGCCACATTCACATATTCGACCTCTTGCCGGATAACCAGTAGAATTCTTTCGTGACAGCCCCATCAACACCACGCAACCGCTAACCTGCTCACAGGAGATAACCCACCTGTGGAAATTCCATGCCGACAACATCCAATGCCGTTGCACTAGGTATAATAACTACGAAATCAGTAACCCATCCTTAGCCCGTGCTCATTCACCCGCTGTACAGGTCCATTCACTCCTCATGGACATCAACTAGAGGTGCGACAATACATTCCAATCCAAAGTCATGTTGTATCCTTCTTCATATCAAGCAACTCCCTCCTGTCACACCCAATATTCCTCAGTATAGCAGCCAATATTCCAAATTAAGCCCTTAGACCTAGTCACGGTCCAGCATGAATCCCAAATCACTCTAAACTTTCTCAAGGCGTGTAGTCATCCTACCACGAAACCCACATGCTACTCTGCCACTCTCCCACTTTGGTCAAACTCACTCCTTTAAGTAACTACCCGACTCTTGTTTCTCACGCTTGGCCTTCTATAAGTTTATCCACCACAAGGCACCTCCCACATGCCCTTCCTCATTTTTCGCTACCCTGTTGTTGCCTTAAATAACAATCTACCTCTGTAGCACTTGAACCAACAGATCTCTACTAACTTTAAACCTCTTAGAAGATCCTCTTTCTCGAGCCATCAATACTAGAAGTACCAATTCGATTCCGAAATCGCTACACTCCGTTATCTCTGACGACCGCATCTCAAGCACCACTTCACAATACCCTGCCCCAAAGGCAAATTGAAGAAGGCCATAACATCGGCGAACCTTAACGCGTTCAACAAGGACGATGACACTACATCACAGTTTGAGATCTCTACTACGCTCGAAAATACCAAGCCTCATTACTCCGTCAACCCAAATCTGGACATTCTTAGTTCGATTACCTTTCCTCCGTCGGAAATAAAATACCGAATCTGAATCATGCACTAAGTAGACCTCCTTTCAAATCATTGATTGCCCCGAGACATAGGTAAGCATCCTACTTTCACATAAATACTGTGCGATAATAACTCATGAGCATCATAGCAACCTTTTCATAGCCTCAAAGCTTCCAGAAGTACAACTATTGAGCTGAAATGACAGAATATCGTTCCACAAGGCGACGACAATAGCCCAATAAACTACGCAGGGAGAAACATCCCGCACCACATCTGTAGTACCATTACAATTCCTCAATTCTCAATTTATAACCAGCGCTTCACGTCGCATAAGATTGAATGGGAAGGAAATGAAGGCATAAGCCTCAAGGGAATCAAATCGCACAATGGGGAATCAAGAAGGGAAGTTCTCCTAACAGCCCTGTAGCCTCTCGAAGATAAGTATATACGTCTCTGTACCAATCCGCATGACTCTACTAGACTCGCTCATGACTCGTGAGACCTAAGTGAACCTAGTGCTCTGATACCATGTTGTCACGACCTAAAATCCGTTAAAGGTCGTGGTGGCGCCGGACACAATTGTCAGGCAAGCCAACACTAAATAGTTAATTAAATTCTCATTTTAATACTTTCGAAATCGTAAATTTACTTCAATTTATCTAGTAAAATATGAATTTACAGAATAAATATAATATTTTTCCAATTTCAATACTGAACATCCCATAACTATCCGAGAACCCGGTGTCACAAGTGCATGGGCATTTACTAAGAATATAAACTAAAATACAACAACTATCCGAAATACAAATTGGATAAGAAAAATGTAAGTACTCTGAAGGAGACTCTGTTGGCTGCGGTGAGTCGTATAGAATGCAGCTCACCTAAGTCCCCGCTATAATCACGCCTGTGCGCCCACAAGGCCGCTAAACATATGTGTACCTGCACAAAAATGTACAGCAAGTGTAGTATGAGTACGTAAATCAAGGCGCACCCATTAAATATCCCGCCTAACCCCGAAGAAGTAGTGACGAGGGGTCGACTTCGATACTTACTATGAGCTACGAATAAATGGAATAATATCATTAAATTAGACATGGATTAATTAATACGGTTGCAAGCCCATTATTCTGAAGTAAGTAAACAGTTCTTTCATAATTAAGAAATCTCCAAATTTTATCTCCCATTATTTAACGATTATATCTCCGGCCAATAAGGGCAATTCAAATTATCAGTTTATCTCTGACCAGGGAGGCAATATCGTTATTTACAAATTTCAAGGCAAGCAATACAAGCATGCGCAAATCATGCCGAGGTCGTATGGCCCGATCCAACAATTATTTAAACTGTGCACTGCCAGAGGGTCGCATGGCGCGAACCATAGATGCATCTATTCAATCTGCTGAGGCGTTCGGCCCGTTCCACAAAGATAAACACATTCAAACAGTCAATCGAGAATTCATCAAGGGGGAATTATCCAAGGAAATGGCAATTTCTCTTTTAACAGTCAAGAAATGATGTTTAGCTTTTTAGAAAAAAATTTATTTACCAAGTTCGATATGATTTAAGCTTTTTAAATTGACAACAATGTCGCAAATATTACAAGCAGAGCATGATTTTGGGTCCTAGACTACCCGAACTTAAGCATAATAGTAGCTACGCACGGACTCTCGTCACCTCGTGCGTACGTAGCCCCCACAAATAGGAGCACATATAGATTTATTTCACCTATGGGGTAAATTCCCTCTTACAAGGTTAGGAAGGAGACTTACCTCGCTCCGAAGTTCCATAACCGGCTTCCGAGCCCTTCAAACAACTTGAATCGATGCACAACGCTCCAAAACTAGCCAATAATTATGCAAACCCATTAATATATACTCAAATACTCAATATAATCCAAGTTATAACAATTTCTAACCCCGATCAAAAAGTCGATAAAATCACCCTCGGGCCCATGTGCGGATTCCAAAATTCTTTGAAGATAAACTTTACTCATAACCTCACGAACTCAAATATATAGTTTATTCTCAATTTTATGCCCAAATTCAGGGTCAAAATCTAAAATATCAAATTCTAGGTTTTCTACCAAAAACCCCCACAATTTATACTAATTTTCATGTTTAAATCCATATACAAACCATGTATTTAACTTATAATAAGGGGGGATCACTTACCTTGAGTTGCTTGCTGAAACTCTCTCCTTGTAGCTCTTCAAAATCGCCCAAACCAAATGAAAATGGGAGAAAATGGCCAAAACCCCGCCTAAAGCATTCTGCCCAGCCCGACCTTTGCACCTGCGGTGCCTTGGCCGCATCTGCGGTCCCTCACCTACGAAAATCCATTGCAGGTGCAGCTCTAGCTCGGCCAACACTTTTCGCACCTACGCTCTATGCGGCGCATCTGCGCGTTCGCTCCTGCGTTGCTTTCTTTGCACCTGCGAATTCCGCTTCTGTGGTTCTTAGCAGCCTACCCCCTTCCGCTTCTGCGAGCCATTTTCCCGCACTTGCGGCCCTCTTCATGCAGGTGCGGTTACACCAGATGCTCAGCTGCTTCAGCCCTTCTTCAAATTCCAAATTCGATCCGTTAACCACCCGGAATCCACTCGGGGCCCTCGGGACCTTAACCAATTATACTAACACGTCCTAAAACACATTACAAACTTAGTCGAGCCTTCAAATCATATCAAACAACGTCGAATGCATGAATCGCACCCCATTCCAAGCGTAATGAACTTTAGAATTTCAAACTTCTACATTTGATACTGAAACCTATCAAATCACATCCGATTGACCTCAAATTTTGCACGCAAGTCACATTTGACATTACGGACCTACTTGAACTTTCGGAATCAAATTCCGACCCCGATATCAAAAAGTCCACTTCCGGTTAAACTTTTCAAAAACCTTCAAATTTCTAACTTTAGCCAAATGACTCCAAAATGACCTATGGACCTCCGAATCCACTTCCAGATGCGCTCCCAATACCAGAATTACCATACGAAGCTATTCCCATACTCGGAATCCCAAACGGACATTGATAACATTAAAATGCACTTCAACCCAAATTTATGAAATTCTTCCAAAATGCTAACTTCCACAATAGGTGCCGAAATGCTCCCGGTGCATCCAAAAACCGATCCGAACATACGCCCAAGTCCGAAATCATTATACGAACCTGCTGGAACCTTCAATTTTTATGAATTGTTCATTTTAAATATTCAGGCAGCCTTTCACTGTTGGAAACTTTGATTTAGATTGGTAGGATTCTGTCTAATCTTTCCTAATTTAGAAATTGCATCCTGATTCCGAGGTCGTTCACTCTAAAATCCAATCTTAGTCAATTCTTTCAACTTAAGGCTTTCGAAATGAGAATTTTCTTTCCAATTCAACTCCGAACTTTCCGAAATTCAATTCCGATCACACGCACAAGTCATAATACTTGAAGTGAAGTTACTCATGGCCTCAAACTGCCGAACGACGCGCTAGAGCTTAAAACGACTGGTCGGGTCGTTACAATGCATGTGCTAGTAGCAAACTATTCAGTTCATAGTTAGTTTGCCAGTGCAGGAGCATTTGTATTTCTTGTGTTGCTGCATATATGAACTTTGTGTTGCTTACCTTCCCTTTGAATGTGTTTTTTCCCTAATGCTTAGACCTTTAACAGTCGTTATGATGTTTTTTCTTCTCTCGTATATGTGCTCGAAGTCTGACCTTTAGGTTACCTTATATATGTATTGTTCATTCGGTATCAAAAATAGTTTGTGTGCCCTTATGTTATTCTGTTAGAAGGGAGAGTATACTTTTGTGGTAAGTGATACTATAGCATTTAGTTTACATTGAAAGGGCCTCATTGGCATTCAAAACCCATAAGGAAAATATGTTGTTAGTGGTTAGGGGTATTTGGGAGTAAAGTTTAACTCTAGGTTGGGCTGCTCTCCCCGGCACAAACATTGCTATGGGCCTTGAATCCCTTGGGAACTTTGAAGTGTCGAGGGATTCAAAGGGGGTATCGACCTTGAGTGGAACTCCCTCCTTAGCCTTTAATTCATTGACACTTTTGGTTCTTTAAGGGTTTAGTGTTTAATGACAACGAAAGCATTCAATGTAAATTATTTGACATGTATAACTACCACGTTAGTATAACTTCTCATAGTATTTGAGTATTGATGTTTTAATATATTTTGTTCCAGTCGTTTGTTTATACATTTCGTACATGGTCGAATATGTTGAATATATGGAGAATGTATCTAATGATTTTCTCTTTTCTTTTGGACATGTACATCATTTGGGCCTACTGAGTTCCTAAGGAACTCAGGCCCAATCCCAGCCTCGTTGCACTTTTTTGGAGAGTCCAAAATCAGTTGTACCCGCATCTCTTTACTGCTGGGCCTGCCTTCTTGAGGCCCAATTACCAAAGTCCAATCCTCTTTCCCTCAATTCCTTTTTTATTATCTATTGCTTCCTTAATCTAGTTTACTACTTCATTACCTTTTATCTACTGCCTTGTTGATTTGTCGCATCTTTGTTGTCATGTATACAACACTCATATATTAGATTACATACTTTATTTTCATGCTTTAATATCATATGAAACATAGGCAAGCTGTAAATAATATAGGATTTAAAAGGAATTAATTAGTAATTAATCCTCACTTCGCTAATTATAATTTACGCATATCATTACTATGTTCTCGCTCACTTTTCCTTTTCTCAAAAGATTTTGAAGCCCATAACTTAGTAAAAATAATAGACCCATTTTCAAAAGGAAATCAGAACTTAATCGCAAGCTTTACTATCATGAGAAAAATCAGAATCTTCATAAAAGGTGAAGTATTGTCGCCCAAAAAGGATTTTCAAAAGACCGCTTTTCTTCAAAGTTTTAAAATCCAAGGTATACCTTAGGCTCACTTTCACAAACACCTTTTAGAATTACATGAACACCTATTCCCTAAATCAATTGTTTTCATAACTCAACCTCTTTTCACAAGCTTTTTAAAATATAGACCATTTACATACATATTTCAAAACTCATTCAACTATATCTACAAACATAGATTCCTTTATAAATTCACACCCCTCTTAAGTGTCACATCCCTTTTTATACTCTCCCTTAGATATATCATAAGTCGTACTCTTTAATAGTAATTAAGTATAGTATAAATAACTGATCCCTTAAAATTAGTCTAAGTCCTATGGAGCTACCTCAGGTAGATTTTAAGGGGTGCCTAATACCTTCCCCTTAGAAGAACAAGAACCCTTACCCATAATCTCACCGGTTAGCAAACCAAAAATAAATGTGTGACTTAGTAATTAAATAGGTACCCTAGTATACCTTTAAATATTAGGTTGCGACTCTCTTTCATCAACAACAGAGAAATCACAAGTTGAATCTTGTTTTGACTAGTGAAAAATAGGGTGCAACACATCTACTTCTGCGTTTTCTTCTCTCGGGATGTGAGTGATTGACCATTCCCTGAATCGTGCGAGCAGAGTTTGAACTTTCACCACATATTATTGCATGTGTTCCTCTTTCATGTCGAAGATTACATATACTTGATTTATCACTAGTTGGGAATCACATTTAATTTCAATGGCCTCAGAGTCTAGTCCCCAGGCCAGTTCAAGTCCTGCAATCAAAGCCTCATACTCGGCTTCATTGTTAGTCAAGGGAACAATTTTTATGACATGCCTCAGGACTTCTCCCGAGGGCATGATTAAGACCACCCCAATTCCGGCCCTTTCACGTAGGAAGCTTTGTCTGTGAACAAGGTCCAAACTCCTGATGTCGTTTCCGACACCATCATTGCTTCTTTTGTGGCCAAAGGCAGTAGCCCGGGAATAAAATCGGCCATGAAGTCGGCCAAAAATTATAATTTGATCGCATTCCTAGGCCTATATTCGATATCGAATTCACTAATTTTAACTGTTCATTTGGCCAGTCGACTTGACAACCCAGGTTTGTGAAGGACTTCCGCAGGAAAAAAGTTGTCACCACGACTATCGGGTGGCACTGAAAATTAGGCCTAAGCTTTTGAGGGGCGACTACGAGAGATAAGGCCAGTTTTTTGAGGTTTGGATAACAATTTTCCGCTCCCGATAAAATTTTGCTAACACAATAGATAGGAGAGTGCGCACCTTCGTCCTCTCGGACTAGAATGACACTTAACGCTACCTTTGAGTCTGCTATGTATATTAGCAATTATTCGTCTTCCTCCGATTTTGATAGTAACGGAGGGCTTGATAAATACTTTTTCAGGTCTTTTAGAGGTTGTGGGCATTCTGTAGTCCACTCGAAGTTGTTATTCTTCTTTAGAAGTAAGAAGAAATGATGATATTTTTTCGAAGACCGAGAAATGAACTTACTTAGAGCGGCCAGTCTTTCGGTTAGTCTTTGGACTTCATTCACGTTTGTCAACTGGCCTGGAATGTCCTCGATGGCTTTAATCTTGTCAGGATTAACTTCGATCCCCCTTTGTGATATCAGGAAACACAAAAATTTTCCAGAGCTGACTCCGAACGCACATTTTTCTGGCTTAAGTTTCATGTTGTGTTTTCTTAGGATATCGAAGGTTTCCTGGAAGTGTTTCAAACGGTCACCTGCATTCAAAGACTTGACCAACATATCATCTATGTACACTTCCATTGTTTTCTCTATTTGCTTTTCCAACATTTTGTTCACGAAACTCTGATAAGTGGCTCCGACGTTTTTAAGCCCGAAAGGCATCACATTGTAGCAATATGTGCCAAAGGCATCAACTTGTGTCTAGCTGTTGAATCAATCATTTGATCAGTGTTTGGCAGCAGGAACGAGTCTTTTGGGCACGCCTTATTCAAATCCTTATAATCTACGCACATACAGAATTTATTGTTCTTTTTTGGAACTACTACTACGTTAGCTAGCCATTTGAGATACTTTACCTCCCGGATTGAACCGATGTCGAGCAATCGAGTTACCTCTTCTTTAACAAACTTGTTTCTTACCTCGGCAATTGAGAGCTTATTTAACACTGAGGAATATTTTTCATTAAATATCATCTGGTGACAAACATTCATTTGCTTCCATTGACTGTGTTCCGTTCGGGAGCTTCCTGGTGCCAGCTAAAGCTGTTGTCCTCGGATCTAATTTCTACTCGCTTCTTCTTCCATCTACCTCCGGTTCCACATGTCACGCTATCATACGAACATTTAATATAAACTAATTTTACCCTATACAAAAGTATATATAACTATCCCCCATCGAATAGTAACTTGCGTTTTTTTAACAGAGCTGACTTCACAGGTAAGCTATTAAGTCATGTTTATTGCTTTTCCTTAGCAAAGGAGATAATTAATTAGTCAAAAACATATAGCTATTAATATCAATTAAATAATTCATAAATCTGAACTGCTCATATATCTACTAATAAATATATCATAGTCGAAACTTTTTGACATGATTCACAAAATGTGACTTGTCGGTTATGAGCAAGACATCATGTGTGAAAATAATCAAAAGCGATTGAATTCGTCAATAATACTGCTGTGATTAAAATTTCAAATGTCTGACATGAATGTGCAAATCTAAGCAATAACATGGTGATTAATCAATCGGTGATTTGATTTTGATACACAAATTTTAGTAATGATGATTAGCCGGTAATAGTGCGCAAAATGAGCCCATATTTTATCAATCCGCACATATTTTAGTGGGATGGATGAGTGATATTTAAGTTGGGTAAAATTTGGGTTTCAACCCGTAGAAATATGGTATTTATGATGAAAATAGTACGGGCTAGCCATTTTTCGGACCGATAATTGAAAAATAGCTAACGTTTGCAAAGTCATTGAAAAATAGCCACTATTTTGTTGCAACACGAAACGTTCCAGCATAATATACTGGAGATTGGAGCACCTGTGTATGAGCTTCCAGCATATTATGCTGGAACTCCAACACAGAAAGTTCCAGCTTAATATACTGGAGATTGGAGCACATATGTATGAACTTCCAGCATATTATGCTGGACCAGTATATTATACTGGAACTTCAGTATATTATGCTGGAAGTCCAATATATTATGTTTGAACTTCAGTATATTATGCTGGAAGTCCAATATATTATGTTGGAAGTCCAGTATATTATGCTGGAATATTTTTTGAATTTTAAACAGTGTTTTCGTTCAGATTTATCTTTACATGAGAAATGGCTATATTTCGATTACTTTTGAAATTGTGGTTATTTTTCAATTACCACTTGTAAATCTGACTATTTTTGAATTTCACCCGTATTTATGGGTAAAATGTGATTAAAATATAGGTTAGCCTAATGGGTAATCTTTCAACTTTTGCTCACTCAAAATACATGATATCATTTTTCAAACAAAAAATTCTATAATGGTATTCCAACTCCTCTTCTGTCGTATGTTTCTTCTCACTATAGTTGACTATGTATATTATTTTTTCTTTCCAAATATTGTAAGTACTGTTTACTATTGTTTAGCTTTTTTAAAAAATATCTTATTCTATTTAGGTGCATACTTGAATACCAAAAATAGTTTAAGAAGCAGAAGCAAATTTATATAGTTTTTCATTTGTTCTTGAAGAGTACATACTAAGAAAGAGAATATTTTTCCACTTGTACCACATCATTTTCAATAAAAAGGTACTCAAGAGTATATTAAGAATTTATATTTTTGCTCTTTTTTCTTTTTATTATTACCACTACTACTATTATTATAATATATTTTTTCAATTTGTTTAATTTTATATTGGATTGCACACAATACATGAACAAAGTGAAAAATGTACCGAGTCATATATTATTACTGATATTACTTGAAGCGCATATGCTTCCTAAAATGAAAATGGTCATATTTTGTGGAAGAGTAACTTAAGTTTACAATATGATAGTCAAATTTAAATAAATTTTATAATGAAGAGTATATATGTTTTTAGTTAAGCTTATGTACGGGCGAAAGGAAAGTTACTAGGTGGAAAACTTTTGCTTGAGGGCTTAGAAATTGACTTTTGGACTTGTCTTACCCAGAAATGAACTGAGCTTGCTTATGAACAACAGCTTCGACTGGCTTTTCTTGTTTCTATTAGGGTGTTCCTTGTTTTCTGCTACTTTGTTTTTCTTTGAATCTTTTTCAACACAAACAAAATGCAATACCTTTTGCCTTAGGACAAGCAACCAAAGTATATTGTAACGTGAAATTTGTCCGTCTTTTCACGCTGGTGTTTCTGTGATATTGTGTAATTTTTCTGATCTTTGAATTTTGCAGTTAATATGGCAGAAAAAGAACAAAGGTATTTCATGTTATCAAAACTGTCACATTTATCATTTTCTTTGAAGGAGGAGACCAAGTTTGAATTTCCACATTTAAAGGGGAGGGGTAAAATGGGTTAGAGGTGCTGAGGTGGCATGCCTTGTGGCATCCAGCTCATTAAATATTAGTTCCACGTAGGATTTGATGTTTATTTTGGACAAACTTAATAGAAGAAGGGTATATTTGAACCAATAATATTACGACGGGAGTATATTTGGACCGAAAGTATAACGAGGGGTATATTTAAACCTTTTTTCATAGTATAGGGGTATATTTGGTCATTTTCCATATATAATATGGGTTATCCCATATTCAACCACCCTTTGACACCTAACACGTTTTTGACCCGCATAAAATATGGGCGGGTCGAGACCCAACTCATTTTTGCTCAATACATTTTCAATCCGTCCAAATCCGACCTAATTTGCCCATTTGCCACCGCTAGCTGGTTACTTACTGATTGGATGATAATTGACTACATGAATAATCACGTATTTTCCTCTTACATGGGGAGAAAAAGCTAAAAGAAGAGTCAAGAAAGAGCTTATAACACGAGATCCAGGTGGGAAAGAAAAGAATCCATCTTCCTCTTTTTTTTTTCATGTGGAGGCCGAAACAAAGGAAAAAGGAAAGAAATGCATCTCTTACTTTTCTTTTCACAAAAGACTGAACAGTTGAATGATTTAGATGCTTGTTTCCTTTATTGCATGATCCCTTTAATGTTCTTTATATTAAAATCACAGGAAAGAGAGATGGCATATCCACCCTCCTACCATCCCTTCAAGCAAGAGAAGTTCATTTTTGTTACTTAATTAATAGAAGGATTTAAGTTATATACATAGCTTTCAATCGAGTGGCATTTGTGTAACATGTTGTCGTAAATTACCGTGACCTGATAATATAAAAATTTACTGACCTGTGAAGCACAAAAGTTAAACTCGTAATAGCAACGATGAGTTGCTCTTATATATATAGGATCATGATTATTTTGTAAATTTCTGTTACTTATATTTTAAGCCTACTATTTACTTCTTGAAAGGTACAAATTGTATCAATTTTACATGAATACCATGCACGTAGAGTAATCTATTGAATATTCCACGTATAAAGCCATTTCAATTTTTCAATGCAAGTACTTTTGAGGTCAAGGTCTCCTCAATAAGGCCTATTTTCTCCTTTTTTTTCATATACTTGTTATTTATTATTTAATATAGTTCGGTAAGATATGCTGCTGATTTTCTTGGGACACAATCAATAAGATAGCATATCTATCGCAGCAGATGATTAAAACAACAACAATAAGAAAATGGAATTAAACATATGAATAATACGACTTAGGGAATAAAGAGACTGTTGTTTGAGAAAGATCTAGTATTCGGACAATCACATGAATTTTTGAGTAGTAGTCATTTAATCATGGGCCCCTTTAAAAGGAAGTATTAAAATCAACAAAGTTTTGGTGATAAAGTTCCAAGTTCCCATGCTTTTCTTCCATTTCTTCATAGCATTCGTCATAAACTTGGTGAAAATAAGTCCGACGAATTCTCACTCTTTCAGGTTGGGTGCTTTTCAAATTTATATTCAGTAGCTATGCGTGGGGCCTAATTATAAAACGACGAATAAACATATTTTGGTAAAATTGGTTACAGAGAATAAGAATTAGCTTGAGCAGTATCAAGGATACAGTCTTTAAAGATATTTTGCTCACACAGTGATAAATAAAATTAGGCGTATCCCCCATGTTGGCGCAAGTAAAAAATAGTTTTGAAGATTGACAAAGGAACTCAGGAATGAACCAGGTCTATCACTGGTAGGTATAGACACGGTCAGATTCAAAGCATGTGAGATGCACATGCAGGAGATAAACGAAATCTGGCATAATAATAGATATCTCCTGATCGAAAAGATTGCATAATTGATAAGGAGAAGGACTCCTTACTCAACGAAAATATTATCCAAGATAAGGAAGGAGTTAGGAGTTGAGATTAACTAGAACTCTTCCACCAAGGAAGAGTTGCATTAGAACTATAGTTATTTTCTACTCTACTAACTCTATAAATCGCAGAATGTTCTCATTCTATATAGATCGTACAAAAGCAGAAGTTAAACGTGAATTGAGAGCAAAATAGCAAGGAATTTTACAAGCAGTTCATGTGTGATTCAAGTGTGCGAACTTGAAGCTACATGAACAAGATAGAAGAACCAGCTCCAAGTGTCTGTCTTTTATTCTAGTTCAATTGTAGTAGGCGTTTTCATATTGTACCTTTCACCTTTATCTAGAGGTAATTGTAATAGGTACTCAGAGTATTCAAGTTAGAGTTAACTTGAAGTTGTCGCAATAGTTAGAGGTTGTGTGCCACAATGGGATTAGAGTTAATCTTAGGTTTATAAAAGTGTTTTGTAAATGCAGTTTTTGGCTCAGTGATTTAGCAGAGAGTTTGGAAAAAAAATCCTACTGGGAAGTAAGTCGTGGTTTTTTCACCTTTTGAGCCAGATGTTTTTCACGTAAAAAACTCTGTGTTCTTTATTTTCTATACTTATTATTCTGCAACAGTAGTAGTTGGAACACATAGAAGAACCGGGTCCTTCTATATTTTGTGCACGCGAAAAATTGGACACCACACAAATCACCACACAAATCACCCTCCCCCCCTCTTGTGTGGTATTGACGTATAAAACATCAATTGGTATCAGAGCAGGTTATCCTTGAAGAGGATAACACCTTAGGAGAAGATCAAGACGAGTGCACCACCTGAAAACTAGGAAGGGCAATCCACTGCTAGGCCACTACTCTTCAACGGCCAGTATTACACTTGGTGGAAAAACAGGATGAGAGATCACATCATAGGAGAAGACTATGAGTTATGGGACATTGTCACAGATGGTCCACTGGCTTCCATGAAGATAAATGCCGAAGGAGAAGAGGTGCCAAAAACAAGAGCTGACTGTACTGCTGACGACTTGAGGAAACGGGAGAAGAATGCTAAGGCCAAGAAATGGCTTGTGTGTGGACTTGGTCCAGATGAGTACAACAGAATTCAAAGTTGTACTATTGCTAAGGAAATTTGGGACACCTTGCAAGTGGCTCATGAAGGAACTGCTCAGGTGAAGAGGTCCAGAGGTACTTTACTATATTCTCAATATGAGAATTTCTCTGTGAAGGAAGGAGAGACTATCCAAGAGATGTATACAAGGTTCACCACACTGACTAATGAACTGAAGTCTCTTGGAAGGACTCTTCTTGAAGAAGACAAAGTTGAGAAGATTCTGACTAGGGTTCTACCAGTTTCTTGGGAAAGCAAAATCACTGCAATTCAGGAATCTAAGAACATTGCAACTCTTAAACTGGATGAGCTGATTGGAAATCTCACTGCGTATGAACTTAGAAGGCAGACCATGAAGATGGATGTACACAAAAAGGAAAGGAACCTGGCACTCATAATCACTGAAGGTACTGATCTGGAGGAAGATGAAATGGCTATGATCACCAAGGACTTCAAGAAATTCCTTATGAGAAGAAAAGGTTCTTCAAGAGGTGGAAATTACAACAAAGCAAGGGTTCCTGAAAAAATGACCAATAAGGGCTGCTACAAGTATGGGAAGACTGATCATCACATCAAGAACTACCCTCAATGGGAAATTGAATGGAAGAAGGAAAGATCTGAACGAAGAAACAGGAAGAAGGAACAGGTTCATCCCAAGAAGAACAAAGGATCAACAAAGGCTATGGTTGCTGTTTGGGGAGAAAGTTCAGATGAGGAATCAGATGATGAAGATAGAGATGAACAAGCACTTATGGCAATTGGAGAATTAGATGGGGAATCTCATGAGGAATCTGAGGTAAGTATAATTCATCTCAAAGACAAGATTAAGTTTTTGTCTAAAGAAAAACTCTCTGAATTATTGCTAGATTTCATTGATGAATCTGAGGTAATAAATAAATAAAAAGAACAACTGTCTAAGGATTGTGTGATTTTAAAAGCAAAGTGTAAGAACCTGGAACTCAGAGTTAGTGAGACTGTGAGTGAAAATACTACTCTAAAGAACCAGGTTCATAAATTTGAAGCAAATGTTCTTGAGTTAAAATCTGAAAATCTAACACTGAAACTAGGAACTAGTAAGAAGACTACTGATTGCACACAACTCACTTTAGAAGAAAATGTAGGCAAACTGAAAGATGAGTTGTATAGGAAGGATGAGCAGGTAAGAGTGCTAAAGGAGGATCTAGGCAAGGTCAAGCATGAACTAGACAGAACTAGTAAATGGAACAGGTCCTCCGATGCTTTGTCATGGCTACAGGAACATCACAGTAGCAATAGAAGAGGACTTGGCTTTGGGAATCAACTACCTAAGTGGGATCCTAAAAGCAAGTACCTCACTCTTCCTGAGAATAAGATTTGTACTCACTGTGGTAAGACTGGTCACTATAAAAGTGAATATAACACAAAAGAAAGGGCCAGTAAAGAGAACAAAAATTTTGTTCAAGGGAAGAATTGGTTACCAAGTTGGGCTAAAAAGAATTTAATTCATCCTTTTGCTTATAGAAAGGGACCCAATCTAGTTTGGGTTCCTAAGACTAACTCCTGATTTCTTTTTGTAGGTTCAAGTGAAGGGGAGTAGCCAAATATGGTACATGGACAGTGGCTGCTCAAAGCATATGACAAGAAGCAATGACCAGTTCCTTTCACTTGAGGACCTCAAAGGAGGAAATGTCTCCTTTGGAAATAGAAAGAAAGGTAAAATCATTGGGGTTGGTAAGGTAGGTAAGGATGACTCTCATTCCATTGAGAATGTCTACTTGATAGACGGCTTGAAGTATAGCCTAATCAGTATGTCACAATTGTGTGATAGAGGTAACTTGGTAGCATTTACCTCTACTAAATATTTTGTGATAAATCTTATCAATGACAAGATTGTTTTGCAGGGTAAAAGAGTGAATTATATATATATATATATAAGATTGTTTTGCAGGGTAAAAGAGTGAATAATATATATATATTATAGATCTGTCCACACTCTCAGAGAATGAACTAACTTGCTTAAGTGTGCTGGATAGTGATCCCCTCCTTTGGCATAAGAGGCTTGGACATGCAAGTCTAAGTCAACTCAACAAATTAGTCTCCAAGGACTTGGTGATAGGACTGCCTAACATTAAGTTCAAGGAAGACAAAGTTTGTGAGGCTTGTGCAAGGGGAAAGCATGTAAGATCCTCTTTTAAATGCAAGAAAGTGGTAAGTACCACCAGAACGATGGAACTGGTTCATATGGATCTCTGTGGTCCAATGAGAACACTAAGTAGAGGTGGTAAAAGATATGTGATGGTGCTTGTTGATGATTATTCTAGGTTTACCTCGACACTGCTTTTAACATCTAAAGATGAAGCATTTGACATGTTCAATTCTTTTGTTAGAAAAACTCAGAAACAACTAGGTAATCAACTTGCATCAATTAGGTCAGATCATGGCACTAAATTTGAAAATGCTAAATTTGCTGAATTTTGTGATGAGCATGGCATAGATCATAATTTTTCTGCTCCTAGGACTCCACAGCAAAATGGAGTAGTTGAAAGAAAGAATAGGACACTTGAAGATATGGCTAGGACTATGCTTATTTCTAGTAAATTGCCACAGAGCTTCTGGGCAGAAGCTGTAAATACTGCATGCTACATCATAAATAGGTGCATGACTAGACCTCTTGTAGAGAAGACTCCCTATGAGTTACTTAAAGGGAGAAAACCAAATATATCCCATCTTAGGGTATTTGGATGCAAGTGCTTTGTGCACAATAATGGTAAAGACTCTTTAGGTAAGTTTGATCCCAGAAGTGATGAGGGGGTATTCTTGGGATATTCTTCACATAGCAAAGCTTATAAAGTCTATAACAAAAGAACTATGTGTGTTGAAGAAAGTGTTCATGTGATTTTTGATGAAACTAACATTCTTTCTGAGAGACAGGAACATGATGATGAAGCAATTGGGCTGGTAAGAAACTTAAATGAAACCACAGCCCAGACTGAAGCTGCACTGGAAGAAGGAACAGGTGATGGAACAGGTTCTTCCACACAGAGCAACCTGACAGGGGGAATAGAACAAAGAGGAAATGATTCTCAAACCTCAAGGGAACCTGTCCATAAACTTGTTCCACAGCAACAAAGCATTGAAGGAACATCAAGGGGAAATCAGTTGGTTGTGAAACCTTTCAAGTATCAAAGTTCTCATCCCATTGAGAACATAGTTACTAATCCAACCTCTGGAATCAAAACAAGATCTTCATTAAAGAATCTTTGTACTTTTGATGCTTTCTTATCTCTTATTGAACCTAAAAATGTTGCTGAGGCTTTGCAGGATGCAGACTGGGTAAATGCAATGCAAGATGAACTCAACCAATTTGAAAGGAGTCAAGTTTGGCATCTGGTGCCAAGACCCTTGGACAAATCAGTAATTGGCACAAAATGGGTCTTTAGAAACAAACTTGATGAGGATAGAACTATTACAAGGAACAAGGCAAGATTGGTGGTTCAAGGATAAAGCCAAGAGGAGGGCATAGACTATGATGAAAACTTTGCTCCAGTTGCAAGGTTGGAAGCAATAAGACTCCTCATAGCCTTTGCTGTTTATATGGAATTCATCCTCTACCAGATGGATGTCAAGAGTGCCTTCCTCAATGGCTATCTAAAGGAAGAAGTATTTGTCAAGCAACCTCCAGGGTTTGAAAGCAAGGAGAGTCCTGATCATGTGTACAAACTTGGCAAAGCACTTTATGGGCTCAAGGAGGCGCCAAGAGCATGGTATGAAAGATTATCAAAGTTTTTGCTTGAGCATGACTACAAGAGAGGTAAAATTGACAATACTTTGTTCTTGAAAGAAAAAGGTAAAGATCTCTTGGTAGTTCATATATATGTTGATGATATAATCTTTGGAGCAACTACTGATAAGTTAAGTAAAGATTTTGCTAAACTAATGGGGAGTGAATTTGAAATGAGCATGATGGGTGAGCTTAATTTCTTTTTAGGCTTACAAATTAAACAAAATTCAAATGAAACTATGATCCATCAGGAGAAGTATGTAAAAGAGTTGCTTAAAAGGTTTAAAATAGAAGATTCCAAAGAAATTGACACTCCTATTGCAACAGCTACAAAGTTGGATATGGATGAACCTGGTTCATCTGTCGATCAGAAATTGTATAGGGGAGTGATTGGCTCATTGTTATATCTCACTGCTAGTAGACCTAACATTGTTTTCAGTGTAGGCCTTTTTGCAAGATTTCAGGCAAATCCGAAGGAGTCTCACTTGACTGCTGTGAAAAGAATTTTGAAATATCTAAAAGGCACCACTAATCTTTGTCTTTGGTATCCAAAAGGTAGTAATTTCAATCTTGTGGGATATGCTGATGCTGATTATGCAGGTTTTCTTGTGGATAGAAAGAGCACCTCAGGTATGGCACACTTTCTTTTCTCATGTCTTGTGTCTTGGGCTACCAAAAAGCAAAATTCAGTGGCCTTATCTACTGTTGAAGCTGAGTATGTTGCTCCTGCTTCATGTTGTGCTCAATTGTTGTGGATCAAACAGCAATTAAAGGACTTTGGAATTGATGTTGGTTGTATTCCCATTTTTTTGTGATAACACTAGTGCTATTAGTATGACCAAGAACCCGATTCATCACAAGAGAACTAAGAACATAGATGTTAGGCATCACTTTTTGAGGGATAACTATGAAAAGGGGTTGATCACTATGAAATTTTGTGCTACTGACAAGCAAATAGCTGACATCTTCACAAAAACCCTAAGTAGAGATCACTTTGAAAGGAACAGGTTAGAATTAGGGATAATTAGGATCACCTAAAAGGACCAGTTCAGAGTACAAAAACAAAAAAAAAAAAAAAAAAAAATTTGGTTAGAAAATCTGAAAATTGTGTACATAATTAGATTAATTTTTGCTCAATCTCATACTTTCAATAGTATACTCTTGTGCCATGTGTTAAAATGACTCATTAATCTCTAATCATATTTTCTCTATTTTGGCAAATTTAGACTTACACAAGAGTATTCTCAGTGAAGAACCTAGTTCATCAAGATAACACGGTATGTTTTCTACACTCTGCATAATTTGAAATAATAATATTTAGATCATGAGCAGAGTCCTACTTAATTCCAAACTCCTTTTGAACTTATCCGTAACAAGTGAACCAGTTCTGTTCAAAAGAGTCCCAACCGAATTGAAGTACCTAGATTCTAGGGATACACTCCAAAGTCTTTTTAAAACTAAAATTCAGTTTGATTAGACTTCCACACCCACTATCATCCCTTCCACCACCCTAACCTCTAAGAAAAGAGTAAAGATGCTTGCTCTCAAGGTTGTTGCGGGGAGAGAATAAATTTGGAGAATAGGTTTATACTAGTAGGGACTAAAGCAGGTGTTGAAACTACAGAGTCTGGAGGAATTTGTGGTAAAAATGAAAAAGAAAAAGAAAAAGAGAGCAAGGGTATTCTAAGTGCTGTGAGGGAAAAGGGTAAAAGAGTGGTTGATTCTTTACCCACTCTTGTGAGTTTAACCAAAGACACAGGTGCAATGGTTGTTTGGGGAGAAAAATCTACTGGAGTAGAGGAGAGTGTAAAGAAAAGAAGGGGAAGTGGGTTTGGCAAAGCCGCTGAAGGAATGGGTCAACTTGGAAAAAATATAGATGAACCTGTTCATCTGAATAGGAAACCCTTGCAGACCTACTGAAGAGAGTGACTGAAAGTTATAATACAAAGAAGAAAGGGAGGTTGGTACAAACAAGGATCATTTTGGGAAAAATACGCTGCGTGCTTGTGACTATGAAGTCCATGTCACTCCTAAAGAACCTGGTTCATCTAAGAAGGTACCAGTGAATAGCAAGGTGCGAGCCTTGGTGCAAGAAAGTGGGGCTAAGAATGCTAAGATTGAGAGGCTAAAGAAAAGGTTGGTTGAGGTGGAGACAGAGAGAGATGATCTCAGAACTGAGCTGGCAAGAGAAAATGAGAAGAATGATGGCATTCTTCATGATATGCTAAAACTCCTCCAAGCCAAAAACCAAGCACACAGTTCTTCCAAGACTTAAACTTCTAGCCCAATGTAGACCTTTCAATGACCCAGTTTGGGATGTTTAGTTTGCTCATGTTTTCGGTATTTTTATTTCTTTTTATGCTTTGTGGAAGAATCATATCAATCATCAATGAAATTCACTGTTTTTTCTCTAACTGTTTGTCCATTTCTTTGATGGTTAAAATTCTTAGCTTGATCTATAATGATTAATCCAAGATTACATTTGAAGTAGCCCCAGTGGCCATGAGTAAGTTTTAAAATCTGGCTATCTCACATTTTTTTGAAACTTTTCGATGAATAGTTTTGAAGATTGACAAAGGAACTCAGGGATGAACTATGTCCATCACTGGTAGGCATAGACACAGGCAAATTCAAAGCACGTGAGATGCACATGCAGGAGATAAACGAAATCTGGTATAATAATAGATATCTCCTGATCGAAAAGATTGCATAATTGATAAGGAGAAGGACTCCTTACTCAACGAGAACATTATCCAAGATAAGGAAGGAGTTAGGAGTTGAGATTAACTAGAACTCTTCCACCAAGGAAGAGTAGCATTAGAACTCTAGTTATTTTTTATTCTACTAACTCTATAAATCGCAGGATGTTCTCATTCTATATGGATCGCACAAAAGCAGAAGTTAAACGTGAATTGAAAGCAAGACAACAAGGAATTTTGCAAGCAGTTCGCGTGTGATTCAAGTGTGCGAACCTGAAGCTACATGAACCAGATAGAAGAACCAGCTCCAAGTGTCTGTCTTTTATTCTAGTTCAATTGTAGTAGGTGTTTTCATATTGTACATTTCAGCTTTATCTAGAGGCAATTGTAATAGGTACTCAGAATATTCAAGTTAGAGTTAACTTGAAGTTGTCGCAACAGTTAGAGGTTGTGTGCCTTAACGGGATTAGAATTAATCTTAGGTTTACAAAAGTGTTTTGTAAATGCAATTTTTGGCTCAGTGTTTTAGTGGAGAGTTTGGGATAATCCTACTGGGAAGTAGGTTGTGGTTTTTTCACCTTTTGAGCCAGGTGTTTTTCACGTAAAAATCTCTGTGTTCTTTATTTTCTGTACTTATTATTCCGCAACAGTAGTAGTTGGAATACATAGAAGAACCAGATCCTTCTATAATCTATGCACGCAAAATATTGGACACCACACAAATCAGCCCCCCCTCTTGTATGGTATTAACATATAAAACATCACCCCATGATTCAATAAGCTCTTTCAGTTATTAAACTGGGAACGAAACTAGTAGAAAATTCAAAAACGAAACCCAACATATAGGAGGAAAAGATAATTCTTATGGAGAATAAGAAATAGCTTGAGGCTTGTCCTTTCCTTACGGATATTTCGCCCACCGAGTGAAAAATAAAATTTGGCCTATCCTCAAGATTCAACAAGCTCTTTCAGTTATTATACTCAGAATATAACTAGCAGAAAATTCAAGAATGAAACCCAGCATATAGGAGGAAAAGATGATTGATCAGAAAGTTGTATTAGAAAGTGTGTCTTTAGCTCTCCAAATATCATGTTTATATAGGCGTTGCTCTAATGATTAGCAAACGACTAGTTAACGGCTAGATAACGGTTAGTTAATGGCTTGTTTGACTACATTAAATGTAAAATAATTTATTAAATAATAAGAAGATGTAAATAATACTTCAAAGAGAAAAAAATTTCAAACCAAAATGGACATTACCTTTTGAGATATTACTAATTTTCCAACAACATAAGTCAATTGGTAAATATAATACAATTTACTAAAGAGTATAAAAGATTTGCTAGGGTCCAACATTTTAGATTTGCCTCTTTTCTTTACCACTCCTTTTATGGTTTTACTTAACACTGACCCTACAAAAACTGTTTTACTTTTAATGTATTTTAAATATTGTAATATGCCACATATCTTATTCTTCAAGTAATTTAATCTCTGTAACAATTCGACAAGTTATTTTGAATGTTGGCATTCCGTTCGGTTGTTTGAGGTATTGAATAGCTTCATATGATGTATTACGACTTGCGTGCATAGTTGGTTTTAATTTTTGGGAAGTTCAGGATTATTTTAGAATAGTAATTCTCAATTTGGAAGCTTCAACTTGGAGGAGTTAACCAAGGATTGACTTTTAAGTAAACGATCTCGGATTCGTGTTTAGATGGTTCCAATAGATTGTGGTGATGTTGAACTTCGACATATGTCCGGATTCGTATTTGGAGGTTCCTAGGTTGATTTGACTCTTTTTGTCGAAAGTTAACAATTTGAAGGGTTGGAAATTTTATAAATTTTGACCATGGATTGACTTTGTGGCTATCGAGCTCAGATTGTTATTCCAGGGCTTGAAAGGGATTCGTTTTGTCATTTGAAACTTGTGTTCAAAGTTTAGTTTCATTCCGAGTTGATTTCGTTGGATTCGAACGCGTTCGCCGAAGTTTGAAGGTTTGAAATTTAAGAGAATGATCTTGATTTTTGATTCTTGATTTTGATGTTATTTGTGATATTTCGAGCTTTTGGATAAGATTGGATTAGGTTTATAAACTTTTTGATATGATTGGATGGGGTTCCAAGGGGCTCGGGTGTATTTGGGGTAGTTTCGAACAATCATTAGGCCCTTTTCAGCTGCTGTTTTTTTAGCTACAGGGTTATACATCGCGATCGCGGAGCATTGGGCTAGCTGCGTTCGCAAAATGTAAAATGCAGTTTTGGAGTTATGAACCGCGTTCACGTAAGGACAACTTGTGATCGTGAAGAATGTTTTTTTTATGTCACTAGGCCAACTTCGGGAGCTTATATCTTGCAATCTACAAGAAATTTTGAGGTGATCAAAAAATGAAAGTTTTAGTCCTTTGTGTCAAAATTTCAGAAAATTAAACCGTTTCATTTGGAGATTTATAAAGAAAGTTATGGCAGCTGCACTAGAGGCTATATGGAAAGAGTTGAGCAAATATTTCACAGGTTTGTTCATCACGATTGCGACGCTTTTTGGTAGCGATCACGAAGGGTAAAATCATGCTGGACATTTTGTGAACCGCGATCACGAAGGTGGTGACTACGATCACAAAGAAGGACGACTGGCACGGCTTTAAAATATCTAATTTCAGGATTTTGAATTTATTTACTTGACTTTTTGAGTTCTTGGAGCACAAGTAACGCGGTTTTGGAGCAGGTCACACAAATCATGAGGGTAAGTAGTTTTATTATTATTTTAATTATATATTTTATTTTTTTGGACTATTATACCTAAATCAAGGATTTGAAAAAAAGAATTTGGGAGGTTTTGTCTTAAACTTAAGAGAATGAATTTTGGAGTTTTGAACATGAAATTGAAGTTGAATTTGGAAACTAATTATATATTTGGATTCGGTAGGTTATGGGTCATCGAATTTTGGTATTGGTTTCGGCTTTCAGGCATGCGGGCCCGGATTGACTTTTTTGTTGACTTTGAGTATTTGGTTAAAGATTCGACATTTATCACTTGGGTTTGATTCCTATGGAAATATTTTTTGCTATTGAGTTATTTTTGGCTAGATTCGAGCCGTTCAGAGGTTGATTCGCGTGGGAAGGTATTTTTAGAGTATTGATTTAGCTTGTTTGAGGTAAGTGTCTTGCCTAACTTTGGTTGAGGAAATATTTTCTACTAATTGTTATTGTTTGCTACTTGTGGGGGCGATGTACATATGAGGTGACGAGTGTATATACATATACCATGGGTTTCTATGCTCATGGTGGATTCTAGCTCACTATATGCTTTATTTGGTTATATGTTCTACTTGATTTTGTGTATTATTCCATTAATTGACTGCGTGGGCATAATAAACCATGCTAGAGAAATGGAGAGGCTATTGGTACCGTATTTTGAACACGTTGAGAAAATCCTGAGACTTGTGCTATACTTGCCTCGGAGGTAGACACGCGTATGTTATGTACATACATCCGTACTTGTTCTTGTGTTGTGCGTTGATTGGGACGTGATACATGTGTGAATCTTTGTGTGACTACTTGAACTTGGCTGCTATAATTGATTTAGTCGTAGTCATGCCTTATCCACATTCTTATTGCTGTTATCATGTCCTTGTGCGCTTTATTGATGAGTTATGAGGATATGCTTCTCGATGACTATTTGTTATCTTATATTATTGTGAATATGACACTTGTACACATGTTAAGCGGATTGATTGTGGTGATATTGTGGCACGAGGTCTTTGCCATATAATTGTGTCTATTGTTGTGCGCGTGAGGTGAAATAAAGGGTGGCATTTTCTCGGGTTGCCCGCGTGGCAAAATAAAGGTGGCGATATATCCATGTGTCAAAATAAGGGACGCATTTCATTGTTATGTGCACATGCGGCGAAATAAGGGTAACATTGTGGGGATATTATGTGATGGCCTAGGGGCGATTTTATGGATTATGTTTGTCTGGTGTTATGAGAGTGACATTCTTTTTTGTGCCTATAACCTCTTTATGCGTGTCATGCATTTTTACATGGTTTGTTGTGTTATTTCTAACATGCTAATCTATGCTTCTATTATTATTTGATGATTTGGTTGTCAAATGGGTTTACCTACGTGGAGTTGATATCTCATATTTTATTGAGGTATTGGTAGCAAACGGGGTTGATGGGATAAGAAAGTTGTCATCATACATTGATGTATTTGCTTCTCGAAAGATTCTCTTGAACGAGTTATTTGGCATTTCATAAGAAATTGGACCATGTTGGGCACATGTTTACAATGATGTATGGGTATTGAGCACACATATGATATGGTGCATACCTCTTTATGAGCGGGGTTGGTGAAAGTTGTATTTGTGAACCTGTCTAATTGATAAAGTTTGTTTATTTCCCTATCCACTTGTGCACTCTTACTGTTGATATTCTTTAATCTGTAATTATTTTTCTGGAATATTTTTTCTATATTGTACATGTTATTGAGCTGCACAAGTTTTGCAAATTGAGTATCTTTTGACTTAAAATCTTGTCACTATTTCTCGGAGGTTAGTCAATATACTTATTAAGTACATGGAGTCGGTTTTACTCATACTATACTTCTGCACCTTGCGTGAAAAATCTAGAACTAGGTAGCTATGGAAGATGGAGCTTTGCATTGAAGACATACCAGTGTTCCCATTTGAGCTACTATTTATTCATGGTAGATTAGGACCTCACTTCTGTTTATGTAACCTTCAAACAAATATTGCACTTATTTCTTCTACTAACTTTGCGAATCTATATCGTAATGGCTCACGATGGGATAATAGACCTTGAAACAAGAGATAGCGATGTTAAGGTCACTTATCAAACCCATACAGCCGCAGCCATTCAAGTGGAACTACAGGCGCTACAACAAGCACTCCGCATCATTATTAAACAAAAAATGGTTTGCCATGGAAATAGAGACTGATGCAACAGAGGTAATCCGACTATCTGAAACTGATTACCCTACTTACCCATATATTAAAAATGATTGCCGGTGGTTTAATTTCGAATAGTTTATGTACTAGGTTGGCTGCTCTAGGTAATGAAAATCCCATACGAGGCGTAGAAAATAGCCACTATGGTGGTACGTAGTATGGCCTGTAATGTCTCTGAACTTGGTGTTTAATATTATAATATAATATATCCTATCATCTAAAAACAAGGTCACTTATCACTGCCCAAAGGTGGCTAATCACCGTTCTTTCCTTAATAGTATTGTCTTAACATTAAACTTGGTGATCTTCCTACGTTGTACTTATCTAAGTCTAATATCATCAAAGGGATTAGGGAGCTAGTCTATGTTCATTAACAGTAAACAGTACGTAAAATTCAATTATCTGATAATTTTCTTGAGACGATATCTTGACAGTGAGAAATTATATACATTCGCATTCATATGTGGACGATTAGTTGTTTAACTCGAATTGATACGTACGGGATAGTGTAATAATACTAGACCTTAACTTCTATACACTGTCGTGTAAAAGTATTTTTATACTGTTAGATTTTCTAAAAGATACTATATATAACTCGTTCACAAATAAGTGATATTAATAACTTGAAAATTAAAAAAATTACATGCTACAATATCTTAAATTAAAATATATAAATATTTTTTAAAAATAATTATATTGCGAGAATATACATGAGTTTAGCCGTAGCTACAAATTAAATGACGAGGACAAATAATGCACGGATTTTTTGAATGAGACAAACTAGCAAAGGTTAAAGGAAAGGGGAGAGAGGTGATTAATGACAAACTAATTACCATAAAAAAAGCTACCATAAACTTTTGCTCAATCATTGGATCCTAGTGTTTTCCTATATATATCCTTGTTACTGTCGCTATATCTTAAAAATGACCGTATCTAACGGTTAATGAAACTACTTTTACTCCCTTGGATCTCTCCAAACGAAATAGGCACCAAATTTTTATTTTTTTTGCATTAATTCGATCTTGTTATCAATTAATCTTTTTTTTTAAAATCACGAATAAGCATATAAAATTTACTAACAACATATGAAGCCTTTGTTTTTGGTTTAGCATACTTGGCTAGTGTTACGATATCAATATCGCAACCTTTCTCATTTCTCTGCATTTGGCATCGACGGTAATATGAGGAAACTTACACGGAAGGAATTCGATCCTGACATCCAGCCTGGGGGCATTTGCTCTCTAATTATTACTTGACAGTGAAGCATTGTTATTATTGTTGTTTGGTTCAGCAAAAAGAAGAAATTCATAAAAATAGAAAACTATGGTAGACATATATGAACATGAGTTTACAAAATTTGGCTTTTGCTATAATGGTTGATTTTTAAAGTGTTTTCTTTCACACAAATAAAAATGGCTCCTCGAGCCAGAATCCAACATCGGCTCCAACCTGCAGCCATGTTGAATTTGGATCAGAATAACGGCCAATTTGATCTACTTCATTGAATGAAAGATCAGGCAGGTTGAAAAATGTATCATCTTTGTCCGTTGATGGAGATTTTACGAATTCTTGGTTATTCTCCGACGATAAATCCGTGGATGAACATGAACTGTGTGGCTCCATTGGGCTCGAGATTTCATGGCTCGATTCGGCTCGAGACTTCATTTCCTCCTCGGGAAATGTGGTGGCTGCGGCTTTTGCAGCAGCGATTTGAATGTCCTTAGGGGAAGTAGAAGCTGGGCGTGGGAGTTGATTAGCTAAGTAAGGAAAATTAAGGTAAGCCGAGTGTCCTTTGATGGCTAAAGCCGCGACATCATGAGCTCGAGCCGCCATTTCAGCCGTCCGATATGTTCCTAGCCATATTCTTGATTTCTTCCTTGGCTCTCGAATTTCGGACACCCATTTTCCCCAATTCCTCTTACGAACTCCCCTATAGCTATATGTCGGATGCTTGTCATCTCCCTCTTTTTTCTTTCTCTTCCTGTTTTCATCGGTGCCACCAATATGATCAGTTCCTTTGCAGTTGAATTCTTTAACTCTTTTTGAGATTTTTTTCACTTTATATTCTATTGAGATTTTTGTGGTGATGGTTGAAGGAGAATTTAAGCCATTAGATGATGAAAATGAAGTAGAGAAGTCATGATAATGGGCTAGAGTGTCAAGGTTGGTTTGTTCTTCAAGATCTTTCATTATAACTAGAGAGATTGGTTGTAGTAGTAGTAAGAAAAAGAATGTAGGAAGGATAGTACATTAAAATAGAAATGCTAGGTTTCTTAGCTTCCATGGTTCTTGTTCTATAAATTGGTGCATTCATTTAAATAAGTAAAGGGAAAAAACAAAGGGGAGAAAAGGAAATAAAGAAGAATGGACCGTTGGCCATGAGGGTGTGTACAGTTCATCTATTTTGTAAGCCATGTGGAAAATGGCTTTATTTTATTTTTAAAAAAGGGAAGTAAAAGAGGAAGAGAAAATTAAAAACAGAAATTATGGGTATGTTTGGTACGAAGGAAAATAAGTGATTTTATTTTTCCTTGTTTGGTTGGTGAGTGAAAAACTTTTTTCAGAAAATATTTTTTAGTGTTTGGTTAGAGAGCACAAACTATTTTTTTATGCTACTCTCCTCACCCCCTCCCCCGTTCCCCCAAGTCCCCATGTTCCCTTGCTCGCCCCCTCCCCCAAATACCCAACGTTTTCAGAACTCTATTGTCTTCAAGGAATTTAATTACTCTTTTAAAAATTAACACAAACCCAAAAAAATTAATGTGTTGCTTTACTTTTTTACGCAAGAAAAACGTTAAAATTTGTGCTACATAACTCAAAAGAAAATACTCTTTTTTTGTTGAAAAAGAAAGTACTATTTTTACCACATGAAAATAAAGTACTCATTTTATTGAAATAAAAGAAAATATTCATTTTGTTGAAATGAAAAAAAATACTTTTTTACATCATGAAAAGAAAATATTTTTAATTTTTCTATGAAAAGAAAATACTTTTTTGTTGAAATAAAAAAAATACTTTTTTATATCATGTAAAAAAAATACTCATTTGTTGAAATACAAAAAAAAATCTATTTATAACATGAAAAGGAAGTAATATTAATAATATTTTATTTAGGTTGGGGTGGGGGTTGGGGTGATGGGAGGTGGATTGGGGTGGTTGGAAAGTTCTAATGTTGTTACTTTTTATTATTCTGATATTAGTGGGGATTGATGAAGATGGGGAATAGGGTGGGGAAGGTGGAAAAGGTTTACTTCCCTTGATGGGGAAAATATTTTCCTCCAATCGGAGGAAAATGAGTTCACGAGGAAAATATTTTTCAAAACATTTAAACCAACCAAACATGGAAAAATTGGAAAATATTTTCCGAAAAATATTTATATTCGTACCAAACACACCCGAATAGTCGTAATATTTTTCGGCGTCATCACAGCCACATGCTAGAAATTGTCTTTATTAAAAACCATGAGATTTGCATAGGGTCCTTGTAGGGTAATCCATGATATGTGCTGTCTATTGATTAAATATCTCGTGTTCAATAAATTTGTACAAAGTTGTTTAAAATATTATTTTAAAACCTCGATAATATTTAATGTATCCATGTTAATTGCAAATCGATTGCTGTAGTTTATTAAATATTGTTACTTTTTTCCTTTTTGTTATTCACTTTTTGAGGTGTATTATGCATTGTAACAAATAAATTTTTTATAATTTCATAGATATAAACAAAAAGTTTCGTTAGATCAATCATGTATTTACGGCCAATCAAAAAAAATGACTTTATTTGGTTGGTAATGTCAAACTTCTTTGATATGTGTCTTCTCCGAGTAGCGCTAATTCTTATGTTTCAAGGACTTCTAAAGTTTAAACTACACTAGTCAATGCAGGATTCACGTATACCTAATCGCTATTTGTTTGTTCTTACAAGTAGTTAGGTTTAAATTGAACAAATCAATTGGATACAAAACTTGGAGAATGGCAAAGTTTTAGTTGGTTGACCAATAAAAGTCATGACTGGAAAAATGAAAAATTGTAATAATATATATGTAGCATCATTGAAGAAAAATATTCGATGCTATAATACATATATATTTCTTTTTCATAGAGAACATTTAACAAGAGAAGAAATACAAGTTTAGTTCAACGCTAAAGATTCAACGCTAAAGCCTTTTAGTTCATTCAATATAAATTTAAACTTCACACACAAATACAAGTTTTTGAACAACACTTAAAGAAGAACACTTAATCTACACTACCACCTTTTAGGAAGAATTTTGTTTGAACTAAGTCTTTAAGTAGTTAATTACAATTTATCATACTAATATTGTGATGACCCGATAGGTCATCTTATATTTTAGAACTTAATTATGTGTTTCGAGATCTCAAAAACCTCATTTTAGCCTTCTTCGATTTGCATGCGCAGTCCGGGTGTTCTTCCAGAAGGCTTATATGTTAAAAACTGATAAAATAAGAATTTTTATCTTAAAAATTAATTTGAGTTGACTTCGGTCAAAATTTTGAATAAACGGACCCGGATGCATATTATGACGGTCCCGGTGGGTCCGTATCGAAAAATGGGACCTCGGCGTATGTCCAGAATCGAATTCGGAGGTCCCTAGCTCGAGTTATGAATTTTTGTTAAAAGTTAAAAATTAAATCTTAAAGTTTAATGGTTTTTAAGAATTAACTAAGGTTTGGTTTTTGTTGATACCGGGTCCGTATTTTAGTTTCGGAGTCTGATACAGGTCCACTATGATATTTATGACTTGTTTGTCGATGAGAAACGTAGTTAATTTGACGTGATTCAGACATTCGGTTGTGAAAATAGAAGTTTTAAAGCTTTCTTGAAAATATCATTCGATTTGGTATTTAATTCGTAGTTCTAGGTGTTATTTTGACAATTTGATCGCGCGAACAAATTCGTATGATATGTTAGGACTTGTGTACATGTTTGGTTTCGGATAGGCTACAGAAACTTTTTGCACTTAGAAATCTAGTTTTTGTGCTTCAACTGATATCTGGTGTGTTCTTCTTCGCGTTCGCGAAGGTACTCTCGCGAACGAGAAGAGTGAACTGGGTTGGGGAAGGTTTTCTTCTTCGAGAACGCGGGGCGATGGGGGCCTTACCCTTCGCGAACACGTAGCTTTAGGGACCTGGGGGAAGGGTCAGTCATCTCTTCATCGCGAACGCAAACGCCAGAGGGGAGAAACCTTCACGTACGCGATGAGGGACTCGCGATCGCGTAAGCCTAACAGGCACTGCTCTTCGTGAACGCGTCAGGATTCACGCGAACGCGATGAATACCTGAGGCCTAGTTATTAAAAACAGAACCAAAATGGAATTTTTGCCATTCTTTCAAAATTTCAAAACTAAAAGACCTAGAGGTAATTTTTCCAAGAGATTTTCTTCCCCAATTTGTTGTTAAGTGATTCTAACCTACTTTCTTTCAATTAGCCATTACATTTTATCAGTTTTCAACCTAAAATTCAGAATTTTCATGGTGGAAATTGGGGGTTTGGGTAGAATTAGGGATTTTTATAAAATTAGAATTTAGACCTCGAATTGAGGTCGGATTTTGAAACAAATAATATAATCGGGCTCGGGGGTAAATGGGTAAATGGATTTTGGTCTGAACCTCGAATTTTGACCAAGCGGGCCCGGGGTTGATTTTTGACTTTTTGGGGAAAAGTTTGAGAAATCTAAATTTATGCATTGTAATTGATTTCTTTAGCAATATTTGATAGATACGAGTGGTTTGGAGGTGGATTCTATAGGAAAAGCGATAATTGAGCATTGAGTGGCCTTTGAAGCGAGGTAAGTGTTGTGCCTAACCTTGAGTTGAGGGAATTAGGAACCCTCAGACTATTCGCTATGTGAAATTCGTGTGAGCGGCGTATATGTGAGGTGACGAGTACTTATGCGCTGCCAATTTAGTTATTTTCCCTGTTTCTCCCGTTCTTCTCATATTGTCTCTTTCCTTGTCTTAATTGTTTCCATGCCTAATTGCTACGTGTTAGACATTGTTTCCTTCGGTTAATGATATTAGTTCTTTCATAGTTTCATTATCTCCTGTTATTTGCTTAAGCTAGTTTACCGGTACCTTTCTGTTATAGGTTCTGAATTAGTCTCGCTGCGTAGTATTACTTATGTGAATTTTCATGGTATACAAGTTTCCTATTTGCTTCGGTTTGGAGTTTAAGTATTGTGAAGGGTTTCTGTGATTTAAATTGTGAATTTTTTGTACATACTGAGTAATTAATATTGATATGGTGGGATCCAGTTACACGCCACAATATGAGGAATAAGGGTGGTATATTGAGGTGGAATAAGGGTGAATTTATACTGTATGGTGGGAACGGGTTGCACGCCGCAACATGTATAATAAGGGTGGATTGTATGGTGAAATAAGGGTGAACTATGATTGTGTTATTGTGATATGGTGGGATCGGGTTGCGCGCTGCAACAACCTATGTGTTTATGTTTCCCTGAGCTATGTTAGCCTTACGGTATTCTCTTTTGCACTTTGTATAACGACCCGACCTGTCGTTTTAAGCTCTAGTGCATCATTCAACGGTTTGAGACCCCAAGCAGCTTCACTTCATGTATTATGACTTGTACGCGTTGTCGAAATTTTATTTCGGAAAGTTCAGAGTTGATTTGGAAAAAAACATTCAAATTTCGGAAGCTTTAAATTGGTAGAATTGACTAAGTTTTGATTTTTAAGTAAACGATCTCGAAATCGGTATTTGAAGATTCCAACAGCTCCGAATGATGATTCCGGTCTTAGGAGCGCGTCCGGAAGTGGTTTTGGAGGTCCGTAAGTCATTTTGGGGTCATTTGGCGAAAGTTAAAAATTCGAAGATTTTAAGAAGTTTGACCGGGAGTGAACCTTTTGATATAGGGATCGAATTCTGATTCCGAAAGTAGGAATAGGTCCGTAATGTCGAATGTGACTTGTGTGCGAAATTTGAGATCAATCAGACTCGATTTGATAAGTTTCGGCATCGATTGTAGAAGTTTGAAGTTTCAAAGTTCATTAAGTTTGAATTGAAGGGTGATTCATGTTGTTAGCATTGTTTGATGTGATTTAAAGACTTGACTAAGTTTGTAATGTATTTTGGGACGTGTTGGTATATTTGGTTGAGGTCCGGAAGGGCCTCGGGTGGATTCCGGATGGTTAACGGATCGAGTTTTGTCTTGGAAGAAATGCTAAGGCAGCTTGTATCTGGTGTAACCGCACCTGCAAGGTTTTGGCCACAGGTGCGGAGCCGCAGAAGCGGCCAAGAGGGTCGCAGAAGTGGTTCTGGCTGGGACCGCATATGCGGTCAAGTTCCGTAACAACGGGACCGCACCTGTGCATGAAGAGCCGTAGATGCGCTACATGGGGCGCAGATGCGGGGATTATTGGGCCGAGCTAGAGCCGCACCTGCGATGGAATTTGCGCAGGTGCGGAGCCGCAAAAGCGGCTATTTGACCGCAGATACGAAGGTCGGATAGGACAGAATATTTTTAAAGCGGGGTTTGGGATCATTTCACCCATTTTTTATTTGGTTGGATGATTTTTGTAGCTATTGGAAGGGAAAGTTTCGTCTTCTATGTTAAAGTAAGTGATTCCCACTTATTGCAAGTTAAATACTTGGATTATATAAGGATTTAGACTTGAAAATTTGTGGAAATTTGAGATTTTGAAGAAAAACCTAGAAATTTGGTATTTTTAGATTTTGACCACGAATTTGGGCATGGAATTGGAAATAAATTATATATTTGAGTTCGTGGGATTATGGGTAAAGTTTGTCTTCGAAAATTTTCGGAATCCGGGCACTTGAGCCTGAGGGTGGTTTTTATCGACTTTTCGAACGGAGTTGGAAATTATTGTAACTAGGATTATAATAAGTATTAGAGTATATATTTATGGAATTGCTCATTTATTGACAAGTTTTGGAGCGTTGGGCGTCGATTTGAGTTGTTTGAAAGGCTTGGGAGCCGACTATGGAACCTCAGAGCGAGATAAGTCTCCTTTCAAACCTTGTAAGAGGGAATTAACCCCATAGGTGAAATAATTCAATATGTGCTTCTATTTTTGGGGGCTACGTACGTACGAGGTGACGAGAGTCCGTGCGTAGCTACTAATATGTTTATGTCCGGGTAGTCTAGGACCCATATCATGTTGTACTTGTGATGTTTGTGCCCTACTTCTTAATTTAATTGTTTAAAATATTTAGAAACTCGATAAAAGAACTTTAAAAGGTTAAACTCCATTCTTCTTGACCGTAAATGAGAATTTGTATTTCTTGAATAGTTGCCTTAATAAATCTTGAATTTGGTTGTTTTAAATTGTATTTTCTCTTTGTGGAGCAGTCCGAACGTCTCGGCAGGTTAAATAGATGCATCTATGGTTCACGCCGTTCGATCCTCGGCAGTGCACAGTTTAAATATTTATGTTGGAGCGGGCCGTATGACCTCGACATGATTTGTGCATGATATATTTTTGTTGAATTGATAATAATTGATATTACTTTCATTGGCTCGATATACAAAAATGTTAAATGACGACAATAAATTTGAAAATTTCTTATGAACAAAAGAATTATTTACTTATTTCATGATAATCGAGCTTACAGCCGTCCTACGTAATCCATGCTTAATTATATCATTGATATTTTATTTATAGCCCATAGTAAGTGTGGAGGTCGACCCACCGTCACTATTTCTTCGAGGTTAGGTGGGATACTTACTGGGTACGCGTTGATTTACGTACTCATACTACACTTGCTGCATATTTTTGAGTAGGTGTATATATGTCTAGTAGCTGTGTTGGCACAGAGGCGCGGTTATTATGGGGATTTAGGTCCGTGGCCAGCAGAGTCTCCTTCAAAGTATTTATATTTCTCCTGTCCGAATTTGTATTCCGGACATATGTTGTATTTTATTTTACATTCCTAGTTGAGACTCATGTACTTGTGACACCGGATTTTGGGGTGGTTATGGGTTGTCCTGTATTAAAATTGTTAAAAATATTATTATTTATTTTGTAAATTCCGTCTTTTGCTATTTAATTGAAAGAAATATAATTTTAGAAATATTAAAATGAGAACCAAATTAAGTATTTATATTTGGCTTGCCTGACAGTGGTATCCGGCGCCATCACGAACTCTAATGGATTTTGGGTTGTGACACTTAAGGATCGGTAGTTTTTGAATACTGTTGATATATCTTCGGGAGTTGTTGCATTTCTTGCAGTTTACTGCTTTCTTCTATTCTGCATTTTCTATTTTGTTTTTATTATATATACTGCGTACAGATTGTAGTGTGAGTGACCCGCCTTAGCCTCGTCACTAATTCGTCGAGGTTAGGCTCGACACTTACCAGTGCATGGGGTCGGTTATACTGATACTGCACTCTGCACTTCCTGTGCATATTTTGGTGCTGGTTCGAGCTGATCGTGAGGTTAGCTGCTGGATTCGTCCGACAGGAGACCCAAGGTAGATCTGCCCGCGTCTGCAGACCCTGGAGTCCCCTTCTAGCCATTGCATTTTACTGTTTCTTTTGTTTCGAAAACAGTTGTATTTCTTTCAGATATTTACTTGTAGAAAAATCTTAGAAGTTCGTGAATTGTGACTCTAAATTCGGGTAGTAGTAGTAGTAGTAGTAGTGTGTGTGTGTATATATATATATATATATATATATATATATATATATATATATATATATATTGAGGCTATTATATATTTCCGCACTCATTTTAAACTTGTTTTAGCTTATTTGATGTTATTTACTGAAATGTATAAGAAGTGACTTAATAATTCTCTAACGTTGACTTGCCTAGCAAGTGAAATATTAGGCTCCATTATGGCCCCGACGGTAAAAATTCCGGGCCGTGACAAATATTTGCATTCTCCTATATAGTTTCTTAATTTCTAACTTTCGAATAATATCAACGTGAAGCTCCTCTATAATTGGTAATGTCGCTTGATGTTCCATGTGTTCCATGTTATTGCTTCTAGCGAAAAGTATCTCGTTGTCTTTTTATTTTTTCTTACTGGTTAATTTTTATTAGCTAATTTTTTTCTTTCTACATTGATCCAATATTCGAATAAGAAGAAAATCTCTAGGTTATCCTCCGCTAATGAATGTCTATGATCTCTAATTAAAATTTTTGTCGCGCTAAAAGCACTCTCTAAAGCTATTGATAATGCTTGAATAGCCAATACATCTCGAGCCATTCTTGAAAATATTGGATATGCCTTGCCACGCCCCCTCTATCTGATAAAAGTTGCTCTTTGCCTTCTTCGTCTTTAATAAATTCCAATCTCTGATTAAGATAAGCTTCAAATTTCTTTTTAGCACCAGCTGAATCAACACCTATTAACTCCTGCATATCTTCCGATACTTTATTTTTTACGCTAACCTTAGAAGTTGCAGGAAGATATACATTTTTTGGAGTTGTCTTATTCTTATATTTATCAAACATTTGTTTGGCATGAGCACATATGCTAGCTTGGCATTCTTCTACTGTTGGTATTTTAGTTTTTGAAATTTCTAAATTCTCATAAATTTTACGAACAAATTATTTTGCACCTCAAAATTTTTAAGACGGGTTAAGTATAACAGAATTTAAATAAATTATGGAAATAGTAAAAAACTTTTTAAATTTCAAAATTATTTCTTCAACGGCTGGTTCATATGCATCTATTTTTTATACTTATCAAATACAACAGAAATTTATAAATATACCATAATATTTGTGTAATAGTAGGATAATATATATCACAAAATTATTTTGTAGTATAATAAATAATTTTTAAAAGATTTAGTAAGCTCATGAATTTTTTCCCAATCAGGTTCAACAATTTGATCAACATAGTTAGCATTATGTGCATTAAATACCATTTGTATAAGCAACGAAAAGACATAAGCAATTTTTAGCATTTGTAAGTAGAATTTCACCTAGTACAAATATCTTTTGGACCTTTTCTATATGAAAGTTCAACGTAGATATACCACTCTATTCTACTCACTTTATTAGCACGAAAAATGGAGGCACAAGCATATAATATTTTAGCACAAGAAGCAGCAAATAAATCAGTATCATCTTTTACAACCATATTAAAAATATAGCGTGCATATCTAACATGAAATATTGAGTCATAAAGTAGAAATTTTAATATTTTAAGTTATTTGATGTAATGGTATTAGCAGAAGCATTATCTAATGTGATAGTTAAAAAATAAGGCCATAAAATTGAATATTTTTTATAACAGTAAAAGCAATATATGCTCCAGTGTATTTTGAATCAATAAATGTATAATTAATAACATGTTTTATGCATGTTCTAATTATGATCACTCCAATAATAAGTAATAGTTAAATAATTATTACCTTTAGGATTACGACCTATATCATAAGTGATAAACACTTTACAATCTAAGTGGTAAAATACATAATGTATATAATGAAGATAGTCACTCTAAAATTTAAAAATATCATTTCTAACTGTGTTTCTAGAAAAATCATGTAAGGCATGATTATGGAAGTCTTGTAAATAATGCACAAAAGTGGGATGAGAAGAAAAAGTAAAAGGTAAGCCACATAGAGCGAATTTAGCTATATTTTTACGATCTCTGTCTTTGTTACAGTGATATTATAAACCGCCAGTAGTAGGGTTATACTGTTGTTTGACATAATTAGAACTCCCGCTAGATCTAGTAGGAGTGCCAGAAGCGCCGCTAGGATATGGTATCTCTCCGATTGCTATTTGAGCTTGTATCCATAGAACTTTATGTTTAGTTTCTAAATGTCTCCTTAAGCCCTTGCCCCAACTGCTTTTTCACCCGTCCCATGTGCAAATAACATTTTACATTTGTTACAAATAGCAACACATGCATTTCTATCGAAAGTAAAAAACTGCAATACAAGTGATGTTCTCTAACGTGTTGCCTTAACCTCACCCCTAGTAGGAGGTATAAGGGGAGGTAAAGCTTCAGACCAAGATTGAATTTGAGTGGAGCTTATGAAATTGTACTAATGAGTGTTTTATCTAATTCATTTTTTCTTTCTTATTAATGCCAAAATCATTGCCAAATTGTCTTTTAAAGTTTAGTTATTTAATGGCTCCTCCTAATTAATATCCTAAAAGTCGGAGGATTGGTATAACGATCCGACCGATCATTTTGCTTTTTAGATTTCTATTACCCTAATTAAGACTTCTCGTATGTGTTTTTACTATTTTATGACTTATGGGGATGGTTGGTTCAGATTTGGAAGGGTTCAGATTGAAATCGGAACACTTAGTTCATTAATAGTGGCTTAAGGTGGCCAAGTGTGACTTAGGTCAATATTTTTAGTAAACAATCTCGGAAACGGGATTTGATGATTTCAATAGGTTCGTATGATAATTTTGGACAAGGACTTATCTTCGGATCGAGTTTCGGGGTGATCCGGGAGCGTTTCAGCACTTAAAGTTAAAAGTTGGTTCATTGAAGACTTTCTACTTCTTTAAATTTGGTTAGGAGTAGACTTTGGTATTAACAAGTTCCGTTTGGGATTCCGAGCATGGGAATAGGTTCGTATGATAATTTATGATGTATGCATAAAACTGGTCGTCATTTCGAGTTGTCTAAGTATGTTTCGACACGTTCGGAGTTGGTTGAAATGAGTTTGAAGCTTATAAGTTGATTAATGAGGTTTTGAGGTATGATTCTTGATTCCGATGTTGTTTTATATGTTCTGAAGCTTCGAATAGGTCCGAAATATATTTATGGACTTAGCAGTATATTTGAACGGGATCTCGGATGGCTCAGGTGTGTTTCGGACCACCCGGAGCATGTTTGAACTTGGCTAAAAACTGTTGGTGTGGTGGTCTGCTTCGCGATTGCGAAGATGGTCCCGCGATCGCGAAGAAGGATATTTGAAGGGGCAACTGATTGCCCTACGCGAACACGAAGAAGGGTCCATGATTGCGAAGGTTGGACTGACAGTGCTTCACGAATGCAAAGGCCCAACCACGATCGCGAAGAGGAAATGGAGGAAACTGGGCACAAGGCCTTTGGTGTAAGGCCCCATAAAATTTTGTCAAGAAATTTAAGGTCTCGTGGTACCGAGGTAGGCTTATGGGTTTGAGGATTGTAAAAACGAGCCATGGTACGGACACTTTGGGTTAAAAATGCATTGAAGTGTTGATGGGAAGTTTTGGCAGAAGAAGGCGATTCTGCGGTCTATTTCGTGACCGTAGAACTGTTTCGCAGACCGCATAAGCATCGTAGAGTGGAACAGAAAATTTGAAAATTTTGAAAAATAATTCTGATGGCCGTATAACCATTCTGCTGGCCGCATAATCATTATATTGGCCACATAAACATTCTGCTGCCCACATATCCATTCTGCTGGCCACATAATCAATTCTGCTGCTCACATATCTATTCTGCTGGCCATATATCGATTCTGCTATCATATAATTGCACCACATAATTGACTTCAGGGGTCATTTTTTGAAATTTTCTTATCCGATCTTATTTTGATATAAGACCTTAGGGTGTCATTTTATACGGTAAAATCTGATATTTTTAGAGAGAAGTAAGAGTATCTTAGAGAGAGAGGGAGAATACCTAGCAATTTCATTCATCCAATCTTGTCCAAAATCTTCAATAATCATGGAAGTCACTCCCTAAACCATTATCTATCCGGGTAAGTCACTCTCCTAAGTGTTATGTAAGAAGTTATGGATTTATGTATGTTGTGGGGTTAGAGATAGGCCATGCATATGACATTAAGAAGTAGTATGTGGGGTTGTTGAACTATTTTGGGTAGTTTCTTGTTGAAATTGGTCGAGGGAGGAAGGGATTACCCTTGTAAAGCTTTATAGTCAATTTTTCATAACATGTGTTTGACAAAATTCCCAAGAGACTTATGTCATGAGAATCCTTTTAATTATTATCCAATTTTCGCTATCTTCCTATAGATTGATATTATTAGAGGTGTTGGGATGTTGTAGTACCTTAAGGAAAGCTCAAACAAGGTATGCTGGCTAAACTACTCTCTTAAAATTGAATTACATGATGTTCATGTAAGTTTTAGGTAAGGTTGGCTCAAGTTCCTTATTCCCATGTTCCAAGTTGTTCCTAATAAATTCGATTGTCCCAAGTAAGAAAAGTGTCGAGAATTATGTATTTGAAATGTGTTCTGAATGTTCCTATCACATTATATTATCCTTCAGGAATGTGTTCGAGAATGATATGTGTATTAAAATACTATGGATTTGAGTCTTGTTTTAAATGAAAGTCCATTATGCTTAACTCAAAAAGAATACCCTATGCGTCTAAAACTCATATTGCTCATATGTGTACGTATAGTCTTGATTTGAAATGCCTTGTTGTTGATAATCTATAAAGATGCTTGAAAGTAAAAAAAAAGTGGGTTGGAGATGTAAAGCGTAGCCACCGTGCCAATAATGAAAGTTATACTTGTGGCCAATGGTGCAAAGAAAAAAAATGATGTGAGAAAGGTTATGAAACAAGCCTTGATTCAACTGTTCCAAATTGAACTCGAAAATAGATATGCCTAAAAGCTTATGTACTCAAGTCATGCCCAAATGTGGTTATTTTAACTAATGCGATGCTTTGTAAGTATTTCCAATGTGTTTGTGCTCTTATATATTCATGAGTTTAAATTGTGTATTTCCCTTATGGGGAAAAGTATTTCAAGAATAAATGATGTATTACTCGTTTATGATTTTAACTTATGCTTCGATTGCCAATCAAATTACTCTATTTCTTGGAAAGAAATTCATTGTGTTTAAAGTCTTCAATACTAATGAACCTTAAGTTGTGATTTTTGAAATATTATATTTGTTGATATTTATGATGATCATCTATGAAAGGAAAGAAATGAATGTGTAAAATATGAAATATGACCATTGTGCCATGAATAAAGAATCATATGTATAGCAAAGAGAGCCAATGAAATAATGATATTATAAGTGATTAAAAGTACCAATGATTTTATAAATGGTGTGAATGGTGATGAGTTAAATGCAATTGTATTTATGTTTTCCTTGTATGAAAATCAAAAATATTTTTGGGAGTATCGATAGTCACCGAGGAAGGGTAGGTTGAAATAACCTAACCCCGAAACTACACGTGCCGATGTAGGAGTGCATTGTGCTTATTTTCCTTATTTGGGATGAGATTGATGTGATTATTCCCCTTATTTGGGATGAGATGCTTGCTAGCAGAATGTGATGTCGACCCACACGGCATTGCGATGAGATGGCTTAGCCGATCGAGCTAAGATAGGATGCCATGCCACGCACATGGTGGTGTTGTGATTGTGATTACACCTCCACTCGCACACATTGGGGTGAGGCGGCAGGGCCGCTTTGTTTAGAGATTGTTGTGATTGTGATTGGATATCTCTGGTGAGACCTCTTAGCTGATCGGGCTGAGATCTGACTCCTTGCAAAAAAGTACGGTGGTATTGTGATTTGATGTCTCTTGTAAGATGGCTTAGCCAATCGGTCCGTAATCGGACTCCGTGAAAATTCACGGTGGTGTATCGGTACTGATATAGTGATTGTGATTGTGGTTGATGTCTTCGGATGGGACGGCTTAGCCGATCGGGCCGTGGTCGGACTCCGTGCTAAATTCACGGTGGTATATCGGTACTAAGGATCTCCAAACCAAAAATAATATTATCTTCATATTTTGATTATCATCTTCACAGTATTATCTTTATATTTTGAAAACTGTTATGTTTTAACTTGGCATTTGGATATCATTGATCGGTGCTTGTTGTTTCCATGGTTTTCCTTTCTTATTTTGGCATTCTATTTTGAAAGAGGACATTTAGCTTTACATACTAGTATTATTCCATATGTACAAACGTCCCTTTTGCAGGGGGAGCTACATCCTTAATGGATGCAGGTGGTTCATCAGAGGGCAGCTTTGGATCTCGTTAGCAGTTACTCCCTATTCGGCAGGTTTTGGTGAGCCCTACTCTATTCCAGGCCGTATGTCACTTGGTGTTGTACTTTGTGTTTTAAAGTCTAGTCGGGGCCTTGTTGCCGGCACTTCCATACTACTCTTCTGTTGTACTTAGAGGCTCCGTAGACATAGTGTGGGTGATACATTGGTGTTGCGAAACTCAAAACTAGAAATGTTCTATTTGTAACACATGTTCCACTTCAAACTATGAATGGGTAATGTATTTTTGAAATTACGAATGAAGCTACAAATGGTAATGAAATTGGTGTTGTTTATGAAATCCTTTCAATTTAATTAATGGAGTACATCTCCACTCTATTCATGGGCAAGATCGGGTAGAAAGTATCTAACTAGCTTGTTTGACCGGGTTATCTGGGTTGAGCACCGGTCGCGCTCCCTGAGGTCGGGGCATGACAAACTTGGTATCACAACCTAAGGTTTTAAAGTGTCCTAGGATGTCTTAGAGCTATGTCTAGTAGAGTCCTTCTTATTGGTGTGTTGTTTATCACATCTATAATTAGGAGGCTACTTGGGAATTTAGGAATGTTACCCTTCTTTGGTACTCCAGATCGTGCGATAGAGCTCAAGTTAGGAAGTTAATTTCCTCGTCATGTCTCATTTTTCAGATGAGTGACCCACGCGTTCGAGGCACCGGGGAGGGATTGAAAGAACCAGTTGCTAGGGGAAGTGTTCTTGTTCCTATTAATGTCACCTCGCCACCAGATCATGTGGTGAGAGCACCTAAGAAATGAAAGAGGGTTGTTTGTACTAATAAGCCGAAATGTTTGATTTGTAAGAAGCGCCACTTGGGGACGTGTTTGATGACTCTTCAAATATGTTATGGTTGTGGAAAAAGGGGGCACAAGAAGAACATATGCCCTAGGTTGGGTACACCCATCACGGTCTGCCCGATATGCGGGAAGGAACATTTAGTGTCGTGTTGTAAGTATTCTCAGGAGAGTGTTAGGGGTTAAATGCTTGGGCAATTCCAAAGGCCCACACAACAAACCGGTACAGATATTGTTACTCCCGCTGTGAAGGCGTGGAGGAAGGATAAGTGGGATACTTATGATGTATGCAAAATGGGATAAATATCAGTCCAGTGGGCCGAGTTAGTTTAGTAGATCTCATCCTCGTTGCGAGAAGTGTATGAGATATCATTCGGGGGTATGTCACTATGGTACCAATGTATGTTATGGATGTGGAGTTGAGGGGCATCAATTAAGGTACTGCCCTGTCAACCTAAAATCACCAAGTAAGTCACTCCTTGCTATATCATTATGAACACCGCAAAATGTTTCCTTGTTATATATGTACACCCATATTGAAGAGCCTATGTAAATATGGTCTTAACAAGATGCTGAATCACAAAGCATTCCATGTGCTTCGTCTTTGAACAAGACGCTTAATTCACGAAGCCTCTTTATCACAATTCTCTTACTTACAATCTCTTGAGGAATTGAGTTCTATAATTATTTCCTTGAATTGAGTTATAACCCTAGGCTAATACGTCTCACTTGCTTACCTAATATTCTCAACAAGGGACTATACCTGATGAATTTCTTACAGAACCTTTTGATTCAAAGGATAACATCTGCTCACTTGTGCTTATGCATGCACCGTCGTAAAGTTTGCCTATGTTATATCAAATCCAATGAAAAGCAGCCTAGTACTGAGATCCTTCTTGAGCCACTCTTTCTCTCTCCAGTGTATGTGGCTCCTATGGTTTGAACAGTCGCTTTACTTTGTGAATATTATCATGAAACCTTTTCAATTTCTAGTAACATGAGAGCATATCTCAGCACCTATCATAGGTGTACATGTCGATTGAAAGGGGTCACTTGTCCGCATAAAGTTTCTCTAAAACTTGGAATCCTCACGAATTCGTCACAGGTAGATCTTTTTGTTCGCCCATCTCAGTATGACTTTCATGTCCACTTAGATCATTCCGCAGTAAGTAGCTTACTTTGTTCCTAGTATTGTAGTTTCCCATGAAGTGGCCTGGTATTGCAGCTTGAGAGTTATTATGGTAGAAACATGTCTAGCTCATAGAAAAGTGTTCATTCTCTCTAACCAATACATGATTTCATCCCAATATTAAGATGTCCTAGCTATATGGTTTCACTCGTGTGTGGTTGAAAGTTAAGTAGCCGTATCGGTACTGAGATAGTGATTGTGATTGTGGTTAAGGTCTTTGGATGGAATGGCTTAGCCGATAGGGTCGTGATCGGACTCCATGCTATATTCACGGTGGTATATCGGTACTAAATATCTCCTAACCAAAAATAATATTATCTTCGTATTTTGATTATCATCTTCGCATTATTTTCTTCGTATTTTGAAAACTGTTATGTTTTAACTTGGCATTTGAATATCATTGATCGTTGCTTGATGTTTCAATGGTTTTCCTTTCTTATATTGGAAGTCTATTGTGAAAGAGGACATTTAGCTTTATATACTAGTACTATTCTATATGTACTAACATCCCTTTTGCCGAGGGCGCTGCATCTTCAATGGATGCAGGTGATTCATCAGAGGGCAGCTTTGGATCTCGTTAGCAGTTACTCCCTATTCAGTAGGTTTTGGTGAGCCCTACTCTATTCCAGACCTGATGTCACTTGAAGTTGTACTTTGTATTTTGAGGTATAGTCGGGGTCTTGTTGCCGACACTTCCATACTACTCTTCTATTGTACTTAGAGGCTCCGTAGACATAGGGTGGGTGGTACATTGGTGTTGGGAAAGTCAAAACTAGAAATTTTGTATTTGTAACACATGTTCCACTTCAAACTATGGATGGGTAATATATTTTGGAAATTATGAATATTGGTAATGGTAATAAAATTCTTGTTGTTTATGAAATCCTTTCAATGTTACTTAATGGAGTACATCTCCACTCTATTCACGGGCAAGGTCGGGTAGAAAGTATCTAGCATGCATGCTTGACCGGGTTATCTCGGTTGAGTGTCGGTCTCTCTCCCTGAGGTTATGGCGTGACATTTTTCCTACGCGAATGCGACTTCGTGATCGCGAACGCCGAAGGCCGGGCAGTGATGCTTCACGAACGTGACCGCCGGGCCGCGAACACGAAGAAGGTTTTTGGGGTTGTGGCATTTTGGCCTTCGCGATCACAAGGCATTTTTCGCGATCGCGAAGAAGGGATCACTGGGCAAACTTGAATTTCAATACAAGACTTAGCCTCTTTTCCTTCATTTTTCACTTGGTCATAGGCGATTTTGAGAGCATTTTGTGGGGAATTTTCATCAACATCAAGAGGTAAGTGATCCCTATCAATTATTGAGTTAAATACATGGATTGTGAGTAGATTTAACATGAAATTAAGGAAAAAATTATGGGATTTTGTTGGAACTTAGGGTTTGGTGAAAAATAAGATTTGACCACGAAATTGATTATGTAATTGGGAATGAATTATATATTTGAGTTCGTGAGGTCATGAGTAACATTTATATTCGAATTTTTTCAGAATCTGGGCATGTGGGCCTGGAGGTGATTTTTATGAACTTTCCGAATTTGGTTGGGAAGTTAGTTTTATAGCTAAATTATGAACTTTTGAGCATATATTTATTAGTTTATACGACTTTTGGTTAGTCAAAATTTGGGAGCTTGAGATGTGTGAAAGAAGAGACTAGTTATGTTGGGTGTGATGGGCGGACTCTACTTTTCATTCGAGGATGAATGATCCTAAGTGGGGGAGCATGTAAGGCCCCATAAAATTTCGCCAAGGAATTTAAGATTTCGTGGTGCTGAGCTAAGCTAATGGGTTTAAGGATTGTAGAAAATGAGCCACAGTACGGACTTTTTGGGCTGAAAAATGTACTGAAGTATTGATAGAAATATTTGGTAGAAGAAGGCGATTCTGCGGTCGATTTCGTAATCGCAGAACTGTTCCGCGGACCGCATAAGTATCACAGAAAATGGAAAAAATTTTAAAAACAATTCTGCTGGCCGCATAATCATTCTGTTGCCCACATATCTATTCTGCTGCCCACATATCGATTCTTTTTTCTTTCATTTACACATTTGTTTTTCTTTTTCTTCCATACCCACTATCAAACCTCCATTACAACTAAAATTTATGGCATTCAAAATTGGTTCCAGCTAAAATTCAAAAAAAAAAAAGCTCTCATCAATTCACAACTCCAGCCATCCAAATATACAATCTTAGACCTAATCTTAAGTTTACCAGTTAAAATTTAAAACTTTGGGTGCTTTTCAACGAAGAACATTAATTGGCTTGAAGAAAAATTGTATTTTAGAAATCAATTTAATATATAATAAAAATTAAAAGAATTGGTAATGAAGAAAAAGGGTTGAGTCATGAAGATGAAGAAATAAAGAGAATAGACAAGAAAATTGGTTCTTATGAAAAGTGGATGTGAAATTGGAGAAGAAGGGAGTGAGTGTTTAAATGGGGAAGAAAGGAGCGGAAGTGGTTCAAAAAAGTCTATTCTTGCAAAAAAAAAAGATTTTTAAAATTTTAATTCTAATAATACATGCCTTTTCTATTTTAATTTTATATTTCTGCCACAACAGCTTTTAGGTAAGTGTTAAATTAACTTTGGACAAGTATAGGGAGGTAATGAGAGTCCCGTAAATATTAAGTGTGAAACTGATTTTTCCAGACAAGTACAAGATGCATCTTATATATTTTTTCCTTCTTAAAATAAAGTGTACATAATTAGAAATTATATAAATATTATAAATTCAACTTCAATAGTCAAAAATATTTAAAAAGTTGCAGTCAAAGAAAAATATTGTGACTTTCCAAAAATAATATAATAGCATATAAAGCAAAATGAGAGAGCAGTACCTTCTGAAACCTTTTGAAAGATCATCATGCCGATCGATGAGTTAAATTGTGTTAGATATGAAAGTACCAGGGGATGAATTGTTGATTTTTCTTTTTCTAACTAAGTACTTGACTAGTTTATAAAGTAGTCGACTGAAGTAGAGGCAAGATAAAATTAAAGACAGAATATAAAGTGCAGAAATTAAATGACACCCAGAATTTTTATACTAGTTCGGATTCAATGTGAATCCTACTCTAATCCCCTTGGGTTGCAAGGGTGTTGTCTCTTCAAAGCTCCTTGAATAACTTTGTACAAGTATGTTGATGTTATCTCGAACACCAACTCTTTTTTTTTCTAAGTACACTGGTAGTAATTTTGACACAATACCTCACCCATATTTTTCTCTCTTTCTTCTCTCTACTAGTTATACAATAAACTATATTTAGATTACAATGCTTGTTTAGAGTCGAACAAAGAGCACGAAATTGGTTTGTTCAAAGTATAACTTCTCGTCTTGATGATCTACAATATGTATATTCAAGTTTGGTTTGGTTTGATTGCAGAAGATCTTTGAGAGATTTGCAGTCCCACGGGAATTGATCCTTGGAATTGAATCAGTTTTAATTCATTCCAAGAATAAGTATGGAGCTTCTTGATTTCGGATCTTGATCGCTAGTCTTTCTATCTGAGAGTGAATCTCCTTATGCGAATCGTCCATAGATTGATCCTATGATATAGGAAATTGATATCTTTCCTTTGCGACGCGTATTATCATCAGTCTGGGCAGGCGGAATTGCTCCTTTAATCTCGGTTCTTAATTTCTTATTCTCCGTCATCTAGGTTGTCAGATCTTTATAAATCTTTTTTCTTTCCTAGAGCTCCTCTAATCTTGGACCTTCCTATTTTATTCTCTGTTGTCAGATCTTTGCATATCTCTTTCTTTCTTACTTTTATTCCTTCCTTTCTTGTCTTCTTTTGTACATAGTTGACAGATTGCTTTGCTTCTGAAATGGTCCTGCAAACAAAAATATGTTATTTTTTATCATTAAAATCTAGATCTAACAATCTACCCCTTTTGATGATGATGAAATAACATATAAAAGCAGTTTACTTCCCTGTTTAGTTGACTCTCTTCCTGCTATAGTTGACTCCCCCTGAACACTGCATGGTAGTCGACTCTCCCTTAACAGGCCATCCATAAAAATGTGTGAGCTCGCATAGCTTGATACTTGTGGCAGTCGACTCCCCCTCAACAGGACAACCATAAAAACGTGTGTACTCGCATTACTGGATACTTGTCATACTTATTTCTCCCCCTTTGGCATCAACGAAAATCATTATACTAGCAATAATATATTAACAGTAGTAAGCAAGAGTTATATTCCTAATAAAAATAAGCAGGAGTGTAGAAATAGTCATGCTAATACAGTGATTGTTCTACCAAAATAGCCAAAGACTAAAAACCCAGTTCAAAACAAACAAACAAAAGATTGTCTGAAACATCCATCCTTTCACAAATTAGCGACGTAGAAAATAAGTGAGAGTATTGCAGATAGCCTCCTTCAGACGATCACAGCTAGCATTCACTATAAAAGATACCCCATCGATCCTGTCATGTACTTCCTTGAAAGCTTTGACTGCGTTCTCTGCTAACTTGCGAATCTTGACCCTTATTTTTGATACATCAGACCTTATCTCCTTTGAGATGTCATGAATATCCTTGATGGTTGATTGGGTAGAGACAAAAATATCCTTGATGATGGCCAGCTTGTTGTCAGTAGTAGTTAACATCTTCACAAGTTAAGGATCACACATGGTGGGATTGGAACTAGACATTTTGGCTTTGGATTCAGTCTGAACAGCCTTAATCTCTCCTTCTTGCTTCTTCACCCAAGTACCTTTCACACAAATATACTCCATATTAGCAAAGGCTTTGGAGTTGTAGAATCTGGTGACAAAGACAAAAGGGTAGTTAGAAATAGATGTTGTGGGCTTCGAGGAGATGAGTGATAACCATACTATAGGGAAGACTTGTGGGATAATCAGCACTTTCAATCATGAAGTTTATGAACCAAGAGGACAATTTGACTTTATGCTTGATCACTTGACAGTAAACAAAAAAGGTATCCCATTGGGAAAAGGTAGAGAACGAACTAGTGCGAGGGAGAAGGGTTGTTACCACAATATGTGCTAGGGCCCGAGTTTCAAATCTAATATCACTGAGACCTAACTGATTTGGAAGGGAATCAGAGGGAGACTCAGCTATGCAGCCATTTGCTTGGTCAAAGGAAATTTTAAAGTCATCAGACTAGGTATATTTGAACCACATAGAGAAACCAGAACACTTACACTAAAAAATTGAGTCAAACATGGCACAATCTAAAATAATGCGCTTCCCTAGAACTAGAGATTCTAACTTATTAGGCTTAGGGGAACGAATATTTGCATAATACAACCTAACTAGGGCTTCATAGACTTTTAGGGAAGGCAGTGAAAGAATGTTTGACCAACCTTGGAAATCAAAAAGTTCCTTTACCTTGTAGTTGGGGGCTTCCATGCCATTCAAATAAATCACTCTGCCATGGGCTATTGGCTTGTATTTGGAAGCAGTGAAGGTGTCTTTGTTTAGAGTGTCCCAGAAATTGATGTCAGACTCCAAAGAACTTGAGACGTCTACTTTGGGTTTCTTTAGGTTGAAGGACTCAGGATCTTCTACTATGGGTCATTTCCTAAGAGCTTTCTCATTCAGGCTACGTGCATCATTAGAGAGCTCTGCTTGAGAGGAGGCAAAGCCTTCGGAGTAGTCTGAACATAAATCAACTGGTTCTCGGGGCTGTGAATAAGGTTTTTTTCCCTGGAACAAGTGCTTTTTCAAGTGGAGGCAGAGGAGTTTTTGGAGTTTTTCACCATTGATGAGTTTAGGGAAAGGGTTTCTGAGCGATAGTACCAATGAAGAAAGAATAGGAGTGATTGAGAGGGTTAAAAAGAAGGTATTTGATAGTTGAGTACAGAAAAGGAAAAGGAGTCAGTGAAAGGACATAATGATTGATTTACCTTTCTGAAGAGTCGTGACAGACGCAAAAAGGGGAAGAAAATGGAGGCGCGCAATTAATGACTTCTTACTCACATAAGGAAATAGTAAAAAGGACAACAGTAAGAATTAAAAGTAACACATAAGTCCTAATTTTGTGTACTAAGTGTAATAATGCAAAGTAATTCCGTATAACACAGATTCTATATTCAAGCAAGGGGTTAGGGAAAATGTCTGCTAATTGATCTATAGTTCTGACAAACATCAATTCTATATCTCCTTATAGAACATGATCTCTATTGTAATGATTATTAATATCTATATGCTTAGCCCTAGAATGATGCACGTGGTTCTTTGAGAGACATATAGCAATATAGTAGTCATATGAAATTTGAATAGGCTTAAAGGATATTTCATAGTCACCCAATTGATGAGACATCCAAAGTAATTGAGCACAACATTATGCAATAGCAATGCATTTTGTTCCGGTTGTGGATAGGGCTACTGATCCTTATTTTATATTGTTCCAGGGAATTAATGATTTTCCCAGAAATTGACATCTCCCACTATTACTTTTCGTGTCTTCTCTGTCCCCTGCAAGGTCAGCATCTGAAAAACCTTCAAGGTTAAAATTATTAGATCGTGGATACCATAGTCCATAAGAGGTAGCTCCGATAAGATAGCAAATTATTCGCTTTACTGCAGTCAGGTGTGATTCCTTACGAGCTGAATAAAACCTGGTACATTTACACACGGTGATCATAATATCTGGTCAACTAGCGGATAATAAAGCAAAGATCCAATCATCCCATGGTACTTAGTTTCATCCACTAGATTTCCCTTCCCATCTTTGTCAAGATTTTTTGAGAGGCTCATAGGTGTACCAATCGCTTTAGTGTTACTCATGCCAAATTTTTGAATCAACTCCTTTGTGTAGATGGCCTAGAAGATAAATGTGCCTTTCTCTGATTGCTGAATTTTGAGTCTAAGAAAAAATGTGAGTTCTCCCATCATACTCATTTCAAACTCACTCTGCATGAGATTTGAAAATTCTTTGCACAAGAGAGAGTCAGATTGCCAAAATTAATATCATCAATATAAATTTGATTAATGAGAGTACTTTCAGAGGATCTTTTGATAAATAACATAGTATCTACTTTACCTATTGTGAATCCATGATCAGTTAGGAATGAGCATAGCCTTTCATACCAAGCTCGAGGAGCTTGCTTCAGTCCATAAAGAGCTTTAGTCAAATTATACACATGGTAAGGAAAATTGTGAGTTTTCAAAACCAGGAGGTTATTTTACATATACCTCCTCATCAATAAAACCATTTAAGAAAGCACTTTTAATGTCCATTTGAAAAAGTCTAAAGCTTTTAAAAGATGCATATGCAAGCAATATACTAATTGATTCTAATCGAGCTACCTGAGCAAAGGTTTCATCATAGTCGAATCCTTCCTGTTGTGAGTAGCCTTGGGCCACCAATCTGGCTTTGTTCCTGATTATCTTTGCATCCTCGTTTAACTTATTTTTGAATACCCATTTTGTTCCAATGGTCGTGGCATTTGCTGGATTAGGCACTAACTTACATATTTGATTTTTCTCAAATTGATCAAGTCCATCCTACATGGCTTATACCCAGCTGGAATCCTTTGAGGCTTCGTCTACCTTCTTTGGTTCAATTTGATAGATAAGTGCGATGTTAGCCTTTTTCTTGAGAGTTCCCCTAGTTTTCATTCCATCATTTGGATTTACTATAATGAACTTATGTAGATTTTCATGTTCACTCCTTCATTCATTTGGTCTTATTTTAGCAGATTGAGTAGTCCACTCTTTTTGAGGTTCAGTCTGATTATTGACAGTGGATTTCTGAGGTTCCTGAGACTCGGTTGTCTTTGACACACCTTGATTTATATCTTCATCACCTGCAATGACTCCTTTCTCGGTCATAGTGTTATTATCATAAAAAATAACATGCAATAATTCTTCAACACATAATGTAAGTTTGTTGTAAACCCTAAAAGATCTATTGTTAATAGAATAACCAAGAAATATTCCTTCATCGCTCCTTGGGTCGAGCTTACTAAGATTATCCTTACCATTGTTATGAATAAAGCATTTACTGCCAAACGGATTAAAGTAACCTATATTGGGCCTTTTACCTTTCCACAACTCATATGGAGTCTTCTTTAGAATTGGCTATATGAAACATCTATTGAGAACATGGCATTTTGTGCTGACTGCTTCTGCCCAAAAATGGTTTGGCAACAAGTGTTCTAATAACATTGCTCTATCCATATCTTGTAAGGTTCTATTCTTTAGTTCAACTACTCCATTTTGTTGAAGTGATCTTAGGGCTGAGAAATTGTGATTATATCCTTGATCATTGAAGAATTCTTCAAAAGAGATGCTTTTATATTCACCTCCATGGTCTCATCGTATGGTTGAAATGAGATATCCCTTTTATCTTTCAATTCTTTTGTAGAAAATCTCAATGTTTTTAAAAGGCTTCATATTTATATGATAAGAAAATCACCCATGCAAAGCGTGAGTAGTCATTAACAACAACAAATGCATATCGATTACCTCTAATGCTGGCAGTTCTAGTAGGTCCAAATAAATCCATGTGTAGTAACTGTAAGGGCTTGGTTATGGACACAATATCTTTGGTTTTGAAGGAGTTTCTGGTTTGTTTGCCAAGTTGGCATGCATCACATACATGATTTCTGAAAAAATTGAGTTTGGGAAGGCCAATAACTAGGTCATATTTGGAGAGTCATGCATCATCATTTATGGACGCTAAATAAATGTGACCGTCTAGGCTTTCAATGCCATCTAGAATGTGAACATTTCCACTTTACCTATCTCATCTTCAATGGTGCAACCTATTTAGGAACACGCAATGTCTAAATACCATTTCCCTTTACGACTCCTTCTGCGGTGTTCCTGCAAAATAGAATTATTACCTTCTTTTAGGTACCCAAGCTTGCTTGGGTCCTTGTTGGTTAGTTCTGGTAAGATCAGGACTGCTTTTGGGCTTTTAAATCCATCCTGAAATATTTGATTTACGAAATCTACAAAAGGAATACTTATGATTAGTCTTATTACAATAATGACGCACAAGGGTGGATTCAATTTTTGATCTACCATTAGTGTCAGTATTTGTAGACCCAGTTCTAACAGGTCATTTTCTAGTTGATTTGTAAGTCGCTTCGTTAGATCTGACGAAACTGTGACTGGTGGATTTGCGCAAGCCATTAAGTGGCAATTGCAATTCCTGAACCACCTCTTGAAGAATATCTCTTTCGATTTCACATACTTCAAGTTGAGTTCCCAGTCTTTTTTTTTTTTTTTGTTGAGTCTCTTTAAATCATTTAGCATTTTTTGAGACTTTTTAGAGTAAGATCAAGAATATCCTATAATTCATTATATCTTTCACTGTTATAGCGTCTTACCTCACTTGTTTCACCACGTTCCATAAAGAAATTTTCAATTTCTTCTTTGGTGTCATCGTATGATACATCTTCATCGGTCAAACAACCAGAGTATTTGTTCATATAATTTTCCAAAATAGTCATGAAACACAAACTTGCTTCTTCATATTTTGAGATGTCTTCAACGCTCCAGCTTCCGAAGGATTTGTTTTTATTGAAACCTCTCGAGACTTTTTTTTCCAGATTCGGGCATTCAACTTGAACATGGTCATACCTTCCACATTCAAAATAGTTTTCATAATTATTGTCTTGTTTATTGTATTGTTTGATTCTTCTAGATGGCATTCTTCTCCTTTTTGTCTTTCTAAATCTTCTCATCAATCCATTCATATTTCTCGAGACCATGGAAATTTCTTTTTCAATTGCCTCTGTGTCATCATCATTGTCATTCTCAGATCCTTCAGTCGTGGCTTTGAAAGCAACGTATTTTTTCTTCTTCCTGGCCACGTTTTTTCAGATGTGTTTTCTCAAAGGCTATAAGGTCTCCACGCAGTTCATCATATGATAGTTTGTCCAGGTCTTGAGGTTCAAGTGCGACTACTTTTGTCTACCATGTAGCAGGCAAACTTCTTAGAATTTTTTGTACTTGTTCACCATTGGAGTATGGTCTACCAAAAGCTTTCAGATCCCTGAAGATTTTGCAGAATTGTGCAAATATTTCTCTAAAGGATTCACCTTCTTTCGGCTGAAAGAGTTCATAGTTGTGAACCAACAGATTTATCCTTGTTTCTTTCACTTTGCTTGTTTTTTCATAAGTAACTTCCAATTTGTCCCACATTTCCTTGGTTGTATCGCAGCTTGAAATTTTCTCATATTCTTCTCCACTTATGGCATTATATAACAGATTTTGTGCCTTGGCATTAACTTGGATAACTTCCATTTGCTCATCAGAGTAGTCATCTATATTTTCTGGATCAGTGGATGATTGTTCTTTAGCTTTCTTGTCAGACTTTGTTGCTGGAAGTGGGTAGTTTTCCTTTTTGATTACACATCACACTTTGACGTCATAGGACTTCATAAATATTTTCATGCGAACATTCCAACGGGAGAAGTATTTTCTATTGAAATATGGCGACCTTGCGTGAGATGTCCCTTCTTGAAATAGTGCCCCAACGGTTACTTTGTTTGACACGATCGTTTCTCACTAATTGTTAAGTAAAAGAGTAAATATGTGACACCTGCTCTGATACCATTGAAAGTACAGGGGGGAGGGGGGTGAATTGTCGATTTTTCTTTTATAACTAAGTAGTTGACTAGTTTACCAAGTTGTCAACTAAAAGTAGAGGCAAGATAAAATTAAAGACAAAATATAAAGTGCAGAAATTAAATCATGCCCAGAATTTTTATACGAGTTCTGATTCAATGTGAATCTTACTCCAGTCCCCTTAGGTTGCAAGCGTGTTCTATCTTTAAAGCTCCTTGAATAACTTCGTATAAGTATGTTGATGTTATCTCGAACACCAACTCTTTTTTTTTCTAAGTACACTGGTAGTAATTTTGATACAATGCCTCACCAATGTTTTTCTCTCTTTCTTCTGTTTACTGGTTACATAGTAAACTATATTGATTACAATGCTTATTTAGATTAGAACAAAGAGCACGAAGTTGGTTTGTTCAAAGTATAACTTCTTTTCTTGATGATCTGCAGTATATATACTTCAACTTTGGTTTTCTTTGATTGCGGAAGATTTTTGAGAGATTTGTAGGCCCAAGGAAATTGATCCTTTGAATTGAATAAGTTTTTATTAATTTCAAGAATAATTGAGGAGCTTTTTGATTTTTGATCTTGATCGCTAGTCTTTCCATCTGAAAGTGAATCTCCTTATGCGAATCGTCCTTAGATTGATCCTTTGATATAGGAAATTGATATCTTTCCTTTGCGACATGTATTCTCATTAGTCTGGGCAGGCAAAATTGTTCCTCTAATCTTGGTCAAAATCTGTATGAGATTTTGCTATATATGTGGGTCAAAATCAAGATAATGTTGATCTCATACAAATGACTTTGCTACACTTTGTATGTAAAGTTTATCCTATGGTTGTTATGTTATTAAACTGTATGGGTCAAAATTTGCTCTAGAATATTTAAGATAAGATAGCAATTAAATAAAGATTCTCGAGCCGTCGTTAGTCGAGGTGGACCGGGAAGTAATGAGACTCATAGCCGAAGAGACGACGAGAGTCGTGGAATAAATGTCGATAACGGTCGAGGATGAGCACCATTGATGAAGCTGTAACGGCTAGTTTTCGAAATAGGATATTAAAGAAAATATTCTAGTGGATATGCTCTGCACTTGTACTATTAGGGTTTACTAGGAATATGTCTCATATAAATAGAAAAAGAGACAATTATAGGAGGGGGTGATATTCATTTTGTAAGAATAGACTTTGACAAATGATTCTCTCTCTCTCTTACTAAGATACAAACACTTCCTTTTCATCAAGATTCTTGTCTATATTATTCCATACTTTTCCATCAGATCCGGAAATAATTCGAACATTCAAAGATTTGTCTGTCACTCATCATTGTCAGGAGGAACAACCATCTAGTTCATCGGTTATTGGGGTGAATAACTCTTCCTATTTACTGAAATGTCATTTATTGTTATTCATTATTATTAAATGCTATATTATTGCTCATACCTTTGGAATAGTTATTGCATACCGTTACCACTTTTCTACCAAATCTATTCGACACTAATCATGCTTTCGGGAGTCACATCTAGAAATATAATTATGAACTAGGTTTAACCCATTATTACATAAATTTAATTATTTGAACCAAGAGTTATATTTTTAGTCAAACAATTTGGCGGCGTCTGTGGGGATTTTCTAATTAAAGCTTTTAGTTTCTTCTAGATCCACAACTATCATGAGTCACTAACGTAAAATAAACAAGCAAAAACGAGATCTACTTTCTTTGTGTGCATAAATCCCAACATGATAGGTAACCGAGAAAAAAGAACGATAATAATAAACGACCTTTGTGTCTTCCATTTTGCTGAAAAAGTTCAGCGAAACCCTCACAGGAGGGGCATTAACCTGTTATTCGTAGCTACCAGTAATCTCCATTGAAACCTTTGAAGAAATGGATGACAAGTTCGTAATGGCCCACACAGGAGCCAAAAAGGCCGAGGCAAGAGTGAATGACATATTTTCTATCAAACAATCTCTAGGAGAGGGACTGGGGGAGTTCCTCGCATGGTTCAACCGATAAAGGATGACTTTGCCAAATGTGTACGAAGGGATGGAGGTCATAGATTTTCAGAACGGGCTGAGCAGGGATGGTCTAAGAGCAACGAGGAAACTATTAAGTCAGTTGATGAAGTACCCCTACCACTTGGTATGAAATCCATAATTCTTATTGTACCGATGTCCGCGTAGATGAGGACGACCTCAACGGGCCGACCCACCGGCTAACTTCAATACAAGCGGAATCAAGAAAGGATCAAAGAGACAACGCCAGAAGAGATCACCCAATTCCACGACCTAAACAGGGAACGACACTAACCATATATCAGAATGGCCGCTGACCCCTCCCCCGGCTACGAATAAGGTTCATCCAGAAAAAGGACGGGAAGTCATCGGAACGACAGAGGTATGCCTCCTATTGTCTGCTCACAATGTTTGTGTGTCACCTATAGAGATAGTCTACGCCTCAGAGAAGCTCAGACCAAAAGTGAAGTGGCTGCCAAAGATGAGATCAGTCCCAAATACCAGAAAGTCCGACGCCCTTTGTGAGTTCCACCAGGAACAAGGGAACAAGGGAAGACTGCATCTCCCTAATCCAGAAGGTCGTGAATATTCTACGACAAGGACATCGTAAAGAGCTGCTAAGCGATAAGGGAAGAACTAATTTTGCTAGAGGACGCGAATATCAAGGGCCACCTAAACTGCCCTCACTTGCCAGTACCATCAACATGATCATCAGAGACGACGCCCTTATCAATAACCTGAAGTTCACCACTAACTACAAACTCAAGCGATACATCACTCATAAATGGTACGATGAACTCAAAGAAAAGTATCATCTTCGACAAGTCAGATGCCGATGGTTTGGTCTTTCCTCATCATGATGCCCTCGTTATTACTTTGCAAATTTTGGATACTAATGTTAAACGTATTATGATAGATGACGGAAGCAGAGCGTGCATTATTCATCCCCAAGTACTTACCTAAATGAAACTCGAGGATAAGATAGTGTCGCGCTGTATCATGCTAACTTGTTTTAACAATGCAATTGAACATACATCCGGGGAAATTACTCTCCTCATCTTGGCTAGCGGTGTAACTCTCGAAAAAATATTCCATATCATGGACCAAGACACCGCGTACAACGCCATAATGAGATGACCATGGATACACCCCATGAAGGTCATCCCCTCCATCTCATACCAAGTCATCAAGTTCCTAAATCCATGGGGAATATTCAGCATACGAGGAGAGCAACGTACATCCCGGGAATTCTACCGCATTGCATTAGACATCACAACCTCCCAATAAAGGAAGGATAAAGAAAAAGAGGCAAAGCAATCAGCAGGGTTGAGGTAGGGGCATGACGAGATCGGAGAAGGCATCAAAAATCCCGACATAGTCGAAGTCGCAGGGTCGACCATAGAGGACCTCGACCCCGTTCAATTAGACCCCAACGGACATAGCAAGAAGGCCTATATCAGTTGTAAAATCCAGGACCCAAGTAAAGTCTGTCAATTCTTAAAAGATAACACGGATTTGTTTACTTTCCGCCATGCAGATATGTCGTACATCCCAAAGGAGATCGCCACGCACAAATTAAACATCGACCGCTTCCACCCCCAGTAATGCAGGCTAGGTGTAAATTCAACTCCGCAATCAATGACGCAGTGCACGAGGAAGTGAAAAAATTGTTAGAAAATGGTTCCATCAGGGAATCAAAGTACCCCAAGTGGGCCGCTAACGTGGTAATGGTTAAAAAGAAGAATGGGAAATGGCAGATGTGGGTAGACTTCACAAACTTAAACAAAGCATGCCCAAAGGATTCGTTACTGCTGCCTCACATCAACAAACTCATTAATGCAACGGTCGGACATGAGATGCTAAGTTTCCTGAACGCTTACTCAGGCTATAATTAAATCCTCATGGAAGAAGAAGATCAGGAAAAAACCACGTTCATCACCTACCAAGGAATGTACTGCTACAGGATCATGCCCTTCAGACTAAAGAACGTGGGGGCGACCTATCAAAGGTTGGTGATGAGGATGTTCAATGATCAACTCGGTAAGACAATGGAAGTATATATAGATGACATGCTGGTCAAGTCGAAAAGGGGAGAAGATCACATCGATCATTTGAAAGAAACTTTCGACATAATCAGATGGTATGGAATGAAACTGAACCCGGAGAAGTGTGCGTTTGGCGTAGCCTCAGGGAAATTCATAGGTTTCCTAGTATCACAGCGAGGGATCGAGGTCAACCCTGACCAAATTAAATCCATTGAGGGGATACTCGAACTATTGACCACCAAAAAATAGGTCCAAAGGCTGACTGACCGCATCCCCGCCTTATCAAGGTTCATCTCACTGTCGTCGAATAGGTGCCATAAATTCTTTGGCATACTCAAGAAAGATAACGACCTCCAATGGACTTCGGGGCGCGTTTAGGCTGTGAGAGAACTAAAAGCATACTTGTCGTCGTCGCCCTGGCTTTCAAAGCCAGAGCCGAGGGAGCATCTCCTTGTTTATCTAGCCGTATTCGAGGTAGCTATGAGTGCAATCCTAATTCGAGAAAATAAACGTACTCAATCTCCCATCTATTACATTAGCAAAACACTAGTCGATGCCAAGATGAGGTACCCGCACCTCGAGAAACTAGCTTTGGCCCTAGTCGTAGCTTCAAAGAAGCTTATACCGTATTTCCAATGTCACCCCATCTCGGTCGTCATAAATCTTCCCCTAAGAAGCATCTTACATAAACCCGAGCTATCGGGAAGGCTGGCTAATTAGGCCATCAAGCTCAGCGAGCACTATATCACGTACCAGCCATGAACAACGATAATGTCACAAGGGCTAGCTCAATTCGTCGCCGACTTCAGCGCAAAAATAATGCCTGAAGTCGAAAGGGAAGCACTCCAAATTTCCCCCCAAACACAAGACCTTTGGGTCCTATACACCGATGGCGCATCAAACGGATTGGGGTCCAGACTGGGACTCGTGCTCGAAGTCCCAACATGCAAAGTAATTCGCCAGTCCATAAAGTGCCCGGACATGACTAACAATGAGGCCGAGTATGAGGTCATCATTGTAGGTTTGAGATTAGTGCTCAAGTATGGGGCAAAATGGTTAAAACTATGCTGTGATTCCCAACTTGTAGTCAACCAAGTCACAGGGACTTTCCAAATCAAGGAACAAAGATTGCAAAAATACCAGACCGAAATCTGCAAGCTGCTGCCCAAGTTCCACGAATGTCATCTCGACCAAATTCCACTAGCACAGAACACTGAGGCAGATGGCCTCACTAAACTAGATGCATCTACCAAAAGCATCATAACAGGAGATATAGACGTGGTCCATCTCCTCAACTCCTCGCTAGACCAAGTCGAGGTAAGAATCATTAACTTAACTTGGGACTAGCACAATCGTATTATCGCATACTTGCAGGACGACACACTCCCAGGTGATAAAAAAGAGGCCAGGAAACTAAGGATGCAAACAGCCAAATACAGTATCATCCACAACGACCTGTACAAGAGAACTTACGACGGCCCTTTAGCAAAGTGCCTTGGCCCAAACCAGACTCGGCGCGTCCTTGAAGAGATCCACGAAAGCCATTGCTGGGCTCATTCTTTGCCGATTTATTTTAAGTTAAGCGATGAGTGAACAATTATTTAGATTAATTCTTCATAAGTTTTCACAATTCTTTGAAAGTTGTCCACATAATTCATGAATATATATATTACTAGATAAGTGATGCCCGTGCTATGCACATGCCGAACATGTTAGGTAATTTTTTATTTCAACTGTGGTAGTGAACGGTGCTCTATATCAGAGGGGTCAGTAGGATTTCCAGTGCACCATCCATCCTTCTTGAAGCATGAGTGTCAACAATTAATATTATACCAAATTTAGAAAATATATACATAAAATATCTAATTTTATGTAGAGACCATGGGTTCACGTACCCATAATACCTATAAATCCACGCCTGGCTCCATATTTATGTGGAAGATTCTCTTCTTTTACAAAATATGTCCAAAAAGAGAAATAAGAATATGTGACACCTTTTGAACAACCAATATAAAATATAGTTCTCCATATTGAATTAGAAAGTTCTCTTACTTTACGACAACAATAACAACCCAGTATAATCCCACTAGTGGGGTTTGGGGAAGGTAGTATGTATGCAGACCTTACCCATACCTGGGATAGAGAGACTGTTTCCAATAGATCCTCGGCTTCCTCCCTCTAAGAACTCCCCACCTTGCTCTTGGGGTGACTCGAACTCATAGCTTCTTGGTTGGAATTGGAGGGTGCTCACCACCAGAGCAACCCACTCTTGTCTAAAGGGAAATAATATTTACTTTACAATATGCAAAAAGGGAAATAAGCACGATACATTTTCAACAAAAAATCGAAAGTATCAGTTGGTGCATCTTTCTCAGCCTTCTTTCTTGTTGCAAGATTGTCCCGTTATTTGAATCTTGCACACCATATCAACACTGAAAACAAGTAACAGATTGATCATACATGGCCTTTAAATCATCCCAACAGGGTAGAAGTATATATAGGAAAGTTTGAAAAGGCATACTGTATTATCTACTATAGTCCTGAATCCAGGGGCGGCTCAACGGATCTCGTAACCTAGGGCGAAACCATATTTAGAGGCCCTTAAATTTATTTTATAAAATATCAACAAAATATGCTTTTTAAATAACAAATTAATCATTTAAGACAATAAAAGCGAATTAAAAAAAATTAGAAGAAGAGCACAAAAAATAAAGTGGTACTAATTATTAACTAACCTAACTAATTTTGTCCTAAAATTTGACACTTGTTGAATTTTTATTGTGACACTTAAGATTATCACATTGATTTGCTTCTCATATTCTGTATAGATAGATAGATATATAGATGGTCCTGAATCTAACACTATGTGAAGCCTATTTTCCTTTCGACCTATTGCGTCTCCGTATTATAGGCTGGCCCTGCGTCTCCGTCTACTAGTAGTTTATCAAACTACTAAGTGGTTTATCAAACTACGAAAGAAGCCATCTTCAGACACTTTTGAGAAGAAAATAATGTCTTGAAAAAGTAGATTGAAGACTTCTAAGTATTTATAAACCATTTGATAGCTTCAAGATGACATAAAACTTTGATAGTCTGAGATGACCTATTATTAGAAAATGTTATATCAATTCCTAGTTTGAGATATGCTCATTATCTTGAACAGCAAATTAAAACACGTCACAGGATTGGTTAAAACTCTTGCGTGGAATGAAATATATGCTATAAGCCATAATATGGTTGGCAACTGATAGCAAGACAGACCAGATGAGTCTTCCTGTTGAGAGGAAAGACCCCAGATAGCATTATATCATATAAGTCATAGAGAGAGCATTTAAATTATACAGATTTTGCCGCATTTGAACATTAAATTATGACAGAAAATTGATTCAAAAGCTTTGGGCTTTGATTAATAGCCTGTTTGGCCAAGTTGCAAAAATCAGTTTATTTTGAGAAGTGTTTTTCTCAAAAGTATTTTTGGTAAGTAGTAGTTTGTGTTTGACTAATTAATTTCAAAAATACTTCTGAGCAACAATTAGTATTTGATCAATATTTTAAAAACTGTTTCTAAGTGTATTTTTCTCAAAAATACTTTTCAAAAAAGTGCTTTTGGAGAGAAACTATTTTTTTCTGCTTCTTCAAAAGTACTTCTGCTTCTCCTCAAAATCTCTTTATTTTCTTCCAAAAGCTTGGCCAAACATTTCAACTTTGAAAAAAAAGTAATTTATTTTTTGAATAAAAAAGTTCTTTGTAGGTGTCAAAGACTGATCACATCTGTTATTTTACCTACACTATATTCTACAAATTATAGTAAGCACCTTTATAACCCGGTTTATCAGGGTAGAATTAGATTAGGAAGTTGCGAAATGAAGCAACTTTCCTATGAGGGAAATTTTTTATGTAAAGGTAGTTGTAAACTTGTATCTCAGAGGTATCTTATTGCTTTTCATTGGGTATGGGGCGGTTAATGAGGAGCTGAACCACATATATATTAGAGTTATATGACCAACTTATAATACTTTTCTATGTTCTTGGCCATTTGTTGGTTGTATGCAATAATAAAACCTGAGTCATCTTTTATTATTATTGTTTTTGGTTCTTCTCTTGGTATTGCACCGGTGATTTCTTTGACATTCACAAGGTCAACAGCCAATAATATGGACGAATAACTTGATGATTAAGGCGAAGACCGTACCTAAGTAGTGCTCCACTAAGAAACTGATAACTATTTCATCAGTATCATCATGTCATAAAGGAAGATCACAGATTCACAAACTAAAAAAGTATGTAAAGTAGGAAAATAATTAAGCAGGACCCCCTTAATGATTCAAGTTTCAAAGTAAATAATTCTAAATGTCTTATCCCCAAGAAGTTAAAAGGTGGCAGCCGTTCTCAAATGCTAAATTCTGATTGATTATGAAAAGAGAAATCGGAAGCCTCATCGAGCGCTATTAAAAAAGAAGTGAAAGGACAAGGAAGCTTACACAACTTAATATCTGTTTCTATACCTTTCTAATTTTTTAGTACAAACACTGTATTCTTGAGTTTACAAGTGTCACAAAAGATAGGAAGAGTTAGAAAATAAAATAAGAGTTGTGTCAAAGTTAAACAAACACTGTTGCTGAATATCGTTGGTAGTGAACGTACTAAAACCACTATTGTTGTAAATACTTATTGAAGAATTAAGAGAACTCTTATGACCCAAGGGAACTGGATGTAGGTACCACACCGGTACTGAACTAGTATAAAATTCATGTGCCTTCATTACTTTTTTATTCTGCATAATTTACTTCTGCTGCAATCGAACTTGTTGTAAACTTTAGTCGACTAATTCCTCTATTAGTCAACAAAGTTTTAAAATAGGTTACAATTCACCTCCCCCCCATAATTGCAATTGGTATCAGAGCAAGGATTCACAATTATTGCCTAATAGCAAGTGAGTAAAAGATCATGGCATCAAACACAGTCATTGGAGCACTATTCCAAGAAGGAACCTCTCAAGTATGACCTTCGTACTTCAATGGCCAGCACTTCTCACACTGGAAAGTGGGTATGGAAACCTACGCTATGTCATACGACATTAAAGTGTAACGTGTGATCAAAAAGGAAAATCTTCCAATTCCGCCAAAGAAGGACAAAGATGGTGAGATCATAGTATCATCTGATCATCTCGACTTAGATGAGTACACTGAAGAACAAGTAACTATTATTCAAGTGAATGCCAAGGCAAAATCATCTCCTATATAATTCCATAAGAGGAGAAGAGTATGAAAAGATATCAAGTTGTGAAACTTCAAAAGAAATATAGAAAAAGTTAGAAGTCACCTATGAAGGAACAAACAAAGTGAAAGAAACAAGGATCAATCTCCTAGTTCATGACTATGAATTGTTTCAAATGAAAGATGGAGATTCAGTTGAAGAAATATTCTTCTGGTTTAGCAAAATCCTTGGAGACTTAAAATTCTTTGGTAGACCAATTAGAGGTGGAGAACATGTCAGGACAATTCTAAGAAGTCTACCCACAGTTTGGCAACCCAAAGTCATTGCTCTAGAATGTCAGAATCTTAACAAGATGTCATATGATGAAATTAGAGGTGATCTAATTACCTTTGAGAAAATATATTTAGATAGACAAGTTCAACAAGAAAAAAAAAAAAGACAATTACATTTAAAGCAACCGTGGCTGAATCATAAAAGGAAGAAGAAGAAGAAGAAGAAGAAGAAGAAGAAGAAGAAGAAGAAGAAGAAGAAGAAGAAGGAGAACACGACGAGAATATAGCTATGCTCTCTAAAGTTGTGACAAACATGATGAGGAAAAACAGAAACAGCAGAAGAGGTAAACTAAATTTCAGAAAGGGGAAGATGAGTAATGAGAATGACAAAAATAATGGAAGATGCTATGAATCTGGAAAACATAGACACATTCAAGCTGAATGCCCTGAGCTGAAAAAGAAACTAAGCTGAAATTTCTAATAGAAGAAGTCTTTTGGAGCATGGAGTGATGAAGAAGAATTTGATCATGAAGAAATTGCCAACGTGTGTTTTATGTCCATCAAAGAAGATAGTGATGAAGATTTAGGTGAGCTTGGTCTTATGGCAGACGAAGAAACAAGTGAGGTGCATCTACCTATATGTCCTAAATGTAAAACACTTCAAGAATTTATTGATATTGCTCTTGCAGATATTGAGAAAGTTCTAATGAACTTCGAAAGATCCAAAGAGAAAAGAAAGACCGGGCACTCAAATTAGAAGTGTGTGAAATTAAAACAGACATACTTCAAGATGAAGTTAATGAACTTTAACTTCAACTGAATGGATTGTGAAAATCCACCAGTCACAGTTCCATCAAATAAAACCAGTTAACTTCTTGTAATATCACATCTAGGATAAGAAATCGCTCTGCATGCACTCATTATGGCAAAGATAGTCACAACTCTAACCATTGTAGGTTTAGAAATAACAGATAAAAGGTCTCTGAAAGTTCCAATAATCCCTCTTGCTTGTATTTTGGAAACTCTGGTCATACATCTAACCATTGCAGGTTTAAGAATAATAAAAGATGAGCTTGATAATCGAAGGCCTCTAGTCAGGCTAATACTCAGAATACTTACCATCCAGGACCCAATCAGGCTTGGGTACCTAAAAATAAGTAATTTATTTTTGCAGGAACATCGCAAGAAGAATACAAAAGAGAAATGGTATTTTGATAGCGCGTGTTCCAGACATAGGACAGGTGACAAACAATTATTCAAAACTGTCACTAAGATAAATGGTGGATCAGTCACTTTTGGAGAAAAATCAAGAGGAAACGTAATTGTTATTGGAAGAGTCCCTCTCAGCACATCATGTGATGTAGATGAAGTATATCTGGCAGATGAACTTGGCTACAATCTACTCAGTATCAGTCAACTATGTGACAATGACTATGCGGTTCGTTTTAAAAAGTACAGTTGGTTCATTGAAGACGAATCAGGTAAAATCATTCTATCTGAAAATAGAGATAGGAATATCTACACTCTCAGTAACATAGACAGTCTAGGAAATCAAATTTGTCTAGCTTCTATGATTGATAATCCTTGGGTATGGCATAGAAAACTTGGTCATGCTAGCATGCATACTATTCAAAAACTTTCTAAACGTGATTTGGTCATTGGTCTTCCAAAACTAGATTTTTCAAAAGATCAAATTTGTGATGCATGTCAGTTAGGAAAATAAACCAGGTCCTCTTTTAAAGTTAGAAACATAGTCTTTACTACAAAACCTCTTCAACTTTTGCATATGGCTATTTTTGGTCCAACTAGAACTGGTAGCATTCGTGGTAGAAAATATGCTTTTGTTATAGTAGATGATTTTTCTCGATTTACCTGGGTTATCATCAACTAGTAATGGATCATTGACTAATATGTTTGTGTTATCCTCAAAATTCGTACGTACCTCGGGGATATCATTAGAAGAAAAACTATTAATTGGTACTGTCAAAGTAGGGAGAGATTGTTAATGATTATTCTTAGATCAGTAGAATTTAATCATCAATATGATCCTGCATCTATTGACACTAGATCACTCAGCCTAATTCTACTTAAAGAGAGAAGGGACATAAGTTCTACAAAATGTGTATCTTAAGTTAGGCATGACGATTGGTTCACTGCTTCAAACATAACAAGATTGAAGGCTTTCTGCCAATTCACATATTCTAGACCATCACTAGTATATCTAGAGGGATATTGAGCTAACAAGCAAATATAGCTTACCTAGTACTCTTTATTTTTGTTATAACAAAACTTTAAAGAAAATTCATATATATTTACCTTTACAATTTAACAAGTTATTAGACTTCAGAAACTTTTAAAAATTTTACTGTAACAAACATAAGTTTGATGTATATTATAATACTAATCTCTATTTATTTATTAATTTTAATTTAAGTTGTAACAAAAAAAAAATATAAAAGAGCTAAGCTACATTAATAATTTCATATAGAAAGTTGAATAACTATGGAAATAGACTAAACTAAAATAAATAATAAAAGGAGACTAAGAAGAAGTGTTGATAACGAGGAGGGCCAGATAAGCGTCAGCATTTTGAAAAAGTGAAAAAAATCCCAAATAATGCTGGAGCTTGGGCTCGAACACACGACCAATTATAGAAGTTGATCCCTCTTGAGCCATCCGAACAAGGCACAACTTTAGTTAAGCGTGTTCAACTGCTTTAATTTGACAACAGCTTGTTTCTTCAAAAAATAATTTTCACACAAAAATAATAAAAAATATTTACGAAGCGGATTCAGTTGAACCCCTTGAACCAATGTAGGTCCGCCCGTGTTCATCACCCGTCTTCCCTTGAAGTATTCGAATAAGTAAAGAGAAATATATTTTTATATGAGGTGCATGTAAAAGAGAATGTTATCTCATGATTAATACCAATATGATCATAGAAATAAGATTAAAAGTTACAACACCTTACCAATGAATACTCTACCATTATCCAAGCTGATAAATATCGCCTTATGTAATGACCCGATCGGTCATTTTGAGAATCAACATCCCATTCGTTAATTTAAGGTCCCGAGTAGCTTCGTATTGTGTATTACTACTTGCGTGTGTGGTCGGATTTGATTTTCGGGTGATTCAGGATTGATTTGGAAGGATGATTCTTGTTTTAAAAATTTAAGAGGTAAGAATTGACTGGATTTTGAAGTTTGAGTAGACAACTCCGGAATAGTATTTTGATGATTCCAATAGATTCATATGGTGATTTTGGATTTAGGTGTATGTCCGAATATTGATTTGGAGGTTCGTAGGTTGATTTGATGCATTTTGGCGAAAGTTGGAAAGTTGAAGGTTTAGAAGGTTGAGAGGTATGTCCGGGAGTTGACTTTATTGATATTAGATTCGGATTGAAATTCTGGGAGTTGGTATAGCTCGGTTGTATTATTTGGGACTTGCATGCAAAATTTGAGTTCATTCTGGGTTGATTTGATATGATTCAGCGCGAGTAGTATAAGGTGATGGTTCATTAGTTTATTAGGCTTCAATTGCGGTGGGATTCGTAGTTTTGATGTTATTTGATGTGATTTGATGGCTCGAGTAGGTCCGCGTTATGTTATGAAACTTTTTGGTATGTTTGGACGGGTCCCAGAAAACCCGGGTGTATTTTGGACGTGTTGCGGATTATTTTGAGCCTTGTGGAATTTGCTAAAAAATCTATGTGCGGATGTTTTCACACTTGCCGATTAGGGACCGCAGATGCGGCGCCGCAGAAGCGGCTAAAGAAGCACAGGTGTGGGTTGTGGTTGGAAAGGTAGCGCCCGTATATGCGTTCGTGTTGCCGCAGAAGAGGAACCGCATCTGCGATGCGTGATCGCAGAAGTGCTAGGAGGCCGCATGTGCGATGGTAGTGGCGGCTGGAAGTATTCGCAGATGCGATGGCTTTTCCGCATCTACATGTGCACTTGTGCGATGTATCTTGCGCAGGTGTGGTAGGCCTGGGTTTAGTGGTCCTCGCGGATGCGAGTTTTTTTTTCGCAGAACCGGTGTTCGCAAGTGCGTGTTTGGTCTGCAAATGCGAAATCCCTGACATATTACATATACATCGAGGGTTTGGTTATTTTTATCACATCTTGAGTTGTAGACCTCGATTTTGGGGGATTTTAGAGTGGATTTTTATCATTTGGATTAGGGTAAGTATTCTTGACCCGAATTTAGTTATATTTCATGATTCCATCTTTGTTTTATTATTTAATTAGTGATCTGAGTTGGAGAAATTTGGTGATTTTTATAAAAACTTTCCAATACATAAAATGATGATTTGAAGGCCGATATGAGGTCAGAATTGGGTGATTTTGGTATGGTTGGACTCATATCGGATTGGATGTTTAGATTTCTTGAGTTTTGTCGGGTTCCGACATGCGAGCTCGAGGTTCATTTAAGACGAATCAGGTAAAATCATTCTATCTGAAAATAGAGATAGGAACGTCTACACTCTCAGTAACACAGACAGTCTAGGAAATCAAATCTGTCTAGCTTCTATGATTGATAATCCTTGGGTAAGACATAGAAAACTTGGTCATGCTAGCATGCATACTATTCAAAAACTTTTCAAACGTGATTTGTTCATTGGTCTTCCAAAATTAGATTTTTCAAAAGATCAAATTTGTGATGCATGTCAGTTAGGATAACAAACCAGGTCCTCCTTTAAAGTTAAAAATATAGTCTTTACTACAAAACCTCTTCAACTTTTGCATATAGACATTTTTGGTCCAACTAGAACTGCTAGCATTGGTGGTAGAAAATATGCTTTTGTTATAATAGATGATTTTTCTCGATTTACATGGGTTATCACTAACTAGTAATGGATCATTGACTAAAATGTTTGTGTTATCCTCAAAATTCCTACGTACCTCGGAGATATCATTAGAAGAAAAACCATTGATTGGTACTGTCGAAGTAGGGAGAGATTGTTCATGATTATTCTTAAATCAGTAGAATTTAATCATTAATATGATCCTGCATCTATTGACACTAGATCACTCAGCCTGCTTCTACTTAAAGAGAGAAGGGACATAAGTTCTACAAAACGTGTATCTTAAGTTAAGCATGACGATTGGTTCATTGCTTCAAACATGACAAGATTGAAGGCTTTCTGCCAATTCACATATTCTAGACCATCACTAGTATATCTAGAGGGATATTGAGCTGACAAGCAAATATAGCTTACCTAGTACTCTTTATTTTGGTTATAACAAAACTTTAAAGAAAATTCACATATATTTACCTTCACAGTTTAACAAGTTATTAGACTTCAGAAACTTTTTAAAATTTTACTGTAACAAACATAAGTTTGATGTATATTATAATACTAATCCCTATTTATTTATTAATTTTAATTTAAGTTGCACTAAGTGTTAACATTAAAAAACATAAAAGAGCTAAGCTACATTAATAATTTCATATAGAAAGTTCAATAACTATGGAAATAGACTAAACTAAAATAAACAAGAAAAGGAGACTAAGAAGAAGTGCTGATAACGAGGAGGGCCAGATAAGCTTCAGCATTTTGAAAAAGTAAAAAAAACCCAAATAATGCTGGAGCTTGGGCTCGAACACACGACCAATTATAGAAGTTGACCCCTCTTGAGCCATCCGAACAAGGCACAACTTTAGTTAAGCGTGTTCAACTGCTTTAATTTGACAACAGCTTGTTTCTTCAAAAAATAATTTTCACACAAAAATAATAAAAAATATTTACGAAGCGGATTCAGTTGAACCCCTTGAACCAATGTAGTTCCGCCCGTGTTCATCACCCGTCTTCCCTTGAAGTATTCGAATAAGTAAAGAGAAATATATTTTTATATGAGGTGCATGTAAAAGAGAATGTTATCTCATGATTAATACCAATATGATCATAGAAATAAGATTAAAAGTTACAACACCTTACCAATGAATACTCTACCATTATCCAAGCTGATAAATATCGCCTTATGTAATGACCCGATCGGTCATTTTGAGAATCAACATCCCATTCGTTAATTTAAGGTCCCGAGTAGCTTCGTATTGTGTATTACTACTTGCGTGTGTGGTCGGATTTGATTTTCGGGTGATTCAGGATTGATTTGGAAGGATGATTCTTGTTTTAAAAATTTAAGAGGTAAGAATTGACTGGATTTTGAAGTTTGAGTAGACAACTCCGGAATAGTATTTTGATGATTCCAATAGATTCATATGGTGATTTTGGATTTAGGTGTATGTCCGAATATTGATTTGGAGGTTCGTAGGTTGATTTGATGCATTTTGGCGAAAGTTGGAAAGTTGAAGGTTTAGAAGGTTGAGAGGTATGTCCGGGAGTTGACTTTATTGATATTAGATTCGGATTGAAATTCTGAGAGTTGGTGGTATAGCTCGGTTGTATTATTTGGGACTTGCATGCAAAATTTGAGTTCATTCTGGGTTGATTTGATATGATTCAGCGCGAGTAGTATAAGGTGATGGTTCATTAGTTTATTAGGCTTCAATTGCGGTGGGATTCGTAGTTTTGATGTTATTTGATGTGATTTGATGGCTCGAGTAGGTCCGCGTTATGTTATGAAACTTTTTGATATGTTTGGACGGGTCCCAGAAAACCCGGGTGTATTTTGGACGTGTTGCGGATTATTTTGAGCCTTGTGGAATTTGCTAAAAAATCTATGTGCGGATGTTTTCACACTTGCCGATTAGGGACCGCAGATGCGGCGCCGCAGAAGCGGCTAAAGAAGCACAGGTGTGGGTTGTGGTTGGAAAGGTAGCGCCCGTATATGCGTTCGTGTTGCCGCAGAAGAGGAACCGCATCTGCGATGCGTGATCGCAGAAGCGCTAGGAGGCCGCATGTGCGATGGTAGTGGCGGCTGGAAGTATTCGCAGATGCGATGGCTTTTCCGCATCTACATGTGCGCTTGTGCGATGTATCTTGCGCAGGTGTGGTAGGCCTGGGTTCACTGGTCCTCGCAGATTCGAGATTGTTTTTCACAGAACCGGTGTTCGCAGGTGCGTGTTTGGTCCGCAAATGCGAAATCCCGTACATATTACATATACATCGAGGGTTTAGTTATTTTTATCACATCTTGAGTTGTAGACCTCGGTTTTAGAGGATTTTAGAGTGGATTTTTACCATTTGGATTGGGGTAAGTATTCTTGACCCAAATTTAGTTATATTTCATGATTCCATCTTTGTTTTATTATTTAATTAGTGATCTGAGTTGGAGAAATTTGGTGATTTTTGTAAAAACTTTCCAATACATAAAATGATGATTTGAAGGCCGATATGAGGTCAGAATTGGGTGATTTTGGGATGGTTGGACTCATATCGAATTGGGTGTTCAGATTTTTTGAGTTTTGTCGGGTTCCGACGTGCGAGCCCAAGATTCATTGAAGACGAATAAGGTAAAATCATTCTATCTGAAAATAAAGATACGAACGTCTACACTCTCAGTAACATAGACAGTCTAGGAAATAAAATTTGTCTAGCTTCTATGATTGATAATCCTTGGGTATGGCATAGAAAACTTGGTCATGCTAGCATGCATACTATTCAAAAACTTTCCAAACGTGATTTGGTCATTGGTCTTCCAAAAATAGATTTTTCAAAAGATCAAATTTGTGATGCATGTCAGTTAGGAGAACAAACCAGGTCCTCCTTTAAAGTTAAAAACATAGTCTTTACTACAAAACCTCTTCAACTTTTGCATATGGACATTTTTGGTCCAACTAGAACTGCTAGCATTGGTGGCAGAAAATATGCTTTTATTATAATAGATGATTTTTCTCGATTTACATGGGTTATCACCAACTAGTAATGGATCATTGACTAATATGTTTGTGTTATCTTCAAAATTCGTACGTACCTCGGGGATATCATTAGAAGAAAAACCATTGATTGTTACTGTCGAAGTAGGGAGAGATTGTTCATGATTATTCTTAGATCAGTAGAATTTAATCATCAATATGATCCTGCATCTATTGATACTAGATCACTCAGCCTGATTCTACTTAAAGAGAGAAGGTACATAAGTTCTACTAAATGTGTATCTTAAGTTAAGCATGACGATTGGTTCATTGCTTCAAACATGACAAGATTGAAGGTTTTCTGCCAATTCGCATATTCTAGACCATCACTAGTATATCTAGAGGGATATTGAGCTGACAAGCAAATATAGCTTACCTAGAACTCTTTATTTTTGTTATAACAAAACTTTAAAGAAAATTCATATATATTTACCTTTACAATTTAACAAGTTATTAGACTTCAGAAACTTTTTAAAATTTTACTGTAACAAACATAAGTTTGATGTATATTATAATACTAATCTCTATTTATTTATAAATTTTAATTTAAGTTGCACTAACTGTTAACAAAAAAAAACATAAAAGAGCTAAGCTACATTAATAATTTCATATAGAAAGTTCAATAACTTTGGAAATAGACTAAACTAAAATAAACAATAAAAGGAGACTAAGAAGAAGTGCTGATAACGAGGAGGGCCAGATAAGCTTCCGCATTTTGAAAAAGTAAAAATAAACCCAAATAATGCTGGAGCTTGGGCTAGAACTCACGACCAATTACAGAAGTAGACCCCTCTTGAGCCATCCGAACAAGGCACAACTTTAGTTAAGCATGTTCAATTGCTTTAATTTGACAACAGTTTGTTTCTTCAAAAAATAATTTTCACACAAAAATAATAAAAAATATTTACGAAGTAGATTCAGTTGAACCCCTTGAACCAATGTAGGTCCGCTCATGTTCAAGTTGAAGATTTAGAAGGTTGAGAGGTATGACCGGGAGTTGACTTTGTTGATATCAGGTTCGGATTAAAAATTCAGGAGTTGGTATAGCTCTGTTATATTATTTGGGACTTGCATGCAAAATTTGAGTTCATTTTGGGTTGATTTGATATGATTCAGTGCGAGTAGTATAAGATGATGGTTCATTAGTTTATTAGGCTTCAATTGCGGTGGGATTCGTAGTTTTGATGTTATTTGATGTGATTTGATGCCTCGAGTAGGTCCGCGTTATGTTATGAAACTTTTTGGTATGTTTGGACGGGTCATGAGAAACCCGGGTGCATTTTGGACGTGTTGCGGATCATTTTGAGCCTTGTGGAATTTGCTAAACAATCTATGTGCGGATGTTTTCACACCTGCCGATGAGGGACCGCAGATGCGGCGCCGCAGAAGCACCTAAAGAAGCACAGGTGTGGGTTGTGGTAGGAAAGGCAGGGCCCGCATATGCGCTCGTGTTGCCGCAGAAGAGGAACCGCACCTGCGATGCATGATCGCAGAAGCGCTAGGAGGCCGCATGTGCGATGGTAGTGGAGGCTGGAAGTGTTCGGAGATGCAATGGCTTTTTCGCATCTACGTGTACGCATATGCGATGTGTCTTGCGCAGGTGTGGTAGGCCTGAGTTCAGTGGTCCTCGCGGATGCGAGATTTGTTTTCACAGAACCGGTGTTCGCAAGTGTGTGTTTGGTTCGCAAATGCGGAATCCCTGACATATTACATATACATCGAGGGTTTGGTTGTTTTTATCACATCTTGAGTTGTAGACCCTGGTTTTGGGGGATTCTAGAGTGGATTTTTACCATTTGGATTGGGGCAAGTATTCTTGACCCGAATTTAGTTATATTTCATGATTCCATCTTTGTTTAATTATTTAATTAGTGATATGAGTTGGAGAAAATTGGTGATTTTTGTAAAAACTTTCTAATACATAAAATGATGATTTGAAGGCCGATATGAGGTCAGAATTGGGTGGTTTTGGTATGGTTGGACTCATATCGGATTGGGTGTTTAGATTTCTTGCGTTTTATCGGGTTCCGAGGTGGGAGCCCGAGGTTGACTTTTTGGTATACATTAAAAATTGAAGCTTTATTATTCGAGATTATTTCCTATGGCTTTTATTTATGATATAAATTTATTTTATCTATATTCAAGCCGACCGGAGGTTGTTTCACACGGGAAGGTCTATTTAGAGTATTGATTTAGCTTCTTTGAGGTAAGTATCTTGTCTAACTTTGTGTAGGGGAACTACCCCTTAGGATTTGAGTTGATTAAATTATTTAGATTATGTGAAAGACGTGTATGCTAGGTGACGAGTGCGTACTCAGGCTTATATGTGAAAATTGGCCGGTTTAGACTCTTAGTCTTCTTTCATGTATTTATTTGAAGTTGTTAGAACATGTTATATCTTCTATATGTCAAGTTTACTCTCACATGCTGTAGCGACCCGACCGATCGTTTTGCTTTCTAGAACCTCGTTCCCCTAAATAAGACTTCCGGTACATGCTTTTAATGTTTTATGACTTGCGAGAATGGTTAGTTCAGGATTTGAAAGGGTTCGGGTTGAAATCGGAACACTTGGTTCCTTAAGGATGGCTTAAAAGGCCAAGCTTGACTTCGGTTTGAGTAAACGACCTCGGAATCAGGATTTGATGGTTCCAATAGGTTCGTATGATGATTTCGGACTAGGGCGTATGTTCGGATCGTGATTTGGATGACCCAGGAGCCTTTCAGCGCCTAATAGTGAAAGTTGGTTCTTGAAGGTTTTAAAAGTTCTTTAAATTTGTTTGGAGCGGGTTTTGGTGATATCGAGGTCCAAACGGGATTCCGTGACCGAGAATAGTTCTGTAATGTCATTTAAGACTTGCACGTAACATTTGGTATCATTCGGAGTAGTTTAAGTAAGTTTCAGCGCATTGGAGGTAAATCAAAGAACTTGAAGTTCTTAAATTTGATTCAATTGGTTTTGGGGTGCGATTCTTAGTATTAATATTGTTTCGGGCATTCCGAGAGTTCGAGCGAGTCCGTTTTATGATTCCAAACTTGTTGGTATGTTCGGGCGGGGCCCCGGGGGTCCCGAGTGTCAATCAGACGAGGCTCAGACCAAGATGAGAATTTGGAGCAGTTGCTGATGCACTAGATCTGTCAAAACCGAAACTGCGCTTGGTCAACCGCAGGTGCGAGCTCACAGGTGCGGGCCAAGCCTCAGAGAAGTGGCCAAAGGAGGGCAATCCAGGTTCCGCAGATGCATCCCATCCTCCACTGAAGAGGGTACCCGTCCCTAGAAGCGGTCCTGGCTGGCCCAGTGAATTCCGCAGAAGCGGACCCTTGTTCAAAGAAGCTAGGGCGCAGGTGCAGCCCTATGACTGCAGGTGCGGAAACTGCTGGAGGTAGTGAGCCTCATTTATTACGGGTTAGGACCATTTTTATCATATTTTCTTCCACTCTTGGGCGATTTGAGAGCTTCTAAGGAGGGAATTTTGACCTAGCTTTGTGAGGTAAGTAATTTCTTCTAAATATGAGTTTAGTACATATATTATGGGTTGATTTCCACATGAAAATTGGTAGAAATCATGGGTTGAGATGAAAAAAAAACCAGGGTTTAATAAAAATGAGATTTTACCATGAAAATGATTACAAAATTTAGTGAAAAGAATATATTATGTTCCTAAGGTTATGGGTAACAACTTTCTTCAAATATTTTCGGAATCTGGGCGTGTGGCTCGGAGGTGAATTTTAGGAATCTTGCAATTTTGGTTGGGTAATCACTTTAATAGTGGAGATATGAACCTTTGAGCAATAGATTGATCGATTTATATTATTTTTGGCTAGTTCCGAGTCGTTTGGCATCGAATTGGGGTTTTGAGCGCATTCTTGAATTGGGAAGTAAGATTTGAGATGAGGTAAGTCTCTTTTCTAATAATGTAAGAGGGAACATACCCCATAGGTGAACTTAATTAATATGTGTTGTTATTTGTGGGGGCTACATACGCAGGAAGTGATGGGAGTCCATACGTAGCTTCTATTCCTATCTATGTCCGGGTAGTTTTAGGTTTACACCATGCTTGTGGACACCGCTATTTGATCATATTTGTTAACTGTATCAAATGGAACTGAGTTGAGGATTTTTAAGGATTTAAAAGCTTCAAGTCGAATTATCTTTATTTTGAAAAGAATCAAGGAAGTGTTATGATTTTTTGATAAATTTATATTTGACCACGTCGCATGTATGATTCGAGAGCGGGGTAATAGATGCATCTATGGTTCACACCGTTGGACCCTCGGCAGTGCATAATTTATATTTATGTTGGATCGGGCCGAATGTCCTCGGTGGTATTCGTGTGTGATAATGAAAATGGAAGTTCCTTTCATAATCGGTATAAATTCATTGTTTGTGTGATCATATGTTTTAAAGGAAGTAAGTGGTTCAAGCTCTTAAATATTTCCGAAGACTTACTCAGTTTTTTCTTGTTCTGAGTCTTATTATTGTATATCATGCTTAATTAGAATTTCATATTATCATGTTATTGGCCCTAGTAAGTGTTGGAGTCGACCCCTCGTCACTACTTCTTCGAGGTTAGGCTAGATACTTACTGGGTACATATTATTTATGTACTCACGCTACACCTCTGTACTTAATTGTACAGGATCTGAGGCAGGTGCATCTGGTTACCAGTCTGGTGCGCAGATTTGATCCCCATCTCGAGACTTCATGGTGAGCTGTATTCCGAGCCGTTCTGCAGCAGCTGAAGTCTCCCTTATGTTTTATTTTGTTTCTGTCTATTTCATTTCAGACAGTAGGCTAGTGTTCTTTTGTATATTCTACTAGATTGCCCACATACTTGTGATGCCGGGTCTTGGCACACACACGAGTAGACTTACAATTTTGGATTTGTTTACATGATTATGATTTGTACTTGTTTTCTTCCTTATAATTATGTCACCTTTGCAAATTTCTAAATCTTTTAAACAAATGTGGAAATGTTATCCACTTAGTAATTTATTTAAATGGGAAACCATTAGTTTGATCAGTGTTGGCTTGCCTAACAATGGTGTTTACTTGTCAAGTTTACTCTTATATGTTTTATTTGAAGTTGTTACCTCTTTATTGTGATGTGACCTTCTTTACTGTTGAGTTATTCTTAATTGAAATTGTCGTTACATGATATTCTTTCGTTGTCGGGTTATTCTCATGCATTTAGACATAGTTGCTATTTCATGACCATCTCTTTCAGCGTTAGCTTATGTCATTCAATAGGATTTACAGTTGTCATTTCATGAAAATATCTTCATTATTGAGTTTATTCTTAAACTATAATTAAAGTTGAAGTTATTGAAAGCCATTAACCAGTTTTAGTTGAAGCTGTTGTTTAATGGTGAATTGTTCATTGTTGAGTTATTTTTCACATTTCAGTTTTGTTGCTATTGAGATTTTGGTACACATAATGGCTAAATCGTGAACTATGTGTTGTGGTGATATTGTTATTGTTGTTTTGGAAAGTTTGTGGCCTATGGGCATTTGTAGTACAAGTTAATATATCGTGTTTTTGCGATGTTAGTACATGTGTATTTGTTGTGTGGATTGTTTTATTGGTTTGCATAGCATAAGGGTGGCATCTCATCGTGACTGATTGTACGGAGTGATACGGGTGGCTATTGTGTTATTGTCATGGCGGAGTGATATGGGTGACTATTGTGCTATTGTCTAGGCGGAGTGATACGAGTGGCTATTATGCGGAGTGATACAGGGTGGATTTTGTATTAAATGTCAGGGTGGAACGATAAGGGTAGCTATTATGATGTTGTCAATACGTAGAGATAAGGGTGGCTATGTCAGGGATGATATGTGATGGCCTTAGGACATAATGTTGATGATATTTGTGTGATGGTGTGATTTTCCTTGTGTATGTCATGAACCTTACGTGGTTTATTATGTTGTTTCCAATGAGTTGCTCGATGTCTTTGATATTACTTGTTGACTCCGTTTGTATTAGTACACGTGCACATGCATATACCGCAGCATGCCACGTATACCAGTTCAGGAGTAAGAAACTTGACATTTTTGACCTCGCACGTGTATTCTTGTATATATTATTTTATTGTGATATTGAGCTTGTGACCATGCCGGACGGATTGTGATATTGAGCCTGTGACCACGCTGGACGGATTGTGATAGTGAGCCTGTGACCATGCTAGACAGATTGAGGTATTGGCACGTGAGTCGTCCGTGCACTCGTGACTTGTGATTATGCGATGAGGTATCTCAGAGTAATTGTTTTGGGAGACTTGTGTTAGAACGACTTGATTATTTGGTTGCCATATGTTTTCCTTATTTGGTCTCACTAGTACTTTAACGATGTTCTGATTACTTTAATGTTTATATCACATGTTTGTTCCTTGTTGTCATTTACTGATTCTTGCTTCTATTATTATCTTTAGACTTATATACTGCATAGGTTATTATGACTAGTAGGTGTCTTGACTTGTACCTCGTCACTACTCCACCGAGGTTAGTCTTGATACTTACTGGGTACCGACCGTGGTGTACTCATACTACACTTCTGCTCAGTTTTGTGCAGATCCAGGTATTGGAGATAACGGACTCAGACAAAGTTAGCTTCTTGATCGCGAGGATTCAAGGTAGAACTGCTTGGTCGTCACAGTCCATTGGAATCCTCTTTCTTTGATTGTACTATTAAATCGTTGTCCGAACAATATTGTATTTTGAGTTATTCCTATGTATTCATTTAGAGTTCGTGACTTTGTACTACCTAGTCTTGGGAAGTTGTTGTAATTATTGTCGCGTAGGCTTGTTTCACCTTTATTTCAGTATTTAAATTAAACTCTGCTTTATAATATTATTTTTAAACTGGCTTAACCGTTGTAAGTAATCGGCTTACCTAGTCTTTGATACTAGGTGCCATCACGATGCCTAAGGTGGGATTTTGGGTCGTGACAAGTTTATATCAGAGCTCTAGGTACATAGGTTCTACGAGTCACGAGCAAGTTTAGTAGAGTCTTGCAGATCGGTACGGAGACGTCTATACTTATCTTCGAGAGGCTACAGAACTATTAGGAAAATTCGACTTACTTCATTCCTGTCATGCGAAGTTGTTCATTTCGAAGTTTGAGCCGTTATATCTCTATTCTCTCACAGATGCTGAGGACACGCACTATCAGATCAGCCGAGCAAACACCCGCGGCCAATGCTAGAGCCGTGAGAGGCCAGGGCCGGGGTAGAGGGAGAGCAGGGGCACATCCCACCGTTAGAGCACCTGCCAGAGTAGCAGCTGAAAAGTCACCAATATCTCCGGTGGGGGGACAGGCATCAGAGGCGCATGTTGCTACCCCCGGACTTCAGGAGAGTTTAGCGCAGGTCCCGAGCATGTTTGGTACATTGGCTCAGGCGGGATTAATCCCAGTTTCACCAAAAGAGATAAATAGAGTGAGAGAGACTTACTGTTGGAGTCAGTGGTAGCATATTCGCTGCAGCACTAGAGATGGTTTGTAGAATGAAGGAAACTTGAATACTAGTACTACTATATTTTATGCTAAATAAAAGATAAAAGAAAGGAGAAAAATTCAGCAAACATTATAAAGAGAATAGATCAACATCTCTGTCATGATCCAAAACCCACAATAGGCCATGATGGCGTCCAACGTCACCGTTAGGCAAGCCAACTGTGAACTATCACGTTAATTATTCCTTGTATTAGTTTTGAAATCATAAATTTTATTAAGTAAAGAGGTTTACGCATTTAAAATCATAGGTACCTACATAATTAGTAAGATATAAAAATAAAAGGGTGACAATAATATGCAAATCCGTAAACATCAAGTAGAATATCCCAAAACCCGGTGTCACAAGTGCATGAGCGTCTACAAAGGAGTGCAATAATAATACAATATTTATTTGGAATATAAAATAGACATGATAAAGTAAATAAATATGATGGAGACTCCGTGGGCTGCAGTGTGTAGCATAGAAGGTAGCTCATGATGACGTCCAAATCCACTACTAAAAAGTAAATGGACACAGTCGCATACAATATAATTTACCCAACTTTGAGTCGGGATCGAATCTCATGGAGAACAATATGTAGGCGATTAGGCGTGTAAGAGAATTATCTCTTATTATGCTAAGCCAGACACTTAGAAAGGTTTTGAGAAAATATTTATAACTAATTGCGAAAATGTAAACTAACCTAGAAAGCAAGTAAAATGATCAATAGCTACAAGCATGGATGTATTGGGAATTACACACAAGTAATGATCCAATGTATTTCACGATTTTACAAATATGAGTGAGTTTATGTTAATTAGCCTCGGACAATAATTCTATATTAGCTTATACCGAAGACTAACAAGACTTCCTAATTGAGTTATCCCTAAAACAATTAAGAGATTAAGCACACCCGAATATAGCTACAAGTAGTTAAATCCTATCCCTAGGTAAAATCTATAAAGTGAGGGTTTTTAATAAGCTAGGTCGTGTATTTGTGGGTTTGGAATGGAGAAAATATGAATTGTCAATCCTGCCCAGGTCTGAAGCCTGTTGGTCGCACCTGCAGAACAATCATCACAAGTACGGCTCTGTAGATGCGGAATTGATGCACGCATATGCGATTTTTTGTGAAAACAGCTATTCTGCAGAAGCGGACATTTAGCCGCAAAAGCGGCTTCGCAAATGCGGACCTCAACCGCAGAAGTGGATTAGTGGTCGCAGAAGCAATTTCTACCTTGCAAGACGGATTTCGCAGATGCGGACCATTTCTCGCAAATGCGAATTGTTCTGCGCAGATGCGATTCCACTGGAGATGTTTGCACTTCTTTCACTCTTTTTGCAAGGATCCACTTCATTTAATTACAATTCTCTTCAAGACTTCATTTACCTGAAAATCTAGCAATGCACACCATAAATCACCTCATTTTATAATTAAAAGTCACAAAAACTAAGGAAAAGTGACTAAGATGAGTGGTAAAATCATCACTCATCACGGTCAAACTTAGACATTCTTTTAGCCTTCAAATCACTAGTTTTCAACAACTTACGTTAAATCAAGTTAAGGACTTCTGAATTCGATTCCGGGCATACGCCCGAGTCCCAAATCATGATACGGATCCACCGAGATCGTTAAAAGCATAATCCGGGTTCGTTTACACAAAACGTTGACCGCAGTCATCTCGTATGAGTTTTAAGGCAATATTTTATATTTTAATCAATTTTTCACATAAAGTTTTTCCAGAAAAAGACAAAGACTATGCACGCAAATTGAGGAAGGCTAAATAGAGCTATTCGAGGTCTCAGAACACAGAAATGAAGAGTAAAACTATAAATGACCTATCAGGACAACATATTCTCCACCTCTAAAACAAATGTTCGTCCTTGAACGAACATAGAAAGGTACCTGGACTGGTAAAAAGGTGTGGACATCTACTCCGCATGTACGATTCAGACTCCCACGTGGCTGCCTCGATCGGCTGAACTCTCCTCTACACTCGAACTAAAGGATAACTCTTAGACTCAACTGCCGGACTTGCCAGGCTAAAATAGACACTGACTCTTCCTCATAAGTTAAATCCTTGTCTAGTTGGACTGAGCTGAAATCTAACACATGGGACGGATCACCGTGATACTTTCGAAGCATGAACACATGGAACACTAGATGGACTGTTGATAAACTAGGTGGCAATGCCAGTTTATAGGATACCTCACCCACTCTCTCAAGAATCTCACATGGTCCGATATACCTAGGGCTCAACTTTCCCTTCTTTCCGAACCTCATCACACCGTTCATGGGTGAAACCCGGAGCAATACCCTCTCTCCAGCCATGAATGCAACATCACAAACTCTACGGTCAACATAACTCTTATACCTAGACTGAGCTAAGAGAAGTCGATCCTAAATAATCTTGACCTTTTTCAAGGCATCCCGAACCAAATTAGTACCCACCAACCGAGCCCTTCCTGGCTCGAACCGTCCAACTTACGAATGTCACTGCCTCCCATATAATGCCTCATAGGGAGCCATCTGAATGCTAGAATGATAGCTGTTAGTGTAGGCAAACTCCATAAGCGGAAAGAACTCATCCCAAGAACCCCTGAAATCCATAACATAAGTGTGAAGCATATCCTCCAACATTTGAATAGTGCGCTCGGAGTTTCTGCCCGTCTAGGGTTGAAATATTGTACTCAACTCAACTCGTGTGCCTAACTCACGCTATACGTCCCTCCAAAAGTGCGAGGTAAACTGCGTACCTTGATTAGAAATGGTAGACATGGGCATACTGTGAAGTCAAATGATCTCGCGGATGTAGATCTCTACTAACCGCTCTGAAGAATAGGTAACTGCCACTGGAATGAAATGTGCCGACTTGGTGAACCTGTCCACAATGACCCATACTGCGTCGAACTTCTTCTGAGTCAGTGGGAGTCCAACAACAAAATCCATAGTGATACGCTTCCACTTCCACGCAAGAATCTCTAGCCTCTGAAGCAAACTATCAGGCCTCTGATGCTCGTACTTTACTTGCTGACAATTCTGATACCAAGCTACATATGCAACTATATACTTCTTCATCCTCCTCCACCAATAATGCTGCTGCAAGTCCTAATACATCTTGGTGGCACCCGGATGAATAGAATACAGGGAATTATAGGCCTCCTTAAGAATCAACTCACGAAGCCCATACGTATTAGGTACACAAATACGCCCATGCATCTGCAAAACCCCATCATATCCAATTGTAACCTGCTTGGCACCATCGTGCCACACCGTGTCCTTATGGACAAGCAAATGGGGGTTATCATACTGACGCTCTCTGATACACTCGTACAAGGAAGACCGAGAGACTATGCAAGCTAGAACATGATTGTGCTCTAAAACATCTAACCTCGCGAACTGATTATGAACATCTGACGTAAACGACCTCTCACCAACTAGAATATATGCAAGGCTACCCATACTCACGACCTTTCTACTCAAGGCATCGACCACCACATTAGCCTTCCCGGGATGATACAAAATGGTGATATCATAGTCTTTTAACAGCTCCAATCACCTCTTCTACCTCAAGTTAAGATAATTCTGCTTGAACAAATACTGTAGGCTCTGATGATCCGTGAATACCTCACATGACACGCTGTAAAGATAGTGCCTCCAAATCTTCAGTGTATGTATAATGGCTGCCAGCTCTAAGTCATGAATAGGGTAATTCTTTGTCACGCCCCAAACTCGGGGAGCGCGACTGGTGCTCAACCGAGAGGACCCGGCCGAGCAAGCCTGTTAGATTTCCTTCTACCCAAACTCATCCATGAATAAAGAGGAGATGTACTCCATTAATCAAACGCTGAAAAGATTTTATTAACAACTTCTTTTTTAATTCCCATTAGCAGCTTCCTTCATAATTTTCAAAATATTACGAGTTTATAGAATTAACGAAAAAAACATAATTTCCAAATACCAACATTTCTAGTTTAATTCCCCAACATCAACCACAACCCACAACCTGTCTACGGAGCCTCTAAGTACAGTAGAAGAGTAATATGGAAATTCCGACAACAAGGCCCCGGCTATACCTCAAAATACAGTACATGAGAAACAAAAGATACATGACCCAGAAATGAAGTGGGGCTCACCAAATCAGCTGAAAAGAGTGCACTGCTATCACTGATCAATGCCACCCGCTGTTGAACCACCTGCATCCATTAAAGATGCAGCGCCCCTGCAAAAAGGACGTTAGTACTGTCGAATACCACTAGTATGCATAGCTAAAAGTCCTCTTTCAAAATATAATGCCCACATAAGGAAAGGCAACACATAGAAACAACAAGTCATAATCAACAATATCCAAATGTTTAGTTAAAACATAATAATTTTTAAAATACGAACTTCATATACAATTTTGGTTGGGAGAACATTAGCACCGATATACCACCATCTTTGTTAATACGAAGTCCGATCACGCCCGATCGGCTAGGCCATCTCCCCACAAACAATGTAGTTTAACATGTGATGCGAAAGAAAGTTGTTACCAAGAGTAGTACCACCAAATGCGCGATATGGCGTCCGATCTCCACCCGATCAGTTAGGCCGCCTTCCCACATATGCCGTGCGGCTTAACTTTTCCAATCCACAAAGGTTCCAGTTTCATCCCAATTATGGGGAATAATATAACAATTTCCCAAAGGTTCCAATTCCATCGCAAATAAGGGGAATAATCATAATCCACCCCTACACCGGCACGTGTTGTTTTAGGTGTGGGCCTTATGACCCACCCTTCCTCGGTGTCGCTAATGATGCTCCCAAAAACATTTTTGATTTGATTTGCAAACAGAAATATCATAAATACAATTGTACTCACCTCAACATCTTTCACATTGTATAAATTCTCATTAGTATTCCCAGTCATTCACAACGACAATATTTCCTTGGCTCATTAGGCCATCCACAAGATTCTTTATTCCTGGCACGATGGCCGTATTTCATATTCCACACTTTCACCTCTTTCAATTTCAAAGATAACTATCAAGTATCAACATATAGGATATTTCAGAAATCATATACTTCAAATCCATTTGAAATGGAAACTTCAAACACAAATGGTTTCTTCCCAAAGAATGAGGCATACCATCCAACAATAGAAACACACATGAAAATCATAAACAATCAATACACCATTTATTCTTACAATGCTCTTCCCTAGCAATGACAATGTACCAGTTCAACACATGAGTATATAGAACTTGAATCACATTAAATATATTTATAAAGCAAAGCATTAGTTAAAGCAACCACTAATGGGCATGAATTGAGTACAAAAGCTTTTAGGTAATTATATCTTCGAAGTCATTTTTAAACAATTGAGTCGAGGCTCATTTCATATTCTTTATCGCATCTTCTCAAATCATTTGCCCTACTAGTCATAATCATAACTTAAATTCTTGGCATGCTATCCATACTCTATATCCCCAATTAACATATTTCACTTTCAACCATCTTTAGAGATTATCAACAATAAGACATTTCCAAATCAAGACTTTAGGTACACATATGAGCAATTAAGAGTCTTAAGAATATTGAGATTTTCTCACACAAGTTGGTATACTATCTTTCATTGAAACACGACTCAAAGCCATAGCCTTTTAATACGCAACTCATACTTTAAAACTTACGAAAACATTATGGAATTCAATTTCAAGAGAGAAAGTTTAGCCAACATACCTCAATTGAGCTTCTTAAACTCTAAAATGATCCGGAATTCTTATCAACTTCAATCTATAATAACAACATCCAATGGGACAAATATTAGTAACAAATTCCATAATTTAGGCCATTTAGGCATTTTATCAAACACCTGGTAGGCATGAATCTCTACACCTCTTAACCATCGAATTAGTTCATCCAAATACTACCATTTATGAACAATGTATCCCACCATCATTCTTAAACAATTCATAACTTCCAACATCAAATACATGACCATTCTTCCACACCCAACCAATAAAATTCTATCAAATAATCACCTTTCAATCTCTACGATGGTTATGTATTTAAATTGGGAACTTATGGCTTCCAATCACCATACTATAAGTTCCAATACTTAATTTATACTCATATTCCCATAATATATCCATACATGTAAGTTTAAGGGTGTAGGATTACCTTGTGGAAGAAATCTTACAAAACCCTCCTTTGAGTTCTTGAAGAAATTTGTTGAAGATCTATCTATTTTATGTGTAGATCTCATCAATACTAGTGTAGAAATAATGGAATTTCACATCCAAATAACGGGGATTGCTTACCTTGAAGATGGGAGGAGTTGGTTGTTTTGAGAGAGGGGAGAAGAGCTCCAACGTCCAAATGAAATAGGGAAAATGAACCTCGAAATTGTATTGTATTAATAGGCCTAGATTTCAGGGTTTCAGATGCTGCCCTAGATGCTTCGTATCCCAACTTCACTCCTCTTTGAAGCTCGGATGCGGACCTGGATGCTATAGAAGCACTTCACTGCCAGCCTTTCTTTCGGACGCGGCCTCAAATGCTTCGCATCCGCAGGCTCCTCCGCCAGCCTTTGGTATTTGGTCATAACTTCTTATAGGAATGTCCAAATATGGAACGGTTTGAAACATTAGAAACTAGACTCGAAGACCTTTAATTGAATAGGTCATCCATCACATAACTCCTTATATATATATATATATATATATATATATATATATATATATATTCTCGTCCAAAGTTTGGTCTTGTGCGTACTCATTTGGAACTTTAGTCTATCATGAAATTCCCACCTTGACTTTGACTTAGGGCTCTCCTTAGACCCCACATCACTTATAACATGCCTCGTACACTTATTATCATATACAATTGATATCAATTATATTAATAGTCCTTATTTGCACACCAAATAATATAATGAGCGCATATCAACTTTCTTACTAGCGCTCAAGTACTTCGAAATTTTCTGGGGTGTTACATTATCCCCCACTTAAGAACATTCGTCCTCGAATTTTTCTCAAGTCACTTCTAAGAATAGAGTTATCCCTCTACCTCCAACCATTATACATAGGCACTTATGACTACATCGATCTCATACTTCCTTTCCAAAATTTTAACTTACTTATGGCCTTTAAAATTTGGCTATCTTTACAAATTATAAAAAAGAAAATTGGCAGCGTTTCCCCTGTTACTCGGCCTATCCACTTGTCTGAGAATCACCAAATCAACATTTCAACACATTCACAACTCGACAAAGCATCACTATGTATATCAACATCACAAATCTCATCATTACAACATTATACTATCAAGTGTTATATCTGGACATGAGCTGCACGTATTTAAATCATATTACATAGAAAGTACCTTTCAAATCACAACCTCTTTCTATACAACCAAGCAAAAACATTTTCTTTCCACAACACTTTCGGCCTTCAAGGTGACCTTCTCGACTCACAGAATTTGCCATAACACATTAACAGAGGCAATCTCAACTCCCAATTTTATCTAACAAGGATGACAAATAGATACCCCTCATAAGCCAATTCCCATTAACTTCACCTTCTCTAGCTTCCACCAGAATGATAGACAAAGGATTTCCAACTACCTTCTTAGACATAGAGACATGAAACACCGGGTACATGGAGGACAATAATAGGGAAACATCATAGTCATAGTTTGGCCTATTTCCTTAAAGATTTCATAAGGCCTAATGTGACTATACATACTTTATCTTTATTAACAATTCACATAGTATCCTCATGGAGAAAATATTAAGAATAACCAGTTTACTTTCTTCAATTCTAAATCTCTACGCCGAACACCCAAACTAGACCTTTGGCAACCTCTAGATGTACTGGCTTGAATATGACAATAAAGATTCCTATTCAATATATTTGATCACGGGATGACGTTTCTTCTTTGACATGTGACATATGGGAGGCATAATCGGAAGGATAAAAATATTAGTGTCAATTATTCTTGGAAGGCCATGAGTCATGAAAAGGACAACAACCATTGTTTTATTCCATACATGCCTTGTTTGGCAATAGTAGGCCTCAAAGAGAAATAGACAAGTACGTGACACTAGTCGTCTCCTGGAGTGTAGGGAAAATTAGCTTAACTTGAAATAAGAATATTTTGGCACCCCGAATGTGATATGGGTTTCAAAATTCATGTAATTGTATTACGGTCTTAACATCACATGACACAAGGAATCTATGTCACAAGCCTACGAGGATGAAAAAGATGTTGAACACTTGTGAGATTATTATCATTCTGACAGCTTAACACTTCACAATCGTTGATCCTATATTAGAGGATTAGAGATACAACAAACTTGTCTTTTAAATCAATATGCTCATCATAAGGTTGTTTAACTTTCAACCACACACGAGTGAAATCATGTAGATAGGACATCCTAATATTGGGGTGAAATCATGTATTGGTTAGAGAGAATGAACACTTTGCTATGAGCTAGACAGGTTTCTACAATAACAACTCTCAAGCTGCCATATCAGGCCACTTCACGGGAAACTACAATACTACGAACAAAGTGAGTTACTCACTGAGGCATGCTCTAGGTGGACATGAAAGTCAGATTGCAATGGGCGAACAAAAAGATCTTCTTGTGACGAATTTGGGAAAATGTCAAATTTTCCAGAAACTTTTATGCGGACAAGTGGCCCCTTTCAGTTGAAAGCTTCACATATAATAGGTGTTGATATATGCTCTCGTGTTACTAGACAGTGAAATGGATTCATGATAGTACTCACAAAGGAGTAAAGTGATTGTTCCAATCATAGGAGCTACGTACACCCGAGGGAGAAATAGTGGCTTAAGAAGGATCTCAACACTAGGCTGCCTTACATTAGATATGATACCACGTAGGTAATTATTACGATGGTGCGTGCATAGGCACAAGTGAGCAGAGGTTACTCATTCGATTCAAAAGGTTCTGTAAGAAATTCATCGGATATAGTCCCTTGTTGAGAATTTAGGGAAGCAAATGGGAAGTATTAATCCTAAAGTTATAACTAAATTTCAAGGACATAATTATAGAGCTCAATTCCACAGGAGGTTGTAAATAAGATTATTTGTGATAGAGTGGATTCACGAATAATGCGTCTCATTCAGAAAGTATGCAATGTTTTATGATTCAACGTTTTGGTTAAGACCATATTTATGTAGTCCTTTTCAATATGGATGTACATATACAACAAGGAAAATAATGCGGTGTTCATAATGATATAATAAGGAGTGACTTACTTGATGACTTTAGATTGACAGGGCAGTACCTTAATTGATGCCCCTCTATTCCACATCCAAAACATACACTAGTACCATAGTGACACACTCCCGAATGACATCTCATACACTTCACACAACAAGGATGGGTTCTGCTAAACTGATTCGTCTCACTGACCTGATATTTACCATTTCTACATACATCATAAGCATACCCCTTATCCTTCCTCCAAGATTCCAATACGGGAGTACTAATTCCAGCACCGGGTTGCTGTGTGGGCCTTTGGTATTTCCCAAAGCTATCACCCCTAACGCTCTGCTGAGCATACTCACAACACGACGGAAAATATTCCTTCTCGTATGACTGACACAACTGGATAGGTGTACCCAACCTTGGGCATTTGTTCTTCTTGTGCCCTCTGTTTCCACAACCATAACATATTTCAAGAGTCATCCAACATCTCCCCAAGTGACGCTTCTTACAAACCAAACAATTCAGCTCATTAGTACCAACAACCCTTTTTCGCTTCTTAGATTCTCTCACCACGCGATCCGGTGGTGCGGTGACATTGGTAGGAACAAGGACATTTCCCCTACCAACTGGTTCTTTCATTTTCTCCTCGCTACCTCGAACCCGTGGGTTACTCATTTGAAAAATGAGACATGACGAGGAAATTAGCTTCCTATCTTGAGTTCTATCGCATGATCTGGAGTATCAAAGAAGTATGAATTTCCCAAATGTACAAGTAGCCTCCTTATTATAGATGTGGTCGACAAAACACCGATAAGAATGACTCTACTAGACACGGCTCCGAGACATCCTAGGACACTTTAAAACCTTAGGCTCTGATACCAAGTTTATCACGCCCCAAACTCGTGGAGCGCGACCGACGCTCAACCGAGAGGACCCGGCCGAGCAAGCCTATTAGATTTCCTTCTACCCAAACTCATCCATGAATAAATAGAAGATGTACTCCATTAATCAAATGATGAAAAGATTTTATTAACAACTTCTTTTTTAATCCCATTAGCATCCTCATTCATAATTTCCAAAATATTACGAGTTTATATAATTAACGAAAAAAACATAATTTCCAAATACCAACATTTCTATTTCAATTCCCCAACATCAACCACAACCCACAACCTGTATACGAGGCCTCTAAGTACAATAGAAGAGTAATATGAAAATGCCGACAACAAGGCCCCCACTATACCTCAAAATACAGTACATGAGAAATAAAAGATAAATGACCCTGAAATGAAGTGGGGCTCACCAAATCAGCTGAAAAGAGTGCACTGATATCACTGATCAATGCTGCCTGCTGTTGAACCACCTGCATCCATTAAAGATGCAGCGTCCCCGGCAAAAGGGACATTAGTACTGTCTAATACCACTAGTATGCATAGCTAAAAGTCCTCTTTCAAAATAGAATGCCCACATAAGAAAAGGCAACACATAGAAACAACAAGTCAGAATGAACAATATCCAAATGTTCAGTTAAAACGAACTTCATATACAATTTTGGTTGGGAGATCATTAGCACCGATATACCACCATCTTTGATAGCACAGAGTCCGATCACGCCCGATCGGCTAGGCCATCTCCCCACGAACAATGTGGTTTGACGTGTGATGCGAAAAAAAGTTGTTACCAAGAGTAGTACCACCATATGCGCAATATGGCGTCCGATCTCCACCCGAGCAGCTAGGCCGCCTTTTCACATACGCCGTGCGGGTTGACTTTTCCAATCCACAAAGGTTCCAGTTTCATCCCAATTAAGGGGAATAATATCACAATTTCCCAAAGTTCCAATTTTATCCCAAATAAGGGGAATAGTCACAATCCACCCCTACACCGGCACGTGTAGTTTCAGGTGTGGGCCTTATGACCCACCTTTCCTCGGTCTTGCTAATGATGCTCCCAAAAACATTTTTGATTTGATTTGTAAACAGAAATATCATAAATACAATTGCACTCACCTCAACATCTTTCACATTGTATAAATTCTCATTAGTATTCCCAGTCATTCACAACGACAATATTTCCTTGGCTCATTAGGCCATTCACAAGATTCTTTATTCCTGGCACGATGGCCGTATTTCATATTCCACACTTTTACCTCTTTCAATTTCAAAGATAACTATGAAGTATCAACATATAGGATATTTTAGAAATCATATACTTCAAATCTATTAGAAATGGAAACTTCAAACACAAATGGTTTCTTCCCAAAGAATGAGGCATACCATCCAACAATAGAAACACACATGAAAATCATAAACAATCAATACACCATTTATTCTTACAATGCTCTTCCCTAGCAATGACAATGTACCAGTTCAACACATGAATATATAAAACTCGAATCACACTAGATATATTTATAAAGCAAAGTATTAGTTAAAGCAACCACTAATGGGCATGAATTGAGTACAAAAGCTTTTAGGTAATTCTATCTTCGAAGTCATTTTTAAACAATTGAGTCGAGGCTCATTTCATATTCTTTATCGCATCTTCTCAAATCAGTTGCACTACTAGACACAATCATAACTTAAATTCTTGGTACGTTGGCCACACTCTATATCCCGAATTAACTTATTTCACTTCCAACCATCTTTACAGATTATAAACAATAAGACATTTCCAAATCAAGACTTTAGGTACACATATGAGCAATTAAGAGTCTTAAGAATATTGAGATTTTCTCACACAATTTGGCATACTATCTTTCATTGAAACACGACTCAAAGCCATAGCCTTTTAATACGCAACCCATACTTTGAAACTTACGGAAACATTATGGAATTCAATTCCAAGAGAGAAAGTTTAGCCAACATACCTCAATTGAGCTTCTTAAAATCTAAAATGTTCCAGAATTCTTATCAACTTCAATCTATAATAACAACATCCAATGGGACCAATATTTGTAACAAATTCCATAATTTAAGCCATTTAGGCATTTTATCAAACATCTAGTAGGCATGAATCTCTACACCTCTTAACCATATAATTAGTTCATCCATTTACTACCATTTACGAATAATTTATCCCACCATCATTCTTAAACAATTCATAACTTCCAACATCACATACATGACCATTCTTCCACACCCAACCAACAAAATTCCATCAAATAATTACCTTTCAATCTCTACAATGGTTATGTATTTAAATTGGGAACTTATGGCATCCAATCATCATACTATAAGTTCTAATACTTAATTTATACTCATATTTCCATAATATTTTCATACATGTAAGTCTAAGGGTGTAGGATTACCTTTTGGAAGAAATCTTGCAAAACCCTCCTTTGAGTTCTTGAAGAAATTTGTTGAAGATCTATCTATTTTATGTGTAGATCTCATCAATACTACTGTAAAAATAATGGAATTTCACATTCAAATAATGGGGATTGCTTACCTTGAATATGGGAGGAGTTGGTGGTCTTGAGAGAGTGGAGAAGAGCACCGAAACTCATCCAAATGAAATGGGGAAAATGAACCTCGAAATTGTATTGTATTAATAGGCCCAGATTTCAGGGTTTCGGATGCTGCCCTGGATGCTTCGCATCCCCACATCACTCCTCTTTGAAGCTCGAATGCGGACCTGGATGCTATGACAGCACTTCACTGCTAGCCTTTCTTTCGGACGCGGCCTCGGATGCTTCGCATCCGTAGGCTCCTCCGCCAGCCTTTGGTAATTTGGTCATAACTTTTTGTAGGAATGTCCAAATGTGGAACGGTTTGAAACGTTAAAAACTAGACTCGAAGACCTTTAATTGAATAGGTCATCCACCACATAACTCCTTATATATATATATATATATATATATATATATATATATATATATATGTGTGTGTATGTGTGTGTGTGTGTGTATGTATATATGCTCGTCCAAAGTTTGGTCTTGTGTGTACTTATTTGGAACTTTAGTCTATCATGACATTCCTACCTTGACTTGGACTTAGGGCTCTCCTTAGACCCCATATCACTTATAACATGTCTCGTACACTTATTATCATATCCAATTGATATCAATTATATTAATTGTCCTTATCTGCACATCAAATAATATAATGAGCGCATATCAACTTTCTTACTAGCGCTCAAGTACTTCGAAATTTTCTAGGGTGTTACATTTTTCTCATGAACCTTCAAGTGCCAATGCATATGCAATCACCCTGCCATCCTGCATCAATATTGCACCGAGCCCAATACGAGATACATCATAATACACCGTGTAGGATCCTGAACCTGCGGGCAACACCAACACTAACGCCGTAGTCAAAGCAGTTTGAGCTTCTGAAAGCTCAACTGACACTCATCCAACCATCTGAATGGGGCACCCTTCTAGGTCAACCTAGTCAATGGGGCTGCTATGGAGGAAAACCCATCTACGAACCGGCGATAATAACCCGCCAAACCCAGGAAACTCCGGATCTCGGTAGCTGAAGTAGGTCTAGGCTAGTTCTGAACTGCCTTAATTTTCTTAGGATCTACCTTTATGACCTCGCCAATACAACATGTCCCAAAAAGGCGACTGAGTCTAATTAAACTCATACTTTGAAAAATTGGCATATAACTAGCTATCTCTCAGAGTCTGAAGTACAATCTGATGCTGCCGCTCATGCTCCTCTCGACAGCGGGAGTAGATCAATATATCATCAATGAATACAATCACAAAATAATCCAAATAGGGCTTGAACACCCGGTTCATCAAATCCATAAATGTTGTTGGGGCATTTTGCAACCCAAATGACATCACTTGGAACTCATAATGCGCATACCGAGTCCGAAAAGCCATCTTAGGGACATCAGATGCCCTAATCTTCAACTGGTAGTAGCCAGACATCAAATCAATCATCGAAAACACATTGGCACTGTGAAGCTGATCAAATAAGTCGTCAATCCTTGGCAACGGATACTTGTTCTTGATAGTGACTTTGTTCAACTGCCGATAGTCTATACACATCCTCATTGACCCATCTTTCTTCTTCTCAAATAATACGGGTGCACCACAGGGCGAGACACTAGGTCTAATGAATGTTTTATCAAGCAAATCTTGCAACTGTTCGTTCAATTCCTTCAACTCCGACGGAGCCTTACAGTATGGTGGAATAGAAATGGGCTGAGTGCCTGGAGCTAAATCAATACAGAAATCAATATCTTTGTAGGGTAGCATACCTGGCAGATCTAAAGGAAACACCTCTGGATGTTCACGTACAGCGGGTACTAAATCCATAGAAGGAACCTCTTCACTCGAATCACGAACATAGGCCAAATATGTTAGATATCCCTTCTGGACCATATGTCGAGCCTTTACATAGGAAATAACCCTGCATGTAGAATGGCTAGGAGTCCCTCTCCACTCTAATCGAGCCAACCCCGGCATGGCTAAGGTCACCGTCTTGGCGTGACAGTCCAATATAGCATGATAAGGTGACAACTAATCCATACCCAAGATAACATCAAAATCTACCATATCAAGAAGCAGAAGATCTACGCTAGTCTAAAGACTCCCAATAGTAACCGCACACGAGCAATAGACACGATCTACAACAATAGAATCTCCCACAGGCATGGACACATACACATGAGGACTCAAAGAATCACGAGGCACAACCAAATATGAAGCAAAATAGGATGACACGTAGGAATAAGTAGAACCCGGATCAAATAGAACTGAAGCATCTCTATGGAAAACTGGAACAATAAATGTGATAACGGCATTAGATGACTTGGCCTCAGGACTAGCTGGGAAAGAATAACACTGGGGCTGGGCCCCACCACTTTGAACTACATCTCTGGGATGACCTCTATCTAGCTTGTCTCCACCTCTAACAACTTGAGCTCCACCTCTGGCTACATGACCCGTGCCTCTAGCTGGCTGAGTTGGCGGTGGAGCAACCTGTGTCCAAACCATGGCACGAGAACTCTGCTATGGCATGCCGCCCAACAACCTCGGACAAAACTTCCTGATGTGAAAAGTACATCCACACTCAAAACACCTATCCTGCTACTGTTGCTGCTATAGCTGAAGCTTGCCCTAATGGGTTGGATAAACATGGTGATAGCTCTGAATCGGAGGTGCACTGGTAGGAGCTGATGGTTCACAGTAGGTTGGCTGCCCAGAATGAGGCACATAAGGACCACGACTCCCTGAAGCACTGTGAGATGCCTTTAGCGCTGACTGAAATGGCCTTGGAGGATGGCCTCTACCAAAAGTACTCCCTACCTTCAGATGAGGCACTACTGAAACTACTGGAATGACGAGGCCTCTTATCAGACACCGTCCCCCTCTCCTAAGCATGGACCATCTCGATCTGTCTAGCAATATCTATGGCCCTCTGAAAAGTAATATCATCTCCAGTCTCCTAGGCCATCTGTAGCCTGATAATGAAAGTGAGCACATCAATGAATCTCCTCACTCTCCCCCTCTCAGTAGAGAGCAAGATAATGGAATAGCGAGCTAGGTCCATAAATCAAGTCTCGTACTAGGTAACAATCATACTACCCTGCTGAAGACGCTCAAACGGCCTGCGGTAAACATCTCTCAAGGTAATAGGGATGAACTTCTCTATAAATAGCTATGAGAACTGATCCCAGGTAAGTGCATATGACCCAGCTGGTCTAGTCCACATTAAGTCTCTCCAGCACCTCTTGGCGGATCCAGTCATCTGAAACATTGCAAAATTGACCTCATTGATCTCAAGTATACCCATGTTCTGCAACACCTCGTGGCAGCGGTCTAGATACTCTTCTGGGTCCTCAAAAGTTACACCGCTGAAATAAATAAGAAAGATCTTTGTAAACTTATCCAACCTCAACAAAGCCTCAGAAGACATAGCGGGCCTATTACCAGCCTGTGCCGCAACAACCGGCTGAACCACCCCAATTGGTGGGGTTGTTGGAGTCTGATATTGGGGAGCCGCCTGCTCTGGGGTGTGAGTAGCGGGAGTATGTACTCCTCCTCCATCCCGAGAGATGGCTGGTGCCATCGGGAATGTACTGGTCTGGGCCACACTCTCTATAAAGACCACCAAATGGACTAGAGCATCCTGAAGTACTAGAGTGGATATGAACCCCTCCGGGACCTGAGCTGGTCCGATGAGTACTGGAACCTCCTCCTGGTGATCAATTTGAGGCTCCAATGCGGATGCTGCTGCTCGAGCTCTATGCTGAGCTCCGCCTCGGCCTCTGCCCCTGGTAGTAGCTACCACAAAGGGCTCTGTCTCCTGTCCGGCTGTAGATGCAGTGCATGTTCTCGCCATCTGAAAGAGAAAAGAATAGAATGGTTCGATCATCAATGATAGAATAAAATCGCATGATAGAGAAAGAAAGAAGTGAAATTTTTCCTAAATTCCATAGCCTCTGGAAGTTAAGTACAGACGTCTCCGTACCGATCCTCTAGACTCTACTAAGCTTGATCGTGACTCGTGAGACCTAAGCAATCTAGTGCTCTGATACCAAATTGTCACGACCCGGAATTCCCACCCTCTGGACCGTGATGGCACCTAACATTTTACTTGCTAGGCAAGTCCACGTTAGAATAATTTTTAGCTATTTTTAACTATTCAAATTAAGTAATAACCAGGAAACTGTGTAAACTAAAATAGAGTGAGAAAACTATAACAACAGCGATATCTAGATATAATCTGAGAACTAGTGTCACAAGTACACGAGCGACTAGAGTAATATAAATAATGGTTTGAATGAAAACATGACTGTCTGAAATGAAATAAACAGCTAGAACAAGGTAGAATGGGACTTCAGGGCTGCGAACGTCGTGCAACTATGCCTCATGTCTCCGTCAGGCAATAAATCCGAGCAATCTACTGACCGCCGCTAGGACCGGCTCCAAAATCTGCACAAGAAGTGCAAAGTGTAGTATGAGTACAACCGACTCCATGTACTATGTAAGTGTTGAGCCTAACCTCGACAAAATAGTGACGAGGCTAAGGCGGGTCACTTATAATAACCAGTATGCATTATAATAATAATAACAGGATAAGATCATATGAAAATAAACTCGATCCTTGAAATCAGTAAAACCAGAAACATCAGTCCTTCGAATCTCGTATGAATACATTGGAAGCTAACACTATGCAACAATGAATACATAACACACAATCCTTTGCGGCGCGCAGCCCAATCCCACCATACAACACAATCCTCCCTTATTTCACCATATCAATATCAAGAATAACATGTAAAATTCATTTCGGCCTACAACCCGATCCCGCCATATAATCAGAATCAATATCATAATCCTCCCTTATTTCACCATATCAAAATCACATATAAAATCCGTTGCGGCGTGCAACCCGATCCCATCGTATAATCAGAATCAATATCATATTCCTCCCTTATTTCACCATATCAAAATCACATATAAATTCCGTTGCGGCGTGCAACCCGATCCCACTGTATCAATATCAATCCTCCCTTATTCCACCCATTGCGGCGTGCAACCCGATCCATAAAAAAAATCAACAAATGTAATCAATTCAACAAATCAGTTCACAAGAATCTTTACGATTAAAAAATATGAAAACAAAGACATAAAGGAACCTCATACCAAATCAAGGAATGCTACAATTAATGCAAAATAACAAGTCAAGCCAAATATTTGACAATTAAAGTGTACAAGTAAGGCAAGTAAGGCAAGTAGCAATCTGATGACAAGTAATAAGTTACGACATAGAAAGCAATTAAAACAGGTAATAGTTAAGACATGGAATGAGATAATTAACGAAATATGGGAAAGCATGAAACAACTATTTTGACGGTGTAAATGCACTCATCACCTCGCTTATACGCCGCTACACATGTAATTCACATAACACAAAGCTCAAGGGTTTCTAATTCCCTCAAATCAAGGTTAGACCCAATATTTACCTCGCTCCACAAGCAAATCAAAGCTCAACTAGGTCCTTTCCTCTAAAATTCACCTCCAAACAAACCGAATCTAACCAAAATCGATTTACTATCAACAAACAATGCTAGGGAAATTAATTACAATACATAAAGTTAAGATCTTTACACTTTTCCCATAACGTCAACAAAAGTCAACATGGGGCTTGCTTGGTCAAAACTCGAGATTCAGACCAAAACCCAATTACCCATTCACCACCGAACCCGATTATGTGATTAGTTTCGAAATTCGACCTCAATTTGAGGTCTAAATCTCAATTTTTACAAAAACTACAAATTCATCCCGAATCCCTAATTTTCTAGCATGAAAGAGCATAAATTAAGGTTAGAAATCAAAGAGTATTGATGGAAATGGAAGAAAACGAGCTAAAGTAGACTAACCTATGAAATGGTGATGAAATTACTCTCCAAAATCTCCTCTAGGCCAAGCTCTATTGAGAAGATGGTGAAAAATGGGTGAAATCTTGATTTTTGGAAGTTTTAAAGTATGGGCGTCAAATGTTCTTCGTGTTCGCGAAGCACCTGACACATTCGCGAAGAGCCTGGCCAAAAGGCCATCACAATTGCGGTCACCTCTTCGTGTTCACGAAGGATTAACCCCCCTTGCCTTCGCGTTCACGAGCTTGGGCTCGCGTTCACATAGAGTGATCTTCCCAGCTCCCCAGAACCCCACTAACATTCGCGTTCGTGTGTGGGTGGTCGCGTTCGCGAAGGATAAGCCCCTCAAAGCTTAGCGTTCGCGACCTGTTCCCCACGTTCGCATTGAGTAAAACCTCCCTAGCCTAAGTTTCCCTTCACGATCGCGATACTGGCTTTGCGATCACGAAGCACAAAGCACCGGGTATCAGCAACAGTGAAAAATGAGCAATGATCTAAGTTCGAAAATCACCCGTAGCCTATCCGAAACTCACCCTAGCCCCTCGGGCTCCAAACCAAACATGAACACAAGTGTAGTAAGATCATACGAACTTGCTCACATGGTCAAAACATCAAAATAACACCTAGAACTACGAATTGGACATCAAAAAGAATGATATTTTTCAAAGAAACTCAAGAACATGAAATTTTCAACCGGATGTCCGAATCACGTCAAATCAACTTCGTTTTGCAGCAAATTTTGCAGACAAGTTATAAATACTGAAACAAACATATACCATATTCCAGAACAAAAAATCCAACCCCGGTAGCAACAAAGTCAACCTGTGGTCAAACTTAAAAATTCTTTTAGCCTTCAAATCACTAGTTTTCAATAAATTACGTTAAATCAAGTTAGGGACTTCTGCATTCAATTCCGGGCATACGCCCGAGTCCTAAATTATGATACGGACCCGGACCCCTCAAAACACTGAACTGGGTCCGTTTACACAAAACGTTGACCGCAGTCAACTCAAATGAGTCTTAAGGCAAAATTTCACATTTTTAACAATTTTTCACATAAAAAGATTTTCGGAAAAAGACAAAGACTATGCATGCAAATCGAGGAAGGCTAAACAGAGCTATTCGAGGTCTCATAACACAGAAATGAACGGTAAAACTATAAATGACCTATCGGGTCATCATATAAACATGCTTTTAGCTACGTACGTACTCTCGTCATCTTGTGCATACGTAGTACCCACAACTAGTAGCACATAACAATTTAATACCTACAGTGTAGTTTCTCCATCACAAGGTTAGACAGGAGACTCACCTCGCTTAGAAGTTTCATAACTGGCTCCAACGCCTCTCTAACACCTCAAACCGCTGCCCATCAATTTAAAACTAGTCAAACTACATGCAAACCAATAAAAATATACTCCAACACTCATAATTATACAATTTATATGTCACGACCCAAAATTCAACTAGTCATGATGGCACCTAACCCAACCCGCTAGGTAAGCCATATAGCAGCAATCCAACTCAAACAAGATTAACTAGGAAAAATAATGATAATATACTGAAATTTTATACAAACAAATCCCCATGGACTAGTAGTACAAATCATGAGCTTCTAAGATTTAGAGTTTACAAAGCTGGTTTGAAATAAATACATCATCTGTTTGAAATATACATGAACATATTTATAATTCTAAATCTACCAAGTACAAGAGGCAGCTATGGTCGGGGCGCAGATTCATCTTCAATGCCATCTCCTGCCATACACAACAACATATGCTCCAAAATCTGTACGCAAGTTGCCGAAGTGTAGTATGATTACAACCGACCACTGCACTCAATAAGTAACAAACCTAACCTTAGGTTGAAAGCAGTGATGAGCTTAGTCAACGGTCATAGTCCAACACCAATAGCTAAGAACAACTAGTAATTCTAAGATAAAAAGTAGTATAAGCAATAACTCAAAGATATGATGCTCAACTTGTTCACAGATACGGAAAATAGGCATGATTTTCCAGTGTAATAGTAAAAACCCAAATCTTTCACCGAAATCACCAAAATATGAGTAAGTAAAAAATCTTTGATTTTTCCCAAAATCTTTAAACAACAGATAAGATGTTTCAATCTCATATATCATGAGGAAAGTACATCTCTATGCCTACATGCCAATGTGCATGTGAAATCATGAATGTCACAAAACCGTGTAGCATGAGAAAATGCATCTCTATGCCTGTATGTCAAGTATGCATGTCAAATGATGTGCATCACAGTGATGAACTCATGCAATCACACTCTCAGAGTACTCAATCTCAATGTCTCGCACTCCCACTCATCACGCTCAATCACCTAGCACACTCAGTCACTCAGCACTATACAGTACCTATTCTCACTGCTGGTATGTCAGACTCTGGATGGGGGGATCCTGCCCAAGCGATAATAAAACCTACTGCGGCACACAGCCCCATCCCATCATGAATCAATAATACATGATGCGACATGCAGCCCGATCCCATCATGAATCAATAAAACTTACTATGACGTGCAACCTGATCCCATCAATATCACTCACAATCAGGCCCTCAGCCTCAACTCAGTCATCAATCTCTCCAGTCTCTCGGCCTCACAAATCTCATGCCAATCAGCCCAAACAATGATAATATAATGTGAGACAAATGATAACGGAGACTGAGATATGATATGCAATGAATGAGTATGATTGAGTATGTAATTGCAATTTAAGTAAATGACTCAACCTCATAAATGACACCAGTGGGTCCCAACGGGATAAGCATATAGCCTAAACGTGATTTTTAACACGGATCACATCTCAATTACTCTAGCACGTAGGAATTTTATGGATAGAAACAAGATTAGGTCACTAAATAGTACCACTGAATCAATCGAGTCATAATTCACACGGTGTGTGCCTACACGCCCATCACCTAGCATGTGCGTCACATCAACACCAAACACATAACACGTATATTCAGGGGTTCATACCCTCAACACTAAGTTTAGAAGTGTTACTTATCTTGAACAAGCTGAAAACAATACCGAGCAAGCCATACAATATTCTAGAAATACCATCCCGTGCGTACCGATCTCCAGACAGCTCAAAACTAGCCAAAAGCAACTCAAAAACATCAAAGTTTGCCAAAGGAAGCAAACACAGTCGATAAAGGTGGAGTCCTTGATCAAAAGCCCAAAGTCAACCAAAACGTCTAACCCGGGCCTGCACCTCGGAATCCGACAAAACTCATAAAATCCGATAACCCATTCAGTTACAAGTCCCACCATACTAGTTTCACTCAAATCTGACTCCGAATCAATGTTCAAAACTCAAAAATTCACTTTATGAAATTTTAGACAACCCCCCCCCCCTCTATTTCTCTCTTGAAATCATCAATCAAATGCCAAAACGAAGATAGATTCATTAAATAAAATCAAAACCGAGTAGAGAATACTTACCCCAATCAATATGGTGAAAATCACCTAAACATCGCTTCAATGAGAGCTCCATAGCTCCAAGTATGCTAAAATGGCCGAAACCTCAAAAATAGAGTACTTATAAGCACTGCCCAGGCGAACCATTCGCGAACGCAGAAAAACCATCGTTTTCGCGATGAACAAAATGAATTGCCACCAAAAATGACCTATGCGTTCATGATGCTTCCCATGCGAATGCGATGCCTAGAGATGCCACACCGCGCGAACGCAGACCACGTCTCGCAGACGCAAAGAAGAGTACTCCAGTTCCTAACACACCATCGCGAACACGACTACCCAAACGCGAACGCAAAGCTCAACACCCACATACCCCGCGAACGCGACTCAACACTCGCGAACGCTAAGAGATAAATCAACCTAGTCCAATTCCTTATTCGCAATTGCGATGACTCAGACGCGAACGCGATTCGTTGCAGACATCAGTAAACACCAACAATTCAAAATGAGAGGAAATGGTCCGGAAGCAATCCAAAACTCATCCAAAACCCTCAGGACCCCGTCTGAACATACCGACAAGTCCCATTACATCACACAGACTTACTCAAGGCTTCAAAGCACCCGCTACAACATCAAAACTATAAATCGCGCCTGAACCTTATCAAATCAACTCGTAATGAACTCAATATTTTCACACATGTCCCGAATAACATAAAGAAGCTATTCCAATTCCCGGAACCTCAGTCCGAACCCAATATCATCAAATGCAACTCCCAGTAAAACTTATGAATATTCCAAACCTTCAAAGCGTCAACTTTCGCCAATTATTCCTGAAACCTTCTAGAAATATCCAAATCCAAATCCGAGCATATGCCCAAGTCCAGAATCACCATCCGGAGCTGACGGAACCATCAAAACACCGATCCAAGGTCAAATACTAAAAAGTCAAACTTGGTCTTCTTCCTACTTAAAGCTTCATAGTTGAGAATCATTCTTTCAAATCAATTCCGAATTAGCTGCAAACCAAAACCGACGATTCACAAAAGTCATAATACATCATACGAAGATACTCAAGACATCAAATAGCTGAACGGAAATGATAATGCTCAAAATGACCAGTCGGGTCGTTACATTCTAATAATTTCCAACTCTGCTCAAAAAGTCAACAAAGTCAACTATCGGGCCCACGAGCTCGAATTACTAAATTGTTTGAAGATAAACATTAACCATAACACTATGAACTCAAATATATAATTTATTTCTAATTCCATGTCCAATTTCGTGGTAAAAATCCAAAAATATCAAATTCTAAGCTTTCTTCCAAATACCACCATTTCTATAAACTTTAATGTTTAAATCCATATATAACTCATGTATTTAGCTCACAATGTGAAGAAGTTTCTTACCTCAAGGTAGATGATGAATTTAGCTCCTCCAAATCGCCCAAGCAAGAGAGAAATCAATGGAAAATGAGAAATCCCGACCTTGCAAGTTTATAATCTGCCCTGGCGCCCTTCTTCGTGAACGCGGAAATTCCCTCACGATCGCGAAGCGCAACCAACGTGAAGACCAAGTCCCCCCATCAGGCTAGCTTCTTAATCGCGAACGCGAACATAGAATCGTGAACGCAAAGCACAAAATTCCAGCAGCCAAAATCTTTCTTCGCGAACGCGAGCACCCCTACGCGTTCGCGATGAACAACACCAGAACCTGCAACAGCAACAACAAAATATGGAGAAATGATCTGAAACCACCCTGGAACTCACCCGAGGCCTTCGGGACCCCGTACAATTGCACCAACAAGTCCCAATACCTTATCCAAACTTATCCAAAGACTCAAAACTCCACGAATAACATCAAAACCATGAATTAATGATCAAAATCCTTCTTTCAACTTTCAAACATACAAATTTCGTCGAACGCGTCCGAACCATACCCAAACATTCCAGAATGATGCCAAACTTTACGTATAAGTCACAAATCATAATTCAAACCTATTCCAATGCTTGGAATCCCAAACGGACATCAATAACATCAAATTCCATTTAAAATCAAACTTAGGAAATTCAAAATCTTCAAAATACAAATTTTCCACAATAAGCACTGAAATGCTCCTTGACAATTCGATACTCAACCCAAACATACACCCAAGTCCGAAAATATCATACAAACCCATTAGAAACTTCAAAGCCCAATTTCGAGGTCATTTAATATAAAGTCAAACCTTGATCAACTCTTCCAACTTATAGCTTCCGAATTGAGAATTTCCCCCGGATCAACTCCGAACTTTCCAAAATTCAGTTCTGACTACGCGTACAGGTCATAAAACATTAAATGAAGCTACTCAACGCCTAAAACTACCAAATGACGCGCTAGAGGTGCCAAGGACCTGTTGGGTCATTACATTCTCCCCCATTTAAACATATATGCGTCTTCGAACGTGCCAAGGACCGTTTTGAAGTTGCCCAAAATTGCTGATTAACACCTCGTGCACCTACCCATGCCACCATAACCCATGTGAGATCATTACCTCGAGCCATACTGAGCCTTAGAACCAAATTCATCCGGAATTCTCTATGAGACCTGATTCTAACATACGAACACCATATCAATCTTAACTCACTGAACCCAAAACATGATCATCCACCCATGCTGTAGTCACACATTGTACCGCATAATTCGTATGCCTAATATGACATCTTCTAACTACAATAGCAGCAAATTAACAAATCTGACACCCACAGTTTATACCATAACACATATAGGACCGGTTCCAACCTTCGCAATGCTGCAATGATGAAAGAGATGTGTAGAAACTCATAACCACCTGCCAAATCAATAATTCATGGAATTCCTTCGCTCAACGAGAAACCTTGCCTCATTCTGAACTGTATAGTGACATTTTCCTTCTAGCATACCTTATATAAATCTGATTACTAATTTCAGGCCCGATAACCTCGTCTCACCCAGTAAAAGCTGCTCGACCGACAAGCCAAACCAAAAGCCACCTAAAATCTCATACGACGACATCAATGCATCAACAAGCCACAACTCGAATATCACCAATTAAGGAAAAACAAACTCGAGTAAAGAACTTTTTAGCCCGCATAACGAATAAGAAGACCAAACAGATGCTACGAACCCATCCCAGAGATGAGAAACGAGGCACACAAAATAAGTATAAGGGACCTTACTCAACATCTCACGGTTGCGTCGTGCAACTCGATCCACACATGATACCGTTGTGGCATGCAACCTGATCCAAACATGATACCCGTGGCAGGGTGCCACCCGATCCACACATAACAATCAATAAGGAAATGCCTACCAAGCCAAAATGCTAATACCCACGAAATGCTCAAATATCGACCAGGAGCACGCCAAGTGCATAAACACCATCATGGGGAGACAGATAGTGCCATGCGCTACAAAATGCCAAGTATGACTAAGGTTCAATAAACGACCTGCATCTCGAGAGCCATCTTGCTCATATAACACCACAAGTTATACGTTATCACAACACATGTGCGAATAATTGTACCGTCTCACAACCCATATGGCATAATAGAGTATTACATAGAATAGCTGACGACAACAATAACATCCAATGCCCGAAGACTCCTCCATATATAATGCTATGCTGAATGAACACATCCGACCTGATGTAGAGCATACATTCACATTAGATCTACCAACGGACCTAAAGCCAATTCCGATCATCCCATACTGGGCCAATAACCTTCCAAGGATCCACAATGACCCTATTCATGACACACATAAGCAGCCATCCAATCAGGAACAAACTCCCACAGTCCACAACCAAAAGAATAGAGCACCTCTCAGGCTTCAACACTCCCATTAGCGACAGTACAAGAATCTCTATGCCTGATTTCAATATCTGGCAATCAAATGACTAACACGTCACATTTACACGATCTTCCCATGGGATATACTCCCACAAACTTTCGCACCAGGTAGTAAAGTCTGCACATCCATACCACCAACCGTACTAATTCTGTAATGCAAATCAAAAATCCGCAAATCAATACACAATGCCTCTTACACAGAACACCATTCTCACGCGACACTAAGATAGCGCCAGCATACTCTTAACATCTGAAATCTTCTCGCGCTCCTCCGAGCTCGTGACATTATTATCAAAATCGAACCGCAACCTCGATCCTCAAACTTCAAATTTCTATACTGCCCACTACACCCATCATGCCGCTATGCAAGAGTACAAGAATTTCATCATAATCCCTGAACAACTAGTAGAATAAACACTACATTGGCTATAACCCTTTCACTTAACTCATTTCAGAAAATCAAATGCAACACACAACAGAATTCCCATAATTGCAGAAAGTGCAAACCTCAAGTCGTGGTCTAAACTGCCATAACTCTTTCGGAATCCATTTACACATAACAAAGCCATCAGAATCAAATACCTCCAAATCAATCAAATTGCGGCGCCTATCAAGACCGTACATACAACCACGAATCACCTACATAGCCTTACCATAGCAAGGGAACCGATCACTTTCACAACCATGCTGATTCAAACCACTACTAACTAACTCAATTTCTCTCAATTTACTTTTGACTTGTCTTCGAAATAATAGCTCTATACAAACACACAACGGACCTCAAACAACACTCATCCCAAGTGACCCAATCACGAGACCACATCGTCTCAATATCCATAAGCCATCTCATACCCTACTCATGCACTCAATAGCATTTCAAACTGATACACTCGTTCTGAATGATCTTTCGTGAATCCGAAGTCATTTTCTTCTATCTCTCTAACATCGCACTGCGGGCCCGGTGACATTCATAGAAATACCCTAAGTCTTTTTCATATTTTACTGCAAGACTAATTCCTTAGCCACACGATGAACCCAAAAATCCTTAGGCACTACACTTTAACTCCTTAACCCACTAGAACCATCGTTGAGAGTCACCCACTCTAACCTAGTCCCAAGTATATAACCAAACACTGGTTCTCCAATAGCGCATGAACACTTCTAAAGAATCAACCGAATGAATTCTTTTCATTGTACATCACATCTACAAGAAGTATGAAATCTGAGTCATCCCAAGATCTGCACATGAATCGATAAGGCAAAATGTAGCACTCATTCATCAAATTCCTTGCTCGACTTACCCCTGTTGTTTTCTTCTCTTAGCCATAACTTATCCACCAACGTGCCGATAACCCAATACTGCAAGGGCACACAACCACAAGATCCAAATTATAGATGGTAGGTTCCCCCACATAGCTTTAAGCTACAATCACATAAATCCAGAACCCATAGTGAATCCTCCTCCTCCTCTACTACCATGATCTCACATAGTTACTCAGCCTAGGTTCTCATAAATTCTTGTTGCACTAATCATTATACATCCCGAATTATCTGCCATAATCGTAAACTCGACCTCTTGATAGTCGTACCCCATTCTTCAAGTGATCCAAGCTCACATCGTAGTACATGCACCCTATTAGATAGAAGGTAGAGCTCTTCATAGGAACTTTACTAGAAATCACGCAACTCTTAACATCCTTACAGGATATATCCCACATGTGTAGCCCCATATTGACATCTTCGAATGACATTGCCCTGGTTACAACCACCCCAAAATTCGTAAACCCTCCTAAGCCCATGCTCGTCCACTAGCTGTAAGTGTCCGTTAATTCCCCATTAGAATCAACTAAATATCTAACTATACGTTCCAAAGCTCGAAGTCATGTTGCATCCCAAAACGATAATCAAGCTTTCACACCCCTTCTTCATTTCAAGAATACTCCTTTCCATCATATTCAAACTTTCTCAGTATATTAGCCATCATCCCAAATGAAATTCATAGACTTAGTCATTGTCCACTATGATCCCCAAATAGCTCTAAACTTTCTCAAAGCATGTGTCTATCCTACCACAAAATCTATACGCTATTCTTCCACTCCCATTTCGGTTAAACCATCTCCTTAAGCAACTACTCGGCCTTTGTTGTTCATACTTTACCTGCTAGCAATTCAACCACTACGAGACACCTCCCACCATGTCCTTCCTCCTATTTCGCTGCCAAAATACTATTTTAAGTCATAATCTACCTTTGTAGCACTCGAACAGATATATTTCCACCAACTCTGAGCCTCTATAAAGATCATTTCTCTCGAGCCATCAATATTAGAAACACAGATTCAACTTTGAAGCCGCCATACACCGCCATCTCTAATAACCGCAGCTCAGGCACCATTCCACAACACCCTGCCCTGAAGGCAATTTTAAGGAGACCATAACACCGAGGAGCCTAAATGCGTTCCAACAAAGACGACAACACCACATCATATATGAGAATTCCACCACGTTCAAAAATATCAAATCTTGCTACTTCATCAACCAAGGCCTACACATACATAGTCCAATTGCCTTTCCTCCGTCAAAATTAAATGCCGAACCTCTAAACCACAAACCGAGTAATCCTCCTTTTGAGTAATTCACTGTCGCAACACATAAATAAGCATCCTACCATTTACACCAACACTACATGATAATAATGCATGAACATCTAAATACACTGTGCATATCCTCAAAACTGTAGGCAACACTAACACCGGGCTGAACCGACAGAACACCCTTCTACCAGGCGACAATAATAACCCGCCCGAATACGCAGCGAGAAACATCCTGCACCAAATCTGTAGTACCACTACAACTCCTCGATGCCCAACTGATAATAACCACTCAACATTATATAAGACTGAGTAGGAAGGAAATGAAGGCATAAGCCTCAATGGAATCAAATCGCACGACGAGGAAACAGCTCTGTAGCCTCTCGAAGATAAGTACAGACGTCTTCGTACCGATCCACAAGACTCTACTAGACTTGCTCATGACTCATGAGACCTAAGTGAACCTAGAGCTCTGATACCAAGCTGTCACGACCCAAAACCCATTATAGGCCATGATGGCACCCAACATTAACGTTAGGCAAGCCAACGGTGAACTATCACATTAATTATTCCTTTCATTACTTTCAAAATCATAAATTTTAGTAAGTAAATAAATTTACGCATTTAAAATCATAGGTACATACATAATTAGTAAGATATAAAAATAAAAGTGTGAGAATAATATGCAAATCCGTAAACATCAACAACAATATCTCAAAATCCGGTGTCAGAAGTGCATGAGCATCTACAAAGGTATGGGATATAAAATAGACAGGATAAAGTAAATATATATGATGGAGACTCTATGTGCTGTTGTGCGTAACATAAAAGACAGCTCACCATAAAGTCCCCTCAGCAGTTGCACATAAGCACTTCGATGACCGCCAAATGAACTTGTCAGATCCTGCACATTTAGTGTAGAAGTACAGCATGAGTAAGTAAATCAACTCGTACCCAGTAAGTATCTAGCCTAACTCTAAGGAAATAGTGACGAAGGGTCAACATCGATACTTACTAGTAGTCTAATAAAGCAATATAATAAATTATAAATAGATATGAAACACAAAGTTAACCATGAGGTAAAACCTGTAACTCATATAATCCTCCAACATTTCTTTTGGTGATATAAATCTCTCAAATCTCATATGCTATCTCAACAGATCCGAAAATATCAAGTACAAATCTCAAATGAATAAGGGTGTAACGACCCGACCGGTTATTTTGAGCATTAGCATTTCGTTCAGCTATTTGAAGTCTTGAGTGGCTTTGTATGATGTATTATGACCTGTGTGAATTGTCGATTTTGATTTTCGGGTGATTCGAAATTGGTTTGGAAGAGTGACTTTCATGTTTGAAGTTTTAAGTTGGAAGAGTTCATCAAGTTTGACTTTTGAGTATTTGACACTGGATCGGAGTTTTGATGGCTTCGTTAGGTCCGGATGGTGATTTTGGACTTGGGCATATGCCCGGATTTGCATATGGATATTTCTAGAAGGTTTCATCCCTATTTGGCAAAAGTTGGAAATTTAAAGGTTTGGAATGTTCATAAGTTTGACCGGAAGTTAACTTTGATGATATTAAATTCAGATTGGGTTTCCTGGAATTGGAATAGCTTCGTTATGTCATTTGGGACTTGTGTGCAAAATTTGAGGTCATTCCGAATTGATTCGGCACGAGTTTTGGATGTTGAAAGTTTAAAAGTTCATTAAGTTCGATTTGAGGTGCAATTCATTATTTTGATGTTGTTATGCGTGATTTGAGGCCTCGAGTAGGTCCGTGTTAGGTTATGATACTAGTATCCTTATGGCAGAAATTGTAAATTTCCCTTCTGAATTTCACTGTTTTAGCAGCTGAGAAGTATTTGTCAAGAAACTTTTAGTAATATCTTTCCATGTCCTGATCGACCCCATTGGTAAGCTACGAAGCCAATGCTTCGCATCATCCTTCGGTGAAAAGGGGAATGCCCTTAAGTAAACTGCATCTTTTGACACTCCGTTGTACTGGAAGGTGTTCATGATTTCCTCAAAATCCATCAAGTGAATGTTAAGATCTCCATTCACCTTCCCTCTCAAGACACAGTTGTTCTGGATAGTTTAAAGCAAACGTTCTTCAACTCAAAATTATTCACTGCTATGGGTAGAGATCTGACACTGGACAATGCTTGATTATAGACGGGTCTGGCATAATCACCCAGTGCTCTATCAAGCCTTGGTATATTTGGACGGGGTCCCGAGGAGCTCGGGCGTGTTTCTGATTGAATTTAGACCATTTTTCTTCATGTTTTCATTGCTAGTTGCTGCTGATTTCTTATGTTTTAGACCTTCTTCACGATAGAGAAGATTGGGTCGCGATCGCATAGCATATTGTGGGAGATGGCCTTTGTCTTTCATCGCATTCGCGACTATGTTATCGCATTCGTGTAGCTTTGTGAGGCTTGGGCATCACGTTCATATCCTTAAGCTCGCGTTCGCATTGAGTTGAGATGAGAAGCTGGGGACTAGGGTAAATGTCTTCGCGTTTGCGAAGTAGTAGATGTGTTCGTGTAAGGTTAGAGCTGTTGTGCATCACATTCGCGAGGCCTATGCAACGAATGAGTTTAGTATTTTTGGAGGCACTGGAGTTTGTTCTCCGTGATCGCGAAGGGTATGTCTGTTCAGTGATTATAAGTACTCTATTTTCGGGGGTTTCGATTATTTTTGCATATTTGGAGTTATGGAGCTAGGATTGAGATGATTTTTGAGGCGATTTTCACCACATGGATTGGCGTAAGTGTTCTCTACTCGATTTTTGATTATATTTCATGAATATATCAACGTTTTTGGCATTTGTTTGATGATTTCAAGAGAGAAATTGGGGGTTTTTGTTTAAGATTTCATAAAGTGAATTTTTGAGTTTTGAACATCGATTCGAAGTCGGACTTGAGTGAAACTAGTATCGTTGGACTCGTAATTGAATGAGTTGTCGGGTGTTTTGAGTTTTGTGGGGTTCTGAGGTGCGGGCCTGGGTTTGACTTTTTAGTTGACTTTGGGCTTTTGATTAAAGATTCGACCTTTATTGATTGAGTTTGTTTCTTTTGGCATTATTTGATGTTCTTGTGTTGCTTTTGATTAGTTTTGAGCCGTTTGGAGGTCAGTACGCAGGAAATGGTGTTTCCAGAGTAATGTTCGGCTTGCTCAGTATTGGATTCGGCTTATTCGAGGTAAGTAACACTTTTAAACTTGGTGTTGAGAGTATGAACCCCAGAATATACGTGCTATGTGTTTGGTGTTGAGATGACGCGCATGCTAGGTGATGGGCGTGTGGGTGTGCACCGTGTGAATTATGACTCGGTAGATTTTATGGTACTGTGTATTGACCTAATCTTGTTTCTATCCATGAATGTTTTATGTGCTAGAGTAATTGAGCTTTGTTCAATGTGAAAAACCATATTTAGGCTATATGCTTATCCCATTGGGATCCGCAAAGGTCATTTTTGATGTTGAGTTATTTGCTTAAATTGCAATTGCATACTCAGTCATACTCATTTATTTTGCATATCATATCTCAGTCTCTGTTATAATTTGTCTCACATCATGTTATCATTGTTTGGGCCGATTGGCATGAGATTTCTTAAGGCCGAGAGACTGGGGAGGATGATGACTGAGTGAGGTCGAGGGCCTGATCGTGAGTGATATTTGTGGGATCGGACTGCACGCCGCAACATGGGTTATTGTTTCATAACATGATTGGCTTATATTAGCGCTTGGGCAGGATCCACACCTCCGGAGTCTGACATACTAGCAGTGAGCGCAGGTACCTACTAAGTGCGAGTGTCGAGTGATGGGGAGGACTGAGTGATTGTAAGGATTGAGTGACTGGGAGGACTGAGAGACTGGGAGGACTGAGTGATTAAGCATGCCGAGTGAGGTTGATTGTTCCGAAAGCATGAGCACATGAGTCAATCACAATGACGCATTGCATTTGACATGCACACTTCACATACAGGCATAGCGATGCATTTCCTCATGTTGTACGGTACTGTGACATTCATGACTTCACATTCACATTGACATGTAGGCATAGAGATGTGCTTTCCTCATGCCATGTGATAATAAAACATCTTATCTGTTGTTGAAAGCTTTTGGGAAAAATCACAGTTTTTTTATATACTCAAATATTTTGGTGATTTCGGTGAAAGATTTGGGTTTTACTATTATAACTAAGAAGCATGCCTGTTTTCCGTAACTGTGGACGGGTTGAGCATCATATCTTTGAGTATTATATGTACGGTTTTCATTATATTGTTATGAGTTGTTCCTAGCTGTTTGTGTTGGACTCTGACCATTGTCCACGCTTGTCACTACTTTCACCTAATGTTAGGTTTATTACATATTGAGTACATGGGGTCGGTTGTACTCATACTACACTTCTGCACCTTGTGTACATGTTTTAGATGTTGATGTTGTTGTGTATGGCGGGAGCTGGCATTGAAGATGTACCTGTATTCCGGTCATAGCTGCCTCTTGTTCTTGGTAGCCTTAGAGTTATTAATCTGTTCATGTATATTTCAAACAGATGATGTATTTATTTTATAAATGCATTGTAAACTCTAAATCATAGAAGCTCATAATTTGTACTACCAGTCCTTGAGGATTCTTTGTGTAAAAGATCAGTATATTATCATTATTTTTCTCAGTTAATCTCATTTGAGTTGGATTGCTACTATTTGGCTTACCTAGCGGGTTGGGATAGGTACCATCACGACTAGTTAAAAATTTTGGGTCGTGGCAAAAGGACACCATATAAATGCCAAGTCTTGATCACAGGGGGATCTCATGAATATACTCCTAGCAGAATTACGCACGATTATGCCAAGGTCATACGGCCCGATCCAGAGTGGTGTGTACACTCTTGAGGATCGACCAATGCAAACTAGAGATGCACCTCAATATACTGCCGAGATGTTCGGCCCGATCCACAGGAAAGGAAGAAACTTATCGAATTACGAGTCACGTGCTTACAACATAGGTACATGAGCATAAAGTAAATATGACTTTTACTGTTTATCAAATTTCTTGCCAAACAACTCAAGGTGATAAAGCTTGGCCTAATATATTCCCAAATAAATTTCAATTATAAATTTAATTAATTAAGCTAGCAAATTGAGTTCAAATAATTCAAATATTACATGATAAAGTGCTAAGTCTACCCGAATATAAACATGCTTTTAGCTACGTATGGACTCTCGTCACTTTTTGCGTACGTAGAACATTACAATTTAATACCTACGGGGTAGTTTCTCCCTCACAAGGTTAGACAAGAGACTCACCTTACTCCGAAGCTCTGTAACCGGCTCCAACGCATCTATAACACTTCAAACTGGTACCCATCAATACAAAACATGTCAAACAAAATGCAAACAAATAATAACTTACTCCAACACTCATAATTAATCAATTTATAACAATTTCCAACTCCGCTCGAAAAGTCAACATAGTCAAGCCTCGGGCTCACGTGCCCAGATTCCGAAAATATTTGAAGATAAACATTACCCATGACACCACGAACTCAAATATATAATTTATTCCCAATTACATGTCTATTTTTTGGTAAAAAGCCAAAAATGTCAAATTCCAGGCTTTCTTCCAAATTCCACAATTTCTACAAAATTTCATGTTTAAATCCATATATAACTCATGCATTTAGCTCACAATGTGTAGAAGTTTCTTACCTCAATGTAGATGATGAAGCTAGCTCCTCCAAATCGCCCAAAATCGCCCAAGCAAGAGAGAAATGAGTTGAAAATGAGAAAATCCTGACCTCGCAAGCTTATAATCTGCCGAGGCACCTTTCTTCGCGAACGTGGCAATTCTCTCACGTTCGCGAAGCACAACCAGCTTTTGCCCCCAAATTCCTCTACGCGAACGCGAAAAAAGGCACACGAACATGAAGCTTTACCAGCCTGCCCATCGCGAACGCGTCTGCACCTTCGCGAACGCGAAGACCAACCCCCCACCAAGCCAGCTTCTTCATCGCGAACGCGAACATAGAATCGTGAACGCGAAGCACAAAAATCCCAGCAGCCAAAATCCTTCTTCGCGAACGTGAGCACCCTTTCGCGTTCGCGATGAATAACACCAGAACAAGCAACATCAGCAACAAAACATGGAGAAATAATCTGAAATCACCCCGGAACTCACCCGAGCCCCCCGGGACCCCGTCCAATCGCACCAACTAGTCCCAATACCTTATTTAAACTTATCCAAAGGTTCAAAACACAATGAATAACATCAAAATCATGAATCGACGATAAAAATTCTTCTTTCAACTTTCAAACATTCAAACTTCGGTGAACGCGTCCGAACCATACCTAAACATTCTGGAATGATGCCAAGCATTACGTGCAAGTCACAAATCATAATACGAACCTATTCCAAGGCTAGGAATTCCAAAAGGACATGAATAACATAAGTCCACTTCAAATTAAATTTAGAAAAATAAAAAATCTTCAAAATGCCAACTTTCAATAGTAAGTGTCGAAATGCTCCCAGGTAACCCGATACCCAATCCGAACATACACCCAAGTCCGAAAAAATCATACGAACCTATTGGAACCTTCAAATCCTGATTTTGAGATCGTTTACTCCAAACTCAAACCTTGGTCAACTCTTCCAACTAAAGCTTCCAAATTAAGGATTTTCCTACCAGATCAACTTCGAACTTTCTGAAATTCAATTCTGACTACGCGTACAAGTCATAAAATATGTTGTGAAACTACTCAAGGCTTCAAACTATCGAAGGACGTGGTAGAGCTCAAAACGATCGGTCAGGTCATTACAATCTCCCTCGTCTATGTAAAAAAGATTTTAAAAAAAGATTTTTCTCAAATAATTTTGTCATCCTCCACTAAGACAAATTAAAATACAAGAAGAAAAAGAAAACCATATTATCAGTATCACCAAATATCAAAATATTCAGTAGTAAGCCTATTTACAAGGGACCGACCATCGACCAAAACCATTCGTATTGCATAATTTAGACCAACTTTGTAGAAGGAGTCTAATATTTGATTTATTTGAATATTCAGTATTTTTTTAGGTATAGTAAGAGTCAAATACTTTAGTTATAGAAGGAGCTTAATGCAAGTTCAGAGACATATTATTCAAGGGCGGCTGGAAGGTAAGGTATTCAAAGCCCCAAAATTTTTGGGGCTCCATTTTTATTAGTAGCAGGTTTATAAATTAAATTCCTTTTAAAAAAACTTAGATATGTTAAAGTGAAAAAAATAGAAACTTTTAATAAAACAGAAACGTAAACTTTCGTTTGTTATTGATGCTGATTGTGTTGAATAAGTTGATACGTATGAAAATATCTTTAATTTTTTATTTAGTTAAAAAATGAGATCCTTGAATGATAAGAATCTTTAAAAATATTGTCTTAACGTCGATAGTTATTTAAAACATAATAGGCACTCTGATATTGATGTTTTTCAAATTAAAAGTGTTAAAATAATCCAAAATATAAGATAATACTCTAATTAATATACTATAATTGATACTCTAATTAATATACTATAATTGATACTCTAATTAATATAATCAATTAAAAAAATAACACTTGATTATGTTCAAAATGACTATATTTCTTGTAGAATAATGTTCATAACAAATGCATATATACATTTGCATAAAGAATTTATTTTCAATCAGTATCTCGGAAAACTTAAATAGAGTAGTTATAAACTAATTGGAAATGAATTATTAGAAGAACTCGAGTATAAAAAAGTATTACGTAATAACTTTATCTCTCAAAAAGTTAAGAAGATATATTTCAAATAAAACTATATAAAAAAATTACTAGTTATTAAAATTAAATAAACTTAAGGCCTCTCATCAAGATTTGGTTTTAGGCCCCAACAACATTGAGCCACCCTTGAGATTTGAAGGAGTCTAATGAAAATTCGGAGATAGATTATCAACTTTCTTAGTGCTTACAATATTTTCAAAGAAACCATAACACTGTTATCATTCTTGAAATTATTAAAACAAACCAAATGAAGTTCACAATTCATAAATAAGAATTAAATGATATTTCGATAATTTAGAAATTGATTCAAACACAACACAAAGACTCAGTATACTAAAAAACACTAGCTCCACTAAGAAAACAAGATTGTACCTTACAACCTTACAATTAGAGGCGGACTCAGGATTTTAATGCGTCGAGGCACCTGTATTCTGCTCAACCAGAGTCCCCTAAATACTTTTAGTGTTGAGGATGTCAATTGATTTAAATTAACCATTTTTAAGGTATATATATATCACGGACCAAACTCCCACCAAAGTCGTGACGACGCCTAATATTGCTTGCTAGGCAAGCCAATAATTTCACAACAACAAGAAAATCAGTTAACAGAACTTAATGGTCTTAACATCGTAATAATCACAAAATATATAAAAATAGCAACAAAAGCGCAACTACAACTATCCCATGATCTGGTGTCAACAAGTACGTGAGCATTATAGAATCTCAAAATACATAGTCAAATTCTCAATATAAAACTCTCTAAATGATGGAACAATGATAACAAAAATAACAAAAGAGAACTTTAAGGTCTGCGAACGACATAACAGCTACCTCGTAGTGTCCACAAGCTAGAATAGGTGCAAACTCTAGCAATTACCACGCCCAGCAGTACCTGAATCTGCACATAAAGTGTAGAGTATAGTATGAGTACAACTCACCCCAAGTACTCAATAAGTAACAAACCTAATCTCTGGTTGAAAGTAGTGACGAACTCAGAGAAAGTCATTGTCCAACACCAATAATCAATAACAACACATGTTATAATGATGAGAGTAAAAGTAAATAACTCACAAGATATCATGTTCAGCTTCTTCACAAATATGGAAATGTATAATAGTCAAAGCCCAATCTTCCACCGAAATCGCTTAAACATGAGTTTATCAAGGAAACTGTGATTTTCCAAACATTCAACAACAGACAAGACATTTCATTTACCATCTAGATTAAGGAAAATACATCTATATGCCTACATGTCAAGTCAATATCACAGTGAAGCCATCAAGTATACTCACACTCAGCACACTCAAGGTGCCTAGCACAACTTTCCCTCACTATCACACACATAACCATACTCAGCATTGTACTGGTGCCTATCACAAATGCCCCTCATCAAAGCACATGTGTGACCCTGTGCCTGTGCTCACTGTGAATACCAGACTCCGGAGGGGCGGATCATTGCCCAAGCGCTAATAGAATATAAGCCAACAGTTATATCACATAGCCCAATCATGGGGCCCGGTGCACGCGCCGCACTCAAATCGGTACCACTTAGCCCAATATGGGCCTGGCGTACTCGTCACCTCAAAATCAATACCAAATCAACTCTATGGCCCAAGCTCAGTCATTAACCACTTAAGCCTCAATTAATCACATCTCATAGTACTCAGTTCAACAGTGTTACACATATGAGGCATCAACAACATGTGAAAAATCATAAGAAGAATGCACTGAGACAGAGATATTATACACGGATATAGCATCATGATAGAAAGTATGTCTATAATTAAGGGAAACAACTCAAAAACAACAAGAATAACCTTATCATGTATCAAACAAATAGTTAAGCACATAGCCTAGACATGATTTCTAACATGAATCATATCTCAAATGATCATACAATTAGAGAAAATACGGATATAAAGATGTATGATAGAGAACAAGTCTCATAGTAGTCTAAAGTCTACCCTGACCATGAATACCCAGGTGTACGCACACATGCCCGTCATCTAGCATGTGTGTTACCCCCAAATACATCTCAAGTATTGTAGCCCACATGTATAATTACTCTCAAACAAAGTTTAGATATATTTCTTACCTCAAAGCACGTGAATCAGTAATCTAAAAATCCCTTCCCACGCGAATCAACCTCCTAGCAACTCGATTCTAGTCAAAGAAATATAATATAATCAATAAAAGTCATAGGAAACAACCCCAAACAATAAATCTAATATCTTGAATCAAATACGCAAAGTCAATCCAAAAGGTCAACCCTGGGCTTGTAAACCGGAACCCGACAAAACTCACAAATTTCGAACACCCATTCCAAATAACGAGTCAAAATATATTTATTTCATCCAAATACAACCTCGACTCAACCCTCAAATCATCAATTTTTTCTTTAGAAATGCTTTTATTAAAATTCCAAATTTCTTCACTTGATTCATCAGTCAAACGCTAAAATAAAGGTTGGAATAATAAACAAATCCAAGACAAAAATACTTACCCAATCCAAATCGTGAAAATCCTCTTCCAAATCGCCCAAATCTGAGCTCTAGATGTCACAATGTGATAAAATAACCAAAATACTCGAAATAGAGTACTTCAAGGTCAACTCAAGCCTATCCTTCGCCAATGCAGCACGTGCCTTGCGTTCGCGAAGTGCAAAATGACGACTGCCTCCCATAAAACTTCGCTATCGCATCGATATATTGCGAACGCGATGAAGAACTGGCCCAAACCTATGCGAATGCGGCCCTGACCTCACAAACGCATATGCCAAATGTTTCTACCTCCCAGATGCTTTGCAAACATGATGCCCAACCGCGAATGCGATGAAGGGAGACTTCCCAACTAACATTAACCTTTCACAAATGCGACATCCTGGTCGCGATCGCGATGAAGAAAACCACACACCGGCATTAGCAGCCGAAAACATTGGAAAATGGTCCGAAACCCATCCGAAAGACACGAGGCCCACGGTACCCCGTCCAATCATGATAACCAATCCCAAAACATAACACGAACCTACTCGAGGCTTCAAATCACACAAAACAATATCAAAATCACAAATCGCACCTCAATTCATGTCCAAGGAACTAATCTAAATTCCAAATTCATAACTTACGCCGAACATGCTTAAACAACTTAGAATGACCTCAAAGTTTGCACTCAAGTTCCAAATGACACAACGGACCTATACCAACTCCTAAAATCGAAATCCAAACCCGATATTATCAAAGTCAACTGTTGGTCAAACCTATGAACCTTTCAAACCTTCAACTTTACAACTTTTTCCAAAAGTACCAAATAGTACCAAATCATCCTACGAACCTCCAAATTTAAATCCGGACATATGTCTAAGCTGAAATAACTATACGAACCTATTGGAACCATCAAACTACCTTTACGGTGTTGTCCACCCAAAAGTTAAACTCCGATCAACTCTTACATCTTAAGCCTCTAACCAAGAGACTAAGTGCATCTAAATCTCTCCTAAAACCAAACAAATCAGCTCGGAATGTCACATAACCATAAATACACATATGTAAAGCATCAAATATGGGAAACAAGGCTAAAAATACTCAAAACGGCCGTGTAACTACCCGACTTGTTGTTGTGAGCTTTAGCATGTTGTTCGGCAGTTTGAGACCTTGAGTAGCTTCACTATATGTATTGTGACTTGCAACGTGTAGTCGGTTTTGATTTTCATGAAGTTCGGAGTCGATTTAGAAGAAGAATTCTCAATTCGAAAGCTTTAAGTTGGAAGAGTTGACCAAGGTTTGACTTTTGCGTAAACGACCTCAGAATAGGGATTTAAAGGTTTTTATTGGTTTGTAAGGTGATTTCGAACTTCGGTGTATGTTCGAATTGAGTATCGGGTGGTCCGGGAGTGATACACTGCTTATTATTGGAAGTTTATATTTTGAAGGTTTTGAATTAGCTATGTTTGACTTAGATTGGACTTTGGTGTTATTGGACTTCGGCTGATGTCTTAGGACCTTGGATAGGATAATTTAGTTGATTGGAAGTTGTGCGTGATGTTTGGTCGTGATCCGAAATGTCTTAGTGTGATTCGGACGCGTTCGACGAAGTTTCAATGTTTGAAAGTTAAAGGAAGGATTTTGTTCATCGATTCATGATTTTGATATTATTCGTGGCATTTCGAGCATTTGGATAAGTTTGGATATGGTATGAAAACTTGTTGGTATGATTGGACAAGGTCTCGGGGGCCTCGAGGAGGTTTCAGGATGGTTTCAGACCAATTCCCTTTGTTTTGCATTTGTTGGTTTCCAGTGTCAGGGGTATGTACCGCAATCACATAGGAGGTATCGCAATCGCTAAGGGTTGTTGGAGTTGGAGAAGAATTTACTCTTCACGATCGTAGGAAGGCATCACGATATCGTTATGATGGTTAGGTTGATCATTGCATTTGCATTGTTAGGGTCGTTAATATGATGCGTTGGTGGAGTGTCCTGGCTCGGAGGGCGGCTCATCGCGATCGCGTGAGTCAGCTCGCAATCCCGGAAGGTATTTTCTGAGGCTGGAAGGTTTGGCCTTCGCATTCGTGGAGCTAGTCTCATATTCGCGTAGGCTGGTTAGGTTGAGGGACGTGATCATGTGTGGGACCCCACGTTCGCATGGAAGGTGCTTTGGTGAGGCAGGTTAGGCCTTCGCGATCGCATGGGAGCTTACACGATCGCGATTAAGGATGAGTGGACGATGTATAAGATTGCAAATCGGGACTTAGCTCATTTTTATCTCATTCCTTTCATTGGAGTCGATTATGGAGAGGCATTTTCATCTTATATCACAAGGTAAATGATTCCTACTCATTGTAAGTTAAATACATGGATTCTATATAGACTTGAACATGAAAATTAGTAGAAATTGTGGGATTTTGGAAGAAAACCTAGAAATGGTTATTTTGAATTTTGATCATGAATCTGGACATGGAATTGGGAGTAATATATATATATATATATATATATATATATATATATATATATATATATATATATATATATATATAAGAGTTCGTGATGCCATGAATAATATTTTATCTTCGAGAATTTTCAGAATCCGGGCGCGTGGGCCCGGGGGTTGTCTTTGTTGACTTTATATATATAGATGCTGGGAATTATTTCTAATTGTTGAATTACGAGTCTTTGAGTATATTTTGATTGGTATGCACATTCTTTGACTAGTTTTGGATCGATTGGCTTAGTTCGAGGCATTAGAGAGTCCTGGGGGTTGACTTTGTTGATTATATATATATATATATATATATATATATATATATATATATATGAGTTCGTGATGCTATGAATAATATTTTATCTTCGAGAATTTTCAGAATCCGGGCGCGTGGGCCTGGGGGTTGACTTTCTATTTAGAGCTGGGAATTATTTCTAATTGTTGAATTACGAGTCTTTGAGTATATTTTGATTGGTATGCACATTCTTTGACTAGTTTTGGATCGATTGGCTTAGTTCGAGGCATTAGAGAGTCCTGGGAGCAGGTTATCGGATTTCGTAGTGAGATAAGTCTCCTGTCTAACCTTATAAGAGGAAATTTACCCTGTAGGTGTTATATTTATTACGTGCTACGTGTTATAGGAGCTACACATGCATGAGGTGACGAGTGTCTGTGCGTCTGCTAGATGTTTGATTATGTTCGGGTGGACTTAGATTCACACTATATTCTAATTGTACAATTTGAGTTATTCTTTCCTGCTTAAGTGCCTTAGTTATTATCTTAGCCTAAGACTAGACATGTATAGAGTACCGAACCTTGCTATTTTATATGCTTGACAAGCTACTTGATTAGTCGTGGAAATTATACTCCTTTTTACAGATTTCTCCTGCATTATGCATATTTATCCGAATGTTTCTTGTATTTCATAACTCATACGTATATTCGTGAGTTGGGTCAGTGACTCGTCAAAGTTTGATTATTCTTATGGGATCGGGCCATTCGCCTCGACAGTATTATACCACGCATTATTATGGGATTGGGCTGAATGCCTCAGCAATACTCTTATATGATCGAGCTGAACGCCTCAGCAGTACTCTTATGGGATCGGTCCATTTGCCTCATCATGTATCACACTCTTATGGGATCAGGTAGTTCACCTCGGCAGTTCTATGAAACACTCTTATGGGATCGAGTCGTTCGCCTCAGTAGAATTGTGCGCAATATTGGATAAGGAGTTAGCAAACCTCTGAATCCTTCTGTTGAATGTGACATTTTATTGGTTATTGATCTTATATATATTCCTATCAAGGTAGTATCTGGTTTTTGAGAACTTCGTATGTACTCTTCTGTTGAGGACCGTGTTATGCACATATATCTGCTTTCTTCCTTTTACTTGCTATGTTTCATACCTGTCTACTTTCATTGTCCTTTGATTATTGGACCACTAATAAGTGTTGATGTCGACCCCTCCTCACTACTTCTTCGAGGTGAGGCTAAATACTTACTAGGTACGCGTTGATATACATACTCATACTACACTTTTGTACTAATTGTGCAGGTACTGAGACAAGTACTTCTAGTGATCATACAGGCGCGTAGGCGCAGCTGCTGAGAAGACTTTGTCGTGAGCTGCATTTCGGTCACGACCCAAAATTTCACCTTTAGGATCATGATGGCAAGACTAGCTAAGCCTAACGTATGATGAGATTAGCAGGATAAAACAAACCATGTTTTGAATAAAAACTAGCAAATTACATAACATAGTCAAAAATGACCAACATACATATATCCCAAAACCGCTAGTACGGAGTCATAAGCTCTACTGCGAGTACATTTGAAATTTCAAAATACAACACAGTTTGGAAATAAAATAAACACTAGCAAAAGAACAATAAAAAGGTGACCCCGAGGCCTGCGAGTGGTCATGGAGGTATACCTTAAAGTCTCCATACAACTCTAATAATCAACTCACTAACGACCAGCTCGCTCTGAGGTAACTGGATCTACACAAAAATGTGCAGAAACATAGTATGATTATACCATAATTGGTACCCACTAAGTATCAAGACTAACCTCGGTGGAATAATGACAAGGTTCAAGTCAAGACACTCACTAGACAATAATCTGTGCAGAATATCACTATAAAACTATCAATGGAAAGCATAACCAATTATAGCAACAAGGAATAGGCATGTGATATCACGACAAAATTAACCAAAACATGTAGAACACAAAGTGAAATCATTTAAGGGAAACCATGGCATTTTCAACTCATCAAATCGTTCCAACATGGGAATAACATCAAGAATCACCACAAAACATAACATAATCACAAATCACCCTTATGACGCCGCGTGAGCTTCACATTTAAAACATTCTCCCTAAATAGCTTCACGTGCATAAGCCCCCTTATATCACCGCATGTGCATCAATATACACACCACCCATATATCGCCGCATGCGTATCTCAATCACAACAAAATAATCAACGCACCATACGTGCACATATGCCACAACATCGCCCAAACAACAATACCAATGCCACAACAATACATAGCCCATGGCTCAATAACAATTTATACAAAGATTTCAACAACACAAGAGTACGGGAAGTGAATCAACAATGAAACGTGCTTCACATTACAAATAACTTCAAATCAAGGCATATTAATAGCATAAGGTCAAATCCGATCAATTAACACACATATGTCCGTGTATAGACTCGTCACCTTTTGTATACATCGTTTCACATAGTATAAATAATGCAATTAGAGCAAATCCTAAGGGAAAGTTTTCCCCACACAAAGTTAGGAAAGATACTTAACTCAATTAGGCCAATTCCGTACTCTAAAAATACTTTTCCTTCAAAATTCACCTCTGCTCGGCTCAAATCTAGCGTAAAATGCCTTAATAATATCCAACAATGCAAGAGAAACAAATTTCAATTAATAAAGTTAGAATCTTTACACCCCCAAAAGTCATTAAAAGTCAACCTCGGGCCCGCCTGATCAAAACCTGAGACGGAGGGTAGATCTCGACTACCCATAATCCCATAAGTTCATATATGTGTTTGGTTTTTAAATCTGAGTCCAATTCGACTATATCTTAAATTTTTATTTTTCAAAACATAGACAAAATTCCAAAAATCGCTTTGCAAATCTCATAATTTAGATGTTAAATCTCATAAATAATCATGTTATATAATCAAAACTGAGTCAAGAACACTTGCCCAATAGTTTGTATGAAATTCTCCTCCTAAAATCGCCTCCCACCGAGTCTAGGACTAAAAATGTGATAAATGAAACTAAGTCCTGAAATCCCAACCTTTTGTTTAGCAACGGATGTCGCAAATGTGACCTGGGGTTCGCAAATGTGATCCCTCGCAAATGCGACACGGGGATCGCAAAAGCGAACCATGTCAGCCCACAAATATCTCGCAATTGTGACATGGGTTTCGCATTTGCGATTGTAGCCTATTTGCAAAAGCGACTATGTGGTCGCAAATGCGACCTGCCAAAGCCTTATGCTATCTTTGCAAATGCGATTAAGGCATCACATTTGTGACACATGATACCCCCTTCCGTCTTTACAATTCTGAACTGGCGCTCGTAATTGCGATAACTGCAGCAACAACATACCAATAGTTCTGAACCAACTCATACAAACTCACTGGTGCAAAACTCAAAAATAACATCCGAAACCATGAATCGGACACCAAAACACATGAAAATTACAATGAAACTCAAGAATCACTAAAATCACAACCAAGCATTCGCTTCCTACCAAACCAACTCATAATAACACCAAACTTTGTAGACAAGTTCCAAATAATAAAACAGACCTATTCTAATTCCCAAAATAAAAATTCGAACCCGATAGGCATAAAGTCAATCTGTGGTCAAACTTAAGAAATTTCTAAACCTTCAATGCCAACTTTCGGCAAAGAGAGCCAATTCAACCTAGGAACTTCTGAATCAAGTTCTTAGCATATTCCTAAGACCAAAATCACCCAACAAACCTATTGGAACCATCAAAATACCGTTCCACGGTTGTTCTAACAAAAGTCAAATTCGGTCAATATTCCCAACTTAAGCTTCCAAACTAAGAACCAATGGATCCCATCCAGTCCAAAACATATCCGAAATGAAACCAACCATCCCCCCAGGTGATAAAACCAAAAATGTACATACGAGAAGCTTTAAAAGGGGAAATGGGGCTCAAATACACAAAACCACTGGTCGGTCATTATAATTTCATGTTGCGATCCGCTGCACGCATATTCCCCATCCTATTCATTATTGCATTATGTCTACTTCTTTTACTCCAGCCAGTTATTGTAGTAGTATTGTATATTCTAGTAGATGGTAATGCACTTGTGACATACAGTTTTGAGGATTTAGAATCGTGTTCTTGGTTGTATTTCAAATATGATATTCGAATTTACATTTCAACCACGTCTGAACATTTAATATAATTTTAGTACTTTCTATATAAATAAAGAAATTCCTCTTATTTATTTCACCACTTGTTATAAAATGTGTTATGACCCACCAATTATCATGTTTATCAATTGTTATATTTCCTAATAACGGCGTTGGGCGTCATCATGACCTATGGTGGCATTTGGGTCGTGACAGCTTGGTATTAGAGCACTAGGTTCACTTAAGTCTCACGAATTATGAGCAAGACTAGTAGAGTATTGAGAATTGGTACGGAGACGTCTCTACTTATCTTCGAGAGGCTACAAGACTGTTAGGAGAACTTCCCTTTTATTGATTCCTTATTATGTGACTTGATTTCGGTTGAAGCTTATGTATTTAGTTCCTTTATACTCATTCAAACACGATGTAGAGTACTTGATATCAGTTGGGCACCGAAGAGTTATGGAGATGCTAATGATGTTGTGCATGATGCTTTTCCCTACGTATGCGGGCGGACTACTATCGTCGCCTTGAAGAGGGGTGTTCAGTCATTTCAGTATAGCGTTGGTGTTGCCCACGGGTTCAGGGCTATGCACGGTGTATTGTGATGTTTCTCACATTATTATCGTGCATTGTTGTTGTGAATGGTAGAGTGTTTACTTATGTAGTTCAGTAGTGAATGCTTTAGGAGGAGGATCATTCGGTTCAAAATTGGATGATTTTGTATTTAATTCGAGAACGAAAGATGCAATTAGACTAAGGATGTTCAAGATTTGGTTGATGGAGTTGCGCGATTGGATATTTTCGAACATGATGGAATTCTTGTTTGTGTTGTTATGTCATCATCCTTATTTGAGTGCACTAAGGCTCGTTAGCATAGTGGTCTTCATTTGCATATCCCCAAGGATACATTATTGTGAAGTGGTGCTTAAGAAGTGATTATCGCAGATGATGGTGTGTTGCGACTTCAGGGTCGAATCGATGTTTCCAATGTTGATAGTTCAAGGGAGATGATCCTTGAGGGGGCTTAGAGTTGATGGTGTTCTATTTGTTCGGGTGCTACATAGATGGATCGTGATTTGGGACGGAATTATTTGGTGGACAAATGACTAAGTCTGCGTATTTCGTTTGAGATTGTGGCTTTTATACTTGGGAATTTCGAATATGACGAAAGGAGTTGTTCGGGATACCGAGGAATGTGAATACTTGATTATCATTTTGGGATGCAATATGGCTTCGGGTTTTAAACATATTGTTGGACCTTCAGTTGATGTTAATGGAATGAACGGATTCTTATAGATGGTGGATAAGTATGGACCCAGGAGAATTAACTGATTTCATAGTGGATGTAACCATGGCAACGTTGATGAAGGATGTCGATATGGGGTTACAAAGGTGCACTATCTCCTGTGAGAAGGTTAGGAGTTGCGTGATTTCTCATGAAGTTCCTATAAAGAGGTCTATCCTCTATCCAATGAGATGCATATACTACGATGTGAGTTTGGATCACTTGAGAAGATGGCACGACTCTCATGAAATTGAGGGGGCATTGGGGATAATAATTTGGGCTGTGTTATGATTTGTGCAACATGAACTTACGAGAAATCCAGTTGGGTAACAGTGTGGGATCATGGTAACTGAGAATGAGAAGTCATTGTGGGTTCTTGGTTTATGTGCTTGTGGCTTAAAGCCAAGTGGGGGAGTCTACCGGCAGTGATTGGCTCACATGGACATATGTCTTTTGCAGTTTCTGGATTTCAGTACATTGGTGGATCAGTTATAACTGAGGAAGAGGATATCAGGGGTAATTCGAGCAAGGAATTTGAGGGATGTCTTCTAGATTTCACCTTAGTGATATTGTCACGACTCAATTCCCACCATAGGCCGTGATGGCACCCGACTCTTCCGTTAGGCAAGCCAAGAATTAAATCAAGCAACTGATAGATAATTCAAGCACATCTCAAAACAAATAACGAAATAAATAACCGGAATCATCCATTTTCATCATAAAATAGTAATATTAATTTAAAGGTTCAAATACGATCAAATATAATTCCAGATACATAGCAGAATACTGCTAAGAACAAGAATCTAAATCCCTAAAACCCGGTGTCATAAATGCTTGAGCATCTACTAGGAAGTACAATACAACTACAACATTTGGAACATATAATAGATAGGATATAGAAAATAAATAAGATGGGGACTCCGTGTGTTGCGGATCGTAACATGGAGTGCACCTCACCATAAAGTTTCCTCGGTAGCTGCGCCTATGCGCCAAGATGACCACCAAATATACATGTCTCAGTACTTGCACAATTAGTGTAGAAGTGTAGTATGAATACATAAATCAATGTGTACCCAGTAAGTATCTAGCCTAACCTCGAAGAATTAGTGACGAGAGGTCAACATCGACATTTACTAGTGCTCCAATAAATCAAGTACAATAAAGGTAGACAGGTGTGAAGCATGAAAAGTAAAACAGTAAAAATAGACATATGTAAATAACACGATCCTCAACAGAAGATTAAACACAAAATCCTATAATACCGAATACTACCGAAAAAATAATGTAGGTCAGGTCAATAACCATTGAAGTATCATGTCTCGAGTTAGATAGATTCTTATATACGCTGACTCCTTATCAAATATTACGTACGATTCTGCCGATCCCATAAGAGTGGTGGTATAATACCCTGCCGTGGCATACGACCTAATCCCATAAGAATAATGTACATAGCCGAGGTCGTACGACCCGATCTATAGATGTATCTCATAATACTACCGAGGCAAATGACCCAATCCCATAAGAATATGTTACATGATATTGTCGAGGTGAATGACTTGATCCCATAAGAGTACTTCTGAGGCATTCAGCTCAATCCCATATGAAAATGAAGCTTTGACGGGTCACTGGCCCCACTCACGAATATACGTATGAGTTATGAAATTCAAGAAAACTTTCGGTCGAATACGCACAACGCTGAAGAAATCTGTAAAAGGAAGTATAACTTCCACGACTAATCAAGTAACTCGTCAAGTATCTAAAATAGCAAGTTCGATACTTTACGCAAGTCTAGCCTTAGGTTAAAATGCAAATTAAGGCATTTAAACAGGCAAGGATAACTCAAGTAATACAGTTAAAATATGGTGTGAGTCTAAGTCTACCCAAACATGATCAACAATCTTGAATACACACGGACACTCATCACCTCGTACGTGCGTAGCTTTCATAACACATTGCACGTAGCTTTTATAGCACCTACGAGGGTAAATTCCCTCTTACAAGGTTAGACAAGAGACTTACCTCACTCTGAAATTTGATAACCAGCTCTGACACCTCTCTAAAACCACCAACCAATGCCAAACGATCCAAAACTAGTCAAAGAACATGCAAACCAATTAAAATATACTAAAAGACTCTTAGTTTAACAATTAGAAACAATTGCCTAGCTCCACATGAAAAGTCAATAAAGTCAACCCCCGGGATCACACGCCCGGATTTCGAAAATTTTTGAAGATAAATATTACCCATAGTACCACAAACTCAAATATTTGATTTATTTCCAATTCCATGTCTAATTTCATGGTCAAAACTCAAAAATACCATTTCTAGATTTTCTTCCAAAAATTCCATAATTCCACTAATTTCCATGTTTAAATCCGTATATAATCTATTATTTAATTCACAACAAGTAGGAATAGCTTACCTTATGATATATGGCAAAAATGGTCTTGAAGAATCACCCCAAATCGCCCTACATGTGCTCCAAGAACATAATAGAGAAGAAATAAACTGAAATTTCCAAAATTGGATGTTTAATATACTTGTCAGACCTCCTTCTACGCGATCGTGGTCACTATCCATGCAATCGCATGTAACAAATGTTCCGGCATCATTTTCATCATCGTGATCGCGGTGTACAAATTCTATCTTCCCTTTCACAGACACCCTTTACTATAATGGTCATAACCTTTTGTAAAAACTTTCAAATGACAAATTATTTAACTTTGTGGAAACTAGAATCAAAGTTCTACAACTTTATTTTTGGATCATCCCCAAATTCCTTGTAGATTGCAAGATATAAGCTCCCGAAGTCAAACCACTAACAACATAAATTCCTTCTACGCGATTGTGACCCTACCTTTCACGATCATGATTCACAAGGCTTGAAATGCAATTTGCTCTTCGCGATCGCACCCATACCTTCGCGATCGGGATTCACACCCTTGTGATTAGTTATCAGCAGTTCAAAAAGGCCTAAAGTGGTCCAAAATCACCCCGAAACTCACTCGAGGTCCGAGGAACCCTGTCCAATCATTCTAATAAATTTATATACCCTATGTAAACTTATCCAAAGTATCGGAATGAAATTTACAACACTGAAACCAATAATTAAAGATCAAACTCAATTTCTTAAACTCTCTTAACTTTCAAACCTTTATGCTTCGCTGAATAACACTTAGACATTCCGGTTTATGACCAAACATCACACACAAGTTCCGATCAACTAAACGAACCTATCCTAGGTCTCGGAACACCACCCATAGTCCGATAACACCAAAGCCTACTCCAAGTCAAACTTAGCAAATTCAAAACCTTCAAAATGCAAGCATCCTACAATAAGCACCGAATCACTCTCGGACCATCGGATACACAACTCAGATCAAATCTCGATTCCAAGGTCATTTATGCAAAAGTCAAACCTTGGTTAACTCTTCCAACTTAAATCTCCCGAATTGAGAATTATTCTTTCAAATCAACTCCGAACTTCTCAAAAATCAAAACCGACAACAAGCGCAAGTCATAATGCATAAATAGAAGCTACTCAAGGTCTGAAAATGCCAAACGACATGCTAGAGCTCAAAACGACCGGTCAGGTCGTTACATTCTTTCCCACATAAATATACGTTCGTCCTCGAATGTACCAAGAACCATTCCAAAGTTTCCAAAACCACCAAATAACTCATTGTGCAGCAAGTCGTGTCACCACAATCCATATGAGCACATTAGCTAGACCCCGACTGAAGATCCTTCCTGCTACCTTAGCCCACAAGCCTTAGAACCAAATTCTAACATCTGGAATCCCCTATAAGGTCTCATTCTTGTATACATACACTGTATCAATCTCAACAAGCTATAATTGAACATATTTATACACCCAAGTTATAACCACACAATGTACCGCATAGGTCATATGCCCATATTAGTATTACCCAACCACAATAGCTGCAAGTTTCCGAATATGGTACCGGTAATACACCTCCTGACACCTGAAGGCCATGTTCCAACCTTTGCAACACTGCAACAATGAAAGAGATATACAGAATTTCATAACCACCCGTCAAATAAATAAATCATGAAGTTATCTCGTTCGACATGAATCATTACCACTTTCTAAATGGATTAACATCATTCCCCCCCAAACATACATTATACAAATCCGATTGCACTGATTCCAGGTCCAACAACCTTGTCTCACCCAGTACAAGATGCTCCATTGACAAGCAACATCAGACACCATCTAAAATCTCATACGACACGATCGTGCGCCCAACAAGCCACAACTCGAATATAACCAATAAGGAAAGGAAACCTAGGTTTAGAACTATCCCGCACACGTGACAAATATAACCATTGAACAGAATACTATGAATCTATCCCACAGAGGATAAGTAAAACACAAAAACTAGTATAGGAGTCGTACACAACATCTCACTGTTGCGGTGTGAAATCTGATCTACACATGATACCATTGCAGCACGCAACTCGATCCAAACACCATAACCCTGGAGGCGTCCCACACGATGCATACCGAACAATTTGCATGTGAATACCCATTGAGCCAAAATGCTCATACTCACTATATACACGAATATCAACCACAAGCACGCCAAATGCATAAACATAACCTTGAGGAGACATATAGCATCATGCGCCATAATGGCTAAGCACGACTAAGGTGCAATAAACAACCCGCATCACTAGAGCCATCTTGCTCATATAACACCACAAGCCTACACAGGACCACAACACACATGTGAATAATTAAGCCACCTCACAACCCACATAGCATAAAAGCATCACAAAGGAAATAGATAACGACATAAATAACATCCACCAAATCCGAGGACTCATTCGACAAATGCTGGGTTGAGCAAGCATATCCTATCTAGTGTAGAATATACATTCACGTTAGGTCCGCCAATGAACCTCTAAACCAATTCCGAACATCTCAAAATAGGTAAGTATCCTTTCAAGATCTACAATGACCCTATCCATGACACATACAAATAACCGTCAAATCTTGAAAAAACTTCCACAGTCCGCAATCATAGAAATAGTGGGTTTATCAGACATAAACTCTCCAATCTATGGCAGTACCAGAAGCTCCATACATGACCTCAATCTCTACTACATAAATGACTGATACGCCACATCTATACAATCATCCCATGGGAAATATTACCACAACCTTCCGCACCATGTAACAAAATTTGTACATCCATGGCTACCAATATGCTATATCAGTACTGCTAATCAAAATCCGCAAATCAAAACGCAATGCCTCCTCCATAGAACACACCATTCTCAGGCGCCACTAAAATAGCACCAACATACTCCGAACATCTAAAATCTCTCCCTCTCCTTCGAACTCATTACAACCTTGTCAAAACTGAACCGCGACTTAGACTCCTCAAATCCCAAAATCCACATCGCTCACTGCACCTATCATACCGTTACGCAAGAGTATTAGAATTTCATAATAACTCCTGAAACACCAGTGGAACAAATACTTTATCGGCTAGAAATCTCCTTGAGATAACTCATTTAAGGAGAAAATCGCAGCACGCGACCGATTTCTCATAACTAGGTCGAAACCGTCATAACCTCTTCGGGACCCGTTTGCACCTAACTGAACCATTAAAACTGAGTCTTCTAGCCACTACTAAACTAACCCAACTTCTTCGTATTTTCTCTCGGCTTGATTTGAAAATAACATTTCTCTTCCCAGCACACAATAGATATCAATCAACACTCTTTCCAAGTGACCCCAATTCACAAGACCACACCGTCTTGATACCCATGAGTTATTTTATACCCTCTCACTCACTCAATAGCACCTTCAACTAATACGCCCTTTACGATGAGACCTTTTTGCAAATCCAAAATTGTTTCTTCCATCTCCCTAATGCTACACCGTAGACCCGGTGGTAACATAGAGATACTCCATGTCTCTATCACAATTCGCTGCAATACTGAATACGAACCCAAAAATCCTTAGGCACCACACTTTAAATCTTGAACCCATTAGAACTATTGTTGAGAGTCTCCCACTCTAATCTAGTCTCGAATATGTATCCAAACAACCAATGCTCCGTTAGCACACGAACACTCCAAAAGAAGTAAGCGAATGTATCCTTCCCCTTTCACATCACGTTCACAAAAAAGTGTAAAATTTGAGTCCTTCCACAATATTTACATGAATCGATAAGGCCAAATGTAGCACACATCCATCAGATTCCTTGCTCGAATTACTCTTCATATCCTCATTCTCATTCATAACTAATCTTCCAATGTACCAAAATCTAGAAACTGCAAAGACACATGACCATGTGCCCAATCACAGATGGTACGCTCTCCTACTTGGCTTTCTACCACGATCACATAGCCCAAGAACCCACAATGACTTTTCCTCCTCAGATACTATGATCTCGCACTATTACTCAGCAGAATTCTCCTAACCCCATATTGCACTAAGTATAACACATCCGAAATTATCAGCCCTAAATGCACACTCGACTTCAAGACAGTCGTGCCATCTCCCTCAAGCGATCCAGACCCGCATCATAGTACATGGCTCATGTTGGATAGAAAGGTAAACCCTTCATTAGAACCTCATAAGAAATCATGCAACCCATAACCTTCTCACAGGAGATAGTCCACCTATATAACCCTATGTCGACATCTTCCAACGACATTGCCATAGTAATATCCATTATGAAACCAGTTGGTTCTTCTGGGCCCACACCCATCTGCTAGCCGTAAGGATATGTTCATCCCATTATCATCAACTAAAGGGCCAAAAATGTGTTAAAAAGCTCGAAGCTATATTGTATCCCAAAACAATAATCAAGCATTCACATTCCTTTAAATTCCGAACAAACTCTTTTTGTCACATCCAAACTTCCTAAGTATAGAAGACACCTCAAGGATCATCATCCTCGAACCATCAACACTTGAAACACCGATTCGACTCTGATGCTGCAACACACCGCCATCTCCAGTAACTACTTCTTAGGTGCCACTTCCCAACATCATGCCCCCAAAGACAAACAAAAGAAGACCACCATACAAATAATCCTTAATGCGCTCAAATAAGAATGACAACACAACAACACAGACAAGAATCCCATTAAGTTCGGAAATAAACAACCTCGCCACTTCGTTGTTCAAAGCCTAAACATCCGTAGCCCAATGCCCCTCCTGTGCTGGAATTAAATACCGAACTCCCAATCACGAACCGAATAATCCTCCTCCTGAAGCATTCACTGCTGCAATACATAAGTAAACACCCTACCATGCACACCAACACTGTACAACAACAGCGTATGAAATATCAGAATGCATTGTGTATAGCCTTGAAATCATGGGCAACACCAACACTGGCTGAAATGATCGAACACCCCTCCACGAGGAAACGATAGTAGTTTTACCTCGTATTGCAGTGAAAAATATCCCGCACCACACCTGTAGCACCACCATAACTCCTCGATGCCCAATGGATATCAAATGCTCCACATCTTGTTCAAATTAGTAGCAAGTAACAATCCTGTAGCCTCTCAAAGATAAGCACATACGTCTTCGTACCGATACACAAGACTCTACTAGACTTTCTCATGACTCGTGAGACCTAATTGAACCTAGTACAATAATATCAATATATCACGACTAATTCCCACCACAGGCCGTGATGGTGCCCAACGATGCCGTTAGGCTAGCCAACAATTAAATCAACCCGCTGGTAGATAATTTAAGCACATCTCAATAAAATAATGAAATAAATAACCAATATGGTCTATTTTCATAATAAAATATTAATATTAAATTCAAGGTTCAAACATGGTCAAATATAAATCCAGATACATAATAGAATACTGCCTAGAACAAGAATCTAGTATCCCCAAAACCCGACAAATGCATGAGTATATACTAGGTAGTACAATAGTACTACAACATCTGTTTGGAACATAAAATAGATAGGATATAGTAAATGAATAAGATGGAAACTTCGTGTGCTACAGATCATAACATGAAGTGCAGCTCACCAGAAAGTCTCCCTAGCAGTTGCACCCATGCGCTTGACCACCAAATATACATGTCTCAGTACCTGCACAATTAATGCAGAAGTGTAGAATGAGTACGTAAATCAATGCGTACCACGTAAATGTCTAGCCTAACCTCGAAGAAGTGGTAACGAGAGGTCGACAACGGCAGTTACTAGTAGTCTAATAAATCAAGTACAATAAAGGTAGATAGGTAAGAACAATTTTACCAAGGCGAACTACTCAATCCCATAAGAGTGATGGTATAATACCCTTCCATGGAGTACGACCCGATCCATAAGAATAGTGTACACTACTGAGGTCGTACAACCCGATCCATAGATGCATCTCATAATACTACCGAGGCGAATGACTCAATCCCATAATAATATATTACATGATACTACCGAAGCAAACGACTCGATCCCATAAGAGTACTGCTGAGGTGTTCTTCCCGATCCCATATGGATGTGAAACTTTGACAGGTCACTGGCCCCACTCACGAATATACGTGTGAGTTATGAAATTCAAGAAAACTTTCGTACGAATATGCACAACGCAGAAGAAGTCCGTTAAAGAAAGTAAAATTTCAACGACTAATCACGTAGCTCATTAAGTATCTAAAAGTGCAAGTCCAGTACTTTATGCAAGTCTAGCCTCAGGCTAAAATGCAAATTAAAGCATTTAAATGGTCAAGGATAACTCAAGTCATACAATAAAAACATGGTGTGAGTCTAAGTCTACCGGACATGATAAGAAATCTAGCATACGTACGGACACTCGTCACCTCGTATGTGTGTAGCTTCCATAACACGTAGCACGTAACAAATATAGCACCTACGGGGGTAACCCTATTACAAGGTTAAACAAGAAACATACCTCACTCTAAAATTCGACAACCAGCTCTGACGCCTCTCTAACACCTTCAACCAATGCCAAACAATCCGAAACTAGTCATAGAACGTGCAGACCAATCTAATATACTCAAAGACTCGTAATTTACCAATTAAAAACAATTCCCCAACTCCACGCGAAAAATCAACAAAGTCAATCCTTGTTCCCACGCGCCCGAATTCCTAATATTTTCAAGGATAAATATTACCCATAGCACCACGAACTCCAATATATGATTTAATTCCAATTCTATGTCCAATTTCGTTTTCAAACCACAAAAATACTATTTCTTAGTTTTCTTTCCAAAATCACATAATTCCACTAATTACAATATTTAAATCCATATATAATCCATGTATTTAATTCACAATAAGTAGGATTAACTTACCTTATGATTTATGGCAAAAATGGTCTTCAAAAATCACCCCAAATCGCCCTACATGTGCTCTAAGAACTCAAAATCTCAAAATTGAATGTTTAAAATACCTGCCAGGTCTCCCTCTTCGCGATCATGGTCACTAGACACATAATCGCATTTAATAAATATTCCGACATCATTTTCATCATCGCGATCGCGGCCAAGAAGCCCCGCGATCACGATGTACAAATTGTGTGTTCCTCTTCACAGACACCTTTTGCTATAATGGTCATAATTGTTTTTTACTAAATTCCAAATGACAAAAAGGTTTGTCTTTCTGGTAACTAGATTTAATGTGATACAACTTTTATTTTTGGATAATCCCCAAATTCCTCATAGATTGCAAAATATAAGCTACCGAAGTCATACCACTGATAGCAGAAATTCCTTCTACGTGATCGTGACCCTACCTTCTGCGATCATGATTCAAAAGGCCTCAAATGCACTTTGCTTATCGCGATCGTGCCCTAGACCTCTGCAATCACGACTCGCACCCTTGTGATCAGTGATCATGAGTTCAAAAAGGCCTAAAGGTTGCCTGAAACCACCTCGAAACTCACCTGAGGACCGAGAAACCCAGTCCAAACATTATAACAAGGTTACATACCCTATGTAAACTTTTACAAAGTCTTGGAATATAATTTAAAACATCAAAAATAAGAATTAATGATCAAACTCAATATCTTAAACTCTCTTAACTTTCAAACCTTCATGCTTCGCCGAACGCATCCGAATAACACTTAGACATTCTGGATTATGACAAAACTTCACACAAAAGTTCCGATCAACTAAATGAAAGTATTCAAGGTCTCAGAACACCACCCAGAGCCCGATAACACAAAAGCCTACACCAAGTTAAACTTAGCAAATTTAAAACCTTCAAAATGCAAACTTCCTACAATAAGCGTTGAATCGCTCTCGGACTACCCGATACCCAACTTGAATATACGTCCAAGGACAAAATTACCTTACAAACTTATAGGAACCTTCAAATCTCGATTTTGAGGTCGTTTACTCAAAAGTCAAACCTTGTCAATTATTCCAAGTTAAAGCTCACGAATTGAGAATTATTCTTTTAAATTAACTCCAAACTTCTTGAAAATCAAAGCCAACAACATGCGTAAATCATAATGCATAAAAGTGGAGGTATTCAAGGTCTCAAACCACCAAATGACATGCTAGAGCTCATAACGACCGGTTGGGTCGTCACAAATATGTGAAGGTTTTGGAAAGACTATGAATTAATATCTCCCTATAAATGTGATGTGCAAAGGAAAGGATTCACTCAGTTGATTCTCTTGGAGTATTCATATGCTATAGGGAGTAGGCAGATCTCGACAATGGTTCTAATAGGTTTAAGATTTAAAGTGTGGTGCCTAAGGATTTTCAGGTTCGTTGTGAGATTAAGCATTGAGTTTTGTCGCGAAGTGTGAAAGAGACCTAGAGTATTTCTATGTTATCATTGGGTTTGCGGTGCGGTGTTAGAGGTATGGAAGAAACATTTTCGGAGTCACAGAAGGCCTCTTTGGAATTAGCGTATAAGTTGGAGGTACTATAGAGTGCATACAAGGGTATAAAATGGTGTATTGATATTGAGTCGATGTGGTATTGTGAGTAGGTTTCACTCGGGATGAGTGTTTATTGAAATCCATTGTGTTCTAGGAAGAGACGTTTTATTTTGAAGGCAAGTCAAGAGGAAATCTTAGGAAGTAGGGTCTTCTTAGTAATGACTTGGGTCAGTACAGTAATGAAATGATCACTTCCTTTAGTATGATAAGGCTATACAGGTGTTTTGTACCTATACATGTGGGTTTAACAATCTGCGTGACTTGAATGATTTAGAAGACTCAGTTTTAATGGTTTAGTTATGTGCAAACGGTTCCTGAAGAGTTATGACAGTTTCGGCCATGACTTGAGGTTTGTGTCTTCTGCAATTATGGGAAGTTGGTTGCATGTTGTAATTTTTCTTCTGAAATGAGTTAAGTGAAAGTTTTTGAGTCGATGAAATGTTTATTTACTGGTGATTCAGGATTTGTGATGGGATTCTAGTACTCTCGCATAAAAACATAATTGATGTAGTGAGCTATGTGGAAATTGGGATTGAAGGGTTAAGGTTGCAGTTCAGTTTGGAAAATTTTGTTATTTGGTACGGAAAGTTGTGGGAGTACCTCCCATGGGATGATTCTGTAGGTGTGACGCGTTAGTCATTTAAGTAGTAGATATTGATATCAAGTATGGAGATTCTGGTACTGTCGCATATTGGAGAGTTATGGCTGAGAGACACACTATTCCTCAGGTTGCGAGCTGTGGAAGTTTGTTCAGGATTTGTCGATTGATTATATATATCATGGATAGGCTCATCTTTAATATATAAACGATACTTACCTATTTTGAGATATTTGGAATCGGTTTAGAGGTCCATTGGCGGGCCTAATATGAATGTATATTCAACACCAGATCAGATATATTTATTCAACAGGGTATTTGTCTATGGATGAGCCTTCGGGCATGGTGGATGTAATTCCTATCATCATCTATTCCATGTGTTACTCTTTTATGCTATGTGGGTTGTGAGGCAGCTTGATTATTTACATTCGTGTTGTGGTCCTATTTAGGCTCTGTGGTATTGTATGAGCGAGATGGTTCTCGAGATTCTGGGTGGTTTATTCCTGTCGTCATCTACTCCATGGGATAGGTTTCTATCCACCTTCCCAAGGTTATGTTTATTTTTCATAGCACATTATAGTATCCGCCTCCCAAGGATTATGATTATGCACTAGGTGTGCTTGTTGTTGATATACATATGTCTAGTGAGTATGAGAATTTTGCTCGATGGGTATTTTCCATGCAGGTTCCTATGTGAGGATCAGGTATCACACCGCCACAGGTATGATGTTCGGGTCGAGTTGAATGCCACAATGGTACTACATGTGGATCAGATTGCACGCCATAATGGTGAGACCTTATATTTATTTAATGTGTTTTACTTCTCTTGTGGGATAGGTTCATAGTATATTTGTTTGGTTGTTATATATGTTACACTTGCTGGAATGTTCTGTACTTGGGGTTCTTTTCCTTATTGGTCATATTCGAGTGGTGGCTTGTTTGGCGCACAGATCGCGTCGTATGAGATTTTGATAGAGTTTGATGTGGCATGTCGGTTAAGCATCTTGTACTGTGTGAGACAAGGTTGTTGGACCTGGAATTGATGCAATAAGATTGATATAATGTATATTTGGGGGAAGAATGTCACTAATCAGCTTAGAATTTGGTAATGGTTCTTGTCGAGCGAGATGACTCCATGACTTATTGATTTAATAGGTGGTTATGAGTTTCTACACATCACTTACATCGTTGCAGTATTATAAGTGTTGGAACAAGGATTTTATGTGTCATGAGATATATCACCAGTACCGGGTTCAAATATTGCGGCTATTGTGGTTGGAAGATATTGCTATGGGTAGACGAGCTATGCGGTACATGTGTGGTTACAACTTGGGTGTATGATTTACTCTTTGGTACAACTTGTTGAGTTGATACAGTGTATGCATACAAGAATCGGACCTTATAGGAAATTTCAGATGTTGGAATTTTGTTCTAAGGCTTGTGGGCTAAGGCAGTAGGAAGAATCTTCAGTAGGGGTTGAGCTAATGTGCTTATATAGATTGAGGTGGCATGGGTATGTGCACGAGGAGTTATACGGTGATTCGATAGCTTGGGGATAATCTTGGCACGTTTGAGGACAAACATATATTTAAGTGGCGGAGAATGTAATAACCTGATTGGTCATTGTGAGCTCTAGCATGTTGTTCCGCGGTTTGAGTATATTCATTATATGTATTATGACTTGCACATGTAGTTGGTTTTGATTTTTTAGAAGTTATGAGTTTATTTGGAAGAATAGTTCTCAATTCAGAAGTTTTAAGTTGGAAGGGTTAACCAAAATTTGAATTTTGAGTAAACGACCTCGAAATCGGGATTTGAAGGTTCATATAGGTTCGCAAGCTGATTTCAGACTTGGGCGTATGTTTGGGTTGAGTATCGGGTGATCCAAGAGTAATTCAGCGCTTATTATCGAAAGTTTGTATTTTGAAGATTTTGAATTGACTAAGATTGAATTAGAGTAGACTTTCGTGTTATCGGACTCTAGGTGGTGTTTCAGGACCTTGCATAGGATCATTTAGTTGATCGGAACTTGTGTGTAAAGTTTGGTCGTGATTCGGAATGTCTAAGTGTGATTTAAACGAGTTCGGTGAAGTTTGAAGGTTTGACAGTAAAGGAAGCATTTTGATTGCTTATTCGTGGTTTTGATGTTATTCACGGAGGCCTCGGATATGTTTCGGGATGGTTACGAACCAATTCCCTTTGTTTTGCAGTTGCTAGTTTTTGGTGTTAGGGGTATGCATCGCGATCGCGTAGGAGGTATCGTGATCTCGATGGGTTGTTGGAGCTGGAGAAGAATGTACTCTTCGAGTTCGCGGGAAGGCATTTCGATCGTATTATGTTGGTCAGGATGATCTTCGCATTTGCGTGGTTAGGGTCGCGAATGCCATGTGTTAGCGGGGTGGCCTGACTAGAAGGGTTGCTCATCGCAATCGGGTGAGTGAGCTGGGCTCGCATTCATATTGGTTGGTTAGGCTGAGGACCGTGATCGCGTGTGGGACCTTACATTTGCGTAGAAGGAGTTCCGCGCGAAGCTGGTTAGGCCTCCTCGATCGCGATTATGGACGACTAGGCAGTGCATACGATTGCAAATCGGGATTTAACACATTATTATCTCATTTCTCTCATTGGAGACGATTTTTGGGGCGATTTTGGAGAGGAATTTTCATCATCTATCACAAGGTAAGTGATTCCTATTCATTGTGAGTTAAATACATGGATTATATATGGATTTGAACATGAAAATATGTAGAAATTGTGGGATTTTGGAAGAAAACATAGAAATTATATTTTTGAGTTTTAACCATGAAATTGGACATGGAATTGGCAATAAATTATATATTTGATTTCATGGTGCTATGGGTAATATTTATCTTCGAGAATTTTCGTAATCCGGGAACGTGGGCCCGTGGATTGACTTTGTTGACTTTTTGTGTGGAGTTGGAAAATATTTCTAATTGTTAAATTACGAGTCTTTGAGTGTATTTTGATTGGTGTGCATGTTCTTTGACTAGTTTTAGATTGTTTGACTTTAGTTCGAGGCGTGAGAGAGGCTTTGGAGCAAGTTATCGGATTTTAGAGTGAGATATGTCTCCTGTCTAGCCTTAAAAGAGGGAATTTAACCCATAGGTACTATATTTGTTACATGCTACGAGTTATGGGAGCTATGCAGGTATGCAGTGACGAGTATCTGTGCGTATGCTAGATTCTTTATTATGTCCGGGTAGACTTAGACTCACACCATGTTCTAATTGTACTATTTGAGTTATTCTTACCTTTTTAAGTGCCTTAATTATTATTTTAACTAGGGACTAGACTTGCATAGAGTATCAAACCAGGGACTAGACTTGTATAGAGTATCAAACCTTCATATTTTAGATGCTTGGAGAGCTAATTGATTAGTACTGGAAAATATACTTCCTTTTACGGATTTCTCCCGCATTGTGCTTATTTTTCCGAAAGTTTCTTGAATTTCATAACTCACACATATATTCGTGAGCGGGGCCAGTGACCCGTCAAAGTTTCATTATTCTTATAGGATTGGGCCGTTCGCCTCGACAGTAATTTATAACATATCATATGGGATCGGGTCGTTCGCCTCAGCAGTATTATACAACACATTCTTATGGGATTGGACTAAACGCCTCAACATTACTCTTCTGGGATCGGGCTGAACGCCTCAACTATACTCTTATGGGATTGTGTCGTTCGCCTCTGTATTGTCATGAAACACACTCTTATGGTATCAGTCCGTTTGCCTTGACAATATCATGAAACACACTCTTATGGGATCAGTCCATTCACCTAGGCAATTCTATGAAACACTATCGAGTTGTTTGCCTTGGTAGAATCGTGCGTAATATTCGATAAGCAGTCAGCGTATCTGTAAATCCTTCTGAATTTAGATGTGACACTTTATTAGTTATTGATCTTATATAAATTCTAATCGAGGTAGTATCCGGTATTTGAGGACTTCATAATTACTCTTCTATTGAGGATCGTGTTATGCACATATATCTGTTTTGTTGATTTTACTTGCTATGCTTCATACATGTCTATTTTCAGTGTACTTTAGTTATTGGACCACTAGTAAATGTTGATGTTGACCCCTCATCACTGCTTCTTTGAGGTTTGGCTAGATACCTATTGGGTACGTGTTGATTGATGTACTCATAACTACACTTCTACACTAATTGTACAAGTATTAAGATAGGTAGTTATAGTGGTCACACAAGCGCGTAGGCGCAGCTGCTGAGCAGACTTTGTGGTGAGCTGCATTTCATGTTGTTATTCGCAGCACTCAAGAGTCCCCATCCTATTCATTATTGCATTCTCGCTTTTTCTTATACTCTAGACAATTATTGTAGTAGTATTGTATATTCTAGTAGATGTTTATGCACTAGTGATACCGTGTTACATCCCGATAGGTCATTTTGAGTACTAGACTTTATTTTCACATTTTGAGATCTCTCATAGCTTCATTAGATGTTATATGGCTTGCATGCGTGGTCTGTGTTATTTTTTGGAAAGTTTTTATGTGAAAGTTTCAAGAAAATGTGATTTTTGGCTTTAAAAAATAACTTGAGTTGACCACGGTCAACATTCTTTGTAAACGACCTCGGATCGGTGTTTGGACGATTCCGGTAGGTTAATATAATGCTTTTGGACTTGCACGCACGTTTGGTTGGTGTCCCGGGTGAACCGAGCGAATTTAGGTGCATTTTTGTGAAAGATTGTGAAAAATGAGTTTTGAAGTTGAAATCTTTAGTTTTGATGATCGATTCTTGTTATTTGATGTTATTTTGATGATTCGAGGTAGAGATCAAGTTTATATGATTTTATTACACTTGTGTGCTTGTTCGGTTTGGAACCCAAGGGCTCGGGTGAGTTTCAGATTGGTTTTAGACCATTATTGACTTGTAGGAACGCGAGAGGTAGGTCACGGACGCGATGCATTGGCGGGCTTACCCTTGGCGAATGCGACTTACTCCTCATGAATGCGATGCTTTAGGTAATTTGCGGGGCTGGCAGGTGATCCTTCATTGCGAACGTGGCCATTGGGTTGCTAATACGAAGTTTTTGTTTGGGATACCTTCACGAATGATAAGTAGGGATTTTGACCGCTTATTTGCTCTCTTTTACTTGAATTTTAGCTCAACAATGCATAAAGGTATTCCCGGGAAGTAATAAAATGTGCTTTCGTGCAGGAATATTGGGAGACGAGCCAAAGAAGCCAACATCAACTAATAAAGGAGTCAAAAATTGACAAGGACAAAAACAAGGCAAAAAGGTCCACACTGCGGACCGCACAATACTGTGTGCGGCCGCAGAAGAGAATATTCAGAGACTTAGTTTTTGGGCAGGCTGAAGATATGCGGACCGCACCATAATTGTGCGGCTATAGGATGACAAGTGCGCCCAAACGCATAATTGTGCGGTCCGCAAAAGAGAAGAATCAGATAGCCATGTTCCAGTCCATGTTCAAGTGTGCGACCGCACTCAGAATTGTGCGGTCCGTACAATCAAATGAAGTGTGAACTTCATTTGAGTATGGGCACACCTTTCCAAGTTCAAGTGTGAGTCTGCACTTTTATGCAACTGCAGAAGGCCCAGTTGACCAGTCAAGCTCAGAGTGCGGACCGCACACAGAATTGTGCGGCCGCACAACCTCCGCAGGGGCATTTTTGTCAGATATTTTCAGCTTAGTATAAATAGAACTTTTTGTCATTTTTAGGGTAAGTTTTGTTTTGGGAGAGCACCTGAGCCATTTTTCTTTACTGTTTTGAGTAATGTTGTACTAGATTAGCTTCTAAACATTAAATTTTCTTTCTCTAATCAATTATTATGCATTCTATCTTAATTTCTTCTTGTATTTATTTATTTTTCATGAGTAGCTAAATTTCTAGCTAGGGTTGTGGCCCAACCCTAGTGTGGGGACTTAATGGGTGTTTGATTTAGGAGTTGTTTGTGATTGGGTTGGTGATATTTAGCCTAGTTCTAGCTTGAATTCCAGAATTAATGGTTGCAAACATTGATTCATGCCTAATTGACTTAGTCTCTACTTGATAAACAGAGACTAAGTCTAGGAAAACTTGGCTAACAAGAAATTGGGGTGAACTCAAGAAATTGATAGCCCCAATTAAAGGGGTTGAATCTAGAGATAGTAAGACGTGACTTGAGCATTTATCACTTGTTTTGTGCAATACCCATTTGGAATTGAGAAAGCCAAATTGGGTAAAATCACTCAAACTACCGAGAGGTATAGAGTGGGTAATTACGTGTGATTGCTATATTACTACCCCGACCAATCAAACTTACCCTAGAGTTTATAACCCATTAGGTAACCACCTAGGCGGAAGTCACGATCCTAGATCTTTTATCATTTGGAAAACAACCAAAATAAAAAATATTGTCTTCTAGTTTTATAATTGCAATCAATAGTTTAAGGTAGAAGTAGAAACAACAAACAAGAATGTGGAAGTGTAATCTAAGGCATATTGTACAATTACACTAAATATGTACCTAATCCCAATTCTAACTCCCTGAGGATTCGACCCCGACTTGCGTTGGGTTTTATTATTGCTTCGACCGTCTCACTACCTATATTTGTGGTGTGAGTTTGGGCGACATCAAGTTTTTGGTGCCATTGCCGGGTAGTTAAATGGATTTAGCTATATATCTAGGTTTTTGTGTGATTTGTCTTATTTTCCTTCTGAGTCACTAATTTTGTTTTTGAATTTCTTATAGGTACGAGAATGGCTCTCAACAACGAGCCCATTGGTAATTTTCTATTGGGGGAGGAAGTGGACGATGATCTAGTAGATGAGGTTCTTCCCGAACCTCAAGCAAATAGGCGAGGCCGACCGCCTCATGATAATGTTCCCGTCCCTCCCCCACCTCCACCAAGATCGGCAACACACCGGGTGTTGCCGAACGAGGGTTATGCAAGTGCTATAGTCCCGCCCCACATTAAGGAGGGCAACTTCCAAATCACCAACGTGATGCTTACACTACCTGAGCAACGGGGATTCTTCACCGGGGCTCCAAATCAAAATGCTTACAAGCATCTTAAGGGGTCAGTCGATACTTATTGGGGGAGCAAGAAAACCAATGTTACTAAGGACGCGCTGAGGTTGAGTCTATTACCCTTTTCTTTACGGGGAAAAGCATTGGACTGGCTAGAGAGATAGCCCAATCATTCCAACCATACATGGGATGAGTTAGCCGAAAAATTCATTGCCAAATTCTTCTATCCGGGGTACATGGCTACACTACGGGATGAAATTCTAGCGTTCAAGCAAGTGCCCAATGAGCCATTGCACGAGATTTGGGAAACATATCGTACCATAGTTAAAGAGTGCCCGAATAATGATATGACCGAGGCCATGATCCAACAAACCTTCTACAGGGGGATCAACACAACAAATCAATGTGTGGTAAATCAACTCGCCGGCGGGAACTTCATGAACACACCTTATGCCGAAGCTTGTGAAATTTTGGATGAGATGGTGGATACCTCATCGGCATGGCAAAGTAGGGCCAATGTTCCGCAAGGTGACCCCAATATCATTCACCTACCCAAGGAACTACATGATCATGGGCAAGCTATCGCAGAGTTAACAACCACAATGAACCAATTGGCCAAATCTCAGTTGCAACAAGTTCAAGGGCCGAAACAAGTGAATGCGATGGAAGGTGTAAATATGATGATGAACAAGAGATGGCAAAAAGGTCAACAAGGGCAAAGCCGTCCGGAACAATTCATGCAATATTATAGGTGGTACAACCAAGGTGATTCGTATAATGAGCAAGAAGAAGAAGTGCAATACGTCAACAATTATCAAGGTCAAAGAAACAATGCTCAAAATCAACAACAATGAAGATCAAAAGGAAATTGGAACAACCAAGGATACCAAGGCAATTGGAGTGGTGGCAACAACAATCAAGGCAATTGAGGAAATAACATTAATCAAGGAAATTGGAATAATCAAAGAAAACCAAGGCAATTGCTGTCACGACCCAATTTCACCTATAGGTCGTGATGGCGCCCAACACTATAGCTAGGCAAGCCAACAAATAAATTAAACATATATCAATTATTTTTAGAATACTTTTCTAAGTAATTTATCTATTTTTTTTCTAGAAATATTAAAGAAATTTGAAACGATACTGATTAACTTAAATCCAAGAAAATAATACAATCCCAATTCTACTAATTTTGTGTGCCAAGACCTGGTGTCACAAGTATATGAGCATCTAGTAGATTATACAAAATCCCAAACACTGTTTGAAATAAAAATAGACATAATGAAAATACAAGGAGAGGCACTGGTAGCTACAGAACGGCTCAGCAAGGCAACTCACCACTATGCCCCTGGATAACGTGGATGTACAATGATAGGTCATCCACTAGTACGTGCCTCAGATCCTGCACAAAAAGGTGCAACAAGTGTAGCATGAGTGCGTAAACAACATGTACCCAGTAAGTATCAAGCCTAATCTCGAAGTGGTAGAGATGAGATGGTTGACTTTGACACTCACTAAGGGTGAACAATAATATATAGGATAAAACAGAATTTATTTAACTCAAACTAATTCACAAAGTCAACTATAATTTTATTAAATCAGCAGAAATAATTAAATTCCCTCAAATGCAACAATTCTCAATAAATTAATTAAATTGCTTTAATTCAAATATATTTTCAATCCAGTTACTAAATCCACAAGCTGCAATTTAAAACATAGTGATATCATGTATTTATTATTATAATTAAGCACGATTTCTGCCGAGGTTGTACAGCCCGATCTAGAGTGTTGTGTACTCTGCCGAGGGACGTACGGCGCGATCCATAGATGCATATATCCACAAGAAAGGAGGACATTTTCTTATGTATCTCCGGAAGAAGAGTATATTCATTATAAGATAAATTCGGGTGGACGAACAATTTCTTTTAACAATTAATTAGTTTACACATAAAATTAAGCATATGAGATTTTCAATCCTTTAATATTTTTATCTAAACAATTCACAATATATATATATATATATATATATATATATATATATATATATATATATATAAATCAAATAATATTAATTAAACAAATAATACAATTTATACAAGTAATACATGCTTTGAGTCCTAAACTACCCGGACTTTAGTATTTATAGTAGCTATGCACGGACTCTCGTCACCTCGTGCGTACGTAGCCCCCAAAATTAGCAACAATTAGTGATTTAATTACATATGTGGTAAATTCCCCCTCACAAGATTAGACAAGAGACTTACCTTGTCTCAAAGTCCACTTTCCGATTACCACGTCGCGTTAAATTCTCGATTCGACGCCGAAAAATCCGAAATTATCCAAATATTATACAAAATAATTAGTACATGTTCAATAACTCGAACTTAGGCTATTAAATAATTTACCCTAACCAAAACAGTAAAATTCCTAAAATTCACCCCGGGCCCACCTGCCCAGATTCTGGAAATTTTCGGATGAAAACATTACCCATAATCTCAAGAACTCAAATATATAATTTATATCCAATTCCATAACCATTTTTATGGTTAAAATCACATTTTTATAAGAATCTAGGTTTTTCACCGAACCCTTGATTTCTAATTGCCAGTTGAAATCGCCCTCTCAAAAGCTCTGAAATCGCCAAACAATGGATGAAAAATAGAAAGAAATGGACTGAGTTTTCGTCCATCTTAAGGTTCTGCCCAGACAGGTTTTTCGCACCTGCGAATGGGGTACTGCACAAGCGGCTTTTGCACCTGCGGAAACACCTCGCAGGTGCGTATTTCCCGTCTTTGCCTGGCACTGCACCTGCGGAAGAGGTGCTCGCTTCTGCGCAAGCGCATGTGCGCTAATTCCTTCGCACCTGCACATCCCTCCGCTTCTGCGCACAAGGCCTTCTCACCTCCGCGTTCGAAGGTGCGCCAAAATGCTTCACATCTGCGATGGCTGGGTAGGCTCCTCTCTTTCGCACTTGCGGATTATGGATCGCTTCTGTGAGCTCGCACCTGCAGTTGTCCAAGTGCATGTGCGATTATAATAGTAGCTGAAATTTCAGTCTTTGCTCAAATTTCCAAATTTGGTCCGGGCCTCGTCCGGTTAACACTCGGGGCCCTCGGGGCCACGCTCGAACATACGAACAGGTCTGAAATCATAAATCAGACTCGCTCGAACTCTCGGAACGTGTAAAACAACATCAAATCTAAGAATCATACCCTAAACCAAATTGATTCAAACATAAGAACTTCATGTTCTTCAATTTATTTCCAATGCGCCAAAACATACTTAAACTGCTGGGAATGACACGAAATTTTGCGTGCAAGTCATAAATCACTATACAGAATTATTTCAAAACTCGAAATTCCAAACGGACTTCAATTACTCAAAAACCTACTCCAAACCAAATTTAAAGAACTTTAAACCTTCAAATAGTTGATTTTTCTCGATTAAGCACCAAAACAATCCTGGGTTATCCAAAACCCGATATGAACATAAGCCCAAGACCGAAATCATCATATAAACCTATTGGAACCATCAAATCCTGATTCCGTGGTCGTTTTCTAAAAATATTGGCCAAAATCAAACTTGGCCTTTTAGGCTAATTTAAGGAACCAAGTGTTCCGATTTCAACCCGAACACTTACAAATCTTGAACCAACCATCCCCGCAAGTCATAAATTAATAAAAGAACATTCTGGAAGCTTTCTTTTAGGGAACGGGGTTCTAAAAGTTAAAATGACCGGTTGGGTTATTACATTCTCCACCTCTTAAACAAACGTTCGTCCTCAAACGAGTTTAGAATAATACCTGGAGTGTTAAATAAGTGTGGATATTTGCTCCGCATGTCCTCCTCGGCCTCCTAAGTCTCTTCCTCGAGTGGTTGGTCCCTCCACTGAACGTTTACTGCTGAAATCCTCTTAGACCTCAATTGGCGAACCTGTTTATCAACAATGGTAACTGGTTCCTCTTCATAACCCAAGCTATTATCTAGCTGAACTGTGCTGAAGTCTAACACATGTGATAGGTCGGCATGATACTTCTGGAGCATAGATACATGGAAAATCAGATGAACTCCCGATAGACTGGGTGGCAATGCAAGCTCATAAGCAACCTCCCCAACTCGTCTCAACATCACAAATGGGCCTATAAACCTTGGGTTCAACTTTCACCCCGAATCTCATGATTCCCTTCATCGGCGAAACTTTCAAGAGGATTTTTTACCTACCATAAATGAGAAATCACGCACTTTCTGATCCGCGTAACTCTTTTGTCAGGACTGTGCTGAACTAAGTCGCTCCCGAATCAACTTTACTTTCTTCAAGACATATTTCACCAAATCAGTACCATATAATTTAGCCTCATCGGGCTCAAACCATCCGATGGGTGAACGACATCGCCGACCATATAAAGCCTTAAACGGAGCCATCTCGTTGCTGGATTGGTAACTGTTGTTATAAGCAAACTCGGCCAAAGGCAAAAAACGATCCCAATGACCTCCAAAGTCAATCACACATGCCCTACGCATATCCTCCAAAATCTAAATTGTCTGCTCTGACTACCCGTCGGTCTGCGGATGAAAGGCTGTGCTGAGCTTTACATGGGTCCCTAATTCACTGTGTACTGATCTCCAGAAATATGAAGTAAACTGAGGGCCTCTATCTGATATAATGGAAATTGGCACACCGTGCAACCGAACTATCTCCTGAATATAAATCTGGGCCAACCTCTCTGAAGTATATGTTGTCACAACAGGAATAAAGTGTGTCGACTTGGTCAACCTGTCAACAATCATCCAAACTGCATCAAACTTTCACAAGGTCCACAGCAACCCAGTTACAAAGTCCATAGTAATGCGTTCCCATTTCCACTCTAGTATAGTAATCTGCTTAAGCAGGCCACCTGGCCTCTAGTGCTCATATTTAACTTGCTGGCAATTTAGATACCAAGCTACATACTCAACTATGTCCTTTTTAATTTGTCGCCACCAATAATGTTGCCTCAAGTCACGATACATCTCCATAGCACCTGGATGAATAGAATACCGAGAACTGTGCGCCTTCTCTAGGATCGTTTTCCTCAGTTCATCCACATTAAGAACACATACATGATCTTGGAGTCGTAGAATACCATCCGCACCAATAGTAACTTTCTTGGAACCACCTCGTAGTACAGTTTCTCGAAGAACCATTAAGTGTGGATCATCTCACTGGCGAGCCTTGATCTGTTCAAATAGTGAAGATTGGGCTACAACATATCCAAGAACTCGGCTGGGCTCTGAAATATCAAGCCGCATAAGTCTGTTGGCCAAGGACTGAATATCCAAAGCTAATGGCCTCTCCCCTGCTGAACTGAAAGCCAAACTACCCATACTCTCCGCTTTTCTACTCAAGGCATCAGCAACAACATTTTCTTTGCCCGGATGATATAGGATAGTAATATCATAATATTTCAGTAATTCCAGCCATCTGTGCTGCCTCACATTTAGGTCTCTCTGCTTGAACAAATGCTGCAAACTGCGATGATCAGTGTAAACTTCACAAGACACCCCATAAAGATAATGCCTCCAAATCTTAAGAGCGTGAACAATCGTAGCTAACTCCAAATCATGTACCAGATAATTCTTCTTATGGGGCTTCAGCTGACGTGAAGCATATGCAATAACTCGCCCTTCCTGCATTAGTACACAACCCAAACCAATGCGTGAAGCGTCACAATATATTATATACATCCCCGAACCGGAAGGCAACAATAACACTGGTGCTGTAGTCAATGTTTTCTTGAGCTTCTGAAAGCTTACCTCACAATCATCGGGCCATCGGAACGGAGCACCCTTATGGGTTAATTTGGTCAAAGGTGCTGCAATAGATGAAAAACCCTCCACAAACTGACGATAATAACCTGCTAAACCCAGAAAACTCTTGATCTCAGTCGCCGAAGTGGGACGATGCCAATTCTGAACTGCCTCAATCTTTTTGGGATCAACTTTAATACCCTCGCCCGATACAATATGTCCCAAAAATGCTATAGACTCTAGCAAGAACTCACATTTGGAGAACTTAGCATCTAGATTTTGTTCCCGCAATGTCTGAAGCACTACTCTCATATGCTGCTCATGCTCCTCCTTACTGCGCGAGTAGATCAAAATGTCATCAATGAAGACAATGACAAACGAACCAATATATGGCATGAATACCCTATTCATAAGATCCATAAACACTGCCGGGGCATTAGTTAAACCGAAGGACATCACCAGAAACTCATAATGAACATATCTAGTCCGTAAAGCATTCTTCGGAACATCTGAATCCCGAATCTTCAACTGATGGTACCCCGACCTCAAGTCGATCTTAGAGAACATCCTAGCACCCTGCAATTGGTCAAATAGATAATCAATACGCGGCAACGGGTACTTGTTCTTAAGAGTGACTTTGTTCAATTTGCGAAAATCAATACACATCCGCATTGTTCCATCCTTCTTCTTCACAAATAATACCGGTGCACTCCAAGGCGATACACTTGGTCTGACGAACCCTTTGGCTAATAATTCTTCAAGATGTTTTTTCAGTTCTTTCAATTCTTTCAGAGCCATGCAATATGGTGGAATAGATATAGGCTGGGTATCTGGAGCCAAGTCAATACAAAAATCAATATCACGATCAGGTGGCATACCTGGAAGATCTGAAGGAAATACATCGGAGAACTCCCAAACTACAGGCACTAAATCAATCGTCGGAGTCTCTACAGTAGTATCCCAAACATAAGCTAGATAAGCTAAACAACCCTTCTCAACCATGTGTTGAGCCTTTATAAAACAAATAACTTGATTAAATGAACTAACCGATGAACCCTTCCACTCCAGCTTAGGCAATGCTGGAATAGCCAAGGTAACAGTTTTGGCATGACAATCTAGAATAGCATGATATGGAGATAACCAGTCCATGCCCAGAATAGTTTCAAAATCGGTCATCTCAAGCAATGGGAGATCTGCTCTAGTTTTATAACCACAGAATGTAATAATCCAGGACCGGTAGATTTGGTTCACAATAACAGAATCGCCCACAGGAGTGGACACATAAACAGGAGTACTCAAGGACTCACGAGAAACACGCAGGAATGGAGCAAATAGCGATGACATATATGAATACATAGATCCTGGATCAAATAATACTGAGGCATCTTTGCCGCAAACAGAAATAATAATTGTAATCACGGCATCTGAGGCCTCTGCATCTGTTCTGTCCAGATAAGCATAGAACCAAGCTGGAGCACAAACTGGCTAACCTCCGACTAGCTGACCTCCACCTCTAGGACGATCCCTACCCATCTATCCTCCACCCCTTGGTGGTTGGACAACTGGTGGAGCAACTAGTCCTGTAATCATAGGCTGCAGACCTATTGCACTTGTTTACCACGAAGCCTGGGGCAGAATCTCCGTATGTGACAGGGGTCCCCGCACTAGTAACAACTCTTCGGCACGATGGGCTACTGACTAAGAGTCTGGCCCTGGGGAACTGGTTACCCATTGGGAGGACCCTAAATAGCTGGTGGGCGATAAGAACTCTCTGGTATAGCACTGAGATAGGGTTGCACTGGAGCACCTCGAGGAGGTGGTGGTGCTGGATATGGGGGCATGCTGGACTGCCCTCTCACGAACTGGCCTTTGCCCCCAGACGGAGCACCTCTGAACTCTCCAAAATACCTTAACCTCTTATCTCTCATAACCTGCTCTTGGCTCCGCTGACGTACACCCTCAATCCTGCAGGCTATCTCCACGACTAGCTCTTAAGAAGTTCCCATCTCAATCTCTCGAGCCATAGTGGCCTGAATGCCAGTATATAAACCCACAACAAACCTCTGCACTCTCTTCGCTTCAGTAGAGAGTATCATAAGTGCATGGCGAGATAACTCAGAAAACCTTGCCTCATAATCGGTCATTGACATCTGACCCTGCTGGAGCTGCTCAAACTGAAACCTCAACTCTTCCCTCTAAGTGGGTGGAATATACTTGCCGAGGATAATACGGGAGAACCTGTCCTAAGTCATGGGAGGAGAATCTGCTGGTCTGCCACGAACATAAGACTGCCACCATCTACGGGCTCTGCCCTCTAGATGAAAAGTAACAAAGTCTACACCATGAGACTCCAGTATCCTCATGTTGTACAGTCTATCCTTACACCGATCAATGAAATCCTGGGGATCCTCATATTGCTCACCCCCAAAGACAGGAGGATGTAGTCTAGTCCATATGTCCAATAGTTTCTAGGGATCAGTAGTTACAACTGGCCTGGGCTTAGGTGTAGCTGCTGCCACTGGCTGGGCTCCACCCACGGGTAGTGCACCATGGGTCTGATATACAGCAGCTGCCTGCCCATGAGCCTGCACGGTCGGAGTCTATGATCCCCCACCCGCTTGAGATGTGGCTGGGTCTGCCGAAAATAAACCGGCCTGAGTCATATTGTCCATGAACCACAGCATACGACCCATAACATCCTGGAATCCCGGTACAGATGTGAAATCCACCGGAGCTGGCTCTGCCACAAGCACCTCATCTTGTTCCTCAATAATGGGGTTCTCTGTTGGACCCACTGGCGGCATAACTGGAATAGTCCTGGGACATCCTCGCCCTCTACCACAGGCTGGAACCCTCCCTCCGCTTCTAGCAACTGGAGGAGTAGCTCTTCCCTGGTCTGGAACCTCATTAGAGCGTGTTCTCACCATATGTGAGAGAAAAAGAGAAGGATATTTAGTACTACATCAATTGCATGATGGAATATGAAGAAAGGTAGTTTCCTAACACCCTATAGCCTCTCGAAGATAAGTACAGATGTCTCCGTACCGATCCGCAAGACTCTATTAGGTCTGCTTATAACTTTTGAGACCTACGTGAACCTAGTGCTCTGATACTATGTTGTCACGACCCAATTTCACCTATAAGTCGTGATGGCGCCCAACACTACAGCTAGGCAAGCCAACAAATAAATTAAACATATATCAATTATTTTCAGAATAATTTTCTAAGTAATTTTACTATTTTTTCTGAGAAATATTAAAGAAATTTGAAACGATACTGATTAACTTAAATCCAAGAAAATAATACAATCCCAATTCTACCAATTTTGTGTGCCAAGACCTGGTGTCACAAGTATATAAGCATCTAGTAGATTATATAAAACCCCAAACACTATCTGAAATAAAAATAGACAGAATAAAAATACAAGGAGAGGCACTAGTAGCTACAGAACGGCTCAGCAAGGTAGCTCACCACTATGTCCTTGGATAACGTGGATGTACGATGATAGGTCCTCCACTAGGATCTGCCTCAGATCTTGCACAAAAAGTGTAGCATGAGTACGTAAACAACATGTACCCAGTAAGTATCAAGCCTAATCTCGAAGTGGTAGAGACGAGATGGTCGACTTTGACACTAACAATAATATATAGGATAAAACAGAATTTATTTAACTCAGCATGATTCACAAAGTCAACAATAATTAAATTAGCAAAAATAATTAAATTCCCTCAAATGCAACAATTCGCAATAAATCAATTAAATTCCTTCAATTCAAAAAATTTCTAATCAATTTACTAAATCCACAAGCTGTAATTTAAAACATAGTGATATAGTGTATTTATTATTATTATTATTAAGCACGATTTCTGCCGAGGTCGTACGGCCCGATCTAGAGTGTTGTGTACACTGCCGAGGGACGTGCGACACGATTCATAGATGCCTCTATCCTGCCGAGGCGTTCGGCCCGCTCCACAAGAAAGGAGGACCTTTTCTTATGTACCTCCGGAATGAGAGTATATTCATTATAAGATAAATTCGGGAGGATGAACAATTATTTTTTAAAAATTAATTAATTTACACATTAAATTAATCATATGAGATTTTCCATCCTTTAATATTTTTATCTAACAATTCACAATATATATATATATATATATATATATATATATATTGACTTCGGTCAACCGAAGTTAATAAAACAAAGAATATAATTTACACAAGTAATTCATGCTTCGAGTCCTAAACTACCCGAATTTTAGAATTTATAGTATCTACGCACGGACTCTCATCACCCCGTGCGTACGTAGCCCCCACAATTAGCAACAATTAGTTCTTTAATTACCTATGGGGTAATTTTCCCATCACAAGATTAGACAAGAGACTTACCTTGTCTCAAAGTCCACTTTTCGATTAACATATTGCGTTAAATTCTAGATTCGACGCCGAAAAATCCGAAACTATCCAAATATTATACAAAATAATTAATACATGTTCAATAACTCAAATTTAGGCTATTAAATAATTTACCCTAACCAAAAAGTAAAATTCCTCAAATTTACCCCGGGCACATGTGCGCAGATTCTGGAAATATTCGGATGCAAATGTTACCCATAATCTCAAGAACTCAAATATATAATTTCCATCTAATTCCATAACCATTTTCTTGGTTAAAATCTCATTTTTATAAAAATTTAGGTTTTTCACCTAACCCTTGATTTCTAAGATTTACTAGTTATAATCTACCTATAATCTATGTATTTAACTCAAGGTGTGTAGAATTAATTTACTTTCAAATTGCTAGTTGAAATCCCCCTCTCAAAAGCTCTGAAATCGCCCAACAATGGATGAAAAATAGAAAGAAATGGACTGAGTTTTCGTCCGTTTTAAGGTTCTGCCCAGACAGGTTTTTCACACCTGCGGAAGGGGTACCACACATGCAGCTTTCGCACCTGCGGAAATTCCTCGCAGGTGCGCATTTCCCCTCTTTGCCCGGCACCGGACCTGCATAAGAGGTGCTCGTTTCTGCGCAAGTGCAGGTGCGCCCATTCCTTCGCACCTGCGCATCCCTCCGCTTCTGCGCATAAGGCCTTCGCACCTGCGCGTTCGAAGGTGCACCAAAATGCTTCACATCTGCGATGGCTGGGCAGGCTCCTCTCCTTCGCACCTGCGTCTTATGGCTCACTTCTGCGAGCTCACACCTGCGGTTTTCCAAGTTCATGTGCGATTATGACAGTAGCTGGAATTTCAGTCTTTGCTCAAATTTCCAAAATTGGTCCGAGCCTCGTCCGGTTAACACTCGGGGCCCTCGGGGCCCCGCCCAAACATACCAACAGGTTTGAAATCATAAAACGGACTCGCTCAAACTCTCGGAACGTGTAAAACAACATCAAATCTAAGAGTCATACCATAAACCAAATTGATTCAAAATTAAGAACTTCAAGTTCTTCAATTTATTTTCAATGCACCGAAACATACTTAAACTGCTCGGAATGACACGAAATTTTGCGTGCAAGTCTTAAATCACTATACGGAACTATTTCCAAACTTTAAATTCCAAACGGACTTCAATTACTCAAAAACCTACTCCAAAGCAAATTTAAAGAACTTTAAACCTTCAAATAGTTGATTTTTCACTATTAAGCGCCAAAACACTCCCGGTTCGAGCATACGCCAAGTCTGAAATCATCATATGAACCTATTGGAACCGTCAAATCCCGATTCTAGGGTCGTTTTCTAAAAATGTTGACCGAAGTCAAACTTAGCCTTTTAAGGCTAACTTAAGGAACCAAGTATTCCGATTTCAACCCAAACACTTCCAAATCTCGAACCAACCATCCCCGCAAGTCATAAATTAATAAAAGCACATTTGGGAAGTTTTATTTTAGGGAACGGGGTTCTAAAAGTTAAAATGACCGGTTGGGTCATTATAATTGGGGTGACAACAATCAAAGTAATTGGGGAGGTAATCATGGAGGGTGGAATAACAACAACAACCGGGGATCGGGTTTTCAAAGGCCCCCGATATTCCAACAACCAAGCAATCCACCTCCCTATCCTTCTGAAGACCCAAGCTTTTCTAACAATGAGATGGGACAGATTGAAAATATGTTCAAACAAATGATGGAGAAAATGCCGACTCCGATGCTCAATTAGCCTCCCACAACACTGCAATCCGCAATTTGGAGGTTCAACTTGGTCAAATCTCACAAGCATTGAACACTCGTCCTAAGGGGGCAATACCAAGTGATATGGTGGTGAACCCAAAGGGTGGGAATAATACGGGACATGATATGGCCGTGACTACCAGAAGTGGAAAAGGTGGAGATGCAACCACCTCAAATCAAAGAAGAATTGTGGATGATGATGTTGTGGTTCAAGAAATTGAAATTCCAAGCAATGCGGTTCAAGCTAACGATGAAGTGAGAATTTATATTGATGAAAATGTGGAGAAGACGTAAGAAGAGGTGAACCTATCTATGGAGTACGTGATTGACATACCAGAACCGGTAGTGCCAAAGGCTAAGGCACCAATGCCAAGGCCTCCTCCTCCATACCCTTAAAGTCTTGCAAAGCAAAATAGTGAGAACCAATTCAAAAAGTTTATTGACATGATGAAGATTTTGTCTATCAATGTACCATTGGTTGAGACGTTGGAATAAATGTCGGGTTATGCAAAGTTCATGAAGGACTTTGTCACCAAGAAGAGGTCGATGAATGTGAAACTATCAAGATGACACATCAAGTGAGTGCTATTGTGCACTCAGTGGCTCCGAAATTGGAAGATCCGAGTGCTTTCACAATCCTTTAGACTATTGGGAGCACCAACTTTGCCAAAGCTTTATGTGATTTGGGGGCAAGTATCAAGTTGATGCCCTACTCTGTGTTCAAAACTTTGGGAATTAGGCAACCAAGACCCACATCTATGAGGTTTCAAATGGTGGATCGGACTATGAAGAGGCCATTCAGAATTATTGATAATGTATTAGTCCGTGTTGATAAGTTCATCCTTTCAGCGGACTTTGTGATCCTTGATTGTGAGGTTGACTACAAGGTGCCTATTATCTTGGGTAGACCTTTCCTTGATATGGGGAAGGCTCTTATTGATGTGAAAGCCGGTGAGCTCACTTTCCGGGTGGGTGACAAAAAGGTGGTTTTCCATGTGTGCAAATAGATGAGGCAACCAAATCGCAACGAAGTTTGTTCATTCGTGGATTTAGTGACCGAAGTAATTATTGATGATGTTAGTGCCACAATGAATGTTGAGGATAATTTGGAAGCCGTATTGCTCAACCTTGATGATGATGAGGAGAAAGAAGGCTATGTGGAGTGTGTGAATGCATTGCAAGGGATGGGGTCATACACTTATGAGCCCCGCAAGCTATCTTTGGATCTTGAAAACCGGAAGACACCTCCAACAAAGCCCTCAATCGAGGAGCCTCCCACTTTGGAGTTAAAGCCATTGCCTCTGCATCTCATGTATGGATTCCTTGGCCTTTCTTCTACTTTACCGGTTATCTTTTCTTCTTGTTTGACTAAAATGCAGGTAGAGTCCATATTTGAGGTGCTACAAAGGAGGAAAAGAGCAATCGGATGGACTTTGGCGGATATCCGGGGCATAAGCCCCGCCTTTTTCATGCACAAGATTATATTGGAGGAGGGTGCCAAACCCTCCGCTGAACATCAAAGGATGCTAAATGAAGCAATGCAAGAGGTGGTCAAGAAGGATATCATAAAGTGGTTGGATGTCGAGGTTGTTTTCCCCATTTCCGATAGCTCATGGACTTCTCTAGTGCAATGTGTCCTAAAGAAAGGGGGCATGACTGTGATAACAAATGACAAGAATGAATTGATCCCCACAAGAACTGTTACCGGGTGGAGAGTGTGCGTGGACTATAGGAAGCTAGAAAACTCACTCGAAAAGATTATTTTCCGCTTCTATTTCTTGATTAAATGTTGGATAGGTTGGCCAGACGTGTTTTTATTGCTTCCTCGATGGATACTTCGGCTACAATATGATTCTTATTACTCATGAGGACCAAGAGAAGACCACTTTCACTTGTCTATATGGTACCTTTGCATTCTCAAGGATGCCATTTGGGTTATGTAATGGACCAGCGACTTTTCAACGGTGTATGATGGTTATGTTCACTGATATGGTGGAAGATATTCTTGAGGTCTTCATGGATGATTTCTCCGTCGTTGGGAATTCTTTTGATGATTGCTTGAACAACTTGGACAAGTTATTGGCAAGATGTGAGGAAACTAACTTGGTTTTGAATTGGGAGAAATGTCACTTCATGGTCTAGGATGGCATTATCCTCGGTCACAAGATTTCAAAATATGGTATTGAGGTTGATAAAGCCAAAATTGAAGTGATCTCCAAACTCCCTCCCCCTACATTCCTGAAGGAAGTGAGGAGCTTCTTGGGTCATGCGGGGTTCTATCATCGATTCATCAAAGATTTTTTTAAGGTGGTGAACCCTTTGTGTAAACTTTTGGAAAAGGATGCCAAGTTCCATTGCAATGAAGATTGCATGAAGGCATTCGAGTCGCTTAAGTTAAAGTTGACTACTAATCCTATTATTACCGTACCGGATTGGAGCTTGCCTTTTGAGCTCATGTGTGGCAGTTGGAGTGGTGTTGGGGCAACGTATCAAAAGAATCTTCCATCCGGTCTATTATGCAATCAACACCATGAATGATGCCCAAGTCAACTACATAGTGACCAAAAAAGAGCTCCTTACTATTGTCTTTGCTACGGAGAAGTTCCGCCCGTACTTGATAGGTACAAAGGTGATTGTTCACACCGACCACACGTCGCTTCAGTATTTGATGAGCAAGAAAGGTTCTAAGGCAAGGTTGATGCGGTGGGTGCTTCTATTGCAAGAGTTTGATCTAGAGATTCAAGACCGCAAGGGTAGCGAGAATCAAGTGGCGGATCACTTGTCCCGATTGGAGGAGGAGGGGAGGCAACATGATAGCCTTGAGAACAATGATTCATTTCCCGACGAGCAACTCCTAGCCGTTTCAATGACCGGGATGTCATGGTTCGCCCACTTAGCAAACTATCTTGTGAGTGGCATTATACAGAATGAGTTCTTTTCAAACCAAAGGAAGATGCTCAAACGGGATTGCCTTGACTGTTATTGGGATGAACCGTATCTTTTTCGAATATGTATCGATGGTGTGATCTGACGATGTGTGCCGAAGGAAGAACAAATGGGTATTCTTGAGGCTTGCCATTCTTCACCGTAAGGTGGTCACCATGGTGGAGCAAGAATGGCGGCAACAGTTTTGAGTTGTGGATTCTATTGGCCTACTATCTACAAGGATGCTAGTGAGCTTGTCAAGTGGTGTGATGAATGCCAAAGGGACGGTAGGATCTCAAAGAAGAATGAAATGCCTCTCAGCACCATTTTGGAGATAGATTTCTTCGATGTGTGGGGTATTGATTTTATGGGTCCGTTTGTTAGCTCTTGTGGAACACCCACATTCTAGTTGCGGTGGATTTTGTATCTAAATGGGTTGAGGCCATTGCTTTGCCCAACAATGAAGCAAGGAGTGTGGTGGCATTCTTGAAAAAGAATATCTTCACGAAGTTTGGTACCCCAAGAGCCATTATTAGTGATGGGGGTTCGCATTTTTGCAACAAGGCTTTTGATGCCTTACTCACAAAGTATGGTGTCACTCACAAAGTATCAACCCCCTGCCATCCTCAACCAAGCGGACAAGTTGAAGTCTCCAACCGGGAGATAAAGAGTATTTTGTCAAAGACAGTCAATGCCAATCAGACGGATTGGTCCAAAAAACTTAATGATTCTCTTTGGGTGTATAGAACGGCCTACAAAACACCGATCGAAATGTCTCCATACCGGTTAGTGTTTGGGAAGGCATGCCATCTTCCGGTAGAACTTGAGCATAAGGCCATGTGAGCTTTAAAGAAGTTGAACCTTGAATGGGATGTCGCGGAAAATCTAAGTATGTCACAATTGAATGAGCTTGATGTATTCCGGTATCATTCCTACACAAGCTCGTCTCTTTACAAGGAGAAGATGAAGTACCTCCATGAAAAGTATATCCACAATAAGGAATTTAAAGAGGGTGATCATGTGCTATTGTTCAATTCCCGGTTACAGATGTTTCCGGGCAAGTTGAAGTCAAAATTGAGTGGCCCCTTTGAAGTGGTGAATGTAACCCTCTTTGGTGCTCTAGATTTGAAAAATAAGAATGAAGAGTTATTTAGAGTCAGTGGGCACCGGGTTAAACATTATCTTGGCAAGGTTGATGAGGACCACATTGTGGCGGTTCTTCATTTCAAATGATTGGTAATCTGCGTCGTGCCGCAATGTTAAATCGGGCGCTTCTTGGGAGGCAACCCATGTATATTTTTCTCTTTCTTATTTTTCTTCTTTGTTACATAGCTTTGTTTTGTTCTAACTAGTTTTGAAGTGTATGCAGGAATGGGTATGCATTTCAGGGACTGTGCAAGAAAAATTGGCTAAGTGTCACAAAAGTGCGGACCGCACCAAAATTATGCGGACCACAAAATCAAGCCCTAAGCAAGCACAGTGCATACCCTATTAGCTCTAAATCTTCTTTCATTTCATCAAGTTAGATTCTTACCTGCATCATTCACCACTGGTATGTTTAATCCATGTTAGATTTTTATTCTTTATTCTTAATTTGTGTTCTTGTTTTCTTTGATTAGTTTAGTTATTTTTAGGCCTATAAATGTCAAATGTGCTTAATATGTGCTTCAAAATCATGTGGGTAGCCTCGTATCTGTTAATTAGGGACTGAGTAGACCACTAAGCTTGTCAATTTGTGCAAACCATGTCTAAATTGTAAAAAATTGCATGAACCCTAGTTTACTGCCCGTGAAATTCAAATTGTGCGGCTGCACACATTTTTGTGCGGTCCGCAGTCCTTTAACTTAGGGCTTTTGTGTGTTTGAATTGTGCGGACCGCACTCAAAAATATGCAGTCTGCAGTGAAATTATGCGATCTGCACTGATAAATGATCAGAGAACCCAGTATTCTGAACCTGGGGCTGTGCGGCCGCACTCAAAATTGTGTGGTACGCACTTTTGGTTGTGCGGCCGCACTCACTTTTGTGCGGTCTGCACTTGGCAGTGCGGGCCGCACTGCCTCTTTTAATTTTTCACAACTGGCCTACAACTGTCATGCATATATCTATGTCCTATGAACCTGAACTCTAACTGATTCTTATTGTTATGAATTGCAGACGATAGTTAGATCACGTGGTGGAAGAGATACATAAAAAGGGAGGGCAGAACCCTCCCGAGGCCGAGGTCGAGGCAAGAGTAACCTAACACTTGCCATTCAGAGGACCATAGGCAAGAAACCAACCGCCAACAGAGTTGTTGAACCCTCCGAGACCAGTGAGTATCTCCTATCTGGGGAAGCTTCTGAGGGTAACTCCGTGCAAGCACTGCCGGAAGCCCAATCACAACAAATCCCGGGTAGATTCCATTTGGTAGATGAGTCACCTTCCGCTGCTAGTTCTTCTGAAGGTTCGGAAGAGGGTAACCCAGATTCTGAGCTCTCTTCCTCACATGCCCTAGCTGCACCAATCAATGTTGATGATGATGATGATGTCCCGGACGATGGTATAGGGGGGGATGCTACAGTGGGGGTTTAGAGAGGTCGAGGAGAAGGGAGATGTGGGAAAATAGATTTGTCTGCTTGACTGCCTTCAACAGATTTAGAGAGTGGTGTCCCCATAGATCGCTCACTCTTGAGCGACAATTCTTGATGAAGGATTTGGACAAGCACAACCCAAATGTCCTCAGACAGTTCCAGGAGAGAAAATGATGGAAATGGTTCGCCCAAAGCGTCCTCGATGTAAATCAGCACTTGGTTAAAGAATTTTATGCCAATATGGCTCACATTAAGAAAAGGTACCAAGGTGACAAAAGTGTGAAATCTAAAAATCCGATTTGACTCCTGTGCTTTGAACTCTTATGTGGGATTTGAAGAGGTGGAGGCAGTCCAATACTTGGAAAAGCTGGCTATGGGTGATGCAGCTCGCCCATGGATAGCTGAGATTTTAGCTATTCGAGGATCAACACCTCCATGTCTTACAGCAGGGGTTCCCATAGTTCGGGCCACCCTAAATTTTGATGAAAAATGGTGGCAAACATTTGTGTGCAGCCGTATTAATCCGTGCCTAAATGAGAACAGCCTCCCACTTCCCCGTACAATCTTGGTGGCTTTGATTATGGCTGGGTATCCGATTAATATTGGTGTCATCATGTCCACCAACATCACATTAGCTGTCCGAAAAGACGAGAGATCATACCCGTACTCGATATTTCTCACAGAATACTTCAAAGATCAAAAGGTGGAGCCGAGGCAATATGATACAGAAGTAAAGGCCAAGAAGCCTTTCTCATGGTACCACCTGCAGGGTGCTGACAACCCAAAGTTCAAGGGTAAGGCAACTAGCTCCGCTGGCCAGTTTGAGAAGCCAACGGTAGTAGTTACTGATTCAGCTATTGAGCCTTCCAAAGTAGCCGGTCCTTCCATCGGGACAGCAGCCATGCCACTACTGTCATCTTCTAAACCACCAGCTTCATTATCAGTGCCATTATCAGTGCCAGCTTTATCCACTTATCCACAGGCTGTGCTGCGAGTCTCCCAGACATTGGCGAGTCTCAACAACTGGATGCAGGCAACTACTTCAAAGCTGTCTGACATATCAAGTGTTGTTGTAGCACAATTAGCAGCCCCAGCAGCACCACAGGTACCTCCGGTCAGTGGAGGAAACATTGAAGAAGATTCTGGACAACCAGAAGATCATTATGGACACTCTAGTGGTGCATGGGGAGGTCATTGAGGAGTTGGGAAAGCAAACAAAGAAGATGCAGAAGTCTCAGGCATCGAAGAGGTCAGTGGACAAGTTGAGAAAAGTGGTTGCCAAAATTGCATCTTCCGGAGATCTACCATTGGACTTACTTATGGAGGGAGCACCTTCAGGCCCAGCAGTACAGGTAGCACCAGCAATACCAGAGGCATCACATATAGCAGCCGGCCAGTATAAGGAGCCGCTTGCGACTGCCCACACCGCTGAGGAGATGATCCAGATGCTCAGCAACCCTGTTGTCCCTCAGCCAGGTGATGATGAGATACAGCTAGAGGAGACAGAGGGTGTTGCGGATCCCATGCAGACTGAGACCACATAGGGAGTTATCTTAACTCTCTACCCTTCCTTGTTCTTATTTTTGTTAACCATTGGGGACAATGCTTATTTTTATTCGGGGGGTAGTCTATTTTGATTGATTGACATTGACATGTGGCCTGTAATAACTCTTATACTATTTTTTTCCTTTATCTTTATTTTCTATTTGGTATGCATATATTCTCCCCCTTCATTTGATGTATATATTCAGTCCCCTTATGTATATATTCATTTTACTTCGGTTTGTATATTTATTTATCTTGCTTTCCGTACTTTATTTTGTAGCATCTTTATTTTGTCTTTATTAGTAGTATAACTTCTTATTTACTTTAGTAGTTTATTTTTTATTTGTTAGCTTCTTTTTACGTTTGAGTGATCAATAAGCCTTTGGTTTTCTTAATGCCACGGTTCTTTCCAAAGGTGAATTTTGTGTGAACCGGGTGGCTCTTCCAAACGATGGATGGCGTGACAACCTTCTTAAGGGATTGAGTCCATTTTATTTTATGTTTAGGCAAATATAGTATTAATGAATAAAAGGGTCTCAAGCATGCTTTACTTGGTACCAACACATTTACCTCTGACCTTATGGTTAAAAACAAAGTTGTTGGCATAAAATAGCTCTTGTTGTGACCTTTTGATTCTTGTGTTGACTTAAGCAGTCATCGAGTGGTTCAGTCGAGCCATTTGTGATTTTCAATCTTAACTAGGGTTGTTGTAGACCCTCGACTCCGTTCTCTTTAGCAATCCGGCAGTGTGAAATGGGAAGTATTGAATTACAAGTCCAAGTTACAGTGGTAATGGTCTAGAACTTGCCCCGAATATTTTTCTAGGCGAACTTTTAAGTGTAGATTGGCTTGAGAAATGATTGTAGGCTCTCCTTGATCCGATTTGAAGTTTGAAATCTTCCATGGCCTACCAATGTGAAATCCCTAGTCAACCCATTTGAGCATAAGCCTTTTTTTTCTTTCAATAACCACAATACTAGCCTTTATCCGTTTTGTAATGACCCTCTCTTGGCACCTAATCTTTCCCTAGCATTCTTGAGAAACATTTGGCAAAAACATAAGTTTGGGGGAGAGACGAGGAGTTTGAAAGTGATAAAAGATACAAAGAAGAGAAAGAAAGGAAGAAAAGGGAAGGCAAAGAAAAGAAAGAAAGAACAAAAAAAAAATGCCAAAAAGAAGGTGAATAAGGTAGAAAGTTGAAGAGATTCAAAGAAAACAATGATGAAAGGCATGGAGTAAATAAAAAAGGATTAAAAGGAATGTCATGACCAGGAAAGAGTGACGTTACGTCTCTCTAGTTCCCTCGAGGAAAAAGGAATTGACTCAAAGAGTCGACAAAGTTTGAGCCCAAAAAACAAAAAAAAAAAATTTGGAGTGCTTAAGGAAATATGAAACCATTCTATTCCAACAAGTCCTACCTTAGTCCAAAAGCCTTCATTACATCCCGCAAAAGCCCTACATGATTTCAAGTTGAGTGAGCTTACATTAGTGGTGATTTACATAACGGGAAAGCTTATGGTACTTAGAGCCCGACTTGTGACATTCTTTTGAGATAGATGAGCGAACTTTTCACAATCCTTGCATCGAGTGTTACATTCTAAAGTGAGATATGTCAATGGAGAATAGAGGAGGAGGAGTTCGGTATCCACAATGACCTACATGAAAGAGCGGGATTCCTTGATGAATAAAGTCAACTCTTGATGCTCTAATGTCCCATTAGAACTATTGTACTCAAAATATCAAATCATCGCATTGTTGATAATTGATACGTGTTGTGGGTAATTGTTGATCCCAATTGATGTGTGATTGATTCAGCTTAGGCCAGCTGAAATATCCCCTTTTCTAGTGGAGGTGGGAATTGCCTTAATTTCTTGAGGACAAGCAAAAGCTTAAGTTTGGGGGAGTTGATAAGTAGGGATTTTGACAGCTTATTTGCTCTCTTTTACTTGCGTTTTAGCTCAAAAATGCTTAAAGGTATTCCCGCGAACTAATAAAATGTGCTTTCATGCAGGAATATTGGGAGATGAGCCAAATAAGTCAAAATCAACTCATAAAGGAGTCAAAAATGGAAAAGGACCAAAACAAGGCAAAAAGGCTCACAGTGCGGACAAACAATGAAACATCACTGTCAGATGTCCTTCAGAGTATGCGGACCGCAAAATTATTGTGCGGCCGCAGAAGAGGAGATTCAGAGAGTTAGTTTTTGGGCAGGCTGAAGATATGCGGACCGCACCATAATTGTGCGGCCGCAGGATGATAAGTACCACCGCACTCATAATTGTGCGATCCACAGAAAAGAAGAATCAGAGAGCCATGTTCCAGTTCAAGTGTGCGGCCACACTTTTGAGTAATATTGTACTAGATTAGCTTCTAAATATTAGATTTTCTTTCCCTAATCAATTATTATGCATTCTATCTTAATTTCTTCTTGTATTTCTTCATTTTTCATGAGTAGCTAAATTTCTAGCTAGGGTTGTGGCCCAACCCTAGTGTGGGTACTTAATGAGTGTTTGATTTAGGACTTGTTTGTGATTGGGTTAGTGATATTTAGCATAGTTCTTGCTTGAATTCAATAATTAATTGTTGCAAACATTAATTCATGCCTAATTGACTTAGTCTCTACTTGAGAAAGAGAGACAGTCTAGGAAAACTTGGCTAACAAGAAATTGGGGTACACTCAAGAAATTGATAGCTCCAATTAAAGGGGTTGAATCTAGAGATAGTAAGACCCGAACTGAGCATTTATCACTTGCTTTTTGCAATACCCATTTGGACTTGAGAAAGCCAAATTGGGCAAAATTACTCAAACTACTGAGAGGTATAGAGTGGGTAATTGTGTGTGATTGCTATATTACAACCACGACCAATCAAACTTTTCCTAGAGTTTATAACCCATTAGGTAACCACCTAGGTGGAAGTCACGATCCTAGATCTTTTATCATTTGAAAAATAACCAACACTAAAAATAGTCTTCTATTTTTATAATTCCAATCAATAGTTTAAAGTAGAAGTAGAAACAACAAACAAGAATGTGGAAGTGTAATCTAAGTCATATCGTACAATTACACTAAACATATACCTTATCCCAATTCTAACTCCCTTAGGATTCAACCCCGACTTGCGTTGGATTTTATTATTGCTTCGACCGCCTCACTACCTATGTTTGTGGTATGAGTTTGGGCGACATCAAGGAACACGAAGGGGATCTCGCAAACGCATAGGCCAATTGGCCAGTGCTCTTTGAGAATGTGTTAGGTGCTTTGCAAATGCGAAGAACACCCGACGCCCAGTTATTTAAAGTGTTGATGTCCGGAATTGGCCATATTTCACCATTTTTGAACGATAGAACTCGGCCTAGAGAGGATTTTGAAGAGAATTTTATCCCTACTTCATTGGTTAGTGAATTCTAACTAGTTTTGATGTATTTCCATAATCACACAATGATTTCTTAACTCAATCTATGAATTTCATGGTAGAAATTAGGGATTTTGTGAAATTGAGACTTAGACCTCAATTTGAGGTCGGATTAAACAAATTACATAATTGAGCTCGGGGGTGAATGGGTAATTAGATTTTAGTCCGAATATCAGGTTTTGACCAAGTGAACCCAGGGTTGACTTTTGTTGATTTCTAAATTCATTAAAGATCAAATCTTTTTCACTCGCAGGTAGTTTCTAAAGCTTAGTATGGATTATTTGAACTATATTTGGATAGATTTGATTGGTTTGGAGGCTAATTCTAAAGGAAAAGCCGTGGTTGAGCATTGATTTAGTTGCACGAAGAGGTAAGTGTCGTGGTTAACCTTGACTTGAGAAAATTAGGACTTGATTGGTTTATTTTCTACCTGATTGTGTGGAGATATCGTATATGCAAGGTGACAAGTGTATATGCATAGTTAAAGGTTAAGCATGCATGCTGGGATTCTTATTTATTGTTTTCAATGATTTCATGATTTTATTTAATCCATTTTATTACTTGTTAACCACTTTAATTGCAACTTGCTACGTGTTAAATTCATGTCTTATCTGTATATGCCTTAATTGCTAAGTGTTACCATGTATCCGTATTTTTATTTATTGATTGTCTTTACTTTCTTTTGACCTTGTGTACTTTTAGATGACTACTTTTATTCGCTTTATGTCTTTAATTATGTAATTCTTTTATTGCATTTTATTTGAGTTACGCCGTAGTTGGTTGTGGATATTCATTTATATTATTATTGTGTGGGATCGGGTTGCACGCCGTAGCGGTTATTGGTATTATTGAGCTTGATCAGGTTGCACACCGCAATGGTTGTTGGTATTCTTGTATGTGATCGGGTTGCACGCCACAATGGTATTTATATGTATATTTGCGGATCGGGTTGCGCGCTGCAATGGAGAAGAATTGTTATTGATATATTTGTGGATCAGGTTGCGTGCTACAATAGAGAAGAATTGTTATTGATATATATTTGTGGATCGGATTGCGCACCGCAACAGAGAAGACTTATTTTACTGTGTTTGACTATTGTAACTGTATCCGTGTTGGTAGTTGAGCATAAGTATTATTCTGGGGCCCTCTATTATGTGTTTTTTAGCTCCGATTTTATGTTAAATTCTCGTTTGTTTTTCTCTTTTTCTGCTATTATTGCCTTTATATTTATTCTAGTTTATGAGTGCTTTGTTATAGCCTCGTCACTACTTCATCGAGGTTAGTCTCGGCACTTACAGAGTACATGGGGTCGGTTGTACTCATGCTATACTTCTGCACTTCTTGTGCAGATTCTAAGGGATTTCGGGTCGTGAAACACCGGGTTTTGGGGAATTAGATTCTTGTTATTGGTTGTATCTTAGTTAAGATATTAGAATTTGCATTCCAACCACGTTTACACTTTTAATATAATATCAGTACTTTCTATAAAAATAAAGGAAATCCGCTTATTTATTTTATCACATGTTATATAATATATTATAACCTGCCGATTATCGTGTTGATCAATTGTTGACTTTCCTTACTGAGACGTTGGGCACCATTACGACCTATGGTGGGATTTGGATCGTGACAGACCGATGAGATCGTTACAATAAAAGCCAAAGTTTACGTGGTTCAGTGACCCCTAAAGGTTACACATAGGTCCGCCTCTACTTACAATCTCCAGGAATTGCCAATATGTCACGATCCAAAATCCCAACACGTCGTGATGTCGCCTAACATACTTACTAGGAAAGCCGGTAATCATATAACCGCTAAACGATTGAATGAAAAAGGTTTAATAAAATCAACAATGGAAAATCTCATAAATATCTGATAAAAGTAACTGAAACTCTACTATGACCATCCCAAAATCTGGTGTCGACGAGTACATGAGCAACCAAGTATCAACATAGTTTGAAACTCTTGTACAATTGTCTGAGTAATAGAACAATACTGAATAAAATGTAAAGAATGAGAGTCAAGGTTTGCAGGCATCATAGCAGCTACCTCAGTCTCTGAGTAGGTACTAGAACCAAATCTAGGAATTACCGCGTCCAAAAGTATCTGGATCTGCACACAAAGTGCAGAGTATAGTATGAGTAAAACTGACCCAATGTACTCAATAAATATCGTAACTAACCTCGACTAGGTAAAACAACACAAATTATAAATGATGCTAGCTATAACCTGTACAGTTTCATCATTTCAACAAGCACAAAGCAATAATGAAATCAAGTCATAAAGTACAGGAAGAAGCATATGTGTGTGTGTAGGTGTACAGTTTCTCAAATACTATGCTTAGTCGATGTTCGACATAGAGAGACAATATACACTTAAATCAAGTAAATAATCACGGAAATTGCAAGTAACAATGAAATGCAAAATCCAAACAAACACTGGCTAGATTTCTTCAACCTTTCCAATTCCATACCAAGTAACTGATCAGTTCTCCTCAATATCCGTGTGTATACCATCAACAAAGAAACATGGGAGGGTGACTCTAGGGGGATGGATCCATAGCCACACGCAAGCACTACTAATTCAACGTGCTACTAGCTCGGCATGGTCACGGGCTTAATATCATAATCCACCAGGTGTGGTCACAGGCACAACAACACAATACATCAGGCGTGGTAACAGGCATAACAATACAATCCACGTCGTAGTCATAGGCACAACAACACAACCCGCCCGCCGTGGTCACAGGCACCTAGTCCAATCATATCACACATGAGCAAATAATAAGAATACATGTACGTGATGATTAATTAAAAAATCTCATGCTCCTGGACTGGTAAAACTGACATGCTGAGTGTAGGCATGTGCAAAGTGTACAAGCATAGCTCAAATCGGCAGATCTCATCACAAAATAGCATTTATCAAGTTCATTCATGGATTAAACCTCTACGTAGCCTCTAACATGGCCCAAATAGTTCACAAAAATGTTACAAATGTGAGAAACAACATGGCTAAAAGCTTAACAGTAAAATCTAGGCATATCATAGCCTAAGTACAACCCAAGCATGCATAAATACCCCCGGTGTTAGCACATGGTCTCAAACCCCACACATGTGCGCACCCAATAGCACATAGCTATCACAATAATTCAGGAAACTAGTGCCTCAACCAAGTTTAGATAAGATACTTACCTCAAGCAAAGCAAATCACTTCGCTAACAAAGCCCTTCCCGCGCGTATCAACCTACAGAAGGCTCGAATCTAGAAAAAGTAACGTAATACTATCAATAAAAGTCGTAGGAAGTGATTTCAAAAGATAACGCTAAGGTCTTTAACTCAAATTAAAAAGTCAATCCAAAAAGTCAACCTCGGGCTCGCACCTCGGAACCAGACAAAATTCAGAAATTCCGAACACCCATTCAATTTCGAGTCCAACCATACCAAAATCATCCAATTCCAACCACAAATCTCGCCCCAAATCCACAAATTTCACTCTCCAATCATAGTCCAAAAATCCCCAAATTCAAACGTCGATTCATCATAAATAGGTGAAATAATCAATGGGTATTTAATATCTATGGACAAAAGTGATTAAAAGTCATTTACATCTTGAATTTTAGTGAAATCCCTCTCAAAATCGCTCTTATCCGAGCTCCACAAGTCCAAAAATGAGAAAAATGCCAAACCCTTCAACATTTATGTTCTGTCCAGCAAAACTGCTTCGGCGGTCAAGATCACCGCTTTTGCGGTCAACCATCTGCATCTACGGAGCTCAAAGCGTTCCACAGCCCGCACCTGCAGATGCGCTTCTACGCACAACTATCCGCTTCTACGGACTTCCCAATCTAGCTCCTCTTCTGCTTCTACAGAAACAAATACGCATCTGCGGGCTCGTAGATGCAGAAATAATCTCGCATCTGCGGCCACAACCCAGCTCACCCATAACCGCTTCTGAGACCCTATGGCACTTCTGCGGCACCGCACCTGCGGCCAAAGCCTCGCTAGTGTGGTTGCACCAGAACTGAAACATAATCGATTTTTGATAAGTCCAAAACTCAATCGGATTCCAATTTGAATCTCACCCGAGGCCCTCGGGACCCTATCCAAACGTACCAACACATCCTAAAACATCATACGAACTTAGTCGAATCCTCAAATCACATCAAACAATATTACAAACATGAATCACACCCCAATTCAAGTCTATTGAAACTAATGGATTTCAATATTCTAAAATTGATGTTGAAACCTATCAAACCAATTTTGATTAACCTCAAATTTTGCACATAAATCATAAATGGCATAATGGATTTACAAAGTCAACTCTTAGTCAAACTTCTCAACCTTTCAAACCTTCAACTCTCCAACTTTCTCCAATTCAAGCAAAAATGCCCTACGGCCTCCAAATCAATATCCGGACATACTCCTAAGTTCAAAATCACCACACGGAGCTATCAGAACTATCAAAACTCCATTCCGGAGCCATTTACACATAACTCAACATCTGATCAACTCTTTCAACTTAATCTTCCAACCTTGGGACTAAGTGTCCCAGTTCATTCTGAAATATCCCGGAATAAAACCAACTGCCCTGACAAGTCATGTAACTATAAGTGAACATAAAATAAGTAATAAACAAGGGAAAATGGCTACAATATACAAGACTACCGGCCAGGTCGTCACATTCTCCCTCTCTTAAAAAAATATTCGTTGTCGAACGAATTTAGAATCATACCTAGAGTGTCAAATAGGCATAGATATATGCTCTGCATCTCTCACTCAGACTCCCAAGTAGCTTCCTCGTTGGGCTGACCTCTCCACTGAACTTTCACTGAAGCTATATTCTTTTCTCTCAACTTTCGAACCTACCGATCTAGAAAGGCCACCGGCTCCACATCATAAGTCGAATCCCTATCTAACCGAACAATGCTAAAATCCAAATATGAGATGGATCACCATAATACCACCGGAGCATGGAAACCCGACAGACTAGGTGGAAATGCAATCTTGTAGGCTACCTCCCCAATCCTCTCAAGTGCCAATATACCGAGGGCTCAACTTGCCCTTCTTTCCGAACCTCATCACACCCTTCATGGGCGATACTTTGAGCAATACCTTCTCACCCACAATATATGCAACATCAAAAAACAACTGATCGCCCTAACTCTTCTGTTTAGACTGTGTTGTTCGAAGCTGATCCTGAATCAAACTCTGAAAGGCCTCATAAGGAACTATCTGAATACTCGATTGTTCGATGTTGTTGCAAGCAAACTCTGAAAGTTGTAGAAACTGATCCCAAGAAGCCCTGAAATTCATAACGCAAACGCATAGCATATCCTCCAAAATGTGAATGGTGCACTCGAACTGTTCGTCCGTCTGAGGGTGGAATAGTGTGCTCAACGCAACCCGTGTGCCCAACTCTCGTTGCACTGTTCTCCAAAAATGCAATGTGAATTGCATGCCCCAATCATAAATAATAGATATCGGCACACAGTGGAGATGAACAATCTCGCGGATAGATCTCAGCCAACCGCTCTGAAGAATAGGTAGTTGTCACCGAAATGAAATGAGTTGACTTATTCAATCGGTCCACAATCACCCAAACTTAATCAAATTTCTTCAAAGTCCGTGGGAGCCCAACAACGAAATCCATGGTAACACGCTCCCATTTCCACTCAGGAATCTCAAGTATCTGAAGCAAACCGACCTGCCTTTAATGCTCATACTTCACCTGATGACAGTTCAAGCACCGATAGATATACTCCACTATGTCTTTATTCATTCTTCTCCACCAACAGTGCTGCCTCAAGTCCTGATACATCTTCGCGGCCCTCGGATGAATGGAGTATCACGAATTATGGGCCTCCTCAAGATTAAACCCACGTAACCCATCCACATTGGGCACATAAATCCTACCCGAGATTCGCAACACCCCATCATCTCCAATAGAAACCTCCTTGGAATCACCGTGATGTACCATGTCCTTAAGGTCAGGTAAATGGGGGTCGTCATACTGACTCTCTTTGATGTGCTCAAATAAAGAAGATCAAGAAACCACGTAAGCTAAAACCCTATTAGGCTCTGAAATATCCAATCTCACAAACTGATTGGCCAAGGCCTGAACATCTTATGCTAGTGGCCTCTCACTAACTGAAATATATGCAAGGCTACCCATGCTCACTGCCTTTATAGTCAAGTCATCGGCCACCACATTGGCCTTCCCAAGATGATACTAAATGGTGATATCATTGTCTTTTAACAGCTCCAACCATCTATGCTGCCTCAAATTTAGATACTTTCACATAAACAAGTTTTGTAGACTCCGATGATCGGTAAATACCTCACAAGATACACCGTAGAGGTAATGCCTCCAAATCTTCAATGCATGAACAATGGCTGCCAACTCTAAATGAACAGGGTAGTTCTTCTCAGGGGGATTCAACTAGTGTGAAGCATAAGCAATCACTTTACCCTCTTGCATCAAGACACACCTAACACCAATCCGAGAATCATCACAATACACTTTATAAGAACCTGATGCTGAAGGTAAAACTAGAACTAGAGTTATGGTTAAGGCAGTCTTGAGCTCTTGAAAGCTCTCCTCAAACTCATCAGTCCACCTGAATAGGGCACCCTTCTAGGTCAATCTATTCAAAGGTGTCGCAATGGACGAGAAACCCTCCACAAATCGACAATAATATCCGGCCTAACCAAGGAAACTCTGAATCTTAGTAGCTTCTGAAGCTGCTCTTTCAATTCCTTCAACTCTGTTGATGCCATACGATACCGAGGAATAAAGATGGGCTGAATGCGCGACACCAAGGCAATACCAAAATCAATGTCCCGGTCGGGTGGCATACCCGACAAGTCCATAAGAAACACATCCGGGAAGTCTCTCACTACCGGAACAGACTCAATAGTAGGAGTATCAACACCAACATCCCTCACAAAGACCAAATACGGCAAACATCATTTCTCAACCATTCGTTGGGCCTTAAAATATGAAATCACTCTACTGAGAACATTTTCCAGAGAACTCCTCCACTGAACCCTGGGCAACACCAGCATCGCCAATGACACAGTCTTAGCGTGACAATCCATAATAGCATTACATGGTGACAACCAATCCATGCCTATAATCACGTCAAAACAAACCATACTAAGCAGTAAGAGATCAACTCTCATCCCTAATACTCCAATAGTTACCACACACGACCGATACACACGGTCCACCATAATAGAATCACCCACTGGCGTAAATACATGAATAGTCATAACTAATGAATCACGGGGCATATCCACATATGTAGCAAAATACGATGATATATATGAATAAGTGGAACCAGGATCAAATAATACCATCCCGGTGGTATACTGAAACAATACATGTGATCACAGCATCGGAGGCAACTACCTCTGGGCTGGTTGGAAATGCATAGCAACGGACCTGTCCATAACCTGATCGACCTCCCCCTCTAGGGCGGCCTCAAGCTGATTGGGCCCCACCCTAAGCTTGCTGTATGGGTGGTGTAGCTGCTGGTGTTGGAATCATAGGCCAAGCTCTCTACCGTGGAACCCTACTCAATAGTCTAGGGCAATCGCTCTTGAGATGACTCAAGTCTTCGCACTTATAGCAACCTTTCCTGACATGCTGCTGACCCTGATAACCCGAAGAACTTCCTGTGGAAACCTGGGAAGATAAAGCATGGTAAGAACTCTCTGCTGGAAATGCACTGAATGATGACTGGCCTGAACGAGCATTGTATGAACCATGGGTAACAGATGCACCACGATTAACCAGACGAGCCATCTAAGCGGGCCTATAAGGGTGACTCCTACTATGATGGGACTGCTCTCCGAATGAGGCACTACTGAAATCACCCGTACTACAAAGCCTCTTGGCCATCCTCTCATCATGCTCCTGACTCCGAACCAACTCTAGGCATCTAGCAATATCAACCACCTCGTCAAACCTCGCACCCGTCGCAATCTCCCAAGTCATGATGAAACGCAGTCCATAGTTGAGTCCATTAATGAACCTCATAATCCTCTCCCTCTTTGTGGGAACCAACCATACCGCCTGGTGAGCCAACTCTGAAAATCTAATCTCTACTAAGTCAATAACATACCCTTCTGCGTAGCTGCTCAAACTGCCTACGCAACTCTTGTCTGCGAGTTTGTGGAATAAACTTCTCTTAGAAGAGAACTGAGAATTCATGCCACGTTAGTGGTGCAGGGCCGGCTGGCCTGCTCAACTCATAGGCCTCCCACCTATGTAGGCTGCCTCTGTCAGCTGAAAAATAGTAAATGAAACTCTGCTAGTCTCCAAAATACCCGCTATGCGAAGAATCTGCCGACACCTGTCTATAAAATCTTGAGCATCCTCTGACTCGGCCCCATTGAACTTTCGAGGCTTGAGCCTCCCAAACTGCTCTAGTCTCTTCTGCTCCACATCACTCATAAGTGGACCAACTTGGGGCCGAGCAACTCCAACCGGCTAGGCTGGTAGTACCCTCGGTGTCTATAGTCCTTGAGCTACCTGCTCTGGAGTATGAGTTGTGGGAGTCTGAGCACCTCTCCCAGCTTAAGACGTGGCTGGTGCAGTTGAAACTGAGACTTCCTGAGCCAGGATCGTTCATACAGTCAAAATCTGGGCCAAAGCCTCCTAAAGGCCTGTAATCACAATGGGCACAGCTAGTGCTTGAGCTGGTCCCACTGGCTCGACCACATCTGGTATCTGCTCCTAAGCTGGAGCAACTGGTGGCTCAATATGTGCTGCATTAGCTGCAGTGCGAGCTGCACCTCGACCTCTACCGCGGCCCTGTCCTCTCGTTGTCACGACCCAAAACTAAATTCTATCGTGATGGCGCCTATCGTGTTAATAGGCAATCCGACACATTTCCAAAACACATCGATATTTAATTTAAAAGATAAGTCAAAGCTTTACTTTACTAGAATCTTCATTAAAAAGTTCAAACCAAAATAAAAATAAAATGAGGAAAAGATAGGCCGACATTGGGGTGTTACTAAGTCATGAGCAACTACTACGAACTGTCTGATAACATCAAGACTAGCATAGTCTAGGAAAAAACCAATACAATTAAGGAGAAGATAAGGAAGAAAAATAGGGTTGCGATCGCCAGGCAACTACCTTGCTATCTCCGATGATCCGCTACTGAATATATCAACAACCGCTACCATGGCCAGAAATGCCGGGATCTACACACAAGGTCCAGGAAGTAACGTGAGTACACCAACTCAGTAAGTAACGACATTAAATAAAGGTTGAGAAGTAGTGACAAGTTAGAGGCAAGTATAGTTCATATCACAAAAATTTCGTAAAGTACAGCATGCTTTAAAAACAAGTGTTTAAGTCAAATCAGCTTGTTTAAATCCAGTTAATGTAAAACCAATAAAAATATCTTTGAACAGTTCTCAAGCAAGGACTCAAAGCAGCTATAAGCACAAAGGATGAAATCATATACCGCCCCTCGGTAAAAACATCACTCAGTCCTCCCAATCACTTCAACCTCACAATCACTCATGCCTCCCAATCACTCAGCACTCGACACTCGTACTCAGTAGGTACCTGCGCTCACTTGGGGTGTGTACAGACTCCGGAGAGGCTCCTTCAGCCCAAGTGCTATATCAATGACCATCATGGCAGAATCAATGAAACATGTTGCGGCGTGCAGCCCGATCCCATAAATGTCCCCACAATCAGGCCCTCGACCTCACTCAGTCATAATCTCTCCAGTCTCTCAGGCTCTCAAATATCAAGTAATCAGCCCAAACAACATTGTTATGATGCATCAAATAAAGTAGCAGAGTACAAATTATCATCCAAAAACAGTGAGAGGACATCAAGAAAAGACCTCCAAGGGTCCAAACAATACTGGCATAAGGCCTAGACATGGCCTCTAGCATGATCTACTATAAATCTTTCTAAAAACACATAAGAAGAATATAGCTATGACAGTATATTCAACTTTACAGTTGCTACGGGACGGACCAAGTCATAATACCCAACGGTGCATGCCCACACACCCGTCACCTCCAAATAGTCAAATGACACAAAAATTCGGGGTTTCATAACCCTCAGGACTAGATTTACAATCGTTACTTACCTCAAACCGAGCAAATCTCTACTCCGCGATACTCTTGCCCCTTTATTAGGCCTCCAAATGCTTCGAATCTAGTCGCAATCAGTACAATACTATCAATATGTGCTAAAGGAATAAATTCCACAAGAAAAACTACCAAATTAGACTCAAAATCCGAAATTGGCTCAAACCCGGCCCCCGGGCCCATGCCTCGATATCTGACCAAAGTTATAAAACTTGAAAGCCCATTCACTCACGAGCCTAAGCATACGAAGTTTATCAAAATCCGATATCATTTGGTCCCTCAAATCCTCAAATCACACTCTCTAAAATCCCAAGCCCTAGCCCCTATTCTCACTCCTAAATCCCACTATTAGATGAGATAACAACGAGAAAATACCATAGCTAGGAGTATTAGAGATAAAGCAACTTACCTCTGTGAAAACCCTTGAATCCCCTTCAAAAATCACTCCAAAAGCTCGAAGGTCCGACTTGAAAATGGTGGAAATGAGAAAACATTCGCGAAGTCTTCTATATAGGTTTTGCTTTGGCTTTTCGCACCTGCTGCTCAAAATGCGCACCTGCGGTGCCGCTTTTGCGCAAACATCTCTGCATCTGCAAAATTTTACTTAAATCCCCATCTCTGCACCTGTGCTCCCTATCCGCTTCTGCGACCTCGCAGGTGCGGAAAAGACCTCGCTCCTACGGCCACTGCCAGACCTCCTCTCTTCCGCTTCTGCTGGCAACTACCCGCTCATGCGGGCTCGCAGATGCGCACACCCACTCGCACCTGCAATTTTCCCCAATCCAACACACTTCCGCACCTGTGTAAATCCAACTGCACCTGCACCGTCGCACCTGCGGTGATACCCTCGCAGGTGCGATTACACCAGCAACAGGCCAACTTCAGCAATTCTCCAAACTTCAAACTTGATCCATTAACTATCTGAAACACACCCGAGGCCCTCCAGACTTCAACCAAACATGCCTATAAGTCATATAACCTCATACGAACTTAGTCGAACCTTCGAATCACTCAAAACAATATCAAAACACCAAATTACCCTCGGATTCAAGTCTAAGAACTTCTAAACTTTCAAGTTCCGCAAACGACGCCGAAACCTACCAAACCATGTCCGAATGACCTCAAATTGTACACACGCGTCACAAATGACACTACGAACCTACTCCAACTTCCGAAAATTCATTTCGACCCCTATATCAAATTTTCCACTGCAGACCAAAATCGCCAAATTTCTAACTTTCGCCAATTCAAGCCTAATTCCACTACAGACCTCCAAATCACATTTCGGACGCGCTCCTACGTCCAAAATTACCTAATGGAGGTAACTGAACCATCAAAATTCAAATTCGAGGTCGTTTACATATAAGCCAACATCCGGTTGACTTTTCCAACTTAAGCTTCTAATAAAGAGACTAAGTGTCTCAATTCACTCCGAAACCACTCTGGACCCGAAGCGACTAACCCGGTATAACACCATACAGCTGAATAATACAAACAAAAGCAGAAATAAAGAAACGGGGATATAACTCTCCAAACGACCGGTCGGGTCGTTACACTCGCGGCCCTAGCTGGTGGTACTGTTAGCCGTCCACCTGATCTGCTCGCATGTGTCCTCAGCATCTCTGAGAGAATATAAGAGTTGAAGTTTAGATTCCGAAATTAACAAATCCACACGACAAGAATACAAGAAAGTGAAGTTTCCTAACGGTTTGGTAGCCTCTCGAAGATAAGTACAGACGTAAGTAAATATCTGATAAAAGTAATTGAAACTCTACTACAACCATCCCAAAATCTGGTATCAACGAGTATATGAGCTACTAAATATCATAGTCTGAAACTCTAGTACTACTATCTATGTAATAGAACAATATTGAATAAAATGAAAAGAATGAGAGTCAAGGTCTGCGGGCATCATAGCAACTACCTCAAAGTCTCCGAGCAGGTACTAGCACTAAATCTAGCAATCATCACGTCCAGAAGTACCTAGATCGGCACACAAAGTGCAGAGTATAATATGAGTATAACCGATTCAATGTACTCAATAAGTATCGTAACTAACCTAGACTATGTAAAAGAAGCACGAATTATAAATTATGCTACCTATAACCTATATAGTTTCATCCTTTCAACAAGCATAAAGCAATAATGAAATCAAGTCATAAAGTACAGGAAGAAGCATCTGTGTGTGTAGGTGTAGAGTTTCTCAAGTACTCTGCTCAGTCAATATTCGACATATAGAGACGATATACAGTAAAATCAAGTAAATAATCACGGAAATTTCAAGTAAAGATGAAATTCAAAATCCAAACAAACACTAGCTAGATTTCCTCAACCTTTCCAATTCCATACCAAGCAACTGATCAGTTTTCCTCTATATCCGCGTGTACACCATTAAGAGAGAAATATGAGAGGGTGACTCTAGGGGGATGAATTCATATCCACACACAAGCCATAGGATAGCATTTATCAACTTCATTCTGGGATTCAACCTCTGCGTAGCCTCTAACATGGCTCAAATAGTTCACAAGAATGTTACAAATGTGAGAAACAACGTAGCATAAAGCTTAACAGTCAAATCTAGGCATATCATATCCTAAGCAAAACAAAACAATGAATAAATACCTTCGATTTTAGTACACGGGATCAAACCCCACACATGTGTGCATCCAATAGCACATAGCTATCACAATAGTTCAGGCAACTAGTACCACAACCAAGTTTAGATAAGATACTTAGCTCAAGCAAACCAAATCACTCCGCTAACATGCCCTTCTCGCCCGTATCAATCTCCGAAAGGCTCGAATATAGCTAAAATAACGTAATACTATCAATAAAATCCATAGGAAGTGATTCCAATAGATAATGCTAAGGCCTTTAACGCAAATCAATTTGTCAACCCAAAAGGTCAACCCCGGGCTTGCACCTCGAAATATGATAAAATTTATAAATTCCGAACACCCATTCAATTTCGCATCCAACCATACTAAAATCATCTAATTTCAAGCACAAATCGCCCCTCAAAATCAACAAATTTCACTCTCCAATAATAGTCCATAAATCCCCAAATTATGACTTAGATTCATGAGAAATAGATGAAATAATTAATGGGTATTCAATATTTATGGACAAAAGTGATTAAAAGTCACTTACCTCTTGAATTGTAGTAAAATCCCTCTCAAATTCGCCCATAGCCAAGTTCCACAAGTTATAAAAATGAGTAAAATGCCAAACCCTTCGACATTTATGTTCTGTCTAGAAAAACCGATTCTGCAGTCAAGATCACCACTTTTGCAGTACCGCTTCTGCGTTCAACAATCCGCATCTGCGGAACACAGTTAAAAGCCGACCCGCCGCATCTGCGACCCCCAGCGCACACCTGCAGATGCGCCTATGCGCACAACTATCCGTTTTTGCGGAATTCCCAATCTAGCTCCTCCTCTGCTTCTGCGGGAACAAATACGCATCTGCGGGCTCGCGGAGGCGAAAATAATCTTGCACCTGCGGCCACTGCCCAGCTTACCCAAGAACACTTCTGCGACCCTATGGCTGCTTCTCCGGCACCACACCTGCGGCCAGAACCTCGCAGGTGCAGTTTCCCCAGAACAGAAACATAGCAGATTTTTCATAACTCCAAAAATCATTCCGATTCCAATCCGAATCTCAGCTGAGGTCCCATGGGACCCCATCCAAACATACCAACACATTCTAAAATATCATGCTAACTTGATCGAAGCCTCTGATAACATCAAACAATATTAAAAACACGAATCACACCCCAAATCAAGCCTATTGAAACTAATGGATTTCTAACTACTAAATTCGATGCCGAAACTTTTCAAACCAACTCCGATTGACCTCAAATTTTGCACACAAGTCATAAATGATACAATGGACCTACTCCAACTCATGGAACGAAAATTCGAGCCCTGTTCAACAAAGTTAACTCTCGGTCAAACTTCTCAACCTTCCAAACCTTCAACTCTCCAACTTTCGCCAATTCAAGCCAAAATGACCTAAGACCTCCAAATCAATATCCGAACACATTCCTAAGTCTCAAATTACCAAACAGAGCTATTGGAACCATCAAAACTTTATTCCGGAGCCGTTTACAGATAAGTCAATATCCGGTAATCTCTTTCAACTAAAGATTCCAACCTTGGGACACTTCATTCCGAAATATCTCCGAAACCAAAACAACCACCCCAAAAGTCACTTAACACAAGTGAACATAAAATAAGTAATAAACAGGGGAATGGAGCTACAATACACACGATAACCGGCTGGGATGTCACACAATACAAAAAATGCATCCTATTCTCGTGTAACCTCAAACCAGAGATAACATCGTGAAGTTTATAATAATCAGTTTCATAAGGGTCAAGGTATGAATTAATCATCTCACGAAAAGCAGTAACAAGAGGTTGAAGATCAACCTTGTGCTTAACGAACCATTCTGTATGGTCCCTTTTCATCTCATATACATCAAATTAGATTTGTGGATTAGAAATTTGTGTAAGGCGATTCATCATTGTATTCATTGATGACATCCTGGTGTACTCTCGTAGCCAGGAGGAGCACGCTCAGCATTTAAAGATTGTATTACAGAGATTGAGGGAGGAGACGCTTTATGCAAAGTTTTCCAAATGCGAGTTTTGGCTCAGTTCAGTAGCATTCTTAGGGCACGTGGTGTCCAGTGAGAGTATTCAGGTGGATCCGAAGAAGATAGAGGCGGTGTAGATTGGTCCAGACCATAGTTAGCCACGGAGATTAGGAGCTTTCTTGGTTTGGCGGGTTACTACCGTCGCTTTGTGGAGGGAATTCACCAAAATAGCTAATGGTTAATGACGAATTCGGAAGCTGGAACAGAGAAATAATCCATTGCAAGATTTGAGAATAGTAATGCTAGAGGGTCAGTGAATATGAGTTTCTTAAATGGTGGCTTGGTGGAATTTTGGCTATCAAAATGGACACAATTAAACTTGGTTCTGAAACAGAAGGTGTAGGTATTGAATTCAAGAAAAACAAAAGTTCATAGCAGAGACCTTGTAAAACTAGTGAAAATTGACAATTTTGTAAAAGAAAAAAAAATCAAATCTTACTTGCAAGCTGCTGATTCTTACTTAGATTACCTGATCATAAAGAGACGAATTTAACTTTTATGTATTGGTAGTGTAAATATTTTTACACCAGTTTTAATATTTAATAATAGGTAATATACCTTATTTTCAGGATTTTTTGGTGATCTAATATTGAGTTTATTTATTTTTAACTATTAATGTATAGAAGTTAATTTTCCAAACTTATAACTTTCATTCAAATTTGACAAACAAAATGTATGACGATGTGGTATAATGTTGTATTCCCTTTCATATTCTTAAATTTACTAGAGTTAATTTTGCACGTGATTTTAGAATTAAATTGTGACGACTAAAATTTCACTATAGGTCGTGATGACGCCTATAGCCGTCGTTAGGCAAAGCCAACCATGAAATCAACATGCTAATAAGTAGTCTACATGCATCTCGAAATAAATAATGAAACAAATGAATGAAATCGTTCATTTTCATAAGAAAGTACCGATGTCATTAATTTAATTGTTCGAACGTGGTCAAATATAAACCAAGAATAGAATCTAAATCTCCAAAACCCAGTGACACAAGTGTATGAGCATCTACTAGGAAGTAAAATACTAATACAACATCTGTCTGGAATATAAACTAGACAAAATATAATAAATGAATAAGAGGGCGACTCTGTGTGTTGCGCATCGTAACATAGAATGCAGCTCACCACAAAGTCTCCTCAGCAGCTGCGCCTATGCGCCAAGATGTACACAAAATGTACATATCTCACTACATGTTCAATGAATGCAGGAGTGTAGCATGAGTACGTTAATCAACGCGTACCCAGTAAGTATCTAACCTAACCTGGAAGAAGTAGTAATGTGGGGTCGACATCAATACTTACTCGTGCTCTAATAAATCCGATATAATAAAAGGAAACAGATATGAGGCATAACAGGTGAAACTGTGGGAACAGATATAAGTAAATAATTAAATCCTCAATTGAAGAATAAACACGAAGTCCTCAAACATCGGGTACGTCCTCAAATGGAATACATAATGCTCATCCCTGAATAAACGGTCACATCTTGAGTCAGGAAACCTCACGGGTACACTGACTTTATATAACGTATTATGCACGATATTGTTGAGGCGAGCGGCCTGACCCTATAAGAGTAATGGAACGAGTTCCTGCCGTGGCGTACGACCCAATCCCTACTAAGGTCATTTAGCCCGATCCCATAGGAATATTAAAGTCTTGACAGGTCACTAGCCCCACTCACAAATATATGTTTGAGTTATGGAATTCAAAAAACTTTCGAACAATTTCGTACAACATGGGAGAAATTCGTAAAAGGAAGTGTAAATCTCTTTTGCTAATCAAGTGACTCGCCAAATATCTAAAATCGAAATCTGATACCTTATGCAAGTCTAGTCTCAGGCTAAATATGATAATTGAGGCATGTTAATAGGCAAAGATAACTCAAATAATACAATTAAAGTATGGTGTGAGTCTAAATCTACCCGGACCTAATCAAGAATTCTAGCATACGCCCGGACACTCATCACCTCATCCGTGCGTAGCCCCACAACATGCAGCACATAACAAATATAATACCTACAGGGTAAATTCCCCCTCACAAGGTTAGACAAAAGACTTACCTCACTCTGAGATCCGATAACCAGCTCCAACTCCCCTTTTACTCCTCAAACCAATGCCAACGATCCGGAACTACCCAAACAACGTGTAAACCAATCAAAATATACTCAAAAAACTCCTAATTTAATCAATTTATAACAATTCCCAACTCCGCTCGAAAAGTCAACAAAGACAACCCCCCAAGCCCACGTGCCCGAATTCTGAAAATTCTCGAAGATAAATACTACCAATAAAAATACGAACTCAAATATATAATTTATTCCTAATTACATGTCATATTTCGTTATCAAAATAAAAAAAATACCATTTGTAAGTTTTCTTCCAAAATCCCACAATGTTTACCAATTTTCATGTTAAGATCCATATATAATCTATGTATTTAACTTACAATTAGGGAGAATAACTTACCTTGCAATAGGTGATGAAAATATCGCCTCAAATAGCTCCAAAAATCGCCGAACTATGTTAAAGTGTGAGAGAAATGGGCCATGTCCCAAAATAAATTGAAGTATGCCCAACGATTCCTTCTTCGCGATCACGGAAAAGCCCTCGCGATCACGAAGACTAAACTCCCCAACTACCAATTTGTTCTTCGCGAACGCGACACACTGGTCACGAATGCAGTGACCAACTCCATCGTCCCTAAACGAACGCGACGCCTCACACGCGAATGCATAGGACACTTACCTGGTGCCCCTTCCCGATTATCCTTCTATGTGATCGCGGAATCGATCTTGCGATCGCGATTCACTACCTCCCCCAAAGCTTCACGAACTCGAAGTACAAATTGTAAGATGCCTAAAAGACCTTCGTGAACGCGACCCACCAGTCGCGATTGCGAAGAAGGAAGCACCAAACATCAGAAACAACAGTCCAAACATGGCCACATGACTCCTAGCCCATCCGAAACACATCCGAGGCCCCTGGGACCCCGTCCAATCACACCAACCAGTCTCAATACCTCATCCAAACTTATCCAATGGCGCGAAATGCCACAAATAAAATCAAAACCATGCATCAACGGTCAGCATCCTTCTTTTAACTTTCAAACCTTCAAACTTCGCCGAACGCGTCCGAATCACACTTAGACACACTGCATCATGACCAAACTTCACACACATGTTGCGATCAATAAAACGAACCTATCCAAGGTCACGGAACATTGCCCGGAGTCTGATAGAAACAAATTCCACTCTAATTCAAACTTAGCAAATCTCAAACCTTCAAAAAGGCTAACTTTCAAATATAAGCACTAAATCATTCCCGGACAATCCGATACTTAACCCGGACATACGTCTAAGTCTGAAATCACCTTACAAACCTATAGGAACCTTCAAATCCTGATTCCGATGTCGTTTACTCAAAAATGAAACCTTGGTCAACTATTCCGACTTAAAGCTTCCCATTTGAGAATTTCCCTTCCAAATCAACTCCGAACTTCCCTAAATTCAAATCCGATGACACGTACAAATCATAATACATGAAGTGAAGTTACTCAAGGTCTCAATCTTTCGAACGACGTGCTAGAGATCAAAACGACCGGTCGGGTCATTATATTCTCCCCCACTTAAACATACGTTCATCCTTGAACGGGCCAAAAACCTTTACAAAGTTGCCAAAATTCATTGTTTAACACCTCATGCACCAGCACAAGCCACCATAATCCATACGAGCACATTAGCTCAACCCGAACTAAAGATACCTCCTGCTACCTTAGCCCACAAGCCTAGAAACTAAACTCCAACATCCGAAATTTCCTAAAAGATCATATTCTAGCATACACACACCGTATCAGTTTCAACAAGCCGTACCAAACCATGATTTTACACCCATGTTGTAATAATAGTGCACCGCATAATTCATATGCCCATAATAACATCCTCCAACAACAATAGATGCAGATTTATGAACCCGATGCCCATAACATACCTAATAACACATACAAGCCCTATTTCAACCCTCACAAAACTTCAACGATGAAAGCGCTGTGTAGAAACTCTTCACCAACCGCCAATAACTCCTGGAGTCTCTTTGCTCCACAAGAACCGTTGCCTCATTCTGAACAGATTAGTGATATTTTCTTCCAATATACATTATATAAATCCGATTGGACTAAACCTCATCTTGCCCAAATGTCACGACCCTAATTTCCCCTTCGTAGGACGTCGTGATGGAACCTAGTCACTAAGACTAGGTAAGCCTAACACTTACTGAATTAAATGACAGAATTTAACCATAAATAACTATGAAGCATGAAACTAAAATTTCTATAGTAAACCAATAATCTCAAGTGCAACACAGTATCCCAAAACCGGTAGTACATGTCATAAGCTCTACTGAGTTTACTAAGAAATTCCTACGTACAACTGTTTCAGAATAGAAACAAACAGTACAAGTACAAAATCATAAGGTGACTCCGGGGCCTGCAAATGTGACGACAGGTATACCTTGAGTCTCCACAGCAAAGCCCGAACAACTAACTAGTGATCAACCAACTCCGAAGTACCTGAATTTGCACAAAAATGTACAGAAAATGTAGCATGATTACACCACAGCGGTACGCAGTAAGTATCAAGACTAACCTCGGTGAAGTAGTGACGAGGGACAGTCAAGACACCTACTAGAGTTAACAACCTGTACAAGTATGAATGTGAAACAAACAGGGAAACAATGTCAATATAAAGCTAAGCATGGTAAAGATAGTGAAACAATACTCACAATAGAACACTAGAAACAACAATGAGCAACAAGGAACAAAAATGTAACAATGCCATAGAGTAAGCTAAACACAGTTTAAGTCCGGTGAACCAGTTAAGGAAAAACAAGTAACAACGCAATAAGAGCAACCACTTTCACACAAGATTTGTTTAGAATTTCCCCGAGGTACTTCATCTCATAGTCACAATTCACGAGTCCCCAGTTCATGAACCTTGATCACTTGGCATCTTGTGCCCATATTACAATTTATAACGCACGGGCGAATCACGTTCCAATACCATTAATACCGCATATCCGCACACACAACTCACATGCCAACAAATACAATGACTCATGACCACACGGACAACTCACGTGCCAATAGAACAACTCTCACACATAAGGCAAGTAAACGATCATACATTTAAATGGTGAATAACATCCGGATTCATCTTCTTAAACCGATAAGAGTGATTCTTTACATGTATTCTTGTGCAAGTGTTCTATCACGACTCAAGTCAACAAGTAAGAGTGGAGACAACGCAGGGCATACAGGAAACAACACAACAAAATGATAAATGTATAACTCACACAAGGTAGGCATACCACTATACAAATATCATCAATAATAATGCCCCCAGGACATCACAAGTCGTCACAAATTATCCATGAGATAGCCTACCTTGTCTCGCCACGTGCGCAATAATAAAGTAAATGCCCTCTTTGTCTCGCAACACGCGCATAACAATATTATTCCCGCCTTGCCTCGCCACATGCGCAAAGCCACATATATATCCCTCCTTGTCACACCGCATGTTCAAATATCAATAATAACAATATCACGGACAACTGGCGTGCGAATACCCCAACAATCTTCTCAACAATACCACGTGTGTCGAAAACATAGCAACACGATATAATGACTTTCACCACATTTGCCCATATGCTACAACATTTGTCCAAAACAATTCCAATACCACACCACGCATAGCCCTCGGCTCAACAACACTGAGTACAATAAAAACAATAACAATAACACGAAAGTACGGGAAGTAAATCAACACCAGAATTACTGAACACAAAGAAACGGAAGAACGAGCTCACAAAGAAAGGCACAACAAATAATAATGGTTTCAACAAGAATAACTCAACAAGGGGAGTGATAATGTGTAACGACGATATCCAAAAAGAGTAACTAAATAATTGAAGGGATGACATGTAACAATGTTTCCAACTAAGCACAACTCAACGATAAGAGAGATAGCAGGTAGCAATGATTCCAAATAAGGATAAGTCAACAATGGAAGGAATGACAAAAACTTCAACCAAGGTCAAGCAATTACGAAAGGAGACAGTATGGCAATAAAAGAGGCAACAACGTCAACTGAGGCACATAAGAGTTTATTTGGCAATAAGGGTAGAACGTGAATCAATCAACACCAAACAATAGGAAGTAAGGGTGGATTTAGCAAATGGAGGATTTAACATGATAAGACAACTTAATTTTAATGAACATAAGAACCTAAGGATTTAATGAGGTCAAATTTCCACAAATAAGCCCGAGTGCATACTCGTCACCTCGCGTACACAGCCTTCACTTGACACAAATAGCATAAACGACTCATATCCTAAGGAGTAGTTCCCCCACATAAAGTTAGGCAAGATACTTACCTCAAAGAAGCTAAACCGATACTCTAAAATGACCTTTTCGTTTGAAATAACCTTTGTGCCGCTCAAATCTAGCCAAAATAACTTAATATCATAAATAAAAACCATAGGAGACAATTCTGATCTTAGTAATTTCGTTAACAAGATGTTCTCAAGAGTCCTACTTGAAAGGTTAGTTGGCTTACTTCCTAACCTAATTTCTGATGAACAAGCGGGGTTTGTTAAAGGTAGGATCATTGTTGAAAATGTCTTGCTAACTCAAGAGATAAGTAATGACATAAGGTTAAGAACAAAAGTTGGGCCTAATGTGGTAATAAAGTTGGACATGACTAAGGCGTTTGATAGATTATCTTGGCTATTTTTGACTAAGGTATTAAGGAAGATAGGTTTCAATGAGAGATTTTTTGGCTTGGTGTATGGTATTATATCCAACAATTGGTATTCAGTTCTTGTGAATGGACAACCTTATAGTTTTTTCAAGTCGACGAGAGGCGTCAAGCAAGGTGATCCTTTTCACCCACACTATTTATACTTGTTGCTGAAGCTCTCTCAAGGGGTCTAAATGGTCTATATATGAACCTATATTTTGGTGGGTTTGGTTTGCCTAAATGGAGTCCTAAGTTCAATCATCTTGCATATGCCGATGATGCTATCATTTTTTCTTCTTCAGATGCAATTTCACTTCAATTGATTATGGAAGTGTTAAGTGCATATGAGGTTACATCTGGACAACTGTTCAATAAGTCTAAATCTGCCGTGTATTTGCATCATTCAGTTGAGGAAGAAGTGGTTGCTAAGATACAACGGATTACAGGGATTGGGAAGAAATAGTTTCCATTTACTTATTTGTGATGTCCTATTTTCTATACTAGAAGGAAGATGAATCACTATGAGGGGCTTAGTACTAAAATTCTAAATATGTTACAATCATGAAAAGGCAAATTATTGTCAATAGGAGGAAGGGAAATATTGATCTCTCACGTCCTTCAAAGTATGGCTATTCATTTCCTCTCGGCAGTAAACCCTCAGAGGTATGTCATCAACAAACTCCATAAATTACTTGGTAGATTTTTTTGGAGTAACTCAGTCGATGGGAGAAAGAGACATAGGGAATCATGGGATACTCTATGCTTACCATAGGAAGAAGGTGGAGTAGGATTTAGATCTTTGCATGATATATCCAAAGCTTTGTTTTGCAAACTTTAGTGGAATTTTAGAACAAAACCTACTGTGTGGAGTTCATTCATGAGCCAAAAATAATATAAGAAGTTGAATGCAATGGTGGTGCCTTGGAGACATGATTCACATGTATGGAGGAAGATGCCTGAATGTAGGGATCTCATTGAGCATCAAATTAGATGGAACATCAAGATGGGATCATGTTTGTGTTGGTTCGAAACCTTCTCGGGCTTGGGTGCATTATATTTCATCACACCTCCAGATTTTTATTGCAATGAGACCATCCAAAATGTAGGAGATGTAGTACTGGATGAGGGTTGGAATGATGTAAAAATCATAGAAATACTGCTGAAGATTTGGCCTCCCATATCATTAACAATATAAGTCCCCCAAGATTTCCAGATATACTAGATCAACCATACTGGATGCTAGAAACAAAGGGTGCCTTTAGTGTGAAATCAACATGGGAATTTTTTAGGAGAAGGAATGATTCATTTCATGCCTACAACATGATTTGGGTAAAGGGATTGCCTTCCAAAATATCATTCTTCATGTGGAATGTATGGAAGAACAAATTGCCGCTAGATGACTTTACGCGAAGTTTGGGATATCTAATGGCTTCTAGATGTTGGTGTTGTGCGATACCGGAGGAAGAAAGTGTCCACCACAGTTTCATGAAGTCATCTGCTGCTCAAAAGGTATGGTCTTATTTCCTTTCACATGCAAGAATACCCATAGAAGGCCTATTTCTACATCAAGCAATTGTCAAGTGTTGGACTGCCAAAGTGATCCCTAGACTAAGACCTATCATGCAAGCTGTCCCATCAATCATTGTGTGGGAGTTGTGAAAGAGAAGAAATGGTTATAAACATGATGAACCAGTAACTATCAGTAGGGTCATTTACCAGGTATCGACTACTCTCCAGTCACTCGTCAAAGTAAGGAAACGAAGCCTTCAAAATGTACCTCATAAGTGGCCAAACTTGCTGAATTGTATGGAGAATTATTTGCCAAAGTTGAAGGTTACAAAGGTCATTTGGGAGCTCCCTAGTCCTGGCTGGATCAAGGTGAACACTGATGGAGCTTCAAGGGGTAATCCAGGGAGGAGTTCAATTGAATATGTGCTAAGAAATGAAGAAGGGGATGTAGTGTATGCTTGTGGCAAGGAGATCAATGAAGGCACCAACACAGAAGCTGAAGCAACTGCCATACTTGAAGCGTTCACGTACTGCCTAGACCATCACTATTATCTAATCATATTACATACATATTCCATGTTACTCAAAAACGTCTTGGATGGGATTTGGATTGTCCCATGGAATGTGGCTGTGTTTGTGGAGGAAATTAAAGTCCTAATGACTAGATGCAATATTAGCGTGGCTCATACTTTAAGGGAAGGGATTAAGTTGGCGGATCACTTGGCAAACTATACTTTGGATGTAGGCTCTATAAAATGTGATGGATTTGAGCAGCTGGATATTCAAAGTAGACGGATTGTTAATAATGATAAATCACAATGCCCATATCTGCGTGTGAAGGTTGGAAGGAGTTAGGAATAGAAAGGGAGATAAAGGAAAAGGGGATGAGAAAGAAGGGTGGAAGTAGAGTTCCCCACCATACTCAAGTCCTAAGGGAAGAGAGTAAAGTGAATTTTACGCCTAACAATGTTTTTTGTTTTGCAGGGAAAGTTACAGTACGTATACATCATGATGTGATGCAACTTCTATGGGTGGTATTAGCACTTTGCTGATGAGCACAAGCATGCAACAATGGAATGATGTGAGAAAACAATGGGAGGAGTGTGCAAAAAATGAATGTCCAGTTCCTTCTGTTGTGCGCCTGTACACTAAGATGCAAAAAATCACGCTACCCTTATCAAGAAATGCAGCATTCAAAAGAAATATTCTAAAACCACAATATATCAATGCTAATATCACAAGGTTTCCTTCTCAAATACTACAAAATATGAGGATGGCTCAAACCAAGCGATAAGTTGAACATAGCATAGGGACAAGGAAGTACGAGAATACCTTAATGCATCCAGGTACGCTTATATGCAAAAGTGATTGTAACGAAATGTTTGGAAGCTGGTATGGAAAATCAGAATTGCAAGATGAAGCATGGGCAGTGGCATGTACAAATAAGTGTTATTTGACTCTACATCTGCAACACTCCTTCTTCAACTGCACCAGCAGAACATCAGTAGTACTGTTTTTGCAAATTAACTACTGCTGGTGCGATTTAGATCCTTACAGTTACTGGGAATGCTTGGGTTGTCATTACACATATTATTTCCATTGCGCCTGGTACAGTACTGCTGCTACAACAACACCATTTTGGTTTTCCTTTATCTTAACGCTCAACTGTGGTCTACTATAGATGGCTAAGCAGAACAACTTAGTCCAGTTCAACGACTGTCTGGAGATGAGTTATTTACCAGTCGTAGTATCATTCTACAATGCTCATTCTAGCAAAGAAATATCAAAGGCTTTTGTTCAGTATCAACTATAGTGCTGAAATTCTACAGACACAAAGTGAAGATGTCCGAAATGCTTTGTTGTTCATTGTCAGCGGCAACAATTGGACATTTCAAATTAGCAGCTAAGTACTTTTCATCTACAATTATGCTATTTATCATGGGCTCATTTCCTTATGCTCGCCAGTGGCACCGAATTTCCCGTGCGGTGCCTACAGTTCCCATCGCTGTAGGCCAGCCTATCTCCTTTCCCAGGTTTTCAAGCACGATCCTGTGCCTATTGGTAGAGCTCGCCCATGAGGCTCGCCTCAGCTGTGCCGCCCGTAAGATGTCTAGGCACTTGGCCATAGACATGTCATGGCGCTTCTCGTCTTAGGATCATAATCCATGCGCGCCTTGGGGGTTGGCTTAGGACAAGTCTTGTCCCTCGCCTAAGATTGAGCATCACTCTCGCATGCACAGCCCAATCCTCAAGCTTGACATTCGCCTCGTGCATCCGCACTCGGCTTGCGCCTGGCCCGAGTAAGGAAACCTTTAGTCCTTGGCCATTGTCATGTACGTCTTTCGGGCCATGCCCATGCATAGCCCTCGCGACACACTTTCATCTTGAATAGTGCAGTGTCGCCCCACAACTGCACGTTTAGGCCAACAGACTCTTGCTCGCATAGTTGAACCCAAGCAATGCTCACAAGTCGACATATGATGCCCCTAAGATAGGTGCATCAAGTATCCAATCGGCATGGAGGTCTTTGTCCAACATTTCGGCAGCCCGCGGGGCATAGTCGTCCCACATATCAACCTCCAGCGCCTGTTTGGTGCCCAATGCTTGCCCAAAGGCATTCCGTCATCCATAGAGTTCCCTAACTCGTATGGATACCTAGGATACTCCTTTGAGTCATCCAGGCAGGCCCTTGAGGTTCCCTCAAGGTAGCTCATTCAATGCAGCTTGGTGGCAACACGTGTGAGGGAGGAAGGTCGGAGCATTCATCACCTATACCCCCTTATATATGCTTAAAATTAAAAAGTCCAAGTTACCTGAGTAGACAGGTCTATGTCAGACAATCAGAACCCCAAAGTGCGGGTTGTGACATCCTCCTACACTCATTCTGTCATGGCCTACGACATCCTAAAGTCTACCCCCTCAGGTATGTACTTCGCGGCTCCCTTGGCCCTGTGGGTTGGACTTCCTCGAAGTCCTTTCTCAAAAGGCATCATGCCCCATCCATTTCTCCCCCAAGTATCTTCCAAGTGTGCCTCTGAACTTCACCTCCTTTCGGTGTTCACTTGGAAAGTGCCTCCGCACTTGCACCCTCTGGTGTCTAACTTTTTAGTTGACCCATACTAGTCAACTACACCATGACCCTCACGGACTTCATGTCCATCTGAAGCTTTTCCTTCAATGGTAAGCACATCAACGTGCTCTTTGGCGTGGCTCTAGTAGCTCAATTGCTCACATAGCCTTATAACACCCTCCAGCATAGCTCCCGTAGTCTTTCGCTCCCGTAGCTTTTCCCTGCCCTTAGTACCTTTGAAGATGTGTTTGCTTCAGAACTCACAACTTGGCCCTTATGCCTCTTGCATAGGCGGGATCCTCCCACACTCAATGTGGAGGATACTTCTTAGCGCTGTCGTCCCACTTGGCATTCAGCCAGCTATTGGGACGACTCTTGGTGAGTACTACATTCTCAAAGTCATAGCATCGCTGTATTCCCGAACAAAGCTCTTTGTTTTCCAACTGTCACATCCTCAGCAAGTACCCAATGCTCCCGGTAGTACATCAATACTCTCCCTATAGTCAGGTACTCACTTGGTCCTGCTAGCACGGCTTCCCGGTCCGGTTGTTCCTCTCACTTGGACTATCAATGGTCCCCGATCATTCGGCGTACCTCTTTCCAGAATGATGACATCTTCCAACCTGGAAATCCGCCCAATTCTGAAGCTTTGCTATTTCCTCAAATTCGTATCCTCACCTTGGCAATTCCCTCAGGCAATCCAAAAGTCTATCCCGTAGGAAAGACACTCAAATGATGCATTGCATGCATCCTTTGCAAGATCTTCGCTATGATCATGCCGAATGTTTATAGTCCATGGCTCCCACTCTTTGCAATATGGTTGCACGACCTGGAAAACATAGCCTTCTCTTGACCATCCGACTCATCGGCATATCACCTCATTCAATAGAAACCTAGACTTTCGAAAGAAAATGGAATCGCCTATTTCTTTCTTCGACCAGAGGTATCGGGTTCTCGATCTCTGGTGGCATGTGAACATCAATCTCTGCTTTGACATGATCTCTGTACTGACATCCAATATGCACTCGACATCTCCACCATTTTGCCTTGACATTGTGTCATGGCATAGTATGGCCTTAATCAACTCTAATACCACGTGTCACGGACCCGTTTCCTTACACTCGCCAGCAGCACCGAATTGGCCGTGCGGCACCTGCAGTTTCCCGTGCTGCAGGCCAGCTTATCTCCTTTCCTAAATTTTCAAGCACGATCCTATGCCTGTTGGTGGAGCTCGCCCATGAGGCTCACCCCAATTGTGCCTCCCATAAAATGTCTAGGCACTTGGCCCTAGACATGTCGTGGCACTTCTCGTCTTAGGATCATTGTCCATGCGCGCCCTGGGGGTTGGCTTAGGACAAGTCTTGTCCCTTTCCTAAGACTGAGCATCACTCTCGCGTGCACATCCCAATCCTCAAGCTTGACACTCGCCTTGTGCATCCGCACCCGGCTTGCGCCTCGCCCGAGTAAGACAACCTTTAGTCCTTGGCCATTGTCATGTGCGTCTTTCTGGCCGTGCCCATACATAGCCTTCGCGACACACTTCCATCCCGAATAGTGCAATGTCGCCCCACAACTGCATGTTTAGGCCAACGGACCCTCGCTCTCATGGTTGAACCCAAGCCATGCTCATAAGTCGACACATGATGCCCCTAAGATACGTGCATCAAGTATCCAATTGGCATGGAGGTCTTTGTCCAACATTTTGGCAGCCCGTGGGGCATAGCCGTCCCACATATCAACCTCTAGCGCCTGTTTGGTGCCCAATGCTAGCTCGAAGGCATTGCGCGGTCCATAGAGTTCCCTAACTCGTATGGATACCTAGGACACTCCCTTGAGTCATCCAGGCAGGCCCTTGAGTTTGGCTTCAAGGTAGCTCATTCAATACGGCTTGGTGGCAGAACATGTGGGGGAGGCAGGTCGGAGCTTTCATCACCTATACCCCCCTTATATATACTTAAAATTAAAAAGCTCAAGTTACCTGAATAGACAGGCCTGCGTCAAACAATCGGAAGAGCCTTTTCTCATCAGTTGTTGGTCGAAGTCAGAACCCCAAAGTGCGGGTTGTGATATACTGCTACATTGTATTATGTAGGAATAGCCATTGGCTTTCTTTGTTTGATTGTTTTTCTTTTACATGAACAGTGTGTAACTTTTTCCCAGTTTGGGACTTATTATATACATATCAGCTACTTGGTGAATAACCTAGTAGTATATTTGCTTAAAAAAGATAAAAAAGCTTCGATCTTGAAAGAGAAATAAAAATTCAAATAAAAAAGTCAATCCCGGGCTCTCACCTCGGAACCCGACAAAATTCACAAAATTCGAACACCCATTCCGATACGTGTCCAACCATACCAAAACTATCCAATTCCAACATCAAATCTTCCTTCAAATCCTCATTTTAAATTTTTGACAGTTTTTACAATAATCCCCATTCTCTCATTCAATTCACTAAGTTAATGATAAAAATAATGATGAAATCATGAAATATATTCCATACTGGATAAAGAACACTTACCCCAATGAATTCCCTGAAAATATCTCGAAACATCGCCACAAACTGATCTATCTAGGTCTAAAAATGGATAATGAAATCAAACCCTCGAGCTTGGCCTTTTCTGCCCAGCGATTTCACTTTTGCAAACAAAGAAGTGCATCTTCTCTCTTGTACCTGCGACGACAGCCTACTAGTCCAAACTTTGCATCTGCACAAGGAAGGTCGCACCTGCGACACTGAAGAAGTGAGACAAAACTGCAGAAGCAGACAGTCACCCTAAGCCACAAACTCGCATCTGCAACAGACACACCGCAGATGCGGCCACGCACCTGCGTTCACCAACCCACAGGAGTGGAACTCCTGATCACGCAAGAACTTGGATAAGTGACCATAATTTGCAGAAGCGGATCCACACATGCGCTCCAAAAATGTGCAGATGCGACGCACCAGAACCAGACTTGCCAAATCATGGGAACCAATCCGAAACTCGTCCGAAACACACCTGGGGCCCCGGCACCCCGTACGAACATACCGACCAGTACCATAACATAACAAGGACCTGCTTGAGGCCTCAAGACATATCAAACAACATCAAAACTATGAATCGTGCCTCCAATCAAACTTAGTGAACTTATGAACTTTCAACTTCTACAACTCGCGCCGAAACATATCAAATCAACCCGGAATGACAACAAATTTTGCATGCGAGTTCCAAATGAAACAACTAAGCTATACCAACTCTCGAAATCAAAATCTGAACCCGATATCAACAAAGTCAACTATCGGTCAAATCTCCCAACCTTCCAAAACTTTAACTTTTCCAATTTCTTTCCAAAAATGCGTCAAATCAATCTATGGACCTCCAAATCCAAATCCGGCCAAAATCCTAAGTCCAAAATCACCATACGGAGCTATTGAAATCATCAAAATACCATTTCGAAGTCGTCTACACAAAAGTTAAACTCCGGACAACTCTTTTTACTTAAGCCTTTAAAATAAGAATCATTCTTCCAAATTGATCTCGACTCATCCGAAAATCAAACCCGGCCACACACGCAAGTCATAATACTTAATATAAAGCTGCTCGAGACCATAAAACACTGAACAGAATGCTAATTCTCAAAATGACTGGTCTGGTCGTTACATTCTCCCCCTCTTCAACGAACGTTCGACCTGGAACGTGCCATGAACCGTGTCGAAGCCACGAAATCACTGAATGAACTCACCATACATAGACTCGCGGGTGATCACACGTCACCCCAACCCACATTGGCCTGACAACACCATCTCAACTAAAGATTTCTCCTCCAACCCACACTAATAAGCCTTATAACAAACTTTTCACTATCCAATAATTTCCCAAAGATCTGATTCCCACATTAACACACGATATCAGCCTTAACCAGCTGCAACAACTCATGCCTACAACAACTCTGGCCACCACAGCTGTCCATAATCAAATCCAGCACCGCCAATTAAGCTCATATTAGCTAGAGCCCTATTCTAAACCTTCATAACACAGACAACGATGCAAGAAACATAAAGATGCCATGACTATTCACTCAAATAAACAAGTCACATCCAATGCCACCTGGTCACACACCTTGCAAGCTAAAACTCAAAAAGCATAACACGAATATGACTAAATATGCAAAGAAAAACACATGAGACAACTATCAAACAATCCCGACAGACACCACTCCCTATCAGTATCTGACGAGCTCGAAACACACACCTAAATTATTCTCGCTAATCAAATATAGTTTAGTAAAATTATCGTCTCCACAAGGATTGAATTTAAACAGTATTCTCATTGTTTCTAGCTTGGTTGCTATCCAAGATGATCAACAATTGAGATTTATATGATTTCTAACTAAAATTAAGGAAGAATCTAAAGCTATTGACTAATGACAATCGCCACAAGGAACAAGCAAAGAAGGTTATCAATGAGAGAAGATAGAGTTTTGATAGGATAAGTGCAAGACAATTGTTTGGGATCTAACTCTAGGTAATTCACTTATAATGTTTAAGTGAGTCTCTTGAATTCACTCAATTATTAGCTCAAACGTTCAGCAAAAACTCCTCTCTCGATTAAGTCTTAATCTCACGAGATGAACCAATTTAAGCACATGAAGATATACAAGAATGCGTAGTGGATTGGTCTTTAGGAAAACCACTTTCGATTATTCTCCTAACTAGGTTTAATCGATGATTCAACTAGCCTCTTTCGATTACTTAGAAGAATCTATGAACTCAACCAACAATATAATGCAAGGATATCACACATTATGCCTCTCTCGATTATATGAACTAGTGAATATAGATACAACAATTAAATCATCCAAAATGATCCAATACATAAAACTATAGTTATAATCCACAAACAATCATCAGTACACCAAATCCATCAAACCCTAAATGGAACTACTCCATATATATGGAGCAATTCATCACAAATAAAATTAAAGTATAGGATAACATAAATTCATTCCAAAACACACAATAAGTGCAAAACACTCCCAATTAAAGCTCAAAACAATTAAAGTGCAGTGAATAAGAGTGCAATACGCGACTAAAATTTGGGATTATAGCCTACCATCAGTGCCCCACACTTAAACCATTGCTCGTTCTCGAGCAATCAAACTGCAATTCACAAAGACACGATCTTTTTCAACAACTCTCATAACTCGTCACACCAAGGATATTTAAAACAAACTAAGTACAATACCGTAACATCTTAGCCTCAAAATTTGTCTCAAAAGCACCACGCATTATTTATAACCCGCTCACTTACTCTAACATAGAGGTAAATGACATTACCTTTCCTTCACGAATCAAGTTCCCTCACACAACAATAGAGAGTAGTTCCACACACAATAAAAGTTTAGAACAATTTGGAACTCAAGATAGAAAGAATTTGCTCACTCTCAGAAACAACATTCATATGCCACAAAAGACGTACCATAGGCTTGCCCGTAGTGTACTACTCTACTAATTGAGCTCATTCAGTCAAGGATCAAGTAGGACTTTATTTGGTTGTAATGTAGGCTACAGGATGGGTAGGATATATTTAGATATAAGAGTGACTACACCTCCCTAAGAACTTTAATATATACAATTAACCATTCAAAACCCCACACTTATGTCAAACCATAACTCCACATTCATATCAATATACATTAACTCCCTACTTCTTTAAGCACAATTACATCAAGAGTTACTACTATCATAGAATATTTTGCACAACAATACAACATTGTTTTCTTTTCTCTATCAATTCAAGAAGCTCTTACTTTTTCAATACAGTGTACCTTTCTCCTTATTTCATTAGTTCCACTCAAAAGCCAAACCATCCACCACACACTTCAACTTTTACAAAGTTCATAACAAATTTAAGTGCTCACGAGAGGTACAAGGTTCAAATAGATGGTCAATTCGAACAAATAGGTAAGTCTTGTAATATGGTTGCCAAAGAAACAAGATTACAGGCTCAAAAGGGTTAAATACGATGCATAACAATTAGGTGGGTAAACGCATATAACTGGCTCAACAAAGAAATGCCTAAATCACTTCCAAGACTGAATACTACTACTATTTCGCTTTGCAAATACACGGGACAAGTTCTGGACATCAAATGCAATGCACAGAATAACACAAAACCTCACACACACATGGCACATAACTCACTCAAGATGATATTTTCAAGATACTCTAGTCAAAATAGTTAAGCAAAGTTAAGATCATACAATTTAAGGACATATACAAGAGTAAAGAACTGAGCCTAAGTGTCACAACTAAAGCACTCACTATTCTCAACGTATAAGAAAGTTAAGAGATATTGCCTTCAATTCAAAGCACCGCACATGGTTTCCCACTCCTCAAAAAAACTAACTACACCTAGTTCAAACAAAACCCTTGGAAAAGAACCGCAGCTCAAAGAAAAACCAATGGGGAATTAATACACTACCTAATAAAAGAAAATATTTTTGTCTTTTTCTTTCGACTTTAATCCCTCAAGAAACCTGTTGCATGATATCCATCGTCGGAAAAAATCAAAAATTTTAAAATTTTTGTGTTTTTCTTTTCAATTTTGTTTTCTATCTCTAACTACTACAACTAACAAAAAGAAAACTAAAACTAATATACATACATACAAATATCCCCCATCACATACTTAAAGTTGTGGCATGTCCCTTTGACAAACAATTAAAATGCATAAGGTAAAGAAAACTTTCCTGAATATCTAGTCGGGGTCTAAGTCGAAGTCGGGCTCCATTCCTCACGCCCGAACTAATGGACACATCCATGCAGACAGTTTCTTCTTAGCCCTTTTGGGGTTCACCCCATACTTATCATTCTCGCTCAGTGCAGCCTTCTCTTTTGAACCCTTCACTTTCTACTCAACACTTACAATTGGTTTTTCTTTTTGCACCCCTTTTCTACATCCATCTTAAACGTCACAGTCTCCTCACCCACTCTAAGCATAACCTTTCTCTTGTGTATATCCGATATAGCTCTACCTGTTGCCAAGAATTATCTTCCTGGGTTGAGGTGGACCTCCTTGTTCTCCTCCATATTCACCAATATAAAATCTATAGGAAATAGGAACTTATCCACCTGAACTAACACATCTTCCACTATCCCCTCGGGTGTTATAATCGTTTGGTCTACCAGCTGAAAAGATATTGGCACCGGCCTTATCTCTCCAATCTTCTTCTCCAGTTACTTGTAAATAGATAGAGGCATTAAGTACTTGTCAAAATTTATAGTTTCGAATGAGCAAGGTATAGTAAAACAGTCTGGATCTCCGCACTTTTGTGGGAGTTTATTTTGCAATATCGCGCTGTAATGCTCTGTGAGCTTCACCACTGAGGTCTCCCCGATTTTCCTCTTCTTTGTAAGGATCTTCTTCAAGAATTTGACAGTAGCAGGCATTTGTGAGAGCACTTTTGTGAATGGTAAGTTTACATGAACCTGTTTTAGCATATCTAGAAATCTCTGAAATTGCTTCTACAGCTTTTTCTGTATGGCTTTTGGGGGAAAGGTAGCGCCGGCATATGCTTGCTCTCCTCATGTTCCTTCCTTCTCAATTTTTCTTCCTTCATCTTCTTCTTCTAAGTTTTCATCAGTCATTTCTTCTTCTTCTTATCAACATCATTCTTCAGCTGCTCCTCACTTTCGTTTTCAAGTATCACATCTTCTTGGATTGGGGTGGGATCTCTCAACACTTGCCCACTTCTCAAGGTTACAACATTCACTGTTTCTTTGGGATTCTTTTCAGTATCAGTGGGGAGAGTGCCTGGAAGCCTCTCAGATAATATTATTGCAATTTGTCCCGCTTGCTTCTCCAAATTCCGAATTGCTGCCCCTTGTATTTCAAATCTTTCATTAGTTTTCACAATGAAGGCCTTCATGAGATCTTCTAAACCAGGTTGATTGGGCTGTCGAGGCTCAAACTGCTGCCTCAGCTGATTTATAAAATCAGGAGCTCCTTGTCTCTGAAATCTGGGTTTGTTTTGTTGCCACGCATTCAGAGTACCCCAGGTGAACTCCATGAAAAATCGGGGTGCTTATGACCCATTGCATTAAAGTTGTAATTTCCCACCGCATTCACTTCCTCAGTTGTGGCTTGACACTCATGAGTATGGGGTCCTCTTCCACATATATCACAAGTTGCATGCGTCTCATTTTGTATTGTAGCCAAGGTTAGCTTCCTTATTTCTTTAGCCATAGCATCAAGGTGTACCTACAAAGATGTATTAGCATCAACCTAGTGAACACCAGTTGATCTTCTTCTTTCAGCACTCTCAGAGGTCAATTGATCTGTATCTTCAAATAACTCATCAAGAATTGTAATTATCTCCTCTGGATTCTTTTTCATCAACGGGCCTCCTGCTGCATTGCTCAATGTTCTACGCGAGGCCGGTGTCAATCCATCCCAAATGTCTTGGAGTTGCATCTAGAGTTCAATTCCGCTATGTTGACACTTTCGAATAAGCTCCTTAAACCTCTCCCATGCTTCAAAAATAATTTCTGTATCTTTCTAGCAGAAGTTATGAATTTCTCTTCTAAACTTTCCCGTTTTTGCTAAGGAGAAATATTTATCAAAGAATATTTTGGTCATCTCCTCCCATATTCTGATCGATCCCGTGGGCAAGCTTCAAAGCCACTGCTTTGCATCATCTTTGAATGTGAAGGGTAAAGCCCTTAAGTACACTGCATCTTGTCATATACCATTGCAATGAAAGGTGTTCATAACCTCCTCGAAGTCCATTAGATGTGGTTTTAGATCTTCGTTCATCTTCCCTCTGAAGACACAACAATTCTGAAGCGCTTGAAGCAACCCTTGCTTCAACTCAAAGTTGCTTGCTACAATTGGAGGTGGCCTCACACTTGATAATCCTTGGTTGTATACCGGTCTAGCATAATCACCCAGTGATCTCCCAGGCATGGGAGCTATATTTCCGAACTGGTCTGCAGCCAAGGGTTGATTCTGAGCAATTCTTCGACCCCTCTCTTATTCATAGATAATCAGTGCATCTCTAATAGCTGCTTCCTCAGCATCCCATGCGTGCCACTTTTCTTGTTGGGATGCCTCTCTTGCAGCCAAATCTACATTATCATCACCGTTTCCAGCAATAGTTTCTTTGGTTGAGGATTGCCCAACCTTTTCTAACGTCCCGGTGAGGTTTCTTTCCTTCCTCAGTTGTCGCAGTTATTTTTTATCTTTGGCTCGTATGGTAGCACTTCTTTCGCAGAAGCTCGAGTCATGCACCAACCTTAACCTTTAACCTACGTACAGTCAAAGAACACCAATTGTAAAAAGAGAATTAATATCTGAATTAGCACTACAAACTATTTCAAAAATCCTAAACCCTAAATCCTAAACCCATACCTAGCCGAAAAATTCTCTCTACATAGGAGACACACATGAACAGTGGTTACGAGGGTAAAACATGGTCACGACTCCAACGTCTAGTTGTGAAAAACCACCGGACCAGTCCCAAAAACTGCGCACCAGTATCGCACACAAATAACTAGTAGGCGTCCTTACCATTTCTTCCCAACTATTACAGAACTTGGTGGAAGTGTCAAGTTACCAACAAATCGCCTAGACAACAATGAAAATAATCTTAACTATCCTACATTAAATCAACTGAATCCAAGCAATGGAGATTGTTCACCACCTCAAATACCATCGGCCCACCAATTTTCAGCCAATATAGCGATTGGGAGCTTCGTCTCCGACCATAATATCAATGCTGAGGAAACCAATAGGTCGCACATAGGGATACAGCTGTCCAAAATGCTCAACAACAATGTCAAACGACTCCAATTGATCTGGACATATATCCCAGTCCCTCAAACAACAACTACAATGAGGCAGTAGTCACAAGTTTCCAAAATCAGATTGATGCAAATTCTAATACACCTTATGCTCGACGAAATGCCAAGGTCAGTTTTGATATCAATTTTAATGAACAAATGAATGGTTGTGCTTCACAAAGTCATATTGAGATTACTCGTCATGAGAAGTTACAAGAATATTAAACAAATGAGGGTGCTCAAGGGCAGTCACCTACATCCATAGCAACGGGGCAGAAAAATGTTGATCCCGTGATTCAATATGGGGTAATCCAAGGTGAACTTATTGCGCCACAAGTTGACAATGTTATTAACACAACACTGGTTCATAAGGTAATAGAGCAAGCAGGGCCATAAAATGCCAAAAATGGGATACTCGTATCCAAAACTACCCATCAGCAACTCAATAATTTCCCTTTCATTCCCATAAAAAACCAGCCTAAGATCTCTGCCAATTTTGATCGACCTGCCAGAAGAACTAATCAAACAAGCCAATCACCACAAATTCCTACTTCTAACACATTATACAATCTAGTTAACATCAAACCAAAGCTTCCCGCAAGAACCAAAGAACAACTCCAAAAACTCACAAACACAAATGAACCCCCCCCCCCCATATACAGTCACCCACTCTTATGCTACAAAGATCAGGGCCAGGTTTGAAGTTGAGAGAAATCCTATTAATTTTACTCCACCCAAGTTAACAACCAAACAGGGTAGGCCTGCAGTTATTTTTACAAGAGAGAATTATATAGGCACTATGGCAACAAGATGTAAGAACATTGTGGTTGGGAAATTTTCTAGAACTATGCCTTGAACGGAAGTAATTAGAAGAAGCTTCGTGACAAACAAAACTCAGGGATGGAGTTGCGATTGCTCACTTCAATTCTAAGACTGTCTACATTGATCTAGACAATAAATATGATCATACAATAGTGTGGAATAAACAATTCATGTACATTCAAGGCCAAATGATAAAACTTGAATCTTGGACACCTCTCTTCAATCCTAATGAAGATTCTCCGATAGTACCGGTTTGGATTATCATCCCTGAATTTTCTTGGCACCTTTACTACATGGAAATCCTCAAACCATTACTATCTTATGTGAGAAAAGTATTATTCCTTTATCTAGCTTCATTTGAAAAACCAGGAGGCAGTGTTGCTAAGGTGAAAATGCATATTAACTTAACAACGGAAAGACCTCAACAGGTTTGTCTAGGTTATGATGAAAACCAAGATGAAAATGGTAATGGTCAATGGTTGTAAATATAATATGAGTGCTTACCTGCCTACTGCTCCTACAATAGACACCTTGAACACACAATTCAATCCTGCCCAGACAAAGCCACACATGATGAGAAGCAGAAAAAGAAAGCAACTGGAATAACCAATGAAGAAATATTGCAACAAGAGAAGTCCATTTCCACCTCAATTGTACAAAAACAACAGAAACAACTAGAACAACAAAATCTGATAGTTCAGCAAAGGCAGCCCTCTCACCACCAATTACAGATCAAGCACAAAAAAAATCCACCTAATGACAGGGAAGAAGTGCAGAACACAGGGGTAAATCCTTTACAAGAGGAATGGCAAACACATAAAAATAAGAAATTTAAAGAAATTGTACATAATAACATAAGGAAGCAACAACCAGTATATATTGCTAAAAGACCAAATGTTTAGCTCCAACCAAATTCACAAAAAGAGAAAGCACCACATGCCACCAATTACTCAGTAATGACCTCTAACAAGCCTCCACAACCATTGGAGAGGAGTACTGATTATGCTACCAAGCATTAGACCAACACCTCTACTGCCCCTATTGGTAATGTTACTAGAGATGTCACTGGAGGAATGGAGGTTTGTCAGGAGGTAACCTCACACATTAAATATGGGGATCCAAAGAGTGTGATAGTTCCTCAGGTGGTGAGAAGCATACTTATGCACACGATAACCTTGAGAGGGGTCAATTAAATCATGCTGTTAACTCTTAACAATACCTTCAGAATACCCCTGAGGTCGACTTAGATTCATATGTGGTTAGTGGAACTGGTGGAAAAGAACATATTACCTCTAAAGTACTACAACACCAACATCAAAGTTTACAAATGAAGAAGTAGCAGTACAATCAGCAGTTGGAGGAAAATGTTAGTCTTGGGGAAGAAACTTACAGTGACAACAAGAGCACTGCATATGGTGACACTACGATTCCTGATAATTCTACGAAGGAGAGAACTGTTGATTGGGTTTAGAGGAGTTTTACTACTCAGAAGGAAGTTCTTAATGTTACTGTAAATCACTCATGCCATGACATACCTTCACAGACATTTGGGGAAACACCACAGTCTACTGGATCTTGGAGAGGTGATAGACAGCTATGGAGTGGTGACAAACAAGAGTTTGAGTATAGTTCTGAAGTAAATACAGGTAGAAAAGTAGAAAATAAAAAGGAAAAAACCCAACTAGCTTTATCAACCAAAGTTACTAAATTGTCCACTGGCAACAATGATGCAACTGCCGACAGATTAGACGTACTGCTGGGGGTTGATTTAACTAAGGAAAAGGTTGCGAGTATTGCTGGAAAGACTCTCTCTTCAAATGAGAAAGTACATAAAAGCACTTTGGCAACAGTACCACCATCTCTGGAATCAATATATGATTTGCAGTTAGCTTCACATCAAAATGCACTGGCTACAAAAGAAATAAATAAAAATAAATTTCAACATGCAATGGTACCTCATCAATCAGGCTCAATGGAGATAGTTTACATGCAGTGTGTTTCTAGAACAGGACAATCCCTAAACATACAGCTTAACATCCCATTGAAGTCTCCAATACAAGTGTTACATGACCTTGTAACACACAATGCAACACCTATGGAGTCTCAACAGGCTATAAGTGATTATGAAAAAATAGAAAAAGAAGGTGATGATGAATCTACAACACGAAATTTCAAGTCAGTTTCTAGGGAGGCAAATCTATCTCCTAGGGCAGAAGAAAAGAGTGGCAAAAAAAGAAGGAAATATGGTCAAAAAAAGGAGGTCTATCAACCTAAAAGAATACTGCCTAGAAGGGAACCCTCTATTTCTAAATGATGATAAAGTTCCTAATTTGGAACATAAGGTCACTAAATACACAACAGGCTTTCCAAAGGGTGATAAATATGCAAAGAGAATATGGTTTCTTTATCATTGCACTTATGGAAGCCGTTCAGAACTGCAAACATATTCAGACATACAGAAGAAGGCTAGGTATAGAAGATATTATGTCTAACATCAATGGTAAAATCTGGTTGTTCTTTGATGCACTGACTGAGTGAGAAGTAGTCACTGACACTGAGCAATAGGTTGTAATTAGAGTTTGCCATCAGGATATTTGCAAACAAATAATGATGACTTTTGTGTATGCTAAATGTTCATCTTTAGAGAGATTTGAATTGTCTTGGAATGTGATATGGACATTCCTTGGGTAGTTGGAGGAGATTTTAATGTTGTAATGGCTGAGGATGAGTAGATAGGTGGGCTACCAGTATATCTACCTGAATTTGAAGATTTTGCTTTTTGTGTAAATTTTTGTTCTCTGTTTGATGTTGAATACCAAGGAAGTCCCTTCACCTGGTGGAATGGTAGACCAAACACAGAATGCATCTTCAAATAGCTGGATAGAATATTTGTCAATCAACATTTTCAACACATTTTTCCCAAAATTGAAGTTGAGCATCTTTTTAGGACAGGATCAGATCATGCACCTTTGTTCATAGCATGTGGTGAGGAGTCAATGCAGTTTGTTAAACCCTTTAAGTTTCTTAACTTCTGGATAAATCATGACACTTTTCAGGGATGTGGTAAGGCAGAACTGGATGGAAGATTTCATGGGTGACCATTTCTTGATGTTCAAGCAAAAGTTAAAAAGAGTTAAAACTGCCCTGTCTCACTGGAGTAAGCTAACATATTTTGACATCTTCAAATAGCTTGCAATTAGAGAGGATATTGTCAGAGTGATAGAGATTTTATTTGAGGATGAACCAACAATTGAGAATAGGATTGTTCTCCAAATAGCACAAGTTGAGCTGAAGAAATATCTTAGCATTGAGGAGAAGTTCTAGAAGCAAAAGGCATGCATGAACTGGTTTACTGACAGTGATAGGAACACAAGGTTTTTTCATAATTATGTCAATGGCAAGAGACAGAAGCTTCAACTCAAAATAATTTAAAATGTAGATGGTACTAACTTGGAATCTGAGGAGCTTATATCTACAGCCGCAGTGGAGTTCTTCAGCAGACATTCCCCATAAGAAAGGGATCCTACAAACTTTGATCTTCTTAATAATGTACCTCCCATGGTGAATGTGGAGAAAAACTTGTACCTATGCAAATTTCCAACATTTGAAGAAGTGAAGAAGGCAGTATTTACTCTAAGTGAAGATAGTGCCAGTGGACCTGATGGTTTTACTGGACTATTTTACCAACATTGCTGGGATATTGTGGGTGAGGATATATTCAATATGGTGCAACAGTTTTATGGAGGAGCATCACTACGAAAATCAGTCACACATACCAACCTAGTTCTGCTGCCTAAGAAACCTAATGTTGAAACATTTTCAGACTTAAGGCCTATAAGCCTAAGCAATTTTATCAACAAGGTATTCTCTAGTCTAATACATGATAGGTTGAAAAAGATCCTACCTTTATTGATATCAACTCACCAATCTGGTTTTGTGAAGGGAAGAAGCATTTTTGAAAATATTTTGCTCACACAGGAAATTGTATCTGATATAAGGTTGAGAGGTAAGCCAGCTAATGTGGTGATTAAGCTGGACATGGCTAAGGCATATGACATGGTTTTATGGAAGTATCTCCTTCATGTACTAAGGAGAATGGGATTTGCTGAACATTTCATAAACATGATCTGGAACTTGCTAGATAACAACTGGTACTCTATCCTAGTTAATGGCCAGTCATCTGGTTTCTTTAAATCAATAATATGGGTTAAGTAGGGAGATCCTCTTTCACCGGCTTTGTTTATTTTATCTGCTGACGTTTTATCAAGATCTATGAACAAATTGTTTGAAGAGAAGAAATTTATAGGGTATGGCATGCCAAAATGGACTGATCCATTGAACCTTCGGCATATGCTGATGATACAATCATCTTCACTTCAGCTGACACATACAGTTTGACTTTAATTTTTAAGGTTCTCACACAATATGAACACACATCTGGATAGCTAATCAACAAGTCAAAGAATTCCTACTACATGAATGCTAATGTGGCTAGAAAATTGGTTGATAATGTTGGTTCAGTCACTGGTTTTCATAGAGGAAATTTCCCTTTCACTTACGTAGGCTCTCAAATTTTCTACACAAGGAGAAGAAAAGAATATTACAATGACCTTGTTTAGAAAATAAAGGCAAAATTACATTCCTGGAAAGGGAAATTATTATCATTTGGAGGAAAATCAACTCTCATATCCAGTGTACTACAAAGCTTACCAACCCACATCCTTTAAGTTCTAGATCAACCTAAAAACATCATGGAGCACTTGCACAAGATCTTTCCTAGGTTCTTTTGGAGCACAAAAGAAGAGGGGAGGAGCAGACATTGGACAAAATGGGAGAACCTTTGTCTACCTAAAGAGGAGGGAGGGATTGGCTTCAGATCCTTATTTGATGTTTCAAAGGCCCTATTTGCCAAATTTTTGTAGAGATTTAGGACAACCAAATCACTGTGGTCGAATTTCATATGGAATAAGTTTTGCAAAAAGAGCAGCCAACTTTGGTACAATTTAGAGAGGGATCACACGTGTGAAGAAAAATGTTAGAGGCAAGAGAGGAGGTAGAACATGAAATATTATGGGTAATTAATAGGGGTACTACTAGTGTCTGGCATGAGAAGTAGACTGGTCTGGGGTCACTGTATCATGTGGTACCTCCACAATTCATCATCAATGAAGAACTGGATGAGGTAACAGAACTAACACAAGGAACTGGATGGAATGATCAGGTTCTACACAACAACTTCCCAGAAGACATTGTAACCCATATAAGGCAGGAGGTGTACTTTGACAAATCAAATGATTACTAGGACACACCTATATGGATGCCAACAGCTTCAAGCAAGTTCACGTTAAACAGTGTTTGGCAATTAATGAGACATCGACATGCAGAAAATACAGAGAACAGAATGCTATGGACAAGAAGTTTACCATTCAAGATATCATTCTTCTTGTGGAGGCTATGGAGAGGGAAGCTGGCAATAGATGATTTATGGAGGAGAGAGGGATACTTAACTGTGTCTAAGTGTTGGTGTTGCATACCCACACAACATGAAACTCTTCTACATATTTTTCTTACGCGCGACAGTGCCACAAGGGTTTGGCAGCTGTTCCTAAAGGCTGCAGGCCTGGTAGTAAACCTGGTTCAACTCCATCAAGTTATCAGATTATGGTGGGGAGAAAATTGTTGTGCTAAACTTAGGCCATTGTACCAGGCAGCACCAACAATTATCACATAAGATCTATGGAAAATAAGGAACAAAATGAAGCATGGAGGAGGGGTAGTATCAGTTTAAAGGGTAGTACATGAGGTACACAAAACTTTACACTACCTAGCAAGAAATAGATATCAATCGCTGCATAACATACCACTCAGTTGGCCTGATATGGTTCAATATTTTAAATTCTACAAGCCAATGGTTGTTACCAAAAGAGTACAATGGCAAATGCCTTATTATAGGTGGTTCAAATGCAATACTGATGGGGCTTGTCGAGGGAATCCAGGACCAGGATCGTATGGATTTTGTGTGAGGAATAATACTGTAGATTTTGTTTTTGCCAAGGAAGAAGAAATTCGGCCCTCAACTAATCTGGTAGCTGAGGCAAAGGAAATTGAGAAAAGACTAAAATATTGTGTGCATAATGCAAATGCACCCCCTCATCATTGAAACATATTCACTTGTTCTAAAGAAAATAAATGAAGGTGAATGGGAGGTACCTTGGAGTATTGGGAAAGAAATGAAGAAGCTCCAGGACATGCAGGACCATTTCAATGTGATATTTCAGCATGTCCTAAGAGAGGAAAACTCAGTAGTAGATTACTTATCTACCATTGATTTTTATAGTGTAGGTACAATAGCATTTCAATCATTCCATGAATTACCAAAAGCAAAAAAGACACTAATCAACCAAGACAAGGCACAAATCCCTAGCCTTAGGGTAAGGCTTGCCAGAAAGAGAGCAACAGGTTAAAGCCAATTCTTTCATATAGAATGCAAGCTTACAAGGAATTCATAAAGGATTACAACGATGTATCAACAGATTCGGGCATTTACAAGGTGCAATTACAAGGGAATCCTCAATAGCAACAAACTCCAACATCACTGTTTCAAGCTGGCTTAGCAAGTAGAATATTAAATAACAATAGAACAAAGGCAGATTATATAAGATTTCACTCGGGCAGTGTTACCAGTCTAGAACATACCACGATAGGATCAATGAAACACAACTTAAAGGAACATCTGCAGAACAATCTACTAAAAAGTACTAAGGACACTAGGGACGTGTACAACTGGAATTCAAAGTTGAAGATAACGATCTGGAACAATTCATGTGGTACCAACATTGGGTAACTATGTTACATTGTGGGGTTTTCCGGGAATTCAAATTTGCATTGGCCAGTCGACTACTCTCAAGAGCAGTTCATCAGAAGGTTTTAGATGCTTCAACCAATGGCCAACAACTTGCTCTAATAAATTTGTATTTTTACTAAATACAGAATTCTCAGCAGACGCGCCATCTATAGCTTTCCTCACTCACTCCCAACCAAATCGTCAACAATGCTCCAAGAACACACAAGAACATAAGAGCACAATCTTTCCGCCTAACTTGGTTTCTAAATTTTGCAGGTTCAAGGTATAGACTCAGATTATTGATGCATAAGCATGGATTAGTCAAACATCACATGCAGGATCCAATTGACATTTTGATAAGCTTTGTGGTTTCTTCACCTCAAATACATAAGTATTCATTGACTCGGTAACTGCAAGTATGCTACTATGAAATATCAAAAGATCAGCTTTCAATAGAAATATCATGTTTTACAGTTCACACAATACGCCTTACTATGGCTTGTGTGATTTGGAAGAAGCTTCTATTGAGGATACTGCTGGACTATTTAGGAATGTATCCTTTCTGTTCGGAGATGTGTTAGCATTACATAATGCTCATTCTGCGGTTGATGCATCACCATATGGGAAGATACAATTAGATTTGCCCAGCATCTAGTTTCTACAGCTACTTTGTTGCTGCCAACATATCAACATGTGGGTTTTCCTTAAGCTCAACAGTCATCCTTGCAGCTCTGGGATTTTGATTCATCAAATGCTTTTCTATGGAGATAGGGATAAGCTATGCATGGCTGCACTGGACAGCTTACTGCAGTTCAGCAACTGTCTAGCGATGAGTCATTTCCCAGTGATTTATTTATCTTTCACTGGTTTGTTGGTCAAAGTTTACCACTCCGAACTTGATCTCAAGAAAAGAAAATACAAAAAACTATTTTCTGTATCAACAAAACTGATGGAGTTCTACAACGCCAAAATGAAGATGTCCAAAAAATTTTTGCTTTGCAAATATTGGATTAAAACATACTTACTCCATTGGATTACAATAAATGGCGCCAGGTGAGAGCTTTGTAGGTGCTACTAGGAATTGTTTGCAGCTGGTGTGTGAATTCAGTGTCGTCGGCAATAATTGGATTTTTCAAATTACTAGATTCGTACTCTTCATTTAACATTACGCTACTACTAGATTGTATTTGGTAGCAATAGCCGTTGGCTTTCGTGTGTTTCATTAATTATCTTTTACTTGAACATTGTGTAACTTTGTCCAGGTTTGGGACTTATTATATATATATATCAGTTACTACGTGAATAACCTAGTAGTATATTTGCTTAAAAAAAACTATTTCAAATATTGTTGATTGCCAATTCCCGGCAACGACGCCAAAATTTGACGAGCTCGAAACACACACCTAAATTATGCTTGCTATTCAAATATAGTATAGTAAAATTATCGTCTCCACAAGGATTGGATTTAAACAGTATTCTCGTAGTTTCTAGCTTGGTTGCTATCCAAGATGATCAACAATTGAGAGTTATATGATTTCAAACTAAAATTAACTAAGAATCTAAAGCTATTGACTAATGATAATCGCCACAAGGAACAAGCAAATAAGGTTATGAATGGGAGAAGATAAGGTTTTGATAGGATAGGTGCAAGATAATTGTTTGGGATCTAACTCTAGGTAATTCACTTCTAATGTTCAAGTGAGTCTCTCGAATTCACTCAATTATTAGCTCAAACGTTCAGCAAAAACTCCTCTCTCGATTAAGTCTTAACCTCACGAGATGAACTAATTTAAGCACATGAAGATATATAAGAATATGTAGTGGACTGGTCTTTAAAAAAACCTCATTTGATTATTCTCCTAACTAGGTTTAATCGATGATTTAACTAGCCTCTTTCGATTACTTAGAAGAAGCTATGAACTCAGCCAACAATATAATGCAAGAATAACTAGCCTCTCTCGATTACATGAACTAGTGAATATAGATGCAATAATTAAATCATCCAAAACGATTCAATATATAAAACTAGAGTTATAATCTACAAACAATCATCAATACACCAAATCTATCAAACCCTAAATGGAACTACTCTGTAGATATGGAGCAATTCATCACAAATAAAATTAAAGTATAGGAAAACGTAAATTCAATCCAAACTCGGGTCTTGAGTGAGGATGGAATGATGAAATCCTTGTGCTCGTATTTTTTCAACTCCTCCTTAGCCTCCTTAGGTCGAATGTGTCAAAAGTACAGAAAATAAATTTTTTTTATGTATTTATACCAAGTAGGGTCAGACCTAAACGAAATCACCTTTTTCTAGCTGAAATAGGATATTTACTTTGTAAAAATTGCACAAGAGCGCCGCATGAGGCGAAGCGCCATGCGTGGCATTAGTGGGGAAATCTAGAGAGCTAATTTCTGACAGACAACAGGAAATTGCACACTTGTGGCGCATGGGATTCACCTTGGACAATAAATGTATGTTTGCAGGGGCTTAAGGAATATATGAGGAATTTCACATGCAGGATATCACACACTATGCGAGAAGGCAATAAATTGGTAGACTACCTAGAAAACTATGCACTGGACAATGGAGACTATGAGGCTCACAATTTTGCACAACTGGAGGGACAAAGGATGAGAATTGTTAATAGTGACAAGATGCAATGCCTATATTTACGTATAAGAGTAAACATGAGATTAGGTGGAGCAAGGAGTGCATGAGCAAGGGAAGCTTGATGGGGGAGTACAACGAAGTAAGAGGGGAAGGGGAAGAGAACATGATAGTTTTTTATACTAACTATGGGTTTTTTTTACAGGGAGCGATACCTTAGTTATGCCTTATCCTTTGACAAACCTTCAAATAGTGGTATTAGTACATTGTACTCATTCCATTGAATGGGGAATCAGGGATAAGCACAAGCATGGCGACAAGGACATAAAGGATCAGATTTGGTGCCCAGTTTCATTACATAGATGACCTTGCAAACTACTGGTTTTGGTGAAGGTCTTTGGGCACAATGGAAGTATTGGGGAGTAAAACCTCAGTACAACACACTAATACAATACCTCAGGAACTACATCGTACAAAGATTCAAACAAGACTCAACTGGAGGTCACAAGAAATTGGACGCAAAAACAGTATGTATGTGCAGTGCTGGACAATACACTCGCTATGTTTTTGGCGAGACATTTCGTGCACATTGGATACAAAGTGGGCTAAAATCTCAATGCAACACGCTAGTGTGTCAAACCATGATGGAATACATGCAAAGGTTTCAACAGAAAGTAGAGGGAGGTCACGCAAAAATGAGCGCAAAAACAGTGTACTCGTACATTACTGAACAATGCACTTACTCAAAATTATGCGAGGCACATAAAATTTTTAAATATGCAAGAGTTGCTGGGATGAAATATTGGATAACTGGAATGGGAAGGAACTAGAAAAGATATTACAATCTCAAGGGAGGTAGTTTCATATCACCATAATCTAGACAGTGGTCAACAATTGGCAAGAGCAAATGGGCTATTTGGGCAAGCAGCGGAAAACAGATCTGGACATCAAATGCAATGGGCTTCAATGGCTAGTTTTTACTCTTAATAACTACATTAGAAATAAGCATGTACTATCATTGTTGAGTATTGCACTCAACTTTGATAATAGGATATATGTAATTTTAAAAGTTTATTTCTTTCATCTTGTATGACTCCATGACATATTGTCTTTTATTTCACTATAAATATAAAAACTAGCCCTAGGCACCTTGCCTAGTGGATTTGCTAAAATAAAAAAATTATTTCAAGAATTGTTGATTGCCCATATCCGGCAACGACACCAAATTTGATGAGCTCGAAACACACACCTAAATTATGCTCGCTAATCAAATATAGTATTGTAAAATTATCGTATCCACAATGATTAGATTTAAACAGTATTATCGTAGTTTCTAGCTTGGTTGTTATCCAAGATGATCAACAATTAAGATTTATATGATTTATAACTAAACTTAACTAAAAATCTAAAGTTATTGACTAATGACAATCGCCATAAGGAACAAGCAAAGAAGGTTATCTATGGGAGAAGATAGGGTTTTGATAGGGTAGGTACAAGATAATTATTTGGGATCTAACTCTAGGTAATTCACTTCTAATGTTTAAGTGAGTCTCTCGAATTGACTTAATTATTAGCTCAAACGTTTAGCAAACTCTTCTCTCTCGATTAAGTTTTAACCTCATAAGATGAACCAATTTAAGCACATGAAGATATACAAGAATGCGTAGTAGATCGGTCTTTAGGAAAATCTCTTTTGATTATTTTCCTAACTAGGTTTAAATGATGACTCAACTAGCCTCTTTCGATTACTTAGAAGAATCTATGAACTCAACAAATAATATAATGCAAGGATATCACATGTTATGCCGCTCTTGATTATATGAACTAGTGAATATAGATGCAACAATTAAATCATCCAAAATAATTCAATACATAAAACTAGAGTTATTATCCATAAACAATCATCAATACACCAAATACATCAAACCCTAATAGAACTACTCCATAGATGTGGATCAATTAATCACAATTAAAATTAAAGTATAGGACAACATAAATTCAATCCAAACTCGGATTTTGAGTGAGGAAGGAATGATGAAATCCTTGTGCTCGTGTTCTTCCAACTCCTCCTTAGCCTCCTTAGGTCGAATATGTGTCCAAAGTTCAGAAAGTATCCTTTTCCATGTATTTATACCAAGTAGGGGCGGGCCCAAATGAAATTACCTTTTCCTAGCCGAAATAAGACATTTACTCTGTAAATATTGCACAGGCGCGCCGCATGGGGCGACGGTGCCATGCGGGGCATTAGTTTGGAAATCCAGAGAGCTAAGTTCTAACAGACAACAATAAATTGCACGCCCGCGGCACCCCACATGCCGCGGCAGTGGGAAACTCTCAGAGTATGACTTAAACTTCGATTTTTGACGTCTACACTTGGTCCTCGACCCCCGAATACGATCCCGGCTTAATGCCTTGGGCTTTTACTCAGACTTTAAAGCTCCAAATAGCTCGAATTAGCTCCATATCATCTACATCACTCCTACAAGGCATAAAATACACAATAAGTGCAAAGCACTCCAAATTAAAACTCAAAACAAATAAAGTGCAGTGAATTAGACTGCAATAAGCGACTAAAATACGGGATTATAGCCTACCATCAGTATCATACTACGAATATCACGCGAACACGAAGATCCCATCCTCAGCTCTAAATCACAACTAGAGTACACATAACACCAACCGAAAACATCCTCTAACTCAATTCCGCAAGACACAATCACAACAGGTAACAGGCCTCCCATGCCGGTAGAGCATCTAAATCACAAATCGTGACATAAACACCTAGAAATCACATCAAAACCTACAGTAATGGAAAATCACTTCTAGTCTCATAGCTCTCAAGAGCGAGCAAAACAAATGATAGACACGAGCTACCACTATAGAACCTCTCAACCGGGGTAAACACACAAGTAGAGTACAAAATCACGAAGCTTACCCATATGTGAAATAAGATAAGAGGACTCACCCTGATAAGCAGTACTAAATCAAAATAAGAATGATTCTCCTCTATAACAAATCGAAACCATACATGTAATGACATTATCTGGTGCAGCGGCCTAAGCCCTACTATAGAAAACATATCAACGGGTCGGGCCTCCCCCTCTAGAGCACCCTCTACCCGCCTGACCTACACCCTAGCTGGCGATGCTGGGATAGCAGCAATTGGAGCAGAACTCATAGCCTGAATACCCCACTGTGACACATCTATCCAGAGTCTGGGATAATCTCTCACCATGTGGCTGATGTCTCCACACTCAAAGCAACCTCTCCACCGACGTGGCTGCGGGAGCTGTCCGGTTATGGGTACTTTGAGACCCATCGATATCTGAAATAACGTGCGAAGCCTGAAGTGCAAACTGAATTGGCTGATCGACAAAACCTCTCTCTCTTGGTCCCGCATGCCCTCTAATCGGCGAGCGATCTCTACCACCTGCTGAAATGGAACATTTGTCTCAAACTCTTGAGCAGTGCTGAACCGGATATCATAACTGAGCCCCTCAATGAACCTGCAGACTCGCTCTTAGACTGTAGAAACCAAAGCGGGTGCATGTCTGGACAAGTCACTGAATCTAACGACATACTCTTACACTGACATAGTACCCTGGTGCAGATGCTCAAACTCCGTGCGCCATGAATCCCGAAGGGTCTGGGGAACAAACACTTTCAAGAACATCTTTGAAAACTGAGCCCATGAAAGTAAAGCTGCGTCGACCGGCTACCCAACACATACGCTCACCACCACTGATATGCCGCTCCCTTAAGCTGGAACGTAGTAAAAGCAACCCTACTCTTCTCCACAAAACTCATAGTGTGTAGGATACAGTGGCACTCCTCAAGAAAACCATGTGCATACTCTAAAGCTAAGCCGCTTAAAGTAGGAGGATGGTACTTCTTATACCTCTCGAGCTTGAGCTACTCCTCCTCAGACGATGTTTCCCTAACTACGGTCTGAATTGGGGCAACAGGTTGCGCTGGCATGACATCTGGAACCTAACCAATGTGGACTTGCGACTCTGGAGTGTAGGCGGCAGGAGTCTGAGCTCCTCCCCCATTCTTTGAAGTAGCTGGTGTAACCGGAATCATCCCCTCCTGAGCCAATGTACCAAACATTCTCAGGAACTATGCTAAATTCTCCTAAAGTTGGGGGTAACAACAAACGCCCTTGGTGCCTGTCCCCCAACCGGAGCTACTAGCGGCTCCTCAACTGCTGCTCTAACAGGTGCTCTAGCTATGGCGCGTACCCCTCCTCGACCTCTACCACGGCCCCAGCCTCTTGCAGCTCTAGTAGGGGGCGCGAGTGTCTACTCAGCTGATCCGGTAGAGTGTGTACTCACCATCTATGAGAGAATAGAGATGAAAAAGGTTCAAACTTCGAAATCAACAAATTCACACGATAGGAATGAAAGAAGTGAAATTGTCCTAATAGTTATGTAGCCTCTAGAAGATAAATATAGACGTCTTGGTACCGATTCGTAAGACTCTACTAAACTCGCTTATTACTCATAGCACCTATGAACCTAAAGCTCTGATATCAACTTTTTCACGACCCTAATATCCCTCTGTAGGATGTCGTGATGGGACCTAGTCAGTAAGACTAGGTAAGCCCAATACTTACTGAATTAAATGACAGAATTTAACCAGAAACAACTATTAAGCATGAAACTAGAATTTCTATATTAAACAGATAATCTCGAGTTCGATACAATATCCCAAAATCGGTAGTACAAGTCATAAACTCTACTGAGTTTACTAAGAAATTCCTAAGTACAACTGTTTCAGAATAGAAATAAACAGTACAAGTACAAAATCAGAAGATGACTCCAGGTCTTGCGAATGCGATAACAGGTATACCTTGAGTCTCCACAGCAAAGCCCGATCAGCTAACTAGTGATCAACAAACTCCGAAGTACCTGGATCTGCACAAAAATGTGTAGAAAGTGTAGCATGAGTACACCACAACGGTACACAATAATTATCTAGACTAAAATCAGTGTAGTGACGAGGGACAGTCAAGACACTCACTAGAATTAACAACCTATACAAGTATGAATGTCAAACTAACAAGGAAATAATGTCAATATAAAGCTAAGCATGGTAAAGATAGAGAAACAATACTCACAATAGAACACTAGAAACAACAATGAGCAACAGGGAACAAACAGGTAATAATACCGTAGAGTAAGCTGAACACAGTTTAAGTCCGGTAAACCAGGTAAGGAAAAACAAGTAACAACTCAATAAGAGAAACCACTATTACACAAGATTTGTTTAAGAATATTCCCGAGGTACTTCATCTCATAGTCACAATTCACGGGTCTCAATTCATGAACCCTAATCATTTGGCATCTTGTGCCTACATTACAATTTATAACCGCAAGGACGACTCACGTGCTGCACAGACAACTCACATGCCAATACCATCAATACCTCATATCCACATGGACAACTCATGCGCCAACACATACAATGACTCATGATTGTACAGACAACTCACGTGCCATTAGAACAAATCTCACACAGATGGAAAGTAAACGAGCATACATGTAAATGGTCAATAATATTCGGATTCATCTTCTTAAACCAATATGGGTGATTAATTACGCGTATGCTTGTGCAAGTGTTCTATCACAACTCAAGTCAACAAGTAAGAGTGGAGACAATGAAGGGCACATAGGAAACAATACAGCAAAATGATAAATTTATAACTCACTCAAGGTAGGCACAGCACTACACAAATATTATCAATAACAATGCCACCAGGCCATCACAAGTCATCACAAATTATTCCCGACATAGCCCACCTTCTCTTTCCACGTGCGCAACAATATATTAAATGCCCGCCTTGTCTCGCTGCATGTGCATAACAATATTATTCCCGCCTTGTCTCGCCATATGCACAAACCCGCATATATAGCCTGCCTTGTCACGCCGCATGTGCAAATATCAATAATAACAACACAATATAATGAATTTTACCACATATGCCAATATGCCACAACATTTCGTCAAACAAATTCCAATGCCACACCATGCATAGCCCTCGGCTCAACAACATTGAGTACAACAAAAACAACAACAATAACACGAAAGTACGGTAAGTAAGTCAACACCAGAATTACCGAACATAAAGAAACAGAAGAACAAGCTCACAATGAAAGGCACAACAAATAATAATGGTTTCAAATAAGAATAAGTCAACAAGGGGAGTGATAATGTGTAACGACGATATCCAATAAGAGTAACTCAATAACTGAAGGGATGACATGTCACAATGTTTCCAAATAACCACAACTCGATGATAAGAGAGATAGCAGATAATAATGATTCCAAATAAGGATAAGTTAACAATGGAAGGAATGACAAAAACTTCACCTAAGATGACAACATTGCAATAAAAGAGGTAACAACTTCAATTAAGGCAAATAAGAGTTTATTTGGCAACAAGGGTAGAACATGAATTAATCAACTCCAAATAAGGCGCGTAAGGGTGAAAATAGCAAATGGAGGATTTAACATGATAAGACAATTTCATTTCTAATGAACATAAGAACCTAAGGGTCTAACGCGGTCCGATTTCCACAAATAAGCCCGAGTGTGTACTCATCACCTTCGTACACGGCCTTCACATGACACAAATAGCACAAACCACTCAAATCCTAAGGGAAAGTTCTCCCACACATAGTTAGGCAAGATACGTACCTCAAATAAGCTAAACAGATACTCTAAAATGACCTTCTCGTGTGAAATAACCTCCGGGCGGCTCAAATCTAGTAAAAATAACTTAATATCATAAATAAAAATCATAGGAGACAATTCCGGATAAAAAAAGCTTCGATCTTGAAAGAGAAATAAAAACTCAACTCAAAAAGTCAACCACGGGCTCGCATCTCGCAACCCGACAAATTAACAAAATCCGAATACCCATTCTGATACCAGTCCAACCATACCAAAATTATCTAATTCTAACATTAAATCGTCCTTCAAATCCTCATTTTATATTTTTGAAAGTTTTTACAAAAAATTCCATTTCTCTCATTCAATTCACTAAGTTAATGATAAAAATAATGATGGAATCATAAAATATTGTTAATACCGGATAAAGAACACATACCCCCAATGAATTCCTTGATATTCTCTCTAAAAATCGCCACAAACTGAGCTCTCTAGGTTCAAAAATGGATAATGAAATCAAACCCTCGAACTTAGGCCTTTTCAGCCCAGTGATTCTGCATTTGCGGACAAAGAAGAGCATTTACGCTCTCGCACCTGCGAGGAAATAGTCGCATCTGCGACGACAGCCTACCAGCCCAAACTTCGCATCTTTGCAAGGAAGGTCGCACCTGCGACACCGCATAAGCGAGACAAAACCACAGAAGCAGACAGTCACCTTGAGCCACAAACTCGCATATGTGATAGACACACCACAGATGTGGCCACCCACATGCGTTCACCAACCCGTAGGAGCGAAACTCTTGATCACGCAAGAATTCGCAGAAGCGAACAAAATTCTTAGAAGCGGCTCCGCACCTGCGCTCCAAAAATGCGTCGATGCGTTGCACCAGAACCAGACTTGCGAAATCATGGAAACCAATCTGAAACTCGTTTGAAACACACCCGGGGCCCCCGGGACCCCGTCTGAACATACCAACCAGTCCCATAACATAATGCATACCTGCTCGAGGCCTCAAGTCGCAACAAACAACATCAAAATTACTATTCGCGCCTCCAATCTAACTTAATGAACTTATCAACTTTCAACTTCTACAACTCGCGCCAAACCATATTAAATCAAGCCAGACTAATGTCAAATTTTGCATGCAAGTTCCAAATGACACTACAGAGATATACCAACTCCCAGAATCGACATAAGAACCCGATATCAACAAAGTCAACTCCTCCTCAAACCTCTCAACCTTCCGAAACTTCAACTTTTCTAATTTTTGCCAAAATGCATCAAATCAACCTACGGACCTCCAAATCCAAATATGTGCATACGCCTAGGTCCAAAATCACCATACGGAGCAATTAAAAGCATCAAAACACCATTTCGGAGTCAAATATATAAAAGTCAAACTACGATCAACTCTTTTCACTTAAGCCTCTAAAATAAGAATCCTTCTTCCAAATTGACCCAACTCATCAAAAAACCGAACCCGACCGCACACACAAGTAATAATACTTAATAAGAAGTTTCTCGAGACCTTAAACCACTGAACGGAATGCTAATTCCCAAAATGTCTAGTCAGGTCGTTACACCAGTACAAGTTGCTCGGGCAAGAAGCCACCTCAACACCATCTAAAATCTCATACGACGTCATCAATGCGCCAACAAGGCACAACTCAAATATGACCAATAAGGAAAAATGAACTCGGGTAAAGAACTAACCAACCCGTGTAACATTCAAAACAACCAAACAAACTCTATGAACCTATCTCAAATATGAGAAACAAAACACACGAAATGAATATAAGGAACCATACTCAGCGTCTCACTGTTGCGGCGTGCAACGCAATCCACACATGATACTGTTGCGGCGTGTAACCCGATCCAAACATCATACGTGTGGCGGCATGCCATCCGTTCCACGCATAACAATCAGTAAGGGAATACTCATTGAGCCAAAATGCTCATATTCCCTAGACATGCATATAACAACCACAAACACGCCAAATGAATAAACATAACCCTGGAGGGGGACGGATAGCATCTTACGCTACAAGACCCTAGCACGACTAAGGTGCCAAAAATAAATCAGCATCTCGAAAGCCATCTCCCTCATATATCACCATAAGACTACACAGGATCATAATACACGTGTGAATAAAATCAAGCTGCCTTACAACCCATATGGCATAAAAGAGTAACACATGAAATAGACGACAACGGGAATAACATCCACCATGCCCGAAACTCATCCATAAGCAATGCAATGCAGAATAAGAGTATTTGATCTGCTGTTGAATATACATTCACCTTGGGTGAATCAGCGGACCTCCAAGCCGATTTCGATCATCCCAAAATAGGTGAATAACCTTACAAATATCAACAATGACCCTATCCATGACACATACGATCAACCGTTGAATCTGGAATAAACTTTCACAGTCCGCAACCGAAAAAACAGAGTGTCTCTCAGACATAAACTCTCCAATCAGTGACAATACCAAAATCTTAATACCTCATTTCAATCCTTACAACTTAAATTACGGACACATCGTACCTACCTGATTATCCCATGGGAGGTACTCCCACAACCTCCTGCACCGAGTAGCAAAATCTTAGCATCAATGGCCACCGACCATGCTATTTGTGAAATGCGAATGAAGAGTCCGCAAATCAATATACAATGCCTTTTCCAAAGAATACCATTCTCAGGCAACACTAAAATAGCGCCACCATACTCTGAACATCTAAAATCGTCCCCCGCTCCTCCGAGCTTGTGATATTTTTGTCAAAACTGAACTACAACCTTTATCCTTTAATTCAAATTGCACACCGCTCACTGCACCTAGCATGCTATTACACGAAACTACAAGAATTCCATCATAAATATTGAACTACCAGTGGAATGAACACTCCATCAGCTAGAACCTATCGCTTAACTCATTTCAAGAGAAAGAATCACGACATGCAACCAACTTCCTATAACCGTAGAAGACACAAACCTCGTACCGTGGTCGAAACCATTATAACCTCTTCGGGACCCATTTAAACATATCTAGACCATCCGAATTGAATACCTCCAAACCAACCAAATTATTGAGACGGCAAAGCCCGAAGGTATAGCCATCAAATACCTGTATAGCCTCATCGTACCGAAGGAACCGATCATTTCCTTTACCATACTGATCCAAACCACTACTAAACTAACTCGACTCCTCATTTTTCTCAACTTACCTTTAGAATTAATACCTCTCCTTTCCAACACACAATGGACCTCAATCAACACATATCCCGAGTGGTCATCTCAATATCCATAAGCCATTTTATACTCTTCTCGTGCACTCAATAGTATCTCTAATTGATACACCCGTTCTGCAAAGATCTTATGCGAATCCGAAGGTGTTTCCTCTATCTCTCTGACACTGCACCGCAAACCTTGTGATATTCATAAGAATACTCCAAGTCTCTTTCACACCTCGCTGCACCACACTTTAATTCATGAACCCAATAGAACCATTGTTGAGAGTCGGCCACTCTAAGCTAGTCACGAATATAAAACCAAATAACTAGTGCCTCGTTAGCACACGAACACTTTGAAAGAAGCAATCGAATGAATCCTTTCCCGTACACATCACATTCTCTATGAAATATCAGACCAGAGTCATTCCACAACCTTCGTATAAACGGATGAGGAAAAAATATGGCACACATTCATCAAATTCTCTACTTGAATTACCCCTGATGTCCTCCACCTCAAGTCATAGCTAAATCACCAACGTACCGAAAATCAAAAACTAGGAAATGACCACACAACAAGTCATCGACGGTAGGCTCCCCCACTTAGTTTTAAGCCAATATTGCAAAATCCAAGGACCAATAATGACTTCTACTTTTGGCTACCATGATCTCACACCGAATCTCTAAACCATGAACCGAATAATTCTCTTCTCGAGTCATTCACTGCCGCGACATATAAGTAAGCACCCTACCATTTACACCATCACTCCGCGATAACAACGCATGAACATCACAATATAGTATGCATAGCCTATGAACCATAGGCAACACTAACACTGGGCTGAAATGACATAACACCCCTCCACAAGGCGACAATAATAGTTCACCTGTATATGCAGGGAGAAACATCCTGCACCATGTTTGTAGCATCTCCACAACTCGTCGGTGCCCAACTAATACCGAACGCTCGACATCGCGTAAGAATGATTAGGAAGGAAATGAAGACATAAGCTTCAATGAAATCAAATCGCAAGACAAGGAATCAAGAAAGGGAAATTCTCCTAATAGTCCTATAGCCTCTCGAAGATAAGTACAGACGTCTCCGTACCGATCCGCAAGACTTTACTTGACTTTCTCATGACTCTTAAGACCTACGTGAACCTAGAGTTTTGATACCAAACTGTCACGACCCAAATCCCACTATAGGCCGTGATGGCACCTAACGCCATCGTTAAGAAAGCCAACCATAAAATCAACAAGCTAATAAGTAGTCTACATGAATCTCGAAATAAATAATGAAATAAATAACAGAAATCATTCACTTTCTTAAGAAAGTATTGATGTCATTAATTTAATTGTTTGAACATGGTAAAACTATAAACCAAGAACATAATCTAAATCCCCAAAACTCGGTGCCACAAATGCATTAGCATCTACTAGGATGTACAATACTAATACAACATTTGTTTGGAACATAAACTAGACAAGATATAGTAAATGAATAAGAGGTGGAATTTGTGTGCTACGGATCGTAACATGGAATGCAGCTCACCACAAAGTCTCCTCAGCAGTTGCGCCAATGCGCTAAGATGACCACCAAATGTACATATCTTCGTACCTGCACAATCAGTGAAGAAGTATAGCATGAGTACATAAATCAATGCGTACCCAATAAGTATATAGCCTAACCCCGAATAAGTAGTGACGAGGGGTCGACATCAATACTTACAAGTAGTCCAATAAATCAGATATAATAAAAGTAAACAGATATGAGACATGGCAGGTGAAACAGTGAGAATAGATATAAGTATATAATGAAATCCTCAACTGAATAGTAAACATGAAGTCCTCAAATATCAGGTACTTCCTAAAATAGAATACATAACGGTCATCCTCGAATAAACGGTCACATCTCATGTCAGGAAAACTCACGGGTACACTGACTTCATATCAAGTATGACGCATGATTCTGTAGAGGAGAGTGGCCCGGCCCCATAAGAGTAATGTCACGAGTTCCTACCGTGGCGTATGGCCCGATCCTTGTTGAGGTCATTCAGCCCAATCCCATAATCATGTACACTACCGAGGGTCGACCGACACGAGCCATAGATGCATCTCATAATACTGTGAGGCGAACAACCCGATCCCATAATGATACTACTGGGGCGTTCACCCCGATCTCATAGGAAGAGTGAAGTCTTGAGCGGTCATTGGCCCCACTCAATAATGGAATTCAAGAAACTTTCGAACAAATTCATACAATATGGGAGAAATTCATAAAAGGAAGTGTAATCTCTACTACTAATCAAGTGGCTCGCCAAATATGTAAAATCAAAATCTGATATCTTATGCAAGTCTAGTCTCGGGCTAAATATGATAATAAAGGCATATAAATAGCCAAAGATAACTAAAATAATACAATTAAAGAATGGTGTGAGTCTAAATCTACCCGGACCTAATCAGGAATTCTAGCATATGCACGGGCACTCGTCACCTCATACGTGCGTATCCTCCACAATATGTAGCAAATAACAAATATAACAGCTACGAGGTAAATTCCCCCTCGCAATGTTAGACAGGAGACTTACCTTGCTCCGAGATCCGATAACCGGCTCCAACGCCCCTCTAACTCCTCAAACCAATGCCAACGATTCCAAACTAGCCTAACTATGTGCAAACTAATCACAATATACTCAAAAACTCGTAATATAATCAATTTATAATAATTTCCAACTACGCTCAGAAAATTAACAAAGTTAACCCCCAGGGCCACGTGCTCGGATTCTGAAAATTCTAGAAGATAATCACTACCCATAACACTACTAACTCAAATATATAATTTATTCCTAATTCCATGTTCAATTTCGTGGTGAAAATCAAAAAAATACTATTTCTGGGTTTTCTTCCAATATTCCATAGTTTCTACCAACTTTCATGTTAAAATTAGTATATAATCCATGTATTTAACGTATAATAAGTGCGGATAACATACCTTGCAATTGGTGATGAAAATCTCCCCTCAAAGAGTTCCCAAAATTGCCCAACCAAGTGAATGTGTGAGAGAAATGGGCTAAGTCCCAAAATAAATTGAAGTCTACCCAACGATTCCTTCTTCGCGATTGTGAAGACCACACACTCCAGCTGCCAATTGTTTCTTCATGAATGTGATGCACCGGTCACTAACGCGATGACCAACCCCACCATCCCTATGCAAACGCGATGCCTCGCTCGCGAACATGTATGACAATTACCTTGTGCCCCTTCTCGCCTATCCTTCTACGCGATAGCGGAACCTATCTCGCGATCGCGATTCACTGCCTTCCCTAAAGCTTAGCGAACGCGAAGTACAAACTACAAAATGCCATGCTAGAGCTCAGAAACAGTAGTCCAAACATGGCGAAATGACTCGTAGCCATACGAAACACACTCGAGGCGCCCGACACCCCATCCAATTACACCAACCAGTATCAATACCTCATCCAAACTTATCCAAAGGCTCGATATGCCATGAATAACATCAAAACCATGAATTGAAGGCCAAATTCATTTTTTGAACTTTCAAACCTTCAAACTTCGTCGAACGCGTCCGAATCACACTTACACACACTGAATCACGACCAAACATCACACACAAGTTCTAATAAATAAAACAAATCTATCCAAGGTCCCAAAATACCGCCCAGAGTATGATAACACCAAAGTCCACTCTAATTGAGACTTAGTAAATCTCAAACCTTCAAAAAGCCCAACTTTCAACAATCAGCATTGAATCATTGCTCGTCCACGTCTGAAATCACCTTACAAACCTATAGGATCCTATCAAATATTGATAGGAACCTACCATCAACACCCCACACTTAAACCATTTCTCACCCTCGAGCAATCCAGCTACACTTCACATATAACACGACCTTTTTATACAACTCTCATAACCCATGACACCAAGAATAGTTAAAATAGATTAAGCACAATACCGTAACATCCTAGCCTCAAAATTTGACTCAAAACCACCACGCATTTTACACAACCTGCTCACTTACTCTAACACAGAGGTCAATGACATTACCTTTCATTCATGAATCAAGTGTCCTCACATAACAATAGAGAGTAGTTCCACACTTAATGAAATTTAAGAAAAATCAGGAACTCAAGATAGACAGAATTCAGTCACTCTCAGAAGCAACATTCATATGCAATAAAAGACGTACCATAAGCTTGCCCGTAGTGTACTACTCTACTAATTGAGCTCAGTCTGTCAAGGATCAAGTAGGATTTTAATTGGTTGTAATGTAGGCTGCAAGATGGGTAGGATACATTTATATATAAGAGTGACTACACCTCCCTAAGCACTTTAATACATATATTTCATTGTTCTAAATCCCACACTTACGTCAAACCATAACTCCACCTTCACATCAATATATATTAACTCCCTACTTCTTTAAGCAGAATTACATCAAGAGTCACCAGTATCAAAGAATACTTTGCACAACAATACAATATTTTTTTCCTTTTCTTTTTCAATTCAAGTGGCTCTTATTTTTTCAAAACATTGCACCTTTCTTCTTATTTCAATAGTTCCACTAAAAATACAAACCAACCTCCCACACATCAACTTTTACAAAGTTCATAACAAATTCAAGTGCTCACGAGAGGTACAATGTTCAAATAGATGGTCAATTCAAACAAATGGGTAAGTCTTGTAATGTGGTTGCCAAAGAAACAAGATTACAGGCTCAAAGGGGTTAGCTAAGAAATGCCTATATCACTTCCAAGACTGAACAAAACTAGTATTTCACTTTACAAACACACGTGTCAAGTTCTAAATATCAAATGCAATGCACAGAACAACACAAAACCTCTCACACACATGGCACATAACTCACTCAGGATTGGACTATCAAGACACTCTAGTCAAAGCAGTTAAGCAAAGTTAAGAGCATACAATTTAAGGTACTTATGCAAGAGTCAAAAACTGAGCCTAAGCATTACAACTAAAGCACTCACTATTCTCAAGGTATACTAAAGTCAAGAGATATTACCTTCCATCTAAACAATTGCACAATGATTCCTACTCCTTACAAAAATAAAAACTAACTACACCCGGTTCAAATAAAACCCTTGAAAAAGAACCACTGCACAAAGAAAAACCAAGGCGAACCTATTGCATTACCTAACAAAAGAAAATATTTTTTGTCTTTTTCTTTCGACTTTAATCCCCCAAGAAACCTGTCGATATATCCATCGTCAGGAAACATCAAAAATTTTAAAATTTTTAAGATTTTTTCTATCTCTAACTACTGCAACTAACACAAAAAAGAAAAATAATATACATACACACACACACATACATACAAATATACCCCACCCCACACTTTAAGTTGTGGCATGTCCCCATGACACACAATTAAAAAGCATAAGGTAAAGAAACATTCCCTGAATTTTCTTCTTTTCCGAGAACTGATGAACTCCACCACTAATTCTGAATTCATTCCTCATTTTCGCTCCATAAGATATTTTGTGGAGCTCATTAAGCCCAATTTTTCTGAGGATACATGCAAGACCCACTCTTTTCTTTCTTTCTTGTCATCATCTTGAGCAGTGAATTGCTCGTTCATGATGATCCTTAAATTGTTTCTACATTCTTTCACAGGATCAATCCATACATATTCCTGTAAATCTCCAAAAATAAAATTCACATGATCAAAGTTATAATAAGAAAACAAAGATGAAAGGTCGTGTGAATACTTATGTGGTATGTCCAAGATCATTTGTTTCTCATTCTCTTATACCGAAATTTAAAAGGTGGATGGGGGTTTGAACTCTTCTTCCGTTGATTCAAACTCAATCAGAGCCTTATTTTCAATAATCTCAGTTGAATCAGAATCCTCTTGAATAGTGGAAAGCTCTCTCTGTGGATGCTCATCCTTTTGAGTAGGCTCATTCTCACAAGGTATTTCCTCCATATTTACTATCACAACGCAATGAGATTTCTGAAAGTATACTTACTAATTGGCTCACTCATGTTGTAAGGTTCTTAATAGGTTCATCATTTTGCATAAACCTTTCTTCAACACTATTCATGAACCTATGAATAAGCGCTTCTAAACTACCATTCTTTTCTTGAGGTAATTGCCTCACTTTGCTCTCATTCCAATCATAATAAGGGTATTCATCCCATCCAGAGTCAGAAGTGTACCCATATGAATCCGCATACCTATATGTACTAGAAACAGAGTGAGACTATTCAAAATACGAACCATAGGAAAAATACATAATTTCTTGACAGTCAACCCATAGATGGTTTCCACCGCATTTAAAACACATAGCAGGTTGCTGATAATGTTCAACTGCTAACTCTTCAACTGTTTTCTTAGGCTGGTTGTACTCTATCTTCACAGCATATAGAATTCAAATCTATAGTATCTTCTCCAACATGTTAGGTACTACAAAACAAATCTTAAAAGGAAGTTAACTAATAAAGAAAATAATAGAAAAGGAAAAGGAAAAGAAAAGAAAACAAACTAAAACCTAATTCCTAAATAAGCACCAAAAACTAATTCAAACAATATTGATTGCCAATCCCTGGCAAGGACGCCAAAATTTAACGAGCGTAAAACACACGCTTAAATTGTGCTCGTTAGTAAAATATTGTATATTATACAATCGTATCCATAAGGGAATGGATTTAAACAGTATTTTTGTAGTTTTTAGATTGATTGCTATTCAAGAATATCAACAATTGAGATATATATGATGTCTAACTAAAATTAACTACGAATCTAAAGCTATTGACTAATGACAATCGAAACAAAGATAGGCAAGGAAGTTATCAGTGGGAGAAAACGGGGGTTGATAGGATAGGTGCAAGATAATTTGTTGGGATGTAACACTAAATAATTCACTTAAAATATTCAAGTGAGTCTCTCGAATTCACTCAACTATTAGTTCAAACGTTCAGCAAAACTCCTCTCTCGATTAAGTCTTAACCTCACAAGATGAACCAATTTAAGCACGTGAAGATATGCAAGAATGCGTAGTGGATTGGTCTTTAGGAGAACCTCTCTCGATTATTCTCCTAACTAGGTTTTATCAATGATTCAGCTAGCCTTTTTCGATTACTAAGAAGAATTAATGAACTCAACCAACAATATAATGTAAGGATAACACAAGTTATGCCTCTCTCGATTACATGAATAGGTGAATATAGATGCAACAGTTAAATCATCCAAAAACGCTTCAATACATAAAACTAGAGTTATATTTCACAAACAAACATCAAAACATCAAAACACCAAATCCATCAAACCCTAAAGAGAACTACTCCATAGATATAGAGAAATTCATCAAAAATAAAGTTATAGCAGAGGAAAATATAAATTCAATCCAAACTCGGGCTTTGAGTGAGGAAGAAATGATGAAATCCTTGTGCTCGAGTATTTCCAACTCCTCCTTCGCCTACTTAGGTCGAATATGTGTCAAAAGTCTAGAAAATAGCGTTTTCCATGTATTTATACCAGGTAGGGTCGGGCCCAGACGAAATCACCTTTTTCTAGCCAAAATAAGATATTTACTCTATAAAACATACAAAAGCGCGACGCATGGGGCGATGCGCCACGCGGGGTAGTAGTGGGGAAATCCAGAGAGCTCAACATCTATCAGGCAGCAGGTTTTGTACAGCTGCGGTGACTCACGCGCCGCTGGAAGCCATTTTTCTCAGAGTACGGATTGAATCTTGCTTTTTGACGTCCAGACGTGGTCCTTGACTACCGATCATGATCCTGACTTAATATCTTGGGCTTTTACTCAGACTTCAAAGCTCCAAATAGCACAAATTAGCTCCACAATATCTACATAGCTTGGAATCACTCCTATAAGGCATAAAACACATAATAAGTGCAAAACACTATCACTTAAAGCTCAAACATGAATAAAGTGCAGTGAATTAGAGTGCAATAATCAACTAAAATACGGGATTATAGCCTACCATCAGTTAAGAAATCCTAACTCGATTTTGGTTAAATTATACGAATCTATTGTTAATTTCATCATTTCATTAATGATTTGAGTTGGAAATTTGAGGAAACATTATGAAAACTTCTTAGGCTAAAATTTGTGGATTTGAAAGGCGATTTGAGGTCGGATTTGAGTAATTCTTGAATAGTTGGATTCGTTATCAAATAGGAGTTTGGATATGGTAATTTTGGTTAGGCAGAGGTTGACTTTTTTGGTTAACTTTTTATTTCTTTGCAAACATCGTAATTCTATTGTTCGAAATAGTTCCCTATAGTTTATATTTATAGTATGAAGTTGTTTTAGCTAGATTCGAACCGTTCAGAGTTGGATAATCGAGGGAAAGGCCTACTAGTGGATTGAGTTAGCGTGTTTCGAGGGAAGTGCCATGCCTAAGTTTGTGTTGGGGAATTACCCCTTAGGGTTGGTGTAGTTTTGTGATAATTGTGATGTGTGAAAGCCGTGTACGCAAGGTAACGAGTGTGTACACGGGCTAAATATGAAAATTTACCGATTTTAGCTATGTAGTTTACTTTCATGCCTTATTTGAATTATCTTAACATGTTATCTTCATCATCATTAGTCTATTTTCATATGCTCTACTTGTCTTATCTGTTACTTATTAATTGCTCTACATGTTTAGTTGAAGTTCTTGTTTCCTTTATTCCATATTCATTATTTAACCATTGAATTCTTTACTTGAAGTTGTTATTCTTGGAATATCTTGTTGTTGAAAGTGGCATTGAGTTATCGTGATTCATATTGAGACAAGGTGTTAAGTTGTCAAATACTATTCTTGTTGAGTTATTCACTTTTGGTTGTCATTGTTGATACTCTTGTGCACATTGTGCTTGAGCCATGGGCTACTTGTTGTGAAAATACTATTGTTGTTGATTTCTTGGCAAGTTGTGATATTGGGTACATGAGGTGTGATTTCTGATAAGTTGTCATATTGATACGCATGCGGTGGTACAAGGTTTTGGGATTGAAATGCATGCGGTGAGATAAGGTGGGCTTGATAAGCATGGCTAGTAGGAAAACTACTAGAAGTCATGTGGTGTGATAAGGTTGGCTAAAACGCGGGATGCTATTTTGGGAAAATGATTTTCAAAACATAATGCAAGGCTCCCACGGTGATATAAGGAAAGACTGTGAATCATTCTTGTGTTTTGAGACTACGAGACGGTACCTCGGTAGTGACTCTTGTTGGTATTTCTCTATTGCTGCACTTGTCTTTGGTTGTTTTATTTCCTTAACATATCATTCCTTTTTTTCTCCGTGTTGCTTTGTTTTAGTTCCGTGTATCTAACTTTGATATGTTATTTGTTGTTTCAGTTACACTGCTTTCATTTCTACACTGCCATACACTTGTACATTTTTTCTTATTTATTCTAGTAGGGCCTTGACCTGACCTCATTACTACTCTACCGAGGTCAGGCTTGGCACTTACTGGGCACCATTGTGGTGTACTCATGCTACGCATCTGCACATCCTTTTATGCAGATCCAGGTACCTCCTATCAGTATAGGTACTAGCAAGAGCTCACCTTCAGAGACTTCAAGGTATACCTGTCGACGTCCGCAGGCTTCAGAGTCCCCCTCTACTTAGACTATTATATTTTCCTTATCCTTTTTTAGACATTGATGAATTGGATTATTCAGTACTACTATTTAAAGCTTGTGACTTGTATTCGTCGGGTTTTGGAAAATTGTATATACTGAGTTGTGGAGTTTATTTATGTTAAAATGTTGAGTATTCGAGAGTTATTTGTGATTTCAGTTATATTCCGCCTGTTTTGTTAGGCTTACCTAGTCTTAGAGACTAGGTGCCATCACGACATCCTACGGAGGGAAATTGAGTTCGTGACATTGGGGTTATTACTTCTCCTGAAAGTATTTTTCTCTTTTATTTATGTTATAAATTTTATGAATTTATTGTTTTATCATTTTTTATTTATGCTCGGAATGGTAGGAGTGTAGTTTTTTCCTTTATAATTTAATTTATTTTTGCCAAGTGTTAGGTTTATTTAACTTCATCTAGCGAATGAATGATCTTTTCTTCTTTGTAAAAATATCTATTGTGTATTTTTCGCTAAATTTCAAGATTATGTAATCTTCTCTTATATAAGTTAATTTTTAATGTATATGTATTTATTATTTTATCTTCTTTGATTTTTTATTAACTAACATGAATTGTTCATGCAATGCATAAGTATATTTTATGCACGTGCAATGCATGTGGATTATTTTATGCACGTGCAATGCATGTGCATTTTTTATGTACGTACGTACATTTATGCATTATATTGCACGTGCAACGTACTTGTATAAGCATTACTATTTGTATAAGCGTTAGACCTTCAACGAGATCAGATTTTTGATGACTTTTCTTTATAGTGTAAAATCAAAGAAGGATTCCCTTCAAGAAAATAATATTATTCGATACACTTTTGTACATTTTTTATATTGATCTCATGCAATATTATGAGGATCACCGGGACATGGGAATTTCATGCTACATCTAGTGATTGCTAGGCCAGATGATGCCACAATATTATTTGGAAACCAGTACAGAAGAATACTTTCAAGTAGGTGATGTGTAACGACCCGATCGGTCGTTTTGAGCTCTAGCATATTGTTCGACTATTTGAGACCTTGATTAGCTTTACTTCATGTATTATGATTTGCACACATGGTTGGTTTTGATTTTTGAGAAGTTCGGTGTTGATTTGGAAGAATAATTCTCAATTCGGAAGCTTTAAGTTAAAAAGGTTTACCAAGATTTGACTTTTGAGTATACTTCCTCAGGTCAGAGTTCTGACAGTTCCGTTAGGTTCGGATAGTGATTTCGTACTTGGACGTATGTCCGAACTTTGATTTTGCGCTCCGTAGATTGATTTGACGCTTTTTGGCGAAAGTTAAAGTATTGAAGGTTTGGAAGGTTGATATGATTGACCCAGAGTTGACTTTGTTGATATCGAGTCTGGATTGTGGTTCCGGGAGTTGGTATAGGTCCGTTTTGTCATTTGGGACTTGCATACAAAATTTGAGATCATTCCGGGTTGATTTGGCATGGTTCAGCATGAGTTTTAGAAGTTTATAAGTTCATTAGTTCATTAGCCTTGAATTGATATGCGATTCTGTCACGACCCCAATTTCCCCTCCGTAGGATATCGTGATGGTACCTAGTCTCTACGATTAGGTAAGCCTATCATTCAATAATAGCTTGACATAAATAATTAACTAAAATACTAAAACAAGTCTAATACACTCATAAAATCTCCCGAAATAGAATCTCAACACACTTTCCCAAAACCGGTGGAACTGGGTCATAAGCTCTACAGAGTAATACTAGAATGTCTACTACATCACTGTCTAAAGAAAATCCAACATGAGGTAAAGGTAAGGGAAGGTGACTCTGAGGCCTGTGGATGCCGAGCATGTATACCTTAAAGTCTCCGGATAGCAGCTAACAGTCGATCACTGTCATCCGGCACGAGCAAACGTATCAGGATCTGCACAAAAGGATGTGCATAAGTGTAGAATGAGTGCACCACAATGGTACTCAGTAAGTATCAAGCCTAACCTCGGTAGAGTGGTGACGAAGCCAGATCAAGACACCTACTAGATATAAATAAACAGTATGAGAACATAATAAGGATAAATAATAGAAGGCGGAGAAATAACTAATATGTAATCATTTAATAGCATGAACTAATATCGGAATTGTAAACATGGAAATAGCATAAAAAATCAATTAAAGAGAATCACAATGATCATATACGTACAATAACTGATAGAACGAGGAAGAACAAAATAACAAGAAGTGTTCCCACCAAAACTCTTTGCAATATGAGAATAAATAACAAGAATCATAACGAGGTACTGTCTCGTGTACAATAAGAATCACAACCGAGGTACCGCCTCGTATTCACGATTCACAATCTCAATCATAATCTTTTCTTATACTGCCGCGTGAGCCTTACATTTAAATAGGTTTTAAAAACATTTTTCCGAAATAGCTACACACACCTTAGCCCCCCTTATGACGCCGCGTGGCTTCACATATGCCACGATTAAAAATTTTCCCCGAAGGATGTCGTGATGGCACCTAGATTCTAATAGTACAATTAAGAGTGATACAACAAGAGATATTGTCACCAAAAACACTTTACAACATGAAATAACAGCAAGAATCACAACGAGGTATCGCCTCATGTATAATGAATCAAAATCGAGAAACCGCCTCGTATAATCAAGAATCACAACTGAGCCTTATACCACCACGTGAGCCTTACATTTGAAAAAAGGTTTTGAAAATAGTTTTCCAGAAATAGCTACAAGCACTTTAGCCTATCTTATGACATCGCATGGCTTCACGTAGTTCCCCTACAAGCAATACGCACATAAGTCCCACCTTATAACGCTGCATGCACATCAACCCCAAGACTTATATTGTCGCATGCGCGTCAATATCATATCACAATAACAATTCGCACCACAAGAGCCCACATATCACAACTTGCCGAGAACAACAATAATAGTGTTTCAACAATAATAGCCCGTGGCTTCACCACAACGTATACAAAAATATCAACAACAACAATGGATGAAAAATTCTCAATAAGATAGATGTTTCAACAATAACCAACATCACCTTAATGTATTAACGACTTTCACAACTTCAACACCAAATAACTCAACAATGAGAAAATAAGGTATAAACATGATATTAGATAAGACTAACTCAGAATAAAGAAAATAATGTTCAACAATGACTCTAAAATAATGGAAATCAACAAGTAAAGGGATAACATGAACAATTAATTCAAACAATGATAATTAACAATGAAGATATAACATGTAAAAATAAAGGTGACAACAAGTTCAACTAAAGCATGGAAGCAATTTAGCAAGTAGGATGTAGAACAAATACTAAACAAATCAACTAAGGCATTTAAGGATAGTCTAATACAATTAAGGATAATTTGAATATGAGAATTTAGAACATAACATGGTATATCAATTAAATCATGGAATTAGTCTAAGTAGCCTAAACTGGTCAAATACTACATAAAACCCGTGTACCCACTCGTCACCTTGCGTACACGGATTTTACATAGCACAATTGAATCAAACAATACCAATCCTAAGGGGTAGTTTGTAACGATCCGACCGGTCGTTTTGAGCTATAGCACGTCGTTCGGTGGTTTGAGGCCATGAGTAGCTTCACTTCAAGTAATATGACTTGTACGTATGGTCGGAATTGAGTTTTAGGAAGTTCGGAGTCGATTTGGAAAGAAATTCTAAATTCTAAAGTTTTAAGTTGGAGGAATTGACTAATACTTTACTTTTAAGTAAACGACCTCAGAATCAGGATTTGAAAGTTCCAACAGGTTCGTATGATGATTGTGGACTTGGGCGTATGTCCGGATCGGATTTTGGATGACCTGGGAGCATTTCGGCGCTTATTGTGGAAGGTTGCAATTTTGAAAAAATTTCATGAATTTGGGTTGAAGTGTATTTCAACGTTATCGACGTCCGTTTGGGATTCCGAGCTTGGGAATGGCTTCGTATGGTAATTTTGGTCTTATATGCATGTCTGGACGTTGATTTGGAGATCTGTAGGTCATTCGGCGTCAATTGGCGAAAGTTGGAAATTTGGATGATTTTAAGAAGTTTGATCGGGAGAGGACTTTTTGATATCAGGATCGGATTTCGATTCCGATTCCGAAAGTCGAAGTAGGTCTGTAATGTCAAATGTGACTTGTGTACGAAATTTGAGGTCAATCGGACATGATTTGATAGGTTTCAGCATCGAATGTATAAGTTTAAATTTCTAAAGTTCATTAAGATTGAATTGGGGTGTGAATCGTGATTTCGACATTGTTTGACGTGATTTGAGGCCTCGAACAAGTTCGTGTCATGTTTTGGGACAGGTTGAGGTGATTGGATGGGGTCCCGGGGGCGTCGGGTGTGTTCCGGGGTGGTTTTAGATCATTTTTGTATGAAAAGGTGTTGCTGGTTCTACTGGTTTTTGGGTCTGGGCTGCAGGTCTGCAAATGCAAAGTTTTGATTGCATTTGCAAACTCGCATATGCTTAAATCATATTGAAACTTTATAAAGGAATTGTAAAAGATTAAACTTCATTTTCTAGACCGTTAATGAGAATTTGGTATTCCCTTGAATAATTGCCCCTTAATAAATCTTGAATTGGTTGTTGTAAATGTATTTTCTCTTTTGTGGAGCAAGCCAAACGCATCGGTAGCAGATAGATGCATCTATGGTTCGCGCCGTTTGACCCTCGGCAGTGCACAGTTTAAATATTTATGTTGTATCAGGCCGTACGACCTCAACATGATTTACGCATGATAAATCTTTAGAATTAATAATAATTGATATTGCCTCATTGGCCTGAGATGTAAAATATTAAATGACGGGAATAAATTTGGAAAACTTTCCTATTAATAAAAGAATTGTCCACTCACTTCTTGTTATTGAGTTTACAGTTGTTTCATACAATCCATGCTTAAGTATAATATCAGTATTTATTGTTAGCCCATAGTAAGTGTCGGAGTCGACCCCTCGTCACTACTTCTTCGAGGTTAGACTAGATACTTACTGGGTACGCGTTGATTTACGTACTCATACTATATTTTCTGCATATTTTTGTGCAGGTGCATATATGTCTAGCAGACTTGTGGGCACAGAGGCGCGGCTATTTCAGGGGCTTAGGTGAGCTGCATCCCATATTGCGAATTCGCAGCATACAAAGTCTACATCTGAGTTATCTACCCTATCCTGTCTAATTGTACTTTCAGACAGATGTTGTATTTCTAATATATTTCCTAGTTGATGCTCATGTAGTTATGACACCGGGTTTTGGTGGTGATTATGGGTTGTTCAGTATTGTAGTTGTAAAAATACTATCATTTACTTTGTAAAGTCTATCTCTTACTATTTAATTGAAGGAAATTATGATTTCAAAAATACTGAAATGAGTAATTAAGTTAATCACTTATTGTTGGCTAGCCTGACAGCGGTGTTAGGCGCCATCACGACCTCTAATGGAATTTGAGTCGTGACAACTTGGTATCAGAGCACTAGGTTCACTTAGGTCTCATGAGTCATGAGCAAGTCTAATAGATTCTTGCGGATCGGTACAGAGATGTCTGTACTTATCTTCGAGAGGCTGCAGGGTTGTTAGGAGCACTTCCCTTCTTGATTCCTCATTGATTCCTTTAAGGCTTATGTCTTCATTCCCTCCCTATTCAATCTTATGCGACGTGAAGCGCTTGTTTTAAATTGGGTGTCGAGGAATTTTAATGGCACTACAAATATAGTGCAGGATGTTTCTCCCTACATATTTGATTGGGCTAATGTCGTTGCCTTGCGGAAGGATGTTCTTTTGTTCCAGCTCAGTATAGGTATTTTCTATGATTTCGAGACTATGCATGAGTTGCTACGATATCTATGAGTTATTATAGAACAATATTGATGTAATGGTAGGATACTTGTCTACGTGTCGGGGAAGTGAATGATTCTAAAGGAGGTTTTTCTCAATGCATGATTCAGAGGTTCGGTGTTTTATTTCCAGCGGAGGAAATGCAATCGGACTAAGAATGGTTATGTTTGGGTTGATTGAGTAATGAGACTTGGTATTTTCGAGCGTGGTAGCATCTTAATCTGTGATGTGGTGTCGTCGTCCTTGATTGAATATGTTAAGCTTGCCGGTGTTATAGACTTCTTCAAAATCTCCTTTGGGAATGGTGCCAGGGAAGCGGCTATTAGAGGTCGCAGTGTGTTGTGGTTCAAAATCGAATCGGTGATCCTAATGTTGATGGCTCAAGGAATATGATCTTTGAGGAGGTTTAGAGTTGGCGGCGATCTATTGGTTCAGGTGCTACATAGATGAATTTTTATTAAAGGCAAAAACTGGGCAGCGAAGGACGAGGAAGGACATGTGGGAGGTTTCTTGCGGTGGTTAAACTTTTAAGAGGCCAAGTATAAGAAAACAGAAGTCGAGTAGTTACTTAAAGGAGAGGGTCTGACCAAAGTAGGAGAGTGTCCGTGTAGCATATGGGTTCTATGGTAGGATAGATACATGCGTTGAGGAAAGTTTAGAGTGATTTGGAACTCATGGTGGATAGTGACTAAGTCTACAAACTTAATTTGGAATATTGGCTGCTATACGGAGAAGGATTCGGTACGACGGAAAGTAGTTGCTTAATATGAATAAGGATACAACATGATTTGAATTGGAATGTATTGTCGCACCTTTAGTTTATGTCCATGAGGAGTGAACTGACTTGTAAAGCTGGAGAATGAGCATGGGCTCAGGATGGATTATTGGTTTCGTGGTAATTGTACTCGGTGCAGCATTCTTGGAAGATGTCGGCATGAAATTTCCACAGGTGGGTTATTTTCGGTGAGAAGGTTAACGGTTGCATGGTGTTGACGAAGCTTCTGTGAAGAATTCTACAGGCTACCCTGTAAGAGGTCGAACATGTGAATGTGGCTAGGGATTCAGAGCGTTCGTGAAATGGTTAACAGGAAGATTTCGAGGAATTTTGCTGGTCGATTACGCGAGGTCATGTCAGTGAGGAAGAAGGAATCTTGGTAGGTTCCATGGTTATGTAATGGTAGCTTCAAGCTAAGTAGGAGATCCCCACCGCTTACGATTGGATTGCGTGGTTGTCTACTTGTGAGGTTTCTGGTTATCGGCATATTGGTGAGTTATTACGACTAAGGAAAGAGAACATCAATGGTGATTTGAGCAAAGTATTTGAGGAATGTGTGATATAATTGGCCTTATCGATTCATGTTCAGGATTTGGGAAGACTCAGGATTTATGCTTCATGTAGATTTGATGTACAAGAAAGGTGATTCATCCGGGTGCTTCTTTGAGAGGGCGTTCATATGCTAGCAAAGCCTTGGAGTTTGATCATATTTGGGAACAAGTCAGAGTGGGTGACTCTCAGCAACAGTCCTAGTGGATTCAAAAAATATTTAAAGTGAGGTGCCTAAGGATTTCGAGTCCGTAGTAAGGTTAAGTATCGAGCATTGCAACGAATTACGAAAAAGGGCTTGGAGTGTTCTATGTTATCATCGGTCTGCGGTGTAGCACTAGAGGAATGGGAGAAAATAACTTCGGATTCATAAAGGAAATATCAGAATGGGTATACCAGTTGAAGATACGAATGTGCGCACTAGGAGGGTAAGAGATGATTTGTGGGTTTTGAGACAGCGTGGTCTCGTGAAATAGGGTCCTTCTGGATGAGTGCGAATTGGGTTCGTCATGTTTTGAATGGAGCTATTATTATTCCTAAGGCAAGTCCGGAGTAAATTAGAAGATGTCGAATCGGTTAGCAATGGTTGAATCGGCATAATGTGGCAATGATCAGTTCCTTCTACGTGTTAGGATTTACATGTGGTTATGGCGGTACGTGCGAGGTTTGACGGCCACCGTATTGTTTTTACTTGGAGGCATTTGAGTTATTATAGCATGTTATCTGTAGATGGATCTCGGAAGGGTCATGGTGGTTTAGACGAATACTTGGGGTTGTATTTTTTGCGGTTAAAGAATTCGGTCGCGTGTTGCAATGGTTCTCTTGAAATGAGTTAAGTGAAAGGTTGCGATATGACGGACTGTTTATTCTATTATTGGATCAGGGGTTATTATGGAATTCTTGTACTTTCACGTATTATCATATTAGATGCAGTGAGCTGCATGGAAATCGGAAGCTGAGGATCAAGGTTGCGGTTCGGTGTTGACAAGAATGCCACGAGCTCGGATGAGCAGGAAAGAATTCAGATGGTTAGAATCAGCTGGAATTGTCTTTAGAGTCACCAGAGATCGGTGTCTTGTGTAAGAGGCTTTGTGTACTAATGTGCGGATTCTTGATTTGCTTTACAGCATTAATGTGGTCGGCGGTATGGAGGTGCAGACTTGTTACCTGGTGCGGAAGGTCGTGTGAGCGTATCCCACGGAAAGATTGTATAAGTGTGACATATAGTCACTTGATTGGTTAAAGATTGAAATCAAGTATGGAGATTTTTGTATTATCGCTAATGTGAGGGTTTAGGCCCGAAAAGGCGCTCTATTCAGTTGGTTGTGAATTGTGGAAGTTTGTTCCGAATTCAACAGTTGTTCTTGCGTGTCTTGGGAAAAGGGTCATTGATTATTTGTACAATGTATTGAGGTCCAGCGTAGCGGTGGTGTTATGTGAACAGGATGGCTCTCGAGATGCAGATCATATATCGCACCTTAGTTGTGCTTGCGTTTTATAGCGTATGACGCTACCTATCTCCCCAGGATTTGTATTATGCACTTGGTGTGCTTATCATTGATATTCGGGCATTTCGTGAGTATAAGCGTTATGGCTTGATGTGTGTTTTCTTTAGATTATTATATGTGGATCGGGTGGCATGCCGCCACGGGAATGTTGTTTGGATCTGGTGGCACGCTGTCATGGGTATCATGGTTGGATCGGGTTGCACGCCGCAACGGTGTCATGTGTGGATTGGGTTGCACGCCGCAACAGTGGGACGTGGAGTACAGTTCCCTATATCTATTCTCGTGTGTTTTGTCCCTCATTTTCGGAGGAAGATTCGTGACATCTTTCAGTTGTTTAATTAGTTACGTGGGTTGAGTAGTTCTTTCCAGAGTTCATTTTTCCTTATGTATCACATTCGAGTTTGTACCTTGTTGGCACATTGTGGCATCATATGAGCCTTTTGGCAGTGTTTGAGGTGGCTTATTGCCAGCTTGTACTGGGTGAGACGAGATTATTGGACCTGAAATTAGTGTGACCAGATTTATATAAGGTGCATTAAAGAGAATATATAGTTATTCAGTTCAGAGTGAGGTAATGGTTCTTGTCAGGAGGATAGACTCCACGAATCGTTTATTCGGCAGGTGGTTATGAGTTTTACCCGTCTTTTTCGTCGTGGCAGTATTGCGAGAATTGGAACAGTACTTATAGTTGTCATGAGGTGTGTTGTGGGCACCAGATTCGTGAAATTTCAGCTATAGTGGTCAGGGGATGTTATTATGGTCATGTGAATTATGCGGTGCAGGGTGTGAATTCAACCAGGGTATACTATCATGTTTTGGTACGGAGTTTGGTGATTGATACGGTGTTCGTGTGTTAGAATCTGGTATCGTGGAGAATTTTGGATGTTCAAATTTGACTCTTATACTTTTTTGTTTACTGAATAAAAGGGAGGAATTTCAGACTGGCTCGAGCTAATGTGCCCAATTGGGTTGTGGTAGCACGGTTAGGTGCACGAGGTATTAAACAGTAATTTTGGACAACCCAGGAACAATTCTTAGCACGTTCGAGGACAAACGTATGTTTAAGTGGGAGAGAATGTAACGACACGACCGTTCGTTTTGCGCTATAGCGCGTCATTAGGTGTTTTGAAGCCATGAATAGCTTCACTTCAAGTATTATGACTTGTACGCATGGCCGAAATTGAGTTTCGGGAAGTTCAGAGTCGATTTGGAAAGAAATTCTAAATTCAGAAGCTTTAAGTTGGAGGAATTGACTAATGTTTGACTTTTGAGTAAACGACCTCTAAATCGGGATTTTAAGGTTCCAATAGGTTCGTATGATGATTTTGGACTTGGGCGTATGTCCGGATCGGGTTTTGGATGACCCGGGAGCGTTTCAGCGCTTATTGTGGAAGGTTGGCATTTTGAAAGAATTTCATGAATTTAGGTTGAAGTGTATTTCAATGTTATAAACATCCGTTTGGGATTCCGAGTCTGGGAATGGTTCTGTATGGTGATTTTGGTCTTAGGTGCTTGTGCGGACATTGATTTGGAGGTCCGTAGGTCATTTCGGTGTCAATTGGCAAAAGTTGGAAATTTGGATAATTTTGAGAAATTTGACCGGGAGTGAACTTTTTGATATCAGGGTCTGATTCCGATTCCGAAACTTGGAGTAGGTCCCTAATGTAAAATATGACTTGTATGCAAAATTTGAGGTCAATCGAACGTGATTTGATAGATTTTGGCATTGAATGTAGAAGTTTGAAGTTCTAAAGTTCATTAAGATCGAATTGGGGTGTGACTCGTGATTTCGACGTTGTTTGATGTGATTTAAGGCCTCGAGCAAGTTCGTTTTATGTTTTGGGACAGGTTGATGTGATTGGACGGGGTCCCGGGGACGTCGGGGTGTTCCGGGGTGGTTTCTAATCAATTTTGGATGAAAAGCTATTGCTGGTTCTGCTGGTTTTTGGGTCTGGGCTGCAGGTCTCGCAAATGCGAAGTTTGATCGTATTTGCGAACTCGCATTTGCAAGGAAGAAGTTCGCATTTGCGAGGGTGGGAAATTTCTGAGGGGTTTGCATTTGCGAACATTTTATCGCTTTTGCGAATCTGTCCTCTTCGCATTTGCAAAGATTTTGGTCGCAAATGCGACCTTGGCAGGGATGGCTCTCCTTCGCATTTGCGATGCTTTTGTCGCAATTGCGACCATCGCATTTGCGAACCAGATGTCACTAATGCGACATCTGCGACTAGAGCAAGGGCTTTTATTTCAGGAGGGGTTCCATCACATCAAAGAGGTAAGTGATTCCCGTGTATTTTGAGTTAAATACTTGGATTATATATAGATTTTAACATGGAAATTCGTGAAAATTTGTAGAAATTTGGGGTTTTGATGGAAAACCTAGAAAATTAGTATTTTTGGATTTTGACCACGAATTTGTGCATGAAATTGAGAATAATCTATATATTTGAGTTCGTGAGGCTATGGGTAATGTTTATCATCGAAAATTTTCGGAATCTGGGCACGTGGGCCCGGGGGTGATTTTTATCGACTTTTCGAGCGGAGTTAGGAATTGTTGTAAATTGGATTATAATGAGTATTAGAGTGTATATTTATGGATTTGCACATTTATTGACTAGTTTTGGAGCGATGTGCATCGGTTTGAGTTGTTGGAAAGGCTTTGGAACCGGTTATGGAATTTCGGAGAGAGGTAAGTCTCTTTTCTAACCTTGTAAGAGGGAATTAACCCCATAGGTAAATTGATTTAATATGTGCTTCTATTTGTGGGGGCTACGTACGCACGAGGTAACGAGAGTTCGTGCGTAGCTACTATTATGCTTATGTTCGGGTAGTCTATGACCCAAATCATGTTATACTTGCGATGTTTGCGCCCTACTTGTTAATTTAATTGCTTAAATCATATTGAAACTTGATAAAGGAATTGTAAAAGGTTAAAATTTATTTTCTTGACCGTTAATGAGAATTTGGTATTCCCTTGAATAATTGCCCCTTAATTAATCTTGAATTGGTTGTTGTAAATGTATTTTCTCTTTTGTGGAGCGGGCCGAACACCTCGATAGCAAATAGATGCATCTATGGTTTACGCCGTTCGACCCTTGGCAGTGCACAGTTTAAATATTTATGTTGGATCAGGCCGTACGACCTCAACATTATTTGCGCATGATAAATCTTTGGAATTAATAATAATTGATATTGCCTCATTGGCCTGAGATGCAAAATGTTAAATGACGGGAATAAATTTGGAAAAATTTCCTATTAATAAAAGAATTGTCCACTCACTTCTTGTTATTGATTTTACAGCTATTTCATACAATCCATGCTTAAGTATAATATCAGTATTTATTGTTAGCCCATAGTAAGTGTCGGAGTCGACCCCTCGTCACGACTTCTTCGAGGTTAGATTAGATATTTACTAGGTACGCATTGATTTATGTACTTATACTACACTTGCTACGTATTTTTGTGCAGGTGCATGTATGTCTAGCAGACTTGTGGGTGCAGAGGCGCGGCTATTTCGGGGAATTAGGTGAGTTGCATCCCATGTTGGGAATTTGCAATACACATAGTCTCCATCAGAGTTATCTACCCTCTCCTATCTAATTGTACTTTCAGACATATGTTGTATTTCTAATATATTTCCTAGTTGATGCTCATGTACTTGTGACACCGGGTTTTGGGGGTGATTATGGGTTGTTCAGTATTGTAGTTGTAAAAATACTATCATTTACTTTGTAAAATCTATCTCTTACTATTTAATTGAAGGAAATTATGATTTAAAAAAACTGAAATGAGTAATTAAGTTAATCAATTATTGTTGGCTGGCCTGACAACGGTGTTAGGTGCCATCACGACCTCTAATGGAATTTGGGTCGTGACATAGCTCCTCCACACAAAGTTAGGCAAGACATTTACCTCAACTAGGCCAATTCACACTTGAAAATAGCTTTTCCCTTAAAATCTGCCTCCACACGGCTCGAATCTAACCGAAATCGACTCAATATCATAAAACAACGATAGGGAATTCAATTGCAATAGATAAAGTTAATCTTTACATTTCTCTCAAAAAGTCATTAAAAGTCAATCGGGGTTCGTCCGGTCAAAACCCGGGTACAATGGTAGATTTCGTCAACCCATGTCCCACGAGTTCATATATGTGATTAGTTTCAAAATCTGAGTCCAAATCGACTCTCAAAACACAATTTCTTATTTTTCAAAAACTTGAGAACGTTTCACAAATTTTCACTTTGATTCACATGATTTTGATGTTAAAAATCTAAGATATGTTGATTAGAAATAGATTACCTCATAGTCACCTTCCTTAATTTACTTCCTGTTGCATTTTTATTTCAGACAGTGATGTAGTAGTACTCTAGTTGTATTATGTAGATCTTGTGACTCAGTTCCACCAGTTTTTGGGTGTGTATTGTTTGATTCTGTTTTCAGAAGGTTTTATTTATTATTCAATCGTTTCCAGTATCTTATTAATATATATATGTTCAGCTGTTATTATTTGTTAGGATTGCCTAGTCGTAGAGACTAGGTACCATCATGACATCTTTCAAAGGGAAATTGGGATCGTGACAACGTAATTCCCTTACAAGCAGCATGCACATAAATCCCACTTTATACCGCCGCATGTACATTAACCCCAAGCCTAATACTGCCGTATGCGCGTCAGTATCACATAACAATCACAACTCGCCCACAAGTGCCCATATGTCACAACTTGCCAACAATCAATAATATCAATGTTTTTACAACAATAGCCCATGGCTCCACCATAACGTGTATAAGAATATCAACAATAACAATGAATGTAAAATTCTAAACAAGAATGATATCTCGACAATTAACAACTTCGCCTAAATGTGATACGGCCCTTACAAATTCAATACCAATAACTCAACAATGAGAAAGATAATGTGTAACCACGAAACCAAATATAAATAACCCACAATGGAAGAGATAACATGACTTCAAATAACAATAACAGCAATGAAAGAGATAATTTGTAACAATGACTTCAAATAATGATAATTAACAATGAAAGATATGACATATACAATGACTTCAAACAATGATAATCAAAGATGAAAGAGACAACATGTAATAATAAAAGAGGCAACAAGTTCAACTAAAGCATGAGAGCAATTTATCAAATAAGACGTAGAAAAGGTGTTAACGAGCCATTTAAGTCATGCAAGAATAGACTAACACAAGTAAGAATAGATTGACTATGAGAATTTGAAACATGATATGATAATTCAATTAAAGTATGGAAAGAGTCTAGGTAGCCAAAACCGGCAAAAAATCACATATAACACGTGTACCCACTCGTCACCTTACGTACATAGCTTTCACGTAGCACAAATGACATAATCAATCCAAAATCCTAAAGGGTAGTTCTCCAACTCAAAGTTAGTTAAGATACTTACCTCAACTAGGCCAATTCAACTCTCGAAAATAGATTTCCCCCTAAATTTTGCCCGCACATGGCTCAAACCTAAATTTTGCCTGCACATTGGAAATTAATTACAATAGTTAAAGCTAAGATCTTTACACTTTTCCGAGAAGTCAACACAAGTCAACCCGGGGTCCGCCGGTCAAAACCCGTATCCAATGGTAGATTCCGACTACCCATGACCCCACGAGTTGATATATGTGATTAGTTTCAAAATCCAAGTCCAAATCGACTCTCAAAACTCAATTTCTTATTTTTCAAAAACTTGACAAAGTTTTATAAATTTTTACTTTGATTCATATGATTTTGATGTTAAAATTTAAGATGTATTGATGGAATATGATTAGAAATAGATTAGAATTACTTACCCAAAGTTTGTAGATGAAAATCCCCTCTCTAAATCGCCTCCTACCGACTCTAGGGTTCTAAAATGAGAGAATGTGTTGAAAACTCTTGTCTCTCAGCCCTTTGTACCAGCTGTAGTTGTCGTATTTGCAACACACGTTTTGCATTTGCAAAACCCCGCAATTGCGAACCAGGGCTCGCATTTGCGAACCCTGACAACCTCATTCATCATTGCAATTGTGACCAGAGGCTTCACAATTGTTAAGGTGGGAACCTCGCTGTAACGACTCGGTCGGTCGTTTCGAGAGTTGTAGTCTCGTTCCTCCATTTACTGCTCCATTTATTCTTTATAGCTGTTATATAATTTATCGGGTTAGTTGGTTCGGGTCCGGAGAGAATTCAGGGTGAACTGATATACTTAGTGTCTTAATTGAAAGCTTAAGTTGAAAAAGTCGACCGGATGTTGACTTATGTGTAAATGACCTCGGATTGGAATTTTGATGGTTCCATTAGCTCTGTTGGGTGATTCTGGACTTAGGAGCGTGTCCGGATTATCATTTGGAGGTCGAGAGTAGAATTAGGCTTGAAATGGCAAAAGTTGGAATTTTGAAAAGATTGACTGGTAGTGGACTTTTTGATATCGGGGTCGGATTCTAATTCCAGAAGTTGCAGTAGGTTTGTGGGGTTATTTGTGACTTGTGTGCAAAATATGAGGCCAATCGGACGTGATTTGATAGGTTTCAGCATCATTTGTAGAATTTGGAAATTTCGAAGTTCCTTAGGCTTGAATTCTTGTGTAATTCGTGTTTTTGATATTTTTTAAGGTGGTTTGAGGATTTGACTAAGTTCGTATGATGTTATAAGACTTGTTGATACGTTTGGTTGAGGTCCCGGGGGCCTCGGGTTGATTCCGGGAGGTTAACGGATCAAGGTTCGAAGTTGAAGAATTGCTGAAGGTTTGCAACTATTGGTGTAATCGCATCTGTGGATTGGGAACCACAGATGCGAGAAAGGGACCACAGAAACGGCTAGGAAGGCTTGGGGCAGGGGCCATAGATGCGGACTTTTGGGTGCAGAAGCGGGAAGACGGGCGCAGGTGCGGGCAGGCGCGCATGTGCGATGGAATTTTCCGCACCTGCGATTGCGTAGATGTGGTCCAAGTCTCGCAGAAGTGGTGGCAACTCAGCTAAGTGATTTCAGCAGATGCAGAGTCTTCACCGCATAAGTGGGACTGCGGATGAGGAAAAATGGCCGCAGGTGCGAAAGGGGTCTGGGCAGAGTCTATAAATGCGAGACTTCGCGATTTTGGCTTCATTTCATTATTTTGTGCTAAAATTTTGGAGATTTTGAAAGGGCTTTTCAAGTGGAATTCTTGAGGTAAGATCCTTGTGTCCGTTTTTCATCAATAATTATGTTTCCCTACTGATTTTCCACATAGATGGTGTGTTTTTGAGGTGTAATTTGGGGGTTTGGGGCTAGGGATTTAGAGAGTGAACTTTGGGGATTTGGATGACCATTTGCTGTCAGATTTTGGTAAATTTGGTACTGTTAGACTCGTGAGTGAATGGGCTTTCAGATTTTGTGACTTTTGTCGGATTTCGCGACGTGGGCTTGGGGGCCGAGTTCGGGCCGATTTTGGATTTTGGCTATAATGTCGTATTTTGCTTGTGGAATTGATTCCTTTAGCCTATATTGATTGTATTGTACTGCTTGTGGCTAGGTTCGGGACGTTTGGAGACCGATTTGAGAGGCAAGGGCATTTTGGAGTAGAGTTAGCTCGGATTGAGGTAAGTGACACTTTCAAACTTGGTTCTGAGGGTTCGAAACCTCGAATTATGTGTTATGTGATTGGTATTGAGGTGACGCACATGCCAAGTGACGGGCGTGCGGGCGTGCACCCTGAGAAATGTGTCGTGGTCGATTCCACGACACTGTCTAGTGGTTCTATCATGTTGATATCTGTGCTTTCATCATGTGATAAAGTAATCGAGTTGTCACTCATGCTAGATATCATGTTTAGGCTTTATGCCGATACTGCTGGGACCCACAGTAGTCGTTTCTTGTAGTTGTCTTACTGATTTCATTGATATTTCGTACTCAGTCATATTCATTCATTTTATATCATATCTCGGTCTCTATTGTTAATTATTGATACATCATATCATTATTTTCCGGCTAGTATCATAACATTGTGAGCCCGTGAGAGAGAGACTGGAGGGATTGATGACTGAGTGAGGCCAAGGTCCTGATTATGAGTGATATTTATGGGATCGGGCTGCACGCCGCAACGGTTATACTGATTTATGATAGCGCTTGGGCTGAAGGAGCCCCTCCAGAGTCTGCACACACACCCAGTAAGCGCGATTTATATTATTGAGGGATGAATCTTCCCTGGACATGGATCTTATCCGAAGCATTTTATACCTGGAGATGGATCTTCTCCACGGGCTGGATTTGCCCTTCTCGGTACTAGGTGACTGATGGTCAGTGATGTATATATTTCGGGATGGATCTTCCCTGGGCCGTTTGGACCATATACAATACCGAGTGATTGAGTATTTGAGAGTATGAGCACATGAGGCAGTTAGCATGGTGCATCATATACAGCATGTGCATTGGCGTGGTAGAAGTAGAGGAGTTATATTTTTTAATATCATTCAAATTGATCCATTTTACTGTTTTAAGATACCTATCGAACTTGAAAGCATGTCTACATTTCTGCACTGTTATTTTCTGTATTGAGTTGTGCCGGTTGAGTTCGTCACTACTTTCAGCCCACAGTTTGGGTTTGTTACTAACTGAGTTGGTTGTACTCACGCTACACCCTGCACCTCGTATGCAGATCCAGGTACTTCCGGTTATGGCGGCTGCTGATTGAAGAGACATGATCTCGGAGACTATCGAAGTAGCTGCATGGCGTTCGCAGGCATTGACTCTCCCTCATTGTCTTTGTTTGTACTTCAGTTTTTACTCCTTAGACATTGTAGTAGACTCTATCCTGACATTGATGCTCATGTACTTGGTGACACCCCGATTTTTGGGAGAGATTTGTATTGCGTTGTGGTTTTATTTCGGTTTTTTAATGGTTTCTTAAATATTAACTGCTTTCATTTTATTTTTCAATGTTTTTACTTGGTGATCTGGTTGAGTAGTTGGCTTGCCTAGTTCCACGATAGATGCCACCACGACAGTTGGTTTTGGGGTTATGACACTCGCAAAAGAAAATAATTGTTTGCAAATACGAACCTAGCCACAATGTGCACAAGAATATCAATAATAACAATGAATGTAAAATTCTCAACAAGAAAGATATCTCAATAATTAACAATTTTATCTCAATGTGATACGGCCTTTACAACTTCAACACCAATAACTCAACAACGAGAAAGATAATGTATAACCACGAAACCAAATACAAATAACCCACAATGGGAGAGATAACATGACTTCAAATAAGAATAATTGCAATGAGAATAACTTGTATTATTAACATCAAATAATGATAATCAACAATGAAATAGATGGCGTATACAATGACTTCAAACAATGACAATCAACGATGAAAGAGACAACATGTAACAATAAAAGATGCAACAAGTTCAACTAAAGCATGAGAGAAATTTATCAAATAGGACGTAGAACAAGTGTTAACGAATCATTTAAGACATGTAAGGATAGACTAATACAAATAAGAATAAATTGACTATGAGAATTTAGAACATGACATGACAATTCAATTAAAGGATGAAAAGAGTCTAAGTAGCCAAACCTGGTAAAAAATGACATATAACACGTGTACCCATTCGTCACCTTGCGTACATAGCTTTCACATAGCACAAACGACACAATCAATCCCAACTCGTAAGGGGTAGTTCCCCACACAATGTTAGGTAAGATACTTACCTCAACTAGCCCAATTCAACTCTTAGAAATATATTTTCCCTTAAAATAAACAGAAAAACAAAAAGGAGAAATAAGTCTCACAAAAATATGCTACTATTATATGAAATATTTTATTTTATATTTTGGATTGATTCATATCTTTAACGAGCTTTAATCTGGAGTGAAAACATTTATATAAATCATAGCTAAAAGTATATAAATGCATTTGTACATTCTTCTCGAAGTAATTTAAATGTGGAATTCACCTAGTCCGTACAAAAGCTTTGTACATGTATAATGTCAATGAAGTAAGAGAAGATTTAATAAAAACAAAGGTATGGATAATCCCAAATTATACTAAGGGTAAAATTGAAATATTTAGAGGGATAAATTTGGACATTTCCCTTTTTGATATAGTATGTCTTACATCAGACCATTCAAGTTATTATAGTCGTAATATAATGAGTTTAATTTATATATGCTAATTGTGTAAGGAATTTTTATTCTAATCATCTAAAAAATAATTGCATATAATTAATCATAATAAGTGTGATTAATAACTTGAAAAATAAATTAGGTAACTTATTGTAACATGATAAAATACTTTGATAGTATTTTAAATCTTTAAATCGTCAGTTTGTTGAAATTAAATTGATAATATAAAGTTATTATGATTTATTTTTTTGTAATTTGGATTAAGCTTAGGAGTCTTATGTGTGTGGTAGTAGTACTTCATTAGATGCAGATAATGAATGTATGTATACTAGTACAGTTTGAGATTATTAAAATATTAGACCTGCATGAGAGCTTTAATTTCAACATCATCCATGTGTTGTTTTCCGTTCCCATCTCCTTCATCTTCACCTGGCAAAAGACAATAAAACATCCACAAAATCCATGTCACCTTCATCAATATTACTTTTACCTTTCTTTCTATGTTCTTCAATTATTCTCATATGAAAATCATCAATTCTTTTCTCCACTTCCCTCATTTTCTTTTCACATCTATGAGGATCAATCCACCTCCACAAAGGCAAATAATAACCTAAATAAATCACTCCAAGAAGCCAAAATAACTCATGAGTTATATGCATAATTTCCTTTGCTTCTTGTGGGCCAGCAGATTCATCCCCAATGTATTGTTTTCCAAGTAACATTCTAGTCGCATTGTTCATTGAAAAATCACCCAAAATTTCCCTTAAATGTAGTGTCTCCCCTTTTTGTGTGTTGGTCAAAACATCTTGAACTAGGGTTTGAGATTCATCTGCCCTATGCTTTGCAAATGACTCAAGATTTTTGGTTGTCAACAAATGTCCATGCAAAATCTTCTCATTCTCTTCCATTTTGGTCCGAAGGGAGCCAATGCCGCATCCCCACAACCATATGCTAGATGAACGGCAGCAAGAGTTCTTGGTCTAAACGCGAAAACAATTGTTCGCAAATGAGAACCTAGCCAAAATCCTGCCGACTTTGCAAATGTGAAGGGGAAGTCACAATTGCGATATCTGTGCTCCCATCACCTTTGCAATTGCGAGGTTGTTGCTCGTAATTGTAATAACTGGGCACCAGCAACACCAGCTATTCAATTTCAATTCAATCCATTCCGAAACATGTCTAAAACCAATCTGAGCCGTCGGAGTTCCAAACCAAATATCCACACAAGTGTCAAAATATCATACGAACTCGCTTGCGCGATCAAAATACAAAAATAACATTTACAACTACGAATCAAACACTAAAACGCATAAGTTTCATAGTAAAGTTCAAGAATCTCTAGAATTACAACTAAACGTTCGAATCATATCAAACCAACTCCAAATGATATCAAATTTTGCAGACAAGTTTCAAATAGCATAAAGGACCTATTCCAAGTTCCAAAATAAAATTTCGAGCTTAATAGCTAAAAGTCAACCTACGGTCAAACTTTTTATTTTCAAATTGCTAAATTTCGGCAAAACAACACTAATTCAACATGCGGACTTCCGAAATCAATTCCGGGCATTTTAGTTGAAAAAAATGCCCGGGTGAGTTTCAAACATGTTTCAGACTGATTTGGACTTGATTCAGAGGTGTTGATGTGATGGTGCGGCAGTTATCGCAAATGCGAGCACTGGTCTGCATTTCGAATACGCATTTGCAAAATTTTATATCGCATTTGCGAAGGGAACAGTGGGGTAGCAATCCTCGCATTTAAAAAGCCAGCCTCGCAAATGTGAAGTAGGGTTGGGCTAGGGGCAGGTCGCTTTTGCGACCACTTGGCCGTTTTTACGAAGGGGACTGACTTTGCAAATGCATAGTCTGAGTTGCATTTGCGACATTACCTGTTCCCAGCAGGCATCACTTTTGCAATCAAATGATCGCATTTGCAAAGGGTCGCATTTGCGAACCCCAAGTCGTAATTGCGATATCCGCATCTGAACAAAAGGATGGGATTTTGGGACTTAGTTTTATTTTAGCACATTTTGGAGCCCTAGACTCGGTGGGAGGAGATTTTAGGAAAATATTTTCATACAAAGCTATTGGGTAAGTGATTGTGACTCACTTTTGATTATATGACATGATTTTTGATGAATTTTAACATCTAATCCAAGAGATTGAAGAGAAATTTTGGGGATTTTGACTATGTATTGAAAAAATAAAAATCTAAGATTTGAGGGTCGAATTAGACTCGAATTTGAAACCACACAAATGTGGACTCGTGGGGTTATGGATAGTCAAGATCTACCCTTCGACTCGGATTTTGAGTGGACGGGCCCGAGATTGAATTTTGTTGATGTTTGGAGAATTGTGTAAAGATCTTAACTTTATTAATCAAAATTGGTTTCTCTTGCATTGTTTTATATTATTAAGTCATTTTTTACTAGATTTGAGCCTAGCGGAGGTGAATTTTAAGGAAACGCATTTTTAGAGTATTGAATTTTTCTAATTGAGGTAATTGTCTAGCCTAACTTTATGTGGGGAGTTACCCCTTAGAATTTGGTCTGATTTGCATTATTTGTACTATGTGGAACGAAGTGTAAATAAGGTGACGATTGTGTACATGGGCGTATGTGTAGTTATTGACCGGATTAGACCTTAAACTATTAATATTCCTTGATTTGGAGTTGTTTGTCATATGAAGCATGTTTTATTGTTGATTCACTCTGTGCACCCTTGTGTTATTGTTGTGATTCTTGTACACATTATTGTTGAGTCATAGTCTATGTATTATTGTGGCTTTGGTATTGTTGTTTGTGTGCGCGTGAGGTGCAAGTTGATTGTTGTATTGTAAATGATATGTGCATGTGGCAACATAAGGGTGATGTGTATTGATGCACACGCGGTGAGATAAGGAGGCTTATGCGTGTGTTACAAGTAAGGGGCAATACTTCATTGTGATGCACACACGACGAGAGAAGGGGGCTTATGCGCGTGTAGCTATATAAGGGGAAATATTTAAATGTGAATCTCACACGACGTCATAAGGGTGATTTGTGATTATGTTATGTGGTACTTCGAGGCGATTCTTGTTGTTATTCATGTGCTGAAACGGATTGATGATTTGAACATATCACTATATTCCTTAAATTATTTCACTTTGTGTTTTATGAGTTTTGGTTAATTTGTCGTGTTATTACATGCCTATGGTTAATTTTTCGTGTTATTACATGCCTATTCTTTGATGCTATTCATTTTGTCTTGTTTTCCGTTGTTAGTTTTATATCGATATTCTGCACAAGTTATTTTTGTCTAGTAAGTGTCTTGACTAGAACCTTATCACTACTTCACCGAGGATGGTCTTTATACTTACTGGGTACCGATTGTGATGTACTCACACTACGCTTCTACATATTATTGTGTAGATCTAGGTACCTCGGATCATGCTAGTCACTAGAGAGTCGGGCCAGACTTATGGAAACTTCAAGGTATACCTGTTGTTTTCGTGCGCAGGCCTCCAAGTTACCTTCTTTTATTTCTTTATTACGATATATGTGTATCAAATAGTGATGTATACCTTGAGACCTACCATATACTTTTTGTAGAGATTATGACTCCGTATTACCGGATTTTGGGATGTATGACTGTTGAGTTCACTTTACGGTTATGTTATGGCATTTTTCAGTTTTCATTTAATAGTTAAGTTGTTTTATTCTGTTGATCTCTTGATGTGTTAGGCTTACCTAGTCTTACAGACTAGGTGCGATCACGATCCTCAAGGTGCAATTTTGGGTCTTGAAAAATGGCGATCTCAAAAAAACCAAGGCAATTACGGTTCCAACATTCAAGGGAATTGGCATAACAACAACAACAAGCAAGGGAATTGTGGAGGTAATAGTCAAGGCAATTGGGGGAACAACAACAATCATACAAATCGAAGTTTGGGTTTCCAAAGACCTCCAATGCACCAATAACCAAGCAACCCACCTCCCTACCCTTACCACAGTTCAAGTTCTACAAGGAATAAAATGGGTCGTATTGAGCACAAGTTCAAGCAAATGATGGAAAAAAATGTCGATTCAGATGCACAACTTGTTTCTCATACCATATCGATTCGGAACCTTGAAGTCCTAATGGGTCAAATATCTCAGGCTTTTAATACTCATCCTAAGGGTGCATTACCAAGTTACACGGTAGTGAAATCAAATGGTGGTAACAATGTGGGACATGCCATAGAGGTTATCACAAGAAGTGGAAGAGGTGGGAATGCACCCACCTAAAATAAAAAGAAAATTGTATATGATGACCAAATGATCCAAGAGGAGGAAGTCCCACAAAATGATGTTCAAATATGTGATGAAGTTCAGATTGGCACTGAGGATAGTGTGGAAGAGACCCAAGAGGAGGTGAACTCGTCTAGGGAACATATCACTGACATGTCGGATCCGGAGGTGCAAAATGTCAAGGCACCCTTTCCTAACCATCCACCTTCTTACTCTCAAAGGATTGCTAAGCAAAATGGTAAGAATCAGTTCAATAAGTTCATTCAAATGATGAAATGTCTCTCTATAAATGTGCCATTGGTGGAAGATTTGGAGCAAAATCCTGGTTATGCCAAGTTTATGAAAGATCATGTGACAAAGAAGAGATCAATAACTTAAAAACAATCAAGGTCATTCATCAAGTTAGTGCTATTGTTCATTCCATGGTCACTCATCAAGAAAGCTAAATTGGGCATAATCACTCCTTAATCGAGAGGTATTGTCACGACCCCAATCTCCCAACATAGGATGTAGTGATGGCACCTAGTCTCTGAGACTATGTAAGCCTAATATACATTGAGAAACAGCAAAAATAATAATAAAACTTCAATTTAACCATTAAACTATCATAATAAAACTCACTAGTATAGCTGTCAACAACTTCCCAAAACCTGGTGGAACGGAGTCATAAGCTCTACAAGAATGTACTAATAGTCTTGAAATACAATACTGTTTTGGAATAAGAAATCAACAGTAGAATATCTAAAGGAAGAAGGTGACTTCGAGGTCTGCGAACATTGAGCAAGTATACCTTGAAGTCTCCAAAAGTAGCTAATCAATCACTAGCGTCCAACACGGACAGATCTTACTTGATCTGCACAAAAATATGCAGAAACATAGTATGAGTACACCACAACAGTACCCAGTAAGTATCAAGCCTAACCTCGGTAGAGTAGTGACGAGGCCATGTCAACACACCTATTAGGAGAAAAGAACTAAACAGAGTATAGCATAGTCTAAATATGGGAAACAAGGAAGTAAATAACAAGTAAACAGTTAAATAATGTAAGCTAACGACGGAGATTGAAGCAGTAAATGCAACTAGGAGTATAACACATGATGAAACAACAAGAAGGCAAATACGGATAATTACAAGTGAAACAATAATAAACAATAAGAAGTGTTCAACCAACAAGCATTTTCAACATGGAATGTACAACAAGAATCACAACCGAGCTACCACCTCTTATTCACATTTCATAATTTCAATCACAATCTTTTCTTATATCACCGTATGAGCCTTACATTTAGTATTGAAAATTATTTTTTCCGAAATAGCTACACGCGTTTTAGTGCACCTTATCTCACCGCGTAGCTTCAAGTAATTTCCCTACTGTTAACACGTGAATCAAGCCCACCTTATCTCACCGCATGCGTATCAACCCCTATCCTTATACCACCGCATGCGTATCAATATCACAACAGAATAATAACTCGCACCACAAGTTCCCATATGCCACAACTTGCCAAAAAACCAATACCATTATTTCCACAACAATTAGCCCATTGCTCAACTACAATGTGCATAAGAATCTCAATAGCAACAAAATAAATGAGGAATGCTCAATAATTAACAACTTCAACCTTAATGTGTTAATGTCTTCCACAACTTCAATATCAATAACTCACCAAGAGTAATTTATCAAATAAAAATTTACAAGAAAATAAGAGAGATAATAACTTCAATTAAAGCGTATAATAGCAATTACAATGATAAAGGGTATAACAAATGCTAACGACAACAATTAGAACATGTGAGAGTAAATTGAATCAATAAAAGATGTAACATGTTGTAAGAAATTCAAGTAAAGGCATGGAAGAAGTCTAAAGGTCTAAACCGGTCAAAATACCACATATAGCATGTGTACACACTTGTCACCATGTGTACACATCTTCCTAAAAATATAATTAGCATAAACAACCCAAATCCTAAGGGGTAGTTACCTCACACAAAGTTAGGCAAGATACTTACCTTAACTAGGCCAACGCAACCCTCGAATATAGATTTTCCCCAAAAATTCGCCTCCACGAGCTCAAATCTAAGCAAAAATAACTTATTATCATCAAACAATGCAAGGGGAATCAATTACAATATATAAATCTATGATATTTACACATTCCCCGAAAAGTCAACAAAAGTCAACCCCGGGCTCGCTCAATCAAAACCCGGGTCCAAGGGTAGATTTCGACTACCCATAACCCCACGAGTTATTAATATATATATTTTTCTTTCAAATCTGAGTCCAAATCGACTCTCAAAACTAAAATCTTCATTTTTCAAAACTTTGACAAGAATTCCCAATTTTCTTCTTTGATTCTCATAAATATGATGTTAAATCGAAGATATAATCATGAAATATAGTTGGAAATTGATTAGAATCACTTGCACAAAGTTTGTAGATGAAAACTCCATCTCCAAATCGCCTCCTACCGAGTCTAGGGTTCTAAAATATGAGAAATGAAACTAAATTCCGACTTTCCAGCCCTTATGTTAAGTTGGAGATGTCGCTATTGCGACATTGGGTTCTCAATTGTGAACCCTCGCAATTGCGAAGGAAGTCTCGCAATTGCTACCAGTGAGAGCCTAAAGGGACTTCACAAATGCGTCCATGGGTTTGCAATTGCGAACCCTGTCCCCTTCGCAAATGCGGCAATAATTATTGCAATTGTGAAACTACCCAACTTTGCCTAATTTTGCAAATACGAACCAGGTATTGCAATTGTTATACCTGAGCCTCCTATATCCTATTCGCAATTGCGATGCTGGTGCTCGCAATTGAGATAGTTGTAGCACCAACAACCTATTTTCAGACCAAACCTTTTCAAAATACGTCTGAAACTTATACGCGCCCTCGGGGCTCCAAATAAAACATCCAACCAAGTCTAGAAATATCATACAAACTCGCTCGCACGATCAAAACAAATAAAATAACATCTAAACTACAAATCAGACATCGAAACACATGGACTTCAAAGAAAAAATCAGGAACTTCAAGAATTGCAACCACGCGTTTGAATACTATCAAATCAACTCCAAATGACACCAAATTTTGCAGACAAGTTCTAAATAGAATAACGGACCTATTACAAATCTCAAAACAAAATTTTGAACCCAATAGCCAAAAGTCAACCTACGGTCAAACTTCTAAACCTCAAATTGCCAACTTTCAGTGTAACGACACAAATCAACATACGGACATTCGAATTCGATTCCGGGCATACGCCCAATTCCAAAATGATGACATGAACTATCGGAGCCATCAAAATACCGTTCCAAGGTCGTTTTCAGAAAAGACAAAGTTTGGTTAATATAATCAATTTAGGCTTCTAATCCAAGAAGCAAAAGGTCCAAATCAACCCAAAACCTTCCCATAATGAAACCAATCAACTTCGTAAGTCATGAAACCAAAATTACACGTGTGAAGTATCAAAAGGGGAAACGAGGTGCAATTACACAAAATGCCTGGTCGGATCGTTACATTCTCCCCTATTAAAATAAACTTTCATCCTTGAACGTGCATATAGACATAACTGAAGTGATAAAAAGGCGAGGATAACGACTTCGCATGCCGTTCTCGGTCTCCCAAGTCACTGCCTTGACCGGATGACCCCTCTATTGAACCTTCACTAAAGCAATACTCTTTGACCTCAACTTTCGGACCTGCCTATCCAAGATGGCCACTGGCTCCTCAACGTAAGTGAAATCCTTGTCCAATTGGACTGAGCTGAAATTTAATATATGGGACGGATCACCATAATACTTCTGGATCATAGAAACATGGAACACCGGGTGGACCGCTGATAGGTTGGGTGGCAATGCAATCTTTTAGGCCACCCCACCAACTTTCTCAAGGATCTTAAAAGGATTAATGTACCTAGGGCTCAACTTGCTCTTCTTCCCGAACCTCATCACACCTTACATAGATGAAACCCGGAGAAAACCCCTCTCTCAAATAACAAATGCTACATCACGAGCCTTCCAATCTGTATAGTTCTTCTGTCTAGACTGTGTTGTACGAAGCTGATCCTGAATCAACTTGACTTTCTCCAAGGCATCTTGAACCAAATCTGTGCCCAACAACCTAGACTTTCCCGGCTCAAATCAACCAACTGGAGAACGGCATTGCCTCCCATATAGGGCCTCATAAGGAGCCATCAGAATACTCTATTAGTAGCTGTTATTGTAGGCAAACTCTGCAAGCGACAAGATTTGAACCCAAGAACCCCCGAAATCCATAACACGGGCATGAAGCATATCCTCTAATATATGAATGGTGCGCTCGGACTCCCCGTCCATCTAGGGGTGAAATGATGTACTCAACTCAACCGGTAAGCATAACTCACACTACACAACTCTCCAAAAATACGATATGAACTATGTGCATCGATCGGAGATAAAGGACACCGGCACACCGTGGAGAAAACAAATCTCACGGATATAGATCTAAACCAGCTGCTCTAAAGAATAGGTAGTCACCACTAGAATGAAATGATCCAACTTGGTTAACCTATCCACAATCACCCATACTGCGTCAAATTTCTTCAAAGTCTGTGGGAGCCCAACAATGAAATCCATGATAACACGCTCCCACTTCCACTCGGGAATCTCAAGTCTCTGAAGCAAACCGCCCGGCCTCTGATGCTCATACTTCACCAGCTGATAGTTCAGGTACCGATCTACATACTCCACTGTATATTTCTTCATTCTCCTCCACTAATAGTACTGCCTCAAATTCTGATACATCTTAGCGGCACACAGATGAATAGATACCGCAAACTACGGGCCTCCCCAAGAATCAATTCACAAAACCCAACCACATTGGGCACACATATCCAGACCTACATCTACAACACCACATCATCTCCATTAGAAACCTCCTTGGCATCGCCATACTGTACAGTGTCCTTAAGGACAAGCAGATGGGGGTCGTCATATTGACGCTCTCTGATGCGCTCATATAAAAAAGACCAAGAAACCACGCAAGCAAGGACCTGACTGGACTCCGAAACATCTAGTCTCACGAACTGATTGGCCAAAGCCTGAACATCCATCGCTAGTATATGCCAAACTACCCATACTCTCCGCCTTTCTACTCAAGGCATCGGCCACCACATTGGCCTTCCGGTGATGATATCATAAACCTTACATGGAACACTGTAAAAAAGTTCCTCTAAATCTTCAATGCATTAACAATAGCTTCCAATTTAGCTGCCGAGAAGCGTAGGCAATTACCCTACCATCTTGCGTCAACACCACGCCAAGCCCAATACGTGACGCACCACAATACACAGTGTAAGACCATGAGCCAGTAGGGAACACCAACACTGGGATTGTAGTCAAAGAAGTCTTGAGCTTTTGAAATCTAGCCTCACACTCCTCGGACAATCTGAAAGCAGCAGCCTTCTGGGTCAATCTAGTCAAATATGCAGCAATGGATGAGAAACCCTCTGCAAAGCAGCGATAATATCTGGCCAAATGAAGATAACTACGAATCTTAGTAGCTGAAGACAGTCTAGGCCAATTTTGAACTACTTCAATCTTTTTCGGATCTACCTTGATCCCCTCACTAGACACCACATAACCCAAAAATGCCACTGAATCAAGCCAGAATTCAAACTTGGAGAATTTTGCATATAACTTCTTCTCACTAAAGGTCTGGAGCACGATCCTCAAATACAGCTCATGATCCTCCTGCTGCGAGACTACACTAAGATGTCGTCAATAAACACAATAACGAATAAGTCAAGATATGGTTGGAATATACTATTCATCAGGTGCATAAATATTATTGGGGCATTGGTCAGCCCAAATGACATCACTAGAAACTCGTAGTGACCATACCGAGTCCTGAAGGTAGTCTTCGGGAGATCCGGATCTTGAATCTTCAACTGATGATACCCTAACCTTAGATCAATCTTCGAGAACACTCTGGCACCCTGAAGCTGGTCAAATAAGTCATCAATGCGTAGTAATGGGTACCTGTTCTTCGCTGTGACCTTGTTCAACTGCTTATAATTAATACACATCAGCATCGAGCCATCCTTCTTCTTTACAAACAAAATCGAAGCACCCCAAGGTGACACACTAGGCCGGATGAAACCCTTATCAAGCAACTCCTGAAGTCGTTCCTTTAACTTCTTCAACTCTGTTAGTGCTATACGATATGGTGGAATAGAAATGGGATGAGTACCCGGCAACAAGTCAATACCAAAATCGATATCCTTATCGGGTGGCATGCCCGAAAGATCTGCTAGGAATTGATCTGGGAAGTCTCTCACTACCGGGACTGACTCAACGGTAGGAGTATCATCACTGATATCTCTCACAAAGGCTAGATATGCTTCACACCCTTTCTCAACCATCTGTTGAACCTTCATAAAGGACACAACTCTACTAGGAATATAAAGAAATGCACCTCACCACTCCAACCATGGCAAACCTGGCATAGCCAATGTCACAGTCTTGGCTTGACAATCCAGAATAGCATGATAGGGCGGCAACCAATCCATTACCAAGATCATGTCAAAGTCTACCATATTGCGATACCTGAGCCTCCCCTGTCATGTTCACAATTGCAATGCTGGTGCTCGCAATTGCGATAACTAGAGCACCAACACACCAGCAACCTATTTTCAGTCCAAACCTTTCTGAAACACATCCAAAACTCATCCGAGCACTCAGGGATCCAAACCAAAAATCCACACAAGTCTAAAAATATCATACGAACTTAGTCGCATGATCAAAACACAAAAATAACATTTAGAAATACAAATCGGACATCAAAATGTATGGATTTTAAAGAAAAGTTCAAGAACTTCTCGAATACTATCGAATCAACTCCAAATGACACCAAATCTTGCAGATAAGTTCTAAATAGCATAACAAACCTATTCCAAGTCCCAAAAACCAAATTTCAAACCCGATAGCCAAAAGTCAATCTAGGGTCAAACTTCTAAACTTCAAATTGCCATCTTTCGGCAAAATAACACAAATCAATCTACAGACTTCCGAATTTGATTCTGGGCATATGCCCAATCCCAAAATCACGATACGAAGCTATCGGAGCCATCAAAATATCATTTCGGGGTCATTTTCACAAAAGTCAAAGCTTGGTTAACATAATCAACTTAGGCTTCTAAGCCAAGAATCAACAGGTCTGAATCAATCCAAAACCTTTCCAGAATGAAACCAATCAACCCCGTCAGTCATAAAACCAAAATTACATATGTGTGAAGCATTAAAAGGAGAAACGGGGCGGAATTACATAAAATGACCAGTCGGATCATTATAGGTATTGAGTGAGTACTTGAGTATTGAGAGTCATAACAACCCTGATCTACCAAGCAAGCATAATTGACTTTACCCATTAGGTTTATACCTAGGTGAAGATTACAACTCTTGGCTTTTCTTCATTTGATACAACTTCTTAAACATTTTTCTTATTATGTGTTTGCTACTTTATTTCACAAAACATCCTAGTTTAATCACTTAAGTTGATACACTACTTTTGTTTGAAAGATAAATTGAGTTATATCAAGTTGCTCACTTATGTATTTACCATAACACCCTTATTAAACTCATTGAGGTTCGACCCCGACTCATGTTGGGTAATTATTATTGCTATCGACCATTTCATATCCCTTATTGGGGTGTGACTTGGACATGATCAATTTTTGACGTCGTTGCCGGGGAGTTTTCGGTATTAGTTATATACTTGAGTTTGTTTCTTGAGTAGCGTCTTTTACTTTCGTGATTCTAAGTTGTTGAAGTAGTCTTCTTTGATATTCAATAGATGGTTTAGCACCATCCTCCAACTAGATCTTATGCATACAAAATTCAGAGCTTATACCCCGAATGTTTTCCAAAGTCCATCCAATAGCTTTCTTCCTCCTTTGTAGGACTACCAATGTGGAATCCACTTGCATGCTAGTCGAACAAGAAGAAATAATAACCGGTAAAGTGGAACAAGGGCCAATAAACTCATATCAAAGATGAGGTGCAATGGCTTTAACTCACAAGTAGATGGCTCTTCGATTGAATGCTTTGTAGGAGCAGTCTTCCTATTTTCAACATCCAATGATAACTTTGGGGGTGCATTGTTGTAAGACCCCATTCCTTGCAAAGAGTTTACATATTCCATGAAACCATCCATCTCATCATCATCAAACTTGAGCAAAACGACTTTCAACGTGTCACCAACATTGATTTTGGCTCTAGTATCATTAATAATGACATCGATAACCAAATTCACGAAAGAGCACACCTTGTTGCTATTTGGTTGATGCATAGAGTTACACACATGAAATACCACTTGCTCATCACTAACTCGGAAAATGTATTTTTTGGATTCAACATCACAAAGGACCTTACCCATAGCAAGGAAAGTCCTTCCAACAATAATAGGCACTTTATAATCAACCTCACAATCAAGAATAACAAAGTTCACCTGAATAATAAATTTATTAGCTCGGACCAATACATCTTCAATCATAGCCAACAGTCTTTTTATTGTGCGATTGGCCATTTATAATCTCATAGAAGTTGGTTTTCCAATCTGCAAAATTTTGAAAACCGAATAGGGCATCAAATTGATACTCGCCCCAAGATCGTATAAAGCTTTAGCAAAATTGGCACTTCCAATAAACAAGGAATTGTAAAAGCACCGGGATCTTCCAACTTAGGAGCCATAGAATAAAAAATAACACTGATTTGATGAGTGACCTTGATTGTTTCAAAGTTTATTTATCTCTTATTTGTCACAAGATCTGTCATAAACTTGGCATAACCGGGCATTTTATCCAAAGCTTTCACCAATGACACACTAATAGAGAGACCTTTCATCATGTGAACGAACTTCTTGAATTTATTCTCACTATTTTGCTTTACAAGCCTTTGAAGGTAAGGAGGTGGAGGCTTTGGCAAGGGCGCCTTGGGCTTTTGCACCTTCGGATTCGGCATGTCAATGATATGTTTCTTAGACAGGTTCACCTCTTCTTGGGTCTCTTCTACACCATCCACAATGTCAATCCGAACTTCATCATGTATTTGAACATCATTTTGTGGGATTCATCCTCTTGGATCATTTGGTCATCATCTACAATTCGTTTTTCATTTGAGGTGGGTGCATTCCCACCTCTTCCACTTCTTGTGATAACCGCCATGGCATGTCCCATATTGTTACCACCCTTTGGGTTCACTACCATGTTACTTGGTAATGCACATTTAGGACGAGTATTAAGAGCTCGAGATATTTGCCCAATTTGGATTTCAAGATTTCGAATCGATGTGGTATGATAAGCAAGTTGAGCATCCAAATCTATATTCTTTTCCATCATTTGCTTGAATATGTGCTCAATATGACCCATTTCATTATTTGTAGAACTTAAACCGTGGGAAGGGTAGGGAGGTGGGTTGCTTGGTTGCTGGTACATTGGAGGTCTTTGGAAACCCGAACTCCGATTTGCATGATTGTTGTTGTTCCCCCAACTGCCTTGACTATTACCTCCACAATTCCCTCACCTGTTATTTTTGTGTCAACTCTATTGATTGTTGGAACCTCAATTGCCTTGGTTGTTTTGAGATCACCATTGATTTTGATTGGAAGCTTGGAAATTGTCCCTTTGCCCTTGATAATTGTTCACAAATTGAACCTCCTCTCCTTGCTCTTGATAAGAGTCATCTTGGTCATAACCACCACCATCTTGTGTATAAGTCTCTACTCGGGGTTTAAATTGGGGATCTTTAGTCCCTTCTTGTTGGCCAAAACACTCACCCCTTCCATGGTATGGACTTGCTTTGGAGCTTGAGTTTGATGGGGTTGAGCCTTAACAAGTTGAGTCATGTAGTGGTTAATTCCGCAATAGTTTGCCCATGGTCTTGCAATTCATTATGAAGGAGAATTATGTTGGTATCACATTAAGGAACATTGACTCGGGATTGCTAAGCCGAAGATGTATCAGCCATCTCATATGCCTCCGCATAAGGTGTTATCATTAAATTGCCTCCGGCCAATTGATTGACCACATATTTATTCGTGGTATTAATACCATGGTAGAAAGTTTGTTGGATCATGCTATCAATTATATCATTGTTAGTGCATTCCTTTACCATATTATGATACTGCTCCCGAATCTCATGAAATGATACATTGGGTTATTGCTTGAAGGTCAATATTTCATCCCGTAGAATTGTCATATGCCCAGGAGAGAAGAATTTAGAAATGAACTTTGCCACCAACTCATCTTATGTATGAATAGAAAGATTAGGCAAGCGTTCCAATTGGTCTGAGGCCTTCCCCCTTAGTGAGAAGGGAAGTATCCATAAACCTCAATGCATCTTCTGAAATATTTGTTTATTTGCTTCCCCAACATGTATCCACAAAACCTTTCAAATGCTTATAGGCATTTTGATGTGTCGACCTTGTGAAATAACCTCATTGCTCAAGCAAAGTGAGCGTCATATTGGTGATTTGAAAGTTGCATGCCCTAATGTGATGGGGGACTATAGCACTTGCATACCCTTCATTGGGAAAATTTAGATATTATGCCACTTGGGGTTGTGGTGGTAGAGGTGGGAGGGTGGAGTCACATTGTCTTGTGCCCACACCCTCGACAATTTGGTTGGGGCACTGAAGCTATGTAAGAGGTGGTCAAAAAGGAGATTATTAAGTGGTTGGATTTCGGGGTTGTTCACTCCTATTTTCGATAGTTCATGGACTTATTAGGTTCAATGTGTCCCAAAAATGGGAGGGAGGGGGGGAATGACGGTTGTCACTAATGACAAGAATAAGCTGATGTCTACAAGAACCATCATCGGTTGGAGGGTTTTGTATGGACTATCGAAAGCTCAATAAAGTCACAAGGAAAGATCACTTTCCCCTCCTATTCATGGATCAAATGCTTGATAGGTTGTCCGGCCATGCTTTCTATTACTTTCTAAATGGTTATTCAGGATACAACCAAATTCTTATTGCACCGGAAGACCAAGAGAAAATCGCTTTTACATGCCCGTATGGTACATTTTCTTTGAAATGGATACCTTTTGGATTGTGCAATACACCGGTAACTTTTCAACGGTGTATGATGGTTATTTTTACGGACATAGTGGAAGACTACCTTGAGGTCTTCATGGATTACTTTTCGGTTGTTGGGGATTCGTTTGGTGATTGCCTTGCTAATTTGGTCAAGGTGTTGTCTAGATGTGAGGAAACGAACTTGGTACTCTGTTGGGAGAAATGACATTTCATGGTTGAGGAAGGTATTACCCTTGGACATAAAATTTTAATGAATGGCATTAAAGTGGATATATATAATGCGAATATTGAAGTGATTTCCAAGATTCCACCTTCTACCTCGCTAAAGGGTGAGCGGAATTTCTTGGGCCATGCGGGATTCTACCGGAGATTCATAAAAGATTTTTCTAAAGTGGTGAACCCTTTGTGAAAACTCCTCAATAAGGATGCCAAGTTTCATTTCAATGATGATTGTATGAGAGATTTTAAACAATTGAAGCTCAAGTTGACAACAATTCCTATCATTACATCTCCAAATTAGAGTTTTCCATTTGAGCTCATGTGTGATGCAAGTGGTGTAGCGGTTGGAGCTATTTTGGGGTAACGTATCAACAAAAATTTTTACCCGGTCTACTATGCTAGTAAGACTATGAATAGTGCACAAGTCAACTATACCGTTACGAAGAAGGAGTTACTTGTCATTGTGTTTGCTATTTAGTAGTTCCGCCCATATTTGATGGGTGCTAAAGTCATTATGCACACGGATCATGCGGCGTTTCGCTATCTTATAAGCAAAAAGGAATCAAAAGATCGATTGATGAGATGGGTGCTTTTATTACAAGAGTTTGATATTGACATCCAAGACAAGAAGGGAAGTGAAAACCAATGACTCTTTTCACGATGAGCAACTTTTGATCTCAGCTCAAGCAACTTAGAATCCAACACATCTCTTATCTAATAGTATCTCACATCAATATGTTTAGACCTACCATGGAATGTAGAATTTTTGTCAAGATGAATATCACTTTCATTGTCGCAATAAAGCACATACCTCTCTTGAGCAAAGCCAAATTTTCCGAAAACATTCTTCATCAAGAGCAACTCTTTACAAGTTTCAACGACAGCCTGCAATAAGCTCAGTTGTAGTACATAGAATCATGGCAAGTGAAACCATTACTATTAATTGCGCCATCACCCCACATTACTATATTAGAGAACCGAGGGAAATGAAAAATATGCGCAAGTAATGCCATTCTTCTTTTCCGTAATGTGAGGTGCATGCTCAAGTACTGATTGTCTGACAAAGAATTAATCTATGGTTTTATATTGCACCTCCTTTTTTTGGTAATCATGTTTTGGTCGATGTCAGTCTTTTAAATTTTGTCTGAAAGATATATACAGAAAAATAAAAGGATAACGTGAGCAATATATTTCTTCTTCCATATGTTGATGAATGTAAGCTTGATAAAAAGTACTGTTGGAAGTCGTTAGTACTTGAATACGGAGTGTAAATATTTTCCAATAAAAGATACTTACGACTTCCAACTTACTCCTACTATTTTTTTTTTAATCAAGCCTACAATTATCAGTGATTTAGTATACGAAAGAAGAAATATGTCGATAAGTTTTCATCGTTACCATACCTGGCTACATTCCTATATCGTGGCATTCGAGCATTGTATGGACTCCTATGCATTCAGTCACAAAAAATCTATGTTGGTTAAGGCTTTCGAATGAAATGTTATTACTGGTATATTTACTATACTCGAGAAAGAACGAGGGAATGGAAGTTTTGAGTTCTCTCATCTTCCTAAGTGAAGTCGCGAGTTGTTGAATCCCTACGTCAGTGGAATATGAGTTTCTTGGATTCCTTATATGGACTGGCGGAGGCACACGGCTCCAACAGTATTAATTGACGCCTCTTAGCCTAAAAACACACTGTTCCAATAGGTAAAAAAAAGCTTTATTATGTATATATATATATACTATATGTTGAATAGCTTTGACTATTTTCGGTGTTTACTTATTTAAATTTTGACACTCATTAATGAAAATTCTGTTATATGATCTTTGAGCAATCCTCACAGTTAGCATTTGGGCCCAAAAGTTTATTTCTCTATGGTATGTTTCTCCTTTGATCACCCACATGGTAAATAATTATACTTTTATTTTTCTCTTAATTTCTTCATTTTTAGAAAAAAGAATAAAATGTTTGCATTATTCTATTAATTGTAATCAGAGGTGGACCTACGTTGTGTTTAGAGGGATCACCGACACCCGTTAACCTCAGAAATTTTTATGTGGTATTGTGTATATACCTAGAAGATACTGTGAAGAGTTGTTATACTCCCCCGTTTCAATTTATATGAACCTATTTTCTTTTTAGTCCGTGCTAAAAAAATGACCACTTTCCTTATTTGAAAATAATTTACCTTTATACAATGATTTATAGCCACACAAAACATATGTGCCTCATTTTACACCATAAGTTCAAAAATCTTTTCTATTTTCTTAAACTCAATATCCATTTAAATGAGTTCACATGAATTGAAACGAAGTGAGTATATTTTAGGGGAACCCCATAAATACAAATGTTGCATCCGGGCACTAGTTTGGGCGGCTGATCTTGTGTTTGTGCTGATCCTAGGGAATGTTCAACTGAAAAGCGTTAAACAAAATATGTGAATACATTATAAATTATAAATTTAATTGCATTGAAAATCAGTATTGCATCAATAACGATAATCAATTTCCAAAGCTAAACTGAAAATATAAGAAAGCACAAAGGAGCGCGATGTAGTAGGTTGATTACTTCTGCAATTAAATTTGATTTTACCTATGGAAAGAGTATGCTCATCCATAAAGTATATCAACAATAAAGTGCGCAGTAATATTATTGATGCATTTTAAATGATTGTTTTGTTTGTTACATTAAGAATGTAATATTTGTAAAGATAAACAATATATTATGATTAACCCTTTTAGTATATAAAAGCGCATCGAAATTAAGTATGAAGCAGAGTGTGCATAGATATTGCTCCCAAACGCACACGCAAGTATACGTGGTCGTAAAAATAATTAAGTGATAAATCGAGTGTCGAACCCACAGAGACTTGTATTAACTGCCCACTAGCTTCATAAAGATTATTATTCAATCGAGTCAATCAGAGTTCAAAAGTGTGATTATACTAAGCAATAATTCTAACAAGTAACTAATTAATCAAGCAGCAAAATAGTTGTTGTGTATTCAGTAGAAATGAATATTCCAGGGTTGTGATCGATTCACCAATTCTATTGTGTTCCAATTAATTCTCCCTTTCATACAATTCGCTCATGGTTACTAATTAATCGAATAATTACTCTCGTAGTATTCTCTCAAATTAGTACTCGCCTATTCAAAATAAATTAACGCCTATATTCCTATGGAATCAATCTATTAAGGACGCATTAAGATTACGATATTCAATTGAGTATGGTGACTAGCTATATTCCTATCCTAACCACAAATCCTCCCCCCACTCAGAGTTAAAATCATGCCCTCTTTAATTCGTCTCTAATCTAGACGTAGCTTTTCCAAGCATAGCATAGATAGTAAATAGAACCTTTTTATTGGCCAGACAATTAAGCAATTACTCACAGAATTGAAGAAACAACCATATATTACCAATTGTAATCAAGGTTAAGTAAACGTCAAACTACAATATTCATGGCTAATTCACAACTCAAGAACGATGGATTTTAGCCACTTATGATAAGATCAAAATAAATTCACAAGTGTTGAATAATTGAGAATACTAAGAAAAGATGAAGAAAGACTGAGAATCCTTACTCCTGAATGTCCCGCGTATATATTTTCTCCTCAAAGTGGCGTCTTTCTCCTCAAAATAGATTTAGGCTTGCTTTTATACGAGTTGGGGAGGGGGGTCTTGGGTAGAAATAGCCTTGTCCCAGTCGAGGTAGGAGAAATTTCCATCACCAACACCCAGGGTAGCGTGGGGCGCTAGACCTGGCACTGGGATGTTTTAAGATTCTGCCTTCTACGCCACAGGTAGCGCACCACGCTAGCCTGGGCGCTACTCTGTGGCCTTTTTCCCATTTCATTCCTTTTTGCCTCCAATCTCGCACATTCGTCTCATACTGCATCCGGATGATTCTTACACAAAAAAATACCACGAATTAGCACAAATCATTACAATTCATATCTGAAATCTGCGAAATATGAGTAAAATACGAGGCAATATGCATATAAATATACATACTTTAAGCCAATTATCAATACCCCACACTTAGACTCTTGCTCAACCTCGAGCAATGGGACTATTAATGTCACGCCCCAAAATCGAGGAGCGCGACCGACGCTCAACCGAGTGTACCCGATCGAGCAAGCCTATTAGATTTTCTTCTACCCAAACTCATCCACGAATGAAGATAATACATATTTTTCTTAATTAGACAAAAACGTGATCACGTCTACAATACCAATTCATTACCAATAGTTTTCATCATTTTTAAAGTCTCAAATAGGACAAGTAATACAACCACAACTTAACATAGTGGTATTTTCCAGCACCAATACACAACCCACACTATGTCTACGGAGCCTCTATAGATAAAGAAGAGTACAATGATAATGGCGGCAACAAGGCCCCGACTATACCTCAAATAGAATACACAAAAAAACCAAAGATACATGACCCCGGGATGAAGTGGGGCTTACCAAGTCAGCTGGGAAGAAGGTGTACTGCTATCACTGATCAATACCTCCTGCTGTGGAACCACCTGCAACCATTTAAAGATGCAGTGCCCCCGGCAAAAGGGACGTTAGTACCGTCAAATAGTACTAGTATGAAAACCAAACACCAATTTAAGAATTTAGAAAAACAATATGAATATAATGAATCAGGGTGACAATAGCATGATGTAGCTAACCATTTAAACCAGAGCATGCTTATTAAGAGCTATCAATATCATTTATAGGAATTAAGATGAGATCCTCTATAACCATCTTCACACAAAGCGGTCATCCCGCCTCACCCGATGTATGCAGGTAGCGGTGTAAGTACAATACCATAATCTACTCAAGCGGCCCTGCCGCCTCACCCTAATGTATGCGGATGGATGTATAACTACAGTACCAAGAAACTACACCAAGCGGCTATGCCACCTCACCCCCAATGTATTCGGGTGGAAATGCATCAACGATACCAATACCAACACAAAGTGGCTATGTCGTCTCACCCCAATATATATATATATATATATATATATATATATGGGTGGTGGTGCCACAACAATACCAAAACTATACACAAAGCGGTCGTACCACCTCACCCTAATGTATGTGAGTGGAGGTGCAGTCCCACAATACCATAATCCCTACACAAAGTGGTCATGTTGCCTCACCCCAATATATGCGGGTGGAGGTGTATCATAATCCCAATCTCTACACAACTTGGCATAATAACTTTCACATAAATTACGACTTGAAATTATAACATGTGGATACACAATCCATAGTTTGGAACACATCCTCAATTTATAATGCAATATGATAAAAGCATTTGAAACACGAATTGAACATATATCTTTATCACAAAACTTATTGGAATACTCGATTTGTAATCAACATCTTGGAACTTACAAGGATAATGGGAATTCCAATTCTTAAAGAAGAGTTTAGCCAACATACCTCACTTGAGCTTCCTTACACTCTAAATGTTCCGGAATTCTTAGCAACTTTAATCTATTTTAGAAATATAACAAATTGAACTAAAATTAGGAAGATGATCATGGTTCTAGCTCGTTTGAGCATTTTATCAAACACTAGGTGTGAATAAGGTTTCAAGGTCCTTTTATGGAGAATTCCATCATCCCACAACCCAATCTTTATCATGCCTAGTTCAACAATCTTCCTACACCCCTTGATATCACATGCATGTAAAATAAACAACTCTCATGCCCAAAAGTTATCTTATTAATTACCCATTTTGAGATAATTTTGAAATTAGGGGTTAGGGTGTAGAATATTACCTCTAGGATGAAGACCTAGTGAGTTTCCCTTCTTAATCTTCCAAAACTTGAGCAAGAATTGAAGAACAATTATTGAAAAATACCTTCTCACTCTAGGGCACTCTCTCTCACTCTAAAATGTCACATTATAGCTCAAAAATGGCCCAAAGAGTGTATTTAACGAAATAGGATCGGGTTTTAAGAATCCAAAAATGAAGCTCCGGAACAGGTTCTGCCATCGCATATGCGATTGCAAAATCAATATGCGGACCACCTATCGGGCGCATAATTGCTCACCAAAACGACCAAAAATCTGTCTGTGTTTGCGGTCACTATGCGATCCGCATAACTGTTTTGCGGTCGCATAATGAACTGCAGAACAGTTATACAGTCGCATAGTGGATCGCATAATTGCATCCAAGCTGACCCTTTTCTGCCTCACTTCTGCGGCCATTATGTGGCCCGCTGAGTGATTCTACGGTCGCATAATGGACCGCAGATATGGTTTTTCTGCCAAAAAAGTTTCTTTACTTTCTGGTGCATTGTTCAACCCAAAAAGATCGAGTCGCGGCAAGAATTTCTACAATCCACAAACACGTAAGCCTAATCCGGCACCATGAAACATTATTTTTATTTTCCTTTGCAAAATTTTACGGGGCCTTACATTCTCCCCCACTTAGGATCATTCGTCCTCGAATGAGGGTAAAAAAATCCCTTATTATCATCTTATGCAACTCAGTTTTCATTCCACAGACCAGCAGCCCCAAATTTGACTAACTCCCTAAATTTCAAAAATTTCCCTAGAGTTTCCCCTGTAACTAGGCCTATCCGCCTATTAGAGAGCCCCAGAAACACATCCTTAAAACATATACATAATCCAACAACGTAACATAACACAAAACAACATCAATTGTGGCCTCACAAGTAATTATATTACTAGAACGGAACACCCTTAACATCAAATGTACAAATCATACATAATTCGTAGAAAGTATCTCTTAGCATTTTAATAAGGCAAAACTTATAAATACGTGGTTATTCAAACAAATAAGGATACATTTTCTTCATTTCTTCCTCGGCCTCCCAAGTAGCCTCTTCAACCTATTGGTTTCGCCATAGCACTTTCACAGATGCAATTTCTTTGTTTCTTAACTTTCGGGCTTGCCGATCAATAATAGAAACTAGAATCTCTTCATAAGTCAATTCTTTATTAACCTCAATAGTCTCAACCGGGACAATAAATGTCGGGTCTTCAACTACTTTCTTTAACATAGACACAGGGACTACTGGGTGCACTAATGACATCTTAGCTGGTAGCTCAAGCTTGTACGCCACCTCACCGATCCTCTGAATGATTCTGTATGGTCCGACATACCTCGGACTCAATTTTTCTTTCTTACCAAATCGCATTACACCTTTCATGGGGGAAACTTTCAAGAATACCCAATCATTTTCTTTGAACTCTAAATCCCTACGACGAATATCCGAATAGGATTTCTGATGACTCTAGGTAGTCTTCAACCGCTCCTTAATGATTTTAACTTTTTCCATGGCCTGATGCACGAGGTCTGGCACTATCAACTCTGCTTCCCCGATTTCGAACCACCCAATGGAGATCTACATCTCCTACCATATAAAGCCTCGAACGGTGCCATTTGAATGCTAGCGTGATAGATATTGTTGTAGGCAAATTCTATGAGTCGTAAATAATCATCCCAACTACCTTTGAAGTCTAGATTGCAAGCACACAACATATCCTTAAGCATTTGAATAGTCCGCTCTACCTGCCCATCAGTCTGCGGATAAAAGGTTGTACTAAGATTCACCTGAGTACCCAAACTTTCCTGAAATTTCTTCCAAAACTTAGCAGTGAATTATGCTCCCCGATCAGAAATGATGGAATCTGGGGTTCCATGTAACCTAACTATTTCTTTGATATACAACTAAGCATACTGCTCCACTGTGTCGGTAGACTTAACCGGCAAAAAGTGTGCTAATTTCGTGAGTCAAACTTGCGCGGAGTGCGTGGTAATCCTACCACAAAGTCCATATTAATCATTTCCCTTTTCCACATTAGAATTTCTATGTTCTGTGCCAACCCACCGGACCTTTGGTTTTCGGCCTTCACTTGCTGACAATTTGGACATCTTGCCACAAAGTCCGCCACATTCCTCTTCATATCATTCCACCAGTAGAATTCCTTAAGATCATGATACATTTTTGTAGAACCTGGGCGCCAGGAATACCTAGAAGTATGAGCTTCAGTCAAAATTCTTTCACGGAGGCCATCCACATTTGGAACACATAGTCTCCCTTGGTACCTTAGTGTACCATCATCCATGCCAAGAGAAAAGGCCATGGTCTTATGTTTATGAATCCCCTCTTTCAATTGTGCCAACATGGATCGTTGTATTGTTTCTCTTTGACTTCCACAACAAGCGATGATTCAGCCCTATTCTGCACAATTACCCCTCCTTCACTAGAGTCCGCAAGACGAACTCCCAAACTAGCCAATCGGTGAACTTCTTTGTCCAATGGCCTTTGATATGCCTCCAAGTGTGCTAAGCTACCCATAGATTTTTGGCTAAGAGCATCCGCCACAACATTAGCCTTTCCCGGATGATATTGAATACCAATGTCGTAGTCCTTGAGTAACTCAAGCCATCTTCTCTACCTCAGATTCAATTCCTTCTGCTTGAAAATATATTGAAGGCTCTTATGGTCCGTGAATATATCAACATGTACCCCATATAAATAATGACGCCAAATTTCAATGCAAATACCACTGCCGCAAGTTCTAAATCATGTGTTGGATAGTTCTTTTCATGATTCTTTAGTTGCCTAGAAGCATAAGTTATCACCTTTCCATGTTGCATTAATACACATCCAAGCCCGATTCTTGAAGCATCACAATATACCACAAATCTATTTATACCCTCTGGTAAAGTCAACACCGGTGTTGTAATCAATCTTGCTTTCAATTCTTGGAAACTCTTTTCACAAGCATCTGACCATTGGAACTTAATTGCCTTCTGCGTCAATTTAGTCAATGAAGAGACAAGAGTAGAAAACCCCTCCACAAACTTTCTGCAATATTCAGCTAAGCCTAAGAAACTGCGAATCTCTGTTGGAGTTGTAGGCCTCGGCCAATTTTTCAGAACTGAAATTTTCCGAGGATCAACCTTAATCCCCTCACTAGATACTACATGACCCAAGAATATGACTGATTCAATCCAAAATTCATACTTTGAAAACTTTGCATATAACTGGTGCTGATGTAGGGTTTGCAGAACTACCCTAAGATGATCAGCATGGTCTTCTCGACTTCGTGAATATACAAGAATATCGTCAATAAATACTATCACAAAATAGTCGAGGAATGGCTTAAAAACTCGATTCATAAGATCCATGAAGGTTGCTGGAGCATTTGTTAGCCCAAAAGACATCACTAGAAACTCAAAATGCCCATACCGGGTCCTAAAAGCTATTTTTGGAATATCCTGCTCCCTGATCTTCAATTGGTGATACCTGGATCTAAAATCAATCTTGGAAAAGTACCTGGCACCTTACAATTGATCAAACAAGTCATCTATCCTTGGCAGTGGGTACTTATTCTTGATTGTGTCCTTATTAAGCTGCCGATAGTCAATACACATTCTCAATGACCCATCTGTCTTCCTTACAAAAAGGACTAGTGTGCCCCAAGGCGACACACTTGGCCGGATAATACCATTTTCTAACAAATCTCTCAATTGTTCCTTTAGCTCTTTCAATTCTGCTGGTGCCATTCTGTAAGGTGGAATAGATATAACATGCATGTCTGGCATCACATCAATCCCAAAATCAATCTCCCTGTCTAGTGGGATCCCAGGGAGATCTTCCGGAAAGACTCCTGGAAATTCATTCACAACAGGCACGGACTTAAGTGTAGGTGCCTCAACATCGGTGTCCGTAACCCGAACCAAATGGTAAGTACATCCCTTGTTGATCATCTTTGTGGCCTTAAGGTAGGAAATAAACCTACCTTTCGGAACTACATCATCACCCTCCCACTCAATAACTGGCTCATTTGGAAATTCGAACCTAACAGTCCTGGTTCAGAAATCAAGCTTGGCAAAACAAGAAAAGAGCCAATCCATCCCCATAATCACATCAAAATCGACCATTCTCAATTTAATAAGATCGGCCACGGTGTCCCGACCATGCAACGTGACAACACAATCCCTATAAACCCGCGCGGCCAAAGTAGACTCACCAACCGGAGTAGATACAGAGAACGGTCATGAAGCTATTCTGGTTCTATCCCAAATTCCATAGCAACATAAGGAGTGACATATGACAAAGTGGAACCGGGATCAATAAGATTATACATATCATGAGATTGGACAGTCAATATACCTGTGACAACATCTGGAGAAGCCTCTGATTCCCGACGCCTCCGCATAGCATAAAATCTACTGGGTCTTCCCAAATTTTGTGCACCACCCCTAGCTGTACCACGCCCTATGGGTGCTGGGGTGCCTCGAGCTGGAGGTGTTGTGGATGTAGTAGCTGCAGAATTAGCTGGTTGTGCCGCACCTCTGGCCATAATTCGGCGGGACGAGCGGCAATCCCTCTGAATATTACCCCTCACACCACACCCATAGCATACTGGTAGGTCCATGAAGCAGGACCCAAAGTGCATCCTTCCACACTTAGAGAATGGAAGTCATCGCTGCTGAAACCTTCTGCCGGGTCGACCCTGCTGGTGGGGTCCCCTGTTGCCGTGACTGGGTCCAGATGACTGTGCACCCATCGAAGACTGGGCAAATGAGTGGGATGGTCTTGATGACCCTTCCATGAATGCCGACCTACCACAACCACCACCAGAAGAACCACCAAAGTTGCCCGCAGACCGGGCCTTGCTACTGCTCTGACGCTCCATTCTATTCTTCAATTTGCGAGTCTCTGTGGCTTGAGCAAATGCCACATATCGGAATTCAAGGCAGCTGTAGAGGCCCCATTTATAACTAAGGGGCTAAGTCCCTATACAAACTGGCCACTCTAGCCTCCATAGTAGGCAACATGTAAATAGCGTACTTGGACAGGCGCGCAAACTCTATATGGTAATCCCACACATTCATACTACCCTGCTTCAGGCTTTCAAACTCATCGGCATGAGCTGCTTTAGTTTTGGCAGGCAATAAATGATCCATAAAGGCATCTGTTAGTTCACCCCACTATGCCGGAGGGCTTCCCTCCTCACGGGATTCCTCCCACAACTCAAACCAAGAATAGGACACCCCTTTCAGGCAGTAGGAGGCCAACACCAATCCCTCTGTCTCTGTAGCATGCATAACCCGGAGGGTTTTGTGTATCTCATCAATAAAGTCCTGGGGGTCCTCCTCGAGATCAGTACCCGTAAACACTGGAGGATCTAACTGAAGAAACTTGTTCACCTTGGACTAGAAGGTTCCCCTGGATGACTGGAAGAAGCCACTATCTCTGTCAACATTTGTATGGCTCCCCTAAGATCAACATCAGACAGACCAAAATCAGAAGCTGGAGCTGGAGGTGGAACTGGAATATCAGTTGGAGGAACTGTTGCACCTTCAGTAGGTCTAGGGACAGGTGCGGTCTTATTAGTTGTAGTAGAGTCAGGCAGTGTAGTAACTGGAGGAATATTCTCGCTCCTCGGGTGCTCACCTGCATCATCAATTATAGGATCAACTGTCACTCCCGGGGTGATATTGGCTCTTTGGCCAGTTCTCGCCTTCTTCTTAGGTGCCATGTACTGAAAATTAGAGCAACTCAGGAGTTAAAGGAGGAACAATTTTACAACCAGCTTTATCGCACGATCAAGAACATGAAAGAAGGGTATTATTCCTAAATGCCCATGTAACATCCTAATTATAGATGTGGCCGACAACACACCGATAATAAGAACTCTACTAGACACGGCTCTGAGACATCCTAGGACACTTTAAAACCTTAGGCTCTGATACCAAGTTTGTCATGCCCCAAAATCAAGCGCGACCGGCGCTCAACCGAGTGAACCCGACCGAGCAAGCCTGTTAAATTTTCTTCTACCCAAACTTATCCACGAATGAAAATAATACATGTTTTCCTTAATTAGACAAAAACGTGATCATGTCTACAATACCAATTCATTACCAATAGTTTTCATCATTTTTAAAGTCTCGACAACCAAAATATAACATAGTTTGTATTTCCCAGCACCAATACACAACCCACACTATGTCTACGGAGCCTCTATAGATAAAGAAGAATACAATAATAATGGCGGCAACAAGGCCCCGGCTATACCTCAAACAAAATACACAAAGAATAAAAGATACATGACCCCAGGATGAAGTGGGGCTCACCAAGTCAGCTGGGAAGAAGGTGAACTGCTATCATTGATCAATACCTCCTGCTGTGGAACCACCTGCATCCATTTAAAGATGCAACGCCCCCGACAAATGGGACATTAGTACCGTCGAATAGTACTAGTATGAACACCAAACAACAATTTAAGAATTTAGAAATACACTATGAATATGATGAATCAGGGAGACAATAGCATGATGTAGCTAACCATTTAAACCAGAGCAAGCTTATTAAGAGCTATCAATATCATTTATAGGATTTATGATGAGATCCTCTGTAACCATCTTCACATAAAACGGCCCCGCCGCCTCACCCGATGTATGCAGGTGGAGGTGTAAGTTCAATACCACAACTCTACTCAAGCGGCCCTGCCGCCTCACCCCAATGTATGCGGGTGGAAATGCATCAATGATACCAATACCAACACAAAGCGGTTATGCCGCCTCACCCCAATATATATATATATATATATATATATATATATATATATATATATATATATATATATATATATATATATATGTGTGTGTGTGTGTGGGTGGTGGTGCCACAACAATACCAAAACTATACACAAAGCGGTCGTACCGCCTCACACCAATGTATGTGGGTGGAGGTGCAGTCCCAGAATACCATAATCCCTACACAAAGCGGTCATGTTGCCTCACCCAAATATATGCGGGTGGAGGTGTATCACAATCCCAATCTCTACAAAACTTGGCATAATAACTTTCACAAAAATCACGACTTGAAATTATAACATGTGGATACACAATCCATAGTTTGGAACACATCCTCAATTTATAATGCAATATGATAAGAGCTTTTGAAACATGAATTGAACATATATCTTTATCACAAAACTTATCGGAATACTCGATTTGTAATCAACATCTTGGAACTTATAAGGATAATGGGAATTCCAATTCTTAAAAAAGAGTTTAGCCAACATACCTCACTTGAGCTTCCTTACACTCTAAATGTTTCGGAATTCTTAGCAACTTCAATCTATTTTAAAAATATAATAAATTGAACCAAAATTAATAAGATGATCATGGTTCTAGCTCAATTGAGCATTTTATCAAACACTAGGTGTGCATAAGATTTCAAGGTCCTTTTATGAAGAATTCCATCATCCCACAACCCAATATTTACCATGCTTAGTTCAACAATCTTCCTACACCTCTTGATTCCATCCGTGTTAGCCCCTAATGTTGAGACATGACGGATGACGGATGGAATCAATGTCAAGGGTTTGTACGTTGCTCCTTGACATGGGTTCTTGTGGCATTGGCAAACAATGTACAAGCTGAGTGTGTGTTTAAGTCAGGTGCACGGACTTGGGCAGGTCAGCTAGACAAGGTTCCTTGAGTGTTGGCAAGGCGACCTTGGTTATGTGAACAGTGATGGCAGACGTATGACGTTTTGTCCAGGCATGCGAATGGATCAGTGGGACGACAAGGCTGTGGCAAAGATACTGTCATAAGCCAATGTGCGAGGTATGATCAATGGCAAGGCAAAGGCAAGGAAAGACAAAGACAGGACAAATCTGGGAGTAAGACATGCTACAGTAAGTCAATGGTGCTAATGGAGGGGCCACTTCGTGGAAGTGCTCCATTATATGGCAAGTGCTGCAGAAAACATGGCTTAGTGCTCCAAGCAATATAGCTTAGTGCAGATGAGGGTCCATTTCATGGAAGTGGTCCATTATAGAACTAAGTGGTTGCTGATAATGCTTGATAGTGACAGGCATTATACTGTATTTGTCCCTTTGTAAATTGCCCCTTTGTATTCTGCCAGTGGCAGCTCCTATGTATAGGTGTTGTGGTTAGATGGTTAAGGCAACAAGTTATTTGTAAGCCTTACCAATAGAGAGTCCTTTGTATATTCTGCGAGAATAATAAAAGGTTGGGTGTTTTACCCGTAATTGTGTGTGTTGCCTTGTTTCATAAAGTCTGAGATAATTCTAAGTGTGGGAAAAGTGTGGCTGAGTAGCTTAAGCGTTAGGCTGCTGCCGTGCAGTGTTAATTGCGAAAAATTGACCCTGTAATAACGTTCTAAGAAGCAACTATGGGGGAATTTGGGTTGGGGGATGATATTATAACTTACAAAATAGAAACATAAGGGAGAAAAGGGAACATACCCAGGGGATTGAAGATGAAATCAAGAGAAACTTTGAAAAATTAATAGAGGGAGGGAGAGAGTAGCGGACAGAGGGGGTTTGAGAGGGAGAGATACGGATGAGAGAGAGAGAGAGAGAGAGAGAGACATAAGGGTTAAGGGGTTAGAGTGATTTTTAATTTGAGTGGGAATGGGTTGGGTTATTGGGTATGGTTTATTATGTGAGTGTTGGTGGGTATTTGGGTCGGGTTATGTGGGTAGTGGGTTAAATAATAAACGAAAAAGAAAAAAATAATAAAACTAACCGGCCACCCCCTAGCCCAGCGCGTCGCGCTAGGCCTTACACTGAGGGGAAATCGATTCTGTTTTCTACGCCCCAAGTAGCACTTGGAACTGGCCTGGGCGCTACTTCTCCGCAAATTTGTTTTTGAATGAAATCCCCGATCCTCCCGAGCACTTACTACATCCATTATGCACATCCAACACCATTCTACCTATGATTTCTATGCATGTAATGAAAACAAAAACTCTAGTCTACTTTAACTAAAAAAAATTGAAAAGCTAAGATATGAAAGCAATAAACATTGGGTTGCATCCCAACAAGTGCCTGATTTAACGTTGTGGAACGACACAAAGCCTCACTTACTCATCAGCGAGTATTACTTTGGACTTCTGATGATCAATGACACCTCCCCAATTAGTGCTTGACTCTTTGCCCATTCACTAAATATTTCTTTCATCATTTAAAGCATGCAACTCAATTGCACCATAAGGCATCTCACCACCTTAAATGGGCCTGACCACCTCGATTTTAACTTCCTAGGAAATAGCTTAAATTTAGAATTGAACAATAGTACCTTTTGCCCCGGTTCAAAGTGACGTGGCTTGAAACATTTATCATGTCATCTTTTTGTTTTCTTCTTGTAAAGCTTAGCATTTTCATAGGAGTACATCCTGAACTCATCTAACTCATTTAACTGCAAGAGCCTCTTCTTGCCCGTGGCTTCAAAGTCCATATTCAACTTTCTAATCGCCCAATACGCCTTATGTTCAAGTTCAATCGGCAAGTGACATGTCTTACCATAAACCAGCTTATACGATGATGCTCCAATTGGTATTTTGTATGTAGTTCTATATGCCCACAAGGCATCATCTAGCTTTGTAGCCCAATCTTTCCTATTCACACTCATTGTCTTCTCCAATATCTGCTTTATTCTCTGTTTGACACTTCGGCTTGTCTACTTATTTGCAGATGTTAGGCCATGGCAACTAGCGGACCCCATATTTGGCTAGAAGGTTATTCAACAACCGATTGCAGAAATGTGTCCCTTCATCACTAATCAAGGCACGTGGAGTTCCAAACCTCGAGAATATATTTTTCTTCACAAAAGTAACTACCACCTTGGCATCATTGGTTAGCAATGTGACTGCCTTTACCCATTTTGACACGTAGTCAACAGCCAGCAAGATATATTTGTTTCCTCTAGATAATGGAAACGATCCCTTGAAGTCTATCCCCCACACATCAAAAATCTCTATCTCTAGGATGTTATTTAAAGGCATCTCATGCCTCTTCATGATTGTTCCTATTCTCTGACACTAGTCACACTTCTTAACAAATGCATGGGCATCCTTGAACAATGCTAGCCAATAGAAACCAGACTGTAACACCTTTGCAACTGTCCTATCGCCTCCATGATGGCCCCCATAAGGCGAGGCATGGCAGTCATATAACACTAATTCCACAACCTTTTTAGAAATGCATCTCCTCTTCAACTAATAAGTACACTGTCTGTACAAGAATGGCTCATCCCAGTAGCAGAAGTTCACATCATGAAGAAACTTCTTCCTAGCCTCAGATTAAATTTCAGGAGGAAACACCACACTCACAATATAATTCATATAGTCCGTGTACCATGGGGCGGGGTCATGGGTGATGGCAAAAAGTTGCTCATCAGGAAATGTCTCTTTAATTTGTCCACCTTTCTCCACGTGCTCATGATTTTCTAGCCTTGATAGATGGTTGGCTACTTGATTTTTTGTGCCCTTCCGATCACGTATTTCTACATCAAATTCCTGCAGCAACAACACCCAGCGCATCAATCTAGCCTTAAATTCTTTTTTGTAAATAGATACTTGATTGCTGCATGATCAGTATGGACTATAATTTTTGTTCCCACCAAGTATGCCCGGAATTTCTCAAAAGCCCACACAACTGCCAATAACTCCTTTTTAGTGGTGGTGTAATTTAGCTGTGCATCATCAAGAGTCTTACTCGCATAGTATATGGAGTAAAACATCTTGTCCTTCCTCTGGCCTAGCACTGCCTCAATAGTGTTGTCACTTGCATCGCATATAAGTTCAAAGGGTAAGGACCAATTCGGTGCCACAATAATGAGGGCAGCCACCAACTTCTCTTTGAGCTCCTCGAATGCCTTCAGGCAGGCTTTATCAAAGTTGAAAGTCATATCCTTTTCAAGCAACTTGCACAATGGAGTAGTGAAAGTAAAGCGTCTATAGAAACCTATGTGTCCCAAGAAACTTCGGACACCCTTCACAGAGATGGGTGAAGGTAATTTTTCAACCGCCTCCACCTTCGCCTTATAAACTACAATGCCACTCTTTGACATTCTATGTCTCAACATAATGCCTTCTTGCACCATAAAATGACACTTTTCCCAAATTAGTACCAAATTTGTTTCTTCACAACGGGCCAACACCTTGCCCAAATTCTTCAAACAATCATCATAGGAAGACCCAAAGACTGAAAAATCATCCATGAAGACTTCTACAAATATTTCTACCATATCAGTAAAAATGGCCATCATGCACTTCTGGAAAGTGGCTGGTGCATTACAAAGACCAAATGGCATTCATTTGAAAGCAAAAGTACCATAGGGACACGTGAAGATGGTCTTCTCCTGATCCTCTGGCATATGAAAATCTGGTTGTACCTCGAATAACCATCAAGGAAGCAATATTATTCATGCCCAGCCAACCTGTCCAACATCTGGTCAATGGATGGAAGTGGGAAGTGGTCCTTGTGGGTTGCTTTGTTGAGCCTTCTATAGTTAATGCAATCTCTCCACCCCATCACGGTGCGAGTAGGAATTAGCTCATTTTTCTCATTCTCTACAACAGTCATCCCCCCCTCCCCCTGCTTTAGGCATACATTGAACTGGGCTCACCCAGTTGCTGTCAGAAATAGGAAAGATGACTTGCATCAAGCCACTTAATTACTTCCTTCTTCACGACCTCTTTCATAATATAATTTAATTTCCTTTGTTACTCAACACTTAGGCAGTGTCCATCTTCTAAAAAGATTTTATGCATGCAAAATGATGGACCGATTCCTTGATATCAGCAATTATCCACCCAATAGCTTTTTTATGCTTACGAAGCACTCTGGGCAGCTTTTCTTCTTGCACATTGGTCAAGCTTGATGAGATAATCACTGGCAATGTTTTAGAGTTTCTCAAGTAAGCATAGCGCATGTGTGCTGGAAGAGGCTTGAGCTCTAGCTTTGGAGCTTCTTCAAGAGATGGTTTAGGAGGGGTCAGAGTAACAGGTATGTCCAACTCCTCAAATCTCCCAAGCCCATGGACATACTTGCAAGATATGTTAAGGACTTGGTCAATTTATTCCATCATCTCATCTTCACTTTCTTCTTCATCCCGCATCAAAACTCGTTCGAGAGGATCTATGCAGCTCATATAAGGCACCAATGAAGTCACATCACTTTCCACCACAGAAATCGTAGATAGCTCTTCATAGTGGGGTGGCAATCTGAGTGCTTTATACACATTGAATACCTCTAATCGATCACCCACTCTCATTGTCATTTTTCCATCACATTCATCAATAATAGCTCGGCACGTGGCTAGGAATGGACACCCTAAAATAAATGGGACTTCCTGATTAGGCTCATAGTCCAAGATAATGAAATCAGCAGGGACTATGAAACAACCCACTTGAACTAACACATCTTCAATCACCCCTTCATGATGAGCAAGGGGGCGGTCAGCCAACTGTAAAATCAATGTGGTTGTGCGTGGCTCACCCAATCCAACTGTCTGAAAATAGATAGCGGCATCAAATTGATGCTCGCCCTAAGATCATACAAAGCTCGCCCGACTGCGTGCTTACCAATCGAGATTTGGATAGTGAAACTACCTGGATCCTTCAATTTCTAAGGTAGCTTGCTTTGAATTGTTGAGCTACATTCTTTAGTCAGTGCCACAGTCTCGAACTCTTCCAACCTCCTCTTTTTTGCCACTATGTCTTTGATGTATTTGGCATATTTGGGAACTTCTTGCAAGATGTCTACCAGCAGAATAATAATTTTTACCTGCTTCAAAATATCAAGAAACTCTTTATAAGAAGCATTATCCTTCACTTTCTGCAATCTATAAGGGAACAGAGGTGGTCGCCTTGCAACTAGTGGTTGGGGTTGCCGGTTTCTTATTAAAGGTCCAACTGGTCGAGTATTTTGGGCTTCTATGGTGGCCGGTTTCTTATTAAAGGTCACTTGCTTTCTCTTTTTCGATAGGACTTCTTCTAACTGTCTCACATTCCTCAATGACACAGCATTAATAAAGGCTTAGGATTAGCCTCAGTGTCAATTGGAAGAGCTCCAACTGGTTGAGTATTTTGGGCACTGGCAAGTTACCCCATTTGTCACTCCAGATTTCTCATTGTTGCTGCTTGGGCCTACTGGTCAGCCATCAATTTCTTTAGCATCTCCTCAATGTGACTCGTCGAGTTTTACGTTGTTTAGCCTATAGTAGTCTATATTGCTGTTGAGAAGCGTGTGGCTTGTACTGATTCTGAGCACCTTGGATTCCACCCCAAGAGAAGTTTGGGTGGTTCCTATAGTTAGGATTGTAAGTGTTCCCATATTGGTTTGTCTGGCCCCTATTTTTATTACCCACAAAACAGGCAGACTCTGGATTAGCTGGGCATAAGTCACTAGTGTGACCTTCTCCATATACTTCACAAAATATCTGAACATGTTGCACTGGTTGAGCTTGTTGCTTGTTAGTAACGAAGGTCATCTTATTGACTTGGTTGTCAAATGTGGCAACCTGCACTGATAATGCAGAAACAGCATCTAACTCGAGGACCCCCGTAGATTTTTGCATCGTGTGTCTGCCCATCTCTCCTTGCCAATCAGGATTGATTTTGGAGAATTTGTTCAATAATGAATATATCACATCGAAGTTATTCTCCAACACTTGACCTCCTGTTGCAGTGTCCATCATAATATTTGTCTCTGGATGTAGCCCTTTTATGAAGGTATGAGCTAACACTTCATTTTTCTGGTTGTGATGAGGACAATCTCTGAGCAACTCCTTGAATCTCTCCCAAGCTGAATATAAAGACTCCCCCGATTTTTGTTTGAAGGCGACTATCTCACTTCTGATCTTTGCAGTTTTGCCTGACGGAAAGAACTGTGCCAAAAATTCCCTCGCCAGATCATTCCATGATGTAATAAAATTGGTTGGTTCCACCTTCAACCACCGCTTTGCTTCGCCTAACAGAGAAAACGGGAACAGTGTGAGCCTCACATAGTTTGGAATGACTTTGTTAGTGATATAAGTATCACTAATCTCCAATAAGTTCAGGATGTATTATTGTGGATCCTCGTGTGGAAGATCCATAAACTGCCAATTCGCATGTAGTAACTGGATCATGCTCCGTTTTAGCTCAAAGTGCCTAGTGATTCTGGGCTTCACAATGCTGGAGGTGATATTAGCAATGCTGGGAATTACCACCTCCTGAACAACCATATGTTGCTCCTCTGCCATGTTCACAGGTAATTGAACAAGTGCCTGAAAATTATCTGTATCCCTTGCTTCCCTCAACCTCCTGTGAAATGTTCTCTCAGGTTCGGGGTCAAAGTCTTGAAGTCTATCCTGACTTCTGACCCTTCGCATTCAATCAAATTTCCTGAGAACAGAGCAACTAATAAGAAACATTAGACCTGACAAAATAAACAACTAAAGCAAAATCTAGAAAGTAGTCAGTATTCAAGTCTCCGGCAATGGTGCCAAAAACTTGTTGCTCCCAAACACACACACAAGTATACGTGGTCGTAAAGGTGATAAATCGAGTGTCAAACCCACAGAGACTTGTGTTAACTACCCACTAGTTTCACCAAGATTATTATTCAGTCGGGTCAATCAGAGTTCAAAAGTGTGATTATACTAAGTAATAATTCTAACAAGTAACTAATTAATCAATCAGCAAAATATTTGTTGTGTATTCAGTAGAGACGAATATTCTAGGGTTGTGATCGATTCACCAATCCTATTGTGTTCTAATTAACTTTCTCTTTCATACAATTCACTCATGGTTGCTAATTAATCGAATAATTACTCTCGTAGTATTCTCCCGAATTACTACTCGTCTATTCAAAATAGATTAATGCTTATATTTCTATGGAATCAATCTATTAAAAACGCATTAAATTTACGATATTCAATTAAGTATAGTGACTAGGTATACTCCTATCCTAATCACAAATCCGCCCCCCCACTCAGAGTTAAGATCATGACATCTTCAATTCTTCTCTAATCTAGACGTAGCTTTCCCAAGCATAACATATATAGTAAATAGAACCTAACTGTTAGCAAGACAATTAAACAATTAATCACAGAATTAAAGAAAAAAATCATATATTAGCAATTATAATCAAGGTTAAGTCAACGTCAAACAACAATATTCATGGCTAAATCACAACCCCAGAATAATGGTTTTTAGCCACTCTTGATAAGATCAAAATAAATTCACAAGTGTTAAATAATTGAGAATACTAAGAAAAGATGAAGAAAGACTGAGAATCCTTGCTCCCGAATGTTCCGAGTGTGTATTTTCTCCTCAAAGTGGCCTTTTTCCCATTTCGATCTTTTTTGCCTCCAATCTCGCACTTTCGTCCCACATTACCTCTGGATAATTTCTATACATAAAAATACCACGAATTAGCACAAATCATTACAATTCACATCCAAAATCTACGAAACATGAGTAAAATACGAGGCAATATGCATATAAATATACATACTTTAAGCAAAATATCAATAGATGACATACTTTTATTATATTACTACTAAATTAATGATATTCAATTCTTTTAAAGCTTATATATTGCTCATTACTTAGCACTATCCTTAAGTTAAAGAGAGTACGCTCGACTTTTAGCTAGTAATTGATATGACTATGCTAAAGATAGCGGTGCCCCCGCCACATTCAAATCCTGGTCCGCCATGTTCCCTCAAATCAAGATTAGACATTACCTCAAACGAGAAAAATCAATACTCCAAGAACGCCTTTCCCTAAGAAATCACCTCCAACTAGCTCGACTCTAGAAAAAAACAACTCAATAACATCCAAAGCCATAGGAATCAATTCCAAACAATAAAGCCTCAAACTTAATAAAATTTTCAAAAGTTAATAAAAGTCAACTCGGGCCCACATGGTCAAAACCCAAGTCAAGGGATAGATCCAGACTACTCATAAGACCATGAGTTCAAATATGTGATTAGATTCCAAAATCAAGTCTAAATCGACCCTCAAATTCCAAAAATTTACCCTCTTAAATTGTAGAGAAAAATACCGATTTTTACCTTAAAATTCCAAGTTTTATGTATATAATTCAGTGAGGAATCAAGATATTAAACCAAATCCAAGTGAAAATTATCTACCCTCAAAGTGGGGATGCAAATCTCTCAAATGTTGCCTCTTACCGAGCTTCCAAATACAAAATAATAATAAATGAGTTAAACCCTCAAAAATATAAGGTCTGCCAATGATTCCGCACCTACAAAAAAAATTGTAGCATCTGCAACACCGCTTCTGTAGGGGATTCGAAGATCGTCAAGTACAAGATCAGCCGCCCAAACCTGTGCCTAGTTGCAACATTTGTGTTAACGGGGTCCCCCTAAAATATATAACAACTCCTCGCAGTATTTTCTAGGTATATACACAATACCACATAAAATATTTCTGAGGTTAACAGTTGTCGATGACCCCTCTAAGCACAATGTAGGTTCACCTATAAATTGGTAACCCTCCAGCAAAAGAGGAATTTTTTGTACTATCAAGTGACCAAAAGAATATTTAAGACATTTTAAGAGTTAATATCCTAAAATCCGCTAAACTATGACGTTATTGTTACATTTCTACTTAAACTATTCGGTGTCCCCAAACCCCCCTAAACTATATTCTTCTTCATATTAAAATACTCTCGTTGTTTTTCTGGCAAACTGTATGTAATAACTTGTTATTTAGCGCGTGATGGTTGAAAAAGCCATCAAAAAGGCCCCACCTGTCAACATGTAACGACTAATTAGCCCATACACTTTCATTTTATTTATTTAAATTTTCTCTTAATTACCTCTATATCCCACCTTTCTTCCTCATTTATTCATCATTTTTCCTCAATTTTGTACCTTTATTCTTCATTTTTCCATCTAGTTCTAAATAAAATTCTCCTTCTCTTGTTATTACTGAATCTATTTTTTATCTTTCTCGTTTTATTCTTCTTTCATTTATTACCCGAATATATTTGAAAGAAGAAACACTCATTAATCAATAACTCACAAAAAAGATCTAATTTTTTTGGTAAAATTGAATTGAAGTTATCCAACAAATTTATACAATAATTTTGCAACAATAAAGTTAGTTTTTAAAGAAGTAGTACTTGTGTATAGCTATCTTCTTCAAAGTAGCTCGAGTTTTTACCAATAATCTTCACTCAATAAGAACCCCAATGAACCCTAGATTTTTCAGCAAACCTTAGTTTTTAATCCCCAATCTCGAACATAAACAAAATAAGACTGAGCAATAGATGGTTATTGGGGAAAATCAAGGTTGCATCGAAGCTTAATGGAGCAAATAGCTATTGAGTATCCATCATCAGAAGAGAGTAAAGAAAAGGAGAATTGACGGAAATGATTTTACCCTGCCCCCTCTTTTTTTTCAATCGGGTGAATATTTACCCCTCTAATAATATTTGATTAATATTTAAAATAATTAATTAAGTCAATTTTTAGATTAAGCTATTTAATATCACACGTGGATTGCCACATGGAATTGTTTTTTGATAATTTGGAGCGCGTAACACACATTATCAAAAATACAATGAGGGTGTTTCACTATGAAAGTTAGAGGGGGTTTTGAGGACACCGGATAGTTTAAGCAGAAAACTTACAAAACTATGATAGTTTAGGGGAGTTTTAGGATATTAAATCTTGTTTTAATAATTTTCCATGAAATGAAACCCTTCAACCGAAAGCAATATCTTTCATCAGGCCATCATAAGAAAGTAGATAATGTACCAAATGAACTTTTGAATGCAACATTTCAGTCCTAAGTCAAATCTTCTTTTAGAATAATAGGCTTGCCATGGCAATCGTTCCACAAATTAAAGAAAACTGAATAGTAATCAGCAACTAAAGTTAGCAACAAATTCTGACAAAATCACCATTCAGATGGACTAGGCAGAGGTTCAATATGATCAAACATATCCAAAGGAAAATCATCAATGAAGCTATCCGGAGTAAGTGGCTTGTCAATTTCTCTCGTCACAATATTGTCACAACATGATCTCTCTACAAATGGGACCTGCACATTATCTAATTCAGAACCATTGAACTGTCCAAACACATCTATGAAGTTAGGAATGTTGAATTCTTGATTTTCGAAAGGCAGAGTAAAGTCAGTTTGAATATGTGATGATTCTATTCCAAGTTTCTTGTCATTTGGAGTGAAATCAAGTTGAAGCAGGTTTGATTCAAAAGCAATGGAATTTGGATTCACTAGCTCTGGCAATGGGACCATGTTGATCAAATTATGAGAGTTATCAATATAGGAAGATGAGCGTGATTGTGACTTGGATAAAGACACTTCTTGATCTGTTGATGAGCTGAATTTTGGTGCCTGAAAATTCCAAAAAAGAAGTCATATATACACAAGCTGAGAGGAGAAGAAAGTTTACAATTAAAGGGCATTAAAAAATTACTTTTGCTAGTAAAAGTCTTTTATAATGGAGTTAAATAGGTAACTGTCAATAAAAAGTGTCGATTGTTGATAAATAGACTTTGTAATTAGCTCATGAGTATTCTTAGTTGTTTTCTTCCTGAGGTCTAGAGGTACTGGGCACTCTACCTGGATCTCTAGATGCTCTTTAGTTTGTAAAAAGTTTTTGATTGTTATGGTAGTATTCACGGATTATTGCCAAAACATATTGTCTATAAAAGTGTGATTGGTTGTAAAATAAGTCAAGTAACATGTTAGTAAAATACACTAAAAACGTAAACATTCTTTACGATGTCTATATATAGGTTACATCCGTTACAATTATACATTTTTTTAATCATCTTCTTTAATTTAACGAAATTTTCTTTCTTTGACATCTTAGTCGAGTTGATTATCATTGGGTACAAGGTCCATGAAGGTTTGAGATACAATCCTTAGGATGATATGCACAAATCGAGAAATGGTCAAAATTACATAGATTAAAATTTGTTTCCAGTTACCTCTATTGGAGGAGAATCTTGAAAAACAGCATTTTGGCTACCATTGTTGTTGTTGTTTTGTGGCTTTGCAGGTTGTGGTGCTGATGTTCGCAAAATCCTAGCCAATCTCTTCTGTCGACTACTCCAAAAATTCTTAACATCATTGTCAGTTCTTCCCGGCAAATATGTTGCAATTCTTGCCCATTTGTTCCCAAATTGTGCCTGAAGTTCAATCACTGTCCTCTCCTCCTCCGCTGAAAACTTCACTCCACTTTTTTACCAAAAAGTGAAAGAAAAGAAAAAGACAAAAAATTCAATGAATAATTTCAACAAATATTAGAATTTGATGTCATAATTATCAAAGTGTAATGTGTTCGTATTTTAATTTCTAAATCCGCCTACATCTGATCGATCAACTACAATTCCACTTCGCAGAAAGCATATATATTCAATGGGTATAAGAAACAACATAACGCATGCAAGCAGAATCATCAGCACTATCAAATGGTTAAGAAAATTGATTTACTACAACTCTTCAGAAAGGAACATATACTAGTACTAGTACTAGTTAAAAGAACCACCAACAATAGTCTTCAACATATCACAAAATTCCATAAAAAATTACAAATCTTAGTAGGAAAAAAAAAAGAAGAAAAAACAAAACCACAAACCTTTCTTAAACTGCATTAAAGGCAATGTAACAAAGTAACCAACCCTATGTTCCCAGTACCAATAGCGGATGACGGATTTCTAAATTAAAGTTAATGTTTAACATTTCATATATATACATTTGAGTCAGAGCCCGTAGGTTCTGTCAAACGTGGGACTTCTATCTTGGACCAGTCACTGCCTACTACCACCTTAAAAAACTTGACAAAGAAAAACCCAAAGGCTGAGCAATTAAAAAGAAGAAGGTAAGGTAGAAAAGGTTCTAAGATTTTACTTCTTCAAGTTGGGTCGAAGTTTATTGACCCAACGAAGACGACAAGATTTTCCAGTACGTTGCAAAAGACCTTTGGATCGAATGGAGCTCCAATCTCTTGGACCATATTTCTTCACATGATTTAACAACACTTGATCTTCTTCTGCTTTCCATGGTCCTTTCTTTATTTCATCCTCATTATGATCAAACTGATAACGACTACGATGATACGAAAATGAAGTTGATGATCTTCTTCCTTCCATATTAAACTCCACAAAAATCCTGAACTGTTTGATGTTTTATGTCTGCAAATTCTTTTTTTTGTATGTTGATTTTATCTTTCCTTGAGATAGTGACGGTTAAAGGCGGTTATGGGCACTATCTGCCCACGAATTAGCCCACTTTCCCCCCATTTTCCTCTTCAATTCAAATAAGGTCAAAAGATTATTTTACATTTGTCACACGTTCGAGTTTAACAAGTTGTGGGAGACTTGGGACGAATTAAAAAATTAAAACTCTTTGCACTCAGTTTAAAAAGTTTTAAGTATATCAGGAATTATTTATTTTGCGTAATTTTATATTGGAGTAGTTTTTTCTTACTTATAGGGACTCTAAATAATGTTCGGTTGAAAAAAATCAAAAATATTCTACGAGTAACACATTTTGATAACAAACGCCAAGCAGGCTCTTCCACACCTTCGGCCTTTGGGCTTCATAGAGGCTTTTTATTGGGCTCTTCTGTTGGGTAACTGTTCTTTTACATTCATATTAGGAAATTTTGCCTCCTATAGCAAAGGTATACACCCTATTTATTATAAATCAAAATTATTTTAAAATATTATTTTCTATAGCTACCTTTTATACTTTATAGAAAAATAGGTATTTATGGTATATACTACTATTGAGGCATGAAATACGCTGTTTATGTTTTTCCTCTCTCTTTCTTTCAATTACCACACGATTCTCTCTCAAATTTTTTCTTCTTTCTCTCTCTTCGAGCAAAATAGGATGAATCATAGATACACGAAAGAGAAACAAATCACGAAAGAAAGCTTAAAAATCTCAAAATTCAGAAACATAAAAGTAAACTTATAATCAAAAAAAAGGAAGCGGAGATACCTTGGGCGACGGAGAGATTGAAAAGAAAGAGGGATTCTTAGCGCGGTAAGTAAGAGAGAAAAGAGGAAGAAGCGGTCGAATTGGAAGCCTTGTAAATTGTAATGGAAGAGGTAGTGAAGCAATACAAGGAGTCTTGGCCGGAAAACGCCATCTCCGACAAACTTTTTTCTCATCTTTGTTTTTTAGTCACATACAATGATACAAATTCATCGTATTCTATACAAATTCACTCAAACACATTGTATTTTTATATAAATATATTTTTTCCTGTATTTATGTATTTCAGAGGTTTGTATTTTTTTTAATACAGCTGAATACACATGTATTCATGCATACTGTACATACAGTATGCATGAATACAAGATATAAATATTGAAATACACTGAATGCAAGCATTAAAATAGAACAGAATATAAATAGTGAATACATTTAATTTTAAAATACAGTGAAATACAGTAAAATACACTGAATACAACAGTAATAACATGTTTTATGAATAACTAAAATATTGTTAATACAAATACATTTGAATACACTGAATATAAAATAACGAATACAATAAATACAAACATTGAATCTAATGAATGCAATAGTAAAAAGAAATATTGAAACACATTACAAAAGTTAAATACAACAGTTATATACAACTGAAAAATCATTCTAATTAATTGGTTTGATAATGAGGCATGTTAGAATTGATTTTGTTGAGTTATATTAGGAGTGTATCACGCTAGCTAATTGATATTATTTCCGTTAGGGAACTTTACATAACTGTCACAATTTAAAAGAAATATAATAAATTCGTAGCATGAAATCCAATATTACAGTTGTGGCAGGAAAATATTTATATTTGTAGTACACAGTTCCTTTAAAATAGAAATATTAATTATTAATCTCTAAACATAAGCAATTTGAATGGAAAGTCAATAATTCTTTATACAAAAATCATGCCTTTTTTTCTCTTTATCTATTAGCTTTCCTTCTTTTTCTTCATCTTCTTAATTTTATTTTCTGTCGAAGCCAATATATTTTATAAATTTGTTCCATTCGTTTTCTTTTTAATTATCTTTCTTATATTTTTCTCTTCCTTCTTTCTTCCTTTCTTAACATAAAGATCTTACTTCGATAATAATGTACATTAATATATACAAAACCTATATAAATATATATATATATATATATATATATATATTGAATTAACACATATAAAATATACAAACAATATATATAAAAAATACATCTTCAATTAAGATGACACTTAGACATGTGAAATATAGATAAAAAATATATATCTTAAATTTAATTAAGATGGCATATAAATATACAAATATATATATATATTATATATATATATATATATATATATATATATATATATATATATATATATATATATATATATAAAATACATCCTGAATTAAAAATGGCACTTGACATATAAAATATATTTGAAATATACATCAAAAAATACATCTTAAAATAATATGGCACTTCACAAATAAATATACAAAAATTAAATACATAAAAATATATTTTGAATTAAAGTGATACTTGATATACAAAGTATAAAAGACGTATAAATCAATACATCTTGAATTTAGGTGGCATTCAAATATGCATCAGATTTTAAAAAATGGAGTGAAGAAGATGAATGTTGGGTTTAATTTTTGTAAAATGATAATAATGAAAAACAAAAGTAATCTTTATGGAATAAATAATAAATGGTGCTATTTTTTTAAATAATAGTTAAAAATGATCAAGTGTAGGGGTGGGCATAAAATCTAAAAAATCGAATTTCGAACCGGACCGAATTAATTCAGAATTTCGGTTTCGGTTTTTTGGTCTAATTTGGTATTATATTTTCAGTATTTTGGTATAACGGTACAGGCTTCGAAATTAGGATCTTAAAATTTCGGTATACCGAAATACCGAATTTTAAAAAGAATAAGGCCCTACTCTCTAGTCCAACCCAATAAGGCCCTATTCTCTTAGAATACCGCACATCGCCCCAACCTAACCCAATAAGGCCCTACTCTCTAGTCTTTCACTTATCTGATTCATTCAATTAGGGATTAGCCGATTAGGGAATTAGAATTTAGAAAGGGAGAAACAGAAAGTCAGAAACGACGACCTAAGACTAAGAGAATACTAAGAGATCGGCTGTTGTGACTTCAAAGGTATGTTTCTAGTTTCTTCAAAGGTATCTTTAGTTTTGTCACGACCCAATTTCACCTGTAGGTCGTGATGGCGCCCAACACTACAGCTAGGCAAGCCAACTAATAAATTAAGCATACATTGATAAAATTTAAAACCAAGAAAATATAAACCCAAACTCTACCAATGTGTGTGCCAAGACCTGGTGTCACAAGTAAATGAGCATCTAGTAGATTATACAAAACTCCAAATACTGTCTGAAATGAAATAGACAGAATGTAAATATAAGAAGAGACACTGGTAGCTGCAGAACGGCTCAGAAAGGCAGCTCACCACTATGCCTTGGAATGACGTGGGTATGTGATGACAGGTCCTCCACTAGTACATGTCTCAGATCCTGCACAAAAAGTGCAGCAAGTGTAGTATGAGTACGTAAACAACGTGTACCCAGTAAGTATCAAGCCTAATCTCGGAGTGGTAGAGACGAGATGACCGACTTTGACACTCACTATGGGTCAATAATAATAACTGAAATAAAATTAGGATTTTTAAATCAGCATGATTTACAGAATTTACAATAATTTATTTAATCAACGGAAATAATCAAATTCCTTCAAATGTAACAATTCTAAATATATTAATTAAATTTCTTCAATTTAAATAATTTCCAATTTATCAATTAAATCCCATTTACAGGAGTAACAATTAATTCCTTAACAAGCAAGAATAATAATTCATTAAATTCCAAGGATTTTTCAATTTATTAATTAGCTTCACAAACTGAAATAAATTATTAAAGTATCATGTAATTAATATTATTAAGCACGATTTCTGCCGAGGACGTACGGCCCGACCCAAAGTGTCGTGTATACTGCCGAGAGACGTGCGGCGCGATCCATAGATGCATCTATCCTGCTGAGGCGTTCGGCCCGCTCCACAAGAAAGGAGGACATTTTCTTATGTGCCTCCGGAAGGAGAGTATATTTATTATAAGATAAATTCGGGAGGAGAATAATTTCTTTTAACAATTAATTGATTTAAACAGCAAATCAAGCCTATGAGATTTTCATCCTTTAATATCTTTATCTAACAATTCACAATATATTCATATATATCAATTAATATTAATTAATCAAAGAATACAATTTACACAAGTAATGCATGCTTTGAGTCCTAAACTACCCGGACTTTAGCATCAATAGTAGCTACGCACGGAATCTCATCACCTCGTGCGTACGTAGCCCCCACAATTAGCAACAATTATTTAATTTTAATCACCTTTGAGGTAATTTCTCCCTCACAAGATTAGACAAGAGACTTACCTCGTCTTGCTCTAATTTAATCCACTATAAGGCCTTTTCCACGACTATCCAACTCTGTCTGGCTCAAATCTAGCCAAAATAATTCGATACAATCACTAAAAATTATAGGAATCAATTCTATAAGAAAATACTACATTTTTAATAAAAATTCTGAAATTAATTAAAAATTCGTCTGTGGGACCCACATCTCGGAATCTGGCAAAAGTTATGAAATCTGATAACCCATTCAATTACGAGTCCAACCATACCAGTTTCACTCAAATCCGACTCCGAATCAATATCGAAATCTCAAAAATTCGTTCCTATGAGATTTCTAAATATTTCCCAAATTCAAATCTCAAAACACTAATTTATGGTAAAAACAATGATATACTTGTATATGTAGACCAAACCCGAGTTAGAATCACTTACCCCAATATTTTTCCCTTGAAAATCTGTCAAAAGTCGCCTCTGCTCAAGCTCAAGTTCGCCAAAAATGGCAAATGGGACGAATGTCCTCTGTTTTTATAACTTACAGCTCTATTCAGTTCGATCAAGGAGCTCGATCTCGGGAGCTCGATGTTAGGGAGATCGATCTTGGGAGCTCGATCTTGGGAGCTCGATCTCGGGCCTCGAGCCTGGGACATGGTCATGGCCTAGATCAAGTTCGATCTTGGGTCTTAACCCTGGCCCTCGAGCCTTGCCTTCAATCGAGGCTTCGATACTGAGCCTCGTACCTGGCTTTGACTCAGGCCTCGATCGTGGGCTCGATATCTGGGTTTGATCTGGGGCTCGATCACAGCCCAGAATATACAGCAGAAGGGAAAATTGCAGCAACTTTTTAAGTCCAACTTTTGTTCTGTTAACCATCCGAAACTCACCCGAGGCCCTCGGGACCTCAACCAAATATACCAACAAGTCCTAAAACATCATACGAACTTAGTCGAATCACATCAAACAATGCTAAAACCATGAATCATACCCCAATTCAAGCTTAATGAAACTAAGAGTTTTCAACTTCTACATTCGATGTCGGAACCTATTAAATCAACTCCGATTGACCTCAAATTTTACACACAAGTCATAAATTACATAACGGAGCTATGAAAATTTTTGAAACTGAATTCTGACTCTGGTATCAAAAAGTCAACTCATCGGTCAAATTTCCAAACTTAAATTCTTGTTTTTAGCCATTTCAAGCCTAATTTAACTACGGACTTCCAAATAAAATTCCGTACACGCTCCTAAGTCCAAAATCTCCATACGGAGCTGTTGGAATCATCAAAATTCTATTCCGGGGTCGTTTTCTCAAAATGTTGACCGAAGTCAAACTTAGCACTTTAAGGCCAACTTAAGGAACCAAGTATTCCGGTTTCACCCCAAACACTTCCAAATCCCGAACCAACCATCCCCGCAAGTCATAAATCATTACACGCACCTACGGGAAGTTTTATTTTAGGGAACGAGGTTCTAAAAGTTAAAATGACCGGTTGGGTCATTATATTCTCCACCTCTTAAACAAACGTTCGTCCTCGAACGGGTTTAGAATTGTACTTGGAGTGCTGAATAAGTGTGGATATCGGCTCCGCATGTCTTCCTCGGCCTCCCAAGTCGCTTCCTCGACTGGTTGGCCCCTTCACTGGACTTTTACTGCTGAAATCCTCTTGGACCTCAACTGGCGAACCTGTTTATCAACAATGGCAATTGGCTCCTCTTCATAACCCAAGCTATTATCTAGCTGAAATGTGCTAAAGTCTAACACATGTGATAGGTCGCCATGATACTTCCGGAGCATAGATACGTGGAAAACCGGATGAACTCCCGATAGGCTGGGAGGCAATGCAAGCTCATAAGCAACCTCCCCAACTCGTTTCAACACCTCAAATGGGCCTATAAACCTTGGGCTCAACTTGCCCTTCTTCCCGAATCTCATAATTCCCTTCATCAACGAAACCTTCAAGAGAACTTTTTCACCGACCATAAATGATATATCACGTGCTTTCTGATCCGCGTAACTCTTTTGTCTGGACTGTGTTGTACGAAGTCGCTCCTGAATCAAATTTACCTTTTCCAAGGCATCCCTTACCAAATCAGTACCATATAACTTACCCTCACCTGGCTCAAACCATCCGATAGGTGAACGACATCGCCGATCATATAAAGCCTCAAATGGAGCCATCTCGATACTGGATTGGTAACTGTTATTATAAGCAAACTCGGCCAAAGATAGGAAACGATCCCACTGACCTCCAAAGTCGATCACACATGCCCTGAGCATATCCTCCAAAATCTGAATTGTCCTCTCTGACTGTCCATCGGTCTGCGGATGAAAGGTTGTGCTGAGCTCTACACGGGTCCCCAACTCACTTTGTACTGCTCTCCAGAAATGTGAAGTAAACTGAGGGCCTCTATCTGATATGATGGAAATTGGCACACCGTGCAACCGAACTATCTCCTGAATATAAATCTGGGCCAACCTATCTGAAGTATACATAGTCACAACATGAATAAAATGTGCCGACTTAGTCAACCTGTCAACAATCACCCAAACTGCATCAAACTTCCTCAAGGTCCGCGGCAACCCAACTACAAAGTCCATAGTAATTTGTTCCCATTTCCACTCTGGTATAGTCATCTACTGAAGTAGGCCACCTGGCCTCTAGTGCTCATATTTAACTTGCTGGCAATTTAGACACCTAGATACATACTCAACTATGTCCTTTTTCATTCTTCGCCACCAATAATGTTGCTTCAAGTCACGATACATCTTAGTAGCACCTGGATGAATAGAATACCGAGAACTGTGTGCCTCTTCCAGGATCGTTTTCCTCAGTCCGTCCACATTAGGAACACATAGACGATCCTGGAGTCGCAGAACACCATCCGCTCTAATAGTAACTTCCTTGGCACCACCTCGTAGTACCGTTTCACGAAGAACTATCAACTATGGGTCATCATACTGGCGAGCCTTGATCTGCTCAAATAGTGAAAATTGGGCCACCACACATGCAAGAACTCGGCTGGGCTCTAAAATATCCAGCCTCACAAGTTTGTTAGCCAAGGACTGAATATCCGAGGCTAATCGCCTTTCCTCTGCTAAAATGAAAGCCAAACTACCCATACTCTCCGCCTTCCTGCTCAAGGCATCTGCAACCACATTTGCTTTGCCCGGATGATACAAGAGAGTAATATCATAATCTTTTAGTAACTCCAGCCATATGCGCTGCCTCAAATTTAGATCCCTCTGCTTGAACAAATGTTGCAAACTGCGATGATCAGTGTAAGCTTCACAAGATACCCCATAAAGATAATGCCTCCAAATCTTTAGAGCGTGAACAATCGCAGCTAACTCCAAATCATGTACTAGATAATTCTTCTCGTGGGGCTTCAGTTGACGTGAAGCATATGTAATAATTCGCCTTTATTGCATCAATACACAACCCAAGCCAACACGTGACGTGTCGCAATACATTGTATATATTCCCGAACCAGATGGTAACACTAACACGGGTGCTGTAGTCAGTGATGTCCTGAGCTTCTGAAAGCTTGACTCACAATCATTGGACCATCAGAACTGAACACCCTTCTGGGTTAATTTGGTCAAAGGTGCTGCAATAGATGAAAAACCTTCCACGAACCAACGATAATAACTTGCTAAACCCAGAAAACTCCTGATCTCAGTCGCCGAAGTGGGACGATGCCAATTTTGAACTGCCTCAATCTTTTTGGGATCAACTTTAATACCTTTGCCCGATACAATATGTCCCAAAAATGCTACAGACTCTAGCCAAAACTCACATTTAGAGAACTTAGCATATAGCTTTTGTTCCCGCAATGTCTGTAGTACTACTCTCATATGCTGCTCATGTTCCTCCTTACTGTGCGAATAGATTAATATGTCATCAATGAAGATAATGACAAACAAATCAATATATGGCATGAATACCCTGTTCATCAGATCCATAAATGCTGTCGGGGCATTAGTTAAACCGAAGGACATCACCAGAAACTCATAATGACCATATCTAGTCCGAAAAGTAGTCTTCGGAACATCCGAATCCCGAATCTTCAACTGATGGTACCCCGACCTCAAGTCGATCTTAGAGAATACCCTAGCACCCTGCAACTGGTCAAATAGATCATCAATACGCGGCAACGGGTACTTGTTCTTAATAGTGACTTTGTTCAATTGGAGATAATCAATACACATCCACATTGTTCCATCCTTCTTTTTCACAAATAATACTGGTGCACCCCAAGGCGATACACTCGATCTGACGAACCCTTTGGCTAGTAACTCTTCAAGCTGTTCTTTTAATTCTTTTGGAGCCATGCGATACAATGGGATAGATCTACGCACGATCTAGATTCAGGAAGAAAGTAACAACCCTAGATGTCACGTAGCCTCCTGATTATAAATGTGGCGCGCTACACATCCATAATCAAAACTCTACTAGACACGGCTCATAGACAACCCCTAGGACAGACTTGCTCTGATACCAAGTTTGTCACGACCCAACTGGAGGGTCATGACTAGCACCCGGGCCATACTTGCCGAGCACCAACGTACATTTTATCTAACCTTCCTTATTATCTTTAAGGGCCGACAAGACCAATATAAATGAAAGACATGGATCATGAACATCCAACAATGAAAGATAATGTCATGAACATACGTAACATGGGACGACAAGACTGTCAAGAAACTATATATAAGGTACGAGCTACCATGGTGCCATGAAAGACTATACAACAAAAATCAGCCGACAAGGCATTCCAAACCATACATGAGTCGACACCTGTCTATGAGCCTCTAAAAGAACATAAGTGCTACAACATTACCGGAACAGGGCCCCGACATACCCATAATGTCTATAACAAAAATGCATACCAAGACCACGGCAAGTCCGGAGAAAGGATCTTGCCAATAACGCTGAACCGGATAGCCTACTGTGATGGGGGAGCTGCGTCTACCCGTCTATCAGGACCTGCAGCACGACATGCAGCGTCCACAAATAAAAAGGACGTCAGTACGAATAAAGTACTGAGTATGTAAGGCAGAATAGCATAAGTAAGAACAATAATGTAAACAGTGATAGGGAATATACAACCTGTGACATCTGGGTACCTCTGAGGGCTACTGACATGAAATACATGATACATACATATATATATACATAAACGTTTAAAACATATGCCTTTGTGGGCATCATCATCATCATATCGTACCCGGCCATAATAGGCTCGGTAAAACGTACCCGGCCATCATAGGGCTCGGTAGAATCGTACCCGGCCACATGGAGCTCGGTAAAACCCAACTGATCAGTGGTTGCACAATAGGTGCCATACCCGGCCAACTATAGCGCGGCTCGGTAGAGTAAAATAGATACATATATATGATGCATGCTGGACTCATTGGAATCACATTTTGAACCTTTCGAAGTGACGTAAGGTCGGTATCCTTCGTACACGTTATTAGGATTAACTCTTCATCAAGAAACTTATAAGAATCAGGAACTACCAACAACATTGATAATATAAGAATAAGAGAAGTAACATCAATACCAATCGTTTCATAAGAAGGGCAGCAATGTAAGTACTGCTAGCTTCTAAGAGTAGAGTATCTTTGGGAGCTCGTTCATTATATTATGTACAATCGGAGTCGTGCAAAAGAATGAAGGGGATAGCCTCACATACCTTGTATATACTTCCCAACCTCAAGCTATGCAAATATCACGACTCCTTAGTCTACAATAAGACAAATGACACTATCATTATCGTTTAAGCGTCGTAACTATTATGTATCGACCACAACCTATTTTACGATGAAACGGACAGCACCTCCCCTATTTATATGACTTCCCACAAGTCAATACAATCACCAAACAGCCCAAACAACATCATTAATAATCATATTGAGCCTCCAAAACAGTCCACCAACCAACAACATTACTACCAAGCTTTTCGATATATATTTCACAAGTTCTAGCTTCAACGACTTAGCTGCAACTTGGATAATCTTAAATATATATAGAGTAAGAGGTTCCTTACCTTTAAACAGAAAGAACAACTCCAATTTGACCTTAATTTTCTACGAAATATCCCTTCAATTCTGCCACAAGAACAAGGAAGCGAAACTAGCAATTAATTCGGGTTTTTCGGCACTAGAATTACTTTAGAAGACTTGAAATCACCTAGGGTTGATATTAAAAACTTGAAGGTGTATTTACAGAACATAAAGCACTTAAAACAACCTCCCACACGAGCTGGAACAACACAAAAATCAGCAACAACAAGAAAAATAAGAAACTTACTAGCACCACGGGATTCCCGACATTTGATTTGTGTTGTTTGCCCTTTGTTTGGGTCTTGGATCATGAGAGAACCTTGAGAGAATGTTTTTAGGGTTATAAGGTCTGAATATACTGAAAAATAATGACTTAAAACGGGGTTGAGTTATCTTATATATGTCCAAATGTCTTAAACCGCCTTTGTGGGCCCCATAGAGAGCAGCTTGGCGCACTCTCGCAAAAACGCGAATATCTCTCTATTCCGAGATCGTATCAACGAACGGTTTAATGAATTGGAAACTAGACTCATAGATATTCAATTTGATAGGTAGATCACCCCATAATTCCAAGCACATTGGGAGAAAAATACAGTAACATTTGACCTAAAGTTTAAGTAAAATTATAAACCTAAGTTGCGACAACTTTTATCGACTTTTATTTCATAACTCGCTTGACTTCAAGACTTATGATGCGGATATTATATGATTCAAATACATTAAAACAAGACCTCTTGGGACAGTTAATCACCTCTAGTGTTATCCGAAAATACGGGTTACAACATCCTTGATTCGTTTAACTTCTAATATTTGTTAACCACTCTTATACACCCTTGTATCGTTTAAGACCAATAGGATTAACTTCTTATCATCTCAAAGATAATCTCTTCTTGGATTTACATCGACTAACTTACGACGTGATCTATGGTATGCGAATTTGGTTTGTAACACCCTCTCCCCCTTAGGAACATTCGTCCTCGAATGTAAGGGTTTATGGGTGTCTAACTCATCGTGGATTCCGACAGAGATTTCCGGCTGAGTTTCCCCCATAAAATGGACACTAGCCAAACTTGCAAGCAGTTAAACCCAACCTATGGCCTTACAAGACTATACAAAGCATTATGGATATGTACATTATCTGCATATCACCATTTTGTATTAAAAAAAAGAGTATTCACAAGCTATTGCTTACCTCATAGAGCCGTTTCACCTTATAATGCGTCCTTCTTTCCCCCGGCATCCTCGTTATCTTCACTCTGGAATAGGTAAGGGTATTTAGACTTCATCTCCTCTTCTGCTTCCTATGTCATTTCTTCTATATTCTTGTTCCTCCATAATACTTTCACGGAAGCTACATCCTTTGTTCTCAGCTTGCGGACTTGTCGATCTAATATAGCCACTGGCACTTCATCATATGATAGATCCTTTGTAACTTGTACATCTTTGATAGGGACGACCCGAGAAGGGTCTCCAATACATTTCCTCAACATAGATACATGGAATACCGGGTGGACAAATTCCAATTCAGATGGCAATTCTAACTCGTAAGCAACCTGTCCAATTCGTCGAAGAATTTTGTACGGCCCAATATACCGTGGACTCAACTTACCCTTCTTCCCAAAACGCATAACACCCTTCATCGGCGAGATCTTCAGGAAAACCCAATCACCAACCTCAAATTCCAGATCACGACGTCGGACGTCGGAATAAGACTTTTGCCTGCTTTGTGCCGTCCTCAGTCTCTCTTGTATCACTTTCACCTTCTCAATGGCTTGGTGAATCAAATCTGGCCCATATAATTTTGTCTTACCGACTTCGAACCATCCAACTGGTGATCTACATCTCCTCCCGTACAGTGCCTCATACGGGGCCATTTTAATACTGGAATGGTAGCTATTATTGTAGGCAAATTCTATAAGTGCCAGATGGTCATCCCAATTCCCCTTGAAATCTAGAACACATGCTCGTAGCATATCTTCAAGCGTCTGGATGGTACGTTCAGCCTGTCCGTCAGTCTGCGGATGGAATGCAGTGCTGAGATTTACTTGTGTGCCTAAACCCTTCTGAAAAGACCTCCAAAAGTTAGCCGTAAATTGAGCTCCTCGGTCTGATATAATAGATACCGGCACACCATGAAGCCTAACAATCTCCTTGATATACAACTTCGCATAATCTTCAGCCGTGTAAGTTGTCTTAACTGGTAGAAAATGGGCAGATTTTGTAAGTCGATCAACTATCACCCAAATGGAGTCAAACTTATGATAAGAGCGAGGTAATCCAATAATGAAGTCCATATTAATCACCTCCCATTTCCAGGTCGGAATCTCTATATTCTGAATCAATCCACTGGGTTTCTGATGCTCGATCTTTACTTGTTGACAATTAGGACACTGGGCTACAAATTCTGCAATAGACTTCTTCATGTTGTCCCACCAATACTGCTCCTTAACGTCATGATACATCTTTGTCGAGCCAGGATGGATAGAATATCGGGACTGATGAATCTCAATCATAATCTTCTCTCGCAACCCTGCCACACTAGGCACACATAATCGGCCCTGGTATCTCAGTGTCCCATCTCCTCCGATCTTGAAAGCTGTAATCTTACACTGCTGAATTCCCTCTCTCAATCTTACTAAGGTAGGATCTTCATATTGCCGTGCTTTTACCTCGGCTACCAAAGATGATTCTGCTGTATTCTGTACAGTAACACCTCCGTCATCAGAGTCCAACAATCTGATTCTCATATTGGCCAGCTGGTGAAGCTCTTTGGTCAACCCTTGTCTACCTGCCTCAATATGTATTAAGCTTCCCATTGACTTACGGCTGAGAGCGTCTGCCACAACATTGGCTTTACCAGGATGGTACAATATCTCGACGTCATAGTCTTTCAGTAATTCAAGCCACCTACGCTGCCTCAAATTCAACTCCTTCTGCTTGAAGATGTATTGTAAACTTTTGTGATCTGTGTAGATGTCAACATGGACGCCGTATAAGTAGTGCCGCCATATCTTCAAAGCATATATTACTGCAGCCAATTCCAAATCATGAGTCGGGTAATTCTTTTCATGCTTCTTCAATTGTCGTGATGCATAAGCAATCACCTTCCCACGTTGCATCAATACGCACCCCAAACCTATACCTGAGGCATCACAATATACCACATAACCTTCTGTTCCTTCTGGGAGAGTGAGCACTGGCGCAGATGTCAATCGATTCTTTAGCTCCTGAAAACTATGTTCACAAGAATCAGACCACTGGAACTTGGTAGCTTTCTGTGTTAACTTAGTCAATGGTGCTGATATAGAGGAAAACCCTTCTACAAACCGCCTATAATACCCTGCTAGCCCCAGGAAGCTGCGGACTTCTGATGGTGTTGTAGGTCTCGGCCAATTCTTCACTGCATCGATCTTCTGAGTGTCGACACTAATACCCTCATCAGATATCACATGGCCAAGGAATGCTACTGAGTTCAGCCAGAATTCACATTTAGAGAGCTTAGCATATAACTTATGATCCTGAAGGGTCTGTAATACTATCCGCAAGTGGCCCGCATGTTCCGCCTCCGAACGAGAATACACCAGAATGTCATCAATGAATACGATCACGAACACATCAAGATAGGGCCTGAATACACTATTCATGAGATCCATAAAAGCTGCTGGGGCATTTGTTAGCCCGAACGACATCACCAAGAACTCAAAATGCCCATATCTTGTCCGGAAGGCCGTCTTTGGAATATCCTTCTCCTTAACCCTCACCTGATGATACCCTGAACGCAAGTCAATCTTGGAGAAATACTTGGCACCCTGGAGTTGGTCAAACAGGTCATCAATTCTTGGAAGTGGATACTTGTTCTTTATTGTAAACTTATTCAACTGTCGATAATCGATACACATCCTTAACGACCCATCTTTCTTCCGCACGAACAAGACTGGCGCACCCCAAGGTGAAGTGCTAGGCCTAATGAAACCCTTATCCAGCAAGTCCTTCAACTGTGCCTTCAACTCTCGCAACTCTGCCGGGGCCATCCTGTATGGAGGGATAGAGATCGGTTGAGTGTCAGGCAATGCATCAATGCTAAACTCAATCTCCCTTTCAGGAGGAAGGCCTGGGAGTTCATCTGGGAAAACATCTGGAAATTCATTGACCACGGGGATTAATTGTAGAGTAGGCGGCTTCGCCTCCGCATCCCTAACGCGAACAAGATGATAATGTAACCTTTTGAGATCATCTTCCTTGCCTTAAGATAGGAAATAAACCTACCTTTCGGCGTAGCAATGTTCCCATTCCATTCAATGGCGGGTTCACAAGGAAACTGAAACCTAACCATCTTCGTACGACAGTCAACATTTGCATAGCATGAGGCCAACCAGTCCATTCCCATTATCACATCAAAATCAACCATTTCTAACTCAAATAAATTTGCCGAGGTTTGACGACTACAAATCATCACAGTGCAACCTTTATATACCCTTCTAGCAATCACAGAATCTCCTAACAGAGTGGATACCGCAAGTGGTTTACTTATCAATTCAGGTTCAATGCCAAACTTATTAGCCACAAAGGGTGTAACATATGATAAGGTAGATCCTGGATCAATTAGCGCATATACATCATAAGAAAACACAGACAATATACCTGTAACAACATCCGGAGACGATTCGAGATCTTGTCGACCTACTAGAGCATAGGTTCGATTTTGAGCACCACTCGAACTCGGCACTGAACCTCTACCTCTACCACGACCTGTCGACTGTTGAAAACCTTGTGCTGGAGGTCGAACTGATGAGGAAGAACCAGACACAGATCCAGTCGGTCGAGCCATACCACCACCTCCTCTGTTAGGACAATCCCGCATCATATGGCCAGGCTGTCCGCAAGAATAGCACGCATCGAAACCTCGACGGCACAGTCCAAAGTGGGCCTTGCCGCACTGATCACAACGAGGTGTTGGGGGTCTCGTCTGACTCGTATCTCTATGAAATTGTGAACCTGATGCCCTCGAACTCTGACCTGAACCAGAATAGGTAAATCGATCATACCGAGGCCTCTGAAACTGTGGAGGAGCACTAGCTACAGGTGGCGCCGAACTCCTCGAAGATTGGGGCCTGATACTGCCTCTGAACTCATCAGAATACCCTGCAAATCTTGCCCTCTTATGCTGGCCCCTATCCTGCTCCCTATCTGCCCTTTGCTGGCGCTTACGATCCTCTAGGGTCTGGGCATAAGCCTGAATACGGGAAATATCCATGCCCTCTACCAAGGAGGCTGTTGTGCACTCATTTATCAGATGTGGTCCCAACCCGTTCACGAACAGATGCACCCTATCACTCATCTCTGACACCATATGGGGAGCATACCTTGCTAAAGAATCAAACTGTATACTATACTCTCGTACACTCATATTACCCTGTCGAAGGTTCAAGAACTTATCAGCTCTAGCTCGTCGTATCTCAACTGGCAAGTAGTGACGAAGAAAGGCCTCAGAAAATTCCTTCCACACGGCTGGAGGAGCGTTCGGACCCCTAGATCTCTCCCAACTATCATACCAGAAAACCGCTAAATCCCGTAACCGATAAGAAGCCAACTCTACTGCCTCCGTATCACTAGTATGCATAACCCGCAATGTACGATGAATCTGATCAATAAATATTTGTGTGTCCTCCTTGGGGTCTGATCCGGTAAACACTGGAGGGTCTAGATTAATAAAATCACGAACTCTCGCACTAACCGGTTTATCAGCAGCACCGGTATTCTGCCTCTGAGCCTGAGCAGCTACCAAGCTAGTCAACAATTGCACCGCACTGTGCATATCATGGTCTGTAGTGCCAGACGGAGGAACTGGATGTACTGGGTGCCTCCTAATATCCTCTGGAGGAGACAGAGAGGTATGAGACGGCATCTCACTCTGAGCCTCACTTTGGCCTGCTCTGGCTGGAGGCACCTGAATGTTACCCTCTCCCACAGCTGTATCAAGCCGTTTACTAATTGCTTGCTTCCTAGTCGAAGGCATCGCTGAAATAAAACAAGGTGAATATTAGATATGAACACTTACTACTCAACTCTACGCACGATCTAGATTCAGGAAGAAGGTAACAACCCTAGATGTCACGTAGCCTCCTGATTATAAATGTGGCACGCTACACATCCATAATCAAAACTCTACTAGACACGGCTCATAGACAACCCCTAGGACAGACTTGCTCTGATACCAAGTTTGTCACGACCCAACTGGAGGGTCATGACTAGCACCCGGGCCATACTTGCCGAGCACCAACGTACATTTTATCTAACCTTCCTTATTATCTTTAAGGGCCGACAAGACCAATATAAATGAAAGACATGGATCATGAACATCCAACAATGAAAGATAATGTCATGAACATACGTAACATGGGACGACAAGACTGTCAAGAAACTATATATAAGGTACGAGCTACCATGGTGCCATGAAAGACTATACAACAAAAATCAGCCGACAAGGCATTCCAAACCATACATGAGTCGACACCTGTCTATGAGCCTCTAAAAGAACATAAGTGCTACAACATTACCGGAACAGGGCCCCGACATACCCGATAATGTCTATAACAAAAATGCATACCAAGACCACGGCAAGTCCGGAGAAAGGATCTTGCCAATAACGCTGAACCGGATAGCCTACTGTGATGGGGGAGCTGCGTCTACCCGTCTATTAGGACCTGCAGCACGACATGCAGCGTCCACAAATAAAAAGGACGTCAGTACGAATAAAGTACTGAGTATGTAAGGCAGAATAGCATAAGTAAGAACAATAATGTAAACAGTGATAGGGAATATACAACCTGTGACATCTGGGTACCTCTGAGGGCTACTGACATGAAATACATGATACATACATATATATATACATAAACGTTTAAAACATATGCCTTTGTGGGCATCATCATCATCATATCGTACCCGGCCATAATAGGCTCGGTAAAACGTACCCGGCCATCATAGGGCTCGGTAGAATCGTACCCGGCCACGTGGAGCTCGGTAAAACCCAACTGATCAGTGGTTGCACAATAGGTGCCATACCCGGCCAACTATAGCGCGGCTCGGTAGAGTAAAATAGATACATATATATGATGCATGCTGGACTCATTGGAATCACATTTTGAACCTTTCGAAGTGACGTAAGGTCGGTATCCTTCGTACACGTTATTAGGATTAACTCTTCATCAAGAAACTTATAAGAATCAGGAACTACCAACAACATTGATAATATAAGAATAAGAGAAGTAACATCAATACCAATCGTTTCATAAGAAGGGCAGCAATGTAAGTACTGCTAGCTTCTAAGAGTAGAGTATCTTTGGGAGCTCGTTCATTATATTATGTACAATCGGAGTCGTGCAAAAGAATGAAGGGGATAGCCTCACATACCTTGTATATACTTCCCAACCTCAAGCTATGCAAATATCACGACTCCTTAGTCTACAATAAGACAAATGACACTATCATTATCGTTTAAGCGTCGTAACTATTATGTATCGACCACAACCTATTTTACGATGAAACGGACAGCACCTCCCCTATTTATATGACTTCCCACAAGTCAATACAATCACCAAACAGCCCAAACAACATCATTAATAATCATATTGAGCCTCCAAAACAGTCCACCAACCAACAACATTACTACCAAGCTTTTCGATATATATTTCACAAGTTCTAGCTTCAACGACTTAGCTGCAACTTGGATAATCTTAAATATATATAGAGTAAGAGGTTCCTTACCTTTAAACAGAAAGAACAACTCCAATTTGACCTTAATTTTCCACGAAATATCCCTTCAATTCTGCCACAAGAACAAGGAAGCGAAACTAGCAATTAATTCGGGTTTTTCGGCACTAGAATTACTTTAGAAGACTTGAAATCACCTAGGGTTGATATTAAAAACTTGAAGGTGTATTTACAGAACATAAAGCACTTAAAACAACCTCCCACACGAGCTGGAACAACACAAAAATCAGCAACAACAAGAAAAATAAGAAACTTACTAGCACCACGGGATTCCCGACATTTGATTTGTGTTGTTTGCCCTTTGTTTGGGTCTTGGATCATGAGAGAACCTTGAGAGAATATTTTTAGGGTTATAAGGTCTGAATATACTGAAAAATAATGACTTAAAATGGGGTTGAGTTATCTTATATATGTCCAAATGTCTTAAACCGCCTTTGTGGGCCCCATAGAGAGCAGCTTGGCGCACTCTCGCAAAAACGCGAATATCTCTCTATTCCGAGATCGTATCAATGAACGGTTTAATGCGTTGGAAACTAGACTCATAGATCTTCAATTTGATAGGTAGATCACCCCATAATTCCAAGCACATTGGGAGAAAAATACAGTAACATTTGACCTAAAGTTTAAGTAAAATTATAAACCTAAGTTGCGACAACTTTTATCGACTTTTATTTCATAACTCGCTTGACTTCAAGACTTATGATGCGGATATTATATGATTCAAATACATTAAAACAAGACCTCTTGGGACAGTTAATCACCTCTAGTGTTATCCGAAAATACGGGTTACAACATCCTTGATTCGTTTAACTTCTAATATTTGTTAACCACTCTTATACACCCTTGTATCGTTTAAGACCAATAGGATTAACTTCTTATCATCTCAAAGATAATCTCTTCTTGGATTTACATCGACTAACTTACGACGTGATCTATGGTATGCGAATTTGGTTTGTAACAGCTAGATAAGCCAAACAACCCTTCTCAACCATGTGTTAAGCCTTTATAAAAGAAATAACTCGATTAAATGAAATAACAAGCGAACCCTTCCACTCCAGCTTAGGTAATGCTGGAATAGCCAAGGTAACAGTCTTGGCATGACAATCTAGAATAGCATGATATGGAGATAACCAGTCCATGCCCAGAATAATTTCAAAATCGATCATCTCAAGCAATAGGAGATCTGCTCTAGTTTCATAACCACAGAATGTAATAATACAGGACCGGTAGATCCGGTTCACAACAACAAAATCTCCTATAGGAGTGGACACATAAACAGGAGTACTCAAGGACTCACGAGAAACACCCAGGAATGGAGCAAATAGAGATGACACATATGAATACGTAGATCCTAGATCAAATAATACTGAGGCATCTTTGCCACAAGCAGAAATAATACCTGTAATCACGGAATCTGAGGCCTCTGCATCTGGTCTAGCCGGAAAAACATAGAACCGAGTTGGGGCGCCAACTGTCTGGCCTCCCCCTGGCTGACCTCCACCTCTAGGACGGCCCCTACCCACCTGTCCTACACCTCTGGGTGGTCGGACTACTGGGGGAGCAACTGGTCCGGTAAGCATAGGCTGCTGACCCTGCTGTACTAGTCTACCCTGAAGCCTGGGGCAAAACCTTCGTATGTGACTGGGATCCCCGCACTCGTAACAACTCTTCGGTGCGATGGGCTGCTGACTAAGTGTCTGGCCCTGGGGACGTGAATACCCACTGGGAGGACCCTGAATAGCTGGTGGGCGGTAAGAACTCTCTGGGATAGCATTGAGATAAGGTTGCACTGGAGCACCTCGAGGAGGTGGTGGTGCTGAATATGGGGGTCTGCTGGACTGCCCTCTCACGAACTGACCTCTGCCCCTGGACGGAGCACCTCTGAACTCTCCAGAGTACCTGAACCGCTTATCTCTCATAATCTGCTCTCAGCTCCGCTAACGTACACCCTCAATCCTCCGGCCTATCTCCACAACTCGCTCAAAAGAAGTACCCATCTCAACCTCTCGAGCCATAGTGGCCTGAATACCAGTATGTAAACCAGCTACAAACTTTCGCACTCTCTCCGCCTCAGTAGGGAGTATCATTAGTGCATGGCGAGATAATTTAGAAAACCTCGCCTCATAATCAGTCACTGACATCTGACCCTGCTGGAGCTGCTCAAACTGAAACCGCAACTCTTTTTTTTGGGAAGGTGGAATATACCTGTCCAAGAAGATACGGGTGAACTTGTCCCAAGTCATGGGAGGAGAATCCGCTGGTCTGCCAAGAGCATAAGATTGCCACCATCTACGGGCTTTACCCTCTAGCTGAAAAGTAGCGGAAACAACCCCATGTGATTCTAATATCCTCATGTTGTACAGTCTATCCTTGCAACGATCAATGAAATCCTGTGGATCATCATGTCGCTCACCCCCGAAGACAGGAGGATGTAGTCTAGTCCATCTGTCCAATAGTTTCTGAGGATCAGCGGCTACAGCTGGCCTGGGCTCAGGTGTAGCTGCTGCCACTGGCTGGACTCCACCCACGGGTAGTGCACCTTGGGTCTGATATACAGTAGTTGCCTGTCCATGAGCCTGCACGATAGGGGTTTGTGCTCCCCCGCCTGCCTGAGATGTGGCTGGGTTTTCCGTAAATAAACCGGCCTGAGTCATATTGTCCATGAATCGCAGCATACAACCAATGACATCTTGAAATCCTGGTGCAGAGGTGAAATCCATCGGAGCTGGCTCTGCCACAGGCACCTCACCTTGTTCCTCAATAATAGGATTCTCTACTGGATCCACTGGCGGCATAACTGGAATAGTCCTGGGACGTCCTCCCCCTCTACCATGGGCTGGAGCCCTCCCTCGGCCTCTGCCTTGGCCTCTAAGCAACTAGGGGAGTACCTCTTCCCTGGTCTAGAACCTTATTAGAGCGCGTTCTCACCATCTGTGAGAGAATAAGAGAAGGATATTTAGTATTACATTAATTGCATGATGGAATATAGAGAAAGGTAGTTTCCTAACACCCTATAGCCTTTCGAAGATAAATAGAGACATCTCGGTACCGATCTGCAAGACTCTATTAGACCTGCTCATAACTTGTGAGACCTACGTGAACCTAGTGCTTTGATACCATGTTGTCACGACCCAATTTCACATATAGGTCGTGATGGCGCCCAACACTACAGCTAGGCAAGCCAACTAATAAATTAAGCATACATTGATAAAATTTAAAACCAAGAAAATATAAACCCAAACTCTACCAATGTGTGTGCCAAGACCTGGTGTCACAAGTAAATGAGCATCTAGTATATTATACAAAACTCCAAATATTGTCTGAAATGAAATAGACAGAATGTAAATATAAGAAGAGACACTGGTAGCTGCAGAACGGCTCAGAAAGGCAGCTCACCACTATGCCTCGGAATGACATGGGTATGTGATGACAGGTCCTCCACTAGTACCTGTCTCAGATCCTGCACAAAAAGTACAGCAAGTGTAGTATGAGTACGTAAACAACGTGTAGCCAGTAAGTATCAATCCTAATCTCGGAGTGGTAGAGACGAGATGGCCGACTTTGACACTCACTATGGGTCAATAATAATAACTAAAATAAAACTAGGATTTTTAAATCAACATGATTTACAATAATTTATTTAATCAGCGGAAATAATCAAATTCCTTCAAATGTAACAATTCTAAATATATTAATTAAATTTCTTCAATTTAAATAATTTCCAATTTATCAATTAAATCTCATTTACAGGAGTAACAATTAATTCCTTAACAAGCAAGAATAATAATTCATTAAATTCCAAGGATTTTCCAATTTATTATTTAGCTTCACAAACTGAAATAAATTATTAAAGTATTGTGTAATTATTATTATTAAGCACGATTTTTGCCGAGAACGTACGACCCGATCCAGAGTGTCGTGTACACTGCCGAGGGACGTGCGGCGCGATCCATAGATGCATCTATCCTGCTGAGGCGTTCGGCCCGCTCCACAAGAAAGGAGGACATTTTTTTATGTGCCTCCGGAAGGAGAGTATATTTATTATAAAATAAATTCGGGAGGAGAATAATTTCTTTTAATAATTAATTAATTTAAACAACAAATCAAGCCTATGAGATTTCCATCCTTTAATATCTTTATCTAATAATTCACAATATATCAATTAATATTAATTAATCAAAGAATATAATTTACACAAGTAATGCATGATTTGAGTCCTAAACTACCCGGACTTTAGCATTAATAGTAGCTACGCACGGACTCTCGTGCGTACGTAGCCCTCACAATTAGCAACAATTATTTAATTTTAATCACCTATGAGGTGATTTCTCCCTCACAAGATTAGACAAGAGACTTATCTCGTCTTGCTCCAATTTAATCCACTATAAGGTCTTTTCCACGATTATCTAACTCTGTCTGGCTCGAATCTAACCAAAATAATTCGATACAATCACTAAAAATTATAGGAATCAATTCTATAAGAAAATACTATATTTTTAATAAAAATCCCGTAATTAATTAAAAATTCGTCTGTGGGGCCCACATCTCGAAATCCGACAAAAGTTACGAAATCCGATAACTCATTCAATTACGAGTCCAACCATACCAGTTTCACTCAAATCCGACTCCGAATCAATACCGAAATCTCAAAAATTCATTTCTATGAGATTTCTAAATATTTCCCAAATTTAAATCTCAAAACACTAATTTATGGTCAAAACAATGATATACTTGTATATGTAAACCAAATCCGAGTTAGAATCACTTACCCTAATATTTTTCCCTTGAAAATCTGTCAAAAGTCGCCTCTGCTCAAGCTCAAGTTCGCCAAAAATGGCAAATGGGACGAATGTCCTCTGTTTTTATAACTTACAGCTCTGTCCAGTTAGATCAAGGAGCTCGATCTCGGGAGCTCGATCTTGGGAGCTCGATCTCAAGGAGCTCGATCTTGGGAGCTCGATCTCGGGCCTCAAGCCTGGGACATGGTCATGGCCTTGATCAAGTTCGATCTTGGGTCTTGACCCTAGCCCTCGAGCCTTGCCTTCGATCGAGGCTTCGATACTGAGCCTCGTCCCTGGCTTCGACTCAGGCCTCGATCGTGGGCTCGATATCTGGTTTCGATCTGGGGTTCGATCAAAACCCAGAATATACAGCAGAAGGGAAAATTGCAGCAGCTTTTTAAGTCCAACTTTTGTTCCCTTAACCATCTGAAACTCACCCGAGGCCCTCGGGACATCAACCAAATATACCAACAAGTCCTAAAACATCATATGAACTTAGTCGAATCACATCAAACAACGCTAAAATCATGAATCATACCCCAATTCAAGTTTAATGAAACTAAGAGTTTTTAACTTCTATATTCGATGTCGGAACCTATCAAATCAACTCCTATTGACCTCAAATTTTACACACAAGTCATAAATTACATAACGGAGCTATGAAAATTTTCGGAACTGGATTCCGACTCCGGTATCAAAAAGTCAACTCATCGGTCAAACTTTCAAACTTAAATTCTTATTTTTAGTCATTTCAAGCCTAATTTAACTACCGACTTCCAAATAAAATTTCGAACACGCTCCTAAGTCCAAAATCACCATACGGAGCTGTTGGAATCATCAAAATTTTATTTCGGGGTCGTTTTCTCAAAATATTGACCGAAATCAAACTTAGCACTTTAAGGCCAACTTAAGGAACCAAGTATTCCGGTTTCATCCCAAACACTTCTAAATCTCGAACCAACCATCCCCGTAAGTCATAAATCATTACACGCACCTACGGAAAGTCTTATTTTAGGGAACGGGGTTCTAAAAGTTAAAATGACCGGTTGAGTCATTACAAGTTTCTTCAAAGGTATCTTTATATCAGTTATTTTCCCACTTCTTAATGTTTATTTCAATGCAGTCATTATTTGATGATCTGGGTATTTTATAGTAACATTCTTTTATGAAGATTATATCTTTGTATTTGGGATTTGTTGATTCTTGGAGATTATATGAGTTTTGTATATTCTTAATATTCTGGTTGGTCTAATTAGTCTGATTACCATTTATGTCATATGGGTATGTTGTTGAATATGAACTATTTCTGCCCTTTTTGATTTATGGCTTCTGATGCTACCAATCACTTGTAAAGTTACTTTTAGGACCATTTTTAAGTGTTGGTTGGTAAAAACAATTGTTGTACGTGTTAATCCTACAAGGTGTAGGATAAGACATAAAGATAGTTTCTTCAAAGGCATCTTTAGTTTCAGCTTTAATTTTGGTGGAGGTGAGGTTGATTGTTGTTTCTTGTTTGGCGCTTATTCTAGCTAGTTTGTGAGTAGAAGGCCTCCATTTTGAAGACAATCTAGTGTTGTTTTCTTCTTCTTTGAATTATTAGTATTCTGGATTCCAGATTATTTTTAGTTGCAATGAAATTTTGAGGAAGGAAAGACATTTTTTCACACTAGTTGTTCCTCTTTGATGAGTGAATGAGTTGCTTTCTATTTATTTTACAGCAATGTAATGGAACTTGTTTTGTTTTTATTACAAAGTGAATGGGAGGAGGTTTTGTGCGTTGTATCTCTAATTAAACTATCAATTTCTTTAAGTTTTGGTCTTGTGACCGTACGAGTTTCACGCGTTAGTTTGGCCTTAATTTGTGTTTATATTTGTTTTAATTTTGTATAGATGGCAGATGAAAGTAGAGTAAGTGATGCCTGTTCAACTGAAAGTTTACCTATTACTGAAGATAGCAACACCAACACAATTGATACTCAAGATTCTAAGAAAAGAAAAGCCATGCAACCTAGATCCGATATTTGGAATCATTTTGATAAATTTGAGGTAAATGAGGTCGGTAAAGCAAGGTGTAGATATTGTAAGCAAGCTTATGCTGCTAATACATCTAGGAATGGAATAACAGGATTGAAAAATCATTTGGCTAGATGCAAAGAATACTCACTTAACATTGATAAAGATAATAGTCAAACAAAGATAAATTTTCAATCTTGCCAAAATGATGGAGGATCACTTTGGAAATTTGATCAAGAAGTGGTTAGGAGGGCCTTAATTGAGATGATAGTTATTGATGAACTACCATTTAGCTTTGTAGAAAAGGAAGGCTTTATGAAGTTTATGAGAATAACTCAACCACTATTTCGTCTTCCTTCTCGTAGAACAATAACAAGGGATTGTTATGCAGATTACGGTGAATTAAAGCAAAATCTAAAAGGTCTTTTAGAGAAGTACAACCAAAAATTTGTCTCACAACAGACACATGGATTTCATGGCAAAGAATAAATTATATGTGTTTGATAGCCCACTTCATTGATAGGGATTGGAAGTTACATAAAAGAATACTAAAGTTTTGCCCTATCACTAATCATAAGGGTGAAGAGGTGGCTAAAGTTATTTCTAATTGTTTGCTTGAATAGAAATTAGACAAGGTGTTCACTATTACCGTGGACAATGCTTCTTCAAATGATGTTACAGTCAAAGAATTGTCTAAATGTTAGATATATGGAAAACTAATATGATGAGTGGCAAACGTCTTCATGTGAGATGCATGGCTCATATACTAAATCTAATTGTGCAAGATGGTTTGAAAGAAATTGATGCTTCTTTCACACGTGTTAGAAATATTGTGAGGTATGTGAGATCTTCGTCTGCAAGGACCTTAAAGTTTAAACAGTGTTATGCACATGTAAAAGTAGAATGTACCAAAACATTGTGTTTGGATGTTCCTACTTAGGGAAATTCCACCTATTTGATGTTGGATACGGCACAAAATATTGAAAAGGCCTTTGATAAGTTTCATCTTTTTGATGATGGATTTTCTGCTTATCAATGTTCTCATCTTTGTGAAGATGGTAGTAGTGCAGGTCCTCTTGAATCTGATAATTGGGTGAATGTGAGGAATGTGATAGAGTTTCTTGCAAGATTTCACGAGTTCACTAAAAAAGTTTCAGATTCACATTATGTCACTTGTAATTCTCATTTTGAGGATGTATCTGAACTTTATTGTCATTTGAAAATGTGTTTAATTAGTGAGGATGAGCATTTGAGAAAAATGGCTGAGCGGATGCAAGAAAAGTTCAAGAAGTATTGGGGTGAGCCTGAAAAGATAAATAAAATAATTTTTATTGCTTCCGTCTTGGATCCACGTAACAAATTTGAATATGTTAGCCTTGCACTTGAAGAGCTTTTTGGGGAGGAAAAAGGGAAGAAAATAAATGATGAGGTGTATGCTTATATGAATTATTTGTTTGAAGAGTATCTAAAAACGTATTCAACTGGATCTTGTTCTCAATCTCCATCTAGTTCTACTTCATCTAATAACGCATCTAATACATCTAGTGGGAGTGTTATAACTGTATCATTAATAAGGACAAAGATTCACTTGAAGAAACAAAAGGAAGACAATGGAAGTGGGGGGGTGCTAAATCGGAATTGGATAAATACATTAGTGAAGAACAAGAGCCTTTTAGTGAAGCAATTCTAGTGCGTAAAAAACTCATTTTTTTATGACTACTTTTATTTGGTAATTTAACATTTCTTGATACTCCCAAGTCCCGATCATCAAGCAGGAACGGTAAAAAGCAGTGACTAAAATAAATAACTAAAAATCCATAGTTGATACTCTCAGACGCCAATCAAAAGTGGACATATTATAGGTTAGTCATGATATATCAAGCAGTACTATTGCAATAAAAATATTTTAAAAAACGGGTATGAGGGCAAACATATTAAGCAAGATCATTCTCATGATAAATGACAACATCAAAAAGGATTATGGATCGGTCAACGGTTCACCCGATAAGGTTCTTGCTCTTGCTGCCTAATGTATCTCTCAATGACGGCTTTCAATTCGGGATTGCTCGCCATGTTAAGAGACTTTTGCTTGTCTCAACAAATATTTTGCTCTAAACCAGCTTCATTCTTCTGTAATCCAAACTCTTCAGCTATATATTCTGTTAGTTTGTTTCTAATGGATAGTAACCAATTTAGTGACTCATGAAAAAATTATCTCAGGAGCTAAAATTTTACGAATAGCAGTAAGATTCTTTAGCCTTGAGTAGGAAATTTTCCAGAGTAGTCGTCATGGCGACAGTTTGTCACCCTTTTAAGGAAGTGGGCTCGCTATCGATAGCAGAAACTAATAAAAGTATCTCATGATATTAAAATCTTACCTATAAATAGGCCGAAGAAAAAAGTTAAAGTTTGTAAAAGATTGGAAGCACCTACAGAAATATTATAGAATGAACAGAAGTGCAGAACTAATTTAACTCCTGTAAAAGATTCCTTCCTTTTTCAGTTTGCTACAATGAACAGTATTGTCATTGTGTTATATCCACACTGTCATTGTATATATGTTGCACAGTCATCAGACTTGTTGATCACCTTTGAGTTTGGCTGACTGCCATAATCAAAACTCACAGTGTCTAAATTTTCGACCCATCACAGTTGATAGTCTTAGCTAATTCTTACTAGTAGCTCAAATGATGATACAGATTGAGTGAACATCCGAAAAGCTAAACAAAAAAACAGTTCCCATAGAAAAACTTCTTAATAATTTACTGAAGGAACTGCCAGGAATAATAGAAGGGCATAAAGACTTAAAGACTACAATTTTGTGAAAGTTCTTCTGAAAAATACAAGTAATTTTGCCTTTAACTAGCCCCCTCTTTCTTTCCAAGATAATAGGCATGTTAGTTAAATCTTTATTCTTTCCAAACATAGCAAAATGATAATCAACAACTAAATATACCTATAAGCTTTCCCATTTCACTTTTGTTTTCACTCAATTGAAATGTTTTCACCAAACAAAATATTTAGAAGAATAGGTACGTATTTTTAATAAAAGAGATGTAATTGTGAGCAGGTAAAGTATCAGAAAACTTATTGATGGAGAAGCCAATTGTGTTGTAAGACCAGCCAATTGTGTTGCAAGACCTATTCTCTAGTTTACTTTTTTCCGGTTTGTCGTGCTCTTTAACTTGGTTTAAGTTCTTAAAGTGATACTTTAATGTAGCACTAATGCAATCAATAATAAATTTTCAAACAATTGTTGATCGACCAGACGATCAGTGACTAACATCTTAGAAGAATCTGATCTTTTAGATGCAACTCAAGACTGGGGCGACAATAACTATCATCCACTTCCCTTTCCAGACACAAAAGATGTGGGACCTATTTAAATAAAAAAGGAATAAAGAAAAGAAAGACAAAATGATTTAGAAAAGGAAAAGTAAAAGGAATGTAATTTGTGGTACCCATTTGAATAAAAAGATGGTTTGATTTGCTGCTTGGGCGGTGGAGCAAGATCAAATTTTCAATCTTGCAAATCTATAAAGTAGGCGCCGAATCAATTTTTATTTGTTTTTGGTGAGCAACAAGACTCTATAAATAGAGATGTTTCCTCCTCTTTGTAAGCAGACCAAAAATAAGAGAGAAATAATAGAAGTTAGAGAGAGTAATCCACGGATTGTAGTTTGTGAGATAAATAGTGAGTGTGAGTTATATTATATATAGTGAGGTATTTAAAATAAAGAGTGTTATTTCTTTCGAAGTTGTAGTAGTCTCTTGACACTACTAAGTTGTAATATTATAGTGATAATATTGCTCCGCTCGGGTATTGTATTTTATCCGGTTAAAAGATTTGGTATTATTGTTACTCTCTTATGTTATTATTATTATTTGTTGTGGATTCCTGTGCGGGATATATTTATTTTCTCAACAACGTGGTATCAGAGCCATGGAAAATAATGGTACGTTGTCTTTTCAGCACCCCCGTCTCACAAAAGATAATTATGAGAAATGGTGTCTACGTATGAAAGTCATTCTTAGCTCCCAGGATGTGTGGGAAATCGTAGATAGAGGGTATGCAAAACCCGATAATGAGGAAGCTTTGCCTCAAAATGAAAAAGATGTCTTGGCAAAGACAAGTAAGAAGCATCAACAAGCCCTCACGCTCATCCACCAATGTTTGGATAATGCCATAGCCTATGCTCATGTGCCACATCAAGGGTGTAACGATCCGGTCGGTCGTTTTGAGTATTATAACCCCATTCTCCCATTTACTACTTAAGTTATTCTTTACAGTTATTTTATGACTTACCGGGTTAGTTGGTTCGGGTCCGAAAAAATTTCGGAGTGAAATGAGACACTTAGTCTGATAATTAAAAACTTAATAGGATATTGACTTATGTGTAAACGACTTCAAAATTTAATTCTGATGATTCCAATAGCTCTGTATGGTTATTTTGGACTTAGGAGCGTGTCCGGAAGTTTTTTGGAGGTCCGTAGTGGAATTAGGCTTGAAATGGCGAAAGTCAAATTTTTGGGAAGTTTGACCGGGGGGTTGAATTTTTGATATCGGTGTCGAAATACGATTCTGAAAATTTTAATAGGTCTGTTATGTCATTTATGACTTGTGTGCAAAATTTGAGGTCAATCGGACTTGATTTGGTAGGTTCCGACATCTTTTGTGGAAACGTAAAATTTCAAAGTTCATTAGGCTTGGATTGGGGTATGATTTGTGGTTTTAGCGTTATTTGAGGTGATTTGAGGGTTCGACTACGTTCATATGATGTTTTAGGACATATTGGTATATTTGATTGAGGTCCCGAAGGCCTCGGATGAGTTTCGGATGGTTAACGAATCAATTTTGGACTTGGCATTCCAGCTGAAGAATGCTGGTTTTCTGTCACTGGTTTCCTTCAACGCGATCGCATGAGAATGTCCGCGATCGCCTAGGCTTGTTTGAGGCAGTGATGATTTTGTTTTTTGCAATTGTGTGAAGAGGGCCGCGATCGCGTAGCTGTGCGAGTTTGTTATTCGCGAACGCGTGAAGAAGGTCGCGTTCACATAGAGTAAGTGGAGCAGAAGTAGAGGTCACGCATTTTATGCTTCGCGATCGCGTGGACAAGTCCGCGATCACGTAAGCCTGTGAGAGTGAGCTTCGCGATCGCGTGAAAAAGTCCGTGATCGCGTAGGGTTAAATCTGGGCAATGGAAATTTGTGCTTCGCGATCGCGTAAAGCAAATGACTAGGCAGAGAGTTTAAATTCTGAAAATGGAACTTCGTCCTATTTTCCATTTTTACCGATTTGGAGCTCGAAGAGAGAGAATATTCGGGATATTTTCAAGAAAAATAATGGGGTAAGTGTTCCTAAATCAATATTGGTTAAATTACCCGAATCCATAATTATTTTTTACATTTAATTAGTGAATTAAGTTGGAAGATTTAGAAAATTCTCTTGGTTTAAATGAAGGTTTGAGGGTCGAGTTGAGGTCGAATTTTGGTAAAATTGGTATGGTTAGACTCGTGGTTGAATGCGCTTTCGAATTTTATAACTTTTGTCGGATTCCGAGACGTGGGCCCCACAGGCGATTTTTGAGCTAAATTTCGGATTTTGTGGGAAAATTAGTATTTTCTTATGAAATTAATTCCATTAAATTTTATTAACTGAGTCAAATTATTTTTGGCTAGATTCGAGGTGTTTGGAGGCCAATTCACGAGAAAAAGACATTGTAGAATAAATAATTATACGGCTTGAGGTAAGTAACAGTTCTAAATTTGGTCTTGAGGGTATGAAACCCTGGAATATGTATTACATGATTGGTTTTGAGGTGACACACATGCTAGGTGACTGGCGTGTGGGCGTGCACCGTAGGAATTATGACTTGGTCAATTTCATGAAACTGTGTAGTTGAAAAATCTGTTGATATCCGTACATATTTCCCCTTATTAGAGAAATTGATCTATGAATCATGTTTAAATCATATGTTTACACTATTGGGACCCACAGAGGTCGTGTAGTTGTGAAATTATTTGCTAAATTGCGGTTTTGCACTCAGTCACAGTTCTATTTGCACATTGTTTTGCCTCACTCTCTCTTATTTATTATTAATGCATCATATCATTGTTGTTGGGCTGCTTATCATGATTTCTAAGAGCCCGAGAGACCGGAGAGGTTGATGACTGAGTGAGGTCGAGGGCCTAATTGTGAGGATATTTTTGGATCAGGCTGTACGCCGCAGCATATTTCATTGATTTATGCCATGATTGGCTTGATATAGCGCTTGGGCTGAAGGAGCCCCTCCGGAGTCTGTACACACCCCCAGTGAGCGCAGGTACCTACTGAGTGCGAGTGTCAAGTGCGAGTATCGAGTGCCGAGTGATGAGTGACTGTGAGAAATGAGCGACTGTGAGGAAAGAGTGTATGTGAGGAAAGAATGACTGTGAGGTTGGAGTAAATGGGAGGACTGAGTGACTGTTACTCTGAGAGGATGCATTGATTTCATTATTTGCTGCATTTCAGCTGTCATATATCACTATTTTGGAAATTTCGAAAAAAACATTATTCTGTTTTGGTCAAACTTGATATGAAATTTCAGTGAAATCTTAAATGTTGAACTTGAGAGCATGCCTACTCTATTATATTGGAAAGTATTGTATTTGGACTTAGCTGAGAAGCTCGTCACTACTTTCAGTTCTTTATTTATTATTGTTACTTACTGAGTTAGTTGTACTCATACTAAACCCTGCACTTCGTGTGCAGATCCAGGTGATCCCGGATATAGTGGGTGTCCCGGATATAGTGGGTGTAGATTCTTTCACACAGTCGATTTTCCGGAGATTCAGAGGTAGCTGCCATGTTTCACAGACCTTGTCTCTCTTTTCATGTCTTTTGTTTATTGTATTTGGTCTCAGATTATTATAGACCATGTTTTCCAGACTTGTAATGTATCTATGCTCATGTACTCAGTGACACCAGATTTTGGGAGTGTTTGTATCGATATTTGCAAAATTTTTGGATTGTGTTTAAATATTATATTTTCTAACTTAAAAGAAATTATGGTTTATCGAGGTTGTCAGCTTGCCTAGTATCGAGATAGGCGCCATCACAGCAGGTTGAAATTTTTGGGTCGTGACAAAGGGAGAGCGAAACTTTACGATCGAAGTGTCAGGCATGTGTTTGTTGGCTATGATACGAGTTCAAAAGGCTACAACTATACAACCCAAGTAGCGGCAAGGTGGTGGTAAGTCGTGATGTTGAATTTGATGAAGAATTGGCATAGAATTGGGAAGCTCAGGAAGAAACTTCATATGATTTTCTTCCATACTTTGGTGATGAAGAAGAACCAGAGACTGTGGAACCTGTGCAGGATACAACTCCACCTCCTTCTCCAACCAATGTTGCATCTTCCTCTTCGCAAAAAAGTTCAAATGAACAGCCACAAAGGACAAGGGGTATTCAAGAGATCTATGAGGACACAAAAGAAGTTACTAATTTTAATTTTTTATGTTGTCTCTTTGCTGACAGTGAAACAATAAACTTTGATAAAGCTGTTACAGATAAAAGGTGGAGACAAGCCAGGACGGAGGAGATCGATTCAATAGAGAAGAACAACACTTGGGAGTTAACAACTCTTCCCAAGGGCCATCGCGCAATTGAAGTAAAATGGGTATACACGAAAAAGAAGAGTGTCGATGAAGATGTGGAGAGATACAAGGCACGACTTGTGGCCAAAAGCTACAAGCAAAGGCAAGTCATTGATTATGAAGAAGTCTATGCACCTGTTTCCCACATGGAGACGATTCATTTGCTCATCTCTTTGGCGGTACATTGAAGTGGAAGATCCATCAACTAGATGTCAAGTCGTCCTTCTTGAATAGGTATCTTGAAGAAGAAGTCTATGATGAACAAACATTGGGCTTTGTGGTAAAAAACCATGAAGATAAAGTGTTGCGATTGAAGAAAGCACTATATGGATTAAAGCAATCCCCACGAGCATGGAATCGTTGAATCGACAAGTATTTTCAAGACAATGGGTTTACTCGTTGTCTCCACGAATATGCTCTTTACCTTAAAGTTCATACTAATGGAGATACATTACTTGTTTGTCTTTACGTTGATAATCTTATTTTCACGGGTAATAACCCAAGTTTGTTTGATGCTTTTAAGAAAGATATGTCCCGTGAGTTCGAGATGACAGACGTAGGTCTCATGTCATACTACTTGGGCCTAGAAGTGAAACAGATGGAGGATGGAATTTTTATCTCTCAAAAAAGCTATACAAAAGAGATATTGAAAAAGTTCAACATGCTCGATTGCAACCCCGTGAACACACTGATGGAGAGTGGGACAAAATTATCCAAGTTTGATGAAGGAAAAAAAGTGGATCCCTCATTCTTCAAAAGTCTTGTAGGAAGTTTGAGGTACTTGACTTGTACTAGGCCAAATATACTCTTTGCAGTTGGAGTAGTAAGTCGCTTCACGGAAGCTCCTACCTCTACTCATTTGAAAGTCGCTAGAAGAATTCTTCATTACCTAAAAAGTACGATCGACTATGGGTTATTTAATTCTTCTTCTAATGATTTCAACCTTATGGGATATTGTGATAGTGATTATGCGGGAGATATTGATAAAAGAAAAAGCACAACTAATTTTGTATTTTTTTGGGTAATTGTATTATTTCCTAGAGTTCAAAGAAATAATCCATTGTTACTCTCTCGACCTGTGAATCCGAATATGTAGCAGCAACGTCATGTACCTATCTTACTATTTGGCTGGGAATATTATTAAAGGAGCTCAATTTGTCACAAATTGAAGCTACAGAGATTTCTATTGACAACAAATCCGCACAGACACTTGCCAAGAATCTGGTGTATCATGATCGAAGCAAGCATATAGATACAAGATATCACTTCATCAGAGAATGCATTTTCAAGAAGGAAGGCGAGCTCAAATATGTGAAGTCTCATGATCGAGTTGTAAATATTTTCACAAAGCCTCTCAAATTTGAAGATTTCCAGAGATTGAGATTAAATCTTGGAATGAAGAAAAAAATTAAAATTAAGGGAGAAATTTGTGGGAACTATTTAAATAAAAAAGGAATAAAGAAAATAAAAATAAAATAATTTAGAAAAGGAAAAGCAAAAGCAAAAGGAATGTAATTTATAGGACCCATTTGAATAAAAAAAAAAGGAAGCAAAAATAAAATTGGTTTGATTTGGTGCTTGGGCGGTGGAGCAAGACCAAATTTTCAATAGAGATGCTTCCTCCTCATTATAAGCAGACCAAAAATAAGAGACAAGCAATAGAAGTTAGAGAGAGTAATCCACAGATTGTAGTCTGATAGATAAATAGTGAATGCGGGTAATATTGTAGAGAGATATTTAAAATAAAGAGTGTTATTTCTTTCAAAATTATAGTAATCTCTTGATACTACTAAGTTGTAGTATTATAGTGATAATATTGCTCCGCTCGGATATTGTATTTTATCTCGTTAAAAAATTTAATATTATTGTTACTCTCTTGTGTTATTATTATTTGTCATGGATATTATTTCTATGCTGGATATATTTATTTATCCAACAAAAGAATCTAGCAGATAGTTATAACAAATAAGGTAAACCAATTTCTATCCTAATCTTACACATATGAAATGAAAATTTTATGTTATTACTGAACAAAAAGATCCAGATCAAACTTAAAGTAAACTTGAACTGCTCATAATAACATAATAATACCTTTACATAGATTTTATTGTGCAGCAAAAGCCAATCTTATTTTATGAATGTTGACCCGTAAAACGGTACAAGTGAATTTGTAACGTGGTTTATAGACAAGCGAATCGATTTGATCCAAAATGATAAGTAATTAAATAAAATATAAGATTTAGCATTGAAACTGAGATAAAGCAGCAGATAGCTCTGGTCCCGAGAGCAGAGCTTCCGAAGGTAGTAATACAAATATTAGAAGACAAGAAATAAAGTATTATTGAGCTTTTGAATAGTATATAGCATAAGTTTGTCAGAAAATTCCCCCTTCCTCCACAATGGCTGTTGAAATCGCTATTTATAGTTGCAACTAGGGAACCAAGTCCTAGGATCAAGCCCCTCATAAATAATTAATTATGGGGACTATTGAAGAATGCGTAACGGCAGGCTATGAGTGCCAACATTCTCTATAACGGATTGTGTATTTAATACTGCAGGATATTCCTCATTGAATGCCACCGGGTGGCAGGCATTAATTTATCTTTATTAACAATATACTCTTTCTGGTGCCAACCGGAGCTGCTGCCCCGATCTTGGCTTCCATCTGTCTCCGGTTCCACAAGTCACTTTGTTATACGAGTATTTAATGTGAACCAATTTTACCCTATACAATGAAATTTTATGATTAGCTGAACAAAATGATACAAATGGAGCTTAAAGAAATATGATTGCTAAAAAGACTGAATAATACCTTGACAATTAGATATTTTCCTATCACTCTGATGACTCTTAAACTTCTTCACCTTTTTGTTCATTATTTCCTTATCAAGAGTAACCGGAATATCATTCTTCTTTGCCTATAAGTCACCACCACACAAGTAAGAAAATAACGTCATCTTCAAAGCTAATATGAAACAATTACATTGAAAATGAGGGGAAAAGCATGTTCATAAAACAGAAACCACAACCAGCAAGGGAAAGCATGGACATTTTAAAGAGAATTAAAATATAGTAGTAAGTTCTAGTTTAACGGGTATTTTTTGGGAAAACAAAGTGATCAATTGTATTTTTCCTTAATTCTCTTCTTCTTACCTGTTTCCATTTCGCTTCTCAAAATCAGCATGTCTATTCTCTTTAGCAAGATTGTTGGTTCCCATGTACACGCAAGTATACATGGCCATCAAGTAATAAAGTGATTCGAAAGTCGGATGCCGAACCCACAGAGACTTGAATTAATCATTAACTAAGCAAACTAAAATCAATTAACGGTCCAAGATAATCAAAAATGTTATTTATCTACTAAAGTACTTTTGAAAATATTGAACAAGTAATTAGCTAATTTATCAGGGATGCAAATGTGTGTTTTGGATTTTGCTCAGAGGAGATGAAGATTCCAGGGTTGTGGTCGATTTATCAATCCAATTGAGATCAATAACCACATTTGCTAATCCAGATTATCAATGGTTGCTAATTGACCGGATCGTTTATATGAGTAGCATGTTCCCACAATACTACTCGTCTATCCACAATATATCAATCCTATATTCCTATGGTATTTGGTCTATCATGAACGAATATAATACGGTTTTTAACTAAGCAAGACTGTTAGATATATTTCTATCCTAACCGCGAAATTGTTCCCCGAGCCACTGGTTCAGAAACAAACTCCCTTCAATTCTACTCTAATCTAAACATGGCTTTCCCAAGCATAGCATAGATAGTCGGGTGAATTGGTAGCTATAACAATTCACAAGTTAAAACTATAATTAAAGAAATAACCACAAGATGATAATCCGAATTAACGAAGATGTAATTAATAAACGTTAATAATTATGTCAACCACAATCCTAGAAACTAGAGTGCTTAGCCACTCATTTCCGTATTAATAATTTTTCAAGTATTGTGCATAAACAAACTACAAAGAAAAGATGAAGGAATGAAGAACTCAATGATTTTCTCCTCTAAAAATTATTCCACGTGATATTCTTGCCTCCAAACAAATGTCCAACCCTTCAAAAACTAACTTTAAGAGGTATTTATAGGGTAGGGGTCAAAGTCTACATGTCCAAAACTAGTGAGGAATTAAAATTTGCTCCGATGGCATCGTCAGCACGACGTATTGTTTGGGGCACCAATATTTCCGTGTGAGGCACTGTCTATGGCACCATTGTTTCTACACGAGGAACTGTCTATGGTGCCATTATTTCTGCGCGAGGCATTGTCTGGGCGCCAATGATAGTACCCTGGACAATTCCTTGCACTGTCTATGGCCATGACTTTTCATTTGCACGTCTTCTTTTATTACTCCATTTTGTAGCTCTAAGGTACCATTTCGTGCAACGTTTCTCCAATTCGTATCCAAGCATTCCTGGGCACCAACTTATACTTCCTCCAAATTCTTCCCTTTTTGACGTCAATTTGCATGCAAACTCCCCAAATGTGATGACCCGATAGGTTATTTTATATTTTTGAACCAAATTCTGTATTTTGAGGTCTCAAAAACCTCATTTTAGCCTTCCTCAATTTGCGTGCGTAGTCTGGGTGTTATTTCGGAAGGCTTATATGTTAAAAACTGATAAAAATAAGATTTTTTGCCGTAAAACTTAATTTGAGTTGACTTCGGTCAATGTTTTGAGTAAACGAACCCGAATCTGTATTTGACGGTTCCGGTGGATCCGTATCGAAATATGGGACCTGGGCGTTTGCCCGAAATCAAATTCGGAGGTCCCTAGCTCGAGTTATGAATTTTTATTGAAAATTAAAAATCTGAAAATTTAATGGTTTTTAAGAATTAACTGAGGTTTGGTTTTGTTGATACCGAGTCCGTATTTTAGTTTCGGAGTCCGGTACAGGTCAACAATAATATTTATGACTTGTCTGTCTAATTTGGTGAGAAACGAAGATGATTTAACGTGATTCGGATGTTCGGTTGTGAAAATAAAAATTTTAAAGTTTTCTTGAAATATTTCCTTTGATTCATTGTCCGATTCGTAGTTCTAGGTAGGGCTGCTTATCGGGCGGATTGGGCGGTTATATACTCTTAACGGTTTGGCTTATCGGTTATCGGATTTTAAATATATTAATCCGCTAGCCACCCGATAAGATATCGGGCGGATTGGTATCGGTTTAGCTCTTATCGGGCGGTTTATCGGATTGTTTGTTGACCGCTATGACTCAAAATAAAATTCCTAAGAAGAGAGCTAAATAGAAGAAATAGAGAGATGTGTATTCCAACGTATTTCCCAGTAGAATCATCTCTAGGGATGAGCCTATTAACAACTTATAACTATCAGAAGAAATAGAAGAGAACACTGGGTATAATACATGATAATCAAAATTATCTAATAGTAACTAAATGGAATAGTAAATTATAACTAAATGTCTAATAGTAAATTAGTAATAGAGAATAGAGATAGAGTACTAGAAGTGGAAGAATGGTTTTTGATTATTTAATATATATATATATATATATATACTCAGAGAGGAGCTGCGCAGATATCCAGAATATATTCTTAACGGGTTAACGGATTATCCGTTAAGAAAATTGAATAATCCGCCCCCAAACTGATAAGCCGTTAATAAAAAAATTTTAATCCGTTCCCCGTCCGTTAAACCGATACCAATAAGCCATTAAGCTTCAGTTTCGGTTCGGTTTTCGATTTCGGTTCGGTTTTGAACACCCCTAGTTCTAGGCATTATTTTGGTATTTGGATTACGCGAGCGAGTTCGTATGATATTTTTGGACTTATATGCATAATTGGTTTGGAGCCCCGAGGGCTCGGGAGAGTTTCAGATAGGCTACGGGTGTTTTGAAACTTAGAAATTTGGTATTTTTTTGTACTTCAGCTGATATCTGGTGTATTCTTCTTCGCGTTCGCGAAGGTACTCTCGCGAACGCGAAGAGTGAATTATGCTGGGGAAGGTTTTCTTCTTCGCGAACGCGAAGGCTGGGTCGCGAACGCGGAGCGATAGGGGCCTTACCCTTCGCGAATGCGACTAGCTCATCGCGAACGCATAACTTTAGGTACCTGGGGAGGGGTCAGTCATTCTTCTACCCGAACACGAGCATTGGCTCGCGAACGCGAAGGCTGGGGGGGAGAGGCCTTCGCAAATGCAAAGGTGGACTTGCGAACGCGAAAGCCACTCGGGCTGCTGCTGATCGCGAACGCGGCAGGCCCTTCGCGAATGCGAATAAGGCCTGACGCCCAGACCTACATTTCAAAAATGGGATTTTACCCATTTTTCGTAAACTCTCCATTAGAGCTCGGCGTAGGTGCGATTTTGAAGGGAAAACTCAACACAAATTCATATGTTTGTACTCTTTAACTCATTTTCTTCCATTTCTAACATCACCCACTAAATTGCTAGCCTAATCTTTGTTCTTTCATGGTAGAAAACTAGGGATTTAGGAAGAATTGGGATTTTTTTGCAAATTGGGGATTTAGACCTCAATTTGGGGTCGGATTCCGAAACTAGTTACATAATCGGGCTCGAAGGTGAATGGGTAAATAGATTTTGGTCCGAATCTCGGGTTTTGACCAAGTGGGCCCGGTGTTGACTTTTGTTGACTTTTTCAATAATGGCCTAAATTGAATTCTTTGCAATCGCGGGTAGTTCTTAAGGCTTAATTTGAATCGTTTGGTTGGCAAATTGCTAGATTCTATTGGTTAAGAGACTTGTTTGAAAGGAAAGGCTGTGGTTGAGATTTGAGTTTAGTCTTCGGAGCGAGGTAAGTGTCGTGGTTAACCTTGACTTGAGGGAATAGGACTTGTGTGTCTATTTGCTACATGTTTAAATGTCGGGGAACAACGTATATGTGAGGTGTTGAGTACTTATGCGTTGTAATAGGGTTAGAGCATGCGGGTGGGGTTTTGGTTTCTTACAAATTATAGCTTCCTTTGTTTATATTATCCATGTTTAGACTAGTATTATTAAATTGATCGTTCTTATAATGTTTACAGATCATCTTTTGATAATTGAGTATTGATTCCGAAGTTGAGGTGGATATTGTGGAACCAAATATTGAAGTAAGGCTTGTACTTGTTATTCTATCTCCCTGTTGTTATCTGTTCATTTCATTATGGTAAGGGAGAGTGTTAATGCACGAAGGGTGATGTCGTGCCATATTGTGAGTGTTAATACACGAAGGGTGATGCTGTGCCATGTTATGAGAGTTAATGCATGAAGGGTGATGTTGTGCCGTTTCTATTAATTTTATGGTGAGGTCGAGAGTAAAAGCACGAAGGGTGAAGCCATGCATTTTTTCTTTACTGTATTTACTTGTTCTTATTGGTTCATAGTATATTGGCTATTCAAGTTACCATTCTGCTGTAGTTCTCTATCTCGTATTCCCCTCAGCATGTTCCCCCTCCCAATAGTACATGTTCAATTGTTATTTGTACATATACTGTTCAACTACATAGCTTTGTTATGTAGGTGTCTTCTCATAGCCTCGTCACTACTTCATCGAGGTTAGCCTCGACGCTTACCAGTACATGGGGTCGGTTGTACTGATACTGTACTCTGCACTTCCTGTGCAGATTTTGGTATTGGTCTCAACTAATCGAGAGGCGTAGCAACTCAGACTAGTTTATCGGAGACTCAAGGTAGATCTTTTGGCGTTCGCAGACCTTGAAGTCCCCGTCTATCTTTTGTGTTTATTTTTTTTCTTTAATGTTTCTTTCGTTCAAACAATTGTATATCTTTTAGACTTGTACTTATAGTAAATCCTAGAAGTTCGTGAATTGTGATTCCAGATCTGTGTGGTAGTAATTAATGAAGTTATTATATTATTCCGCACTCGCGGTATTTTATTTTAGCTTATTTGTTGTTATTTACTGAATTGAATAAGGATTGATTTAATAATTCTCTAACGTCGGTCTACCTAGCAAGTAGAATGTTAGGTGCCATCACGGTTCCGACAGTGAAAATTTCGGGTCGTGACAAGTTGGTATCAGAGCACTAAGTTGCCTAGGTCTCACAATTCACGAGCAGGCTTAGTAGAGTCTGGAGGATCGGTACTGCATCTTCAGCTGAGCAACAGCCAGAGCCTCCAGTGGCAGCTCCTACGAGGGGCAGAGGTCGAGGCCGAGGTCATGCCAGAGGCCGGGGCAGGGGCAGAGGTCAACCTAGAGCTCGAGCAGCAGCACTAGCGGTGGAGCCTCAGGTAGAGTTTGACGTGGAGGTTCCAGCCCAGGCTGTGCCTGTAGGACCAGCTCAGGTCCAGGAGGGGTTCATTGCCACCCCAGTGCTTCTGGATGCTTTGGTCCGTTTGGTGGGCCTTATGGAGAGTGTGGCCCAGACTGGCGCATTCCCCATGGCACCAGTCGTCTCTCAGGCTGGAGGAGGAGCACAGACTCCTACTACCCACACTCCAGAGCAGATGGCTCACCAGTATCAGACTCCAGTAGCCCCGCTAGTTGGGATAGTTCAGCCGGTTGTTGTGGCACAGGCCGACGATGGGTCAACTATGTCTTCTAAGGCTTTATGGAGATTGGACAGGTTTAAGAAGCTCTTTCCAGTTCACTTCAGTGGTGCTTCTTCAGAGGATCCCCAGGCTAATCTTGACAACTGTCATGAGGTGCTATGGAGCATGGGTATAGTGGAGACCAATGGGGTCGATTTTGCTGCATTTCAGATTACTAGTTCCGCCACGAAATGGTGGAGAGATTATTTGTTGACCAGACCAGCTAGATCACCTGCTCTTACCTGGGACCAGTTCTCTCAGCTCTTTCTAGAGAAGTTTCTCCCTATCACATTGAGAGAGGAACATCGCCGTCAGTTCGAGCGTCTCCAGCAGGGCAGTATGACTGTTACTCAGTATGAGACCCATTTTGTGGATTTGGCCCGTCATACTATTCTTCTTGTTCCCACCGAGTGAGAGAGGGTGAGGTGGTTTATTGACGGACTTGCTCAGCCCATCATATTGCAGATCGCTAAGGAGACTGGGAGTGAGATTTCTTTTCAGGAGGCTGCCAATGTCTCCAGGCGAGTCGAGATGGTTCTTGCTCAGGGAGGTCATGGGTCTGACAAGAAACCATGTCATTCTGGGGGTTTCAGCGGTGCCTCATCTGGAGGCAGAGGTACTTTTGGTAGAGGCCATCCTCCTAGGCCATTTCATTCAGCACTCCAGGCAACCCACGGTGCTTCAGGTGGTCTTAGCCCTCATATGCCTTATTCCGAACAGGTAGCCTACAGTGCACCACCAGCTCCTATTAGTGCACCTTCGCTCCAGAGTTTTCAGGGTGGTTACTCAGGTCGACTGGGTCAGTTTCAGGGTCAGGAGTCATAGCAGCCGAGGTCCTGTTATACTTGTAGTGATCCGAGGCACCTTGCTAGATTTTGCCCTCGGGCATCGGGTGTTCGCAGCAACAAAGTTCTCGTGCCATGGTCCTTGCACCGGGTGCTTCACCGCCCACTCAACTAGCTAGAGGTAGGGGTCAAGATGCTAGAGGTAGAGCTCAGGCCATTAGAGGTGGAGGTCAGACCGCTAGAGATGGAGGCCAGCCAGCTAGGGCCCGTCTTAGAGATGTAGTTTAGGGTGGTGGGGCTCAGCCCCGATGTTATGCTTTTCCACCCAGGTCTGCGGCTGAGTCATATGACGTTGTTATCACAGGTACTGTTTCAATTTGCAGTAGAGATGCTTCGGGTCTATTTGATCAGGGTTCTACTTATTCCTACATGTCATCCTATTTTTGCTTCATATTTGGTTGTGCCTCGTGATTCTGTGTATGTGTCCACACCTGTGGTAGATGCTATTGTTGTAGATCGTGTTTATCTTTAGTGTGTGGTCACCATAGGGAGTCTTGAGACTAGTGTAGATCTTCTACTTCTCGATATGGTCGATTTTGATGTTATCTTGGGTATGGATTGGCTGTCACCTTATCACGCTATATTGGATGTCACACTAAGACAGTGACCTTAGCCTTGCCGAAGTTGCCTCGATTAAAGTGGAGGTGGACTCCTTGCCATTCTACCAGCAGGGTTATCTCTTATATGAAGGCTCGGCGTATGGTCGAGAAGGGGTGTCTAGCTTATTTGGCTTATGTTTGCGATTCTAGTGCGGAGATTCCTTCCATGGATTTAGTACCAGTTGTTCGTGAGTTTTCAAAGGTGTTTCCTGCAGACCTACTAGGGATGCCACCCGAAAGGGATATTGATTTCTGTATTGATTTGGCTCCCGACACTCAACCCATTTCTATTTCGCCATACCGTATGGCCCCGCCAGAGTTGAAACAATTAAAGGAACAATTGCAAGATTTTCTTGATAAGCGCTTCATTGGACCTAATGTCTCGCCCTGGGGTACACCTGTGTTATTTGTGAAGAAGAAGGATGCATCGATGAGGATGTGTATAGATTATCGGTAGTTAAACAAAGTCACCATCAGAACAAGTATCCATTTCCGAGGATTGATGACTTATTTGATCAACTTCAGGGTGCCAAGGTGTTTTCAAAGATTTATTTGAGGTATGGCTAACATCAGTTGAGGATTAGGGCATCCGATGCCCCTAAGACAACTTTTTGGACTCGGTACGAGCATTATGAGTTTCTAGTGATGTCTTTTAGGTTGACAAATGCCCCCGCAACCTTCATGGATTTGATGAATCAAGTGTTCAAGCCTTATTTGGACTTCTTTTTTATTGTGTTTATTTACGATATCTTGATCTACTCCCGCAGTCAAGAGGAGCATGAGAAGCATCTTAGGGTTGTACTTTTGACTCTGAGAGACATGCATTTATATGCTAAGTTTTCAAAAAGCGAGTTTTGGTTGAGCTCAGTCATTTTCTTGGGGCACGTTGTGTCGGCAGAGGGTATTCAGGTGGATCCTAAGAAGGTTGAGATAGTTCAAAACTGGCCTAGACCCACTTCAGCTACGGAGATCCGGAGTTTCTTGGGATTGGAAGGTTATAATCATCGATTTGTGAAGGGGTTTTCATCTATAGAAGCCCCGTTAACCAGGTTGACCCAGAAGGGTGCCCCGTTCAGATGTCAGATGAGTGTGAGGCGAGCTTTCAGAAGCTCAATGCTGCTTTGACTATAGCGCCGGTGTTGGTGTTGCCCATAGGTTCAGGATCTTATACGGTATATTATGATGCGTCCCGTGTTGGGCTCAGTACGGTATTGATGCAGGAGGGCAGGGTGATTGCATATGCATCGTGGCGGTTGAAGGTTCATGAGAAGAATTACCCTGTCCATTACTTAGAGTTGGCAGCCATTGTTCATGCACTGATGATTTGGAGGCACGATCTTTACGGTGTGTCGTGTGAGTTTTTCACAGATCATCGGAGCTTTCCGTATTTGTTCAAGCAGAAGGATCTCAATTTGAGGCTGAGGAGGTGATTGGAACTATTGAAAGACTACGATATCACTATTTTGTACCACCCCAGGACAGCCGATATGGTGGCCGACGCCTTGAGTAGAAAGGCAATGAGTATGGGCAGCCTTGCATTCATTCCAGTCGATGAGAGGCCGCTTGCATCAGATGTTTAGACTCTAGCCAACCAGTTTGTGAGGTTGGATATTTCAGAGCCCAGACGTGTTCTAGCTTGTACAGTAGCTCGGCCTTCTTTGTTTGAGTGCATCAGAGATCAACAGTATGAAGACCCTCATTTGTTAGTCCTTAGGGACACAATGCGGCACGGTGGTTTCAAGCAGGTTACTATTGGAGATGATGGAGTTTTGAGGATGCAGGGTCATGTTTGTGTACCTAATGTGGATGGACTTCGTGAGTTGATTCTTGAGGAGGCCCACAGTTTCCGGTATTCTATTCACCCGGGCGCCGCCAAGATGTATCAGGACTTACGGCAACATTATTGGTGGAGGATGAAGAAGGATATAGTTGCATCTATAGCTCAGTGTCTAAATTGTCAGCAAGTAAAGTATGAGCATAAGAGACCTGGTGGTTTGCTTTAGAAGATAGAGATTCCTGAGTGAAAGTGGGAGCGTATTACTATGGATTTCGTTATTGGACTCCCACAGACTCAGAGGAAGTTCGATAGAGTTTGGGTCATTATGGACAAGCTGACTAAGTCAGTGCATTTCATTCCTATGGCAGTTACCTATTCTTCAGAGCAGTTGGCAAAGATTTACATCCGCGAGATTGTTCGTCTTCACAGTATGCTCGTGTCTATCATTTCTGATCGAGGTATGCAGTTCACCTCGCACTTCTGGAGGGAAGTATAGCGTGAGTTGGGCACGCGAGTTGAGTTGAGCATATCGTTTCATCCTCAGACAGGCGGACAGTCCGAGCGCATTATTCAGATCTTGGAGGATATGCTCCGCACATGTGTTATAGACTTCAGAGGATCGTGGGATTAGTTCTTGCCCCTTGCATAGTTCGCCTACAAAAACAACTACCGGTCGAGCATTCAGATGGCTCCCTGTGAGGTATTATACAGTAGGCGGTGCCGGTCGCCAGTTGGGTGGTTCGAGTCGGGGGAGGCTCGGTTATTGGGTACAGATCTAGTACAGGATGCCTTGGATAAGGTCAAGATTATTCAGGATCGACTTCGCACAGCTCAGTCCAGGCAGAAGCGTTATGCCGACCGCAAAGTTTGCAATGTTGTATTCATGGTCGGGGAGAGAGTTTTTCTCCAAGTATCACCCATGAAGGGTGTAATGAGGTTCGGGAGAAGGGCAAGTTGAGCCCTAGGTATATCGGACCTTTTAAGATTCTGGAGAGAGTGGGAGAGGTGGCGTACAGGCTTGCATTGCCACCGAGGTTATCAGCAGTTCATTCGGTATTCCACGTGTCCATACTCCGGAAGTATCACAACGATCCGTCCCACATGTTAGATTGTAGCTCTGTCCAATTGGACAAGGATTTGACTTACGAGGAGGAGCCGGTGGCTATTCTAGCCCGGCAGGTTTGATAGCTGAGGTCTAAGAGTTATCTTTCAGTTCGAGTGTAGTGGAGAGGTCAGCCCGTTAAGGCAGCTACTTAGGAGTTCGAGTCAGATATGCGGAGTAGATATCCACATCTTTTCACCAGCTCAGGTACTTTTCTATGTCCGTTCGAGGACAAACGATTGTTGTAGAGGTGGAGAATGTGATGAATCGATAGGTCATTTTATATATTTGAACCAAATTCTATGTTTCGAGGTCTCAAAACCTTTATTTTAGCCTTCCTCGAGTGTTCTTCCGGAAGGCTTATATGTTAAAAACGGATAAAAATAAGAATTTTTGCCTTAACAATTAATTTGAGTTGACTTCGGTTAATATTTTGAGTAAAATGATCCGAATCTATGTTTTGACAGTCTCGGTGGGTCCGTATCGAAATATGGGACCTGGGCGTATGCCCGGAATCGAATTCGGAGGTCCCTAGCTTGAGTTATGAATTTTTGTTGAAAATTAAAAACTTGGAAGTTTAATGATTTTTAAGAATTAACTGAGGTTTGGTTTTGTTGATATCGGGTCTGTATTTTGGTTCTGGAGCCCGGTATAGGTCCAAAATAATATATATGACTTGTCTGTCGAATTTGGTGAGAAACAGAGTTAATTTGACAGGATTCGGACGTTCGGTTGTGAAAATTGAAGTTTTAAAGTTTTCTTGCAATATTTCCTTTGATTCAGTGTCCGATTTGTAGTTCTAGGTGTTATTTTGGTGTTTTGATCACACGAGTGAGTTCATATGATGTTTTGGGACTTGTGTGCATAATTGGTTTGGAGCCCCGAGGGCTCGGGTGAGTTTCGGATAGGCTACGGGTGTTTTGAAACTTAGAAATCTGATTTTTCTTGTGCTTCAGCAGATATCTGGTGTGTTCTTCTTCGCGTTTGCGAAGGTACTCTCGCGAACGTGAAGAGTGAACTGGACTGGAGAAGGTTTTCTTCTTCGCGAACGCGAAGGTTGGGTCGCCAACGCGGATCGATGGGGGTCTTACCCTTCGCAAACGCGACCAGCTCATCATGAACGCGTAGCTTTAGGGACCTGGAGGAGGGGTCAGTCATTCTTCTATGCGAACGCGAGCATTGGCTCGCGAACGCGAAGGCCATGGGAGGAGCAACCTTCGCGAACGTGAAGGAGGACTCATGAACGCGAAAGCCACTCGGGCTGCTGCACATCGCGAACGCGGCAGGCCCTTTCGAACGTGAAGAAGGCCTGACGCCCAGACCTTAAAATATTTCAAAAATGGGATTTTACCCATTTTTCATAAACTCTCCATTAGAGCTCGGCCTAGGTACGATTTTGAAGGAAAACTTCAATACCAATTCATAGGTTTGTACTCTTTAACTCATTTCCATCCATTTTTAACATCACCCATTAAATTCCTAGCCCAAATCTTTGTTCTTTCATGGTATAAAACTAGGGATTTAGGAAGAATTGGGAGGTTTTGTAAATTGGGGATTTAGACCTCAATTAGGGGTAGGATTCCGAAACTAGTTACATAATCGGGCTCGGGGGTGAATGGGTAAATGAAATTTGGTCCGAACCTCGTGTTTTGACCAAGCGGGCCCGGATGTTGACTTTTGTTGACTTTTTCAATAATGGCCTAAATTGAATTCTTTACAATCGTGGGTGGTTCCTAAGGCTTAATTTGAATCGTTTGGTTGGTAAATTTCTAGATGCTATTGGTTCGGAGGATTATTAGAAAGGAAAAGCCGTGGTTAAAATTTGAGTTTGGTCTTCGGAGCGAGGTAAGTGTCATGGTTAACCTTGACTTGAGGGAATAAGACTTGTTTGTCTATTTGCTATATGTTTAAATGTCGGGGAACACCATATATGTGAGGCGACGAGTACTTATGCGTTGTAGTAGGGTTAAAGCCCTACGGGTGGGGTTTGGTTTCTTGCAATTATAGCTTCCTTTGTTCATATTATCCATGTTTAGACTAGTATTTTTAAATTGATCATTCTTATCATGTTTACGGATCTTCTGGTGATAATTGAGTATTGATACCGAAGTTGAGGTGGATATTGTGGAACCAAATGTTGAAGTAAGGCTTGTACTTGTTATTCTATCTCCCTGTTGTTATTTTTTTATTTCATTGTGGTAAGGGAGATGGTTAATGCACGAAGGGTGATGCCATGCCATATTGTGAGTGTTAATGCACGAAGGGTGATGTCGTGCCATTTATGAGAGTTAATGCACGAATGGTGATGCCGTGCCATTTCTATTGATTTTATGGTGAGGTCGAGAGTAAAAGTACGAAGGGTGAAGCCGTTCATTTTTCCTTTACTATATTTACTTGTTCTTATTGGTTCATAGTATATTGGTTGTTCAAGTTACCATTCTGCTGTAGTTCTCTATCTCGTATTCCCCTTAGCATGTTCCCCCTCCCAATAGTACATGTTCAGCTGTTATTTGTACATATACTATTAAACTACATAGGTTTGTTATGTAGGTGTCTTGTCATAGCCTCGTCACTACTTTGTCGAGGTTAGCCTCGACACTTACCAGTACATTGAGTCGGTTGTACTGATACTGTACTCTGCACTTCCTGTGCAGATTTTGGTATTGGTCCCAGCTGATCGAGAGGCGTAGCAGCTCAGACAGGTTCGTCGGAGACTCAAGTTAGATCTGTTGGCGTTCGCAGACCTTGAAGTCCTCGTCTATCTTTTTTGTTTATTTTTTTTCTTTACTGTTTCTTTCGTTCAAACAGTTGTATTTCTTTCAGACTTTTAATTGTAGTAAATCCTAGAAGTTCATGAATTGTGACTCCAGATCCGAGTGGTAGTAATTAATGAAGTTTTTATATTATTTCGCACTCGCGGTATTTCATTTTAGCTTATTTGTTATTATTTACTGAATTGAATAAGGATTAGCTTAATAATTATCTAACGTCGGCTTGCCTATCAAGTGGAATGTTAGGCTCCACCACGGTCCTGGCGGTGGGAATTCCGGGTCGTAACACCAAATCACTTCCAATTGACTCCTACACATAAAAATACCATTATTAAGCTCGAGTCACAAATATTCACACCAAAGTTAACATGATCAAGGCATAATGCAAGGCAAATTACATGCAAAAACATAGAAGTTTAGCCAAACATTACCATTCCACACTTAAGCTCTTGCTCGTCCTCGAGCAACCAACAACTAACACTATTCTTGAGCACTTTATATTTACACATTTGAAGCACACTACACCAATGACTACGGTTGATAGCAACAATTATATTGTAGTATATGCAATCACTTACACTTTCCTTTTCTTATGCCATTCTTCAAAAATATTCACAACAAAGACGACATGCTTGTAACAATCCTAGCCTCTAAAACCGACTAAGTATCACAATGCACTCATGGCTTGAATACCCAACATCCTATAGAAGTCTAATAACATTACTTATCCCTCATGAAACCATGTGCCCTCACAACAAGAACAAAAGAGTAAGTTGAATCCACACATTCAAATCAAATTCTTAAATATATTTTAAGGACTCATATATATCAAAGAAAATCGCTTACTTTCACAAAAGAAGTCACATGCATGCAATTGGTACCATATGCTTTCCCTTAATGTAAATCTCTACTAATGTAGGATCGCTCGATCTAAAATCAATTAGGACTTTTTTATGGTTGTAATGTGGGCTAAGGGACAAGTAGGATATATATGGGAATAGTAGCTAGTCCTCCTAAGCACTTTAACACATCACATAATTAATTTTAAGCGCATATTCTTCAATCCCAACTTCAATTTCACAACTAAAAGCATCCCCAACAATGTTCCCTCTTCCTTTAGGCACTACTGAAATTCATACCCACTGGCAAGAACAAGATGTCAATTTATTCATCTATATTTTTCCTTCTCTTTTTTTTTCAGATTTTGTTTTTCTTTACAATTTTTGATAGTGGTGTAATCTTTTACAAAACAACTGCGCCTTTTTTCCTTTCATTGGTTCCACTCTAAAGCTACCCAAATTCCTTCCTTACTTCTTTTAGCGCTCATTTCACAATTAAAGAGCTTTAAGAGGTAAAAGGATCAAAACAATGTTAATTAAGAACAAACGGGAATAGGCTTGTAATGTGGGTGCCAAATACAAGTCTATAGGCTCAAAAGGGTTAACTAGGGACAAATTTTATTTGTGATCTTTATTAAGCTCAAAAAGAACAAAGACAACCTAAAATCATTTTTCAAACCGAGCCTCACCTAAAAATTCATTTCGACTCACATACGGGGCAAGTTCTAGACACAAGTACAATGAGATGGACTACACAAAAATCTCACTTCACACATGGCACATGACTCACTAAGGACGGTCTCATTCCGACTCTCAAACTAATGTAAGTATTCACGGAGTCACAAGATATTAAGCATTAAGTACAAAGTGAACATAAGTCAAGAAAATGAGATATAGGCGTCACAAAACATGCTATCCAAATAACCAAGGGAAGATACTACACATGCATATTTGGATAGCATATTTGGATAAACATGCTATCCAAATAACCAAATAACCAAGGCATCATAAGCCATTTTAGCACATGGGGAAGATACTACACATGCCAAAGCCTAAATATGCTACTATCAAACAAGTCAAGGGCGCCTAGGAATCTCATCTTTCTTCCTCCATTTTTTCCTAAGTCCTACTCTAAAACAATAAAATAAAATAAAAATTACTACTTGGTTCAAACTACATCCCATGAAAAAGAATCGAGGCACAAAGAAAAATCACGGAGGATTTTTACTACCTAAAGGAAACTAAATGACATATTTTTGGATTTTTGTTTAGAATTTAATCCCTCATGAAAATTGTCTAGGAGATCCATCATCGGGAAAAGTCCAATTTCTAATTTTTCTTTTTTCGATTTTTCTTTATTTAGGCTACTAAAATACTATACAACTACGAAAATAAAAAAATAAGAAGCTAAAATCAAAATAAGAAGTTAACATTTTTACTAACATACTACTACTAATTATCTAGAGGAATTCTCCCACCCCACACTTAAAGGAGTGTGTGTCCCCAATGCACAAATAAAGCAAACCAATAATGAGGGTGGACAAGAAACTCCCTGAAAGGCCAAAGGCCAAAGCAATAGCGGCTCACGGGGTACTCAGACTTCCCCCAAGCATGATCCTTTGTATGAGCACCCCACACTTAGTTCTCACCATCTAGCTCGCTTTTGCACTCTTCCAATGGCTTTGCTTCCTATGCTTATAATCCTACAAAATAAAAATAGACACTACAAAAATAATATAATAAAAATAAAAATAAAAGAAAGAAGTAAAGCTGGGTTGCCTCCTAACAAGCGTCTGATTTAACGTCACGACACGATGCGAAATATCATCTAATCATTGGAAAGTAACACCTTCGACTTCTGACGATCAAAGTCACCTCCATAATAGTGCTTTACTCTTTGTCCGTTCACTAAGAATGTTCTCTCGCCACCTACAACACGCAACTCAATTGCACCATGTGGAGTGACTCTCACTACCTCAAACAGGCCCGACCATCTCTATTTGCGTTTCCCCGGAAAGAGTCTCAACCTCGAATTGAATAAGAGAACCAATTGGCCCGATTCGAACTCGTGATTATGGATATTCTTATCATGCCAGTGCTTGGTATTTTCTTTATATAACTTGGCATTCTCATATGCATGAAAGCGAAACTTAGCAAGCTCGTTCAATTGCATCAACCGTTTTTGACCCGCTAATTTTGCATCAAAGTTTAACTTCTTTATCGCCCAATAGGCCTTGTGCTCAAGTTCCACCGGTAAATGGCATGCCTTCCCATAAACCAGTTTGTAAGGGGAGGGTCCGATTGGAGTTTTGTAGGCGGTCCAGTATGCCCATAGAGCATCATCAAGCTTTGCAGCCCAATCTTTCCTACTTGCACTAACTGTCTTCTCAAGAATCTGCTTTATCTTTCTATTTGACACTTCAACTTGTCCACTAGTCTGAGGATGGTAGGCGGTCGCAACCTTATGTTTGATCTCATAATTCGCTAAGTCATTATCTAATAGCTTGTTACAGAAATGGGTGCCCCCATCACTTATCACCACTCTCGGAGTGCCGAACCTTGTAAAGATATGATTTTTCACAAAGTTAACCACAACCTTGGCATCATTGATAGGAATGGCAATGGCCTCCACCCACTTCGACACATAGTCAACAGCCACCAAAATGTACTTGCACCCATTGGAACGAGGGAAACAGACCCATAAAATCAATTCCCCACACATCAAAAATTTCAACCTCCATAATACTGCAATGGAATCTCATGCCTTTTCGTAATTGTTCCTATTCTATGGGCATCATTCAACAACCAAGGCCAATAAAATCTTGATTGCAACACCTTGGCTGCCATTTTGTGACCCGCATGATGCCCACCATAAGGCGACACATGACATCCATGTAAGATAGCATTTATTTTAGATTCGGGCACACATCTTCTCATTAACTGATCGGTACAAGATTTGAACAGAAATGACTCATCCCACACATATGATCTCACATCTCGCAAGAACTTCTTTTTAGCATGAGGTTCAAGGTCAGGCGACACTTCTCCACTTGCCATATAGTTTACAAAATCTGTGTACCATGGCACCTCCCCAGCAGTAACGGTGAACCATTGCTCATCCGAGAAGGTTTCCTTGATGAAATCTCCCTTAGCTACATGATTCCGAGTTTCTAACCTAGACAAGTGATCGGTCACTTGATTCTCTATTCCTTTACGGTCTCGAATCTCCAAGTCAAATTCCTACAAGAGTAAAATCCAACGGATTAGCCTTGGTTTAGCATCTTTCTTTCCGAACAAATACCTAATGGATGCATGGTCTATGTAGATGATGACTTTGGTGCCAACCAAATAGGCCCGAAATTTATCAAACGTACACATTACATCAAGCAACTTCTTTTTTGTCACAGTATAATTTATTTGAGTAGGAGTGAGAGTCTTGCTTGCGTAGTAAATGGAGTGAAATATTTTTCTCCTCCTCTGGCCCAATACGGCCCCAATTGTACCATCAGTAGCGTCACACATCAACTCAAATGGCTCATTCCAGTCAGGAGCCACTATGATTGATGCATTCACTAACTTTTTTTTCAGCTCCTCGAATGCTTTAAGACAAACCTCGTCAAACATGAATGGCACATCCTTCTCTAACAATCTGCACAAAGGAGAGGAAAGTTTTGAGAAATCCTTTATAAATCGGCAATAAAAACCTGCATGTCCCAGAAAACTCCTAACTCCTTTCACTAAAATTTGTGGTGGAAACTTCTCAATTACTTCAACCTTAGCCTTGTCAACTTCCAGTTCATCTTTGGACACCTTGTACCCCAGCACTATACCTTCACGTACCATAAAATGGCACTTTTTCCAATTTAGTACCAGATTTGTCTCCTCGCACCTAGCAAGCACTTTAGCAATATTGATCAAGCATTCATCAAAAGAAGGACCAAACACAGAAAAATCATCCATAAGGACCTCCACAAGTCGTTCCACCATATCGGTGAAAATAGCCATTATACACCTTTGAAAAGTCGCAGGTGCATTACGTAACCCGAATGGCATTTTCTTAAATGCATAAGTTCCATAAGGGCATGTAAAAGTGATCTTTTTTTAATCTTCCAGGGCAATAGCAATCTGATTATACCCTGAATAGCCGTCAAGAAAAATATAGTATTCTTGTCCGGCTAACCTATCAAGCATTTGATCAATGAAGGGGAGAGGGAAGTGATCTTTTCATGTAGCATTATTCAACTTCCTATAATCTATGCATATTCGCCAACTAGTCACTGTCCTAGTTGGGATTAATTCTTTTTTTTCATTCACTACAACAGTCATTGGACAGGGCTTACCCACTTACTATCGGAAATAGGAAATATAATACCTGCATCGAGCCACTTAATCACTTCTTTTCTTACCACCTCTTTCATGATTGGATTTAGGCAGCGTTGATGTTCCACTGTGTCCCTCCTCCATGAGTATTTTGTGCGTGTAGAATACATGGCTAATACCCTTTATATCAGACATTTTCCAACCAATGGCATGCTTGTGCTCCCTCAACACCCTTAATAGCTTTTCTTCCTGCAAGTTAGACAAATGAGAAGAAACAATCACAGGTAAAGTGTTAGAACTTCCCAAATATGCATAACGAATATAAAATGGTAAGGGTTTAAGTTCCAATTTTGGGGCCTCCTCAACTGAAGGTTTAAGGGGCGGGCCGATTGGCCTATCCAGAGGCTCAAATTGGGATCTTTCTCTTATGTATTCGCAAGATGCATCCAGAATTTGCAACATCTCCTCAACCTTTTCTTTAAGTTCCAAGTAATTGAACAATATTAATGCCTTTGCTAGTGCATCTTCTTTAAACGCACTTGGCTCCACGATTGGTTCATTTATCTCCACTACAGAAATCTTGGCAAGGTCCTTGTAATAATGAGGCAACTGAATGGCTCGATATACATTGAAGACTGTTTCTTCATTGTCCACCCTCATGATCATCTTACCTTCTCGGACTTTGATAATTGCATCTCCAGTGGACAAGAGGGGTCGTCCCAAGATGATAGGAACTAACTCATCAGCCTCATATTCCAGGATGATAAAATCTGCAGGGAAAATAAACTTCCCAATCTGCAGCAAGATGCCCTCAATTACCCCCTCAGGATAAACATAAGATCTATCAGCTAACTGTAGCATCGCTGTGGTGGGTCTCGGAGCTCCTAAGCCAAATTATTTGAACACTAACAACGACATCAGATTGATACTTGCACCCAAATCACACAAGGCTCTACCCACATCAATTTCACCAATCCTCATGGGGATGGTAAAACTACCCGGATCCTTAAGATTTTGTGGAAGCTTCTGTTGAATCCTGGAAGTGCACTCCTCAGTAAGTGCGACGGTCTCAAACTCAGTTAACCTCCTTTTATTTTCCACTATAACCTTAATATATTTTGCATATTTTGGGACATCACGGAGCATGTCCACCAAAGGGATGTTCAAGTATATCTACTTCAGCATATCTAGAAATTTGTGAAACATGTGGTCATTATTCTTATTTCTCAATCTTTGAGGAAAAGGGGTGGCACCCTCTCTGATATATGATCAGACTCTGTTTTGTTTTTTTCATCTACCTCTATAGGTTTTGGCACTCTTTCTTCTTCGAGCCTAGACGACTCTTTTTTCTTCTGAGGCACTTTTACCAACTCTCTCCATTTCTCAACGTCACTGCATTTACTTGAGGATTTTTCTCTGTATCACTTGGGAGAGCTCCAGTAGATATAGTGTTCTGATTGTTAGCCATTTGCCCAAACTGCCTCTCTAGATTTCTGAACTCTATGTGCAACTGTTAATTGTCTATCAAGAGCTTTTTCATCATATGAGTCAAACTCTCCTCTGCTTACTGTGGGGGTTTAGGTGGCTGATTGTAATTAGATTGAGGCCTATTATTCTGATTTTCACCCCAAGAGAAGTTAGGATGATTCCTCTAGTTCGAATTGTATGTGTTACCATATTGAGTATTTTGATTCATCGGCCCTCTATTTTATTTCCCCACATATTAGATGGATTCAGGATTCACGGGGCATGTGTCACTTGTGTGACCTTCACCACATAACTCACAACAAGTAGATATTTGTTGCACATGTTACATCTGTTGTGCTTGGTGAATTGTCATTTTATTCATCTAATTTGCTAATCTCGCTATATATGCCATTATGGCTGAGAAATCATCAAGCTCAATTACACATGTTGCCTTCTATTTAAGTGTTCTTCGTGGTTTCCCAAGGAAATTATTTAGCAGGATCTGGATTTCACTATATGGTCTTTCCACGCAACTACCCTCACATGCTGAGTTAAGATTCATCTTCGATGTCTCGTCCAACCCATCAATGAAAGTGTGACCCCACACCTCATCAGTCTAACAATGATGTAGGCAGTCTCTGAGTAGCCTTTTATATCTTTCCCAAGCTTGACGAAGAGTCTCACTATCTCGTGGTTGAAACCCAAGAATCTGGCTCCTCAGCGACTTTGTCTTCTTAGTGGGAAAAAACTTTATGTAGAATTTTCATGCTAGATCATCCCAAGTATGGATCGAGTTTGCGGGCTCCTTCTGCAACCATTCTTTGGCTTCCCTCGGTAGTGAAAAGGGAAATAATGTCAGTCTAACGTAGTCTTTGGAAACATTCGAATAATTATAAGTATCCGTAATTTCCATAATATTCTGAATGTGCCTCTGTGGATCTTCATGAGATAGACCCACATACTGCCTTGTGGACTGAATAAGTTATACCATGTACTATTTGAGCTCAAAGTGACCCATGATATCAGGCTTCACTATAGCCTAAGTCATATTAGCAAGATTAGGCCTTGCGGCCTCGATCACTGGTCACTCTTCATTACCTGCCATCTCAAGTGGTTGCGGTTGAACTACGATGTCCAGTTCTTCTTCTATTTTAGTCCTAGCTTCGACTTCCCTCATTACCCTGTGAAGTGTTCTTTCTATTTTAGGATCAAGAAGGAGGAGGTTATTCGCACTTCTACTCCTACGCATTCAAGAGAAGAACCTACGTTATCACAAATAAAGCAAACAAAACATTAAAACTTGAACAAATAACGAATAAAAGCTTAACCTAAATAAACGATCAATAACTAAGTCCCTGACAACGGCGCCAATAACTTGTTGGTTCTCCAAGTACACGCAAGTATACGTGGCCGTCAAATAATAAAGTGACTCGAAAGTCAAATGTCGAACCCACAGAGACTTAGATTAATCATTAACTAAGCAAACTAAAATCAATTAACTGTCCAAGATAATCAAAAATGTTATTTATCTACTAAACTACTTTTGCAAATATTGAACAAGTAATTAGATAATTTTCCAAGGATGCAAACGTGTGTTTTAAATATTTCTCAGAGAAGATGAAGATTTCAGGGTTGTGGTCGGTTTATCAGTCTTATTGAGTTCAATAAAGACACTTGTTAATCCAGATTATCAATGGTTGTTAATTGACCGGATCGCTTATATGAGTAGCATGTTCCCACAATACTACCCGCCTATCCATAATATATCAATCATATATTTCTATGGTATTGGGTCTATCATGAATGAATATAATATGGTTTTTAACTAAGCAAGACTGTTAGGTATATTCCAATCCTAACCGTGAAATCGTTCCCCGAGCCACTGGTTCAGAAACAAGCTCTCTTTAATTCTACTCAAATCTAAACATGGCTTTCTCAAGCAAAGCATAGATAGTAGGGTGAATTGGTAGCCAAAACAATTCACAAGTTAAAACTAAAATTAAAGAAACAACCACAAGATGATAATCTGAATTAACGAAGATGTAATTAATAAACGTTAATAATCATGTCAACCACAACCCTAGAAACTAGAGTGCTTAGTCACTCATGTTCGTAGTAATAAATTTTCAAGTATTTTGCATAAACAAATTACAAAGAAAAGATGAAGGAATGAAGAGCTCAATGATTTTCTCCTCCAAACGTTGTTCCACAATGTTCTTGCCTCCAAACAAATGCCCAACCCTTCAAAAACTAACTTTAAGAGGTATTTATAGGGTAGGGGCCGAAGTCTACATGTTCAAAACTAGTGAGGAATTAAAATTTGCTCGGATGGCATCGTCGGCGCGAAGCACTGTTTGGGGCACCAATATTTCTGCGCGAAGCACTGTCTATGGCGCCATTGTTTCTGCGCGAGGCACTGTCTGGGGCGCCAATGACAGTGCCCTGGACAATCCCTTGCACTGTCTATGGCCATGACTTTTCATTGCCTTGCACGTCTTTTTTTATTGCTCCATTTTATAGCTCTAAGGTACCATTTCGTGCAACTTTTCTTCAATTCATGTCCAAGCATTAGTGGGCACCAACTTATACTTCCTCCAAATTCTTCTCTTTATGGCGGCAATTTGCATGCAAACTCCTCAAATCACTTCCAATTGACTCATGCACATAATAATATCATTATTAAGCTTGAGTCACAAATATTCACACCAAAGTTAACAAGATCAAGGCATAAGGCAAGGCAAATTACATGCAAAAACATAAAATTTTAGCCAAACATCAACAGTTTTATCAAAACAAAAAGAAAAAAAACTCTCTCCCAGTTACCTAACTTCCTTTCCATGCTAGTCAAATCTTCAGCCTTTCTCCTCCAACCACTACTGCAAAATTCTCGTGCTTCTGCAAAGTAACAAAATAAAAAACACATTTTCTTTTCTTTGATTAGCTCCTTTACTATACTTATAAATACAAAGAATAAGAAACCTAGGAGAAAAGAAAATACTGGAGTGACACCATGCAGGCATGCCAGAGGAAATAACAAAAAATGCAGAATCATACCCAAAGATGGAAGCCAAATATTATTCAAAATCAAAATATAAATTCATAATTAGGACAACTAAAGAGTAAGAAACTTTGTATAGACATCTTAGCAAAGATCAATTCACAAATTTGACCGATTGGGAAACGTAAATATTCTAATACTGACAAAGAAATGCAGGCAGCATCATATACATACACCAACAAATAAGGAAAATAAAAATATGCTACCACTAAACCTCAGTAGACTCTGATGGTCGTTTGATCATGTCACGATCCAAAATCTCACCAGTCGTGATGGCACTTATCTCAATCTTAGGCAAGCCCACAATCTTAATAAACCACCATAGCTTTTTAATTTAAAAATAAAATAATTAAATTCAGCGGAAGAAATCTCACAAATATAAATATAATACTCCCAAAACCCGATGTCACTGAGTACATGAGCATCTAGTATGAATAAAAAGTCTGACTGATAAAATCACTGTCTGAAAATATAGAACAATACAATAATTAAACAGGAAGGGAATCAAGTATGCAGACGTCAAACAGCTACCTTGATAGTCCTCAACAGAATTAACTTCGAAATCTAGCAGTCGCCGTATCCGAGAGCACCTGGATCTGTACACGAGGTGCAGAGTGTAGTTTGAGTACAACTAACTCAATAAGTAACAATACTAACTTCTGGGCTGAAAGCAATGATGAGCTCCGCAGGTACAGTCCAGTATAAATAATGGTACAGAAAATGTAGGAATGCTTTCAAGTTCAACAGTTAAATTCAGTACAAGAAAAATAGATAAATACAGCATGATATGAGGAATACTACATATCTGTAGAAAGACCTCAAGTAATTACTGGTCACCAATTATTCGGTCACTCAGTACTGTTTATGGACAATCCACCCCAAGTGTGTTCCCCAACCCGTATATATATATATATATATATATATATATATATATATTCGGTCACTCAGTACTGTTTATGGACAATCCACCCCAAGTGTGTTCCCCAACCCGTATATAAATATAAATAAGTAAGGCAAGTCCATGCCCTGGGAAACTCCATCCCAAATATATATATATATATATATATATATATAAGCAGTAAGTAAGGCAAGTCCATGCCGTGGGAAGTCCATCCCGAATATATATGTCACGACCCAAAATCTCAACCTATCGTGATGGCGCATATCTCGATACTAGGCAAGCAGATAATCTCAATAAAACCATAATTTTTCTTAAGTTTGAAAATATAATATTTAAATACAATACAGAATCCCACAAATACTAATACAAACACTCCCCAAAACCTGGTGCCACTGAATATATGAGCATCTAATATGGATATAAGTCAAAAGCAAATGGTCTATAATAGTCTAAGACCAAATACAGTAAACAATGAGATAGAGAAGGAGAGACAAGCTCTGTGAAGCTCGGCAGCTACCTTTGAAACTCCAGAAAGTCAACTGTGCGAGAAAATCAACACCCACTATGTCCGAAAGCACCTGGATCTGCACACAAAGTGCAGGGTGTAGTATGAGTACAACCAACTCAGCAAGTAACAATAATAAATAAGGAATTGGAGATAGTGACGAGCTATACAGTTATAGTTCATTTTCAGTAATTCCAACAGAGATTAGACATGCTTTCAAATCCAGCAGTTTAAGTCAAATCCATTTTATACAGTTCATGTTCATGTAATCCGAATATAGAATCTTTCAGAGAATTTCACAACAATGACAGATAGCAACTAAATGCAAGAACAAATAAAAAGCAAGTACAGCCTCTCAGGGCAACAGTCACTCAACTCGTCACAATAGCTCAACCACTCGGCTCTTAGCCCTCAACAGTCACACTCAATGGGTACCCGCGCTCACTAGGGGTGTACAGACTGCGGAGGGGATCCTACAGGCCAAGCTCCATAATCTGCATGGACAACTCACGTGTTGAACGAACAACTCACGTGCTATAATATCCTGCACGGACAACTCACGTACCATAATATCCTTACCTCACTGACAGGCCCTTGGCCTTACTCAGTCCTCAACCTCTCTACTCTCTCGAGCTCTTAGAAATCACAAAGATCAGCCCAAACAAAGATAACATAGTGTATCAACAAATATCCAGAAAGACTGAGGTATAATACGCAACAAAAATCATGACTGAGTACAAGACAGTAATTAGCAAATAATTCAACAAGTACATGACCTCTGCGGGTCCCAACAGTACTATAACATAACCTAAGCATGATTTCTAATATGATTTACAGTCAAATTTCTTCAACACAAAGAGAGCATATAGCTAACAATAAATTATTCAACTATACAGTTTCCACGGGACGTACCAAGTCACAATCCCCTCGGTGCGCGCCCACACGCCTGTCACCTAGCATGTGCGTCACCTCCAAATTAATCACATGACATAAAATTTTGGGGTTTCATACCCTCAGGACCAGATTTAAAATAGTTACTTACCTCAAGCCGTGAAATTCTTATTCTGCAACGTCCTTTCCTCGTGAATTGGCCTCCAAACTCCTCGAATCTAGCCATAAATAATTTGTTTCAGTCAATAAAATTCATTGGAATTAATTCCATAAGAAAATGCTAGTTTTCCATAAAAATCCAAAATTTAGCTCAAAAATCGCATGTGGAGCCCACGTCTTGAAACCCGACAAACGTTACAAACTATGAACGCACATTCAACCACGAGTTCAACCATACAAATTTTACTCAAATACGACATCAACTCAACCCTCAAATCTCCAAATTAAATCAAGAGAGTTTTCAAATTTTCCAACTTAATTCACCAATTAAATGATAAAAACAATTATGGATTCGGGTAATTTAACCAATATTGAGTCAAGAACACTTACCCCATTATTTTCCTTAAAAACACTCCCAAAAATTGCCTCTTCTCGAGCTCCAATCCGTCAAAAACTGTTCAGAACTTAAACTCTCTGCCCAGACATTTGCTCTACGCGATTGCGAACATTCCCACGCTATCGCGAAGAACAATTTTCCATGACCCGGATTTAACTCTACACGATCACGGAGTTTCCCACGCGATCGCAATGCAGAACATCAAAGATCTACGCGATCGCGGACCAGACCACACGATCGCGGAGCACAAACGCGTAATTTCCATTTCTGTCCAATATCCTCTACGTGAACGCGACCTTGTTCACGCGTTCGCGAATAACAAACTCACATAGCTACGCGATCGCGAAGCACAAAATGTCACTGCCTCACATTAACCCTACGCGATCGCAGATATCCTCACGTGATCGCGTAGAATAAAACCCCCACTGACTAACTAAGCCTACGCGATCGCAGACGCATTCACGCGATCGCGTAGAAGAAAAACAGCATCAGATATTAGAAATTTCCAGCAGTTGTCCAAGTCCAAATTTTTGATCCATTAACCATCCAAAACTCACACGAGCCCCTCGGGACCTCAACCAAATATACCATGAATTACACTCCAATTCAAGCCTAATAAATTTTGAAATTTCTTATTTCAACAAATGACTTCGGAACCTATCAAATTACGTTCGATTGACCAAAAATTGTGCACACAAGTCATAAATGACATAACAGAGGTGTTCGAATTTTCAGAATCGGATTCCGACCTCGATATCAAAAAGTCATCGCCCCGGTTAAACTTCCCGAAAATTAAACTTTCAGCATATTAAGCCTAATTCCACCATGGACCTCCAAATAATCTTTCTGACACGCTCCTAAGTCCAAAATCACCATACGGAGCTATTGGAATCATAAAAATTCTAATCCGAGGTCGTTTACACATAGGTCCATATCCGGTCCACTTTTTTAACTTAAATTTTTTATTATGAGACTAAGTGTCTTTTTTCACTCTGAATTCCTTCCGAACCCGAACCAACTAACCCGCTAAGTCAAAACATAACTATAGAGCATAAATTGAGCAGTAAATGAAGGAACTGGGTTATAATATTCAAAAAGACCGGCCAGGTCATTAAAATATATAATCATATACGCTCACTAGGGGTATACAGACTCCGGAGGGGTTCCTTCAGCCCAAGTGTGATATAAAGCATATATGCCCTACTGCAGGCGGGCAGTCCCGGTCCGTATAATAATAAAGTCTATAAGGCCTTTTGCAGGCGGGCAACCCCAATCCATAAAATAGTAAAGCCTATAAGACCTGCTGTAGGCGGGCAACCCCGATCCATAAAATAATAATGTATAGAACCATTATGGTCTGCTGCGTCACGCAACTCAATCCCATAAATATCCTCACAATAGTAAAATATTACTGAGTGTGAAATGTATATTTTTGAATAATTAATTCAATAGCAACACGACCCCATGTGTCCCAAAATATTGACACGTAGCCTAAACATGATCTTTAATAGGAGCCTCAGCTCAATTTCTCTAACACGTGGAGAATGTTCATATAATAACATGATTCATTAATAATAGCCTCGTCACCTATCGTGTGTCACCTCCAAACAATTTATATCATACCGAATTCGGGGATTCATATCCTCAAAACAAAGTTTAGAAGTGTTACTTATCTCAAACCGTGTAATTCTTTACTCCACTATGCCTTTGCCTTGTGAATTGGCCTCCAAACACATCGCATCTAGCTACAATTAATTCCATTCAGTCAATCAAATTTATTGGAATTAATTCCATAAGAAAATATTAATTTTTCATAAAAATCCGAAATTTAGCTCAAAACTCGATCGTGGGGCCCACGTCTCGGAATCCAAAAAAAGTTACAAAATCCGAACACCCATTCCGATACGAGTTCAACCATACCAATTTTATCAAATTTCGATAACAACTCGACCTCCAAATCTTAAATTTTTGTTTTTGGAAGATTTTGCAAAAATCTTGATTTCTTCCATTTAAATCTGAAATAAAAGATGAGTATAACCATAGAATCATGAAGTATAATCAGTTTAGGATATAGAACACTTACCCCAATCCATATGGTAAAAATCACCTCAAATATCGCTTCAATCCGAGCTCCAAAGTACCAAATATGTTTAAAATGGCTAAAACCTTGAAATATAGCTACTACCTAGGTATTTACTCTTCGCGATCGCGGAAAATGCTTCGCGATCGCGAAGCACAACTTTTCTCAGCCCAAATTTTGCCTTTCGCGATCGCGGACAATGCTTCACGGTCGCGAAGAACAAGTGCCTATCTCTTCCAGACAGCCTCTAGTATAATAGTCATAACTGTTTGTACAAAACTCCAAATTGTAATTGGTTTACCTTTTTGTAAACTAGAGACCAAGGACTAAAACTTACATTTGTTGCTCGTCTCCCAATTCCTTAGATATTGCGAGATATAAGCTTCCAAATTCAGTCCTATGCAATAGAGATTTCCAAACTCTTCCCAGACTGCTTATAATGTATTCACCATAACATTTTGTACATAACGCCAAATGACAAATGGTTTTCTTTTCTGAACTCTAGACACAAAGGGTTACAACTTTTATTTTTGGATCATCTCCAAATTCCTTATAGATTGCGAGATATAAGCTTCCAAAATCGAGTCAGTGCAGCATGATTTTTCTCTACGCGATCGCGAAAAGGCTTCCGCGATCGCGATTCACAGTGTCCAAACAGCAAAATTGCTCTTCGCGACCATGACCATTTGTCCGCGATCGGGATGCATACCTCTTTGGCCAAAAATCAGCAACTAAGAATGACCTATAAATGATCTGAAACCACCCCGAAACTCACCCGAGCCCCTCGAGACCTCAACCAAATATACCAATAAGTCCTAAAACATCATACGAACTTAGTCGAAACCTCAGATCACATCAAACAATGCTAAAACCATGAATCGTGCCCCAATTCGAGCTTAATAAAATTAAAAAATTCCAACTTCTACATTCGATGCTGAAACCTATCGAATCAAGTCCAATTGACCTCATAGTTTGCACACAAGACATAATTGACATAACGAAGCTATTCCAATTTTCATAATCAGATTCTGACCCTGATATCAAAAAGTCAACTCTCCGGTCAAACTTCCCAAAAATTCATCTTTCGTCATTTCAAGCCTAATTCCACTACAGACCTCCAAATAATTTTTCTGACACGCTCCTAAGTCCAAAATCACCATACAGAACTATTAGAATCATCAAAATTCAAATCCGAGGTCGTTTATACATAAGTCCACATCTGGTCAACTTTTCTAACTTAAAATTTTCAATTATGAGATTAAGTGTCTTATTTCACTCCGAATTCCCTCCGGGCCCGAACCAACTAACCCGATAAGTCATAAAACGACTGTAAAACAAAAATTGAGTAGTAAATAGGGGAACGGGGCTGTAATACTCAAAACGACCGACCGGATTGTTACAGATCAAGTTAGAAACTGATGAAAAATTGGAACATTTAAAATCCCTATCAAAAGCAGTAATTAATGTCACCATGAAAACAAAATTGTAGAAATACGGGAAGGAGAACAAAAACCTCAAAAGTCCAGCAACAAAGTTGAATAACAAAGGAACACATTAAGAACTAATCGAGATAATGAGCAATCAGCATGGAAAGTAATACCATATACGTCTCCTAATTTGCCAATATTTCTTGGTTTGCTCAAAAGAACTTCAAAGTCAGTATGGGAGACATGTTGAGTCAAAGAAATCCCTTTTGGATCTCCTTACAAAGAGAAAAGAAAGGATAATCACAGGCAAGCATATTTTACCTGCAGTCCTAATGATAGTAGCTTGGAAATAGAGTGCTTGAATTAATACATTGGAAACTAATAATAACAAATAATAATATGAGTTCATTAACTCAAAATCTCAGCAATAATCATCAATTTATAAAGGAAGGGTATTAGCAATTGGGCAATCACTTTAGAAGGAGCAAAAAAGGAGAAGAGATGGAAATGGAGTGAGGATGTTTACCGGACGGACTGGACCGAGCTAGTCAAGAGAAAAAATAGTTCGCCCGATTAGTGGGAGAAGGGCTGGTTAGTGGGCTGGCATACCGGACTGTTAGTGGGCTGTATAATTTGGGATTCTAGTGGGCTCGTCCGGGTTCGGGCCTATTCAGTTCGAATAGAGCCGGTTTATTTTTTGTGTATTATGTTGTCTTGTTCAATGTAATTGATAGTTAAGTGTTTGCAAACTTCTAAATAATAAAATAAGTATTGTAAGGGATAAAATTAAACTTTTAAAGTTTAAACTTTAAAGTGTTAAATTTAAAAATTGAAATTAAGTGGCTACATAAAATTATCTAATAAGACAAATATATAAGGATCAAATTTCAAAGGCTTTCATTTCATATTTTCATTGCATAATAATAATAATTCAAATTAACTTGTCTAATAAACTAACACATTAAGCTTAAATAAATCTAATAAATTCAAAATAACACAAATTATCTCAAATCAACTTAAATACGAATTCCTGGAGGACGCTCAAGACAACCCTTGATATGCCTCCTTAAATCAGATGTGCCCTCCCACTTTCGACTAACATTAAAGACTCGACCACAGTTCTTGCACTCTACTTTGCGAACTTCTTTATTTTTTTCTACCACCTCAAAGTGTTCCCAAACATGTGAGCACACACTAGAAGCATGAGGCATGATTTAACTTGAACCTAACAAAACTGGTAACCGTAAATAATTCATAAAACTTGAAAGATTAATTAATTGAAAACTTGAGAGAAATAAGCAATTCAATAATAAATAGGGGATTGAGACTTGAGAGAGAATTAGAGTCGTAGAAGAGAGCAAGTTGTGAGAAAAAAATTAAGGGAAGGGGGCTTTTTATAGTTTTTAAAATGCTAAAAATGTAATTTATCAATTATTAGGGATGGGAGGTTATTTTATTAAGGGGTAGGCCGAAATGGCTAAATCTGCCAAAAATGGTCGTTGCCCAATGGTCATTTTTGAATTTGACCGTTGGCAACGGTTAAAAAAAATCCCAACGGATACCAGGCTAGAACCCGGTAAAAATCCATGAACGGGTTACCGGACTAGACGGGTTTCGGTGCACCGATAACCAAAAATAGCTCGACCCCATCCGGCACAACCCACCTACCCTACAACTCGTCCCACCTCTTACCGGGTCGGACTGACCCGGACTAAACCAAGCCAAACCGGGTCATTAATGGTTTGGCCCGACCTGTTTAACACCTTTATAATGGAGAGAGTGTTTCGGTTACTATTAAGAGAAGTAAATAATCGACTATTAGGTGAGAAAAAATAAGAGGAGCGACGGTTGAGATTTTTTATTCAAAGCACATAAATGTAAAAAATAAAAAAAGAAAAGAATAAAACTGAATCGTCAAAAATAAGAGAAAATAGATAAATACAATTGTTGGGCATAGAAGGTGTCACATCACCTTTCTTACACATAAATGTAAAAAATAGAAAAAAAGAGGATAAAACTGAATTGTCAAAAATAAGAGAAAATAGATAAATACAATTGCTAGGCATAGAAGGTGTCACATCACCTTTCTTATTCTTATATATATATATATATATATATATATATATATATATATATATATATATATTTAGGCATTATGCAACTTCAACTTTTTGGCTATTCTATAATTTAATAAAGTGTAAACTGTTAGGAGTATATGTCGTTGGATCACGTAGCATATAGACTTAGCACTAGAGATCAGTGTTGTCATTCAATCTTTGTATTAAGCCATATTCACAAGTCCTCCGATTCAATTTAAATGATCCAGTTTCACTTCACACAAAATTTAATGGAAAAAATAAGACTTTTAAAATATATGGTCCTAAAAGTTTAAGGGGTAAAAGTTTTGTGAGGTCATGTCATTTATGTGGCTATAAAAACTTTTTATTAAGAGTAAAGTGAATAAAATAAAAAGTTTAAAATTAAATTATTTTAAAATATAAAAATGGATCATTCTTTTTGGAACAAACTAAT